>NW_024104543.1:0-2400000 GCF_003945595.2 Pipra filicauda
TGTATTTTGGATTTGTTCTGAGCACAAGGTTGAAAATATAGAAATGTTTTTATTATTGCTGAGCAGTGCTTACACAGAGCCAAGGCCTTTTCTACTTTTCATACTGCCACACTTGCGAGGAGACTGGGGGTGCATGGGAAGTTGGGAGGAGACACAGCCAGGACAGGTGACCCAAACTGACCAAAGGGATAGTCCATACCATATAATATCATGCTCAGTATATAAAGGAGGGGGAGAGGAAGAAGGGGGGGGATGTTTGGAGTGATGGTGTTAGTTTTCCCCGGTCACTGTTACATGTGATGGGGCCCTGTGCTGCTGGAGATGGCTGATCACCTGCCTGCCAATGGGAAGTGGTGAATGAATTTCTTATTTGTGAATGAATTCCTGCTTGTATGTGTGGCTTTTGCTTTCCCTATTAAACTGTCTTTATTGCAACCCATGAGTTTTCTGGCTTTCACCCTTCAGATTCTTTCCCTGATCCTGCTGGTGTGGGAGTGAGTGAGTGGCTGCGTGGGGCTTGGCTGCTGGCTGGTGTTAAACCATGGCAGAATGAATAAAAGGCTACACCAGGGTTTTCAATAAGTAAGCAGGATGGAAGGGCTTTTATTTTGGTAGATTTGAAAGAGAAGAGATGTTGGGCTCCTTCCATGCTCCAGTTCAGTCTTCCTTGATCTCTAATACCTTAACCTAATGTATATGAAGCTTGCATGAGGAGTGCTAAAAGGGGAATGGAATAGTATGCTTTTAGTGTGGTCAATCTCTGTGTGACTAGTTGTCATTTAACTGTTACTTTATCCTTTTTTGTATTAATTATGTTTATTTAGTATTAAAGTTGCAAACTGTTTGCTAGAGCAGCTTCTTATCTGCTGTGTGTCCCTGGTGTAGAGGGTCTTTAGGTGCCAATGTAACATAATCATGTGATATAGCAATAATAGAGAGCTGGGTGGGAAAGACTTTTGATTTCGACTGAGCATTTAAAAAATATGAGCAACATATTTGCAAATCCATTTGAAAAAAAGAAATCAGATTTGTTCAAATGAAACACTTCAAAGTTAACCTGATCAATTATGGGTTGTATTTTTTTTTCTATTTCTGGTATCAATTGAACAAGCAAGGTTTAAAAAAAAAAGGCAGTTATAAATAAAACATTTTGCAAAACCGCAATACGTGGTATGTTGGCAAAATGAAAGCTTTTATTTAAAGTACTTCTAAATTAGAAGATTTTAATCAAATAAGCTCTGACTTTAATTTTTTCACTGCAAAATAAAAGTATTGGCATTTTGAGTCTCCTGTGGCTGTTTACCTACCAAAGCAATCATTAATATAGTTTTCAGAAAGTTCTATTTAATGCTTTTGAGGCTTTGGACCTTTAAGTAGAATTTTCTGAGGGTGCCAAAGCTGGCTTCTCAGCAGTCCGTTGACACTGAGAACATAAGGCCTCTAATTACTTGAAGATTGATGTTGTTACTTAAATACAAATCAACACCATTAATTTAATATAGAGTTGTGAACTGAAAGACACAAGTTGCGTCATTTGTTGTAGAAGCTGAGGCACATGTTGTAACTGTTGGCTGCTTCTGTGAACTGGTCTTCTGTGTGCCCTATTCCACTTTCCATGCAAAAACAGCTGCTTCTGTGGTACTCTTATGATACCTTCACTTTTTTTTTTTGTGTTCTTAGATGATGATCACAAAATGTGTTTTGAGCCTTAGTATGCTCACTGTGTTCACTGTAAATACATGTTCATTTGTATATGTATGCATGTACATAAAAATTGCAAAATTACCTTTTCCAAGCCAGCACCTTGATAGAGTTGTGGTTCTTTCATGCCTGTAGATCTTTCAGGGAAAGGAAGAAGAGGAAACCAGTTGAAGTATATAGGCCATGAAATTCTTAGGAACTGAATTTGTGCAAAGTAGTATGAGGATGGCTAGACACCCTCAGCATTTGCAGTGGACACCTTCATGTTTTGTAGCCAATTATCCCCAGCTTCTCTAGCAGAATCCAGTGGGCAGAGAAACTGGGGAAAATAGAAGTTTTTTCAAAACTGAATGAAATCTGCAGAACTTACTACAGAATCACTAATATTCAGTGTATCACATTCCTTTGTACTGGAAGGCAAATTATCTTCTAGGAATAAAGGATGAAAAAAGAACAGGCAATGAGTGGAGTTGGTAAATAGCTATTGATTTAAAGACACTGGGAAGATAAGAAGAATTGGGAGAGAGAATTGGTAAGCATACAACCTAAGCAGAAGTAAAATACAGAACTTAACGCTGTTGATGTGTAGCATCACAGCATTAAGAAGTCAACCCTGATTTGAGTTTATATATACATTCTATTGGTTTGAACTGTCATTAGACTCTGCAACAAAACACTTTTCCATCCAGGGATTTTATTTTCAACTCTGAAACACTATTGCAAACAGGGAGGAAATCAAATCTAATGAGCAGGGAAAAAAACCCCAAACCAACAATCCACCCTTTTGATTTTTAGCATATTTTGGTAAAAAGGTTCAGTGGCACATTGCATGACAATATAACTAGGTGTACAGAGTGTCTCAGCAATGATGTCTGTATCACTAGTATTACAGGAGCAGTGTGCTACTGAGCACTTCTAAATTAATATAGATTTTCTTCTTTGCAGTATAAGAATACTGTGCAGAATTCTTTTTGTTATTGGTAGTGCTTTCTCTGTCTTACCATTTCTTACCTGTTACCAGAAATATGTCTAATTTTGCAGCCCAAGAGAGTACCAAACCCAATTAGGTGTTGAAGTCCATGCCTGCAGTGATTTATGTCTGGAGTTTGCTCTAGGACTTTATACTGTAACAGGTATTCTGCCCCAGGAAGTATTTTATCAAGTTTCAAGTTTTTCTGTCAGAGCAGGTGTTTATATAAATGAGATCCTTTCAGGTTCCTTTCAGATATGGTGTCTATATGTATCTATATACTCATATGTATGTAGACGTATACAGATATATATGTTTATGTATATTAAAAATACTGGTTGGCTACTTTATAGTTCTAAGAGAAACTTACACTAAGTTCCAGTGTCATTTCAGATCTTGCCATATTCCTTATAGTTTATTCCCAAACAACAGTTCCTGTTAGATCAAAGGCATACAGTGTGCATATAGTTGTGTGTTTGTGTACTGCTGACTGCAGTGACTGTGCAGGGTGAAGTGATGGATAGCATTGCAGTGCTGAGGTAGTTGGTCTGCTGTTTGCCATACTGGTTTGTTGGTTTTTGTTGTTGTTGTTGTTGTTATTTAAATCATAGGGACAACATCAGAGGCACTTCAAAAGGAAAGATGTAAGCCAATGTAATCTTCTTTGTAACTCCACTAACAGCTGTTCACAGAAAGCTCATGGTGCTTCTGTTGTTTGAACACTTCAAGCAGTTTTTTTAAAAGAAGAAAGCAAAAAAACTTTCCAAAATGCATCGGTATTTAAGTAACTCTTTATCCCACTACTGATGGAAGTGAATTGCAGTGTAGAGAGATTGCAAAGAACACTGCTGAATTTTACTTGTTTTCCTCTTTGCCTTGTTCACAGATATTGATGAGTGTGCTGAAGGACGGCATTACTGTCGTGAGAATACCATGTGTGTAAATACACCAGGATCCTTTATGTGTGTTTGCAAAACAGGATATATACGCATTGATGATTATTCATGTACAGGTAAGAACTGTGATAGTCTTTAAGAGCATTGATATGATTCTTCTAAAGTTAGTCTTTGTTCAAGTCACAGAGCATCTAAATGAAATGTTAAACAGAATAGACACCAAAATAGTTACAAAAATACAATGCAGAAAAGCTTATTCATTTTACAGATTATATGTATATCATATTGTTTGCCTGAAATTGTAGGGCAGTCTGGAGTGTTTCATAGTTCTGTGTGGTTTTGGGTGCTGATCAAAAAGGTGAAGGGAGGAGGCTGAAGGGAAAAATAAACAAGCCGAAATAGTACTATGTTTTACTTGGTTTCCATGTTCTATACCAGTTCAACTTGGAGTATAATGACTCCACTGCAAACTTTTGATGGTGTTAAATTTGCATGATGTTAGAAGTGGCTGTGTTGTCCTGGCTCGCTCAGGTTCCCCAGGTGAATCCTGAGGTCAGAGGGCAGGAGTTCTGCTTGCCTTGAACCAGTGGACAGCATGGTTGGTCTTATACCTGTATCATCAGTGGATGCTCTAGGGGAAGTGTTTGGTTCATCCTGACTTTCTGTCTTCTAGTCTTCTTTTATTGCAAGGTATTTTAGGGTTATGGAATGAACACTGAACATTTCAAACAGTCTTCGGAGCCAGGTTGATCCTAAGTGTTCCTGGGAGAATGCATTTTTTCCTTCTAGACAGATAAAGGAAATATGATTTGATGATGTGGCATGTTTTCTCAGTGAACAAAAATACATGTGAACAAAATAGTACCACTATTTTTTTGTGCACAGGGGAACACATTAACTCTTCCTATAAAAGGCTATATTTGTTCAGTAAAGCTGTCTTGAAGTTTATGTTATCCTGTAGTAGCTGGCTATAAATGGATGAGTGTATTCAGAATGTGAAGGCAGCACTTGAAGTTTCCGAATGTATTTAGTTCTGTCTGTTGTGTCTTGGCATTTTTAGCATCAGTTACATGTCTTGGTGCAGAAACAGCTTCTTCACAACTGGTATGATTTGCTTGCCCAAACATGCACAGCGCTCAGGGACATGCATTTCAAACCACATACATATGATTTTTGTGCATAGTATCTTATCTGTAGTTGTCATTCACCTCACATACACTGGCAAGCACTGTTTTACTGCAGTAAGCCCAGTTCTTAAAGGACCAAGTTATAGGCTGCTTGCAACAGGTCCTTTCTGAAGCAATCAGTAAGTTTCTGTTCACTCTTTTATGTTTTCCACACTCAGCCGAGTAAAGAAATTGTTTCACTACCTACCAAGAGTGAATACTGGGATTATTTTAGGACTGACTTTATGTAAATCCCTGTGATACCTTTTCTGCTCGACTTTCCTTAACTTGCTGTTCTGATTGAACTATGCAAATAGTGAACCATCACCAACAACTTACTAGGAACATTTGGTGCCTATAAATATAATAAAGGTATTTCTCAAGGCTCCACACATTGCATTCTTCATATTTTCTGAAATGTACTGTTATGAAATTCAGTGTAGTTCAAGAGCTCTGGACAGTCAAACTTGTGTGAAATGTGCTGGAAATCCATTATAGATCTTACGTTTCAAACTGAATTTGGCTCCAGATTTGTAAATAATGTTTACATTATTTACAATGTAAATAATGTTTCCTGTGAAATCAGTGTGATGGGTGATGTAATAAATGATTTATTTTCCACCTTTGCCTCAACCAAGCTGGGAAAAGTTAATGCAAAAGGAAGGAAAGTAGATGAAATAGTTTCAAATCTGAAGACGTGATAGACCAGCTGAACTGTAACTCACGCAGTGATTTTCTGTATGTCTGAGCAATACCACTCACTGTTATTTGGGACCTAGAATTTTTCTAGAGTTAAATTATAGTGAATTTTGGACACTGTAAGGCAATCATGAGGATACAGTCCCTGCTGGGTGTTAGAATTTCAACAAATGGCAACCTAACATTATTAACTGTATATGTCACAAAATAATTGTTTTCTTTCTGGTTCCACAAAGAGTGTTAGCACCACAAAATAATTGTTTTCTTTCTGGTTCCACAAAGAGTGTTAGCACCTCCAGTGGAGACACTGGTTAGTTACTGAAGTATATAGACTTATGAGACTCTTACATGACATTTACACCAAACAGTTAGTAAGTGAAAAGTTAGTTATATCTCAAAAATTGAAGAAAACACAGGATACATTTAAAGTAATGTACTTAGATCAGTAAATGGCATTCTGTGCTTTAGTCTGTATGAGTGACAGAGCATTTACATTATAGCACTGTAGCAGGTGACAAGTGTATATATTTGTACATGAGACTGCTATAATTTTTTTATCCCTCAGCATAGTTTTGCTAGTTTGGCGATCTGTTAAAGCTCCTGATTTTGTAGACTTTCATATGCACTCATTTGGACAGATATAAGTCTAAGGGTTAAAATGAACACAAGTAAGGAGGGTATGTTGCTGTGGCTTTAACATGGAGTTTATGGAAGTTTTAAACCACTAGATTGCTTAGGATCGTCTCTCTTGAAGAACCATTCTCTGTTCTGAGAACCAGGAAAATCTCTGTGTAGGAGAAAAGCCGATCATGTTCAAAAGACATTGCTGAAATATGTGTATGTTAATAAATCAGTGCAAAATAACAGTGAGAAAGAGTTTATGATGCTAATGACAATCCTTTGCTGTCCTGCAGACAGACCAAAAGGTTCAGTCCAGACTTTTATGCTTAGGTGTAGCAGAAGTTTCATAAGAATGATTTTCTCTTACAGCATAATGAGGTATTTTAAAGCAAGTAGTTTACAAGAAAAACTCACTATAATTGCCTTTATTGTCTTTGGTTAGTTGGTTGGTTGATTTTCATTTCAGTGGAGTGTTAAGGACATTCAGCTTAACAACTAGGACTTGAGAAGGAAAAGTATTTTTCAAATCTGTTTTGTTTAGAGAATCAAGGCAGTAGAGCATGTTAGGGATCTCAGCCTTTTTCAGCCAACCTTGCATTTGCCCTGTTTAAGTCCACCGACTTAATCTGCTTTTTACAATTGTAGCAAGTAGAAATCTTTGCGCTTTGAGAATGGAGATACCAACTTGTCTATGCCCAGCACACCTCACAGTGCATCACAAGCTCATGGCTTATTCACTGCAACTGGGAATTATTTTGGTTAAACTCAGTTTTCTTATCATAAAGGTGCTAGTTCTTGAAGCTAAGGGCATAAACCAAGTGTTTTTATCTGGCAGGAAAGCAGGACAGTAACAAGGAAAGCAATCAGGATAGACCAAAGAGACAGAGCTCTGCACATTAAGGAGATATTTTTTAAAGCTTTTGTGAAGAATATCCTGTTTAAGTTGGCATACCTGTGACAGTAAGGCTGTGCACTGTCCTTAACAGAATTTTCTGTTTTCTATATTTCTTTTTTGTTCTAATAATCAGTTTTATTTTAGAAGCTACACAGCATAATTGATGTATCCCATAGTCCTTAAAAAGACCTGGTGTTTATATCTGGCAAAAAATGAAAAGTATGAAATGTGTCTGTGAAAGAAATGGTAATTTAAAACCAATTCAAACACAAGTATACAAAATATGTTTACACTTATACCATTGGACAGTCTCTGTTTTATGTAATTTGTGCAAAAAGTGGGTATTATGCATTGCTTTTTTTAATTTCCTTCAAGATATCTGGAATCATCAGCTTTGACAGCATCACTTCTCAGCTACTGCAGAAAGGTGTTATAGAGATGCCTCTTGCCAACTACTCATGAGAGCCATGCTGCAGAAGCCTCACACAGACATCTCTTGTGTGCAAAGGCAATCCTGAGTATTTTAGGGGCACCGTCTAGCTGCAAGCATACTACAAAGACTGTCAAGGGCTCCAGGACTACATGGGTGTGGTTATATAGTATGCAGTTCTGTCCAAATCTCTTAGTACTTGTGTATAGAGAGTCTGATGCACTTTGCGTTTTGTCAATGTTTGCAATAAATGTAATCATTCGACCCTCTTTTGCCTTCTGCAGAAGTTAAAGTTCTGGACGAGTTTCTGTTTGCCTCATTGGCTATTCTGGGTTTAATTTGCCAGCTGAAATATCAATGAAACTCAAGAGGAGGCATTTTTTTAATCCAGTTCATGAATAACAAGAATAGGGCAAACAAGCGACAATTGACCCTGTGTGTTACTAAATGTTAAATTTTTAAAATATGTTTCAGGTCACAGTTCCCAGTAATGCTGTGTAATCGAATCCAGTTATGGAACTGTAGCTGTGCATAAAATAGCTGACACTTTAAACTGGACCAGAAGCTCTGGTAGCACATCCTTGGCAACGTTACTAAGCAGGAAGAAAATGATCTGTAGCTCGGCATTAATATGTCATTGTTTGTACAGGACAGCTGAAGCACAGGAAGGAGATGTTGAGAAATTATACCTGACCCTGATTAGGCAGGTTATGATATGAGTGACATCCACACAACTTGTTGGCAGACTAACATAACATGCCTTATTGTTCCATCCTATGAACACATATATAATTTAGCAGTCATTGATCAAAATAGAAAAGAGACATAAAATCAGTGACATTGAAGAGTTTTTCTCCTGTGCAAGACATTTGAAAGGAAATCTGTGCTATCCATCTCTATCAGAGTTGTGCACAGAAAAGACTGATTTAGGCAGCATATAGCTGCTTCCTGAACAGCTCTGGTTTGATTCGTCCAGGTATTTTTATTGCAACTTTTACAATAGATCTGAATTACATTTTTATTTTCAAGACAAAGGATGTAATGAAGACATCAATTTCAGATTTTGTTATTTGCATTCATCTTGGAAGCAAAATTCTCAGGTTTAGATTGAATTAGCCACAATGATATTTACACAGAAATCTGTTGTTCGTGACTGATTTTTATGTTCAGAAATCAGTCATAGCTCTGAGAAGGAGAGATGGGTCCTAAGTTGCATCCATATACCAAATGGGTGAAGAAACTGCAAATTAAAGGCATAAAAATATGCCCTGGGCTACCATGAGTTGGTATCTTACATTGGTATTGTTTCATTCCCCTTCCACTTTGCTTCCCAGAACCTGAAATGTAATGATGTTGCACTGGGGGAAGGAAGACAGAAAATGGCATGAGTCTCTGCTGGGGTAGTTTTATATGTGTAGCAGTACTGCTGCACCATTACAGTTAGCTATGATCAAATCTGAATGCTTCGGTATTTTCTGGAATAACAACACTCACATCTTTACTGTGCATGAGCTTATAAAAATACATGGGCTGTTTTCTTGCCTGGAAAAAAGAAAGTTCTCCTTCTGGAAATAAGGAAGAAGTCAGTGTCAATTCCAGTCTTTTGGGCTACTGTGTAATCTGCAGCTGGTGGCAATGGTTTGAGCAGTGCAGTACATATCTTTTCCTCCACCACTTATTACTATTTTTTAATGCAAAAGGGAGAAGTTAGGAAATGAGAGATGAGAACTCTCTCTTTTTCACATTTGGCTCTAATAGTGAAGAGTTCAGACTAGCACCAGTGGATAGTTAATCATGTTTAGTCTCAACAGTTGTCTTTAGTTTTCTGTCTGGGGACCACTCATCTATCTAAGTAACCCAACAAAAATGGAGCAGGAGAAAGAAGATCCCTTGAGACTTAATCCATCCTCCCTAGACTGTGTTAAGGCAGAGGAAGATGCATACCCAGACCTGAAGAGGCCATGGATTTTTTGCGCCACAGATGATTTTTAAGACCCTGTTTCTGTGCAAAATCGTGGGCCACCTTTGTTTTTGGGGTTGTTTTTTGGGGGGAGGGGTTTTGTTTGTTTGTTTGCTTTTGTTTTAGTTTTTGTTTTCAATTCAGCATAAAAAGGGGCAGTGGCACTGATGGAAGTGCCTCTCCTGTGGGTGGAAGTCCCAGAGATGATGTGCGGGAGGTAACACAGCTGATGTTCCCCTCCCAGAGACTGTCCTCCCCAGGGGAGGACATGTTTCACATTTAGTGAAACATGTCTCATGTTTCACATTTAGTGGTGCTGGAGGGGCAGGCATTGGGGGTCTTCATAAGTAGCCTAGGACGGTATATTCGGTTGACTGTTCCTGTATTTGTGGGCTGGGTAAAATGATAAATAACTGAATGTAAGAAGGACATAAGGAGTGTTAGTATATAAGCCAGAATCTTTGAATTAATGTTTGTACATGCTGTAATCTGAGGTTTACTAAATTATATATTACATGTTTCTGGGGTTTTTTTTTCTGTTTGTGTTTTGTGGGGTTTTCTGGAGGCTTTTTTTTTTTTTTGAGAGAAGTGATTAATCTACAATTTTGTACCCTGACACTAGTGATGTTTTACAATTGCACTGTACTTCATCAGGAAATACATGTGAATTTTTGACTGATTAATTATTAAAAGCATATCAGGCAGGTTGCAAATTGCAACCTACTTCTTCCAAGCTTTGCCTGGCCACATGAGCAACCATGTCCATGTAGTAGTGCTGAGCAGTGTGGGACCACTGCCAGACATGGAGCTGGGCACTTACATATGTGTTTTAAGTATATGCAGACAGCATAACCCTTTTTCATAACCATTTTGCAAAATCCATTCCAGATTACTTTGTCTTTCTTTTTCATTTTCACTTAAGCCGAACCATGCTGATTTTCTTCCTACTGCTTGCTTTTAGAAAATAATAACTAAGAAGCCAAAGGGTTTGGCAAGCAAGGTGAAGATTCTAAGTCTGTGAGGCCATTATTGTGCATTACAGCCTGGTACCATGACATTTGTACTCCTTTGTTTGTTTTCTCATTTCTAAAAAAAATTGTGAGAGATTTTTATATAATATATCATGACTGTGTTTGGAACATTTGGAGAGTTTGTTCTTCAGAGCCAAGACCATCTAATTCCAACTCCACTGCCATAGGCAGGGATACCTTTCACTAGATCAGGTTTCTCAAAGCCCATGGCTCTGTTCTTTAGTCTTTTTGGCTTGGACATATAGAAAGACCTACTCAAAGCAATGAAGAACGTGTTGAATTCACCAGACTTTAACTAGGTGTATCCAGCTGGACCTTGATAGACCTCCCTCCTCCACCACCCCATCCTACCTAAGTCTTTGTGAGTCTCAGAGATTCTGCTAACAACATTTTTCTGAATATGGTGTCAATGCTTTCAGCATCATTTAATTTTTTTTTCTGCAATATCCTCTCACAGTAAACTGAAGTCCTAATAATTGTTTCCACATAAATTACCAAGAAGCATGGTGGTAGCAAGCTGAGTGACACCTGAAATGTTAATTCTTGGGAATACTGCCTGCTCTGCATATTTTGCAAATTAAATTAAATCAAATCACAAATCCTCTCCTCTCCTCTCCGACCCTCTCTGACCCTCTCCTCTCCTCTCTGACCCTCTCCGACCCTCTCCGACCCTCTCCTCTCCGACCCTCTCCCCCCAGTTTTCATTATCCCATAAACCAGGTAATAAACTAATATCTGGGGGTTTATGGTATAGTGTGGGTCTTGCCTTCTTTTCCTTCATTAATGCTTTGCTTGCAGCCTAAGTCTGGTGAGGATGCTTATGAGGAAACATCGGCACCGTCTTTGCAGTGCAAGTGCAGCCCATTCTTATCCCCAAAGCGTAGATGCCTCCACTTTGGGAACCACCAGTCTGGTATCTGGATGGACTTGAAATGCCGGTAACAGGGACCTGCAGTTTTGTTGAAATAACAGATCATATTGATTATGATTCAGATCCCCAGATTATCAGAGGTTTTGTTGGCTGCTCAGTTGTTATCCTCTGGGTCTTGCAAGCTACATTTGTTTTTGAGTGGGAATAAACTCCCTATCACATGGGGGTTTTTGTTAACATAGTACTCTGACGCACTTTGGATGAATGATTCCTCTTGGCATCTAGAAACTCAAGTTCATAAAAGTGCATCTGCCTGTGGGCTCCTGTTCAGATTTCATTGGTTCATTTTTGACTTGTAAATCCATCAATTGTTTGAGACATAAACAGTTGGAAAATCTCCTGTTTTTTTCCTATACTGTGCAGCAGAAGTGATGCTTAATGGCAGGGATATTTGAGAAAAAGTTTTGTTGAATTTCTTGTGAGGTTGCTGAAGGTAAAATCCATCTTTATTCCCTAGAGCTCAGATCTGTTCAGATGTTCAGGACAAGTTCGTTGGTGGGTTCTGACATGGCGTGGAAAATGGTTTTGCATCAGTGTACATTGGTAGGATTTCAGCTAGCTGTGAAATGTGGGTATTTTACAATATCATGTATTGCTAGCTATTTTTGTTTCAGCTGTACATTTCAGTTCCCACAAATTAGTTCTGAGAACTGAAGAGGAATGCCTCTCTGTATTTAAAGTAATAAATAAAATCTATCTGGCATGTGAGGCATGTGGGCTATGTTTTAGCACCTACACCAACCTCCTGTAAGAGTGATGTGGTTGTTTGAGTTTCCATGGACAAAAGCTACTGTAAAACTGATGTAATCCAGAGCTGAATGAAGTCATCCAGCTTCTATGTTTAAAGCTGTATGCTTGTCCCCAGTTAATTAAAGTATAAAATTGGCCTGGTTTTTCAGGCCTGCTTTTTCAGACACACAAATGCATCCAGAAGACATCCTGAAGAGCTGATAGTACTTAGGGCATTGGTAAATGAGACCACATTTTAATAAGTGACTAAATATGGCCTCAGTATGCAACTTTACTCAGCACTGCTGTATACCCTTTACCCTTCACTGCTGCAAAGAAGTTACAAAATTAGTCTGTGACCTCAGAGTAGTCATATGCTTATAGTGTCCCAGCTTGGTTACTTGAAAATACTGTAATATGAGACATGATGACAATAAAGAAGCTAATTTCGTCCCATTTTTTCCCTTTACTTATTTTTTATTAATTCAGCAACATTTCAAGTTTTCCTCAAGTTCTGCAGCTTGTAGAACAGCTGAGCATTGACTGTGCTTAAAAAAAGACAGAATGATTGTGCAGTATGGTGCAAGGGACAGAGCAATAAACAAGCATACTGACAGGGGCTGGTTGTAACATCACTATAGTGATGGCATGATACCACAGCTTGAATAAGGAAATGTTTTCGTCAGCAAAGCACCAGAGAATATAATGATGTGGGCAAGATGAACCATCTGTCTCTCCATCTCTAATTTTGTTGATACACCCCCTGCCCCCCTGCCCAATTATGGTAGAAGTAACATGCATGCAAATGCATTAATCACACCATGCAATCCAAACTCCACAGGGGCAGTGGTGTCCAGCTATACTACTGGTGTTGCTTTTAGTAATAAACAAGTCAGCTTCTGTGCATAGAGCATTTTTAACTCAAAGCCTATTTGATTTGGGTTTCTATTACTTGGCCCAGTTTCCATTCTGCTTTATAGTATGTCAGTATACATGAAGCTCTCAATCTTCTTTCAGGATAAATTCTCTCCAATATCCACTTTCTAGCTGTACGATAATTCACAAAGCTAATAAAGGAATGATCACTGAGACTGAGCTTGTTGCTATGCAACTGCATTACTAAGATAACAACGCAAACCATTTTTATATATCTGCTGTATCTTATACAACTGAACTCATTTATACTTTATTTGGATTGAATCAGGTTACCCTTCACAACTTAGTTTGGGGGCTGTTTCAGCTGGGAATGAGAATTTTTTTTTCCTAGAGGATAGTTTTTAGATCCCATTTTCTCCTTGGTTACTGACCCAGTTCATGACAACTGTTCATCTGGCTATGCAATTATACCAGGATGGATTTCTCAGCTGATCAAAATCCAACACATTTTTAAAGAGTCGTTGGTAGAACATGATTTGACTTGTTAAACAGAAAATGGATTCCCTTGACAAAGACACAAATGTGTGATCTTCAGTATTGAATGCTTAATTCTTTAAGAGAAATCATTATTTTACCAAATGTATATGTATGGTGTATGTGTGCATAACTATATATCTGTATCTATCAATGCATCATAGAGCTCTATTCCCCATTAGCCTTAGGAACAGAGGATGGTAAAAGGTAGTATATCAAAAGCAAGGGTCTATTTTGCATTTCTACAGTTTCTGTATACTGTTTAAAATCTGTCTTTCTGCAGAAGCAGACATCAGAATTGATTATTTTGTTTTACGAGGAATATTTTGCATTCTTAGTGTGATGAGGAATTTTTCAATGTATAAAAGGCAGTACGGATACCAACTTGAGAATATACTCAGTTTGAAACTAACTCAGGAAAGAGTGAGATCTTTCTTTTATGTAAAAATTCTGAAATTACAATATTTCCAAACATTAACATTGGTCAATATTTATATCGCAGTATTACAACAGATACCCAGTGTACCTCCTGTTCTTGGTGTTCTGAACCCCTCTGCAGCTTTAAATCACCCTGTGTCCCTTGGCAGCTTCTACAGTGCAATTATGTGCTGTGTCAGTACAATATGATTGGAAACTAGAGTTGTAGGGGTATAGCAAAATTAACACAGTATATTGTAAAAATAGAAAATCTGACAAATCATACAGCACTGAATGAATTATTCATTCCATAGGTAATTACACTGGCTCTTTATGTTAGAATTTTACTGTCGTTGACACAGGAGATGGAATTCAGTTTGCAATTAAGACACCCCAATGTACATCTCTTCATCTAAGCTCGCATTATAATCAGCAGAGGTCAAGGAGTCAGCTGGATCCAACTCAGTTGTCTGTTTACAGGTTCTAGGCAATCCACAAGACAGGATTAGCAGATCCAATTTAAGACCTACCTTGTAGGTCTTGCATTTTTGAGTTCTGCTGGATACAAGCAGAATAAATTACCTCTTTCCATGGGCTTGAGCCACTTATCTGGGGGAAACTCAACCCTGTGTTAGATATCTATTTTGCATTACTGAGTTCTGGAGGTGACACTGACTGAAATGTGAATTTAGATGTCTATAGCAAAGTTCTGGTTGCCCAGTTACAGGTCTAGTAACTTTTTAGATACTGCGGTGTGTCCTACTTGTTCTCCAAGTGCTTTTACAGTTCTCCTGTAGAGCCTTGCGTTACACCCTTTGCTAGTGTCTTGGATATCCATGTGGTACCAGGCTGGATCTGACCTGTTAGCTCGGTGTGTCGTTATGCGGTAGAATCCTGCCCAGAAAGACAAACATGGATATTAGGTACTTCAATCTAGAACTGAACTGCATCCGGAATTACCACCAACCAAGCAGCTGCCATTTTTCTTTGAAGAGTTTAAGTGCAAGAGACTGAACACAAGGGGATGTTGTCTGGTTGAAACTT
Organism: Pipra filicauda; assembly: GCF_003945595.2. Lineage (NCBI taxonomy): Eukaryota > Metazoa > Chordata > Aves > Passeriformes > Pipridae > Pipra > Pipra filicauda. Next base: position 14,901 of record NW_024104543.1, read on the forward strand.
CATCTGTTCATCCCAGTACTGGATGGTAGTTGTGGTCTGTGGGAATTATGATGATGGCAGCAAGAGGATGGCTAGTATTAACTAACTGCAACGTGACATCCTTTCAGAGCTGGACATCCCCTGGCCCGTCCTTCTGTGGCAGACTGCAAAGATCAGGAAAAACAGTAGGCAGCCTTGAGGACAGTTTGTTTGAAGTCATAAGGATCTTTCTGGCTAAGGAGATGGGGAATCTGCTACTGTCTCATTGAGCGAGCCAGAAGTGAGAGAAGTTGGATGGCTCTCATCTGTCATGTCTGAGCCAGCTGGTGATTGCCTCATTCTGGGAGAGTGTTGCCTGTTCTCAGAGGGACTCCAGCCAAGGTCAGTGAGAGACTGGAGCTACTGTATGAAGCAAGACAGTTATTAAAAAGGACCAGTTATTTAAGTTTATGTGGCCATGCTGTATTGAAGTCAGTGGTTTTCTACACATTCACAGTAAAATAAAGGTGTCTATAGCCATAGTACATGTTAGCTAGGTTTTAAGGGTAGTATACAGCTGGCAGTATAAGGATATCATGTCTGTCTGTCTTTTGGCATTCTACTGTTGAAAAATATTTCCAATCTAAGTTAACACAGTTGTAACAGAAGGCAGAGGGTAAGAAAGCTAACTGTCTGTCAAGACTCATAAAAGGAGACATAATATTTTTTAATATTGTCCAGGGCTTCAGAAGCCTTTTCTTTTAATATTATAGTTGCATTTTTTTTCTTTGAATGAATATGGAAGTTTCCTGTTCGGATAGATAGGAATCCCTGAATTATTTCTGTTCACACAACCTGTGAGCATGGAAACCTGTAATTTTTTACGATTTGATTCCTACTGCATAACACATGGCATGTCTGGTAATCACTGACTCCAGAAATAACTTAGAAGTGTCCTTTGTTTTTCGTTAAATGTTTAGAATAGATTAATCTGCTTTATGCTAAATGGAAGACTGTTTCTTTAAGTCATGTTTTATACTGTCAATCATTATAATTTAGTATGTCGTCATCTTTGACAAATCCTTTCTAGGTTTGTTTCTGCAATAAATCTTTGTCAATATTACTCCCTTTTGTCAGTCTTTGGAACTGATGATTCTTGACTTACAAAACCATGTACTTTACTGTGTCAAACTGCTTTCATATAGTACAGATCCTTTGACCACAACTGGAGTGGCATCCTTGCTAGTCCTCCTTTGCATACAGAATTATGGTGAAATCTACACTGAAATGTGTTGGGGTGTGAAGTAAACGTAGTGGGCTTATCCACTTCACTGACTCATCCAGTGTCTTTGTTCCTATGAACACAGAAAGACTTATATTTTTGGTTCTGCATGTAACTTCTGATTCACACTGAAATGTGCTGATGATTCTGCAGCCAGGCTGTGGCTGGTCATGCATGAATGCATATTGTTAAAGCTAAACTCACGCTTCTTCTACCCTTATAATTTTGTCTAAAACTAGTTTCTGTTCTCAAACTTGCTCTGTCAGTGTTTGCCAGCTCATCTAAATGAATAAAGGTGATAGAGTGATTGGCAAGATCCCTTTACAGCAGTCAGAAAGAGTGGGTCAACAAGAAGTAACAAATACCACTGAGGAAAATATGTTAGAACCCATCTTCAGGGTTGTGTTCTGTGGATGCCCCAAGAAACACTTGCAAAATCATCATCAATAATTTGAAAAGTCACACCGATACAAAGGGAAGTATTAGAGTCTATGTTCTGCTGCTGTGCAATATAATCTTAAGGGTTTTGGGTGAAATTTCACTTTTGTTAATGAAGCTGAATTTTGTGAGGCAATATTTCTGAAAGTACTGTGTCTGTGAAAGATACTTGATATTTTTCCTGAGGACATTCTCAATACACAGAATTGCTCTATCTAGTCTTTTTTTTTAATTTATTTTGTTCTCTTTTTTCTTTTTTCTTTTTTTCTAAGAAAATGCTAGTAGTAGTCTTGTGGAATCTTCAAAACTGAACTAGAAAACTGAAAATAGAAATTATTTCAGAAATGCTAATCAATTAACTTTTTTGAAACCAGTCCCTTTTACAATTTATGTAGTCAGTTGTGCAAAAATTGAGGTCTCCTCCATTAAATAAGAAAAGAACTGAAAATCTCAATGTTTCTCTCAAGAACCAAGAGTTCTGTCAACAAGCTTAGCAATAAAATAGGAAGCTACTCTACCTAAATGGTTCATAGGAGTTTTTGTAGGAGTATTTTTTCTTTCTGATAAGCTTCCAAATCATCTCAAAAAGATTGTATCTGTTTCTTACTGTTGTTATATGCTGCAATCTTTTCACATCCTCCAAGTATTTTCTTAGGAGAAGTGGTACAAGGAATTGTATCTATTTTATATTTTAAAAGTTAAAGGTATTCTAGGGAAATGCTCCCACTGAGCTATATTGATTAGCCTGTAACTCACATTGCTCAAAATCAAGTCACTGTTGTCTTCTGTATGTGTTCTTTAAAATTTTCACAAAAAAGCAATGAGAATTAAGTTTTAATGTTTTATCCTTTATTTTTTTAAAATTCATGTCTTGCTTTGTGAATGAACATTTTGTGAAAATGTCAGTGTCCTTATTTATTTGCATTTTATTCTTTCATTGTAATCACCCATTGTGGTGTCTCCCACTATACTAATAAGAGAAATGCGCACTTAATTGGGGCACAGAATTTCATCATGAATACTTATTTGATAATACAAAATAATATTAGAATGGTAGACTGCTTAACCTGTAATAAAAGATGAATTTATACTGTCCCAAATATCTGTCTTGGTAGATATTGGGACTAATTTATAAATACTTCCGAAGTTAATGTCCAAGTCCCATGGAAATGGAGATTTGGACTGGACTGACAAAGATAAGCAGCTCTGAGTCACACAGACCAATCACCAGAAAAAATATATTGTCAGCAACAGTAATTACAGCAGGTAATTTGTCATTTACCCTGTTACAGACCAGTAAATGTGATGAGTTTGAAACACACCAGCTGTCACACAGTGTTAACTTTAATGTTTAGGGTTTGGAATCCTGTCATAGAATCTTTTAATGACAGTGCATTTAAAAAAACAAAGATAAGGTTTCACACTGTTCAAAGTGGTGTTAAATGGCCAGTCCTATTCAAGACAAGATTGATTTCTGGAAAGGTGAGGGTTCATCAAGAGTAATCTGTTTTCATTTTTTGTGTGTTTTTAATAAATTTGGAGTGTGCAAATAGTAAGAAAAATTTATTACCTTGCTCCTAGCCCTTCAGAAGGTGGAATTGGATGTACTTAACTTCTGTCTGCATAATTTTAGTGTTTGAGAAGTAAATAGAGTCTGTGCTTGATGGCAGTGTGAACAGATATTCCAGTCTGCTTTGAATACCCTGTGTTTATTCACTTTGTACACCTTCCATGGGGTGAGCTTCATCTTAGTTTGAAGTCCTCCAAAGTTGTTCACAGTACCTCAGCTTAAATCCTACCTTTTCTGAAGAGCAGCCATATGAAGGAAGTAGGATTATAAGGGTGAAGTTGTCCCGGGATTATAGTAATAGTAGCAAAATGGAATATCAGGTCAGAGTTTACTTTTTTCTTAACTCTGTGATTTGATTCTAAACTCAGATTTTGAGTTTTTGAGATGTGAACAGTACTGTATACTATATATAATTTATGGTTCTGGTTATTAGAACAATTTATGGTGTCCTTAAGCAGGACAGCAAATTTGATGGCAGAATTTTTCAGATATATAAATTTTGCTAAGATCTGCTTATGCAAATATTTATTTATCAGTATAAAATGCACATAACTATCTTAAAGGTATTTTCCAACCTTAATGATTCTATAACACAGTTAAGTACAGAAATAATTACTTGTAAGCTCAATAGACACTAATAGTTGAACTGTGGCAACGAAAACATGGTGTGGTCTGGAAAATCTACCCATGAAACAAGTTAGCCAGTGTCAAGTTTCATAACATTGCAGGGGTAGGGGAAGGAGGATGAAAGCAAGTTTCATTGCATCTTCATTACTATGCTATGCTGGTTTTTGTTAGAAGCAGACCAGAAGGCTCTGCAGGTTATGTCCTGGCATCAAGCTCTACATGTGAACTGCGGAAGCCAGGAGAACTTCATGGCTTATAGGCTGGGCGTGTGTGTTAGCTCTTCCCTAAAACTGTGCTGTGGTGAGAACTGACTATACCATTCTCCCCAGGTGCTTTTGTTTCCAGGGAAGGCAGCTGATGTGCAGTGTTTGTGAAGGATACATTTACTGTGCTGTTTTGGTGCACCTTTGTAAACTGTCAGGGAGGATGTACCCTAGGGAAAATTGGTGCGTCACTAGAGACGACATCAAGGCTGATGAAAGGGCAAAAGCATCAATATTGCTCTACTTCACCATCACCGAAGCATAATGTTTTCAAGTAGAGAACCTTCTTTAAAATAAGGGGAACAATATTTAAGGAAAGCCTCCTCTCCCTCTTGTCTTGTCAAAAATAGTACTGTCCTTGATATCCAGTGAGTGATCTGAGTGTCTGAGTCACAGCACTGCCAGGGAAATGAGAAGAAACATCCCATGCATTAAGAAATCTCCCTGCTGCATGAGAGGACAGAAAATACCATTTGTTTTATAATATTTATGGTTAGGTAAGTTGCTTCAGATTCCTGCAGATAAGAGAAGGATCAAAGCAACAGCAGCATTTCATCCACCACTGTGGTGCCTCTTGTTTTCAAGTACTGACCTTGATAATGATGCTGTAATGTTCTAACTGATTTTTTACAAGCCCCTGGAATGTGTTGACAAACCCTGGTCACGATGCCATCCCAAAAAGAATGGAAGAAAAGCACCAACTGTTTCTAGAGAGCTTTAAGTACCTTTATATTTTATCAAACCAGCTTTGGCCAGTAGTTGATTGAGACATCTTTCCTTTGTCCCACTGTGTATATCCAACCTTCTGTTAACTCTGTGCTGAAAAACGGTTCAAAGGTGGTTTTGTGGAGCCCTCGAGTCATGTGGATGTTACTAGTGAAATATGAGAACAGGCAGCAAGTTATGAGCCTCAACAGCAGTCAGATTACTTCACAGCTTTATTTGTGCAACAGAAATGAATGTAGGTTGGAGGACAAATATCCGATGGATATCTATTGCTGGTGGCAGACTTGTTATAAAATGGAGCCTTTTAGTAAGGAAACAATAAATAAATAAAAAGGGTTGAAATTAGGAGAAGTAAAATAAAATCAGTTGACTGACAAAATTGTATTTGCAGCTCTAGTCTGGCTATTCTACTAGCAATAAAGTAGGGAGCATTACTATAGATGTAGATTTTGCTATCGTTGTCACTTTGAACAAAATAAAAGAAGATTTTGAAAGCATCAGTTTATCATAAGTACCTGGGAGGTTTCATGTACAATACAAGTTGGAATTAAATAAGATTTACCTTGGAAAAAATAATGCATCTAGCTAGATGCATTATAAAAAAAGATGAAATTATGAAGAAATACCTTCTAAAAGGTAGAAACCTCATTTTAAAATGTCACTGGTAAAAGAGGCAAGATATTAAGAGATCAGTTTGAATTAAGACAAAAAAGAAGTGGGTGACAAGGTCACAGACCTTATGTCTAGACTGGAATCTCTTAAGGTGGGATTTTCAAAATCATTTTGCATTTGCATTACAGTCCTGCCACTGTAATCAGTGGGAGTTACAGATGTTCCTTTAGGGAAAACAGTTAGATCTCTGCTAAGTGCTTTAGAAAATCCTTCCCTTAAACTTTTCTATTCAAGAGGGAATATAAAAAATGGCAGACATGAAGGAAAGTGGAGATAAATTAAAGCTTTTTTAACTTTAGCTGTCAGGCGAAATATTTTTCAATATATTTAATTGCCTAACTGGTTGAAAAGTATAAAAATGCACATGTTGTTACATGAAAGTAACACTGATTAATATTACAATAGAAACCTCAATGAGAAGAGTGTATTTTGCAAAAATATGTATTTTTCCACTAAATAGGAAATCACAGTTACAAAACACATTTTGAGGATGATGAAACTTAGGTGGACTTAAGAAAGTTTAAATGCTTTGATTAAGAGCTGTGGAGGAAGATGGAGGGAGTAATGATAGACCTGCCTCAAAATATGTATTTTACCAATCAACTTGTGGCTGACAGTATATCTTTGTCTTCCTAGTGTTCCAAGTTCACTGCCTAGTGATCTTGGCATGGACTTCTTGGTGTGCAGATATAACAGGAAAGGTGAACTGGTCAACGTTCAAGTCATGTGTTAGGCTTTTCAAGTTGAGTCCTAGAGGAGAGCATACCCTGTTTAGAGCCATAAAATCCAATATTAGAGCTATAGAATTTGATATTTTTATTGGAAAATTCAAAGGGTCTTGGAGGTGAGAGTTATGTATTCCATCAGTCTAGGAGGAACATCAAAAACACAAATAAGAAAAAAATAAAGAAAAGAGATTTTGTGTGAAGAAAAGAGTCTTAAAGTAAAAGGGTAGGGAAAAGAGTACATGCCTCTTCTAGGCTTTGGTGTGTGAAATAGGGTTTTTTAGACAAAAGTCTGCTGTAAAATAAAACATAAAATTGAAAATCTTCTCAGAGAAAGTTTTTGAAAAACTAGTGCTAACTAGAATTAGAATGTCTCATATTTTTAAAGTTATATTTGCATGTAAATATGCAGTATTTCTCTGCGTATTTTTGGTCCCAGTATCTTTCTTGTGTTATCTACCTTGGTAAAGAACAGCACACATGTTAAGAGTTTTGGTTCTCCTAGAGAGAAAAAAACTTCGTGATTGGAAACATGAGGTATTTTAGGGATCAATTTCATCATCGCATTCAGTGTCGGGATTTGTTTTTTTGTGAAAAAAGTTATACCAGTTCCAAAGGTCTATACCTTGTCTCGAGTCTCATCAGAGCTACAACCACCTTGGAATTTTCTCCAAAGCTCTCCTAGCCTCGCAGGCAGATGAAAGGAGAATGAGTGCTTGTTCCTTCTCTTGGTCAAGTGTTTTTTCAGTTGTTTTAATCCTACATCCTAATTGCCAGTAATATAGTTTCCCCATTATATATTCCTGGTAGTATAACTAAGATGCAATTCTGGAGCTTTCTCATATGGATAGGAAAAGGAACGCTGAATTTTGGACATATCCTCAAGTGGATTTTCTTCCTAAGGTTTCGTTACAGTTGCCTTATTTTTCCTTTTTTACTACATTAACACCAAATATAGAATAAGTAAATAAACTAATAGATGAAAGAGAGAAATAGACATCTGGATGGGATGGTGGCAGCTGTTCTCCCTGAAGAACAACAATGAACTGAATAATTACAGACAGAAACAGAATCTCAGAAAGCAGGATGGTCTCTAAACAGATGTTAAAAATAGAACAAGCACATGCCAGAACTATTTTTGTTACCTATGTAATTTAAAGAAAAAAGTAGGAAAATTCTGAACATAGATCTACAGAAATTGTTGTTCCTGGCTGCACTGAAGAAAGAATTAGAAAATGGGGATCAGGAACAGCATGGATATATGGGAGTGGATGAAGATAAAATCAATCAACAGGATTAGCAGGGAACAGAGGAGACCTAGCTTTTGGACTCCCCAGCTTTGAACTGAGGACAGCTGCTTCTGGTCATTAATGATTAATGCTGACTCTAGCATTAACTAAGGGTAAACTGTGTGACGGTAATTCTATGAGTAATTAAAACATGGGTTCCATTTTGCATTTGAATTAAGGAATATCTATGGAAAAGTAAACTGGGGAATATCAATCCAAAAATTTAACATAAACGTATACTTCTACAGATATGGAAAATATAAAACCATAGACTTCTTTAGGTTGGAAAAAGCCTTTAAGATCATCAAGTCTAACCCAGGACTGCGAAGTCCACCACTGAACCATGTTCCTAAGTGCCACATCTACAAGTCATTTAAATATCTCCAGGGATGGTTACTCAAACACTTCAATGAGCAGTCAGTTCCAGTGCTTGACAATGCTTACAATGAAGAATTTTCTCCTAATATCTATTCTAAACCTCCCATGGGGCAACTTGAGGTCTTTTCCTCTTGTCCTATCGCCTGTTACTTGGGAGGTGAGACTGAACCCTACCTGTCTACAACCTCCAGTGAGGTAGTTGTAGAGAAGGTCCCCCCTGAGCCTACTTTTCTCCAGGCTAAACAACCATAGTTCCCTCAGACACTCCTCGTAAGACTTGTTCTCTGGTCCCTTCACCCGTTTCAATGACCTTCTTTGGACACTCTCCGGCAAATAGCATAATTCAATAAAATTACAGCATTTACTCCTTGAAAATAGTGTGCTTATACTGAGACTTTAAGTAACCCTACCAATTAAGAGTTTAACTGACTTAATACGAAGTCCTAAAGAAATTAACGTTTTGTCACTTCCCAAATAGTCTTAATGGAATAAGTTTTCCATACTACACCTATAATTGCTACTAATTTTTGTCTTGTACATGAACTATAGGTGGAGAAAAAAACCCCTTGTAATTAAGATAAACTGTAAGTGGGCATTAAAGTGTGTTGGCTATTGATAATTCAAGTAACTCTTATCTGTTGATAATTCAAGTAACTCTTATCTATTGTCACTGTCACATCAGATGGCCAGCTAGTCACCATGGTTCTATGAATCTATATCAAATCAATGGGAAAGAGACACGAGGCTGAAAGTAATTTGAGTTCAGGAATGCAGAGGTATCAAAAGGATAAAATACCTAATATATTCTCTTTATTTAAATTATTTTAATTTAATCCTGGTCCACATGTTCCTTACTCAGCAATGAATATCTGTTACATCATGTTCCAAGATTACAATTGCAGGGATGTGTTTTATTTATATTTTTGGGAACTTTTGTGCATTTCTGCATCATAAACATCATCTCGGCTCTTATTTTCTGGTGTTGGTAATGGATGGTTCAGGAAAACTGCCAGCATAATATTCTTTACCCCTAAGTAAGTGATTCAATTTAGTCATCATTCCTATTTGCGGTTGGATTGGATTATGTTTATTTTCTATATTTTTCTTAGATATTTGCAGAATTTGGATGCACAAGGCAAATACTGGGAAGTCTTGCAGTATGCAAGTAGGAAATGCTATACAGACTTTTATTTATTTCTAATCATGAAATACACAATAGGAAGGATGGAGGCTTATGTTAAATAGTGCTGATGTGGAGGTGGGTGCCACACCTTGTGGACAACATGTTAAATTTTACCAAGTTCAGCAAGAATATCTGCACAGGTAATAAATTTGGTAAGACAGGTCCTCAGTTGTCATTACATTGGCATACATCACAGCATCTAGTGGGTCCTGATCAGTTTATGCCAGCAGTCTCTCTTGCTAGATAGACATTTGAAGTAGTGTTTCTGTTAAGCTAACCACATGGAATATTCTGGAGTAGTATTTAAAAATGAACCAAAGTAAAATAAAATACATCACCCTTATTGTATGTACATATATATATATATTTGTGTATATATATTTTTGTGTGTGTATATATTGTATTAACTGCACATACAAATGTGCATAAGTGAATTAATTGCATCATCACATAATTTTTAGCTTTTTAAGTCTTCTGTGTCATAAGAACTATTTAATGGGACATTCATATGCACTAAATGTTACTATCGTTATTACCATGGAGCAAAAGCAAATTTTGGAGTTAAATTTTTTTCTCTATCTAGAAAGACCTCGTTCCAGAGATAGTTTAGTCAATATAAATAGTGTATTTAAAACATCCTTTGTTTCCCAGAACAGAGATTTTATGAATTTTAACACTGTTGAGCAGAGAGTCCTGAACAGTGCAAAATGGAATTAAGATGTATTAGATAATAAAGCTCTAGAAGGCATCATTGAAAACAGTGCATTTGCTCTTTGTAATAGATGTTTATGCAAATTCAGGTTCATTAATCATTAAAATCTCTCTGCAAAAATAATTTTTATTTCTTTGCCTCTGTAATACTATTGTACCTGGTCTGTCTCCATCTTCGTTATGGTGTGCAGTGGATTAAGTATAGAACTTCCATTAAATGTGTGTTGCATGATTTCTGAAGATGCTTGAAATAAATGGCCTCGGTGTTGCTTCTTGCAACATCAGAAATAAAATTTAAACATTCCTAAGTTGAGCAAATAAGGTTTCTATACTGGTTTTGGAACATAAAAATCGTGTTATTGGTTCTCTTTTAATGATTCTTTTATAAATTACTGTTTTGCTTCTTTGTAATGCATGGTCCTATCTGCTTCTACAGTTCCTGATTTGATATTTAAGATTGCTGAAATCAATCTCTGCAATTTTCTTCTTTTTTATGGTGACTTTCCAAGTGTTTGATTAAAAAAAGCAACCAAAGTGATAAGCATGAACTAATGAAGAATTATCAACAGAACACCACCCTTAAGCATATCTATGTTTAATAAAGCTGAACCGTCTATCTTGTTATTTGTAGTGAAAAACATGTTTCTGATTGTTTCTTTAAATTGGTGTGTATAGTGTGCCATGTGCTGGAAGAGTAGATGTAGTGACATGTTTTATGTACAGGATTTTTGGGTGCAGTTTAACCAGGTAATCAGTCCACAAAAGAGCCAATCCTGAAGTGTAAGCTGACTGTAAAAACAATACGAAGAAACACTATATTTAAATGGATTTAAGTGTGTTATTGAATCTAAACTCAGATGATACAGAGAAACAAATCTAGAAGGATTGTAGAACACCCTTATTCTTTTTTTTTTTTCTGATTTCTTCCATTCCTGTTAAAATCTCTTCCTTAATACAATCACAATACTGATAACACTTTTTACCTAATTTATGTGGTCACTACTTTATTCCTCTTTTATTTTATAAAGTGCTTTAGCATAAATACTATTTCAGCCAGCATGAGAGATTTCACTATGTTATGAGGTCAGAGTCAAATATCATAAGTGGATTTTAGAGGGCCTGGATCATTTGGTGAACAATAACAATTTTAATTATTCATGCCGAGAGCGAAGTAATTAAATCTCATGCTTTAGGGCAGAGGCCTGCAGCCTGTGCTCCACTGCATCCAGTTGAGGAGAGCATGACTGGTGATATGAGAGACACGTAAGTTCTTGTTTAGAAGAGGGATATCAGGTTAGTGTTATTAAAAACCAAACAAATAAAAACTCAACAACAAAGCAACCAAAATAAGACTAAACCTTTGTAGCATTTAAAATTTATTAGTTATATTGAGGTGAATGTTTCCCCCTTTTAAATAACAGGTACTTGCCTAGAGGAAAATTTACATCTACTGATGGATTGGAGATGTGCCATTCTGCCAGTTTTATACTCTTACAGTTTATGGCCACTATTGAAATAGCAAGTGGAACATTTCCGTAGTGATTTGCAAATGTTAAGCAATTAATTTTCCTGACAACTCTGTAGGGTATGTGCAGATTTCAGCTCATTATTTATAAAGAGGAAGATTCAGAACAGTCTTACCCCACAAAATGAGGGAAGAAAGAGCATCTGATTCCAGATTTAATACTTGTGTCAAATAGCCAGAACTGGCATAAGTTGCACTAATAAAATTTGCTAAAATCTGTGCAGAATTATGGCTATGAAAACCTCACATATGAAAACAGATGCAAGTTAGTTCCATGTGCGCTGATTAAAATTAGGTGCCTTTATGTTCCCAAACAGCTGGTTTCCCTGAAATTAAAATTTCAGGGGCCTGAAATTATTTATGGATAGATGAATACTGTTGATTTAACAAAAATGCAAGGAATATTTCCAGAAGATGGAAACATTTTATTTGGACGCCTACAGACTAATATACTGCATTTTGAAAGTAATAGAGTTTTTCATGTATCATTTTGAAATGACACTTTAGAGCATCTTATTTTGAGATTGCATTTACCATTTCTTAAAAATCACAAATTAAACATTAAAATATTCTGTAACCTAAACACTTATGTAGTCCTTTTTTTGTTTAGATTAAGCAGTGCATTGCAAATTAACACAAAATCATATGGTCCAGATTTTTAGTTTATTCCCAAGATGGGCACTTCTCAGTACGTCTAAGTCTAGTCACCAGTTTGAGCAGTCTCGTTGCACTGTGATGCTAGGACATGCCAGCTAAAAGTCCCTTGAAATGCAGGCAGACCTTTTTTTTTGGTTATTTATTTCATTTAATAAAGTGCTGTGTATGGACTGAAGGGAGGAAAAACACTTTGAAGACCTGCCTTCTGCTAACCTGTTCTTTTGCAGTTTGGAGCGTGCATCTCACACCATTAGTCAGCTTTCTGAAGGAAACCCTAAGAATCCTGCATAAGATAAACTGGCATGAATAAATTATGCAGTAGAAATAGCATATGGATTTTCAGTATGCTAGCTGGCTTTTTGGAAAATGCTTACAAGAACACTGGAGCCCCCATAGAGAGTGTAATGATGGTGACTCCCTGGTAATGAAAGTGGAATTATGCTGCAGTGCAGTTATCACATACTAGTATGTCCTAAAAAGGAATAACCTGGCTATCCCATAGTAATATGTTCACATAGCCCTATTGTCAGTAACTGCTACTGTGTTTATCTCTTTTTAACGTGGAAACCTATATGAAGCTTTTATTTTGCTGTGTTTTTAAAAATTCAGGACCATCCCATTCTTGTTTCTCTTTTCAGAGCATGACGAATGTATAACAAACCAGCACAACTGTGATGAAAATGCGCTCTGTTTCAACACTGTGGGTGGGCACAACTGCGTCTGCAAGCCGGGTTACACGGGAAATGGTACCATTTGTAAAGGTAGGCTGCTGGAAACCTGAGGGTTTGTCAGTCTTTAACTGGATGAGATGCTTTGTCATAGTTGATGCAATTCTGGTCACATGCCTTGAACAAGGCAGAGAAAATCCCAAGATAGACACTTAGGTCCTACACCTATAAGATCTTCACAGGTGGATATACACTGCATTTGGCAGAGTTTACAGTAATTTGAGGATGACAGTAGGCTATAAAATTTGAAGTAGTTATGTTTCATTTCTGTGTCAAGTTAACAGTTTCTATAGGTGCTACACCATTCAAGAAAGTCCACAGTTATCAACGAAGTTACAGCTGTGAAAACATTGTCAGATCTATATTACCCATGTTTAATGACTTGCTGTTTTGCTTGGATCAACTGAAAGTTGTTTGGTATGTTGTGTCTTTTTGCTGTAAATGAGAAAAGCGGTAGACATGGACACAGAAAACATTTACTACATGTGAGGTGGTATCATGTTTTCTACTATTCTCATTCACTTGTAAACACTAGAAGTTATACTTCTATTCTTAGAAAGATGCTTTCCCAGAGATATAATGCTGCTTTTATTTCTGCTGCATTTCAAATCAGAAGAAATGATACTTGGTACTTGGGCCCAAACCCTTGGAAGTTCTTAACCTCTGAGCATAGGATTTAGAGAATGATTGAAAATAGAAGTAGTATAGCTGTAGAGGAATGGGTTCAGATGTGAGATGTGGGCCAGATGCAGCAATAGCATACCCAGTGTTCCATGAAGTTGTGCCTCAGTCCTCTTGATCTCTTGATGTCAGAATCTAAGGGGCCAGAGTTAACACTGGAATGTCCTATAGATATGTTCTGCTGCTGTGTATTACCAAAGCTAAACAACCTGGCGTTTCTTTCATTGCTAAGTCTGATTAAGATCTTAGCACTAGTTATTCCTGAGTAACAGTACAATTTTGCTATATATTCCAAAGACAAATGAGCTCGCTATAAAGCATGGAAGCCTGGTCCACTTCCAGTCAAACACATGGGTAGAGGGAGACATGTCAGCAAATATATCTTTTTATTCTGGGCTCTCTCCTCTGGGGAATGAGAAGAAAGTCTTAGCCTGAGGAGGTTCAAACCCAAAGCAGCTCCTCTCAGAAGAGAGCTCTGTCTGCACACTCCTGTACTGTCCTTGGGAGTATTCCCCTTTTCTTCTACTGGAGGTGAGTCAGCTTACAAAAAGGTGATTGCGATTTCTTTGGATCAAAGAGAAGGCACATGAACCTACTGCATTTGGCTCTTCTGTCTCCTGAATAAGAGCTCTGACATTTCAGAGGGCACCTAGCCCCACAGTGAAAGAAAAGTACATCACCTCCCTCCCTCCCTCTCTCTGTCTTCAATACTGAAAAGGCAGTATGCAGGAGAAGGCTCTGAGCCTGTGTATCAAAATCTGAGAAAGGTACTTCTCTACAACCCTGACTTGGATGCCAGCATCCTTCAGAGAGACCTGGATACCCCCGTGCCTTTGGCAGCTTTTCATGCACTGCACTGCCAGCAGTACTCCTGTGCACCATGTACTCCTGCACCAGGACGCTCAGATGTCTCACTCAGGCCGAAGGTCTCACCACAAGGCTGCTGCCTCAAATCTGAGAGCTGGATAGCTCAAACTGCTAACAGTTTTATGTCAGATGAGCCTTAGGACCTCATCAGTGGTGCTGTTATGCAGAGCAGCTGCAAACCAAAGCCTGGCATCTCCAGTGGCTAGTTACAAGTGGCTGGTTAAGAATGCCCCGAAGCAATCTTTGTGTTGGTGACAACCTCCATCTCCTAGTTTCACCAACAGTTTCTTATGACTGGAGCATTTCTGATTCCATATTGCAGATGCAACCGAGCAATTAACAGCTACGGTGTTTTCAATCAGAGCTGGTTGCATTTCTGGGTCTGCAGAAGCGACTCTAAAGCATACACAACTGGAAAATTCTGCACCAAAATATGTAAGCAGAGCTTCTCAGATTGCAGGACTGAGATAGCCAGACAGCTTGGTATTCAGTTGTGCCTGTTATGCTCAGCCCTTTATTTAGGCAGCAGAGAAGACGAGTACCACTCTAGGAGGAGCCTGTTCCTAGGGAAGATGCTGCCTTTCACTGCTTCCCAGTGCATGTGAAGGAGCACATATGGGAGCTGTCGTCTTCAGATGATTTACTCTAATCTCCTTCTGTAGCTTGTCAGCCCATCTGGCCAGTGAGGCAGGGGGGGCATAAACCATCTCTTTGTGACCTCTATCCTTAGGAGAAGGCAGACTTTGCCTTCAGTGACGCACAGACAGCATTCCAGCCAGCCAGCCAGCCAGCAGACCATGTCCACCTGAGTGTAGTTCTGTTACCCATATATTGTAATTTTGCATTTTGCAGCATTTTGCAAGGATGGATGTAGGAATGGAGGAGCCTGTATTGCTTCCAATGTGTGTGCCTGCCCACAAGGCTTCACTGGGCCCAGCTGTGAAACTGGTAAGATTATAACTTCATTTACGATGAAGCTAATCCAAGGAGGATGTTTGACGTAATCCAAGAATAAAGGAGTATTTAAGTGTGTGCCCTGAAAAGAGGAAGCTGCAACTAAAATGTTACTCACTTTTCTTATATGCTTCACAAGAGAATATATTACAGCAGTTCTAATTAGAAGCACGTGGACTGCAAAAATTAGAACATGAATTAAGACATCTTGAATTTTGATGTTTCATAATTAATAACATTATGATAGACTTGCTTTTCACCTCAAATGGCCTTGAGTGTCTCGTATAAATAACAGATAATTTGACATCTAGAAATAAATTCCAATAACTGATAACTTCTGTTATGTGTTACTGGTTCAGTAAGCCACCTTCCCTTGCAACCTTATTTGAGGACTTGTGATTAACTCAGACTTTCTTTACTCAGTGTTAGGGGAGGTTTCAGTGTTCCTACTGCTTTTACCTCCTTTTACAAGCATTCCTTTGTCTTCCTGCTACCCCTGAGGATGGCAGTAGCACCAGGACTTTGTTTTAGAACTGTATTTTCTAAGTCTTAGATCTAATCAAATTATATTGCCCAGCAGAGTATGTAGAATGTTAATGCTTAGCATCTCAAGTGCTTGTAAATAATTTTTCAAAGTTCAAAAGAATAGTTTCAGCACCTTTATTTATTGCTGCAGAATTTTTAAATGTGTTCTAAGCATACATGCCTCCAGGAGGTAAAGGGAGAAAGCTTGCTTAGATTAATTGGCTTCAATATGCCTAATAAGAGGGCAGTCTGCCACCTATGATTGACTACTGTTGCTGTTCTATATTGCCTTCAATAAATCTTCCAAACAATGGAAAGGAGGTAATTTTAGCAAGTATTGCTTTCATCTGGCTTGTAAACATATCCAGTTTAATGAAAAACACAAACTGGTCTGAATTCTGTATTATTTGGTTTATTTGAGAGGTGAGAAATGTGGTTGTTCTCATTCTTCTGTATTTGAGCAGATATTACCACACTGCACAAGACGGATGCTGTGTGAAAAACAGCATCCTGATTGCTCATGTATTTCTAGAAAATTTCAAAAGAGCAAGTTTTCAAGTATTGCTCAGTGTTTCATAAACTGCAAATAACATGGTACAGGTCTCTTAATCATAACACTGTTTCTGCTTGGAACAAATTCAATGCTAAGATAATGCTCAAGTATTAAAACAGTTACTTTGGTGTAGTAATAGTTGTTTTATATGCTCCTTATTGCATATAAATATATATATATAAATATATAATATATAAATATATATAAAATATATATAAATATATATAACATATTGCATGTTCTCAACTAAATAAAACATATAGTTTCAAAGTTCATAATTGTCTTTTGCAGCTTTATACTCCTATCTGAAGTGTGTAGATTAAAAACATATTTGCTTTAGTCTCCTTGTATAGCCACAATTAATAGCCACTATCAAAGAGAGATCTTACTGGCTTTTCTGAAATGCCTCTGGAAGTCCTATCTCTGCTCCCTGCTTTAGCGGACAACCCAAGGACACTCTGTCCCTAGTTCAGAAAGTTCAGGTACCTTAAACTAACTTAAGTTAGATTAACTGCATTCAGTCACAAATGTCCTTCAGAAGCATCAGAACTGCTGGCCTAACTGCCCACCCTTCCTGCCCTTCAGGAAACATATAGGGTGACAGGCAGAATCTTGGACCACATCTGATGCCTTTCTGAATACCTGATTTCAATATTTAACATAAGGTTAGTATGGTAGTGACCTGATATCACATAGCTAGTGATACTATTGTTGTGATTTGGAGCCAATTTGCTATCCCCAAACCAGTTTCATGGGTCAGCTTTGTAAGGAGAAGGCCCCCGTCCTGTTTAACCTCCTTTGGACATCATATTTTTTCCTACTGTAGAAATAAGTAATGCTAGAGGTCAGCCACAAGGGTACATGTCACTTCATTTGGATACTAATTTGCAGAATAGGATTGTAATCTACTTGCACGTGGCTTTGAAACATACAGTTTGAAATACTGTCAAAGTGGCAAATGGAAGAGCTATCCAGTCAATAAAAAGTAAAAGCTGACGTGTTCTGCGACTGGGCTGTCAGAAAAATGGTGCTGTATACAGCCATAAAAGAAAACTGGAGCTTCAAACAGTACATATTCACTAGAAGAGTTTCCTGAAGATACTTCTCATTAGGCTTGAAGTGATTCAAGATGTTCATACTACAAATAATTTATGCTGGAAGTTTCCCTTTGAACAGTCTCTGTATCTACAAAGGTGATGAATCTTTTCTAGGCAGACATCTTCCATTGCAATCACATACAGAGGAAGAGGGGGATTGATGTAAAGATACCAAATCCATTTTAAAACACATATTACTTATTTCTGTTTGTGCTACACATATTTAAAAACTGCTTATTGAAGAATCCTGGCATTTTTAACTTAAAACATACAGTTATGTAGAAATTGTCAGCAGCTGTTGAACCTATGAATTAATTAACAGGAGGTTGAATCCACACCCCAGCAATAACCTAGAAAATGTAATCACCGGTTCTCACTGTTTCTGTCTGGAAAAGGTGGTCTAATAATTCTGTTTAAATAATTTCTCAGAATCGTAAAAAGGATGAGGTTAGAAGTGACCTCTGGAGATCATCTTGTCTAATCTGCTGCTCGGAGCAGGGTGAAATAGAGCTGGTTTCGCAGGACTGTCCCAGTTGGATTTGGAATGTTTTCAAGGTTGGAGACTCCACAAGCTCTCTGGGCAACCAATTCCGGTGTTCAATCACCCTCAAAGTAAAAAAAAAAAAATTCTTTTTGTTATGTTCAAATGAAATTTCCCATGCCCCTACTCCCTTTCCTGGAGATGACTGAGAGTGTCTAGCTTTCCCCAACACTGTCAGGTATTTATACTCATTGATAAGTTCCCCCTCAGCCTTTTCATTTCCAGGCTGAACATCTCAGGTCTGTTAACCTTTCCCTGTATGACAAATTCTTTGGTCCATTAATCATCTTCAGAGCACTGCGCTGGATTTGCTCCACATCTTTCTTGATACTGAGGAATACGATGCAAGATCTAGCACTCCTGATAGGATCCCAACAGCATAAAATAGAGGGACACGATCACTTCCCTTGACCTGCTGGCAATATGGTTCCTAATGCAACCCAGGAAGCTGTTGGCCACCTTTGCTGCAAGTGCACAATGCTGCCTTATATTCATTGTGATGTCCACCAGGATCTCCAGACCGTTTTCAGTAAAGTTGCTTTTCAACTGCCCAGTCCCCAACCTGTACTGGTGCCTGGGGTTGTTTCTTAATAGCTGTAGGACTTTGTATTTCCCTCTGAACTTGATGACATTCCCAGTTGCCCATTTCTCCAGCCTACTGAGGACCCTCTGAATGTCAGCACAACTAACTGGTGTAGCAACCCCTCCTCCAAATTTTGTTTAATTGAAAATGTGCTGAGTTGCATTCTGCCTTATTGTCCAGATGTTGAACAGTACTGGCCCAGTATCCAGTAGTTACCCGGGTGTAATTTACATTGCTAAATGACTAGCGGGTCACTGGGTGTTGTATGGTTGATCAGAGCTCTCTGACCCCAGGCATTCAGCAGGTTTTCAATCCACCTCACTGTCCATTTATTTAGCCTGCACTTACAAGGTTGTCTGAGGATGTTACGAGAGCATCAAAAACCTTGCTAAGATAAACAACGTTCACTGCTCTTCTCCCATTCACCAGCCTAGTCATCTTACTTTAGAGAGCTATCAGGTTGGTCAGGCATGCTTTCTTCTTCTTGCTGACTGTTCCAAATCACCTCCTTGTCCTTAACATGTTTGGAGGATACCATCAGCTTCTGAGCAGTGGAGGTGAGTCTGACTAATCCACAGTTCCCTGGATCCTTGCCTTTCTCAAAGATGGGAGCGAAATTTGCTTTCTCCCATTTCTCAGGAGGTTTTTTCAGTCACCATGACTTTTCAAACAGTTGAAATTGGCCTTGCAGTGACATCAGCCAGCTCCCTCAGCACTACTTGTGCATCCAATCAGGTTTGATTGACCTGTGCTTTTTTCCACTTTGTTTAGCTGTTGATCCTCCTCCACCAAGGGTAGATTTTTCTTGCTTCAGACTTTGACACTAGTCTTGGGACCAGGGACACCTGAAGGCAAAGTTTACCCATAAAGACGAAGGCAAAGAAGGCATTGAGTACCCCACTGTTTTCTGTGTCCTTCCCGAAACCCATCCTTGCATACTCAATCAGTGTCTATATTTCTCCCAAAGCCTGAGAAGGACGATGCTGTCCATGCTTAGGTTCTGTCTATGGAGCCTAAATTCAACGCAGCTTTTACAAAGCAAAGTGAAGCCCTGCGTAGGTAGGATGGTTTTGTAAAATTTTTTGCTTTCAAAATGGTGCTTCTGGGATGTCAGTAGGAGCCACATCTCTGTCAGAAACCTAAGGAGAATCAACTGTTACTGCTAATCAGGTATTTCAGTGAGAAGATGTATTCACTGTGTAGTGTCTCACAATTAACAGAGCTGTTACAACACCTTCCAGTGATCTGTTGGGAGCCTTTTAGATTAATCATGACCTGTGCCATGTGGAAATGAGGCAGCAGATGGAAGAATCATATGCAGATATAACAACCTCCACTACCTTTTTTTAAAAATTGGTATTAAGCCATAATAATGAAACCAAAAGTCATTAAGTCGTAAAAATGAGTGGAGGAATTTCTGTGTCTCTTCCCAAAGGATATGGGTTGAGGCCTTATTAGTGTTGAGGATGCATCATTGGCTTAGGGAGGTGGGGTTTATATGTTAAAAGATTTTTGAAGTCTTAAAAGGCACAGTAGTACCCTTTAGCGCAGCCTTCTACAGCGTAGAAATGAGACTACCAAGCAAATCTAAATATATTTGTGCCTGTTAAACTTCTTCAAAACACCTGATTTAATACATTCTTGTTTGATTGCAAAATTATGAATTCTTCAATTGACATTTTTAAATGCTGTGTAAAATTGTATTTGAAAAGTGTTATATTTTAGAATTCAGAACAGGATTACTTTGTTAGATTTGGTTGCTGTTACTGCAGTTCCCCCTTTAATTTGGTCACAGAGCTTTAGGAAAGGATTTGTTCTGCTCTATATGCATATCTGCTAGTCTATATATACAAGATTACAGCATTTTTGCTGCTTGTCAGCTTCATTTTTTGAGTTTCCACACTCATTTTGTGCTTTTACCATGCCCCTGGACAATTTTAATTTACAGATTCTACATTAATTCAGCCATACATTATTACTAACAGTTGGCTTATTTAAATGTGTAACTGAATTTATGAAAAAAAATGGTTAGCATTGGATATGTCAGGTGACCCTCTCTTACCTGATCTCATACCAGAAATAGCCAAATCCAAGGAATATATATTATTTGTCTCTTTTCTGCATTTTTTCCCCTTTTTCTTTTCCATGTATGGAAAGCTACTCCTTCACGGGGAAAGAAAAAAAATTGGTGTTGCTAAAACAAATTCTTGCAACTTTGTACTTAGCATTTGTAGTGCAAAATATTGAAATACAACTCAGACAAGGGATTTGGATAAATAATTGTTATAGACCAGATCTCATCAGAGTTTTCTACTACTTTCTACATAAGCTAAATAATTAACATGCATGACTATTACTCCTTTCAACAAATCCAAATTAACTTTTTCAGATGCACTGACCATAATAATAGCAGGCTTCAGATTATTATAGACTATTATTATTCCTATTCCAAAGAAAGCTTGTGAAAGTATTTTAATTATGATTCTCCAGTTTTTAGGAAAAGTATTTTACTAGTATTTTAATAGAAGACTTTATCAAAGTAACCAGAAAGCTTGTTAACTTTGCTGATGTTGTAAAAATGAAGAGCATCACAAGAGAACTATTTGATCCCTTGTGCTCAGTTAAAACAACCACAATCATCTTGTGACCAAGTTGGCTCTGAAGCTGAAGCTGTGACACAAGTGGCATTGAAGCCCATAGAGTATTGGGCCAATACTTTAAGAACCGAAGCTGCTTTTGGCAGAACTCTTAAGAATTCTTGGCCACAGTCAAATGAAGACTCTCCATAAGCTATGAGAGTATCACAGTCAAAATTTTCTGCGCAGCTCAGGAATCTCCCATTTACTCAGTTTTATTGTTACAGTGAAGAATTAAATTACTGATAGCCAGGTTGGGATTTATAGCAATAATACCAAAAGGCTCAAATTTGTGGTAGAAGTATGCATGGTCCTTCACAAAGCCAGAGTAAGAGGTGTGCCCTTCATAATCTAACAGGAGAAGCTGGTTTTATGCTGGGATAAATGAGTATAACACACAAACTCCTTGAGCAGAAAGCATATTAGAATTAATATTTTTTTTCTCTGAAATCCTTAAGGCATTGCTGGGGTTTTTAGTGAAGGAGGAAAAAAAAGAAGGGAACAAGAGGAAAGCGGAATGAACATGAAGGCAGCACAGGCATGAACTGTCCAGAGCGAAAACTGTAGGAGTGGGGGTGCCTCCCCTAGTTCATTAGTTTTCGTAGTCCACTTGACTTGTTTGGATCTTGGTGTCCTGAGTATTCAGGCTCCTGTTTTTGGGGAGGCTCCCAAATTTGAGGCTTAGAAATTAGAGGATATTTTTGTCAGGGGATGCTTTATTTACGTTAAAGGGCTGACTTCAATACACAGAAAAAAGAGAAAGTTGAGTTAGTCTATAGAATCTGGATAAAATTTTGCAAACAAAGATTTCTTAAGAGTGATTTGCAGCGTAAAACATTTTAATCGATCTCAGTGTGCAGTAGGAATTCATCATATTCTGAAAGTCAGGTCTTTGGAGTCTGGCATTTCAAGAACAAAAATTTTCAAAGCTTGTAAGCTATTATAAACTTTCCACTTGGTGCAGGCAAAAAAACCCAAAACAAAACAAAACAAAATTGCCTAGGGCAAAGTCCAAAGAAGCTAAATTGTGCTTTGCAAGCAGTTGAGATACAACTTGGATGCTGAGCTGTATGCTGCCATTGCCCTGCACCAGTGCTGAAACCGTGGTGTCAGGTCTGTGTAACCCAGAGCCCCAGCTGTGGGAAAAGGTGAACAAGGAGAGATGCTGGAACTGATGTGGGGAATCACTGCCATTTTTCCTCCTTGAGTCCTTCCAAGTGCTCTCCATTTCTTTGGCAAGTCTTCTGGGTTCCTGCCCTATTGAAATTTGAATATGTGGTGTGTTGAGTTCAGAAGATTGGCCTTTCCAGCCATATCTTAAATGTAAGTGATGACTCTCAGTATCCTGTTTAAAAAGGTTTAACTTAGAATTTTAACAGTAAATATCTATATCTAACTGTACTTTCTATTCTTGAGAGCTGAATCTCTGAAATGAAAACACTTCTGAATTACTGCATGCACCTGCATTTGGTTAATATCTTCTATGGTCCCCCTTTCAGCAGAAAGAGACAGGACCCAGCTGCTAAAAATAATGTAATGGTTTTGCTGAGGATGCTGAAATATCTCTCTTTATCACTTGCGTCTTTGCTGTATAAAGTCACTAGTCAGTCTGCATTAGGGTCTTGCCCTTCTCAAAGATGGTTATTTTGTATGTCAGTTACTGATTTCAGAGACAAGAACAGTGTTCGAGCTACCCTTGGGTTATTGAGGTAATGCACAAAACTAGTGTGTTTAGTGATGCCTGTAGGAAAAGCAAGTAGTAGAACCATGGGCAAACTTATGGAAAGAATCCGATAACATCAACTTCTATGTCTTCTTTAAATATAACAGCTAGTTCTAATATGTCACTATGATAAATTTCAAATAAGTTGATACAGAACCCTAATAATGAATTTTGAATACATAATTTGTGTTTTGCAGTCCTATCACTGAACTACAGTTATGCAATGTGAAACATGCATCTTCACATAGAATATTTTTTGGTGACTTCAGGAGAGGTTAGCAGGAAATGACTTTATGAGTTATTTCCTTACAAAGCCATACCAGTGTATCAGTTATCTGATTGGCAGCATTTCTGCTTCTCTTGTGGTTGCAAAACTTTTTAATGTTTTCAGAATATAAGGTGACTTTTGAGATTTGAGCAAATACCAGTAAGGAGTAGGATAAAATCAACACAGTAATTTCCTTTCATAACTTGGAAAATTTTTTATTTTTTTTTTTGGCTTGCACAATTTCAAATAAATAGTTTTTGAGAACAGTAATTCTAGGAATTTGGACTTCCACACTCTTTACATGTTTCTGGTTAATATAGTTTTCTGATGCGTAGGGCACAATATATTGTATCTACTCCTGACAGGTAATTAATAGGGAGACATAGCCTCACTCATAGAGGGTCAAACAGGCCTAATTTGTACTGTCAAATCTGAAATTCCTAGAAAGTTTCTGAAAAATCTTGTTTGGCTGCTTTAGAGCAGCAAGTACAAATTAACTTTTGGTTCTTGTATTTTTGTTCCTGCACTCCTGTTGATAAGCCTTACATAAATCATGAGGTTAGGAGCCATCATCTTCACAGCTTCTATTGATAAGCTTTCTAGAAGTTACCATGAGTAACTTTCCCCCCTTCTTAAATACATTATCCCAGAGGCACTGTCACTGTTGGTGGTGGGCTCGGCTTTGGCCAGCAACAGGTCCATCTTGGAGCCAGCTGGCACTGGCTTTTTCAGACGTGGGGGAAGCTCTGGCAGCTTCTCACAGAAGCTTCCCCTCAATGCAACATCTCTGTCCCCTTTGTGTTGCCTAAGAATTCTCTATTCATTTGTATAAAGGGCATAAAGTGGCTAAAGTTTATTTGTCCTCCCCCACCTCAAAAGAATTTGGAAGATCCTTTACAGAGAGAGCAAGAAACTCCAGCACAGTGTTTCAGTTTTTGCTGAAACTCTTCTCCAAAAACCTCTGCATGAGGGGTTTTTTTCTCCCCTCAGGGAAAAATTTAACAGATTTTAAAGTTTTTAGTCAGAAGTAAGCATAGAAACCTTGAGTATGTGATATTTACAGTCCAAGAATAAGCTTAGATTCTGAAAGGACTGTTGCTGAGAAGAGATATAATACTGCATATCCCACAATACCAGTAAAAAAATCTAGCAAATAGTTATTGTCATTTGAATTGTTATTATAATTAATAATTTCAGCAAACTTCATCTAACTGTGTTCCAGTAAAAGTCTTCATGTTTATTATTATAAGGAAGTTCAAAACAAAAAGAAAACATGATTGGCAGTCTAAGAAACTGTAGTAGAGCAGTGTTCAGCTAACCCCTGGAGAAAAAGCCTTTCATGCAAGGAATGCTCTACTTTAGCAATGCTCCAAGTGCTAATTCAGGCTATGGAAAAATAGACGTGCAGCCAATGGATTGGTTGCAAACTTGACGTATATGGCATAGATAAGCTGTTTGTAAGTGAGATTCTGAAATTCGTCATGCTGGTGTACAAAACAGCTTCCTGTTCTTCTCTTTCTCCAAATATTTTCCCTAAGAATGTATAATATGAATATTATTACAAGTGCTGGTGCTATATCCAACTATACCTAGCTGGTGTATCAACAGCACCGCTAAGCTTGGTGTCATCTGCAAATTTGCAGAGGGTGTACTCAGTCCCTTCATCTATGAAGATATTAAATAACACTGGTCCCGATATGGACAGTTGCTATCACTGTGTCCTTGTGACTTCTATGATCTGCCTGTGCTACCAAATAAGGCAGGTGGGGTAGAAAGGACAAGGGATGCAGCATCCATCTCTACAGCTCAGTGTTCTTCCTCTCATCTCTTCCAGAAAGATGTTGGCCTCTTTTGTAGTTCCAGTTTCCCAGTCTGTTACTGTTCCTTGATCCTTGGCATCAGCACATGTGGTATTTACCAAATCAGCACTGTTACTTAATTTTTTTCACCCAGAGTGGTTCATGTGCAAAAAAAAAGAGATGGTAGAAGCACTTTCTCCTCATTTTACAGATGTGGAAATCAAGCCAGATGAGGAAATCTAAGTAGGTGACATAGTTTGCATAAGAAGGTAGTAGTCCAGATGAGACATGGATCATCTCATTTCTGCTCCCCTTGCCACTCTGTTCAAAGATGTCAACAGCTGACATGGTGGGGTTTATAGCATATTTTCTGTGAGTGGGAAGTACAGATAATTTGTAAAACCTAAAAAAACCCTTTGACTTTCAAAAAGGACATATTCTAAAATGGCTATCTCATTATATAGGAGAAAAAGGTTTAAATGTTGTTTGTGAGAGTAAACAAAGGAGATCTGCAGCAAGCAAAGAGGAAAGCCAGGGTTCTGCAGATGAGATGCTTTTTGCTTGGCTGCAGTGTTTTAAAGGGAGGTCACCCTTCCCATTACCACCTGAATTTTTCTCAGATATGAAAAACAAACTCAAAAATGAGCAGTGAAACAAGGACTGGTGACTTTAGAAGCTTGGAATGCTTACTTGCTTTACTTTGCTTTACATTTTTACTTATAATAATTCACAAAGTAAATATTTGATAGAATTTAAGCAAAAAATGCCCATATTGAGTTTAATGTGTGTTCTCTCAATTTAGGCATGAACCCTACTTAGCTCATCCTTTCTGTTTTATAGCTTAAGATGCTTTGCTGCTTCATCCTTCTGTGTCTTTTTCTCCCTTCATTTTCCTTGCCTGACACAGTTTTTTTGGGTGCATATAATTCCTTTCCTCCTTCAGAGTTGTCAGTTTTAAATAACAAAAGATTTTTTCTTTGCTGAAGAGTCACATACTAGTACTTATCTTTTTCTCTTTATATCTTTATTTAGTTTGTTGCAACATTACAATCCTATATGTAGCAGCTTAAAAGAAAAAAAAAAGAGAAACCAGGGAAGAAAGAACTCTACAAAAAAGCTTTGAGGAGGCAGGATTTTCTTGTTATGCATTGAAAACATCAAAATGCATCCACTACTTAGTGGATATTTACTATGCGGAAAAAAGTCCTTTATTAAACATGAAAACTAAAATTTCATCTACATTCGGCTATAAATAGAATGTGAATAGTGCAGCTCAGCAGCATTATAATAGAATTTTCTTCTGTTATATAAGGGAGATAGAAATGACCTTCATCACTCACTGTAAGCTATCTCATGAATTATGAGCCATTCAACTATTAGTGGAATTAAAATCTATAATACTGCCAATCATTGCCCTGTATCCCCACAGAGTCCTTCCTTTTACTGTCAACATGAGGGAGTTTGCAGTTTCTGCAGATATGTGCCAATGATGTGGTTATAGCCCAAGCAAAGGAATAGTGTGGGGTTTTTTCCTTTTTTGTGCTTCAGCAATTCTGTACAATGTCTACGTGATTTGGTAGTTCAGGAGTAGCAATGCAAATTATGGTATATGGATTAAGAGTCATGGTAAGAAGCCATGGGTAGGAAAATGTAGGTAAGAATGTTTTAAACTTCAGCACATGTAAAGTATGTACAATACCCTGGACTATAGCAGGAGACCAAGTTCAAATCAGGTTGTCAAAACAATTCCTAGCCGAACTTTGTTTTAGTTGCTTTGTTGGCTCTTTTGTTTGTTTTCCCTAAATTGCCTTTTAATTAAATACTTGGAATTTTACTGTAATTTTTAACAGAACTGATCTGAAACAACCTTTGCAAAGCTGAACCCCCAAAAAAGCTGAGAACATGCTGTTTGCATCATTGGTTCATATGTGTGTAAACATCGTAACTCGTGGTTATGGCTGACTTAACTCCTCACTTGAGGAAACCCAAGATCTTTCATCATTACACTGTGCAAGTAAAGCCTTCCTTCACACCCATTGGAAAAGAGGTAACATCTGGACAAAATAGCTCTTCTCTTTTCAGACAAATAGTTCTCTTTTGTTTAGAAGCCAACTATTCTTAGCATCTTAGCAGCTAGCACTAGTGTGCTAGTCCTATTTCTAGGACTAGCAAATGTGCAAATGCAGCTAATAACTTTCAGATGCTAGGAGGTATCTAAAATGGGTATTGTCAGAGTATTTCGAGGTATAAAAGTGCTTTTGCTATCTTGAAGAAAATAAGTACTTTTCTTCTTCAAGATAGGGCTAAAGAGGAAACAGAAGCAATTGTTACAGTTGAGAGAGATGCTGTACTGAGAATGATGAACAAAGTGAAACAAAATCACCTCTTTGTCAATAGCTAGAAACAGGGGCTCAATTAGTCTTTCTAATGAGGATTGGCACAATCAGGGTCACACAATGTGGCTGAAAAATATTATTTTCCAGTCTTAATGGATGCACCTAGTTCATCATGGCTAATTAGTTGTTCTGAATTTCAGTTGTTATGAATACCAATTCCTGTGATGATATTGGATGTGTAATGAAAGACTGCCATAGTTTCAATTATTGGTGTGGTCTGTGATTGATCTATTTTTGACAGCAAAGAATTGTTAGCTGCATGGTGAACAGTCAGTGGAAAATTCCCTTTCATAATCTTTCTATCTAATTTTGGTGCCACCACTGCCACACATGAAATACCAACACCATTGAATTTCTTTTTACTGGCATTTAGCAGGACCTACAGGGGTGTGCAGAAATCAATGGAGGATCAGGAGTCTGGAAAATTACATACTTGAAGAATTAATGAACTGTAATTCCATATTACATCCTCAATCACATTTTGCTTCCTTTTCATTAATGTAACTAAATTAGTTTTTCGTGGACAGAGTACTTTAAAAAATGCAATCATGGTCTTGCTAGGATTTTAATAAAAATAAGGAAAGAAAAAAAAAGACCTGTTATAACAGTAGTTATTTTTTTCATGCAACATGACACTTGGAAATTTTTTGTGAAGAATTATCATCTACAGCACTGACTCAACCTGTTGAAGCAATTTTTTAGATGACATTTATAGCTTCAGCTGTAGTTTCCTGCCCTTGAACCAGATTATGGTTTTCAGATGACTTAACCAGAAGTTTTACTAGATCTGGGAGGTGTCAAGAAGCAGCAGTTCTAAAGACGTTGCAAATGCATTTTTTTCCAAGATGGGCCTAATTCATTATCCAGGGGAGCAGGAAGAGGAAGGGCCATAGTCTTTGCTCTTCTCTGAAGGCTGTATCTGAGATAACTGATGTCTCTAGTGCTGTGTAGAGAAAGCTCTTTTGCTTGTAGAACTATGTTATGGTAGGATAAAATTGTGGGTGACTTCTCTCTTTGCTGTGCCTCACAGGCCACCTGTAATCTTGCCCTTCATGATTTAAACTTGTAACTGAATAAAATTTTGGTATGACATTGCAGTTAAAATCAAGGATATTTTATAATTTAATGAGGACTTTGAAGTAAGAACCCATACAGTGAAAAACATGTCCTAGTACTCCAAATATGATATCGTATCTTGAAAGAGTTACTGGAAGCTGAACAAATCAGAGTGAAGATTGTGAACAAAATCAGGGGCTTTTTGACCAAGGAAGGAAGTTCTTTTTGTAGTCAGCAGCAGTGTTAGAAAAAAAGAAGCTGATCAAACTTTACAAAATAGATTTAAAAATCATCCCAAGCAACTTTGGTTTTCTGAATTATGTCAGTATTCTCAGCTTCTACATTCTTGGGATTTTTATTCCTCTGTGTGATACTTATGCGCACGTGGTATATGGGAATGTAGTGGGATGGAAATCCCAAAAGCTGATATTTTGTTTTAACAACAAGATAGCTCCAATATATTGAAATAGTTTCAAGCTCTTGTATTTCTCCTCTGGGACCTATTTCTTGCATAAGATCTCAAATCAAAGGTCTGATTGAACAGGAGGGTCTTCTCAAGTATCATCATGTTAGAAATCTGTTGTCACATGGAAACCAACACGACCGCTTTTCAGTTCTTAAGTGCAAGAGATGTGACTCTAGAACTTGCAGTAGAGATAATGAACTGTTTTCAAAGCTATTCCAGAAAACTGAGTTACAATAGCAAATACTTTGTACAGTACAGTGATCTTTCATTTTGTCTTACTGAATAAGGCCTTTTCCTCCTTGCGTACATATTTACTAAAATTAGATAACCCAGACATCATCTTAATCCTACTGGGTATTCTGTTAACTGAGCGTAAGTCTGAATAGCTGAAACATGGGCTTTTATATCCAAGTCAGACATAATATCCTTGAAAATGTGTTGACATGTGCAAAGACGTATCAGAGTCTGACTGTTCCAAATGTACCTATAAAAAAAATTGAAGATTTATCTTTTTAAACAGCTACATAGTCTCCTAAGCCATTTCTTCAGTGATCTGTTTCTGAAATTATTTTTCTTTCAGTTGTTTTCACTTTATTTATGCTGACTGTGGGGGCTGGGATGTGGGTGTCTCTGGATGTTAGCATTAGGCTACAAAGGCTGTTGCCTTTGAAATGAGATCTCAAATTTAGCCTGAGTCAGTAGTGAATGAACATTAAGGAAGATGTTGATTGCTTATTAATCTTTATAATTATATCCAGTGATAAAACCCAATTAGCACTGGGACAGATTACTGCAATTGGGAGTCTCTATTAACTGACAGTCTTAGCTAAGTGCCTTGTATTATACTGTTGCAGAAAAACTTCAGTGTGGAGATAACTAAATTCTAATTATCCACAGCTACCAATCTTTGGTGTTGACTTCTTGACAAGCAAGAACCTGTATAAAGCAGCTAATGAAAGAAAAGATTTTTGGACTATATTGTGTTCTCTGTCTCTGTAAGTTTGTGCTTGATGGTGGCAAGCAGGCTTTTCCAAGAGGAAGATTTGGTGATTAATATGTGAGTCTTGAAGCGAATAATGTAAAGTGTTAGAAACTTCACCCCTTCCCCTACACCACAGTTCTTTGTTGAGTGCAGCTTGACCGCATTAGAGAGCTTGGTCCTATGCTGAATGAAAGAGCACTGCTATCTTTTAAATTGGCATTTTTATACCACTTTCAATCTTCAAAAGGTCTTATTATACAGAAATTCTCTAATAATATTCATCAGACAGCTAGTTTTCCTTTTTTCTTACTGTATCAGTGGATAATTTGCTAATGATCTTATTTTACTCTTCAGGGAGCAGAGTTTTCTCAGTGTTTCCAAAAGAAGAGGGTATACTAGCTAAAACTGTTGCCACAGTTCAGGAAATGAGTGATTCTGAGGTATAAGGAAGGTGATTTGGGAGAGCAAAATTTTTTCCTGTCAAGGGGAGCTAAGCACATACAGTTCTTACTTTCTAAATGTCTCTGACTGTGTGTCTGCTTTATTAGAGTGGGACCTCTGCAAAAAAAACCAGTCATTTTTGAGTTGAAAAATCAGTAACAAAATATGGAAATAAGCAGGCTGAGACAAATGCACAGAAGAAGACCTGGGTATTTGAAAACCATATCACGTGCAATATAAGTATGTAGTAGTCAGTTACCCTGTTTTGAGGCAATAGTGTATGTGCAGCATTGCTGTGAGTGTGTATATGAATTACATAGGGTAGAGAGAGTTCACATGTTCCTGGTGTTTTGTGGGCTAACCAGTCTCACAGGTGTGTGTGTGTTCTCCAGCCACAGTGTTTCAAGAGCCAGAATCACATATCTTCTGCTGTGCAAATGCCATAGGGTGAAAGCACAGCCAGAGCAGGTGGTGCTGAGGTGCTGTGGTACAGCTGTGTAGCTACTCTCCAGTTTGAGATGAAGATTACTTCCAGTGATTTCTGTTCCAAACCTGGCCACTTGCCTCACTGGAGTGGCAGATTTGCTATGTGCAATTGTGCTCTTTATTTGAATAGGAAAGAGAAAAATAGACAAAAGCACTACCTCCATGATAGGCAATGGGAGTTCTGCCATAAGTTGGAACAGGACCAGGATGAGAGCATTTGCTCTGGCCCATCACACATAATATTTTACTTCCTGTGGAAGATGGAGACATTTCCCTTTTTTATTATTTATTTATTTGAATTTTTATCCCCTCGCCGCTCCTCCACCCTTCTTTATATCCAGTTAAAGACCAGAACTTGCATATTCACTATAAGGTGTCTATTTTGTTCTGCTTAAAAATGTCATCATCTGCTATTGAAAAACATACATTCTTCCTTTTTCTGTGCTTAAACATTTTATTTAATTTTTTTCGTACTTGAAAATATAAAGCCTTTTGGTAACTTCCTTCTGTAAAGTAATATTTCATTTTTCATGCCTTTCTAGTACAGCATCAAACAGGACTTCATTAGTGCTGTTAATGTTAAATATAGCCCACTGATATACCATAGCCACTGACCAAGCAAAACTTCAATCAGTTTTTCTTCTCTTGTCACCTCACACCTCTGACTGAGCAGCTACAAGATGATTCATCATAGAAGGTTTCACGATAGGACAGAGGAAAATTATTTCTGTCTGCTTTTCCCATACTAATAAGATAATTTCAGTTGTAGATACTTTTGCAGCACTTTCTGAGCCATGCTATGACCATTTGAAAATAGAAATCCTTTTATCCAAATGTCAAAAAAATTTTCCATGAAATAAGTGCTATGGCTCTGCAAGACAAATTTCTGCTGTATTTTCTTGTTTAATAGAGTTTAACATATTTTGTCCCATTACAGAACACACCTTTACTAGAATTTATGATCAGCATTAGCTCAGAAAATTAGAACAAAATTCTGTGCATAAGAAACATCTATATTCCGAAACTCACTGGCACGTGCTTAAGATATCGTTTGCCTAAAAAGTTAATAGTGAGGAGAATTCTTTTGTTATTCTTTTCTTTGCTGCAAAGTCCTGTAAGGAGTAATGGATTATTCAGCATCAATGCAGCAATGGTTCCAATAAAATGGCAAGCAATCTGTAGAGAATAAGACATTTTTTCAAGATCTGCAGCGTGCTTCCATGCATGCTTGTGATGGTAGGCTTTCTTGCATAACTCCACTCAACTTTGCGTGCAGCCATAACAAAAACAGAGAATGTATTTCTTTGTTTATTGACATCTGTAAAAGTATTTCATCCCAAGTAATATTTCTTGTGATACAGGTTTTTCAGCTAGTTTGCAAATAAATACAAAAAAACTGCTTTTGTTTTCAGTTTACCAATACTGATGTGACATTCTCAACTTGTTTTTCCCGAATAATCAGTGAGTTCATCATAATGCATTCTGCTTGTGCCTGTGATACTGCACATTTTAAGATCCAGGTTCACATATGAATTGTTCCGAAGAGAGGAACACAGGCTTTCTTTAATTCATATCTATTACTTTGACCTAAATAACACGCTTTTCTCCAGCTCATCAACAATAAATACATTCCACTTTCCCAAAGAAGAAATATATAGCATCCAGTGTCTTAATGCATGTTATTAAGTAGCCAGGATGAAGACTGAGTCTTAACAACAGCTTTTAGACTCTGAGTTTACATGCTTTGTTGGTTCTCTGGAGGCTTGGAGCTTTGGACAACCCCAACAAGTTATCTTGTACTGACCAGGTGATCCCAAGCGTTTAGCACCGTCACTTCTGTTCTGCCAGGCAAGCTGTCTGCCAGGTAGCATATTCCCAGTGGTAAGGGAACTTCTAGACAGCAGTCCTTTCTTCTTTTCCTTTCCTTTTTCTTAAGTACTCTGTGAGTTTGTGAGCGAATAGCAGTAGATAAGACACAGACTTGCAAGCCAACCTTTTCTCACAACTGTAACATAATTTTCATTGATCTTCCTCTGATCTCTCAAACACCTCTGAGGTCCCACTGGCTCCTGGCTGCTCACAAGAAAAAGGCCAGAGTTTATACTGATTTAGAAAGAAACATGCTGAGCAGTAGAAGATTGTAAAGGTTTGGCATTTCTCAGTCCTGCAGCAGGACTACTTAGATGATTATCTTGGAATTCCTAGTGGAGTTGAAAATTCTATTTTAAACCAATAGAGACTTATGACTTAATTCGTGGTGCACAAAGCAAGCAAAATATATTCTTGCTGCAATATTCCAGCAGGAGTACTGGTAATTTTCATAATCATAAATACTGATAATGTACATCAGGCATGCCTGGTTACAGAGAGACTGTTGATAGTAAATCAGACTGGAACACCCTAGCGAAAATTTTTAATGAAATTTTATCACGTATCTTTGAAGGTTTTAAAAAGCAATATGCTCATGATGCAGTTGTACAATTATTCCAAAGAAATTCCAAAGAAATGTTATTTGGCTTGTAAATAAAATACCCAGAGCACATCCCACCTACACCCTGGCATGTAGAAGAAAAACACAGCTCAAAAGCAAATGTCGGTGACTGTGCTATACCTTGTAGTTTATGTAGGTGTCCCCCACATACCAATAATTTGATTTTCTTCAAATGTGGAACAAAATGTTTTAGATGAATGAGGAAGTCCTGGGTTTTTTTTAAAGTTTGTGTTTGAATAGATTTCATAGAAGACTAGATAATGTCTTTATCTATGTGCACATTGTTATCCACGGAAAAGAGATTTGTTACCTTATTGCAGCTCACGATTTATTTTCTTAGCCAGTTTACACTTTCTCCTATGAAAATAACAGATGACATAAATGGGAAGCAACAGAGGCTGTGGACAGAATTTTGACATATTTCCCATATATCTCAGTGGTCATATCACACCTCTCCTTCATATGTGCATCCCAGAGGATATTAGATCAACTGCTGAGGTACTGTAGCAGTTTGAATCTTAATTTGTTACTTTAGTTCTTAGTTTTAAAGATTCAACCTTTAAAGAAAGGTTGAATCCTTGCTTTGGCCAGAGTGGCCAGTACATTTAGGGTTTATTCATTGTTCAAACTCATGGTAGAGGGATATTAAAACTTTTTTGTTTCTGAAGGCAGTTTGCACATGGTATGTCTCTCTTTGTGCCAGTTCTATAGGCACCTCTCAGTCAGCTTAATGCTCTAGCTGCGGTATAAAACACAATGATAGGGCAATGAATCTGATAGGGAACAACTCATTTTTATCCCTGTTCGACTCCATACTCCTGGTATTCCCTAGCTGTTAACAGCACTCATACTCTGGCACTTATTCTTTAGTACAGCTTACTGTGTACCTGAAAGCACTGAAAATGAATATGTCACAGAGTTCTCCACATCTTTGTTAAGTGCATGAGTTCAGGTGTCTTTAGGACATGCTTTGGTGGATTTTGGGTCTAGTGGGTGCATAAAAAAATACATTCTATGCTAAATTTTTATTATAAAGTTTAGTCAGTGAAAGTTGATCTTTTAAGATACACGCATCCCAAAGGACTTTTCAGGAGAGGGAGAATGTATTGTGTTTCATCCTCACGGTTAAAGCATTTGTTTGGAAACCCAGCTGTTTTCTTTGATGGTGGAAGAGAAGTCTGCAGTCAGTTATGTTGAGGGTCAGAGGTTTTGGTATAAGTTAACAGGAACTCCACAAGATAGGGAAGCCCCAGTAACTAAAATTGGTGTCACCAAGAGCATAAGCAAGGACCAGAGTGAGTATTTAATGTTTTGGTATGCCCTTAGAAAAAACCTTTATTTATCAGGCAGCCTGCACTACTCAAAGGGTTAACATCTTATTATCTGAACTGGGACCTAAGTCCTTTCTTCATATTGTGGACAGTTTACACAGATGTCAAATTACCTGTCATGTGTTGTGACAACAAGAGTTGTTAATATATCAACAGCAAATTGGGATTAGCAGAACTTCCATTGCTTTTAGGCCCAAAGCCATCAGCCAAGTCCTTTTATGGAAACAATTCAAAATTTCACTGCAAGTAATTCTGCAAATTCAAGTGTTACTAATAGAAATACTTCTGTGAAACCCAGAAATACCAGAGACATTGTTCTTTCATCAGATGAATATTGCAATATGTGTGAATTTTCTTCTATTTTGTTGTTTAGATATTGATGAATGCTCAGATGGCTTTGTTCAGTGTGACAGCCGTGCTAACTGCATTAACCTGCCTGGTTGGTACCACTGTGAATGCAGAGATGGCTACCATGACAATGGGATGTTTTCGCCAAGTGGAGAATCCTGTGAAGGTTAGTGTCTAAAAAACATGGGGTAGTGTTATGGCTCACATTACAGAAATGTCTAGTGTCTCAGATTGTACTGGTCAAATATGGTCTTGGACACTGCATCAGTGAAAGTTAAACCTTGACCCAAAACAACTGTAGTCTAAATAAGCATCATCAACAAAGGCAAAAGAATATAAAGTATGAATATTCTTATGCAGTGAAACATTAGTGGCCATTTCTGTGATTCATTAAAATACTATGTAAAGTCAGACATGGTGATTAAAATGCAGTTTCTCTGGCTCTACATCTGCTTCTGTGCATGTCCCTTGCATAAGTGATTTCCCGTGGGCTGATAGCGTGCACTGTAATCTGTCGCTCCACAATAATCTATTTATATGTCACATTCTTTGTATGTAAAAATAGGCCTCAATCCAGACCTCAGTTCCTCCTCTTTGTTCTTTGTACACTGAAATAGTCTGTGATAAAAACATTTCCCATTGCAAAAAATGATTATGCATCCCTGAGACCCTTGGTTATTACCATAGTGCTTCTCCTGTGCAGAGGCTAACTGCTTGTAGAAAGCTGCAATTTGAAGAACTACATTAGAAACTGGGAAGCTCACTGGACTTAGGGCTGGGGCAAAATATAGGGGACAAGAGAGTGACACGAGCACAAAGAGATGGGAGGGTTTTCTTGTTTATGAATGATGTTGGAGGGAACGGCAGGTTAATAAGAACACAGTTATTTTCAGATGCAAATATCTTGGTATGGAATGTTATTAAGCTCTTAAAATATTTCATGCTGTTGCTCTTAAATAACAGAACAAACCAGTCTGGTTATGCCATGGACTACTTAGGACAAAATTATGACCCTTTCTCCTATCTGTCTTTGAGTGCTGAAATATTCAGTGCTCACAGTGTAATCTTTCTTATTGCTGTTTAAACTCACATTGGTGGGCTGCCTCTGTCCCAAAGGGAAGCAATTGAATTAATTTCAGTAAGGCAGACACACAGACCATTTTCCAGGAGTGAAAATGACCTTTTCGGTATGCCCATCATCAATACTTTATTTCAACACATTTTCACCACAGCTGAAAGCCTGTAATCCCAGGAGGAATCAGCAATTTGAGTCAACCACTGCTTTCATAAATCGAGCTTACTTTTTCAAGAACTAACTAAATGTCAGTGTTAGCTGTCCAGGTGTTAGGACAGGAAGGCGCAAAGAAGAATTTGTGTTCCTTCTGATTATAACATTGCACTTCTGTCACTCCTGGCACAGGTAATAAATACTTCAGCCAGGCATTTGTGGAAATATTCTCAATATCCCAAGTTTTATCTTCAGTGTCAACATAACACTTGTCTCATGGGTTGAAGATAGTGCCTTGGCACATGCTGTCTCAAGAGATATACATGATACAAAATTACTATGTTAAGATGTGAGCAAACAAGTAACAATTAAGTTGCAATTTCCAAGCAAATGAAAAGCCAAGGGAAAAGAAATATGGGGATCGCTACATGTATACAGAAGTGGCTATTATTAGAATGCTTTGACCTTTTCTACAAAGCACCAGCAGCTCTTTGTTAAACATAACCAGAGGATAACAAGTAATTAGAGTTAAATCAGAGATGCCAGGAAACTATCTTCATTGCCGATAACCCTAGTCACTAACAGTGGAACACTTTCAGTTTGATTGATCGCGGCTCCAAATATTGGAATACTTAGCAACTTGAGATCATAGAACTATAGAATGGCTTCAGTTGGAAGGGACCTTAGTGATCATCTAGTTCCAACTCTCCTGCTGTGGGCAGGGACACCTTCCACTAGACCAGGTTGTTCAGGGCCCCATCCAGCCCGGCCTTGGTTGCGAAGAAAGTTAGATATTTGATTAGTCTTATTACATCACTTCTTGTTGTATTGAAGCCTGTGATATGTTGTCTCAAATAAAAATAAAACCTAAAAGGTATGAAGAGACAGCCTAAAATTCATTATGGTATGGAAAGTTGAACTTGCAGTGGTGCAACACAGTAATGCAGAAGCACTCGTCTTCTCTGCTGTCAGATCTTTCCACTGCAAGAGATTTCCCTGCTGGGTTTAAAGACCAAAGAAAATGGTTTTCTTTTGTCACTTCTTCAGTAACCCCTAGTTAGATGTGATTAGATTGAGCTGGTGGTGGATAATCTTTTAGATAGTCACTTTAATGGGGCAGCAGTTTCCAGGCCATACTAATCTCAAATTTCAAATCTCAGTCTTCCAATTCTCACCTTCAACTGTATCCAGGACCAGCATCCTCTGAAACTTTCTGGCTCGTGCAAGTGCTTCATCTTGCAAGAGCTGTAGAAGGAACAGTGCAAACTACTTCAAAGTAGTGTTTTATATAAAATGCATAATAGCATTGATTTTGACTCATCTTTTATAAGTGTTAGTTGTGTTGAAGAAAGTTCTCTGTTTTAGTGCAGAAAACTTGTAAAAGCCAAGGAAGTGTGGATTTAAATATTTTCTTTCTTGATTGTTCTACGTGGTATGCCTCAAATCTGGGTCTGTTTTTGTCTCCTGGAAGTGTGCCAATAGTACTACAGATTGCATTTTGGTGGTCAGCGTAATCAGCTCCTTGTTTCCTTCAGCAAAGCCTCTGATTTTAAAAATTCATGTGGAAACACCTCTATTAAAATCACACAGGTACATTTCCTTAAAAACCTTATTTTAACAGGATACCAAAACTGCATCTACCTGTTTTGCGGGAAATGTCCTTTTAGGACATCGTACTAAATATTCCTAGCTAGACATGGGCTCCTTGGTAGCATTAGACTTTTTCAGTGCTTGATAATGAAAAAATAGTTGCTGAATTGCCTGTATTACACATATATTGACCTTGGCTACAGCTGCTTCTTTGGCAAAACTCCGAATATTGAGCATTTTGACTAATGTACTTGGACGCAGAAATTCATAATCACATTTTATTGTATCTACAGGCAATGGAAGACCTAGAGATTCCTTTGCTAATGGTTCTGATTCACATTATACTCCTAGGCAGACCTATGGTGTCTTTAACAATTACCAAGAGAAATTATGGGAAATGCAGCTGTAGGGCTTCAACCTCTTACCAGCACTTACTGTTTTTCCCTTGGAAATAAAATTATGTTATGCATCACTGTATTTCCAGAAAAGTGAAATGTCAGCCATATAGATTTGAGAACTGTATGGCTTTGGGATGTCTTAAATTTTATATATATGTAAATATAGCATTCAGCACGGTATATTAACTGGTATCTTCCTCTTTGCCCCCTGACAACTTTTCTTTATTGTTTCTTTAAACAGTCTTATTGGTACTCTGAAGGTTGTCTCTCATGTACTATTTCTTAAAGAGAGCTGGGCTAAGGGTGTAGATATTGCATCCTCAGGCTTCATTGCAGTAAAAAAACTGGAACAAACTGAGAGCAAAATCCTAAAATAAGAAAGTTTGGGCCCTGTTAATGTTTGCCCTGCAGTTCTGTGTAACATCCTGATTCCTTTGAATTTGTCCTCTGCAGTGTCTAAAAGCTTCCAAAATCAGTTGAAGAGAGAAACTGTATTGGTTTGTACCAGAATAGTGCAGGTTATACCTCAGCAGTTGTTGGACATTTTGCATACATCCACATTCGAAGAATAGCTCACCTAATTAAGGCAGCCCATTAGGACTAACCAAGAGTATCTGTCAGGTACCAGCTGTTGTTTATATAGAATATGAGGTCAACATATCTTCACTCTCAGCAGGCACCACATTCTTTAAATGAGACAGGTGCAAATGAAAGGATTGGAAAGCATCATTCCAGAATGCCCAATTCATAAAAGGATCTTTTTTGGTTGTAAGGGTTTATCTCTATGTGAACTCACAGTTTGGGTTTTCTGTTCTGAAATATCTTATGTTTTTCTTCTGCCATCCTGATTCCAGAATTAGAATAATTTCCTTCTCTGTGTGACAGAGCAGCCTGCCTGACAACACAGGGGCTAGGTCTCTACTTGAACATCATGTTCCACAGTTGAGGATATTGAGGGATGGAGGCATATTACAAGCCTCAGTATGCTCCCCAGCCTTAATGAATGGGCAAAGTCCAAAACGGTGACTCCAGCGTCCATGTCTCTGGATCTGCATGGCAGAGGAATTCCTAGCTGTCAGGATGTCTCAGTTTATCTCACAGTACATCCAGTATTTTAATTAGTACATGAAATTTCTTGTAGCTGGAAAACCACTGTCAGTTTGGAGTCCTACACTTAGGTTTCAGAACCTTTCTTATTGATAGCACTTAAGGGAGACAGGAAATAAAGAATCACTACTCTTCAGCAGGAAATCTTACTAGCATTCACAAAGCTCCATTAAAATCCTTTTGCTTTTATTCATGATCATAAAAGGTCAGCAAATAAAGTGACTTCTTTCTTTCCCATCCATCCCAAATAGAGCTGTAGGCATTAAGGCTTCATTACTAAATTTGGAAACCCAACTTAAGCATCACCAAACAGAAGGCAGATGGCCTCTTTTATTTCATGGCACGTAGTTCCTTAGAGAGCATGTGTTATGCAAGGGAGGTCATGAAGGTTTTGAATAAAAGTATTACACTATATGAAATGTATTCCCTCTTTAAAGTGTTTTTAATTAGTGTAGTATACATTTACTCTGAATCCATGATATGGTATCTTTAAACAATCTTCTTTCTATCTGAAAATGTTATCTTTTTAGTCACTAGTTTTAATTCATATTTAACATAATACTGTCTTTGAATCTAAGCACTACCACAGAGATATTTTTTTTTAATAGCCTTTTAAATTCCTTGAAGGATATTGAACTTGCACACATTGGTCACTGTTCGTCACCAATTGAGCAAGTTTGAGCTGGCTCCCTGCCAAAATTTCCAATGCTCATTGAAAGCCTGCTTCCCAGAGAGGGAAGAAAAAAACCGAGCAGCCAAAGCTAGAGCAAAATATACATATTTTACATGTAAAACAGATATATACAGTGAGAATACTATATACATATAATCTCAGAAACCCCAAATAGCTTCCTAAAAGGGAAGAGTGGAAGGGAGAAGGGAAAAAGGACGAAAAAAGGATGCAAAGGGACAGAAACAAAACAGGTATGCACAATCTAAAAACCTGGTAACCAGCAAAATAAAGAACTGGCAAAATCTCACCACTTCCCTTGAGAGAAGCAGGACGGCTGGACACAGCCCAGCACTCTCCCCTCACGCGTGGCAGAGAACAGCAGTCACTGCAGGCCTCAGCTCCAGATAAGCAAGACCGAGACAGGGACCCACCGTTCTCGAACCTCGCCGGAAAGGAAGAGCGCGAGCTCTCTTATCTATGCCTTATTTATACCTCAGGTTATGCAAAGGAATAGCATGGAATACTTCCTTGGTCACTTTCCTAGTTTCTTCCTGGTTACAAGCTAGTCTCCAGGAAGGCCTAGAGTGAAAACTGTCACACCAATGCAGAGTAGTTGCTCAGTAGAGACATTCTGAGTCTGAGCCTGCTCACTGCTCAGGGCCAAGTCAAACAGTGCTTTCTCTCTTTGGGATTCTTTGACTATCTGTTCCAAGAATCAGTCAGTAAATCTGTTAAATACAGCCTTGGGTCACAACCTGGTGGAGCAATTAAAATGCCCATTTTTATGGAGATTTCTGCCTCT
The DNA here is from genome assembly GCF_003945595.2 of Pipra filicauda. Lineage (NCBI taxonomy): Eukaryota > Metazoa > Chordata > Aves > Passeriformes > Pipridae > Pipra > Pipra filicauda. Next base: position 55,655 of record NW_024104543.1, read on the forward strand.
GCAGTCTCACAAATATTGCAAATGGAGTTTAGTAATTCCAAGTACTGTCACCATATTGTATGGCTTTAGGCCAGTATTTTTCCTGTGTAGACATGAAATTATTTGTGATACAATTAACTCCTAGCTTTCTGTAACACAGAATATATCACTACTTCTTCCCCCATGATACTCCTTTGTTGTTGCAATGTTAAGTTGTCCCAAGAGATGATGGTAAGAAATGGAAAATCCTTCAAAATGCACCAGATCAAAGCTGCTGTAATTTTTAGTGTAGGTTTCATAAAAAAGAACTTATCCTTATTTAGCATTAGATAACTACTTACATTTCATTTCTGGGGTTTTTTTGAGGCAAACCTCCAAGTCCTTTGAGACCTAATGTTTTAATGTCGTAACATTCAAGCTGCTTGGTTCCTAAGCAATGTGTTGTAAATAGCCTGAAATGAATTATTTGTTTTGTTTTGTTTTTTTTTGTTTGGCTGGTTTGATTTTTGTTTGGGTTTTTTGTTGTAGTTTTTTGGTTTGTTTTTGTTTTGTTTTGAAACAATATGGGAGCAATAATAATATGCCTCTGTGGCTAGATTTACTGGAAATATGCAACCTGTAATCCTACATCTTCACTTTTCAGATACAGAAGATGGAGGGAGCAGTGTACCTTGTCCATAGCTGGTTATGACTGTAAACCAAACTGTCAGTAACATAATTCACCATCCATTAAAACTCCAAAGTAAAAAAACTGAACAAAGTTTTGCTTGGTGTGGATGATTTGTGTGCAAGTTCTTTGCTGATAATGCTCGAAGTTTGATGTGGATGAATTATGCAAATGAGAGTTTCATGCATGAAAAGTTGGTGTTTCTCTTGCTGCATCATAAACACACTGCTGTTTCTGATTAGGTTGGAATCAGTATGTAAATAGCTCCTGCCGTGACTAGGGATATTTAAATTGCCCTATCCAGAACACTTGTTTTCATGAATCAAACTACTGAAAAAAACAAAGTTGAGATTTTTCATAAGTTCTCAGTGCCAGATAAGCTCAGCTTGATACCAGAGTCAATGATAACCTCCATTGTTTTCAGTTACTGTTACTGTGTTGAAAAACAAACATCAAAAGTCTTTTTCTCATGGGAAAATTGTGAAATACACTTATACATAAGTGCCGAATGCAGACTTAATGTTTATAAGGTCAGCATTTTTTGTTTAAAGGAAACTCTTCTTATTTACATGATATCTGAACTTTGTCCACTTATCTCATTAAATATGGCTGCTTTCTGTTAAGTGTCCAGGTTCTTGAGAAGTATCGTTATTCATTTATGACACTAGCTGTGTGAAAGCTTTGTACAAAACAGTGTTCTAAAGAAATGAACACAAGTTTCATAAAGTAATTTATTAAAAAATACTTTAATGATAAAGAGAATCTTGCTGTTAATCTGAATCATTATATTATATAGAATTAGTTTCTGTTCTCTTTCTTGCATAACCTAAAAACAGTTAGACTGAGTATGCAGAGATCCTAATTTTAAATTGCAAGATTATATTACTTTCAGGATGAATTTGGCTATAAAATTCTTTTTCACCTCTTAGTGTGGCAGTGAGTGTCATATTTAGTATATGCATTGTATGAAAAGTTATTTCCTTTTATCAGGCTTAAATTTGTTGTCTTCCAGTTCCATTCACTGTCCATTGTCTTGCGTGTTAGGCAATATGGAGAAAAAAAGCTGTCAACATATCTTCTCTGGAATATTCTTTTTTTTTTGTTTTGTTATGTTCTTTTAGAGATGGGCAATTTATTTCTTTTCAGTTTTTCTCAAATGACATTTTCCTCGTTCTTCCCATAAACCCTGGTCATTTTGCAGTTTTTTAAAGATGGTGCCACTGTAATTGCACACAATATTTGAAAGAAACCCACAATACTCCTTATTTGTACAATGGGATTCTAATAATTTCCCTGCTGTTTTTCATTCCAATTCATATTCATGTTAGCAACTTGCTTACTTTTTTTTTTCTGCAGCCACACTTAGAATTGAAATGATAATGGAGTTATTTTGCTTTAAACTGAATGTGCTTGAGGTGAATTCAAGGTTTCATTTCCATTGTTGAACCCAAAGCTGAGTGTTTTATTAGGTTTTTATGCTGATGGTGAAAGATACATGCATGACCGTATTGCTTATTTTGTCTCATTTTCCTCTGTTGGACAACAATACTTTTTAATAATTAAGAACTTGGACCGTACTGTTGTGAAATTGTATTTAGAGTTAAACTCAGTGTATCGGTATTTACAGTCACCGTAGTTCTAATCTTTACTCTGTTTTCCACTTTCTACTGCATATATCTGTTTACTTCATGACCTTTTGAACTTCTTTTCTCAGATAATTTTTCTCCATTTGGACAGCTGGAAAAAGCTAAATAAAGACTATTTGAGTAGAAGGTAGTTTGTGCTGCTAGTTGGCTCTTGCAAAATAATTGTGTGTACCTTGATGAAATAGATCTTTAAAGGTACTCTTGAATTCTTTGAGATATGATTGTTTTGAAGTAATTTATTTGTATTCACTGGAGACAGGATTTTTTTTCTTTATTTTCTATTCGAGACACAAGAGCTATAGGTATCACTGCAACTTGAATAATAAAAGTATTCTAGTTTTTGCACTGATAAATGATGCAACTTTAAGTATGGTCTCTAATAAATGATGCAACTTAAAACACGGTGTACTTGCTTAAATGAGCTTACAGGTCAGATGTCACCTTTCACATTAACTTCTCAGCAAGTGAACTCAAATGTGCTAGACAGAACACAGAACTAGCAAAAGGTTTTGAAAACAGGATTCTGAAGCTATCCTTGTTTCACTGGACATGTCTTATGAATGGTTGCCACAAACTAAAGCTCTTCAGGGAGCAGAGAATTATATTTTTTTGCATACTTCTTGTGATTTCTTCATTCTATCTACCTTACTCAGTAGCATTCACTTAGAAAGAGGTGTAGGAAAACTGACAATATCATGTTTTAAAAGCTGATGTGACTTGTAAAATATTTTTTTGTGAACTTGTAAGTTATTTCTCCCTATTCTGGTGAAGTACAAATTAATTTTCAGCTGAAGGCTTTAATGGCTAAGAATCATTTATATTGACTGCCAGAAGAACATTTTTATTAATTGAATGTGGTCTAAGAGCATTGCATGGCATGTTTTTGCAGATATTGATGAATGTGGAACTGGAAGGCATAGCTGTGCCAATGACACTGTTTGCTTTAACTTGGATGGTGGGTATGACTGTCGATGTCCCCATGGCAAGAACTGCACAGGAGACTGTATCCATGAAGAAAAAATCAAGCACAATGGTCAGATTTGGGTGCTGGAGAATGACAGATGCTCTGTCTGCTCATGCCAGGTCAGTACAAATGGAGTTAGCTGCTTCTGTGAGGTGGTGATAGGGATGAAGGAAAGAGCATCATGATTCAAGTGAAATTCCTGGTATAGCTGCCTTCTCGGGTGCATGTGTGGTGCTACAGAAAAATAAAATTGTGTCTTACATAGGGTCTTGAGGAGAGCTTCTCTCTCTAACCTGCACAAGCAGAACATCCACAGAAAGTTTATTATATGATGCTGGGAGAAGGACAATAGTACTGTTTTGTTAGCAGAGATGCCACCTGTGTTTTTTTGGTGGGAGTAACAGCATTCTCTTGCGAAGAAACTGTCTAGATACATATTGGAGTTGGAGGCTGACACCAGTATCTCTAGCAGATGGCTATATATAGAAGTAAGTTCTGTATCTGCAGAGCAATTCACCTTAACTTTTCAGCTGTTAGCTGTGGGAACTTTGGTCCCAAGCTAAATGCTGATGGAGAATGAAGGCCCAATACACTGGTAGCTGTGTCCTGAGCATTTCAGCAGCTGAACTTCCATTGATATGGGTTGAATTTCAGATCACCTATCATTTTCCTTATGTGAATAACTACAGAAGAGAGGGATTGATCTTCCTTGGTACCCTCTTCTAATCTGGTATTCTATGATACTGTGATACTCTATAGTCTGAAGTTTAAACAAGATTCATCCAGCCTTCATATGAGAATGACAAACTTAGTGCAGTCTCTTAAAATTTGACCCTTGGGAAAGACACCCTTGGGTTTCACCACCTTAGAGGAGAGCTGCCTAAAGATTGATTGTATGAAGGATGTATATAAGGCAACAGGGGAACTTTATGGTAGTTGATGAGTGTGTATTGGGGTTTCTAACTTGTTTTGAATTGTATTTTGACAAAGATACTGTGAAAAAACTTTTGAGCTACTGTCTTAGAATCATGGCAAAAAATCAAGTTTTTGCCCAAGTATGGCTGGAGTTGTGCAAATTTCTACCATCACTGTATGTCTGTCTTCTAAAACCAGAATGGATATGTGATGTGCCGGCGAATGGTCTGTGACTGCCAAAATCCCACCGTTGACCTCTTTTGCTGTCCTGAATGTGACCCGAGGCTCAGCAGTCAGTGTTTACATCAGAGTGGGGAGCTTTCCTATAACAGTGGTGACTCCTGGATACAGAATTGTCAGCAGTGCCGCTGTTTGGTAAGGCTTCTGATTACAGCAGCAGAGACAGGAGGGAAAAAGTATATGAGATATTCTGATCTGTGAATAGTTTAATTTTCATGCATTAGCATCCACTTAATTTCCCCTGGAGTACGTATATAATCAAAATGTGGTTTTCGTGGATTTTTGTCAGTATTGTCAAGTTCCTGTCAAAAATGCATTTTGACACAATACACATAATATAAATTATTTAATCATAAAGATTGTTTTAGCAAAGAGTGAAGGTCATTTGGATATGGCACCTGCACCGCAACATTAATGTGTTCACATTCAGAGAGTGATGAAGCAGTATAAGGAAATTCTAAATATGTATTTATTATCCCAATTGATAATTTCAAGGATGCTGGTAGACTAAAACTTGTTTTTTCATTCAGACATTTTGAATAACAGAAAAATAATAAGACACTATATATTTTTCAAAACAGTGAAATGAGTTTTGAAAAAAACATCTATTAAAGCTTGTCATCCTTTTTCTGGGCATATATTCCATACAAACTGTTCTGCATAACGTTGCTTGGGAAGTTTCTATGACAGAAAAAATCCCAAGAAAAAACAACTAGCTTTTGTCACAGGTTATCTGCAAATGTAAAGTTCATGTAGCAGCTTTGGCTTGTCAGGGTATCATGAATAACAGCCAGAAACCAATTCTGTAGACTGTGCTTTCAGTGCTACCACTGCTAAAATCCAATTAAATAGATTCCCATGTGCTTCATTAAGTGTCTTAAAAATGAAACAAAACAACCTACAGTTTAGAATCTCAATAGATGTTTCTTTTTTTTCAAGATTCTACTTCTGTAGCTAAAGCCTGCTTTCTTTCAGTAGTCATGGATTTTTTGGGGTGACAGTGTATTGTCTAGTCCTTGTACTGTTCATCACTGCAAAAAACCAGATTGAAGTATCAAGAGCAGTGGCTGGTTTCAAAGGTTGCTTTCATTCTTACCACCATGTAGTTCAAAAACAAGAAAATTGATCCAGATGAGAAATTTGTAAAAGACTAACTTCACAATACTTTCTGCAAAAATAGGGGTAGATTTGGAGCCATGACGAGTATCTGAATTTTTTTTCAGCCTCTGCTCTGGAGATAGTGAACTCCTCATGCTCAAAGTCTTAGATACAGTTTTTGTGAATATGCTGATTTCCTAGGACCATATGCTGTTCTCTTTGCCCCCCTTAAATCCAGACTACTCAATCTGTGCTCAAAGTACCTGAATAACTGTGAGGTCAGAGATGGACCTGCTACCCCAAAAAAATGTGCATTAATGACTTCTGTGAAATCTTTTCTTTGACCAATGGATCTGTAGCTTTGGCCCTTGTCCAGAGTGAAGGGAAGTTGATTCCAGCTTCTAGTAACTGATGTGAATAATTAAACATCTTTAGATTTGTGATCAGGCATACAGTAATTTCACCTAAGGATATTCTGGCTCAACACAAATCTCTGCTTTGAGCTTTTCTTACTCTGGCTGTACTAAACCCACCATGCAGAAAGTGTGATTACACTTGGAAGTTCAGTTATTCTGATCACAATATTCTAAATGGATGGTAAGTGGGTAGAGGTCCTCTCACTGAAAACACACTGGTGTTCCCTATTACATTGGGCTGCTGGTAGCTTGACACCCTTGATCTAGCCAATGCGCTTGTAACCATGGCAAAAATAAATTTGAGGGCTTTCTATGGCAAACCAACAGTCTGAATAGAAGTGGAACTAGGTGAAACTGGAGATTTCGGAGCACTTTTGCAGTGGAGTCATGTTATAGCTTCTGTCACTTGCACAAGAGTCTCACAAGGACAGACCCATATAGAATCATAGAATCATAGAATCATAGAATCGATTGGGTTGGAAAAGACCTCCGAGATCATCGAGTCCAACCCTTGGTCCAAATCCAGTCCATTTACTAGATCATGGCACTCAGTGCCACGTCCAATCTGCGTTTAAAAATCTCCAGGGATGGTGAATGCACCACCTCTCTGGGCAGCCCATTCCAATGCCTGTATTGCATAACTTGTATGGAGAATTTTCAGCTGCAGTTAGATGCAGAGTCTTTGGAAGTAAGTTAATATACTTCCTGAATAGCATGCAGAAAAATGCACCTGACCTACCGTGTCTCCCACAGTCAGTGTTCTCTGTGCTGAATTCAGAACAGGACCAGATGGGAAAAATCAGCCAGCTAGAAATATAGTGCTGATCCAGAGGAATGGGTCATGAAACAAAATAAGAGCAAATAATCATATTTTGTTCTCTCTGAAAACAGCAAGGAGAAGTTGACTGCTGGCCTCTGCCATGCCCAGAGGTGGACTGTGAATTCAGTGTCCTCCCTGAGAATGAGTGCTGCCCACGCTGTGTCACTGACCCCTGCCAAGCAGACACCATTCGCAATGACATTACTAAAACATGTCTGGATGAAACCAATGTCATTCGCTTCACTGGATCTTCTTGGATTAAGCATGGCACAGAGTGCACCCTCTGCCAGTGCAAGGTAAAGTGTATCAAGATAAAGCTGAGATACTTCTTTCCTGTCTTGTTCTGTGGCACATCAATATTAATGCGCTGAGTCTGGTCAGTGAACAGTTGGTGTCTACACTTGTTTTAAAGCAGCAGAGATGACAGTAAAAGTGTTCAGCTTAGTTAATTGTACTTTTGCATGTGCTAGAAGGATGATTTAATTGCTAGGAGGTCAGAAGCAGGACAACAGCCTATGCTGCAGAGTGCTGTGGACACAGTAGTGGCCTTTGCTTTTCCCTGAGTATATTCAAGTTTGATCACAGAGCTCCAAGCTCCATGCTATCTTGGAAACATGCAAATATAGGTATGTAAGCCTAGACTTTGCACAAGAGACTTGTTCAGTGTGATACTGTAGTGTTATTGGAACTGATTGAATTGCTTTGGAGAATAAAAAGACTAGTTATATGGTCACATAGTTTTCATGCTTTAAAATTAATAGCATAATCAGCATGTTTAGGACATTTACCATTTTTATAGTCAAAGGACTTCATTGTCCAGGGAGAAAAATTAATGGCTATGGGCATATGTGACTGAAGAATAACAATAGGTGTTTCCACGGTAGCCAAGGAGAGAGAGACAGCAGGATTCATCTATAGTTATTTAATTATTACTGAAATTCACAGTTTATTTTGGGCTTTATTCTATGTCCTTCCCAAGCAAGATGCCTCCCAAACTCTAATACATGGTACAATTAACTACTTTGAAAAGGTGCTCATAAAACAATCTAACTTCAACACCTCCTTCTGTGAGAATTCTGTGTGATCAGGGAGCAGAAGCAGTCAAGTATCACCTTTGTCCTCCATTTAACCTGATTCATACTATGTGCAATAGCAGCTGCTGCCATCAAGGCATAGTCCTTTCTCAAGGGCAGTGGTATGCACCAGGTACGTGTCAGCATTTGTCCTGGTGGCAGAACGGGTCAATGGTGAGAAGAAAATGCTGTAATCTGACAGAATGGCTAATGGTTAGAAAGCCAGCTGCTGCCTGAAAGATGTTGAAACAGGCTTACACACAGAAACCTGTGCTTTTGGGGTCTGTAGCTGGTGGTATACTCCAGCTCCAGTGCTAGAAGTTACTTTTTGCTTGGGCAAGTTGCTGAGGTTCTTTTGCATCTGTTTCCCCATCTGTAGAACAAATAATGGTGTGTGATTCTTTCCTAAATCGCTTTTTAGATTCAGTGATGGGAAATGTGTTCTCATTGTACTGCTAATCAGTGGCAATGCAGAAGGCATGTATCAGTTCTGATGATGGCGACCTCTGTGCTGCTGCCATCTGCCCTTTCGTGTTAAGCAAAGACTGAACCCTAAGCATTGACTAATTGGTATTCAATGTAAACACATAAACAGACTAATAAAATACAGTGCTGCATTGTGAACATAGTTAAGATTAAAACAGATACTCTGCCAGACTCCATAGTTTTAATGACTCAGATGTGAATCTGCGTAACAGCGAAGGTGTATTACTTTGTCCCTAAGCAAAACAAATCTCACTCAATTCTCTTTACAGAACAGTCTTCGTTTTGAAATACACTATCTGCTCATACTGCTGGCATTTTAATATTGCAGTTCTGCATGCAAGCAGCCTGCTCCCTCCAGATCAGGTTAATGGTGTGTCCAGTTTGTATAGTGCTCCTTCTCATTCATATTGTGTCACCCTACTCTTTTCTTGCAGAGCACCACATGGAAGGTCAAAGCTCCAGTCTAAGCCTCTCTAAGCAAGCTATAGCAAAATAGGTTTACACAAATCCTTTAAGAATTCAGAAAACTGGGTATCAGCTAAAGTAGACTTAGCTACAAAAACATTTCTAATCACAAGTAAAGAAGGTGGAGAGTAGGACTGTAACCTCCAAAGTTTAGTCAATTAAATGTACTTGGAGTAATTTATAAATAATACTCAGCTTTTATTTGTATTGTAAGAATCAGACTTAAGAAAAGGAGTATTGGAGGTGCAGAAAATTATTTCTCAGGTACTTTAATGATGTCCATGGGCAATCTGTTCCCTTAATTGCTAATATTGTCAGAAGAATGTCTGGACTATCAGGAAAAAGTTTATGGATTAATGTTTGCTGGTGTTACAGCCAGGATGTATTGACTTGAAGCATTCAGGGCTAAATAAAGCCCAGAGTCACTTCTGCCTGATCTGAATAAAACTCCCAAGTGCCCTATCTTGTTCAAAAGCTTTATGTACTTGAGCAGATGCCTGATACCTTTATGCTGGGAGCATTTCTTCCACTGATCCCAGCTTCTTTCAGTTTGACTGTTGTAGCTCTGGGACACAGACCATGGCAAACCAAGTAATTAGAAGAATCATAATAGCCTGTTCCCCTGGGCAACATGATGACAATGTCATGGATCTGATCCAAGTCTGTATATTCAAATCTGATGAGTGTTTGCAAACAGCTGAGATTGTTAAATTTACTTGTTTTGTACAAAATGCAAATTGTTTCAATTCTTCTTTCTGTTTTTCTGTTCTTTAGAATGGCCACGTCTGTTGCTCAGTGGATCCACAGTGCCTTCAGGAACTGTGACACCAACAACCATCTCTCACAAGCAGTTTCTGGTTAAAGAATTTTCCTTCACAGAAATAGACCTTTAGACCAAAAATTGTTCAAAATTAAAACTAAAACTAGGTTGGTTTTGTCTATCTGAAGTGCAGATATGTGATGAACTCAGTTACCTGAATCAGAGTGAAATCTTTGGGACTCAAGACAAGCTCAGATGTGTAAACCCTTGTTTGAGGTTAGGCCCAAATCTTCTGGCTATTTGTCTGTCTGGCATCCTTGTGCAGAATGTTTAGGTTAGTGTAAAGTGACACATTGTAATGCTGTACATAATGATGTCAAGATCCAAAATCAACTAGGAGCTCTTACAGGGTCTTCTGAAGCTTTGAGAGTCCAGCACTTGACCAGAATGCAGCAGTTTTACCTAATCATATTTGGAACTGCACAAATGTGTTTGATTGCTTACTGCAGAACTTAGCAGATGTCTGACTAAAAGGATGAAGCCTTCAGGAATAAAGAACCTAGCAGCTAAGATGTGATATGTACAGTATGTGCGCTGGAAAAAAAAAAAAAAAAAAGATAGAAGTTATTGTTAAAAAAAAAGAACAAAAAAAAAAAAACCAACAAAAAAGAAAACCCGTGATGCACAGGCATGGCTTCTTATTGTTTTCTGATGGGAAAAGTCATCAATATTTCCTTGTTTTACTGCACTTACTATTATTTCTTGATTGACTTTGTTCAGTATAAGCTCGTTATTGTGCAAATTTAAATAAATATTTCTCTTACCTTAATTTTCATGTATGCTGTTAATTCGTCTCCTTTGCAAGCATTCCTGGGCATCTGGACAATACAGGTGACATATTGCCTGTCTAGCTCCTCTACATATGGAAGCTTATACCCAGCACAGGCTTATGCCTGTTATGTCTTATCTTTGTTAAGACGTGCATAAGCAAGTTCATGCATCTGAGTCATTACAGTGGATTGAACAGCAAATTCACGTACTTAAAGATCAGACCCTGTGTGCCACCAGGATGTTGTCACCCACAGTCAGTACAGACCATTCACATGTGACTTACATCTGTTCAGATTTACAGGGGATCTTCTCCAAATTCCTCCTCTCTCCAGCTGCCATGGGTTGGTTTGTTTTCTGTAAGCTCTGCAGCTGTTTTTATTGTTTGTGTGAAGTATCTTAATGCATGGGGATTACTTCAATATGCAAACCTGATTTTCACTAGTGTTCTGTTGGGGCAGTAAATAAAAGAAGTTATGTGACCAAAGCTATGTTATTCTGAAAGAGAAATAAAAATAAAGCAATGCTTACAAATTGCCTGAAAAGGCTGAATTTGTAAGGAATGTATCATGAACAGTGGAGGCAAAGAGGAGAGAAGAAAACTGCCCAAGATAACAGCATTGTTTAAAAGCTGCTTTAGTAGTCATATTCTTTTCAAAGTGCCTTGCTGCTCTTCAGCATCTCCCTGACCAGTTCAGTAGGCTGCCATGCAACCTGGACAGGCAAAACTTCCATTAATATTACCCCTGTGTATTATTAAGTTACAAGGCAAGTCCATGTATGTGGTTTTACAAAACAGAATAATTTCCTGCAAACAGGTGCTACTTCACAGTGTTTTACATACAGCAAGAGATGAAAGGAATCCCGTGAAACCCCATGTATCTGGTAGATATTCCCTTGAACCCTAGTGTCTACTGAGTACTGGATGTTTTTGAACTAGGGAATGCAAGAGATGCTAGGCCACTGAATGCAAATAATACAAACGCAAGAAACTAAAAATCTAAACAAAATAAAAATGCCCAATGGATAGTTTACATTTAACAATTAAAGTTACAAAGATTTTTAGACCAAGTAAACTCTATTCCATAAATAACAGGTATTCAAGGGTTTTTAGTGTTTTGTCGCATTCCTGGCAAGCTGCAATCACAGTTTTTAAAGAAGAGAGTTAGCTCCCTGAAAAACAAGCTGCTTTCTCTACCGTGTTTTCTTACCCGCTAGTAATTGTCAGGAGGTCATGTTTTCCCCTCAGATGCTGAGACACATCTCCAGTGGATTTCAGCAGCAGCTAGATACCTGTTTCTGAGAGAAAGTTTAGCAGAAGTTTAAGTGCATTTAAGAACTGCACTGCAATTTCATTCAAGAATAGATACAGGATAGACATAGAAAATGAATGAAGACCAGAGTTCTTTTTTTGAAAAGAGAAACAGAATCCTTGGGCTCTGGCAAAGGCTGCAGAAAGCTCTAAAGAAAAGCAGTGGAGCTGGTAGAGGCAGATATCTACAGAAGAGTTGTAAGCATTCCTATTTTGGGTCAGTGGATAGAAAAGTTACGGGTGAGACAAGTGTCTCTGCCCTAATCTGGTTCAGTGCATCCTCCGACATTGGTTTTAGACCTGTAACAAATGTGAGAACTGGAAGGAAAATTATGTCCAAATTTATTTTCTCAGTCCTTTTTCAAAGGCAGAATAATACTGATGTTTAATCCCAGCTTTTAATCAAAACTAAAATGGTGTATAGATGGAAAACAAATACCACTTTTCTATTGTTGCCTACCCTGACCTGAGTGTTGGAGGATCTTTCTCTTATTGTAGGTTTGTAAAGCAGAGTACACTAAAAGGCTAAAAAGCACAAAATTGAGACACAAGGCAATAACCAAAGCTTGAATCAAATCCTTGGAGAGACACTCAGTGTTACATGTATGTAAAGAGCAGAAGTCATACTTCTGAACAAAGCTGGAAGTCTCTGCTAAATAAAAAATGAGAATGGTTCAGTGAATATTGTCTAATTTATCAGTGTTCAAGGTTACTAATCAGTTGGGAGACATGTCGGTGACCCTCATTTTCATTCCCTTTCACCTCTTCTTCCCCATCTGCCTCCTGTTCAGCCAAGCCAGTAATTAGTAGCTCATGTTTTTAATTTTCCTTAAAAAGTAAATTTAAATATTATTAAAAATTGATGTCTAATTTACAGGCCTAAATTATCTGTCAGACAATATAGTGCATAAAAAAAATACATTTCTGAATGATGCAGGTACATTGTGCTCTCTTACTGGCCTTTCATTATTGATGCAGTTTGCAGTACCAGAATTCAATAACTTCCATAAAGGAATTGTCACCTCTCTGCAGAGTAATTGCCCTAAGTTAATAGACCTACAGATAAAACAGCAGAGATATCTTCAGTTACAATGCTGAATTCAATGCTATGGTGAAACAGGTTGACAAAATGCAGCAACCATTGAAAAGGGACCTGACTGGGCACCTGCAAATTTCTGGTACTCACAAATTTACCAGGTCAATGGTAGCCATTGCATTTTTATAGGATGCCTAAAAGTGTGTGTTTATGCAGGGCTGTGTGTGTTTATGGAGGGCTGTAAAAGTGCCCTCCTTAATTTCCAGCATAGGATCTTACCATTAACTCCATTGGCCTATAGCAGGTTCACCCTCGGTCACCTCAGAGAGAAGCAATCTCATGAGCCACAGCCCAGATTCTGCTGACTTCAACTGCAGGATGTGTATGGGGTAGGATCTCCTCCTCCAGAGATTCTCCGAAGTGAAGGAGAATGCCACTGCAGCAAATGGCAGTGCTCAACTCACATGGCCTCTCAACAGTAGGGGAGTCCCTTGTTTTCTCAGATAAAAATAGCAGTAGCTTTAAAGTAGGGCTCTGCTAGTTATTTTTTAATAGTGTAACTTACTTACAGGCAAATGCAGTTTAACTTGTCCCCAAACCCGTTAATAATTTAAGCTAAAACTCACTAGCTAGCTTTTGCCAACTCTATGAAGAAAATGTTTCAGAGTAATATGAGTAAGAAGACTAGAACAGCTCTGGCATCTCCTGAGTGGGTAACCTGTGTCTCTTTTTCAGTGTACTGGTAAAAAGCCCACTGCAGTCATGTCTTCTACCCAAGTCACCATTGTATTCACTAAGTCACAATCCTGGCTGTCTCTCCTGTTGCTATTTTGATTTCTAATTAAAAATTAAAAACATCTTGTTTCTTTAGTATAGTCGTCAAATCTCTGTCCTGGGAGAAAAGACAAAGTGTACCACTGGATTTTTGATTAAGGAAAAGCATTTTAGAGAGGGCCTGAAAAGAAAAAGACAATGTTAAAAACTGTTTCTCAGATCTCTGTGGCTGTTTAACAGCCATGTGAAGGGCCACTAGCATGTTACTGTATTTCACTTTTTTTCTTTTGTCAGTAAGATGCTAATGCAAAATGATAAAAACAAAAAATCAATTGTTGAAATCACTTATTCACCTAGGTCTGCACTGATCAGTATTTTCTTATTGCCAGAGTTTACTTAGCCTGGAAAATACCAAACAGGCATTGTTTACAATAGCAGGAGATTTGCAACCCTATATTGTACTAACCTGTTCACAGATTATTTATGTAACTTGAAACTTTAACTACTACAAACCATAACAATCTGTTGATCTCATATATTTCAGCTATAAGAGAGCCAAACTCAATAACTATGCTTTATCCTAAAATTCGTTTTTTCAGTAATCTCATTTTAGGCTTCAAATGTAACTTCCAGTATGTCATTTATGTATCAGCAGTATTGCTTGGAACCATAAAATAAAACTCTTAAAGGGCTTATTTTATGACTGAGTCATACCTGAAAACCAGAATAACTAGAACTGCATCACCACAGGTAGAGCATCTGTCTAAATGGAACAACAGAAAAAAAGTAAAGGCTTGGGTACAATTTTGTGTTGGGGAGGGAAGACAATTTCATGGAGAGGAGAGGGGACAAAATAGAAAAAAAAAACAGCAAACCCACTCATGCTAACTCGGTTCTGCCCCTCTTTTAATGCCTGCTGATCTGAACAAGAAGAGGGATGCATCCTTTGCATGGTTACCTTAGTTTTTACAAGAAGCTCCTCATCTGTTGCTGCTTTTGGATATTTCATCTGAGTGAACCACAGCTGTTTTCTGTTTAGTTTCTTAGTGCCTTTGGTGAAAATGTAAAAAATGCCTAGGACCATCACAAAGCAGGTTGGGACTGGCCCCCTTTGAAGCAGGCACTGTACCACAGCTGGAGCATCCTTCCCCAAGGCAAGCTTGCAGGCACCAGTCCAGCAGGAGGGGGGGGAGCACCATCTACCTAAAGGGTAAGTCCTAAATGTGTAGTGCTGCTATTTTATTAGCTATGTATGGTTGAGTCCTCCATAAGCTGTGACAGAATGACCCAACTTTCCAAGGCAAAAATTTTGCCTCATTCCCACTGGCCATGAACAAAATGTGAGTGCTCACAAACACACCTCAAAATGCAGTTCTCTCACAGCTTTGGTGTTTCATGATCACGTGGCTCTGCAGAAGTTACCCAAGTCAGCTGAGACCAAGCCCCATCCCATGGCCAGCTTTCCCTCTGCAGGACTTCTTTGGGGAGATGCCTGTGGACTCAGCTTTGCAGCTGGTGCCTACATGGCCTGGACTGGGAAGCTCCTCTTCTCCTGCCCAGCTGGGTTGGGCTGCTGAGAAATGGATATCAAAGGCCAGTTAAGGAAGGCAGTGTGAAAATTTTGCCTTGCAGACATTGCTAGGGGCCAGCTGAGTGGGTAATACTGATATTACTTAAATGATCTTTTTTAAATTAGGCTTGTTTTCCATATTAAGTTTCCATTTGGTAATAATTACATTTGATGGGCCCTGATGCTCCTTTGAAGAACACGGCAGGTGAGGAAGAAATTATTCTTTCCTCACTTAGTAAACTTGAGAGGCTGCTCAGGTCCTGTTGTCTTCAAAGGTAAAAGAAATGCAACCCAAAACTAGCCTGTGATCCTACCACAACCAGTACAACACATTAGAAAAATGCATTGCACAATGACCACAGTCCCTGCCTACTCTGGGCAGCCTCCATCCTCAGCAGCAAAAGCACTTTCTTTTGACATCCCTGTCACAATGAGGAAATGGTGTGCTGCTCCTGCATGAATCTCATCCATGGGCACCAGTATCAGTACCTGGCAGATTACTTTAAGTGTTGACCTGTCTCAGCGCAGCACTGGTGATTTTATTCTCCCATGTCATCAAACTTTCTTACATGGAATTTTTCACTCCTTAGGCTAGAGTTCACTCATGTTGCTTTAGAGGTTTTAGCCAGTGTTAACCATCCCTTTAAAAAAATTTATTATATCTATATTTCCACTGTGCATTTTATATGTTCCTAACAAACTGCAATTAATGTCATTGAATTTGGATAAATTTGTAGCCAAATTCTTACTTTAGTTCCAGTTTTTACAGTTCAGACTCTTCTGTGTTTTCCATTGTTCTGGGAATTGAACCAATCTGAGTAAGTGGTTGCTGAAATTTTAATTATCTTTGTTTTCCTTTTGAATGAGGATTAAACTAAACCAAGAATCCAGTTGTGGGATTTTTTTAACAGAAGCATCTTCCAAAATCTGCCAGTTTGCACCCTCACACTCACAGGTCTAATTTCTTGAATCGTCTTACACCAAAATTTAAAATGCTTCATCAGTTCCCAGCAAAGCTGTAGATATTCAGACATTTATACAGCCCATTTATGCGATCTTTTTATTTCTTATATAGCAAGTTTTTGTCATTCGTATAGCTTTCAAGTGATTTTTGCATGCTTCGTGTATTTGAATTGCTTCTTGTGGGTAATACCTGCTTGCACATAAAGCTTCTCAGCTTTTGGATTTGAATTTTTTTAGCTATTAGAATTTAAGGTTCATATATGAAATATATCCTTCCATACACACCTGGTCAGCAGAAGAAAATCCTACAGAGAGCTTTGGCCCAGTACAAATACTAGAGAAGGCAAACTTATGTTTGATTTAGTATTTTTAATAGTTTCTGTGTTTTATTGTGTTCTGCAGCTACATTCCAGCAGTTTTGCATTAATCTACTTTGTAAGTATAAACCTGGATTCTAAAAAATCAATCAGTACAAGGTCAACTGCACCCATTGCCTGCATGGTGTGAATCAAAACTTAAGACACATGGACATTTGTAAGAAAATAGAGAACCAGAAATTTCACTGTAACCAAAATGCTTCTCATGTTCAAAGATAAATATACAGAATGGTTTCAAGTGAATTAGGTAATAAATTTTTTCCTAGATTTAGTGAAAGCAAAATCAGGGGAAAACATAGAAGTGAATTTATATAGCGTATTTATCAAGCGCTGTACTGATCTACACCAGAAAATCCTGAGAAGGCACTGACTGAACAGTGCAGATATTGGTCAGCCGTTAAAAAACTTCCTCAGGATGAAAAAGTGTCCTTGACTGAAAAACTTCTGGTGCTGAGCTTTAGACATGTTGCACGACTGATTAAAGGCACCTAAACACATTTTCAGATGATGGTGCAGAGCAGTTTAGGGAGGCTGCTGACCTCTTCTTTGCTCTAGTACAGCTGTCTTCTCTGTAGGCTTCCTTACAGTGGGTTGGGGCAGCTACTGCGCTGTGGTTCAAGGTCTTCACATGGTCACTGCCTGTGGCTGTCTAGCCACACCCTTAGTACTGGTTTGGGTTAAATGCACCTACTTCTGATAAAATCCCCCTGTCATGGAGGCCTGGCAGCAGTAGGAGAGCTGCCACAGATGCTGCCAACTGGTAGCTTGCTGTCTTGAGGGGCTGTGACCTTCAGCCAAGGAGATACCAAACAGACATCAGGGAGTGGATCCAAGACCCGGAGAAGTCTGTGGAGACTTTTTCCTCCGCTTAGGACCAAGGACCTGAAATATTTACTCACATGCTACATGAAGAAGTGCTATTAACCCATGTTTTTTTAGCATGGTTGGAGCACTTACACATCATATCTGGCACAGTGCAGACATGCTTTGCAATCACTTTCTCCACAGGGATGATGTTCAAACAGGCTATAAATATATATAAACTTGAAAATTATGTCAACTAGAAATTAAGGTAGTCTATTTGTCTGATTGAGGCAAAAAGAAAAGAAGTTAAATCTGTTTTAAAGGTGGTCTGGTTTCTGAGAGGGAGCTTGGGTTG
This sequence comes from Pipra filicauda, assembly GCF_003945595.2. NCBI lineage: Eukaryota > Metazoa > Chordata > Aves > Passeriformes > Pipridae > Pipra > Pipra filicauda. Next base: position 73,203 of record NW_024104543.1, read on the forward strand.
GTAGTGTCAGGAAGGCCCTGGCTGTGTCCTTTGAAATGTCCCAGAGGAAAGGATCCATTTGAATGGGGCAGATTTTCAAAGAGTGCACAGTTAGGGGCAGCTATGCAAAAAATTACTGACACAAAGAACAAGAAAGACTCACAGACATGTAACTGAAACACCACAGATGTGAAAAGAGGGGTCCAGTTGGTCCAATTGTATGCCTTGGTGCCCCCAATTACTGATGCAACCTGTTGGTGTATCTTCAATGGCTTAGCAAGAAGGTTACTTTCCCAGAGGTTCCCTGATAAATGTCTGCTCGCCCATTAACACAGCTAACATTTCCTAACTGCGCTTAGTTATGCAGCCTGAGCTGATCCACATCCTATTTAGTTCATAGCGAAAGTTCAAATGGAACAAATTTTTTATCCTCTTTGTGCACTGCATATAATTTCCCTCCTTTATGGTCAGAATTATAGCTTCAAACCTAGAAAAAAATATCCAAAACACCTGAGGCAGAAGAAAGCTCATTTACATTTATTCTGGCATAAAACTGCTTTAACTCTGAGTACAATTTCTTAATCACTTGCACCTTTAACTCTGCACAGTAGTATAGTTCCTCAAATCTCTATTGCTTTCATACTTGGCCTATGCTATAGTTTTACATACGTACCCCATTAAAGCAGCAAACATTTTTTCAATGCATTTAATAAAAATAGATATATAAGATCACTGGATAATGTGTATTATTAGAATTAGCAATGTTTTTGATGTGGGATGGTGGCATAATATGTTAAACCAAAGTCATTTATCATGGCCTGAATTTGTAAGGTATATATTAGACAACATTTAGCCTGAAGAAATGAATAGAACTTGAGAATTTTTTTGCTGAAATGTTTGCTTCAACATTGTAAATTTTCAGAAAGCAGTATAATAATGAATAAGATGAATGTTTGATTTCAAGGGCTGCTTGGGACATGCTAGAATTACTACTAAATAGAAGTTGTATTCAGCCAAGCTGTGTTGCAGTGGCATGCCTCAGTGCTCTTCTGGGATAGAGGAGCCTGGAATATAAGACCCTTCTCTGTTTCCTTCTTCACTTGCCCAGGAAGCAAGTGCCCATCCATTACCCCCTGCACATTTCTGTGAGCAGAATTTCCTTTTTTCCCCCTTTTTCTTTTTCCCTATGCTTCTTTTTTAATCTGATTTAAAAAAGACCTCTCTCCTCCTTGCTGAGTGCTTAGAGCCTAGCCATGCTGTCTTTAGCTTGGTTTCTTTTTTGCCCAGGACACTTGCATTCTTGGATGTCCAGTTACCATAAGGTATGTGATAGACAAGAGGAAAGACCTACCATAAACCTGCCCCCGAGTGCTGTGGTTGGGACTTTCAAATGTCCCTTAGGGGATGCCTCTGAGGAGACAGAAAGCTGAATGTCACAGACCAAGGGCCCAGTGACAACAGGTTGTCAGTGCTCCCAACCCACACAGCTTTAGAGCTAATCAAATAACAGAATGGCAACTGATCATGCACTTGCTTATTTCATTCATGGACTGCTAAATATTTTTTTAAATATTGTCTTACAGGCAAATAGTAACATTTTAATAAATAATTTTTAATTTAAAAAAATCTACATGGGATATAATCTTAGTGTCACTTTTAACTTACTAAGTAGCTTTTATTCACTGGGCCACACAGTCTTTCGTTAACATCTGTGAAGGTTCAAAAATGTTGTATCAGCCACTGAAGAACTCCCATTTTATTTCCAATCTACACTAGAAACAAATGCAGAATTACAAAAGCATTAATAAAAAATTGACACTAAGGACTTATTGCAAAGTGCATTTCCTAGTATGCATCAAGAGCTAACAATGTAAAAAATTCTATACAATTCATGCTTAATATAATGTGGTTTGATTTTTCAAAAAGAACAACATACTTGACACTAGGCTTAAAATTGTCTCCATAAATAATAAACCATTTGAAAGCATTCGATGTGCAGATGAGCAGATGAGCAGAAACAATGGTATCATGGTGGCTTTTATTGTGATAGTCTCTCCCATGTTTAGGTGATAACAGGAAGGTAAGGAACCTGCTCCTCCCTTTCTGATCAAAAGTGATTTACTTTGACTCGAAGATTTAAAGCCATTGAAACCTGCAGAGGTCATGAACTTACACAGGCGGCACAAGTGACCAAGAAGGGGGCTGATTCTGCACCACAATTAAACCAAAGGACTTATTCTCTTCACTTCTATCTGAAGGACTGCTCATCTTTCTTTGAGGGCCATTAGTGTGACAGAAGAACAAACCAAAGACTCAGCTTGGGCAATTTTCATCCTCCGTTTTCCTTTCCCTGATCTTGTTTTTCTGTGTTCCAGGTGTTTATCTGTTGAGGTTCCTGGCATTGTATGCACAATGTTTTTACTCCTTAGTCTTGCATTGCTTTCATGTTCTCTGACCACTAAAACCAAACCTAACCAAACAAGTCTCTCAGGAATATTTGGAAAAGCCAACAGGGCTTTCGGTAGAGACTATACATTGCAAGAATGAGAGGAGTGGCTCGTTTTCCATGTAGTGGCATGCTTTTAGTCTCCTTCTTACCTCCCAGTTATATGCTTGTCACAGATAGAGACAGAAGGTCACAACCACTTTACTCTCCTCACTGTAGAAATCAACCAATCAAAACTTCCATATCTTGCAGCATTTCAATTATTTATGACTCCAAACCCAGTAGAACAAATACACTCCTAGGTCTCAATCTGAAAGCTAGAGGGGAAAAAATGGCACCACAACTCAATAGAAGTGAGCAACACCAGACTGGAAAATAGAGAGAAATCCTCCTGGCACGTCTTTGCTGGACAATAAGTCATAAGGAACATAAGGCATCTGACTTTCTTTACACAGTTGGAAGTGTTCATTTGAAACTATGCCATCCTGATATATTGTTTAATATTCTATTTGGAAGTACAGCTGAGACACATTCAAACACATGCATACCTTCCAAACAAATAGACATGTCAGACTAGATGTGCTAGACAGCTCAGCACCTAGCTCCTGCTGAAGCCTTGATAGGAGCCAAAACAAGCATCTTTTCAGTTACATCTGACCTGATCTATATACTTGGAAGATGCCTTTGACCATCTCTCAAAAGCAAGGGCTGAAGTAAACCACTCCTGTTAAGGAGTGATGAATCCGACAGCCCCAGAGTGAGGAACTTGCCACAGTTCCCTACCTCCAGATCATGAATCCATCCACGTGCCTCACTCCCAGAGACATTCCTCCTTGGCCCCCAGGCCAGGTGCCTCACTTACCAGCTGGTCTAGCTTGGTGCTGACCAGGCACAAGCACTGACAACACACTCTCATTGTGCCCTGTGTTAGCACCATGGGTACACCATGGTCCACCCCTGGCGCTCAGCCATCGTGACTTTGGGTCTGCAGAGATGGGACTTTCATGGGCCAGTGGCCCCTGTGACATCCCAGGAGGTGCTGATCAGAGAGTTATTGGGGTTCCGCAAGCTGTGGTATTCTTTGAGGGTGTGTGAGCAGCTTTTGTCATGTAACCGTACGCTCCCAACCCTCCCCTATCCAAGACTGCACTAAATGACTTTTGGCTCAGAAAGACTTCGTGTTGGATCTTACATGGTTATTGCAACTATAAGCTCTCATCAGAAGTCAGCTATAGTGAACTCTGTATTGACAAAAAATGTCACTGAAAATAAACCAGAGAAGACGTTCTTATGAACTTCTCACTGATATACAGATTTTTTAAAGAAAAATGGAAATACTTCAGTAGAAGGAAGTGAGTGTCAAGTTCTGTGAAGCTTTCCAGGACAGAATAGGTTGTAGCTGAAGAGTTGCACTCTTCTGAACAACAAAACAGTGTAAGGGCTATTCATCAAGGCAGTGATTCTTTTGGACACAATATTTCAGGTAAAAAAAATGGAGCATATCTATTCCCTCTTCCTGGGAAAGCCCTCATTCTTTCTTGGTTTTGACAGGACCTACCTACGAAGAAAGGAAACCCAACTGTACAATCCAGCTAAGAAGAAGAAATCTCAGCCCTAATGCCTGTCCGCAAACCACTGCTGAGTTGGTGGACATTCCTAGGGTTGATTGGGAACTGGAAGTCTCCACCTGCCTTCGTGGGGCATAGACACAGTCTTGACCTGTAGGGGACCTTCAAACAGGGTTTGAAGGGACTGTACATTTTCTAACTTCATTGCAGGGAATGTGTGTGATGTGCCCAGGATGTACCCACAGACCCTGGTTAGGCAGCATAAGCCTCAGGATGGGGTACACAGCCCTGACCAAAAACCTCTGGGACACAGAGAAGGGGGTTGCACGCATTCTCGGGTTAGTGCTGGTCAGGATGGGATTCCATCTCTCACATGTTTTCTTCACATTAGATACATGTAGAGATGATGAAGCTTGTTTCTTGTTCCTTCATTGTGAGGATTATTTATGTTTGGGTTTTGCTTGTTTTATCTTCTCTCATATGATCGCAGGGTCAGGATCACTCTGCATTTATGTTTGGGGTTTTCTGGGGGAATATTGAGTAGTGTTCCCACTTTTGAACTGGCTTGCTCTGAAACTCTCCCAGAAAGCCACTTGTCAGGAACAGCATTGTGTTCTCCACTGCGCTCCAAGAAGAACGGCTCACTGCCTGCAGACTGTGGGGGCCAGGGGCAGGCAGTTCCTCCTGGGATCATGCCTTTCACTGTGGCCGTCACACTGGTGTTTTGTCCATCTCACTGGTAACAGTTTTGGAATCTGAAAAAAGGCCTATTTATCCCCTTGCTTATTTAAATGCAGGCAGGCTAATGTTGTGGCTATTTAAAGTAATAGCAGTCAGCAGAACAGATGCTTAGGATATCAGTGCTGGTCTATCATTAAAAGATATGTATGGCCAGTCTTCGCAAGCGAAGATTTGGGAAAGGTCATTACCCTTCAAGCCTGCGCAGTGGATTTTTTAGGTGAGACACAGTGTGCGCTGAACTGAGCCCACCCTTTAATCCTGAGGTTCATCTGCCGGGGCCGAGCAAGCCTGGACAGTGGCAGTGAGGTCCTCTGGACGTAGGTTTGTTTAGAGTGACCTTCTCTTAGATAGATGGCCTTACAGGGCTGACGAGCTCCATCTGCCCGGGGGAGTTTTTCCCTGGTCGGAATCGAACCCGGGTCGCAGCGGTGAGAGTGCTGCGCATTAAAAGATATGGTCTATGATTAAAGGATATTTTTCCTATGGGAAACTACAGCCCTCTGGGACTTTTTGGCTTATTAAGAAAGTTTAGAGCCACCATGTCTCTCTAGCAGAGATAAAATAATGCAAACTTGTCACTGGTGCCAAATATTGTAGCCAGCAGCATGTTGTTCTTGTTCCCACTAATGTTTCTACTACTCTGTTTTGACTCTTGTAGGTTAGTGACTTCGAGTAGAAAGAATGAAGTATCTTATGTTATTGATATTAATATTGCGATCTTAATTTCTTGCAAGTACCTATAGGTACACTTGACTTTACCTTGTGATTTCATAAAATAATATAATGTAATGTAATGCAATACAATATATAATAAATTATATTTTCCACTCTGATTTTCTCTTGTGCACTATTTTCTACATAACAGACCATTCTTAGATTGATGCTTAGATTGATAATTTCAAGGATACAGAAGGATTTGGATGCATTCATTTCCTTGAAATGAGCAGCAACTGTGTTTCTAATTTAATTGAGTGATTCTGAAAAATTGCAGACTTACAGCTTAGTTTTAACAAAGGAATTATTTCCTTTCAGGGAACAAATAATCTGTAACATGGGAAGCTGTAGCACTTAAGCCGGTTCCTACCTACATCAATTCTCACCAGAAGCAACCTAGCAGTGTGTGTTCTACATTTCTTTGGTTAATAATGTGAATTCAGTTGTGTTTGGTAAATAGAAAGATGTGCATTGCAAAAGTTCTCCAACATTTCATTTAGAGTGTAATAAACTGTGTTGTTTGCTAGCTTTGTGGCTTCTCTAAGTTTCTGATTGTATGGTATCAGAAAAATCGATATCTCATTTCTCACATCAGCCAGATGGATAGGCCAGTCAAGGGCTTCAGCCAAGTCTTTGTGCCATTCTGACAGGGGAAAAAACATATTTTCCCTATTTCAAGCTCTACTGTTTACAAGCAGATATTGACAGCTTTGCAGTACTTTCTCTTGGTAAGATCTATCACAGTAGAACTTAGAAGTCTTGCTGGCTCGGCTGTATTTCTTATACCTCCTCACTTGCCAAGTAAAGTTAGAAATTCTTTGGGTGGTTCCTACTTTTGCATGTTCTCACTAAATGTTGAGATTAGCCAAGGAATAAAGGAGATGTTCTGACTTGTGCTGATCCTCCCAAAAAAAAGGTGTCATGAGATTTTGGCTTACAAAAACCTGGCAACTACACTTCCATGCCTGCTGATGAAATTAGTTTCCCTGCATGGCTGTATGGCAGAACTCTTTATATCTGTTGCAAAACAAGCTGGTGAAGAACCAACTGGCAGCAGAAAAAGTGTGTTTTTTCTGCTCTGTGGATGTCATGGTGCACATTAAAATAACAGGTAGTTTTTAATACCAGGATTAGGGAGAATACTAATATTCATATAACAAGTATCTTCAAAATTAGAAGAGAGGTGAAAAAAGATATATTTTGTAATGCATTCACTGCATTAAGAACATTATTAGTTAAAGCATTTAATTTTTACTTGTATGCACAAAGTATCATAATCACATCCAAGAAACAGTATTAAAAGATACTCAGACCTTGTGATTGCCAAGTGAACCATGCATTAGGTGGGAATATCAAATAAGAATTATCCATTTAGGTCTGGTTGGTCATCCCACTCACAGTGCTTATTGCATATTATTTTTTCCACAGAAAGACACTGATTTTCAAAAAAAAAAAAAAAACACTAAAAAACAAACAAAACCACAACAAAAAAACCAAATTGATTTGCCCTCTATATTAACAAGGACTGAATGTATGAAAAGTCCTCCATGAACGTTTCTTCATATGTCACATCATATGTGATAGCTATGTCACTGCGTATGAGGTGGTTGTGAAGTGCGCTTTAAGAAAGCTAGTGCCAGCATTTAGGCCATCTAAAGCACTATCAATAAAGCCTAATTCCCATGTAATACAAGAAATCTAAAATTCAAATGTAGCTACTCCATTTTCCACGTCACCCTCAGGAGAGCTACAGAAGCAGTTCAACTCCCAAAGGGAATTCATGTGCAAATGCAGACCCTTCATGTACTACTGGAAAACAGCAGAATACAAATGAGACCTATGCAACATTTTCATATTCATCCTCTTAAAATGCCAACCAGTCCAAGGTTTATGATGAGCCCAGAACCTCAGTCTGGGCCTTCCCTCTGCTTTGTCACATCCAGTTCCTTCAGGCTCGGAGATCTCTGTGGAAGCCAGCCCATGTGGAGATCCAGAGTGAGAATCGCCCCCCTGGGCTGAGCTTGGTTACTCTGAGACCTTGTCAACACAACCCTACACTGCTGCGTTTTATCACAGTGCAACTCTGCAACATCGAGGGCTTGGCCCTTCATTTCCCCTCGAGTTTTTAGGTCCAAAATTTCAAACTGAGACCTGGAGGCTCAAGCCTAAGGCAATGTTCCTGTGACCCTCAGAGAATAAAACCAGGAGCAAACAATGCCACAGTATTCTCTAATGCCTACACAAAACTATGAAACATAGTGGGTGTGCATAAAGCTTCCTAAGTAACCGAAAGTTATGGGAGCCAGGTTTAGGTTTGCAAAACTAAATACAGTGAGGTATGAATACATTTTCCTTCCAATTTTAACTTCTGAAGTGTAGCTGATTCAGACAAAAAGCTCTGCTTTGTCTGATATCAGTAGAAAGCTTAAAATCAATGACACCTTGCATCAACATAGGCAAAGACAGAATATAATGTTCCCTACTGTACTTTTTGAAACTTAGTTTTGTTAAGCATAAACTGTACTATTCCTCTGGAAATGGAATTTAAAGATCATTTTGTCAGAGACATCACAAAGTGCAAAGAAACAACATTTGCACAACTCATTTTTAACTGGTCTAACTTCAAGGCAGAAATTGGAGTTAAGGAAGGAAAATAAACCATGACATTAAAGCAATGCTTTCTCCTTTTCTGGATGATTGCATGCTCAGATGGCTCTTAAATTCCCAGGGGATGTACAGATTGAGATGAAATATTGGTTTGGTATAACAACAGCATGGAGATCATAGCTATAAGCTATTTTTGTAAATCATAAATCAGTGTCTGAACACCAAAGCATGGAAGACTGTTCAATTCATACATTATCACTAATTATAATTTTTTACTTGACAATGTATCATCTCTCATGCAAATAGATATAAGCTATTTTTTTCACCCATAACTGCACAACTTGTGCAAAAGACGATGACTTCTGAAAACTGTCAAGTGTAAATCAGAAAAAGGATATTTTTGTTATTGCTAATTCTGTGCCCAGTTAAGAAACTGTTCCTTCTCACTACAGCTCAAGGGTTTGAACAGTTCTTTTCCCAAAGAGTTTATTCTTTAACAAGGCAAGGCATGCAGAGGTTCAGAGAACAAGATGCAACAGCCAAGAATTGATACTGAATGATAGTTTCCATTCAGCATGTTAATTCAATTCTTTTTTTCCTTAAAAAAAGAACACCTGAAAACTCAGTAAGCAAGGATGGGGTACAGAGGTTCTGAAAGAGAACCCTGACAGCCTTGGAACAAGTGACTGATTAGTATGGAGGAGAGGAAAGACTAAAAGTTCAATTGTAACTTGTTTCCTAAACTGTTGGTTGTCTTGATCAGTTAATTTTCAGTATTTCTCAGCATGTGCCCTCATCCTCAACCTGTAGCAGAGAACATTGCCTCTGGAATTGCGTTCTGCAGGGCATGTGCCAGTGCTTTTCCTCTGGGCTCACAACTCATCAACTTCACAAACGTCAGCTGGCATAAGCCGCAGACATGATCCTCACTGCAGCTCTTGCTGTAGCACTCTTCACCCCTGCTCCCCTGACTGAAGATGTCTTTCTGATCTCTTATGCTGCACCCTGTTTCTTAATTTCCCATATCTATATGAATCAGAGTATGACACGCTTATTCTGTGTAGGTGTCCAAGAGCATTTGAGGTCTATCTTAAGTCATTCTTACAATGTTTGAGGGTGGGTTTTCTGGAAGCAACATGTCTTTCTTCTCAACATCATGATTGAGCTGCAGCAATTCCAGCTAGCTGGAATCACTCTGACATGACAAAGAGGAGCTCAGGAGACAAAATGAGCTGAGCTTCATCTCAGTTGCTCACCTTCAGCCATGTTCACCAAAGCCTCCTACGTTGCAATAAAATCTTGTCAATCATCCTGCACTGGTGAGTGACACCAACACTGCCAGCAGTAGTCCAGTGCCGCCAGACGGTGTGAGCCAACTGTGTGCAGCCAGCATGCTGATGTCAATGGGCACTGTGGGGTGTGGTGGGGTTTGTGGGGTGTTTTTCTCACCTGTAGGTGGATTAGTGGGTAGTGGGTATGTAGAGCACCCACATTTCCCAAAGGTGGATGTGTTGGCGAACCAGCACCCCAAAGGAGGGTGGTGCACCTAACCATGTGTTTGGGGGGGTTGTGGGTGTGGGTGTGGGGGTGTGTGTGTACATACTTAGAAGTTTGGGGGATTAGTCATGGAAGGATGCATAGAAATTTCCATGTGTTTCTTAACATTTGCTAAGTGTCTTGAATTGTGGTTTATCTGTTTTGTTGCTGATACCAATCCTAAATATTTATTTGAGTGCTTGCCAGTTCTTAGATGCTGCTAATAATCAGGTAATTGTCTTCTATCCCTTCTGACATGTCTTGGAGATCTGAACATTCTCCCTGTGGGACACCCTGCACTGTCTCCCATACTGTTACCTCACAATCCCTGGAGTCATGGACTGGGGTTGCAGAAGATGACCTTGCAATCCAACCTTAGGACCCTAGCAGCACCCAGCTTCAACTCTTCCCTCAAGTTGACCATGAGAGCAACTAACCTGGTGCTGCCTGAGATCGAGGTGCATCCAGCATAGATGTTCAACTGGTTCTGAACCTCCTGAGTACCCTGATGGATTCAGTCACGAAGTTGGAGTTCACAGGGAAGAGGTTTCCTGAAGTGGCTAGAGAAGGGTAATCCTGAACTGGACTATGACAACAATATGACTTGCACCATACATCTGGCTGCCTACATCTCCAAAGCTAAGACTGTCCACAGGGTAAAACACTGGAATGAGTCATTGACTAACTGAGCAGCATCTTTGCGTTAGACTAGGGGAGGTGGGGGTCAGGTTTTTTCCGGTGGGGAGAAAGTCTTCCTTTGCCAGTGTCCATGTGTTCTGTTTCTATCCCATACTCTTTTTAACTACATCATATGGCAATCTGGGCTTCCAATTATCAGTTGTGTTACACAGAAAGCAGTATCTGAGAGTGTGAATAGTTCCCCAAGAGCTGGTGGTGGTATGTGTAAAGTGTACATTTTTTGCACAGAAATCTATCACAACCTTTCTAGCAGCAGGTATGAAACTTTTAGCCACAAGCACATCACTGGAGCATTCTTTGGTCATCTAAAATGCTTGCCCTCAAGTGCTCTTGACTTATGTATCAGTAAATATCCACTGGGTACAAAGACTTTGTTTTATTTGCAATTATAGTAAAGGCATTATTAGAATTACTTTGTGTCTTTACTGAGAGACAAGAAAAATATGAGACAAACATTTAAAATACCTGTAAAAGTGTGATAATTTCACTGAATTGCAGAATCACAGAATGGTTGAGGTTGGAAGAGGACTCTGGAGCTCTTCTAGTCCAACTCCCCTGCTCAAGCAGGGCCACCTAAAGCCTGTTTCCTGGGACCATATCCAGATGGCTTATAAATTTCTCAAAGGAAGCAGATTTCATAACCTTCCTGAACAACCTGTTTCACAGTGAAAAAGTGTTTCCTGATGTTCAGAGGGAACCTCCTGTGTTCAGTTTGTACCTGATGTCCCTTGTCATTGAAAAGAGCCTAGTTCTTTCATCATTGCACCTTCCCTTCAGTTACTATACAGCCCAGCATGCATGCACATAAATGCAGAGCTAACTATGAAAATGGACACTCTTTTGTGAAGTCAGTGGGATGTAACCACCAGTGGAGTGTGAGATAGTGAATTATTCCAGGAAATATTTGAAGCAAATGGAAGCCTCTTAGGAAGTGTACTCCATTTTCTCAGATCCTCTTTCTTAGGGTATGAGAGACTGAAATGTTAATGGTTAATGGCTCAAACAATCAGCCATTTGCAAAAGCAGCTGGTGCAGAGGATGACCATGACAAACCAACCTTTGTTTAGTAAGAAGCTGGGTTTTGAGCCAGATAAGGAAGAGATAAGAATAGCCAGATAAGAAACAGATCCTTCAAGATGGGATAGTGCTTTTTATTATGCCAATGTGTTCCCTTACACAACTGGCTCAGGTGCGAAAACTCCTGCCCCGCCCCACCCTGGGAAGGTACCAGGATATTTATGTGTAGGGTTGAAGGCATTTGTCCCTTCTGATGGGGCATAAATGGCTCAACTATGGGTATGTGAGAGGAAGCTGCCATGTCTTCGAAGATGTCATAAACCATCAAAGACCCTCGAAGTGCCCCCAGACTCATTTCTGGGGCCTTCCACCAGAGGACTGCATGTGATCCATAGTGTTGCAACTCCCCCACCAGTGGAGGTACATGGGCATTCCCATGTAAACCTAAGTGTATTGAAATATGTGTTTCGCGGGCTTCCACCACCCCTAATGGATCAAGACTGTGACCATCACTTTAAACAACAGACATTGAATTTGCAACAGTCAAGTCTTGTCACTGGATCCATGGGTGGATCCTTTCTTTTTCTTTCTCTCTTTCTTTTCTAACTTCTTCTACTCAAAACTCAGACCCAGCAGTACGGGTTTAGGAGGGGCAGGTCCTGTCTGACCAACCTGATCTTTATGATCAAATGACCCGCCTGGTGGATGAGGGGAAGGCTGTGGATGTGGTCTATCTGGACTTCAGCAAAGCCTTTGACACTGTTTCTCATAACATTCCCCTGAAAAAGCTGGCAGCCCAAGGCTTGGACAGGGGCACTCCATGCTGGGTTAGGAACTGGCTGAAGGGCCGGGCCCAGAGACTGGTGGTGAGTGGTGCTGCATCCAGTTGGCGGCCGGTCACTGGTGGTGTCCCTCAGGATGACTGTTGGGCCCAGTCCATCTTTATTGATGGATCTTTATCTGGATGAGGGGACAGAGTGTTCCATTAGCAAATATGAAGATGACACCAACGGGGGGGGAGTGTTGATCTGCTGGAAGGCAGGAGGGCTCTGCAGATGGACCTGGACAAGCTGGAGTGTTGGGCTGATTCCAACGGGATGAGGTTCAACAAGGCCAAGTGCCGGGTCCTGCACTTTGGCCACAACAACCCCCTGCAGCGCTACAGGCTGGGGACAGAGTGGCTGGAGAGCAACCAGGCAGAAAAGGACCTGGGAGTTTGGATTGACAGGAAGCTGAACATGAGCCAGCAGTGTGCCCAGGTGGCCAAGAAGGCCAGTGGCATCCTGGCCTTGATCAGGAACAGTGTGGTCAGCAGGACCAGGGAAGTGATTCTTCCCCTGTACTCAGCGCTGGTGAGGCCACACCTGGAGTGCTGTGTCCAGTTCTGGACCCCTCAGTTCAGGAAGGATATTGAGGTGCTGGAGCAGGTCCAGAGAAGAGCAACGAGGCTGGTGAAGGGACTCAAAGACAGGTCCTGTGAGGAGAGGCTGAGGGAGCTGGGGTTGTTCAGCCTGGAGAAGAGGAGGCTCAGGGGAGACCTCATCACTCTCTACAACTCTCTGAAAGGAGGTTGTAGCCAGATGGGGGTTGGTCTCTTCTCCCAGGCAGCTATCAGCAAGACAAGAGGGCATGGTCTTAAGCTCTGCTAGGGGAGGTTTAGGTTAGATATTAGGAAGAAATTCTTTACAGAGAGGGTAATCAGGCATTGGAATGGGCTGCCCAGGGAAGTGGTGGATTCTCCCTCCCTGGAGGTTTTTAAGCTGAGACTGGATGTGGCACTTAGTGCCATGGTCTAGTAACCACAGTGGTAGTGGATCAAGGGTTGGACTTGATGATCTCAGAGGTGTTTTCCAACCCACCTGATTCTATGATTCTATGATATTGTAACGCAGAAAAAAAAATTCCAGTCAATGCCTTAGTAAATGCCTTGATGTGTCTGGATAAATTAAAGTTTAAGTTTGCTAAGTTAAAATTTGTGAAATGTCTTGCTTCGTCTGGATGCTGTTTTAAAATGTGCCAGGTACCTTATTCTACCTTAATGCTCTAAAGTTTGCAAGTAAAACTTTGTTATTGAACCTCCTGAGAATTTTGTTGTTTGTCCCACACACTGCCCAGAATGAATGAAACAACTTTCCCTAAAATGCCAAGCAGACTGGGGCATAACATAGGGTCTGTTGGGAATCTTGAAGTTTTGCTTACAGACCATAGGGGATCACTGCCCTAGATTAGTGAAAACTGTGCTTTTGAGCTACAAACTGCAGTGGTCAGGTTTCATTTCTTCTCCAACTTAGAGGCTCTACCTCATCCAAAGGCCATTTTTCCCTTACATGCATTGGAATCTTAGCCCCGATGAACTGCATCATACTGATGCTTCCTGTTGGCTACCAGATATTATAGTCCTGACAGAAAAGAGGGAGAAAGGCTGAGTGTTGGAAAAATTACTTTTGTGATCAGAAGAAAAAGTACCTGTAAAGCACCTCAGTTAGGATCTTTTCAACTAAAGTTCAAATCTGTGTTGCTTAAAGACACACTCAATCTGTATTTTGCCACTTACATATATATTTCTGTTCTTAAAAGAGTTGAGCACCAACATCCATCAAAACTTGACAATGCAGTATGCTTTTATAACAGATTTTTACTATTGTAACTCAGTCTTTTTCCTCCATTTCCAGCATTGATTACATCTTACATCTCTGTAGAAGTGCTCTAACAAGTCAAAGAAAGCCATTTTAAAACATTAAAGAAGTTACAGACCTGACCCTTCCTACCCCAAATTCTCTGTGTCCCTCACTGCTATTTGAACAAATTGCTGCCTTCTGACACTCAGCTGCTAATATCCTCTTGGTAGCATGGTACTGTCTGGTATTTGATCGTACTACATGCCCTGTTTGGGTCATATCTGATGTCTCTGTAAGAAGTGTATATACTTGGATCCAGGTACCTGCTGACGTATAACTTTTTAACCCTGGTAAGCCCTAACACTGCACAAGAAATTCAGTATAGTCACTGCAATTTGAAAGTCTTGAAACTCTTCAGCTCTTCAGTTTTGAAACTCTTCAAGCACTGCTGTGCAGCTTCAGTGACACTCCAGGAAATCCTCTCTGTCCTTCAAAGAAAGGTTGTCACTCAAGTCACTCCTAACTTTGCACTTTCCCCAGGGCTGCAGGCATCATCTCTCTTGCTGGGAAATGCAAGATGCAACATTTTTTGAATTAGATAACACAATAAATTATCTGGAATTGACATAGTTTTCCTGATGTGGCTGAAGTTCCCAGGTTCTGCGGAAAACCAAGCACATGGTATCCCTGGGTGCCTCCTGGGAGCTAACTCCTGGGAGCACGCTTTAAACCATGCAGCTGCTCAGAAACTTTCTGTGGTGGAATTAATTCTGTTGCATCATTTCAGGTGAATAAGGTTTTTGGAGCCCATGTAGAGGGCAGCACTCCTCTGCAATGGGGTCACATGCAGCAGTCACAGGGAGCCAGGGAAACCTTTGCTTCCAGGGTGAATTCAGTGACATTGCTTAAGGCCACCATTCTCTTGAGTCTGATGGTCCGTGTGGAAAGTTAATCATAGGTTAGAGAGCAGGCACAATTCAAAGATGTTTCTTTAGAAATGATACAAAACCAGCCAGAGAAAGTGGGATCAAAGCTGTACATAGAATACAGTAAGCCCTTTTGCACCACAGGACCTACTTCAGCTCTGCACACAAGACCATGTTCTCAGGCCATATCTGCAGGAAGGACTGAGAAATTTGAACTTTTTCTGTAAGTCCTCACACTGTGCTGGGGCTGCAAACCAGACCACTTACACCAGTCCCAACTGCAGATCATTCTGGGAGGGGAACAGTGATTTCTTTCAGGATCAGATTGTGAATCTGCTCAGAGTTCAAAGTCCTTCCTTCTACCTAAAAGACAGTGTCATGTGAGGTAACATTCTCAGGTTTCTATAAACTGTCAGAATAGAGAACATGATTTTCTTACATTACAGTTATCTAAGAGGCTATTAATTTTAATTTCCTCCCTTTTAGATTGTTTTAGGCATTTTTTTTCTTCTGAGTTACAACTGTGATTGAAAATGCTGTTATGCTATCTGGAAATCTCCCATGCTGTGAGGAAACCATATCCAGGCTCTTCCATCAACGAGAATATCCAGTTTAGCTTACTAAAACTTGAGACATCGTTGAACTCATCCCCAAAAGTATTCAATCAGCAGGAAAAAATTCTATCAGTCTCACATCCCCTAACATTGTTCAAAGTAAAGTTTTGGCATGATCTTCTAGGAGGAAGGAAAGCTTAAGTCTGGATGATAAAGCTGCCAGCAGATATATGTGTTTAAAAGAAATAAGTCTTGGATGAAGAAAAGAGTCAAGAGCTGGTCTTATCTAACCAGAAGAGGCCAAACTTATCCTTGCATAGGCGGGACAGTCTTTCATTACAGTTAGTGGGACCTCATCCACACAAAACTGAATCTAGTTAAGAGGAAGTGGCAGAAGCAAAGGTATTAGAAAGAGTGGAACATAACTTTCCTGTCTTGCAGTTGTGCGGAGGAGGTGCCAAGTATTATTTTTATAATGAATATTAATCACCTTTGTACAGGTGATGCAAAAGTTGTAGATCATATTCACAGGTCTTGTAGACAATGATAAAAGAGCAGTGAGAGTTTTATACCACCTTGCTTCCTAAAAGCCTCTGAGTGTTTATTTATAAGGTGAAAAGTACTTGTTTTTGATGAGTGAAAATCCTGAACAGTTTGCAAGGAGCTGCAGGCTTACTGACCTTGTGTTAAAATGAGGCAGACTGGCAGTTCTCATGTCTACTGACTGGTAGTGGTCCACGCATTCAGCAGCTGACCTGCAGAGGCAGTGCACAGTCCACCCCATACCATACCTTTATGGCATTTTGTGTGCAATACCAGATGGTAAGGACACAAGTGGTCACTGGAAAAACGTACTTTACTAGAACTACCCACTCTTGTATTACTCATATGCTTTCAGCGGCAAATTACCAGGCAGCCCCGGTCCAGGGTTTTGCATATCCAGAGCTATCTCCATAGCTGCCCAAGCAAATGGCCAGTGCTACATATCAAGGGAGCGCAGCGTTTCTCTCACCACGTGCCTTTCACCATTTCCTCTGTGTGCACAGATCGATCTTGATTGGCAAAACACCCCATCCCGTCTGAGACGGAGCACAGTGCTTGTCATTTTCTGCTGCTCACATGCACTCTGACTGGGCTAATGTTGTCCCTCATCTTGTCCCTAAAACCAGTATTTATCACTCTGACACTGGTAGGGTCCTTCCACATCTCAGATGAGACTATATATCAGGACTCTAGGTGCAGAATCCCACTACAAATAGATTGTTGTTTTACAAGTCTCTCTGTTCCACGGGTTCAAGCAAAAATGAATGCACTCACAGCGTACATGGCAGGAACATGTCAGATGAATATATCTCACTGCTTGTCTTCTGAACTTACAGCATTGCTTCTCAGTGACACTTGATAGAGCTGAAGGAAAACCTGGTATAAATTCTGAAGTTTCTATCATATAAACATTGGCAGCCCTTGCATTTACTATGAAAAGGAATTTAACTACTTGCTTTTTGCAAAATATCATTTGCAAAGGAAGAATAGGATGTCACCATTTGAGGGAATAAAAGAACAGCTTTGTAACTTCTTTGCATGTTACTTGCTGTGATTGGAAGCACTGTTGAAATCTGTTTTCCAGACTCACAGTATCTGAAGCCAGACTGGTTTCTTCCCAAAGAAACTCCAAAAAGCTATTGAGGAAGAAGTGTGGTATTTCCACTTCTGACAGTAGTTACCCTGCAGGCAGTTTCATGGCATGAGACAATGAGTCACCACAGAAGATGGGGCAGAGAGATCTTTAGGAAAGGTCTTGTAAACTGCCTGGTTCACTTCTCCAAATAGTTGGTGGATATTTTTTTCATGTAAAGTTGGAGCCTTTGAAACACCTAGAGGGACATTTGGACTATTTATTCCTTCATGTGTGTTTTGAAAGGCACTAAAATATCCAAACAAACCAGACAACTTAGAAGTCTAGTCAGACCAGTATTACACTGTCTTTGTAACATTCTATAAAGGAACAGAGCTAAATGTTCAGGTGACCTAAAATAGCCATATAGATCACACAGACCTGAGTTTCCATCTTTGGATGGTCCTACATGAATTTCAAGAATCTGTTGGCTCAAACTGGTTGCCAGTTAAGGACCCATCACTGTGTTCTCTTACATGATAAAGGTATCACTTGGGCTTTTAGGTGCAACAACACACATTTCCATGGAGGTTTCATTAAATACTACACACTAAGCCTACCTGTAGCTGACAGGTTCAACAAATAATTATATTGTTCCTTGTAGGCTGACTTGCTGCTAAAATGGAACAGGAGGTGACTGTCAACTTCTGCTGTATCTGCTCCAGCTGCTTTTATATAAATAAAAAACCCTTTAGACCCAGGAATTAATTTTTTTTTGAATGAATGATGCCCGAAGTCTCTCTGGGACCCCACAGGAAAGAGTTTCATCTCTGTCCCCTTCAAGATTATTTCCGAAGAGTAGCTTTGCTGCGGATAAGCAGGTCAAAAGTGATGGTAAGGGTGAAAAGAGAGTAGAGAGATGGCACAGCAAAAGCATAAACAGCTATTTTGTCTACTTACAATTTAATTCTAATCTTGAAAAGATTTTGGAAGGCGTTCTGGTTTTTTATAGTTTCATGAAGCAAAAATAGAATATTTTCCAGTAACCATGGAAACACAGAAATAATGATTGTCTGAAATTATCTGTACTTGTGGGATCAGGCTTATGTTATCATTGGATGACACATAAGTTAAGCCACACATGCATCCTCAGCAGTGCAATGCTGCCGCAGTTGACAGGGAATGAACCTCACAGAGGTCCTCAAACATCTGGAGTAGCTGGAGTCACTGCAGTTCTGGAATATATTAACTCCAGCTGCTGTTGGCTCAAGATATACCTGCTTTCAGCAAGTGAATTTGTGATCAATTAAACTGAAACTGTAACCACATCTGAGTATGTGCTTTGTTGTCCAAAAGACCTAGTAGCCACCAGCACATCAACAGTTTTTATGTCTCCTCAAAGGAAAGGTCAGTGAGGGATGCAGTGTCTCAGAAGTAGTCACCATCGATGTTCATACCTATTAAAAGCGAGGGAGAGAGAGATACAGATGGTACTGCACCAGTAACAGTATTTATGGGCCTTTGGAGGATGATTTGCAGTTTATGTATTGGAAATAAAAACAGAAGAATGAAATGAACTTTAGGGGGGAAAAAAAAGACAGAAAAAGGAAGAGAAGAAGGAATTCAAAATGAAGTCCTCCAGACATCACAAACTGCATGAGACCTGCCTGAAGGAATCAGATAAGCTGCTCTTCTACAGACCCCAATTGCTATACATCAAAGGAAAAGCATGAGATCAGAAGTATCTCTGTGACTGTGCTGCTGATGTAAGATACATTTCTGAAAGGATTTGATTTTGCTACTTCACTCTGCTTCGTAAAGCAGCTGGTTTTATGTTTTTCCTCTCTCCAATACAGAGTTTACTGTGGAGAGTACCAGCCTCATGGAGCTTCTCCCTCCTGATTTCTATCCTCCTTCTTATTCAGAAAACTACTCCTTTCCCCCAAACAGTGAAAAGCTGCTGACATCCCCAATGCAGAGGAAGTGTTAGGAGGAACTAAGATGGTGTTAAAACCTAGTCACCCAGAAGAGCTACTCAACCAGAAGTCATCTGGAAGCTGAGAATTGTGTGTAAGCATTTGGGAACAGGTACTTACTGCTTCTGTTTGAATATCTGAAGGGGATGGAAAGGATTTCTAGTGATTTGCTGTCTCTCCATTTGTCCCTTTGTGTTTCTATGAAACAGAACTTCCATTTATATTGATTTGCCTCTGAAATGATCACATAAACCATTCTTCTTCACCTCAAGGCTGTGAAACTCAAAGACCAGACTTCCCTCTTTTGCCTGTTCTTGGTTGTCCTATTTGGAATTGTATATTAGGCAACACAGTGAGATGCCACATCATGCTCAGGGAGCCCAGGCTCCCCACAAGACAGTTTTGAGTGCACAGGTAAAGGAAAAACTCCTTTATCTTTTGTGACTTGGAACAGATGGACAGGAGAGAGACCATAGGGCAGAAGAGCTGGTTTGTCTGGTGCTGGCAGTGGCATCTCTGTTGATAAAAGGACTGCAACTGTTTGTTAAATACAGTTTGAATCTTTGCATGTCACTGTCCATAATCCCAAGCATAGGGTCACTCAAACATCTGATAAATGTGTTTTCTCTCCATCCTGCACCGGGCAGCAAGAAGAGAATCAGCTTCATGTTCTTATTCATAGTGTGGTCTAATTTTTATGGTTCTTGTAATATGCTCAAAGTTTAAGCAGGTTACTTTTAATGCAATCTAAAAGTTGAAACACTCTGCTTGCAGGACCGTAACTACTTCAACTTTATAGCCTGAGATAAAAAGCCTCTTCTAGGAGGTTGTTAAAATTAAGATCAGTGTTTTAAAAATCTGTTACATCTTTAAAAAATGAGTAATAACCTGTTCACTTGTGGAAAAATGAGCTTGCCAGTCTAGTAAGGAACTGAATTTCTGCCTTTCCAGTTTTTGAGAGGCACTTGCACTTTGTTTCCAGGTGGTTTTCATGATGGATGCTATTCACCACAGGAAAAGTAATAATTTTGCACATATTGTAATATAGTGCAGTATCCCAAAATATGATGATACTAGTTGGAGAGAACAGAAATCTTTTGAAACAGATCAAATTTACTTTCTCAGTGAATGAGACACAGACATAATTTGGGGAAGCAGATAGTGCAATTAAATACTCTTTCTTTGGTTTTATATTTTCTTAGCAAAAGAAGTGAAGGCAGAGGAGATGAAACAACCTGGAATAAGTAACTCATGGAACAATGTGGCATAGAAAAGGGTAGTAGTAAATTGTCTGCTTGAGAGACTCAGCAGTTTCCCGAACAGAATCAACTAATATCTAGGCTCCTAGCATATATACACATATATGGATTTTAGAGATATCTATACATTTCCATGAGCATGAATATTATATTTAAGGTACTTTCTACCAAAATTCTTACATTCTATTTTCTCCATGTAATTTCCATCTCAGTAAAGGTAATCGTTGAGGATGCTAAGGCAATTTATAGGCATCTGTGGACTCATAAATCTTATGTGCTTATCCTAGAGATGTGTCTTCTATGTATGCTATTTAAGGCAGTTGATATCATCCATCACCATGTATCTATGGTAAAAAAAAAGAGCTATTGTACCAAATCTGATCTCTGAGAAAGCAAACACAGGTCAGCCCTGGCAGCAGCAGGTTCATTACAGAGGGCAGAATGGAGATGTACAGTTTGTGAAAAAAACTGACACTTCCTCAGGTTTCTCCCTATCTATGGATTCTTCAACTTCCTTGGAAAAAGAACCAAAAACCTAAAAAATCCTGTAATAGTTAGGCTTTCAGGAGAAGGTCAAACATCCATATTAAGGTCCCAGTTACAGGTACTAGACTGGAAAGCATTTCAGACTGTTTCGTGTTAGTGAAACATTTCAGAATATTAAAAATGAACAACAGTTGGCAACAAGTTTGGAAAAGGAATATTTCCATTCTGGGAAGAAGACTCTGCTTTAGTAGCTGTGCTTAGGAATGCAGTCTTGATTGTGCCCACTTACTCTTCCCTAACTCAGATCACATGGTCTCTGGATGTCTGCCAGCCACTATCATTCATTCACTCTACTAGGACCAGACAAGAGCTAAACTGACGTAAAATCCTGAAATGCATAAACTGTGGGCACTGGGTCCTCAGCACCAACTTGTTTCACTCCACAAACCTACTCCTCCTCAGTTGCACTACTCAGTAATGCAGAGACAAATGACTGAGTTAGGTACTGAGTCACCTTTAGGGTGTTCAGCTCCCAAGTCTCTGCCTGTTTCAGGAGCTTTGGGTAAGCCTAGCCACCAAACTCAGGCTTCTCAAACTTAACACTGGAAGTGGAGAGTAAAAATACTCCTCTCTTCTCCCATCTGTGCTTACAAACGAGACTCCCACACAACTGAGGAGTCCTTCCGCCTTTAGTTAATTTGATGAGTTGACCATGTGGAGTGGCTGCACTGAATCTTTCAACTTCTTATGAATTTATCATGTAAGTGGTCTCTCTGCTTGACTATTAATTTAAATATTCATACAAAATCTAGGATTACTTGATGCTTTTCTCTCTTTCATTAAGGCTTATAATGACCCTAAAAGCATTAACTCAATATGAGGTCACAGAATTATTTTAGCTGTGAATCAGTTGCTTAATAACAGTTTCCTCAGTCATGTAATCCTGCCGGCAGTAAGGCTCAAATAATTCTTTCATTTTTCTGCCTACATATAAATGTATTTAACCACTACTCTGTACAAAAAGGAAAAACGAGTTAATAAGGGATTTTCAGTACTTGGGTTTACAGTGTCCAAAACATACAGAGAAGCATGTATCTCTGAAATTAAAAAGCTATTTCTGTAACTACTTAAGAGATCAAATGCTGTTTGAATGTCAAACATCAATATATCACCTCTTATACAGTACAAGCAGGATCTCACACTGTTTTACCATTAGTAATTAATGGCTTGTTTTTGACTATATCATACATCAATTAAACAAGTTTACAGGCTGCAGTAGGCAAAGGCTAATTGATTTATTTTTAGTCATAATTTTTAATGGATAAAAATTTAGTATGCCTATAAAGTGAAATTTCTCCTGATGAAACACTAAATGTTTCATAAACAAAATATTTGATTTTGACATTACTGTGATGCTGTGTGTCTTTTTTAGTGTCAGAAATATTTATGATTTAAACAGGGCAATGCATGGGTAAAATGTTTTAAAAAATTGCAAAACTAACAGAACGTGTTCCTGCCTCATAATAAACAACTGTTGAATGATGTTTATTAAAACTGGCTCTCAAGTGACAGTTAATAAATGCATAGTTCTTTTATGCATGCTAAATTCAGCATTCTGAAAACTTAAAAGCAGATTGATCAAAAACAACGGAGATAAAAAAGTCACAAAGACAAAATACAGCAACACCAGGAAATGACAGGGAAATAATTCAGACTTAAAAATGACTTATTATTTAGCAACTTGTAACAACAATTTACAGAATTAAATTAGAGGCAAATCAGAGTCTTTCTGATGTTTTAGATATGCAATTTCTCTAGTGCATATAGTTTGATCATACAGTAGAGAAATTCACATTATGATGTCCCCTTCAAAAAAACAAAACCCCCAGTTTCTCTCCATTTCTGATTCCAGGTTACAAATATTCATAGATAATGAATGAAGAAGAAGAAAAAGAATACAATAAAAATCAACAATTAATCTATTTTAATTAAAAACTTTAAACATTTCTTTAGTATTTGGACAAGTTAAGACTGTCTATATGCAGTGTATATTTATGTATGTTTCACATATACCCAGACCATATCTGCACCAAATTGCAAAAATACTGGATTTAATGGGCTTTGTGTCCTTTACTGCTATCACTTCATTGGCTCTTTGATGTTGCATGCATTTGCAGTGATGATGGAAAGAGTTGCTTCAACTATGTATTTTCACGTCTGTTTCTAAAAGGTGAAGGGCAAAACTTTTAATCAAGGACCAGTTTATCTTTAATTAGGAAAAACATAATTAGGCATTATCACCTAATTGCTATTACTGATGGAGAAACTCATATTTTCACAAGTAGTGACCCATGCTGTATTATGTCTCTGCTGTTTACCGCATAATAAATCTGTATTTGTGTTTGGCAGCCAGCCAGCAAAATTAAAAGGTAATCAACGTGTTTCTCTGCAGTCTGGTCATCAAAGCCTCTGGCTTCAAAGATGAATAAATAACAAAGTCAAGTTGTGATGTCCTAACAGAAAGCTTTCTTTGGGAATAACTATATTTGTCTCCTCTGTCAAGACATCAAATGATACTTGAAACAATTGTATACAAAAAGCTTTGCAAAACAGATGAGAAGAACTGTGCTATACACCTGGTGTTGAGTTAAAAAACAGTTTAATGTCTCAAGGCACCACCACGGTAGAATTTTATACCTGCAAGTAATCATCTAGTACACTATTATACAGTTAAGGTAATGTATTAATAAATAGCTTGTGCAATTTTGGGAAGCAATCTATAAAGGAATGTTAGATATACAATAGGCACGTACTATAATACAAATAAAAAATAAAATTCCTAGAAAAAGCATGCTGAGCACCTCTTGGTATAGGTTGAGTTTCTTATTCTAAACACTATGTAAATCTTAACTTACAAAAGGTAAAACTGAAATCTTATAGTAACTGCTTATTTAAACTGATTTTCCTGGGTATTTGCTTCTATGTCACAGGATTACTTTTAGGGACAGAGGACTCTGGTACTGGTTGTAAGGGGCTATCTTGTTCATTCAGTTGTGCGTTCAGGTTTTCAGAAGTTAGGAGAGAAGAATTAAAAACTATTTCACTTAAGTCTGATTTTATGGATACCAGATGTGGTTCTTGAAAACTTAACGGTTCTTCTAACACCTGTGTATTTTCTCGTGTCATTCCCATATCTGACGGTGACTTTCGTTTCATTCTTGTGTATGATTTGTCTAAATTCTCCATGCCTTGGTCAGTTTTCTGAAATCGCCCAAAGAACCAGATGAAGAAACCAAA
This sequence comes from Pipra filicauda, assembly GCF_003945595.2. Taxonomy (NCBI): domain Eukaryota; kingdom Metazoa; phylum Chordata; class Aves; order Passeriformes; family Pipridae; genus Pipra; species Pipra filicauda. Next base: position 97,241 of record NW_024104543.1, read on the forward strand.
CAACGCAAAAGCCAGCAAACTCGGAATAAAAGCCAGGCATTTGACATCAAGGCTAGAGCCTGTAAATCTGCTATGCAAGAACATGTCCCCTTCAGCATAGGTCCGGTTCGTCAATGGGTTAGTGTTATTGGATCTCCACTCCCAAGATAACTTAGTTCTATTAAGGTCTTTCAAGCTTTCTGAGTCCTTCACTGTGTAGATCTTCTGTCCAGGACCGATATATTGACCATACTCATGAGGTTTGTAAAATATTTGGTTTTTCCACATATTCAGATCCAAGATTAAAACAAGGAAGATAATTCCATAGTTAAACCATTTACCTGTTTGGAAAAAGAAAGTTTTGTCATCAGATATATCCATTTTAGAGGCAGTACAAACACAGTCATATGTAAAATCTATGCAGATGAAAAAAAAAGTCCTTTTTTTATTAGTCTGTAAAGCAAAGTTGTAAATAATTTTCCACCATAATCAGATTTATGCTGAATATCCCTTAGTATTTCTCAATTAGGTCTGGACACATAATAAAATAATGTTGTAACATAACCACAGCAGTATATAAATTCAACTAACATTACGGTTTGTAGGTGATCAGTTGATCAAACCACTAGGTGATGTGGTATAGATCAATAAACCTAAAAAAGCAGGAATTCCAGGGCTTAAAAAACATTCATAGGGAAATTTTCCAAGAAAAGGCCATATTTGATAGATCCCTTTATATTCTAGAAATGACTCAGGTTTTCGAGGTCGGTAATTATGCAAATTTTATATACTTACATTGTCTATATACTTATGTTGCTTGATATACCAACCATGCTGTGCAGACATATTCAGGTGGGGGAATTCAGATAAACTGTGACTTATAGATATCGCACCCTTGAGAAATAGCAAGGGCTGATTGTAGAATTCGGAGTCTAGTCAGCTTAGCTTTTCTTATAATCTGTGTGATGATAAACTCCTCCAAAGAGGGACTCATAGTCTAACATTAAGCTTCTGTAATACTGGAGGAGGAAACCTCTCTCCTTTTATTATTTAAAATTGCTCTTTTGTATGCTTCCTCCAGGCATCCAAAAGACATTAAAGGTAACTTCATGCAATTGCAAAGTTGGCCCTGCTTTGAGTACAGTTTCTGGAAGAGATGAACACAAGGTTTCCCTTCTAACCAATATTTTTCTGTGAATAGACAAAACAAATTATAATATTCTCATAGTCAAAGCATGTCTAACATTCTAGCTGGACATGTTAAGATCTTACCTGTGCAGTGACAACTGCCGACCACCCAAGAACCTGGGAAATCTACATGTCAGCATTACGTGAAAAGACATTCACGGAGGAGTGTTCCTGCTGTTGATGAATGATATTGGTCTATGCTGGAATCATATTTAAGTATGTTTCAAGTGAAAAAGCAAATTAATGTACGAGAGGATCTATTAAATTACTTAGGCTATTGACTTGCAAAGAATAAATGGATTGCAGGAAAGTCTGTTTCTTCCTGAAAGTCTGTGCGTTCAAACTGTATAACCAGAATTCTCCAGGAGCATAAGGAGAGCAACTTCTTTCAGCAATTATGTTTAACAGCTCTTTCAGTTTAGATTAAATAGACTGAAAATTAACAAGAATGTTCATTCTCTTCTGTTACTGTCACTGTCCGGAAAACAAACTGCACTGAAAAGACCTTGCAGTCAATCCCATATTTTCTGAATAACTCCTCTAGCGAACTCAAGTTGGATGGAGCTTTGAGCAAATCGATCTAGTGGAAGCTACCCCTGCTCATGGCAGATGGGTTGGAAACAAATGATCTTTTAGGTTGCTTCCAACTGAAACCATTCTATGAATTTCCCCAAGATTTTGTCAATTTTATCACTGATCTGTTACCATTTTAGAATATTATCACCATATTTTATAATACCTAAGTTTCTTAAATCAACACCAAGACACTGCAAGTGACGCTAAAGTATGAAATAAAATAATAAACAGAAAAATGTAACTTGAGGTTTCCTGCAGATGTTTGCGCTGTATCTCACATGTTTCTCTCCATCAGAATAATTCTAGTCTCTCCATCATTTCTGTCTTTCAACAGAGAGACACAAGATACATCTTGCATAGATGGGCTGCTGGGACACGTATTCACTGATCAGTGCCTGGTGTCAAACAGAATATAATGGCTGACTTCTCCTTGTTTTTTTCTCAGCTGGGCACTAAATTATATGATACTCCTTTACCTAACCAGCATTTCTTAGGACACGATGATAGTGTCACTACTTTTCAGATTCCCACTGTCTGAAAATGTTTTGAAAATGGTCATGGATTCAAAACATATTTGATGCTGAGTGGTTGATACAGAGAGTGAGAGCAATCTATACAGAGAACACAATCATATAATTCTGATTTCCTTAGGAATAATAGGCTCAACAGAAATTACAATGAAAAAATATTAGAACCATTACTTTTTTATCTATGTCCAGTTTGCAAGGAAACATGATCTGCTGCATTCTAAACTTCCTTTCTCTGTTATTGTTGCTCACTTGGACACTCTCTGAAACAATAATTTAGAATGAAATATTACTCTATGTTTCAACCCGGAAGCAAACCCTTACTGCATTGTCCCAAAATTCATGCTTTAAGCTGTGCCCATTAAAAAAAACAAACATCCAGTTCTTTTGTTATTGGCTTCATCAAAATATTATATGTGGCACTTTGTGTTTCTGCAGAGCCAAGACAGATGAATTTCCAGAGAGATACGCTAGACATCAGGGATAACAGGAAGGGGAAAAACTCATGTAGGATCAGGATTGCTCTTTCCCTTCAGCTAGACATGACAAGAGTGAAGATTTTTAGGGAGAAAGATCAAAATATGAAGCATAATGAAATGGAGACACTATTGAGATGGTGTTTATAAAGGCCAAAACACACTGTTATGGTTTTCTTGATTGTCTATTTTCAGGTATGACTGACAAAGGAAACCTAGACATTGCAATGCTGAGTTGTGACATAGATCCTCTTTAGGCACTAAGATACCTAGTGGATTTCACAGCGACTGCCTGTGTGAGCACATTGTCCTAAATGCAACATGTAAAGCAAGCTACATAATGAGTAAGACCTGAAACAGCAGCCTGCTGTGGTGAAGAAGTTGACTAAGAAGACAGTAGAAAGCACTAAAAATACTGAATTGCCTGAGATCATTTCCAGGTGCTTGATCTCAGGTTTCATGTAGTCTCTACACTATGGTTTCATAATTGTTAATCTCTTCTACAATGGATCCATTTAAATAATGCTCCATCCCTTTTACATTAAAAATTTAAGTGCTCACCTGATTGAAGAGAGATATGCTATTCCTGTTTCATAAAAAGCAGGAACTTGAAACTCCCTCACTCAGCTCCTAGTCAGAGTTAGAGAGGCAGATGCACAGCCCAAAACTCTGCTGCTGGGATTGTTGGGTTAGTGTGGACTATACAAACAGCTTAGATCCATCATCTCATTTAAGGAAGATGAACTGCAAGCTGTATGTCTAAGTGGCAGCTAGTTGCCTGAGAACAGCTGCTGTTCTATAGTGGATTTTCTCAAAACTCCTTAAATTTCTCACTTCTAGATAATTTTTCCATCCTTTGCATCACTGTCATACTTGATGAGCTCTATGACCTTTCCTCTTCTTTTGAATAATGTTGTCACCAGAACCAAAGGCTGTGTATGAGTAACACTCTCACTATCACCATATATGAAAGCAATAACATCTTTCTGCTCCTACTCAGTAATCCTTGCAGCCAAGGACTGAATTAATCCCCTCAAACACAAAATGATTGTGAGTTAGTGCTGTCTTGGTTACTTACAGAAAATGTTTTCCTCTTTTCTACAATACAGTGTCCTCTGCCATCTATCCCTCTTTAAGACATGTACTTTACTACTGTACTAGCAGGCATGGTAGCCAAGTAAATCCAGTCAACCAAGTAATCCTTCTAAATCAGTGATGTATTAAAGCAGACTGAAATAAGAGGTCTGATAGTCTCCATTCACAAACTTCTATCTGATGAAAATTCCCATGACAAGCAATTTTTGAGACCTAATATATTGACCAACCTTTAACATTATACACATCAATAATCTATGTATATGAAATTATTGTCTATTACAACTTAATTTTAGCATAATGCTTTTTATAGAAAACTTTAAGTCATATATCAAGTTTATATAGGAAATAAGCTAATAATTTTGGTAAGCTAGAAGCCAATCATGACCTTTTACCTTGCACATAAACAAGCTCAAGTTCGTAGTTTTGCAAAGAGTCAGAATAAATACATGATGAAGCTACAGATATTGATTTTATTTTAAAAGATTTGAAGTTTCATTCCAGATTAAAAGTGACAAGGGAAAATGCAGCCCCACACTATGAAGGCATTTAACTTGTCTCTTTAACAGTTTCTGTGGGATCATTATCACTATTGCTTTAGAGTTGGCTCTACTCCTGTGAAATCTGTGTGGCCAAGAATACTGGCATATACCTGGCCCCAATCAGCTGTTCTTGGATGGAAGGTGGATTTTTCACACACAAAATTTGAAACAGAAGGATGTAGAAAGATAAGCTCTCAAGACTGGAAGACTAGTCATCAAACTGAAAAGAATATAATATCCAGTCTTCAATGAAGTTACCAACGAGGGAAATCATGTGGGAAAATATGTTGCGTCATTCAGCCATGCACTACCTAAAAAACAGACCTAGTTAATAACTAGCTTTCACAGCATTGACATTCTTACATGCTACACATCATTTGGAGAGACGGAAATCTGGTTTGGTGTATTTGGAAATGTGGTGAATACTGAAATTTGGTGAAATAAAGATCCCCCAAAAGAAAAATTGGAGGTATGTAGTTAGCCAAGAGTGTGGGTGTCCTTGTCAGGCTGTGATGCAAAATGCGAAACGTTTTTATAGGCATTATAGCCTAACAATCAGCATTTGGGGATGAAAATTTATTCCTGGTTTTCTGAGAAAGCATGTATTCCCCTGGCTAGGACATTCACCAGATAGGAACCTTGACCCTAGAACAACCTCCACTTATGGCAGTGTGGACATGCATCATAGGCCCATGTTCTGAACACCAGCCTATACAGAACTCTGCTTAGAAACAGTCTCCCCTCCCTGCTGAAGTTGTGCGACGCAAATGGGGGCCTTCTTGTGTTGAAAGAGGTATGGATTGTCCTTTTTCCAGAAATTCACGTTTTCACCATCTGAATGAGATTTTTGGACAATTCCACATGCAGTATTTGGAATATATCCCAATATTCCAGACTAGTTGCTGATTCTAGAGCAGTTTCATCTTTTTATGTCCACTCTGGAACAGACTGTTCATTTCCTAAAAAAAAAGGATCTCCTATAGAATCCAGTCCTCAGCATTCTTCCTGAGGTCAAGAAGGAATGCAAAAATTCCACTTAATAAGGCTAGATGCAAGCAGCCTCATCCTGTGTAACCATAGCCAGAGGCTACTGTAGGAAATGTTGACTTAAGACTCTTATCTCAATTGTAATTTGGTGTCTAAAACCACTCAGATATCTCTGTAAAACATTTGAAATATTCTTCATATCTTCTGTCACATTAGTGTTATTAACTAGACACATACACACAGACAGACCACTCACAGCTGATCTAAGATGAAAATCCTCTGAGGTTTTTTCACATTTGTGTGCACAGACAGCTTGTTTTTACCTCTAAGCTTTCTATTTTTGCCCACAGGCTCCGCCGGGCTACTCTATGTGGGCAATGTTTGGGCTGAATCTAGACACACTGTTAGTTTAACTCCACAAGCCTACCATGCTAGGCACTCACCAGTTATGAAGGTGATGATTTCTCCTTTGGGTGGAAAGGCACTTGGGCTAGATTAGCACTCAGAAACACATTATAAACAGCCAGAAAAATCTCCCATCTGTTCTGACACCCAAACCTTAACATTTCCTATTTGAAAGTTACCCACACACTTGACATCAGATGCTCTTGGATTTCCAGTGCTGCTATTAAAAGGTACAAGCCAGGCCCCACAGTGCCTTTTAACCATGAAGCAGCAAAATTTACTTTTAAGTTTTACAAAGTTCCCTGGGTATTACAGAAACTAGGATAGATTATGTATTTTCATAAACATCAGCCTAAAAAGGAAAACACATACTTTGCAATGAACCATCTGTCAAGGGAAATCCAGAGGAGCTAGGCAGATGCAGGAATTAAAGTTATTTTTATGTTCTTGAAAAAAGCAGCTATCAAAACAGGATGAAAATATTTAATACTCAGTAGATGCTTGCTGGGAGTTCCTAGATGCAAAGAAATGTGAGTAAAATGAGATACTCAGTTACCAGTAAAAATAAGATAGGCTTTTCATAGTAAATTTAAAATTACAGTGAAGCATATCAGCTACAGGCTAGAGATGTTAATTCAATATTAATGCCAACTTAAAACATTCAGAAATCACATCAGACCTAAGAAAGCATGTTATTAGTTTGAAGTAGCAAGATGGGTTAAAATAATACACTTTGCACTGTTGTATTTATCTGCCTTTTTAGACATTGAATTATGCAGAAACAACTTTTAATTTTTTTGCTCTGTTATCATGATCTTTATTTTCTGACAGCTGAAATTCCCATTAAGTCACTGAATTCAAGAGATAAGACCTTAAGACAAAATAGAAAAAAGGGGAAAAAAGAAAAAGAAAAGAAAAGCAACTGCCTTTCGACTTGTGATAAAATCAGGAGAGTTGGCAACACAGTGCATGTAACTGTGAAATTCTTCTTCTGTACAGAACAGTTTAATTACCGAGGCAACCTCATCTCCTCGGATGGTAAGATTGACGGAGAGATAGACAACAGGTTAGCAAAGGCATATAGTGTTTTTGGAAAACTCCATAAAAGACTATGGCGTAATAAACACTTGAAGAAAAGTACCAAGATCAGTGTTTACAGAGCCATAGTGTTGTCTACTCTCTTGTATGGTTCCGAATCACGGGTCATCTACCGCCACCACCTGTGACTCTTAAAACGCTTCCATCAACGCTGCCTCTGAACAATCTTAAACATCCACTGGTCAGATTATGTGACCAATACATCTGTTCTAGAGCAAACAGCAGTCACAAGTACAGAAGCCATGTTGATGAGAACACAGCTGCGATGGGCAGGGCACGTCTCCAGGATGAAGGACCACCGCCTCCCTAAGATCTTGCTTTATGGTGAACTTGCCACCGGCTGCCGCAAGAGAGGAGCCTCGAAGAAAAGATACAAGGACTCCCTGAAACAACATCTCAGCCTTGGTCATACTGATCACCATAACTGGTCTACTCTGGCCTCAAATCGGGAGACCTGGAGACACACCATCTATAACGCAGCTGTCTCCTTTGAGAACACACGCAGGATCACTCTCGAGGAGAAAAGGCAACACAGAAAGAACCGTGTTCTGCAGAATATACCATCTAAAGAGTCTTTCTGCTGTGCCTTTTGCGATCGGATATGTCTGTCTCGTATTGGCCTCATAAGTCACCAACGTGCCTGTAACAAATGTGGATAGAGTCCTTCCCAAATCTTTGTTCGCGAAGTCCAGCCATGATGACATTGACGTTGACACAGAACTTGCACAAAGCCATTAAGCACAAACCAACAGAAAGGTGGCTTGAAGTCCTTCATTCCTCTGAATGTCCCTTTCCTTGGAACTGCTTTTTTGTGGTACCCTTGCTTATTAGAACAACCAGTTCTGAACAGGGCTGCTCTTATTTATAACAATCAACAGTGACTAAAACAGACTGTAAAAGAACTAAATGTAAAATTCACCAGAAAAAAGATAGCAAATGTTATTTCAGCCATACTTTCTTTCTCCTTGCTATCTGGGAGAAAATGGCTTCCAGTTTCTAAAAATCAGAGCATAGGTCATAGATTTACAGTCTGACTTTATCTATATAGCTTGTACTAAAAGAAACATCATTCAGGCCTTAGTCTTCCTTTCTTGATTGTTACTTAAAAGAACTCTCATGGTTAAATTCTGGATCCCGTGTATTAAACAGCACTTACATAGAGGGGGCTTCCGGCTGTTATCACTGTCCTACCAGCATGTCACCTGCTGCTGTTGAATTCATGTGCATCACTCTCTACTCTCATTTCAGACTGCATTATATTCATCTTTTTATATATGTATTGAAATAGTTCTTTCTTTTATTAGCTCCTTGATTTGAGTAGAATATTACAAGTATCTGCACATCCACACAGTAACTAGAGCTTGAAAATGATCCAAGATGATGCCCTAACCTAAGACAAGAACTGATGGCAAGAACAGATGGTTCAAGTAAAACTTACCCAAAGGGAGGTTCTTGTGCCATGTGTTACGGTTGCTTATTAGATCTCCTAAAGGGTGGTGTGGCACTGAGATAAAACAGGCACTCAGTAGACAGGGTACGTGACATGCAGTCAAATGGATTGATTTGTCTAGTGAATCTAATAAATGGATCTTGTTAATGCTGAGCAGGGAAAAATTTTCCTCAGCCTTCCATTCATTATCTCATCCTGATTAAAAGAATGCCTTCTTGCCAGAAAATCAGAAAGGACTCCAGTCCAGAAAACTCTACAATGCAAAAATATTGGTTTCTCTTGGTTGGCCTGCTTTCAAACAGCAGCACTGCTAGCAGTTGCATTTCTGATCCCCAATTTATGTTCTTTGCTGTTTTTTATTCTTTGCTCTTCCCTGATTATCATCAATGTCTCTGTCTCTTCTACAATGCAAAACTGTTCTTTGTTCTTCAATCCCTTTTCTACCACCCATTAATTATATCCTGAGTTTCTGTATCTGATGGCACCACCCAATCTACCATGGGTAGTCATTGTTCCTGCTCCTCTGTGCATCCATTCCATTACTTCTCCTTATACAATGGAAGAACTGTAGGACATTTGTGAACCTTGTGGGAGCCCCTCCAAATTCATGCTCTAGTCTTGAGAAAAAGGAAAAAAATCTTTTTTGTTTTCCCTGAATATCATACCTATAATTTACATAATATATTTGATGCTTAAACTCTTTTTTCCCCCTCTCCTTTCCCTTTTTGCTCACTTGGGAGAGAAAAATGTGTCTCTCATATACACATTCCATCTCCTCTCACCCTATACCTTCTAGTCACTGATCAGGAGATCATTTACTTCATCCTATTCCATAAACCACTAGTGGCTCAAACAGTGTCACTTAGACACATCCCAGCTGCTCTCTCTCAGCATTCCAGCAGGGCACCCACACTGAATTTTGAAAAATCTTGCATCCCTCTGTGTTTCCTACTGGTTCATTTGCCTCCCCTCATTCAATAGCCAACAGGTAACTTCTGCACTAATTTTATCTTCTTTTCTGTTTTTTAATCTCATTTCTGCCTTCTCTGCTGAAAATACCTCTTCTGAAACCTCATTCAGTCTATCTTGACTCAGTGTTGGGTTCATCATTCTTTCTTTCTCATTCTTTTTCCCTTGGCTTTTGCTGTCTGGTGAGCTTGTGACTCAGCTGCTAGCTCTTGGCCTTATCCTTCTATCATCTCTGAATTCTCCTTTTGTCCCTGATCCACAGGAGTTTCATATGGCTCTGTCCTTGGATGCCCTCATCTATTTTATTTCTGTGTGGTGGCACGGGCTGTGACTGTTTATATTAGCAGTTAAAGACCCCTGCCAATTCACACGTGCATTCTTCTGCTATCCATTATTATCCATCTCTTCTCAATCCAGAGAGAAGCTATACTCCTTCTATATAGCTTGAGGGTAAACCAAAATATTTATCCCTATTTAACCTTCTTCTCTTTTTCATACACTATTTTTATTAAAATACTGGCTCACAGTATGCAAGGATCAGGTACTTTTTATCTATACATATCATCCATCTGAATAACTGCAATTCTATTTTATTTGAGGTTATTGAACTGTCTGCTTCTGGTTAGATGACTGATGGAAGTATGGTTATGAGCGGCCTTTGCCAGATGAGAATATCCAAAGAAAAGATATTAGCATAAATCACAGCAAAGGCATCTGAAAGCATAAGAGATTTGAAGATGAAATAAGCTGCTAATTCCCCCGGAGAGCAATTTTAGATAAAAAAGATCTCTGAAGCTACATTAGGTATTACTTAGTGTCACAAGAAGTTGCTGAAATCCGTTGTCTTGGTTTGAGCTTCCCTCCCCGGGAGCCAGGGGGCTCCCACTGCTTGGGAAGGCGGTGGTATGGATTTAAGGCAGGCGAGGCTCTGGAGCCGAGCCAAGAGAGGGGCCAGAGAGGCTCGGTTGCCGGGAAAAACAGCTGCGATTCGTTGCAACATCTGGAAGAACTCCAGGCAGAAATCGGAGATGGGTCAGAGAGGGCTCAGAGGTGCTCTACGTTGGGTTTGGAAACTGGAAGCTGCAGCAGCTAAAGAAGAGTGAGAGAGCCAAACAAGCAGGTTTTTTCTGAGTAAGGACTTTATTTGGGGTAAAAAGAACTGAGTAGAGACTCAGAGCCTGCAACGTGGAGGGTGAGAACAGAACATCTTACCCCTGGGAGGAAACCTTCACGAAACCAGGGAGGAAGGACTCAGAGCTGACTCCTTGGACCTTTCGTGATGAAAATCCTGATGGCACAAGCTGTTTCCCTTGCAGCTCAGGACAGGACCTCAGCATGAAGCTAAGGGCTGGTGGGGGTTTCAACCCTTTCCCTGATACTCCAACGAGAGAGAGACTTTTCACTATCGCTCTGAAGACTTTTCCTGAACTGATGTGGGAGAGTCCAAGGGGTGGTAGAAGCTGTGTTAATATTGTGTATATAACTGCTTTTTAGTTTGTATAGTATTTATTCTGTATAGTAATAAATTGTATATAATTCCCTTCCCCCATACTGAGGTGTGCCTGCCTGAAAACTTCTCTTCAGTGTTGAGGTAAATTGGGGGGAGGCTTGGAAATTGGAAATTGGATTTTTGGGGCTCTCAAACTGCGACATCCATGAAAACAGCAGGTGTCTCTGATTCATAAGATACAGGTTCCTCATTTCCTTAAGATGTTTATATATGGATGATATGGATATGGACAGATGAAGAGATAGAAAAAAAAATCTGGGACACACACAAAAGTATGTGGTTAAGCACATGGTAGCACACAGAAGCAGTTTACTGTGTGACTGTGTCACAGTTTGTAAGATTACATACCTGTTATATGTATGTGATATTCCTCTTTCAATATCTTTTGGAAATATGGTACTTTGAACTGCATGTGTGCAGAGGGCAAGCCTGGAAGATTCACTTCAACATCACCCATAAAATGTGGAAACTCCCAGTCCTGTTAAAAAAGAAAAATAAGAGACTAAATACAAGCTTTCACAGTATACTTTTGCCATTTAAAATGTCTTTAATAAAAGGAAAAGGTTCTATTTTTAACCCTCCTATTATTGGATTTTCTTACTTTAAGTTTGACTGACTCACTTGAAATAGAATACCTTATTTATATTAGATAGTCCACTATAATTTTTACCTCAGCTCCATGTAATTATGTGTTTAAAAGTTCACTTCAGAATAACACCCATTGTATCAGCTGACAGTACAAAATAGTCTAAGGAAAATATTTAACCTATTTAATAGGTTACTAGAGAGATGATACTAAACATAAATATTTAAAAGATATAAGATATTTAAAACCTTGCAAAACTAAGAATACCTATACAAAAACCTTGCTTTACTAGTTACAACTTCCATAATTTGTAATTTTATGAACAGTTTACAGGTAAGAAATTGACAAAAAAGGCCTGAACCTTTCAAACATTGCATATATCTGTATTCTACTTGTTCAACTTATAGGGTGTTTCCTGTATTTGGCCTTAATACATTTAAATAAACACTCTCTGTAAGTGTAGGCCCTTCAGCATGAATCAATCCAAGCACAGTTTTCTCCACTACTGTGCTTCAGCTGACAAGGTAATGTTGAAAATGTGGAAGCTCTTACAAATCATTATGCATATTTTGGTAGCATGTGGTAACCCCGCTGAGGAAGAGCTGCATGTAAAGCAATTTTTCACTTGGTTATCTGCACCCACCATCAGTCACTCGAGAATGGATATGACAGTATGGCTCATTAGAGTCCAAACTGGAAGTCTAGCAGTAGTGCTAGAATCAGTACAATTACTGCCAGTGTCCTGTTGGTGACCTGCTGTTAAAAACACACTGCCCCTGTTCCCATGCATATCCCTGGGTTTGTATCCAACAAGCTAGTGAAACAAGCACCTGATTTACTAAAAAAAAAAATAAAGGAATATGGAATGTGAAGAGGTCAGAAAACCATCCCAACACAGCCATCTCCCCACAAGAATGAGTTCCATCTTTTTACTTTTCAGTTTTGTAGAAATGGAAAGTTTCCTTCCAGAGTAATGGGAAAAAAAATAGTCAAAACTAAGAATCATTAAAGTAGAAGGAGCTGTTGACTCCCTCAAAGGCAGAGAAGCCCGGCAGAGAGACCTTGATAAATTAGAGGGCTGGGCAACGACCACGAAGTTCGACAAAGACAAGTGCTGGATTCTACACCTGAGATGGGGCAACCCTGGATGTTCATACAGACTGAAACACTGGAGAGTAGCACTGCAGAAAGAAACCTGGGAGTCCTGGTTGATGGCAAGTTGAATATGAGTCAGTAGTGCCCTGGCAGCCAGGAGGGACAACCCTGTCCTGGGGGGCATCAGCCGAAGCATCACCAGCCAGTCGAGGGAGGCAATTGTCCCGCTCTGCTCTGCGCTGGGGCAGTCTCACCTTGAATATGTGTGCAGTTTTGGGCACCACAATATAAGAAAGATATAAATCTATTAGAGAATGTCCAAAGGAGGGCTACAAAGATGGTAAAGGGCCTTGAGAGGAAGCGTATGAAGAGCAGTTGAGGTCACTTGGCTTGTTCAGCCTGGAGAATAGGAGACTGAGGGGAGACCTCATCACAGTCTATACAACTTCCTTGTGAGGAGAAGAGGAGGGGCAGGCACTGATCTCTTCTCTGTGCGGATCAGTGGCAGGACTTGAGGGAATGGCCTGAAGTTGTGTCGGGGGAGGTTTAGGTTGGATATTAGAAAAAGGTTTTTCACCCAGAAGCTGGTTGGGCACTGGAACAGGGTCCGCAGGGAAGTGGTCACAGCACCAAGCCTGACAGAGTTTAGGAAGTGTTTGGGTGATCCTCTCAGGCACATGGTGTGATTCCTGGGGCTTTACTGTGCAGGGGCAGGAGTTGGACTTTGATGAGTCTTGTGGATCCTTTCCAATTCACAATAGTCTATAATTATATGATCTCTGAAAGATATATCACTATATATAACTTCCAAGAATTGCTAAACTCTCCAACATTTTCTACAATGGAAAGGAAATGGAAGAGTTTTATCACAGGGAATAGCATGGCCCAAACACTAACAGCAGCAGATTTGTGCTAACTCTTTGTGATACTGAGTAAAAGGGATTAACAGGAGTGCGAGCAAGGAAAAAGCCTGATACTCTTTACCTGGTTCTTAATGTTCACAGCAATGCAGAAAGTGCCAATTTACAGATGCAGAAAATAAGAGAAATAAGGATGCTCTCCTTTTGCCTTATCACTAATGCAACACATGCAGTCCTGGTCACAACATATGGTAATATCTGCCCAGCTGCACAGTCCCTTACCCTGTATCTGCAGACATACTCTTGCAGGTGGCAGGCATTCAAAAAATGCCCAAAGAAAAAAATTTTATGCGTGCACGTTTTCAATTCACAGTATCTAACATAACTCTCTGGACCGGTGTTTCATGTTAAGTCATATGTAATCTCACCCAGAAATAAACAGAAAGAAATACATTATATATTCCTGAAGGTAAATTAATGGAGAGCTGTGGACTCTGCATTAGAAATAAGCAAACATGGGAATATAAATCTGGCCTCCTGTTCCTGCCTTGCCCCAAGGCTCCTACTGTGCCTTTTGCTGATTTACATTGCTGATAAAATTCCACCATGCAGAATTTTGTATTGAACTGTGTCTTTGCATTTCATTTTTTTATAAACAAGCTTTTTCCGATCTGGATGAATTTTACTTGATAATAACATTTTCTACATATAAGCCCCATACTATATGAAGCACACCTTAATTGTATCATGACCCCTATTACCCTGCAGTGCTGTAATATGGTGTTACCATAGCTAAAGAGATAGGCACAGGCTGGTGCTGGAGACTTCACAGCTATAAATAGCTCACTGGTGTTTCTTGGCTAGAGAAATGCAGATCTGGGCTGAGCAAAACTGCTTTTCAGGGTAACAAAAGAACAAAGACATATCTAGCATGTATGAAAGGCACTCTGTACAGTAAACCTGTCTGTAATGTGGAGCTTCAGATTAAGGAAGAAACACCAAGGTCTAAAAGTGTGTTATCAAACATAAAAATGGCCCCAAGTAGGAAACCATTGTGATGAACACCATATCCTTCTGAGCAAAGGACTCCAGATGACAATAACATGGCATAATGCCCCCACTGAACCCCACCAGACTGAGACTGCCCATTTCAGGACCCTAGGGAGCAGAGGGAGGGTGGATGAAGCATCAGGAAAAGTGGTAGAAGCTAAGAAGTGTGTGTATAACAGTGTTGACATTGTAATTATTATTATTATCATTACTGAAACATTTTTCTGCACAAAAGCATTATTTTCTGTAATAATTAGATCTCAACTAATAATGATTCTTGGATTACACTGTTAAAATTTAATACTAATAATATATTAGTGTTCCTTTATATAAATAAATAAATATAAATACAGGTGTTCCTTTCTCACCCATAAATAACTTTTTGAATGCGACACATTTATTAGTGTGATTATAAAATCCGTTCTTGAAGAACAGTACCACTGGAATCACAGAAATAAAATAAATAAATAAATAAATGAATGAACCAAAACACAAAAAAAAGTAATTGAAAGAAATTTTCAAAAAAAAGAAACTGAAATAGTGAGTTAAACCTACCAAGGAAGTCACTACAGTTGCAGCACTTGGGAAAATGAAGCTTCAAGTTAGGTGACTAAATAGCCTTTGAGCTTCATTTGACTCACAGCTCTGGTAAGTGTAAGTGCTTACTGTCCATGTAGAGACATTATCACCTGCAGACACATGGCAGTAGTATTATTACTGTGATGGAGAAAAGCAGATGACTATTATCTTTTCAGGCTAATGCCAATATCAGGTTGTCAAATCCAAATATAACAAAGTGGCCATTTTGCTATCTAGGTTGTAAGAAAGTGTTAAAATCTTCAGACTCTGTTATCATTGGTTTTGTTCCTTACTGACAAGGAAAAGACAACTTAATTTCAGCAATATCCAGAAAACCATTTTTCTAAGAAATTCAAGGTGCCTAGTAGGTATGATCCACCTCACTTGTTAACAGGTACATGGCTAGGCTTCGCGAACGAAGATTTAGGAAGGCTCTATCCACGTTTGTTACAGGCACGCTGGTGGCTTATGAGGCCAATACGAGACAGACATATCCGGTTGCAAAAGGCACAGCAGAAAGACTCCTTAGGTGGTGTATTCAGCAGGATACGATTCTTTCTGCATTGTCTTTTCTCCTCGAGAGTGATCCCGTGGGCGTTCTCAAAGGAAGCAGCAGCATTGTAGATGGTGTGTCTCCAGGTCTCCCGATTTGAGGCCAGAGTAGACCAGTTAAGATGATCAACGTGGTCGAGGTTGAGATGTTGTTTCAGGGAGTCCTTGTATCTTTTCTTCGGGGCTCCTCTCTTGCGGCAGCCAGAGGCAAGTTCACCGTAAAGCAAGATCTTAGGGAGGCGGTGGTCCTTCATCCTTGAGATGTGCCCTGCCCAGCACAGCTGTGTTCTCATCAACATGGCCTCAATGCTAGTGATTGCTGCTTGCTCTAGAACAGATGTATTGGTCACATAATCTGACCAGTGGATGTTTAGGATTGTACGGAGACAGCGTTGATGGAAGCGTTCTAAGAGTCGCAGGTGGTGGCAGTAGACGACCCATGATTCGGAACCATACAAGAGAGTAGACAACACTATGGCTCTGTAAACACTGATCCTGGTACTTTTCTTCAAGTGTTTATTACGCCATAGTCTTTTATGGAGTTTTCCAAAAGCACTATATGCCTTTGGTAACCTGTTGTCTATCTCCCCATCAATTTTACCGTCTGAGGAGATGAGGCTACCTAGGTAAGTAAACTGCTGGACTGATTGACTGGCCAATGGTGATATGGGGATGATGGAAGCCTTCCTGAGGAGCAGGTTGGTAGAGAACTTCCGTCTTCTTTAAGCTGACTTCCAGCCAGAAGAGCTCAGCAGCGTCTGCAAAGCAGGATGTTAAACGCTGCAGGGCTGCTTCTGTGTGGGCAACAAGGGCGGCATCATGAGCATAAAGCAGCTCCCGGAGAAGATGGTTTAAGGTCTTAATGTGGGCCTTCAGTCGCCTGAGGTTGAAAAGGCTTCCATCAGTACGGTATTGAATGTAGATACCGTCCTGATCATCGAGGTCTGCTGTGGCCCTTTGGAGTATCATGCTGAAAAAGATTGTGAATAGGGTTGAAGCAAGAACGCAGCCTTGTTTCACACCATTCTTTATTAGAAAGGGCTCAGAAAGTGCATTGCCATAACTGACCCGGTCGTGCTGATCCTCATGGAGTGAGATGATCATTTTAAGGAATTTAGGGGGACAACCTAAATGTTCCAAAATCTGCCACAGACCTTTTCTGCTCACAGTATCAAAAGCCTTGGTGAGGTCGACAAAGGTTACATAGAGACCTTTGTTCTGTTCCCTACACTTCTCTTGCAGTTGTCTGAGAACAAATACCATGTCTGTGGTACTCCTGTTGGCTTTGAAACCGCACTGACTTTCAGGAAGAATTCCTTCTGCAATAGTGGGTATTAGTCTGTTCAAGAGTATTCTTTGTCAGGATTTTACCAGCAATGGAGAGCAGAGTAATACCGTGGTAATTTGAGCAGTCTGATTTAATTCCTTTCTTCTTATACAAGGTGATGATGACTGCATCACGAAGGTCTGATGGTAGCTCGCCTAGTTCCCAACAGCGCACCACAAACTAGTGAAATTTGGTATGGAGCGCAAGGCCCCCATGTTTCCAGACTTGGGGTGGAATTCCATCAACCCCAGCTGCCTTGCCAATTTTCACCTGCTGTATGGCCTTGAGGGTTTCTCCTAAAGTGGGGGCAGTATCCAATTCGTATTTCACTGGTTGTTGTGTGATGGACTGAATTGCTGAGTCTTGGACTACATGGTTGGTACTGAAGAGAGTCTGAAAGTGTTCAGACCATCGATTCAGAATGGAGGTTTTATCTGTCAGAAGTGTTTGACCATCAGCGCTGAGTAGATGGCTTTGGACTTGGTATGTAGGCCCGTATGCTGTTTTCAGGGCCTCATAGAATCCTTTGTGATCTCCCGAATCTGTGCATAATTGAGTTTTTTCAGCTAGATCAATCCACCACTTGTTCTGGATGTCACGGAGTTTCTGCTGGAGCTTGCTGCATGCAAGATGAAAGGCCATTTTTCTTGCGTGACAGGATGGCAGTGCAAGGTGTGCTTGGTGGGCGGTTCTCTTCTTCCTCAACAAATCCTGGATTTCTTGATTGTTTTCATCAAACCAGTCCTTGTTCTTCTTGAGGGAGAACCCTAAGGATTCTTCAGAGGATTGCAGGATGCTGTTTTTAATATGGTGCCAAATTATTTCAGGAGAGGAATCTGTAGAATCTGTGGAATGGTTTTCGAGCCTAGTTTGAAGGTTTGCCTGGAATCTGTCTTTTACTGTGGCTGATTGGAGATTGTTAACTTGGAGTCTTCTCCTTGGGATGCTGCCCCTTTTAGGTTTGAATTTGAGATTGAAGTTGAGTTTACAGCACACAAACTGATGGTCTGTTTGGCATTCTGCACTGGGTATCACGCGGGTATGGTGGACATCGCGGACATCTCTCCGTCGCACCAAGACATAATCAATGAGGTGCCAATGCTTAGAACCGGGGTGCATCCAGGTTGTCTTCAGACTATCTTTCTGCTGAAAGATAGTATTAGTGATGGTGAGCTGTCACTCTGCACAGAATTCTAGCAGAAGTCGACCATTATCGTTGCAGTTTCCAACACCATGCTTGCCTAATACTCCTTTCCTGGTTTCAAAATTCTTACCATCCCTGGCGTTGAACTCACCAAGGATAATGATCTTATCATCTGCAGGCACCTTTTGGGTAAGGAGGCGCAGGTCAGTGTAAAATTTATCTTTTTCAACAGGGTCAGCTTGGAGAGTTGGAGCATATATACTAAAGAGGACAACATGTTGTTTGTTGTTTAGTGGAAGGCGTAGGGAGATAATGCGGTCAGAGCGACCTGTCAGCAGATTTTTGAGTTTAGGAACAATAGAGTTTTTGATCATGAAGCCGACACCTGAGAGATATTTTTTGGTTCTGGGCTTACCTGACCAAAAGAGTGTGGTTCGGTTCTGGGCTTACCTGACCAAAAGAGTGTGTTAACAGGTACACTAATAGTGCAAATGTACAAGCCCATAAATCCAAACATTTCCCACTCTGGAACATAGCTGAGGTTTGCAATCATGCTTCCCTACATGGTATTTTCTCTCTGTGGTCTCTAATATCAGTCTCTAATATCAGCACTCTGGAACATGAGTGCCATTTTATATATTCTTTAGGTTCTCAGCTCATAATTTATGCAAAATTCACTTGATCAGCTTTAGTCCTTATTGCTGAGGTGCCTGTACTCTGCCATTTTTGGATCTCATTAGAAACTGGGCCAAAATACCATATTCAGAATTTATTTCTAGTTGCAGAATTTTAAAAGCTATACAACCATACTTTAGCTCATATATGTATATGATTGTTTCTCCTTTAAATCCATCACTATCAGATTTCTAATATTCATCTACTTCAGTGGTTACCAGTCTTGGGTGGGTGATTGGACTGCAGCATACATCTATGCAGTGTATGAAGAAGAAGCTAACCCAGAACCAGAAGGCTTAAATCAGCTGCAATGAGGTCTCTAACCTCACCAGTAAGCTTTGTGGCATGTGCAAATCAAATGAGGTTATTGTCTCATTTCACTCTAGTCATGAGGAAAGGGTAGCCAGGGAATGAACTGAAGGGCACTGAGGGGTTCATCCTAGTGTTGCAGTGGGCAAAGGGAGCACCTCTGATTTCCATCAGCTACCTCATTAAATGCAGAAGCACAGAAAAAAACCTGAGGACATCACGGTATTTGATTCTCTTCCCTTTGCTTCTAGGATAAGTCACCTGATTCATATTGACTCGGAAGGTATTCCATGTTATGTCAGCTCAGATATAAAGAGGGGAGAAGGAAGTAGCTCACTCTCTTCTGTGATAGCTATTCAGCAGGACGGCTGCTCCTTGGAGGAGAGAGAAAGAGCACTTCACTTATTGTGGGAAGTAGAATTTTACTGTTAGTTTCCTTTGCCTATGTGTTTGTAGTGTTAAGTTTTTTTCCTGTTTTCTGTGTAAATATAAAACTGTCTTTCTTGGTAAATTCCAGGTTTTTACGTTTTTTTCATCTCCCCTTTTCCCTCTGGGAGTGGGACACCTGGCGTTTAGCCAGGTGGACACCTGGCATTCAGCCAAAGTAAACCACCACAATACCCATGCCAAGCAAATGCACAAACTCTCTGTTGCAATGCCAGGTGTTGGTTTAAGACCCTACAGTGGAGGTGACAGCACCAATTTGGTATCTCTTCAAGTAAAGATATTTTTAGTAATGGTAACTGAGCATCGAAGCCAGACTTTCTGATGTGATCTGGCCCTTTCTGCCATCATCTGAGGGAAAGAGAAGGCATTTCCTGGGCAGCCCTGTCCTCACTCCAAGCCAGGACACACAGCTGCACAGGGTCATGTTGGCAATGCCCAGTGCCCTGGCTGGCTGCAGGATTGCTCCTTGGTGGTTTTTGTTGCAGGTTCTGGGCTGTGTCTCCCAAGCTCAGATGAGGACCAAAAGCCAGCATAATTAAGTAAGGATCCTTAGCTGTCTGGGAGGTGGATGCTAGCCCTCAGCAAACCACATCCTATGCTTCATGCACACACAGCCCCACATCGCTTAGCCACCAGCCCCTTTTCACCCAGGGAAAACTGCCACAGAGAAGGTGGGACCATGACTAAAAAACACTAACTACTGATGGTGAACAAATATGCAACACTTTCATTTCTCCTCTTCTTTGAATGTAGCTCATAGGGTGTTTGGTACACAGTAAATATGAAATAACACTAAAAGTAATATAAACACTATTTAGATATAATTAGGAAAGAGGGCAAATGCACATTGAATATTTCTGCTTTAAGTAGTTATGATATATGCTATATTTAAAGCTAGGAATACATTTGTACTTTAAATGTCTCAGAATAATAAACAAAAACAGAGGTCCAGAACTGAGAAAATGCACATATGAATGTGTATGTGTGTTTCAGAGACTGCTTATAGCGTTTTTTATTTACTTATTAAAACTTTTTGAGGTAAAGACTGTTTTCAGATATCTTTGCATCTCAGAACACGGTAGACAGACAGCTAGAGGAAGTTTAAGAAGACACAATGGTTTTATATTTTTGCAAGTGTTTGAAGTAAAAATCGAACAGCTGGAATTCAGAGACAAAGGCCAACTCCTCCGTGGTTATCTCTAACTTCACTGCAGTGCTGCAACTTGCAGTGGTCTCTGCAGCTGAAATCTCTGCAGCTGGAAGCTGCTAAAGTGCAAACATAATTATAACGTTTCATTCAAACCTACATAAGATGGGAAGTCATCAGCCACGAGTAGAACTCACTTTCATGCCTGTGAGATCAAACTTAACTGCTCAGCTTCTGGCCTTTTGTTCTTTGCCAATACCTTATTTAAAGAGGAAGAAAATGTGATAGACATTGCTGGGTTTTGCCCTCATTAAATGAAAAATATACATTTACTCTTAATATTACCACCTACAGACTTTAATGGCTTCGGTAGAGTTATATAGGTCCTACAGTGAAAGATGACACATTATTCTTCAAAAGACCTCCTTCTTCATGTTGGTACTATCAGTGCTAATCTATTCATAGTTTTCAAGTCCAGAAAATTTTATTTCATCTGCTCATCTGTTTTTTCTTCACCTGTCTGGATTGTTACCAGCAATAATAATCGCAAAACTCCATCAGGAACTGTGGTACCAACTCTCTAACTGCAGATGCTGCTTTACCTTTTATCGCTTAGTCTTGATTTAAAGAATTCAAATTATGGAAAAGTCACTGTAATGGTGGAATAACTGTTTCAGTTGAACTCCAACCTGCTGACAGAAGACTGAAGACAGCTTGCAGGATAAGACATAGAAAGGCTATGCCTGCACTATACATCAATGTAAGGCAGGAAATACAAGACTACTGTCGTTCTCCGACACCTTAGTGCTCTTCATTCCTCAGTCTTTGCTTAGCTTCTTCAGGCTCCTGGCTTTTCTCAAGAAAGACCACTGCAAGTCTTGTTCATTTCTCCCTTATTTGAAAAAATGATAATAAGACAGCAATAACTCTCTCCTAGAGAGTTAAAGCAGCAATGCATGCTTGGCTTTTAATTACCCTTTCCATTAAAAAATCATTACAGAATTCTTCAGTCTATTATCCATTTCTGCTTATTTAAAGGCAACAATTCCCAGGCTACACACGACCCAAACAACCCTTTTGCACTCTGCACTCCCTGCAATTTGAATTTAGACATTAATGCATTTTGAGTGTAGACAAAGCTGTGTATGCACATGTCCTCAAAACAGCGCCCCTTGTTACTGAACTGTCTGAATTGGTATTTAGCCTTTCTACAGGAAACTCAAAGTGATCTCAAAATTTCAGTCCACCTAAAATAAGAACTGCTTGCATTACTCTGAAAGTCCTGTATCCATGCCACTTACTGGCAGATGCCTGATTCATGACAGATGGCACTGCTCTCTCTCTCCCCTGTGACGATAGCTTGGGTATCATCTTTTATTCACTCCTCCAACCTCGTAGTGCCTTGATACTGCAGATCTGCTCTGCATAACATATCACAGATATGAAAATTCCTACCAAACCCCACAGCTAAAATGCTTATCAAGGCTCTCATCATCTTCTGTTCAGTTACATCAGCCTCTTTCCCTCTGGCTTTCACAAGTGCAGTTGTTCTCCAACAATACAGATATGTTGCTTCAAAGACCATTCTCCTAGTCTGTTTCTTTGACCACAACATTCTTCTCTTTTATCCAATAAAATATAGGCCACTTCCTTTCATATTGAAATTCTTTCAGATCTTTCAATACCTTAGGTACAGACTGTCTATATAACAGCTGTTCCTTCAATCAGTCTATAAATTCAGCCTAAGAATTTTTTCTCTATTTAAAGAATTTTTTCCCTGAGCAGTTCCCTACCAGCTGCAGAACTCTACGCTTTCTTTCTTCTGTATAATTCTCTTTTGCTATTAGAAAACATTGAAATGTCATGCATTAGGTACCCTGGATTACCTGTCATCCTGACTGATAAAATCACTATTGTTTGTACCCACCTGTCTAACCAGTCATAACTCTTGGACTTTCTTTTGCAATGAAAATCTCTAGGACTGGGGTTGTATTTTGTCTGTTCTTTGAGTATCATCTAGCACAATAATGCTCCAGTCCTTAGTGACCATTGATAGCTCTTCGATAGGACAAATATTGCAAGCAGTGTGAAGAATTAATGGCTATCCCTTTCTCCTCTTTCATTAGGAACAAATGAAAACAAGCCAGTGCACAAGGAAGGATAGACACTAGAAGATCTAATATCTTGAGACTTGAGTGACCAGGAACAACAGTGATCACTATTTCCTGCTGAGGGCATGGACTGTTCTGTTTTACAGCTACCCTTTAACTACTTATAAGTAACTTATCTGGATGAGAAGCACCAGTGAGAACTTTTCCAGTTAATTCTTGAGTCTGTTATGCTGCTAAGTAAAGTGGTAATATTATAATATTGTGTATCTGTAAAAGATAAGCAAAGCAACTTGTTCCCCACTTGAAACTTCCCTAAACCACCAGCAAATCAGTTGCAATGGTTTTTCTGACTACCTCAGTGACAGGTTTTATGGGAGCCATTTCTGTGGTGAATAGGAGAAATGAACATACACTAATAATACACAATACTTATATTTACAGATTTACTGTGACTACAGCCTGCTGTCAAGGGAAATCACAACAGAAGAGCCAGTCTTTCTGGTACCTTATAAACCCAAATATATGACTATGATGTGGAGAATAAAAATAAGTTTAAAATACATTGCTATATAATCATCTTCAATAATATGAGTACATTTCATGAGTACATACAATAATACACATTGTGGGAAATATACTCTCATTGGATTTGAACAGTAATATGATACCTGGAGCATTTCAGGATTTGTAAATACTGCTAATGCCATTTGTACCTATTTGAGAACAGTAAGCTCTGCTTAGAGTTCTGAAGTCATTTTGCATTAAGACAACTGTCTCCAGTTAACTTAAGCTGAATTAAAATGTATATTGTCCCTTCTCTTTCCAAATAGCCATACACATGAATTTCCTTGTTGCCTGATATTCAAATCCTAACAATGTTTTTTAGTGTTGCCTAAACCTAAGAAGAGAGATTTGCGGTAAAATACCTGAGCAGATGTTTCCTTGCTATAAGCTTTGCAACATAATAAAAATGGTGTTAGAGAAATAAAGGCTATTTGGAGCAAGGGGATTACTGCATATTGCTCACTGTAGATGGAAAGTAAATCAGGTGCCTCAGTGTTGGAATTGGCTGACTGAGGAGCCACACTGTTCTGGACAAAATTCCTTCAGATCATAAGTGCTCTGAAGAGTTATACCATCACCTGTTTTGAATTCCCAAAATTTGGGTCTGGTGACAAACAAACTGTAAACTTGCCCTTTGGTATTAAGCGCAATCTGAAGTGGCAGATTTAGACCAAAACTCTCAGTTTGACACTTTCATCCATTTGTTTTGGTCCAGTTGTAACTGTAAATTACAAATATGCTTGGGCACTGTTCAACTTGCTGTGATTAAGGTAGTTAAACAGTAATATTAATTTTCTCTTGAAGAAAAAAACAGGATTATATGCTGCATTTGACTGATACTGAGAAAATGAGCTTAAGAAGATTACATAAAGTAAAAATACTGGATGCGTATGGAACACAGGGAGAAATGTGTCTCATGAACTTAAATGTGGGGTGTGCAAACAAGTCAGTGGAAATTCCCTTTCCCCTAAAAAAATGTAATAATTATTTCCAAAATTATTTTCCTCTTCAGATCTTGTGTTAATTAATATACTAGTTTTAATATACAAGGAAAGATAAAGGAAACTGCAAATATTGAAAGAAGAAAGGCTGACTTTGCAAAACATGGCTATCTGCACTTGATTTTTTGTTTCAGGAACGAGAATAATGTGGAATATACTTGGTCTTCCCAGCTTCCTGTTTCAATTTTTTAGTTGAAGTTTAAATAATTTTCTGTGTCCTGAGTTTTAGTCTGCTAGCAGGATTAGCAGTGGCAGCATACTGTTTGCAAACAAAACTTCATTTCCTGAAGGCACCTTATCCCATTCCTGAATCCCATCTCCGTGGTCACCCTCTACCTCCAGTTTTATCTTCAAAAGCTCTGGTGTTGCCATTAGACACATCTGTTCTAGAAGCAGAGCAGCTTATTTGGTATAAGCTGGGCTGGCAGCAGGAAATGCATACATCATGTTCACATAAACACACCTGGGTAGCAATTGAGGAAATACATAAAGTTTAGGAGCACGCATGTAAAAATAAAATCATCTCTGTTGGCGTATCAGTATTCTGGAATGTATTTTCAAACTCATCAACAATGTAGACTACATGAGGAAACAGATATAGGCTATACGGGCATTTATATTGCCCACACTTATTTACACTATAAATGCTGCCAAATCAGTCTTTAACATTTATTGTGTGGATTAGGTTGCCATTCACCAGACTGGGAACAAGTATACAGCTAGCTCCCTTGTAGCCACCTACATTTAGGGGTCCCGAGCTTCAAGTTGAATCACACTTTTTGTGATTCAGTTGAGTCCCACTCCACAAGCCTGATGAGCCACTCACACTTTGTCAGTACATGCTACAAAGCAGATGTCCTTTCTCACAGTAAAGTTCTTCAAAAGCCCTAACTGGCAACAATGTCTGATCTAATATCCTCTGAATATCCTGTAGTCATCATGATCTACCTATTCTTTCAACCTGCCCTTCCCTCTCCAAAAATCCATTAATTTTCTTATCCCTTGAGGAAATTATGCTAGTACTCTCTGTATGTTATACATATGTAAATTACATCCCTTACAGAATGAATAAAATCATAACCCAAAAATGTAGCCTTCAATGTGGATAAAAATTAGGGAAGATAACTCTTCTCTACAGCCTGCTCTCTGAACCCAATGCAAGAGCTCACTTCCTGAGCATGAGAGAGGGAAAAATGCAATTTCAGCTTTTTATATTAGAGCAATATATCTGCTTTTGCCAAGCACATGCAGAAAACATGAACTTCATCCTGAAAGGTTTTCAATGTTCAGAAACCTCCTGGGAGAACTTGTCAAAAAGACAGCAAACGAAGTTCTAATCGCACAAACTCACCCTGGTCTTGACAAACACAACAGTTTGGTCTGAATTTCAAAACTCTTCCCCTTAAAATCCTTGGGAAAAAAGAGAATGTTATTAAGGTGTCTTTTTGAATCTCAAAGACAAAATCAGAGGCTGGTGATATGCAATGAATGAAAGTGTTCTCCTAGTGAGATTTGAATCTAAATATAGCAACTACACTGATCACATGGAAAGGTTGAATTACAATTAAAAAAAAAAACAAACCAATGAGACAGGGTGGACAACCTCAAAAAATTTGGAAATTCAGAGCAGATAAGAAACTATATGTGCAGCACTTGGCAGAAGCCTATCCAATATAACAGATGCTTCTGAAGGATGCCCTCCTGCAATTGTTCTATTCGGTCTTTACTTTTGGTCTGCTGCTGATGCTACTTTTGGAAGACAGTGTGCTAATTTCCATCCACAGAGAATTCTCTTTAGGAAATCTCTAAGTCCCTCATGAGCCCTCATTTTGGAGGGGAAGATGGTCTCTTATACTATCTCTTGCTTCAGAAATTTGGCTTTCTTATCTATTCACATAACCTTAACATCTCTGTAACCTTTGCCACCAACAATAGTACTTATGTGCTTTTTCCTTTACTGTCTTTTCTTCCATAACTTTCTCCTAAATATCTACAAGTGATAGATTTAAATCAGAAGGTCATATTTTTGATTTTAAGAACTTTTCTGACAAAAATTTTGGGAAATGACATGTTGCCTTTTCTCAGAGACACTGTTAGGAGGACAGTACACAGCCGCAGAATCCTGTCTGCAGATAAATGCATGGCTTCCAAACTTCCAAGCATACCTCCAAATCTTTTAATTATTGCCATCAATGAATCAAGGGACCTGCATTACAGCAGCTGAGTGATTACTCTGTCAGTGTGATTAATAGACCAGGTGGTGTTTTAAAGCAAGGTTCTGCATGTGTATATGCACGCAGAGGGGAGGTAGATGTGTGTGGTTTTGAGGGGAGTTCCAGTTTAATTAGTCAAAGCCATACAGTGGACACAGTTACTGAAACTTTCTGGACAGGAAAATACCGAATTCCAGCATTATTTTCAATAGTTTAAAGTGATGCTAAATCAATTTTCTCATCAGAGGAGCTGCTTTTAGAGCAATTCACAAAGTCAAGATAATGAATGAGCTATTCTTTCACAGCATTCCTCAAGGAGGAATTATCCCAAATGATATGGTTACTTAATATGAACATTTATAAAGGGACAGTCATTATGTGAATTATGTATTTCACATAACTTAATTCAAGTTTCAGTTTATAGCAGCACTTTTATCTTTTTTTCATTCAGTGATAAAAAAGGCATCAATTATAATTCTCCTAACATGTCTACAAAACAAATGTCTGCTACTGAAGTTGCTGTGCTCATTCAAACACATAATTATACATCAGAGGGGCCTGGGCAATCTACATTTACTAGTATAATGAATAGATAAAAACTGCACACTTAAACGTAGCAGTTTAGGTATATGAGAAATGCACTACAGAATATATTTAGGGATATGTTGGTCTGCAGCAATGCGACCCACCATGTGATGACTTGGCCGTGTACTTCTGCTGTTAATTATGTAAATGCACTTAGAGCCCAGAGAACAATATGCTTTCTGCCATGTTTTTAAATGAATGTCTCCTCAGAAACAGTACATTTTTACTGACGTTTATCCAGTTTGCATGTACAAAGCATGTCTGCAAAGTATGCAAGTATGAAAGGAATATGAGCCAACCAGATTATAACTAGCATTACTGCAATTTCAAAGAATCTGTAATCAGAGGTGGAGAGGTATAATGCAGGAAAACAATTTTGAACCACATCACAGGTTATTACTACAGGAATGTACTATCTAGAAATTGAAGACCACTGGGCTATGGGTCTGCATCAGCATGCCTGAGGTTGGCAATCAGCAGAGGTTAACCAAATGTTCTGGTCTACCCAAAACACAATTTCATTGGATTCTACAAGCAAAAATTCCAAAAGATAGTTATTAATAAAATAACATTTCTAATGTACTTTAGCAAAGACCCTGCTAGACTTTGCAGATGCTGAAAAGGTCTGAATGCTCCATCTCATAGTCTTTCTACTGCAAATCACATCCACAAAAGACGGACTTTCCTGATCTATGCTACAAAAAACATCAAACAGAACAGAATTTTTTTTTTTAAATTGTGGCTAAAGTGAGCCAAAGAAGATTAGAAACTACTATATTAACACAGCATGGGAGATCCACGATGCTTGAGGACACAACGTTCATTGTAACATTTCTCTGTCTTCTTGTATTCTTGATCAATATAAAGGATGATCAAAGTCTTGACTAATCCTTAACATTCATTTAGAATGACCAAGTCTTTTGTTAGAAACTCAAAATAAGTTCATGAAAGTAGTAGTAGAAATTAACTGCTCCTTCCTGAAATATTAATGAATTTTTCTTCTCTCATTTTATTCCCAATTGTCTTCTGAATTTTCCTGCGGTCAGCTGACAAACTTCTTACTTTAAAAGCTGAGTCAAAATACAAGGAAAATATCTCTCACTTAACTCTTGTATAATTTGTAGCAACCATTTAAGAAGCATGCAGTACTATTTCCTTCTTGAGAAACATAATATTCCAGTCTATACTGCCTTATACCTAATTCTAAAGCCCTAATTGTTTCCTATGAATTTCTACGAGACACATAGAAGTCCTTATGTTAATAAAGAAAGAGTAAAGCCCCACGAAACAGATTCTTTGACAGAAAACAGTTATTTCAAGCTTGCTACTTAATTGGCACTAATGACAACATTCCACTTCCCTGAAAAAACCCTGAAAGCTTTCACTGATTTCTATGATATAAAGGCAATTACCAATTACATAACTGATCTCTGAATTTCTCTTTTTGTGAGTATGATTCTGCACAAGGATTTCTACCAGAATGTGTTACCTTTCAGAACTAAATCACTAAGGAAAACTAAGTGCATGTTCTTATTCTAACTTTAATGTTATACAAATCTATAATTTCAACATAAAATACAGTAATAATCTAATTTTCTTATACAACCTGGAGGCCCATCTAGCCTGTATGCCAGTATGGTTCTATGTGGCTATACAGACATGATTATTCTATCCCCAATGAAACCTGTAGTTTAGCTATTATCTTTTAAGACTCTCACTACTTTTCTGCATTTCCAATAGATATCTGTGTCTTATAAACAAAGAATACTGCTAAATGATAGAGTAGATAAAATGCATTTGCTAGATAATACTGTCCTGACAGACAGTCCCTTCAGCAGTACTCACTGAAGCTCTCTTTACGGAAGAAACAACAAAACCGTGTATATTTGCACTGGACACTGGAAATTTATTTACCTGCTCTGTCTTGAGAATGAAAACTTCATTTTTCAGATCTTTTGAGAGTTCAAAGTTGCTTATACCTACAAGCACTATCTAAAGGAAAAGTGAGAGTATATGGCTATAAAAAAGAACACAAAAATGAGGTTGAGAAAGGTTACGTGGAAGTGGCTACATAACTTTGTTGAGACTGAGCATCATCAATATCAATTAGGCATTTTATCTGCAAATTAACACACTTGTGTTAAGTTAGAGCCACTGTCTGAGTGAAGGCTAAAAATGGAGCCAGGATGCTGGAACACAGCCCTGTAGAGCTGGGAAAAGTCTCAACTCTGTTGATCTGAAATTCAGCACGTCAAGGGGATAGGGGCTGTTCTTCCATCCAGGCCCCTCCCACAAAGCAATAGGGTGAGAAAATTTGATATTGGAAACCTGGTGGGTTTTGCCCTTCTCAGTTCTTAGCATAGTTTTATAAATGCAAAAGAAATGCAGAAAACTCTTTGCACTATGAGTAAAGGGCCTTTTTGGGTTCATTTTGCTATGAAATGGCACTAGAATTCATACAACCCATACTACAAAGGCACCCACTACTACTGTGGCAGGAGCCATATAGAACAGACAGAAATCACAGCACTGCTGCTTATCATGCAAGTGTGCCTGTGCACAGTATACTGGTCTTATTTGCTTATAAATTTTCCAAATTTAACTGCTTGGGTTGGACACTGCCCATGCCTGGTGTCTGCCTCAGGCTGTTTTTTTTTTCTGTTTGGTTCTATGTTTCTGTTTTAGGGTTTTGACATTTCCAACTAGCACTATTCAATCACTTCTGAGAGTGAGACCAAAGAGAGAATAAGCTGGTTTACTTTGTAGAAATGCCTCATGCTTTGAAGTGGAGGAATACAGTTTAGCAAGGGAGTAATTTTGTGTTAGAGATGTGCCTTTTGCTCCCCTGTAAATACCTGCCCCAAACTGGAAGAGTTTAAGGGACCTCTGAAAAGTCAATAATTTTTCTACTTGCAAAAATTTCGCTAAAGGTTCAGACACAAGTATCTTCCAAACTGTTCATCACTCAGCATGCCAAAGAATCTCTCAGGTCCCAGAGCTCACCAGAATGTGAGACTGCCACTCTCAGAAAAGAGACAGAGCATCCTCCATTCCCCCTTTGCCTCTCACCCCCATTGCTGCTGCTGGCAGGACTCCGAACTGCTCTCAAACGGGGACTGAGCTGGCCCTGCATAGCAGCCAAGGGATGGAGAACCATCTTTTCTGTAAATACTAATCCCAAGGACTCTGCATGCAGCTGGAGCTAGGCATCTGGAGCTGAGGGAAGATAGAAGCAGAAGGGCTCTTGGCTCTAGGTCTGAGACTGAGCCTACAAGGGATGATTATTTTAAATTAATTTTACTTTCTGGTTTTTATTTTGCACACAGCACAACATAGCAGTATGTGGAATCAAAATAAAGGTATTTAAATGTTTTGCTGGTTGCATATAGCCAGAGCACAGCTTTGTGTTAGATGCACTGGGACAGGCTGCCCGGGGAAGTGGTTGAGTCACCATCCTTGGAAGTATTTAAAAAACATGTAGATGTGGTCCTTAGGGACATGGCTTTGTGGTGGACATTTGCCTCTTGTTACAGGGGTCACTGTTGCTAGGAGAAACTGAATTCAACCAACTCTGCTATGACATGTCCGAGATACTAAGTGAATTTCTGAAACTAAACTATTTGCAAGCAGTTATAACTTGTTTGCCTTTTTTCTTTTTTTTTTCTGTGTGATTGCCTCCACATCCCACTTAAGCTTAGATTTGTTCAAGTGACAAGTGCCCAAGGCTGATACTGAACTCAATGAGAACTGGACCTGAATATATGGCCACTGGGGAAGAAGAGGAAGAGTTGACAAAATATCATAGGGATAGCAAGAGTCCTGTAGTGCAGAACACTACCTAGATAGGACTACACTCTACTCTTTTAAGATCAGTGTAAAAAGTAATTAGACCTTTTTTATGGAGCTAGATATATGGCACAGTTATAGCCATCATTCAAAACAAGCAAAGAAACTGCTTTTAAAACCATTTGAATTCTACAAGAGAAATAGGGCTGTCACTATAATAATATATAAGATTACATCAAGGAAATATGTGGCTGTGTCTGCTCCTAATGAAACAATATGCTAGTCCCTCCTCTCTCAATTAGGTAACTGCTCAGATAAAAGATGGGTAATAATATACATTTTCATAATAATATCCTCAGACATTTCAAATTAGGGGCCCTTTGACTTTAATTTCTTTGTGCCTGAGTATAAAATGTGGACAATAATGGACAATAATACTCCTATTATGAAGGCTATTGCGAAGACAAATATATTAATGCTTGAGAAGCCCTTAGGAAGTACAGTGATGAGTGTCACAAAAAAAGTCCATGAGGAAATGAATAATTTCATTTTCATATTAAGGTTCCAAACATGTGCAGTAAGTAAGGCCTGGGGCCACAGGCTGAACAGAAAAGGTAAAACAAAATATTGAATAGCTTCTCATTAAGTGAACACCATTCATCTAGTGCAGCAAGTGAGACAGAGGTCCTATGGAAAAATCAGATGCGAATAGATAATTACAGATTTTATCATAATGTATACATCCAGTAGGGGTAAAAAGTTTATACTGGTTACTTAATTTTGGCATCTCCTAACTTCTGAATGCATGACTCTGCAGCCTCACTAGTGTTGTCTCATTTTTAACATCATTTTTTATGTGTAACTGTATTTGTGTTGCTTAAATGATCATCTGCTCATTTCTGATATTAGGTTTGTTACTGTGATGCTTTTCTTTCTCTCATCCCTGTATTTAGAACACTTTGTCCAGATACAAAAATCTTTGTAGTGTGACCTTGAGGAATAGTGAGACTTTGTATAATTTAGATTAGCGCAGTAATTGTTTGGCCCAGATGCCAGAAACATCCCCAAGGGTATTTAACATGCATGCAGAAGATGTAGCTGCTACTTTGCAACTAAAGGTCAGGACAAAAGTACAATTTACAGCCAAGAGAATGCGCTGCAGCTCTTGTCCGAGCGGTGGCAGTTGCAAGTGGTTGGGGCACCGCCAAGCAGTTGCCTTCGGAAATGGCACCAGGCACAGTCTGGGCACTCTTAGCAGCTTTCTCCAACACACCGTCTGCAGAAACCGGGCCAAATAAGGACCATCAAAAAATACACTTGTGCTCTTGAGATGGGACAACAATTCTTTTAGCTTCATCTAACTTTGGCTGTCTGATAAAGCAGATCACTTAATCACTTCTTTTTTCCCCACTTACTCCTGGATAGATTGTGTGCTATACTTGGAATCAATGCTGCTGTTGAGGATTATTTGTTTCTCCACTTTGGGCACACAGTTCTGAAGTGGAATGAAATTTCATTATAGATCCAATGTGTGTTGCACATTGTATATAGTCAAGCTCAAAAACCACCTGAGAAAAACTCAAAGTAAAGGGCCATCCAAGAAGGATTATAGGATTATATCCTTAAATCCATAGTGAGATACATTAGAAAGAGATGTTTTCTCATTTTCATCTACAGGCGATAAAACGGATTACCTACCCACAAATTTCCATAATTTACTTCCTTGTGTGGTACCCGATATGGGAAACAACATTATAGCAGAGCTCAGTCAGAACTGACAGGGACTGAAATCGAAGCTGGTTTTATATGAAAGGAAGATCTTCAATGTCTCCCCTGAAAGACAAAATCAAACCACAGCCCAAAATGACCAGTACCAGCCACAGCAACTACAGTGCAGTCTTCTGAATTACTGTACCATTAAATTAATGCCGGCAGGTGTGCAAGCCATGAATGAACTGAGAAGTGTAGTGCTCCATAGGCTTCTATGGTTGTTGAGAAAGATGGAAACAGAGTTGATCAGGACAGAACAAAAGCTTCTTGAAGGTTCAAGCCAAATTTGGCTGGCCACAGCAGAAAAGCAGCTCTGCAATGCTTGGGTCACTGAAAGCATGTGAGTACTTCCCTGGGTGTGGAGCACCAACACCAGCGTCTGCCTTGGCTTTGTGCCTCCCTCTGTGTCACTGGTGCACTGTATGGTCCTACTGGATGGAGAGAGACTATTTCAGGGGATTAAGCCAGTTTCAAGCAATTCTCTTTGCTGCCGTGCTACCCTGCACAGCAGGACCACCTGGCTTCCACTCATGATCTTTCTTCAGAGACAGGGACTGCTTGCAAACGCCTACTATGAGATGGAGGTGGCCAGGCATGGAGCTGCAGCCATGACTATGGGGCCCGGGCTTCTCTCTATGGCCCTCATGAGTGCTTCAAACCAGCCCCAGCACTGGGCTGCCTTAGGACATGCACTGTCTTCCCCGAGCCAGTCCTGAAAGGAGCTCTTTAATTCACCTACCTTCATCCAGGGAGAAATGGATTCCATGCCTGCTGTGACCGAGTTCAGAGGCCCTGACAGCTCCACCTTGCATTGGTTGATAACAGGTGGCTCCCTCCATGTCTGTGGCTGCCCTCCCTGCTAATGAAGTGGGAGATGAAGGCACACAGTACCATTCCATACTACCTGAGGCTGTGTCATTCTGGCATCAGAAGTATCAAGACAACTTCAGCTTTAATGGCTACTGCAGCAATTGAACAAGTGTTAGGGAGAGTGAGGTGAAAACTGTAGCTCTTTCCCAGTTTGATTAACATCACCTTTGTCTCTGCTTGTACCATTTCAACAATAGTGACAATGTGTTGATGTACCTACAGCACCTGTTGGCTCAGGTAGGGCTCTAAGGAATCTTAATGAAGAATTATATTGCAAATACTGTCTAACTACTAGGAAGAGAGAGAGAAGAGGTTTTGGGGGCCAGCTGAGACATAGCACAGTCCAAAGTCAGGTGCAGCGCACTACTGAGACTATTTGGGAGACTCTAGAGGCATGCTGATTTAGCTGCTTTGCTGCTACACTGTTAGGCAATGCTGGTTCCCCATCTGTCTCTCAGATCTGGCAAGTGTTATGCTGGGGAATTTCCTTCCCTAATAAACATTACAGGACAGGCAGGCAAACATTACCAGAAAAGGGAAACTTCTTAACTTCCGAACAGTAGGAAACTAGAAACTTGTTCCACTTAAGGACAGACACAACACCTATGACCCACAGGGACATGATGCCAAATACAATACAGCTAAGTAATTAAATATTAGTTCAAAATCAGAAACCATTGCAACCATAATTTCAAATCACTAAAAGCACTAGGGAATACTTGCCCTTCTCTATACATACGAGAACAAATTACTTATTGAGGGTTTCAATAAATTCTGTTTCTAACAGATGCATAAACATGTAACGTATTCAATATCTCAAGACAGTGATTACATATGTCCCTTTTGTTATACAAAGAGCTTTTTAGCATATTGGAAGAAGTCAAAGGCAATAAAAGTAAGCATGTGTTTTTGTTAATGTCTCATATAAAAAGCTTCAAACTTTTCAAGGAGGTATAAACATCTGTCATTCAATCAGCTTTGCAGAAATAATGCAGATAGACCAACAACATCAAGCATATTCTTGTTTCAGTTCCCCTCAAAGATTTGATTAAGAGCAAACAAGTTGGTTTTGCTCCTTCTCCTTACTTGAACTCAGTATTGTTGATAGGCAGATCTATACACACTGTACAACCTGTCCCCAAGTCCTGTTAATTCAGTATGCCTTGTAGCTAAATGTAAGCTATGGATAGCATAAAACTTGTCATAAGGCAACGCTCTGCCTCATTATGGCAAACTGAGGTTTATCTTTTGCTTTTTAACTCATATACAAGCAATTCTCTCACATAGAAAGCAACTGAACCAGTTCAATCTCATCTCAGGTTTTTCATTTTTAGACAGAAATCCATGTAACAGATTTCTACAATCAAATAATATATTCCAGAACAATGCTGTGGAGAGTTGAAATTATCTGAATGTCACCATTACGCTATACCAACATAAATCACTCCAATACAGTCTTAAGCAACACAACATTTCTCAGACATACATCCCACAATAACAAAGCCTATCACACACTGATTATAGCAGAATATGTGAAAAAATGAAAATAGTCCTGTGAAAGACTTGCAAACAATTTCTAGATTTTTTTGTTCCTAGAATTCCATGTTTTTTCGTGTATTTGGGCTGGATATGTTGGTTTCAAGGGGCAGTATGTGAAAATGCTAGGTCTGCTTTTGAAAACCGCTTCATTATGTCAGGCAAATACCTGCACTGCCAGTGAAGGGTCTCAGTGTCACATATATAGCATATACCCATTGTCAGGGTAAAAGGGAACAACTGTGACAAATGAGAAGCTTTTTCAGCTAATTCATTTTGTGTGTAGTCACGTCAGAGCCAAGATGCTCCAGCTGGTACTGGTGCCTGATTACACTAGGAGCTGTACCAAGTCAGACAGCCTCCTTCTCTGAGCACTTCGGGGTCTAAGCAATCACACAACTAGTGAAAGAAAAGAACTACAGTTGTTCCTTTTCTGCAAATGAGGAACTAAGTGACAGAACTAAAAAAAAGGGCTCAGCCCTCAGCCAGTATAAATTGGCACGAGAGGATTCTGGTCAGCACAAATACACCAAGTTACAGCAGCTGAAGAAAACACTGGAGTCGAATTTATAATGCCTGAGACAAATAGAATGCACCCAAGCAAGACCGAACCATCTGCAAACAGTATAAAGGCTGAAGTGTACTTAAAAATACCGTATTTTGCCTTGTTTGACAAAAATCCACAGCATAAAATGATGGTGTTGATTATCAAACTAGACAAGCGCAGAATGAGAACACTGCAAGAAAAAAACAGCTCATTAAAAAGGTAAGGTATATAATGTGCAATAAGGGACAAGATACATCCACCTTTTCTCAGCAGAAAATTATTTTGCTTATAATTATTTTAGTACCAAAGTTACTGAAAGACTTGAAGAAATAAACTGTAGTTTATAGTGGGTTCTGGCAAGGGGGTAAGGGAATGTTTCAAGGATTTTCAGAAGGAACTTGGATTTTGAAAATATGTCAACAGAAACTTCTGGGGTTTAATTATACATATCAATGCTGTACTTTTTCCCCCTCGTCATCCTTTTACATAAACACTGTGTACACTTCCATCAAACTCTAAAGTGTTTTCCTCCAAAATAAAAGCATTGGATTACAAATGCATTCTTTCATTCTCTGATCTATAATTATAGTACATCTCCGTTTTCTTTGCCTTGTCCTCAAAAAACAACAACATGAAAGAGATGTGGAGCGTCCATGCACTGGTTCCTCAGAGCCTCACTTCTGTGTCAGATGGACAAGGAAATTTTACTCTGTCTCCATTTCCACCTGCTCATTCCTGAGCTGGCCATTTCTGGGAGCACACTAACTTGTCCCTCTCAGTACATGACAGTCAGAAAATAATCCACTCCCTTGATATCAGTCACAGAGAGACGATACAGGAAAGTTAAGAGAAAAGAGATGTCTGATGGATGAAAGTGGAGCTCGGGAGAGCTACTGTCCTATGTTCAAAACTGAAAGGAGAAAGACTTGATATCACTCAAAACAGTAACTTTCAAGGAAATAAAACAAAGCACTTTGGGACTGAGAATTTCAATGCAGATATAAATCCATGAGTTGCATCTGTGAAGGCAGATTCAAGAAAAGGAACAAGTCTAGGATAGGCAAGAAAAACCTGCATCTGATCCACTAGAAAGAAATGCCATGGTGCCAGTAATGGCATGAGAAACTTTTATCATTTTGTTGGCTAAACAGTGTTTAGGAATGTACTCAGGCATGTCACTTGAATTTCATAGTAAGTACAAATAAAGTGAAGCTTTACATCAAGATTGTTCCTTTCTGGTCCTCTTAATTCACTTTTATTTCAGGATTATTTTTGAATGTTTTACATCAGTGCTGATAAGGAACACTTCCACATTCCATAAAAGGATAAGGATGTAGAAAGGACAAAAGAAAAGGGAAAAGTCTTTACAGTATAAGAGACTTTGCTGGAAGAAAAATCTATTACTTGCTACAGCAAGGTTTCTCCCAAAGTTACCTCAATTGAACTTGTCCCTTCTCCTTCAGAGATCTGCAGGACATAGGAGATACAGCACCACAAAGCCAGCCCTCACAGCAGGATTTCTTGGCAAACATTGCACAATCCGCTGAGTACAAGTATGTCTTCAAAATGGTTATCCCTTTCTGTAATGCTGTTTGACAGGTATGTCTAAAATACGCTAGTGAAGAGTAACGTACTCTGCATGAAATGAAACACTCCACATAATGTCTGACAGAAGTAGTCCAGGGTATATGGCTCCTCCCTATACAACCTTGCCATATGGTAACAGCTGAGGACACCAGTAATGGAGCTGAATAAGCCATCAGCTTTACCGAAGGTGAATTCCCATCTATCCCGACTCATCTGAAAAATCTGTCACTGGTCACCTGCCCTTATGGCTAGGTTCACATCTTGAAAGGACAAGTAGTACATGATTAAAAACCCACAGTAACTTCTCACATACAGAAATTCTGAATGTCAGAGATGATGGAAAAGCTATTTGCTATCTGCTAAACATAGACATTTCTTATGGGTTTTGATTTGTCCTTTGTTATATTGCTTTCAAAATGTTGCAAAGCTTGGCAAAGGTATGATGGGGAGTACCTTGACATTCACATGCTCCCATCTTCAGAAGTTTTTGTTCTGAATGGAAAGTTTTTAGAAGAACATTTTCATTCAAAGTTTGGCAAATTCCTCAGGAACAAATTATACATCAGCTACCTAAAACGACTTACTGCTGTTGCTTGATAGAAAACAAAAAAAATTACATACCATCCTTGAATCAAATGTACAGATGAGAGAGTCTACTTGACAGGAATGACAAATTATTTTGTATATCCTGCTTGTCTATGAACACAAAATCATTTCTTCCTTATCTGTGTCAAAGGAAAACTACTATACCTGTGTATTTTGTTTGAAGTGTAAATCAAGATCCTCCTCTTGTTTGCATATGTGTAAATTAATTCTATCAAATTAGAGTATAAATCCAGTTAATAGTAACATTAAATTACATTTCCAGAGTTAAACAGATTTTCTAAAAAAGACACAACTCTAAAAATCAAGTCTTTGCACACTTTGTTTGGACAAGACCATATTTCTACTCAGTCTTTAACTATTCAAGCAAAATTTGAAAAATGGTTATTATTAAAAAAAATCCACCTGTTGATATTCTAATATCTACATATGCAGAGATCCAGCACTAGTCATAAAGTAACGTTGTTAATTATTGAACTCTCTTTGACCTTCATCTCTTTAAAGTTACCTGAAAGGACAAAATTCTATTCTCTTTATTTACAAGTGTACTTCCATTTGATATTAATGGTATTATTTTGCTAGTTTGGGTAAAGATTCACTTACAAGAGCCTTCTCAAAGAATCTCTGCGATACATAAATGCTGCCTGGCTTCTGTCTATTCCACCCATCAGCTACTGAATTTCTTCAGTTTGTTGAAGAATAAACTCTACTTTTGGTAACAAATACTATTTTCAGGCAGCTTTTAAATCACTTAGACATTGTATCTGATTGTACTGCCAGACAAAAAGTTGCAGTAAGTCTTAAGAGTTGCAAGAATTTATGCCATAGGACTTTCAAAGTGCTCGGCAAGTGAGCTATAGCATGTAAAATCACACGATGCTGAAATAATCCATGGACTTTCACAAATCCAGAGAAACCTATAACCACTCACAAAAGACACTACCGAGTTGAAATGATTCATCTACCTTGGACACACAAGGTTTAATAATCCAGCCACAACTATCTCCTATCCATTAGCAAAGTCACTAAGAAGATGATATCATAAAAATTAAAATAAATAAATAAATAAATAAATAAATAAATAAATAAATGCACACATACATACATAAATATATAAATAAAAAGCAGTATATAGACTAATGCATCAGTTATTGTCTACTTGTTCAAATACAGATATTTGGAATGTGGGATTATAGTTCAATTTTTCATATTTACTCCATTAAATAACACCTTTTCCTTTACATCTTTGAGAAAGAGAATGAATTATGTGAATTAAAAAGTTCTATTACATGATAATAGCACTACCATATATTCTGCATTAATATATGTGGGTTTGCACTCAGTCTGAAACTAATGCTAAAAATATAATGAGGCCCATGTACAGCAGTGAATGCTATGAGTGCCAGAAATATACATATGTTGGCATCTTGCCATCTCAATTATGAGGACAGCATAATTTAACACACTGTGAAAATGACTTGACTTCCTCACTTCCATACTGTGAAAAAAACAACAAATGTGCAGGGTTTTTACTCTCTTACTATAAGCAAGCATATGTCCTTTAAAATTAACTAATGCTCATCTACATTTGGACTGAATTTGATCTGTTGTTTTTCAAAGAGAAAATACGCAATCTCTATATTTAAATATGCAATTTTTATACTTAGAAAAAAAAAATCAGTGTTTTTATTTACACTGGATAATGTCCTGATAATCAAGACTGAAATAGAGTCTTCTGTGTTGCCTCTCAAACAGCCTAAAATGGGTGTTAACTCTGATACACTGTCCTAGACCCAGTGAAACTTAAATTCCTTTCAAAACATGGTCAGATAGCAGAGGGAGAAGTGAAGATCAACCTGCCTGCCAGAGTCAGATATGGTTCAAAGATGCATACTTGCAGAGAAATGCTACTTTGGCTCTTTTACCAGGTGTAGAAACAGCTGAGCAGCATCCTTGCAGGGCTGCAGCTCTGTACTCAAGCTATGAAATCTTTATAACCCTTTTTCTGTTATGACTTAGGGGATGGGCACCCCAACTATACCTTGATCTCTTCATTGACTTTAAAGATAGAGCAATTAAAAGCACATGGAGATGAATACACAGCAGCCATCTAAAACAAGCACTCAGAGTCCCTTTTCTTTATTCTAGGGATGGCAGATGTGAAGGGATGTGTCCCAGCAAGGTTAGCAGGAGCACAGCCGGAGCCAGAAGCCAACCACACTATCCAGGATGGTAGAACTGCACTGCAAATAAAATACAGTTTCATAGTCCAAATAAATAACTTAAAATAAATAAATAATTTTATCACACAAATATCTGTTAGAAATGCAATTTAAAAGACCCTCTTGCTTCGTGTTGTAAAAATATGAATGACTACTCAGGACAAGCTGTTTTGCATACAATTCTTCTCTATATTCAGCAACTCCAAGGTTGGAATTTCATTTTTCAAAGTCAAAAGCATGGTTTAATAATTACTTGGTATGAAGACAGCTCTGTTTCTCTACCCTGCACTCAATATCAAATTCAGCATAGCTTGATACATCCTGTATTTTCATTCACACTTTCATTACAGTCCTGCAAAGTAAAATCATTTATTATAAATTATCTTGAATCCATTTGAAGCATCAAACAAAATGTGAAATTCAAAGAGAGAGAAAACAAAGCACCAGAAATCTTACCAGAAAAACAGTATTTCCTTTCTTATCCTCCTAGTTCTAACCATGAACCATAGTGAGCACTGACCATTGGTGGACATTAGAAAACAAAACTGAACTATAGGACTCTATGCAGCTTTAAAGTCCTAGTACAGCAGTGATAAAACCTGAGTGTCACCAGTGTCACCTCTGTGACAATTGCTCAAGCAATAGATAGCTCATTAACGAGAACTAAGTGTCTAAGAAATGGTCTTTGCTAGCAGACTTAGTTAGTAATTTATTGCAAACAAAGGACACATTGGTTCTTCTCAAATTCTTTGCTGACCATCAGTCTAACACATCTAAGACTAAGAGAAAAATTCATTCGAGTCTTCAATACTCATCTTCAGTGCCTCAGTCCTAATGACCCAATTTTTTACAGAGCTTTGGGTAAATTATTCACAAAGGGTTCAAACCACAGACAAATGTAAAGGGGAGAGTACAGCATCATATGAAGGAGGTTTTTGGCCACATACTCATGACCCAGATTCCTTTCCTAACAGCTAGATTCAAAGGCGCAGACATCAGGCAGACTACAGGGAATCATATCCCCAGTTAACCCTGCTGGCAGAAGATAGTACAAGAATCTGTCATCAAAGTAAGGAAATCTTCATGTAAAACTGGAAAGTTGAAGCTTAATAGCAAATTTTCATCTATTGAATTGCTGTAATGTGTGTATGCCTATTATTGTAAAAACTTGAAATACAGAAGTATTTCTTCCTTGTTTGGCTGAATTTATCTCTTCTTCCTAAGAGAAGCTCTGGATTTACAAAACAGTTTATGTTTCTTTTCCTGATATAATTTTTGCAGAAAACACTTACTAATTGGGAAAGTCATGTAGTTCTTACCTGGTAGCCTAAGAAGAGAAATCAGCAATGCTTTCACAGTAAAAGGCAAGTGGCCTTTTTGCAAAGTCACTGAGACTGATGTTATAATATGCCCCTACTAATAGTGATTGCAAACTAAGCATTTATTTACTTTCATGTAGCCTTAGCTAAACACCATTTGCTCCAGATGAAACAGTGACCAGGCAGCCTCAGCAGCTGGAATGAAACATTAGGAGAGTGTACCTGCATGACAATAAGAAGGTCAAACACCAAGATGAAAGAAGCCAAGAAGGCTCTTGAGACCTCATCACTTGGCAGAAATCCACGATTCAGCTTGTCCCAGCTGATCCAGTCAGTAGTGATGACAAGCACAACTACAGAGGTCAGAGTAAATAGAACCGTCCTAGAAGGGAGAAAAAAAATAGTTCAGAGAGAATACGATAGTAATGAAGATGCATCATTCCATTTTATCTGTCTTCTAATGGTCAGCTGGTGCTTTATCAGTGGTTTTCCACTGATGGAAAGAGATTGAAGAAAATTAAGTGTACAAACAAATCTTTTAATTCAGACTAGGAAAGCAGTCAGTATCCTTAGTGAAAAGAAATTTAGTAGCTAGTACTAAGCATGTTGCAAAATTTGGCTGGAGTATATCACTGCTGTTCTTCATTCCATATTTTTCACTGAAGATACAAACGAATTAAGTAAAATAAGAAAGAAGTAAAATGTACCAAGGCTTGTATGATTATGCCAAATTCAAATGGACAA
Source organism: Pipra filicauda (assembly GCF_003945595.2). NCBI lineage: Eukaryota > Metazoa > Chordata > Aves > Passeriformes > Pipridae > Pipra > Pipra filicauda. The sequence goes on from NW_024104543.1 coordinate 139,272, forward strand.
ATTGAGAGAACATTGTCTAAGGCACTAAAGACATTAGAACCTTTGAAAATCTTTTCTAAGCTGTAGGAGCTATAGAACACTATCTCTGAAGTCTAATTTTTCTACAGAAACATGTCTGAATAAAAGAAACTTTAATTGCACTAAATTAATTTTTAAAAAAATCCTGGGGACTGTAGAAAGATTTTGCTTTGTGTCTTCTAAGATGCTTTTTGTAAAAGTTTTCAACACATTTTATGACATTTCTGAGAAGTCTGAGAAGGAATGCATTATAAAAGTAATAAAGCCTCCATCTAAATGCTACAAGAATTCCAGAAGACACATTTGACTAATTCATACAATTCTGGAACACAGCATTTAAGAAAATATCTTTATAAACTATCCCTGCAAGATAACTCTACATCATTTCCATCAGCACTTTGGTGATATCCTTTGGAGTTGGCAGCAATGACTGATTGAATTCCTGGTTCCATGGAAGCAGGAAAACTTAGCTGGTAATTTGAGGGCGAACAAGGCTTCTCCCAGTACCCATAGTTTCCAGTAAGTCTGTGCCATAATAGGTGCATATCAACATCTGAATGCACACACATGGGTAAATAATTGTGGCAGGGTGGGTGAATTTTTTTTCTACAGCAATAACGTCTCATTTTCTTCAGCTACCGAGGGTTGTAAACCAAAGTGAAGAATATGTCCCGTGACATTTCCAAACAGGACAAGTACTCAGCAGAGGAAAAGAAAAATCTGTGTACCAGGGGTCACAGGCTACCAGTCTGTACTCATTTCCTTTTATACAGCAGCCTTGGCTGTGTCTGTGCAGGAAGGGAAAACAAATATGCACATAAGCAATAGTGTACCCATTTGGACTCTCAAACATCATTCTTCTGTGTCACGATGGGCTGCGCTTCTTCAGGATATAATGAGACGAAAAATGACTTGATTGCTACCACCATTACCTTCAACATTTATTTTTATTGTTAATAAATTAATTCAGTTATATGCAACACTATGCTTGGCACTATAACAATTTTCTTTTGAGAGTATTACCAGCATCTGGGAAAGAACAAAAAAAAAAAAAAAGTGAAGCACATTAGACCTAAGCAATAGTCAACCCCTGTTATTCCAAAATATCTGCTTAGTTACCATCTCACCTGTCAGTACTTGAAGCTGACTGACTTTCCCACAAGCTACACTTTGGTACATACCCAGAATAGTTTACTTTGGAAAGACAATTCGTGATGGTACCTCTTGCATATAGTTTCTTGAGACACACATAGGTGGTTTTTTCCTACTTATTTCACCTTCATATCTGAAATTCACATAGAGGTTAATGTTCTTACTTTTTCTGAGACGTTCTCCAGAAAGAAAACAGTCCTCAGGACTTGTCTGCTGGCCAGGCCATACTGCCTTGGCCACTGGCTGCCCTGGTTTTCCTTGACCTCTTTTGTGGAACAGTTTAGAACTGTAATTCAAATCTGAGTATTTTGCTATGGAAACCATATACCCAGAAGTTATGCTCAACACTACTCTGCCTCAGTCCTCTTGAATTATGCATTTGCATTTTGGAGCAAGAGTTCAAAGCATGGAAGGTCAAGTTTTGGCACGTAGGCAAGCAAAGGCAGACATATTTTTATTCATGCTTCATCGGCATGCATGCAAAGACTAATGTGTGTGCTCAAGCTCTGATTTCCTTGAGGAAATGCATATGCACTTAAAAAAACTGCTTTGTTATTCATTCTGAAATGTCAAATAGGGAGGGAAGGGAGCAGAAAATGGGCTGCTAATAGAATAAGAAAATGTGAGACCAATAAAAAAGGTTGGAAACAGACTTTCAGATAGTTGCATTAAACAGCATAATTAGCAAAGTTGTATTTTTGACCTATGATACTGGAACACAGCAAGATATTCAATACATGCTTTTGGATTTATTATAAACTGAGTTTATTTGGGTTACAGTTCAGTTCACTTCTTGTGAAAGTACAGTGTCCTGGAGATTATGGAAAAAGCATGAGGACTTCATTTAACTTGACATAACTTGTATCAGATGAACCAATGTGAGCTACCCTGCAACATTTTGGGCAACATGTAGTTTGCCCAATATTCTGCAATGCACATTACCAAGAAAGAGCTACGCCATCAAACTATCCACAGTGTTGCTGGCAGGACCTCTCCTTCTCATTACAGAAAGGGTGTAAGGGGAAAGACAAGAGAGGACTGACTCTTCTCTGTCCCAGGTGATAGGAAATGCAACTTCTGTCTCTACTTCACAAAGGAAATACACTTTTATATTTCACTCCTAATTCTGGCTTGTTGTATTGAATGATTATGTGCCCTGGGCATCTATGCAATTGCAATAATACACATTTTACAACCTAGCCCATACTTCTCAAGAGTCTGCAAATAAACACTGTCCAGGTCAATTGCATACCGAAGAGTTAAAATTATTAGGTAGGTCCACAAAAATCTGTGCTTATCACTGCCAGTGATGATCTAAAACTCTCAGTGCCACACTGAACTGAGGGGAAGCTTAAAGAATTTTTACTGCCACAAACCTCTCAAGAAACAAATAATTTTTTAGACTGTATCTCTATAATCTTTGATTGCCAGGACTGAATTTGTCAAACTAAGTTATTCATGCAAAACTGAGTCCATACTACTGGGCCTCATTTGCCAACAGAAAATTAGTTTAGTCCTCAAAATCTTGGCAAGGTCCAAACCAAATGCATCTCTCCTTCTGCACCTTTCCATAACACTTTATTGTACTATAAGTTTTGACCAAGCTGACCAACCACTTAAAATCTATTCCCCAGGACACTGAACATTATGAGAGGTTACACACAACATGGAGCAGAAACCTGAGCAGGTTTTAGTCATCAGTAGTCACTGCAGACAATCTCTCATGGTAGAGAGGGTCATGACCTCAACTTTGTAGAGATAAGACATAAGGTACTGCAGCGATCTTATGTCCTGGATGCTTGGAGACATCCACTTCTACTGTCTTGCATGTCCTACCTCCCACAGCAGGAATTCACTAGGTAGTGCCCATGAGGCCCTGATCCTACTGCTGCCCCAATGCAGTACCACAAAACCATTCAAAGCACATCCCCTCCAGACCTATATCAGAAGTACCTTTGACTCCTTCCAACCACACCTTCAGGAAACAGTCTGTGTTACTTGCCTGTACTGAGATCAAAACTGAATAAACCAGAATTTGTCCCTAGAAAGATAAAGATAAGCTAAGAAATATATACAAGTTTACAAACAAGAACTGTTTCCAATTTGAGTCTCTTGGTTCTTCATGTCTAAATCAGCAAGGCAAAGTGTACAAAAAACAAATTCTGGTCTATGATGGAACCTCATTTGTCAATAGCAAAAGTGAAGTTTTTCATTCAAATGTTAAATACAATTCTTTTCACAACCATATATAAGCAGAAAATAATACACAATTTTGAGCTGCTCATGGTTAGAATTTTTTTTCTCTAGTGTGACCCTCTCCCAAACCTTTTACAATGCTACAGCTTTGATGATCAGATAGCAAGAGTTCTTCTAAGACCAACTGAAGAAATGAAAGACAAACTTTGGCTATTTTCTTCATCTTCTTTCTGTCTTTTTCAAGAGACAAAAAACAGTATCTTGCCCTTTGACTACATCTTTTCCAGAAAAAAACATGTAACTGTGCTTTGGCAAAAGTAGCTCTTCGATTTGTATGACACAGCATTTTGAGAACTTTTCATTATAATTTCACACTATAATTGCCACTAAGCTAGGTTATTTAAAAACCATGAAGCATTGCTAATAAGCATTCCAAGTATTGCCTAATACAATGTCTGTTTGAGACAGTACATATAAGACAGGACCAAAGAAGCTGGTTGCAATCCTTAGGGCTGCCCTTTGTGGGAGTAGAGTGTCTGCTGTTACAACTGTCCCCACCCACACCACACTGCCAGCTCCTGGCAGGTCTCTGCACTCCTCTGGGGCTTTCCCAGCTCTGGAAAACCCCCATATGCTGCAATCCCTTGCTCTGCTGCGGAATGCACTTGCACTGTTGCTGATTGCCTTGGCACTAGCTGTTTATAATGTAATGTTTTTCATGAATGCACCCAAATACTTGCAAACACCCTGTGAAAACACTTACATAAAGGGGAGGAATAAATTTTACTGCTCTTGATATCTAAAAATGCTTTCCAGACCTCAGGAAAGAAAGATCATCCATCGAGTTAAATACTCTACATAATTTTTAATCTCAGAATCAGCACTGGCCAAACATACAGTCACACAGTGTACAGTAACTATAAAGAACAATGCTACTGCAGATATCCATATGCAAATGCCAACACTTTTTATTTCACTTTCCTTAATTAGGAAGTGTTCTGTTATTTAATCTGTCAAAAATAGCAACTCTAAACCCACTTAAAATAAAATATTTAATTTGCCTGTTGCTTGGTGTCAGCACTGCTTCAGCAATTAAGCAAGTGTAAGGGACAGATGCTTTGCTGGTGAAAAGCATCTGGGTTTTCTGAAGCAGCATAGCTTCAATCCTCCAGCTGGCCACTGCTCTTCTGCCCCCACAGGGCAGTGCTCTGAAAGGAGAGAGAGAGCAGGGACTTGAGAGTTCTGCGTTTATCAGCAGCTATTGCAGTGCCGTGGGGTACAGCAGTGCCACAGAATGACACGGTTGGTGCTGAGGATCCCATATTCACAGTGTTTGCATACTGTGGGCTAAACTGAGCACCCATCCATAACTGCAGCATACTAGGTGAGATCCCAAAAAACACCTTCCACTTCAGATGCACCCAGAAGAAATCCCACTTGTGCACCCCAGAGCAATCAATCCATACTGTGAACCAAAGGGCAGGTGGAGAGATAACTGGCAAATCCACTTAAGAAGTGCGGTACTGAAACAAACTGGTAATACATACACAGCCTAGAAATATAGGAATATTCAGAAAGTTAAATACAGGGGATCTCTTTTGTTAAAATAAGGTGCTTGTTCCCCTGATGGGGACAAACGTGCGGTAGAGATATGAAATGATACTACCGGCAGATTTCAGAGCACCTCACTCCCCAAAACATGCTCTGCAGGTGTGAAGAAGTGGGAGAAATTACATTAATGCAGATTCCCATCAAAAAGACTTAATTATCTGAAGTTAAACATCAATTAGAAGAAAATGGATAATAATTCAAACTTTGAATTGCATTATCTTTTCAAAAACCTTGGCACCACAATAGTGTATGTCTGACTTCTGTCCTACAGTGGGAAGTAATAGGTAAGTAATTCAGTATTTGCCAGTAACTACCAGTTCTGTAATTGCCCGTCCTTAAATTGCAAGTTCTGAAATACTCCTAATGTTGTGACTGGCTCATAAATACTTATCAATAGCAGATACTTCACATTTTAAGAACCTTGCATTCCCAGTTAAGTCTTCTGAGCTATGCTTGTTGTCATTCTGCCTGGTGAGCTGAAGAAACTGGAGAAGGCAAAGTATAAAGGATGCTCTGAGTCTGGCAAAACTGGAATTATTCTGCATTTTTATAAATTTATTTAACTTAAAAACTGAAGAAGAAAGTAAACAGCATTAGTTTATTTTTTCCAGCTATATCAGTTTGTCAAAGAAAGGACACTACCTTTCCTACAAACATAGCTTTACTTCTATCCTTTGACTGTAACAGCTGCAGTTTTATTAGGGTGTATCAATATGACTACTCCAGAGCTATTTGGGATTTTTGCACAAAGATTTGTATAAAGCCTGAAATTACATTTATGGTAATGCATAGAGGAAACATTTTGCTATGTTTTATGTAAGAAAATGAATAAGATTAGGTAATGTAATCACATGGTGAATTCTAGAGAGCATCATTTTTTTATTACAGATAGAAGCATCTTTGAATTTCCTTTTGTCACACCATTTATTTAGTAAAATGAAAGTGTTATCTATTCCAAATAGCATCTCATTTAAATTAAACTCATCACCATTAGCTTTAAGTTTCAAATGCCATTTCCTATCTGTGAAACAGAAAAGCAAAAACAGCTTAAGATGGTTCATGGTCTTACTTATAAAAGACATTTTCAATCACCATCTATCATATACAAGGTAGTACAGGACTCACACAAGTTATATCCAAGGAACTATACTCCATATTCAACTTCCAAAGTTAGAAGTTAATTGTTTAACTTCAGTAAGTTTTATCCTTAATACTTCATAGAAGTATAACTTCAGAAAGTTTTTTAGAAAGTGGATTTTTGAAAGAAAACCCCAAACAATTCTATACAAGGTAAAGAGAAGTCAATCTTCTGGTTTACTTTCAGATAGATACATTACTTATTCTATCAAGAGAATGGGGAGTGGAAGACAGCTGCTCAAGAAACAACAGAAACAAGATTTTAAAAGATATTTTCAGAGCATCAAATGTGCCTTAGGATACACCTGCCTGGCAATTTTTCAGTGAAAATGGTTTATATTCAGAGAAGGACAATTCATCAATGCACAGAATTTATCTGTAAAAGGGATGATTTCTGTAACATGAGGGAAGCTGAGTCATCTCAGCTACACAAGATGAAGCAAACAGTGCAGGGACCAATACCTGTTCTGCATGAATCAGACCAGGTATTTGAATATTAATGACACCAGCTGGATGCAATGACAAGCAGTTTTTGCACGCTACAGGGTACTATTTGTTCAAACTCTCTGGCTGGAGCTGCTCTACTTTGTATACACAAGTCAACAGTAGTACAACACTGGACACAGATCTACACCCAACTGTGTGTCTCAGTGCTTAGTTATTATCAGTCTCTGGTAAGAGTGAGGTAAAGATTGTTCATCATAGTGGAAAGACAGGGGATCATATGTCAAAACATACAAAACAGAGACTATGGTTTTTCATGCTTCCAGCATCCCTAGTAACTGCTAGAAACTGGTTATGAGAAGAAAACATTATTGGCCTCCTTTTCTCAGTTATCATTAAATACTCAGTAAAGTCTTAAATTCATTGCAATGTAGAATAGGAAAAAGCTTTTAAAATGGAAAAAAATATATATCTTTACATTTAGAAGGAAAATCTCATTTCAAATGCATTTAGATGGTAACTGAAATGCTACTCTAAGAGCCTAAACTTAAGCTTTTAAGACCTACAGCAGGATCTAGAAGTATATCCCAACATCTCCTTGATTTTCCTGAGTTGAAACATGTTATTAAATTCTAACATTAGAAACAAACCAGAGGGTAAGTGTGGATTTAACACCACATTTTCAAGCCTTTCTATGATCTGTGTTATTTGGATTTTTAGATGGTTGATTTAAGACAAACTGATTGATTTTTGGAAGACACAATTAACAACATGTAAGTCAGAAAAGTAGTAAAAATCAATTCATTAATAAGCCAATTCTTTCATTAATAAATAACTTCATTATTTATTTCCCAAATACTGAAATTACCAGCAGTGCTTGTGTTCACAACTTATTTCATAATCCATGAAACTTTAGTCCTGACCAATGTTTACTACAGATACAACACTCTGAATGTTTTCTTCGGGACATTATAGATTCATATTTCTTTTATTTACTTAAATTTTTCAATTTTTTTTCCCAAATCCCATGTGAAGTCTAGAGCCAAGTGAAAAACTGATCATTTATTTTTTTTTATCACAGAATTTTTTTACATAGGGGTTAGTTCAGTGCAATTAAAACAGTTCATAAGGAATGCAGAAATTTAACCAAAGATGGGGTTTTTGCAGAAATCTACATGAGTTAACATATCTAATCTCTCATTACAGTTAACAGAGATGCAGTGCGAGATCTGCTTGCCTAAACCAAATCTAGTTTAGTGTGATTTGGGCCACTGCAGAGTACCTTGGTTGGGCTCCAGACCTTGAAGCAGAAGGTCTCCTCTGAGTCCTATCATGTCTACCATGATGTCACTGAAAAGTTGGAGTTTACTTGCCTTTTAAAACACATTTTAGAAAACTGAAATGACATTGCAAAGAATTTTGATGTTGCACAGTCTTAAAATTATCCTTCCGGGTTTTTGGGAAAAAAACGAGAATAAACCCCATAAAATTTCCCATATTTTTTGTGACAACCAAACTAGCACTCAGTCATCGTGGTGAACAGCTCCAGTGCTGGCAAAATTCTGAAACGGGGAATCCTGGGGGAGACAAGGGAGCTGCCAGGGGCCCTAAGATATCGTTACAGCTGCTGATGGGACCCAGGCAGGGCCAAAAGTAACAGCATCCAGGCTCCCCACACGTAGAGAAGCCCTTAGAAGCACCAGCCACCAGGAGTGATGCCAGCAGGGCAGGCACACAGAGTGTAGGGGGTCAGTTCTGGCAGCACTTCTCATGGAAGGATGTGCAGAAAGGGCTCTGAAGCCCTGCCAGCTCAACCAGGGAGTAATGGCATCCACCCCACAGAAAATCATCGCCTCTCTGAGCTCTGCACCACCATGACTGACACAGCTGCCCAGACAGAGCTTGACTTAAGGGACAGGGGGCAATGGTGACAAGTCCATTCCTGATGCAGCAGGTGCATCTCCTCTGTGTCTGCCCCACCTCCTCAGGTCCCACGGCATAACAGGTGTGAGGCTCTGCAAGTGGAACACAGCAATGATGAGGACAACAGTTCGTTCAGCATAGAGGTGTGGCCAAGGTTAAGTCAGCCTATGCGTTGCCTCAATACCACTTCAGTGATCTTAAAGGTCTTTTCCAACCTAAATGTTTCTATGATTCTATGAAGTATTAAGGATAAAAAACAGAGTCTGATTTTTAACATGTAGAATATATGGAATGTATTGTCCTTGCTCAGACTATCATCTTGTTACTCTTAAAAAAAAGGTTTTGGTAAGAGTGGTTGGGAGAGCTATTAAATTCTCAGGGCTTCTCAGACAATGTATTATATCCACAACTAAAATTAAAAAATACAGTTCAAATTTAGAATAAGCTAAATATAACAGTTTAAGAGCTTTTTATGTTCTGGAATAGATTAGCTGTATAATTTACCTATACAGTAGTTTGATGGAATAAGAAATTTCTCATTATTTTAGGTTTCATACCATGATATCTATGGGATATAGTTTCTCATTCATCAAGATGTTGTGCCTTTTACAATTATATGTCTGCAAACCCTATCAAAGTAAAATATAATTACAACTGTTTTGAACTGCTCTTCAATTTTTTTTTTTCCCCAAGGCATTTTAAATAAATACAGGGTCTTTCATCTAACAATTTGATTATATTTTTACTAAATGTATTTCCAAAACAACTCTAACACAAAAAAAAAAAAATCCCAAAAGCTTTAATCTTGCTTCCTGAGCAATGCATTTTTATGTCAAAACCCTTTCAAATAATATCAATTTTACCCTAGTAATAAAAGAACATTAAGTAGACATCAAGCTGAGTGTGCGCTGGGCACGTGTGCTGGCAGCAAAGAAGCCCCAACAGTGTCCAGGGCTGTAATAACAGAGGCATGACCAGTAGATCAAGGAAAATCACTTCGCTCCACTTCACACTTGTTAGACCATAACCAGAATATCACATCCAGATTTTGGCCAACCATACATAAAAAACACCAGTAAATTAAAGTGAAGTTTTTTAAAGCTTCTGTTTGGGGGCTGAAGCACCTGTACTGCGAAAAGAGTTTGGCGAATGGGAGAGCCTAACAGTTCCCCACCAAGTGCCTCTGGGTAGGTTAGTAGTTTTCTTCAAAGAAAGTAAATGACAGGACAATAAGAGACAATGTACACGTTGAAACAAGAGAGATTCAAATTGCCTATAAGGAAAAACGATTTCTGATGAGGTCCTCCAGGCTGCCTGGAGAGGTTGTGCAATCTCCATCCCTACTGGAGACCGAACTGGATGGATAAAGCTCTGAGCTACCTCTGAGTCACTTCAGAGATGACCCCGCTTTGAGTGGGAGACTAGAGACCTCCTCAGATCCTGGATTCCAGTCTGAATTATCCTGTGATCCTATGCTTCTATGAATTTTTTCCTCCACAAAAAAGAATCCTACTAGACAAGCACGTAAGTTACACATAATTAACATCTTTGAAAGAAACATGATCTTAATCATCCAACAAGCAATCCTATTTGCCTATAGAACAAAACATGAGCAGCAATGGCACTAGTCTCAAACCAGAAAAGTATGACAATTCCTCCTGAAAAAAATTTATACTGAAGGGGTTTTTTTTGTGCACAGGATTTATGAATTTCAGCTGACATTGTTGCTCCAACTAAGCTGTTACAAATGCAAGCACTCAAATCTTCACTTTACATTTATAGTAATTGCAACATGTAATATTTTTTGTGGATAATTCAAGAAGAATTGATACCAACTCAAAAGTTGCCTAGAAAATAAAAGTTAATATGCATGTTTTTACACAAGCTGAGCCAATTCCATTATAAGGCTGACACATGTCTTCTTAAAAATCACATCCAAATTACTGTGATTTTGACCTCCTGGATAGTCAACCTTTCTAAGAATAGAACAGGGTTAGAAAGAAGATTGAGAAAAAGAAGTTAATAAAGAGACTCACTAGAATACATCCTAACAGCCAGTGCTACTCTGATAATTATATGCCCAGTTCTGTGACAATATGAATATTGTCACTTTTCCACTGAAAGATGAACATGAGGAATTTCCAAGAAGGTGCACAAAAGAACTTGGGAATTGTTACGGCTAAATTCACTGAGATGCCCAGACAAATATTTGGTTAAATTTTGAGTTTTCCAGGAAACGGTTATCCCTCTCAAGCAGAAACTTTTCACTATTTCAGAAAAAGTTCCATGTTCTATCCTTAGTCTAATCTGCACACTTTTCCAAATTGTTACAGTAAACAGAAACCAGATAAATCCTGAAAAAAACAGCAATATTCAGGGAACTCAGCAAAGATTCAGCAAACCCAGGCTGATGCTTTTCACCTCCCTGCAGTGAGAAACGCAGGGCCTCAGACCAGCATTCATCCATGTGGATTTGATCACCATGCTACTGGTTATTCTGAGGAGACTGAGGCCCTCACTAGCTTTGATCAGAAATTCCTTCCCAGGGATGAGAAGCAGTTTCAGTGAAAGTTTAATCAAAAATAATGCTTATCTGAATGTTTTGGTTTTCTCAAAAAACAGCAATCCAAAGTTTTATTGCAGGATTCCCAACAAGGTGTAAACAAAGATCCCTTTCCTCCTGAAACAATCTGTCACCCTTTACCTTCCAGCCTTGGCCTCTTCACCTTCTAATGCCCTATCAAGTAAGACTTAATGTTAAGATGCTCAGAATTTGCCATCTCAGTTACATATTGAAAAAAAAGCAACTCTCCTATCATTTGCTTTCAGCTGATATTCACTCCTGGCAGTTAGTACTCTTGCTATCATTTTCTGTCTTTTCCTTGTTTGGTCTTAGACCTGCTTCTTCCTCCTGACCTGCCCATTTGACCTGACCTAGTTCTGCATGAATTTCTGTGTGGTCTGTAATCTGTAATATGGCCTCCCTGGCCCTAAGATCTGACAGTGTTCTGACAGTGTTCCTGAAGTAGGGATTGACAGGAAGTGATAAAAGGAATCAACTTTCAGTTCTTATGGGGTCTAATCAATGACACTTGTTGCTTCTCCCGCAAGTCTTCTTTTGTGGATCTCCATTAGGGTTATAATCATCTTGCAGAAAGACTTTAACAGTAGATGATCAATGTTGCACCTCTTACATCTATCCAACAAGGTAGTTCTTTCGCCAGAGCCGGGCTAAAAACTGTGGACAGCCCTTTTCTCCTGACCAAGGAATAGATGAGCAGTCAAAACAAGGGGCCACATCCAGGTTACGTTTCGTATCCACTCAGTTTATCTTCCAGAGACTCAAATACTGCATCAATTTTTGTTATGATCTCAAAATAGTTTAGGTAGTGCTGAAGAGACCCTGAGTTTAATAGAGATGGCACTGACCAAACTGTGTTAAACATCCTTTTCTTTCTGTAAAATACTTCAACACATGTTTGACAAGCATAAAAGCTTAAGTCTCTCTTCCCACCACTTCTGTGATTGCTCAATGAGTCTCTAGCAAGCACCTACAGTGAGCATGTAGAAGAATATTTTTGGGAGGGCTATATTTTGCAGCATCTCACTTTCTCTCAAAGAGGGGACCTTTGACAGAGTTGACGTTACATTAATTCGTCAAGTTCTTCACCAAGTTTTTTTGGTTTATATTCCTACTGGGAGCCTTGAAAATAACTGTCATCGGTAGCAAAGAGGTCTTGAAAGATGAATGTGACTTACAATCATGCCTGGGCCTTTCCAACCATTAGTGGAAATCTATCACAGAGATTTCTGAGTTGATAACCCCATCAATATCTACGGAAAAAAAAAAAAAAAGGAAATCTCTTTCATCTGAGGCACTGGCCACTTTCACTAAGTTAAAGCAGGTTTTTTGTATGCAGTGGCAGTATTTTGATATTCTAATAGGGAGAAATGGACTTTACCCTTAAAACTCCAGAAATATTGTTAAATACTACACTAGATAGTCATGTCATTCTACATTTAAAGGTGGCTTCAGATATGGATTATACAGGACTGTGGTAACCACCAGTTGTGTTATGAACAGTAACTGCAGAATGGCATAACATCTTCCCTGAAGGCAGTTGCCCGTAAAGTAAGATGTCCATAATTGCATTCAGAATATTCTATAGCCCATGTGTTCTTGAGAAAATGACGCATCATAGAATAAATTCAAACAATGCTTCCAGTGACTAATGCTGTCACCAATTTATCTTCCAATCAAATGATACTTTCCCTGAATTTGCATAGATCTAAATGCCAGGAAAACAGATCTTTAGTTCCATTTAGAATTCTAGAATTACATTTGCATCAAATTTGTTTAAAAGATGGGATGTGTGGCTCTGTAATGAATGGCACTAGCAAAGGCTCTGTTGCTTTACTCAGATGGGAAGAACTAAGCATATGAAGGTTTTTTGTTTACAAGAGGGTGTATAGATAACCTCTTTCTTAAGTAAAAAACAAAAAAGAAAAGGTTTTCATAATTCAGTTTGAAGAACGAAGACTACTTCCTATCTGGACTGATCATGTGGAAAAATGTCCTCAAATCTCTACTAGAAAAATGATAACAGAACAGCTCACAAAGTCAAGAAGTTTGGAACAAATTGATACCTTAACATCTGTGAAAAGTACTTAAAATCTCAGCTCCTGCTTTACATACTATGCTGACAACATGTGCCTGCTGTGCTGACACCTTAGACCTTGCCATCAATGGTATTCAAAATAGCTCTGACCTAGGTGTTCTTTAAAAATGAATTGTTTAAAAACATCTCCAAGAACTTTCTACTTACATTAATATACATTGCAGTGATTTGTTAAGCCCATTCTTTTTGTAACCCAAGGCATGCTAATGATTGTTCAGTTTTCATTCATTACAAAAAAACTTACTAATATGTAGCAAATTAAAATGCGTCTTTAATTTTGGCTTGTCTTATAACATAGACACACCTGCTGCCAATTAGAGTCTTATTAATGCTCATTCAGTTTGCTCATGTTGCAAAGAGAATGATTAAACTGAGCCCTAACACCCAGTGTCCTAATGAGCACAGCTGTGTCACAAGGCCAAAAGGTTCCTGGAACAATCCAAAGCTCAGACGTTAAATGGCACTTGCAAATGGGATAATACCTTCTTTCTCTTTCTGCTTATTTAGGGATAGACAAGGAAGTTGAATCCTTCCTCTCTCAGTTCAAGAAGCTCTGCTTTTGTCCTTGTATTGGGCATTACTACAATCACAGCAACTCACATTACTGCAGAAATCCATATAGCATGAATGATCTTAAAAACTAAAATAATAAAAGTGAAGAGGTAAAAGGAATAATGGCATTACAAAGTAGTGATTCCTCTCTCCTAAACTATTTTAACCTATCTCTATTTCCAAACTGATCAGAAAACACAAAAAAGGACATAATAAGATGGCTTGGCAAGATGGACGGATAGTTAAAATACGTGGAATTTTCACAAGGTCCATGGGAAGACCTTATGACATAACTTTGTGTCTGAAGCTAGGATCTAAATTCATAGCTAGGCAATTATATTTAAATGGTCTGATTTTCTGGAGTACCACAAGCCCCAAAAATCTGATGTAGGTCAAATTCAAGGGAAAAATTTATATATTTAGATATTAATAGTAATAATAATAATATTTACAATAATAATATAGGATAGTAAGTTCAGATGGTTAAGGTATGAATATTTTGGCTATGACTTGTTTTCCTGGAAGGGTAAAGAATTTTTCCTTTGCATCACCTTCTGAATACATATACCTAGACATTAGTGTCAGCTTTCTTTATTAATCTGTTCTTGCTATTGTGAGGCTGTCACAAGACACATTACAGTTTAGAACCTTACTACACAAAGTAAGCATGCAACTTCTGACACAGATGAAGCCAGATTATTTGCCCACATATCACAATCAAAAACCCAATCAGGTTTCTGATGCAAGAATCATAAGGATATACATCTTAAGAATAATATTATTACTCAAGATCAGAAAATAAGTCTTCAAGAAAAAACCCAAGCAAATAGTAAAATTCAATACATGAATGTAAAATGGAGCCTGATTAAGTGGAAACAAAAAAACACAGAAAGAAACATACATCAAGCATCTGAATTTTGCTTATTAAATAATGAGAAAATATGAAACAAAACTGTGATGAAAGAAGTACAGGAGTTGCAAGAGGAAAGTACTAGCAAAGTTGAGAAATGAGCTTAAGACTAAACTAATCAAACAGCACAGCTGTCATTGTAAGCTGCTATTTTTATGGATACCATGGAGCTCATTAACTACTGGAAGGAAAAAGATCCCTACAAATAACTGAAGAAAAAGAGGATTAAACTTTCACTGAAGACTACTGGGCTTATACCATCAATTTTCAAAAGATGAAGGTCAGGTGCTCATTTCAACATACTCAGGCGAGTGTTCCTTTTCACTAAGAAATGTCAATCAGCTAATGATGGTTAAAGTCAATATCAAAAGCCATTGACCAAAATTGTTCACAATTGTGAACAATTTTTTGAATGAAGTTTTCTTCATTTTGCAACATCACCAAGAGTGCTTACCCTTTGCCTGAACTGAAGGTCCTAAGTTAATTCTGCTTCTCTAGAAAATTATATGACATGACATATTGCTGACATCTCCAGTAACAGGTATATATTAAAAGCATATTTTTTCATTAAAATTATTATATTATTATAATATATAATATAATATATACTAATATATATTAGTAGAGATATATAAAGACTTTTCTCCAGACCTGAAGAAAGTCTACTGGGAGCTTTGAGGCCTCAAAAACTCCATTGCATTTAATAAAATAACTATAGTGTCACTAGAAAGTAAATTTTGCTTCAATAACAGCCTTGAAATTATATAAAGAAACAAAAGCACACTTCTGGCTTTAGTTAAGTGTTTACTTCACATAAGTGTCTCTGCTTCACTGTGCCATTATCCGCCAGCAGAGTATACCATTACTGGAACACAAGCTCTTATTCCACTAATGTTATTGCTTAAAGAACGTATTAGGATGCTGGTGTTTTCATACAGGAGATATCCATATATCTTTCACAAGTAATTACATTACGAGTAATCCTTTTAAGAGGTCGTCTTTGCTCAGTTGCTTTGCCAATAGCTCTAAGCTTGGTTATATGACAATCCCACTTACTCATAGCACATGAATTGATAACAGATGAACCAGCTAATACACTGGTGCTCTCTGATCAGTCACAAATCATAGCACTTAGGCCCATCAAAGGAAATAAATTTTCATTACAAAGCCTCAAATAGTTTGGTTTTATTTCTTACTGAAAACAGCAGAGAAAGCATGGAATTGCTGAATCTGGAAATAGTATGTGTTCTTTTGTACATTTTGCAAAGAACAACGATTATCAGGAAATACAATCACCAACGTTTTGAAGAGTGATGGCATTCACAATGACATAAAAAATCAGCCGCTAATGACAGTACAAGCATCTCCTTCATGAAGGATAAAAGCAGTAATATGAAGATACGGAATACAGGCGATATCACGAAATACTCTAATTTGAAGACCTAATAATGCCAGCAGATTCAGACTAAGAAGTTTTACTAAATATTCAAACACTTCCTGAATTAATTCTGAAGACTATTTTCCATACTGTGAATTATGTCAAATTTATTAATGAATAAAACCTGTTAACCTGAATACTAACTCTGCATTTTTCTACTACAGTCTACTCCTTGTTCCTGAGATAGTGATTAAAAATAGCAACTGTGACTGTATCTGTCAGTCAGTGCATACACAGATGATGCAGGAGCAGTGTGCAGAAGTGTTTTTGAACCATCAACAAGCAGTACACAGAAAGGCAGTGAATAAATTAAACCAAAAAATAAGCCTCAGGCTGATGCGTTTGAACTTCACTGCAAACATTCCTCATGCATATTTAATTGCTCTATTGAGACTGTGACTGTTCTGGAGATGTTCCAGGCATTATTTCCATTCCATTAGTACGCTTGCAGTATGTGTACTCCTTAACCCAAAATGATTGATTCTATAAATGTCTTCCCACTTACTGACCTGAACATCAATTGAGGTTGTGTATAGATTAAAAGAGAGCGTATGCTTTTTGAAACCAGCCAAAATATATCGTACTCACAAGAAAGATCTTATGGCACAAGAAGAAAGTGGTACTTCTAACTGGCTTCACAGAAATGTTTCAGGCAGGAAGAAATGGAAATTATAACAGTTTAAAAACTCTACTGAACTACACTTTAGACAGAATCTTAATTTAAAGTCCCATCTTTCTGAAGCATAACAAAAACACCCTTTGAAATACAATTATGCATTTGTCTGTGCTTGCATCTTGTAAATTAATTTGTTTTGGGAGAAAGTAATTTTTTTTACTTTCCATAAAAATAAAACTTCAGAAGTTTAGATAATTTTACCAATTCAGAGGTACACAAGGGGAAAAGCTCCATGTTTTTAAAATATCTTCATTAAAACCAAGATAATGTTTTAAACTGTAATTTTTTCTAATATGAACTAAAAGTTTTCCTCTTCAAATTATTAAAGATAAGTATGATTAAAGTCTATCAGCTCAAATTTTGAGTAAGCCACTCTGAGGAAACAAGTGACAGAAGAGAAAACAATCCCAGGTTGCACCAGGGGAGGTTTAGATTGGCTATCAGGATAAATTTCTTCACTGAAAGGGTTGTCAAACATTGGAACAGGGTACCCAGGGAAGTGGTTGGAGATATTTAAAAGACATGTAGACATGGCACTTAGAGACATGGTTTAGTGGTGGATTAGGTGTTGGGTTAATAGTTGGACTTGATGAAGTTAAAGGTCTTTTTCAACCTAAGCAATTCTATGATCAACTTGAAAGCTACAGACAGTCTTAAAACCTTAGTCTTTAAGACATTAAAATCAGTTGTATCACAGTTTGAATGAAAAAATTCCTTATAATAGAGGTATGCTTATGCAGCTTGATCAAGCTTGTACTGAATATTGAAAGAATCCCTTGGAAACATTTATATTCATATTATACTTTATTTACAAAGTTTACAAACATGAGTATGTTAGACTACATGTAACAGAATACTGGAGAGAAGCTTAGACAAGAAATCTGGACCTGCCTTTGAGACAAGTTTCATCCTGAAAGCTAATGCACTAAAAATGACATTGCCATTACACGTGCTGTCTTCCTCCAGATCCTCCATATAAAATTTATTCAATTTAAAACTTATTGTTTCCCACTGAAATTCCAGCTCTTTCAACTCGGTATATCATTTAAAAGTCAAATAAGATATTTCCAGCTTGTTTACTGTCATTGAAAACATGCCTCACTCTGTTTTCTTCCCAAGACCTATGCTTCCTGTGCTATGCCAATTGGCCCCGAATATTTCCATAAATGAGGTCAGGTCAAAGTATGCAAATAAGTAGATGCTGAGCACGTGTCAAGGGCTATTTTTTACTGACACAATACTTTTGTGAGCAGCAAATATGGATTCGCAGATGAGGGATTTAGCACATCTTTGTACCATGTTCCTTTTTAAAACTGGAATTCCAGATAGTAACCTCCCTGGAACAGAGAGTTCACTTCTCTTGGGATGTGCAATGCTGGCACAAGTGAGAACATTTTTAACAGTGGTTTGCTTTGAAACCATGCTCATGGGTTGGTTGTTTATAGAAAATTAATTTACTAGAATTTATAAATTTATTAATCCATATTAATAGTATTATAGTAGAGTATAGCAGAGACCATAGCAGAGATTATAGTAGATATCATAGAATCAGAATGGTTTCAGTTGGAAGGGGGTTTAGAGATCATTTAGTTCCAACTCCCCTTCCAATGCCTTCCACTAGACCAAGTGGCTCAGAGCCCCATTCAACCTGGCCTTGAAAGCTTCCAGGGATGGGGCATCCACAGCTTCTCTGGGCAACCCCTTCCAGTGCATCACCACCCTCACAGGAAAGAATTTCTTCCTTATATGTAGTCTAAACCTGTCCCCTTTCAGTTTAAAGTCATTCCCCGTTGTCCTGTCAAGACATGCCTTTATAAAGTCCCTCTCCATCTTTTTTGTCAGATCCTTTTGTCACTGGAAGGCTGCTGTAAGGTCTCCCTGGAACTTTCTCATCTTCAGGCTGAACAACTCCAGCTATCTCGGCCTATCTTCACAGGAGAAGTGCTCCAGCCAATCTCCAGCAAAATTCCAATAGTTACGTATCAATGCAAATAAAAATCAAAACCAATGCATCTAAATTAAAAGTACCATATATTAAAAAGCAGAATAGCTTAGAAACTTGCACTCAAGTTAACACAGTCACACAATCTCAAAGAGAACATTTATGCAGCACTGGAAGAATGCCATATATAGTATATTTAAAATAAGAAATATTTTTTTTTTATTTTCAGCATAACTTTGAATAACCTAAAACTGCCATTGAGAGTCATTAAACTGAAATTAAAACCTCCTTCATTTTAATGTAATAATTGGACTGTTTCTTGGCCTTTGTCCTTTACCTTGCCAATTGTAAGATATTTTGTAATAAATTCAATTCAATTCAAATTGCTTTATGGCAGAACTAATGGATTCTGATAGGGTGTGTAAAAAACAAATGGGGAAGCAGAAGACAAGAGTATGCAAACAGCAAAATGCAGTAAAAAAGCTTCAAAAAATATGACCCTTTCTCAAAGAAATTCGATTATTCTCATAGCCTAGATTATTCTCAAGGCTGAGTAATTTTTTTCCAGTTGTTTTCACTGGCTTTGCTTTCCCCCTCAGCCATCACAGACAAGGGTTGATGCCCTTTCCATTGAAATCCAGAAAGATTTACTCTTTGTCTGCATTAGAAGCAGCACTGTGCTCGGCCATCTACCAACACAATCAGTAATACAATGAGAACAGTAAACTGAAGTCAAGGTGGTTTTGATTCCAGGAATAGATTACTTCCATAGGTAAAGAATCTGCAAAGATGGAAAATGTCTAGTACTGTATTAACATATCTTTATTTAAACATTTTTCACTGGAGTTCTTTATTTTGATTAGTTAGTATCGTAAATTCATTATGTTCATCAGTATAACTTCCTGTTAGACAAAGTACCTCAAATATGCATGGTCTGAAACTTAACTGGCATCGAGCTTTGTAAGGACTTAACTGCTAACACGATTTAAAAAAAAAATCTAGCAAAGATGCTAAAGTATCAAAACATACATTATGAGAACAAGAGACCTGCAGCGCACCTTTTGTTAACAACCTTTGTTGTGATTTCATCGACAATTTAATCTACCCTTTGTTTTAGGCCTTGCTTTTTCTACAGTCACAATTACAAACAGATAACATGCAATTATCTGAAATAAAAATATAGCCACAGTATTCTCATTATGCTATCCATCCTAAATAAGATATTATAAATTGAATGCCTTGATTAAGATATCTGTCAGCAAATGCATTTAATTTTACAGCCCTACCAATATTTTAAATGTAGAAAAGCAAGTAAGAAACAAAAGAATTGTTCCTTACATCTAAACTGAGGTTTTATACAAGGACTAAATAAGCTTATGTACATTCATATTTATAGTTGTGTTAAGCACATTGCAATTAAGTTATAATTTTTATTGAAATGGCTCTGTTCTGAAAGTGATCATGGGGTATAAGAATCTGAAGGGGACAGAATGGGATGGGGGCATGAAGTCTGGCAGTATTTAAAGAAGTTTCCTGCTCCACATTTAAGTCCAGTCTTTGCAAAAGAGAGAGTCCCATCATTTTTTGTTAAGCCTAAATAACTGAATTTGGATACATGAAGCTATTTTTTCCTTCTTTTAAAGCATCACAAGTTAGAACATACAGCCACGTTCTAGTCCTGTGCAGTACTTCAAATCTCAAGCTGAGATTTCTCTGGAACCACTATTTCTTTGTTGCTATTTGTTTGCCTGTTTCCACCAGAAAACAGGTGGATATGGTGGAGAGTTTTGCTAAATGGTATTTGAAAAATTAATGCCCAAAACAGAGCAGAAATCACATCATTAAGAACTATCAGGAAATCAAGAGGAATTAGACTTTTTTAATCAGCCACTCAAAGGATGACAACTGCTATATCCTCCTGAAACCTGCAGAAGACTAATAATATCATCCAAAGTGTTCCCAGGGAAAGTGATCTCAGGCCCCACTGTTAAACAATTCCGTTAATGTCAGTGGAACAGTTTCACTGTGTTAGTGCATCCAGTTACACTAAAATACCCACGTCTTTAAAACAGTTTCCAAGCTGATTTTAACTGGGCACAAATCAGTTTCAGAAGGGCTTCTTCAGATGGACATGAAAACCAAACAACACTTGACATGATCACTATGTCTTGCAACCTTTGCTAGGAAAAGAAGTTTGTAATTTTGTGTATTCCTGTGGACTTCACAGTCCAGAATTTGTAAATAGTCAATATTTACAGAAAATACAGGAACACTCATTTGTCTTCATTAAGGGAAGATCGGTGCCTGACAATTTCTGTGGTCTTCCATGCTGGGCTTACAGTATTGGCAGATAAGGGAAGAGCAACTGCCATCATCTACCTGGAACTGTGCGAAGCATTTAACATTGTCCCGCAAGACAACCTTGCCTCTAAACTGGAGAGACATGGATTTGAAAGACAGACTGGGTGAATAAGGAATTGGCTTGATAGTGGCACTCAAAGAGTTGTGATCAATGGTTCATGATGACTGGTGTTCCTCAGCATTTGGTACTGGGGCCGGCGCTGTTTAAGATCTTTGTCGGCAACACGGACAGTGCCATCGAGAGCGCACCCTCAGCAAGGTCGCCGACGCCAAGCTGTGTGTTGTGGCTGACACGCTGGAGGGAAGGGATGCGATCCAGAGGCATCTGGACAGGCTTGAGAGGTGGGTCTGTGTGAACCTCATGAAGTTCAACAAAGCCAAGTGCAAAGTTCAGCACCTGGATCGGCATAATCCCAAGCAGAAACACAGGCTGGGCACACTGCATTAATTTCTCCCTTGGACAGAGGAGGTCTGGGGAGAACAACTTGCAGGTGTTGGTGGACGAGAAGTCACATGACCCAGCAATATGCACATGCAGCCCAGAAAGCCAAATGTGTCCTGGGCTGCATCAAAAGCAGCATGACCAGCAGGTCCAGGAAAATGATTCTGCCCATCTACTCTGCTCTTGTCAGACTCCATCTGGAGTACTGTGTTCAGCTTTGGAGGCCTCAAAAGAAGAACGTGCACCTGTTGGAGTAACTGCATAGGAGGACCACAAAGTGCTGGAGCACCTCTCCTATGAAGACAGGCTGAGAGAGCTGCAGTTGTTCAAAATAGAGAAGCAAAGGCCCCAGGGAGACTTATTTGCAGCCTTCCAGCACTTAAAGGGGCTGACAAGAGAGCTGAAGAGGACTTTCCACAATGGTATGTTGTGCTAGGACAAGGGGGAATAGCTTTAAACTGAAAGATTTAGACTAGATATATGAAGAAATTCTTTTCTGTGAGGGTAGTGAGGTCCAGGAAGATGTTGTCCAGAGCAGTTGTGGATGCTCTATCCCTGGAATTGTTCAAGGCCAGTTTGGAAGGGGCTTTGAGCAATCAGGTCTAGAGGAAGGTGTCCCTGCCCATAGCAGAGGGGCTGGAACTAGATGATCTTTAAATTCCCCTCCAACCTATGCCATTCTATGAGAAAGATGAGTCAGGAGTTCAGACAAGTACATTAGCAAATTCTAAGGCACAAATTTTAACATGTCATTAGGGAGAAATACAATTTTAAAAAGTACTCCAGCATTCCAGGAAGGAAAATAATTTAATTACCTTAATCATCACATTTATTTTACAAGAGTCAATTGATTTTTGGAATCCAGACATGACGAAGTCTATGAACTCTGGCTGTGAGCACAAGCAGCTGAAGCACTCACTTTCTGATCTCCACTGAACTCTGCAGCCTTTCAGAGATCACGTCTTGCACAAAACCTCTGGCTGAGGCTGCATCTTCTCCATGCACCATGTCTTTGTTTGGTGGTTTCTGTACACCTTCCCCAAAGGAACAAGTTTGAGTTGAATTGACCACATTTTGGGCTATTATTTTGCCAGACCTCTGCACACTGAAGCAAGGATGCAAGACTGAATTTCTACTTTAATAATCTGAAATGCATCCTTCCACTGTATGAATAATAGTCCACAATGTGCACGCTGAACTAACTGTAACAGTTAGAACTTCCGTCTATCAAAATTATCTGACTATGTATTTATATTATATATTTATCTTTCAGCACTTTTTTTCTCCCTACATGATCAAATAATGCATATTATCTGACAGCTACACTCATCCTGATTTTAGAGTGGACCTGGAATAAGGCCTAGGCTAGCTGTAAATGCTAAAGTTAGAAAAAAATGTTTTTTCTAATAGTAAACAGATTTATTCTGTGGAAGAGGAAGGAAGGTAAAGCACTTAAGCAGAAAGACAGAACTGAGAGAGCAACAACCACATCAGTGATTCTGCTCTTCTGGAAAATCTTCCAGGGCTTGAGTGGAGGCAGAGGTGTCTCCTGCTCAACAAGAACTTTGCAGAAAGTACAGAAAAGGTGCTAAAAGGGGACTTGCTCCAAGAAGACTGTGACTGAACTGAGGATTGCAGCTGCCTATTCAGAAAAAAGAACCTTTTGAAATTTGCCAAGGAAAATTTTCATCTAAGAATTAGAGTTTTTCAGTTTTTGGCATAGAGTGTGATTTTGTGAAAGTATTGTCATTTGGGAGTACTGTTATTACTGAAACATTGGAGATACAGCACTTTAAGAAGTTTTATTTTATTAAAGCTACATGGTAGATAAAATATATTTAGTAATTGTTCGTGATATACCTCTTGCTCAATAAAAGAGATAGAATAAAATATACTTTTAAAAAGAGGTGAAGATGGGTTGCCATATCCATCCAATTACAAAAGCTATACTTAGGAATCTAGTAATTATGTAGGAATAAAAGCTAGCCTTTTTTTCTAACAGGTTATCAACTATTGAATTGCAAGTAGCTACCAAATATAACTCAAAAAGCTTAAACAGGCTGAGGAACTGAAAAGATATGGTATAAAATACATATGCACTACAGGAGTTCAAAGAATTTAAAGCCAAATAAAACTGAAACTGTCTATGGGCCCAGTCCAAAACCCCACTGTAGCTAAAGGATGATGCTTTTCTCTCTTCCACATAACTGTCTTTCCACCAGATTATTCTGTGAATATTTTTTTAAACTCCAGGACATTAAAGGTTTCCACCACTAGACTTACCAGGGGAATGGTGTTTGTTCAGGGGTGTTAGAAGTTTCCTTCCTCCTCTCTGTTGCTGTCTCGAGTGTGTAGTTGCATGTGTGGATGCAGGTGCGTATGGGTGTGTTCTACTTACTGTGAGAGGAAAGCTGCCACGCTGTCCTCACTCTCCTCATCTGCTAACCCTCCTCTTATTCATGCAAATACAAGTAAGAAACAACATATTTTTTGTTTGATCTGTAGGAGTCTCCATCAGAAAAAAATAAATAGGATGAGACCACTTTATGTAACTTGAACAACACAAATAACAAACCTAATGTTCAAACTAAAGTGATCTCACAATTAAAGTTGGCTGTATTGTTTTTTTGATTTTTTTTGAATCCCAGATCTCAGAGCTCCTAAATTTAAACTGTGACTCCCTCAAATGTTTTGCCTTCTGAGAAGAAAAGTGAGATGAGGAATGATTCCCTATGCTTCCTATCATAACTAGAATGTGGAAAAAACGTATGGTACAGCCTTTCTAAATATAGACGAGCATAGGCAAGCTACAAATTTCTTCCTTGATAGTTGAGACAGATGGGAGACTTTCACCTGCACTCCCTCCCATATGCATACCTTCCCTTTGCTCATATATAAGTAATGTCATATAAAGCATCTACCTCTCATGCAATGCATTAGTAGTCTATGAATAACATGGTCCATGTGGTCACACGGGAGGCCTGTGGATTGACTGCATTTCCTAAGACGCTCCTAGAAAAGCCAGGGAAAGGCTGAGACAGTGTTAGAACTGCAAATGCTATCCTGGAAGCCAATCACCCCACAGCTGACCTATGGCTCCAGGTCATCCTTGCCCTTTCTCTCTTGCTTCTGCCAACACTGGCAGCATTTCAGGCTATTGCTGTGCTGGAGGAAGGGAGGAAGGGAAGAAGGAAAAGGACAGACATGTTCAGCTAGGGACTGAGTAACACTTGTAGCTGAAAACAGTGCTCGCTGAGGAGAGTAGATTTGTGGGAGAACCCTAAATTACTGACAGAATAGTCCTCATGAACCAAGGAGTGGGGGCAACTGAGAACAAGGTCTCAAAAATTTGTCTAACTCATGTAGTTGTCAAGCTTCAACCATTCTAGTGAGTTTTGAGCACTTTGACTGTTCCATACTAGGCACTGTAAAAGCACTTTGCTATCCAGATGGAAAAATTCTCCTTAGGACATGAACCAGAGAGTTTGTACTGTACCAGACATAGATTTAAACAAAAAGTTTTGTGCAAATATTTTCAATAATACAATATTTTCATATTTATAAAATATTTTCATATATTGAAAATAATAAATAATGAAAGCTAAAAATAGGCAGAAACCTTAAACAACTACCCTTTATAGGAAAGAAAGTTCAGTGGTCTGTACTATGATGAATTATTTTCAATATTTTTTCATGTTAACAAATTGTCATTTCACAGTACAACTTACCAATAATACTCAGATGGGTATTTCTGTATTAACCATAATACAGAAATTAAAGAAATGCTCTCGAAAATATTTTAGCCATCTCTTGAAAAATTATAATCATACTTCCTGACTGCTAGACTAAAGGTAACAATTACTATTCATGAATGGTTTTATCCTGACAATATATTTTACAATGCCTGTTCAGATTGGTAGTCAGATTACTCAATATAAACCATCTGTGGAGGACTTTAATGAATATTTATTATCTCGCTTATCCAAACTGAAGTCATTCACTTTGGTTATAGCATAAGAATAAAAGATTTACTCTGAGCAATAATATTGGAAAATATTTTTACATGCTTTTATACTATTTGTGCTATTTACCAGGAAATCTGCCTTATCTTCTAGATGATTCCAGGTTTCTGTTCAGTAGTCAGTACCTTATCCCAAGATAAATTACTTAAATATGAAAGAATTAATAGATAAACTTAAAAACCTCCAACACAGGGAGGTATTGTGAAACTAAATGTACACATATTATAGATACAATTATTTTGCTGCAGACTGCATCACAAAAACTTTTACTCAAACTTAATGAAAGGTTGCTTTTTTGGGTCAGTACATAATTTAGATTGAGAAAGCTATAATGTCTAACTAGTTTTTCTCAGTGCAGCCTATAATGAAAAGAACGGATGTTTTAAGAAGCTGTCTTTTGAAACCAATTTATGAACTACATTCATATATGTGAAAAGAACATAATTGTACAGTATTAATTTATCATCTTGACTATAAAAACATAGAATATGGAAATGTAACTTATAAACCCAAAAACTCAAATAGGTTCATAATGGGAAATCTCTTATAAAAAATGTTGCATTTCTGTGTGGGAGATGTGGTTATCTATCTCAGAAGGAAGTTTTCTCTACTTCTAGGGTACAAAATGTTCAATTAAGAATACTACACTAACCTATGTTTGACACAATCCACTATAAACATAACATATGTTCATGAATTAGTACTCTGTAGCAATTCTGTGCAGTTATTTTCAATAAAAGCTTTCAAACCTATATTACTAGGTCGATTTGCTGAATTAACATCCTGTGATTGCTAACACACACTTCTGAGCATGTGTAGTTTTATTTTTAATTAAAGAAAGCTAGCGAGAGCTTATGGAGCTACACACTAAAGGAAGATTATTTAGCTTGAGAAGTCAAACACAGCAAACATAGAGAATCACAAATTTACAATTATACGTATTACTTTATTTCTTCTCCATGTTGGTATTTGTTTTATATCAGACAGGGGTCTGTGTCAAAGACATGTTATTGCAATGAAGACTGATCATTGTATACACATACAATGAAAGTCTAGCCAATGACACTAGAGAAATGGATTCCAGCCTGTTACGCCCATATTCAAATGCTCAGCTTGTATATATTTTTCTGTCACCCTGCCTGCAATCAAGATTCAGCTGCACAATCCCCTATTATTTCTACAATACCCCATTTTGATAATCTACCTTTGAATATAAATTTTCTATTACCTGGTTACACAGACCTCAGCAGCTGTTTTTCTCTCTTCCAGTAAATTCATTTCTTTTTGTTGGTGTCCTGTTTTTCCCTATAGCTAAAAGTTCACGTGAAGAACTCTTCATGCCTTGCTCACTATAACCCCCCATCCTCTGTTAGGAAAGTTTCCAGGACAATTAATATTGGAACAGTTTTTCAGGTCTCGCCTCTATTAACCAAACTGCATACACATCCCAGAGATGTCCTGGCGATTTCATTCCAACTACTTTGCTTGATTCTCCACAGCTTTCTTTTTTGCCCTATTTCCAAGAGAAAATCCCTGCTCAGCCAAGCTGGCCTTCTGCCTCGCCTGCTTGACTTCCAACACTTAAGAATTGCCTGCTCCTGTGCCCTTAGGAGGCGATTGAAAAGTGACCAGCACTGATGGACCCCAGCTCCTGCAAAAACATCTTCCCAGGGGACCTTACTTGCTAATTGCCTGAGCAGGCTGAAGTTTGCTCTCATTTCCAGAGCCAAGGTTTAGCTGGCACTTTTCCTCCTGTCAACAGAGAGTTTAAACTCTATCGTTTCATGGTCACCATGGCCAAGATGGCTTCTCCTGCCTTATCAAGGTAGCTGAAAATGTGCACATTTCTGAGACAATTTCTAAATGTTAGCACACTTAGGCTTACTAGTTTTCTTAATTGCCTTCAGTAAAGAACTTTGTCAAAACCCTTGGGAAAGTCCACATAAATTAGATCAAGCATTTCTTCCTCATCCATTATTTTGATGACAAGTTCAAAGAGTTCTAACAGATCAGAGAAGGTTTTCTTTCAGCAAAGCTTCCCTGGCTTC
This sequence comes from Pipra filicauda, assembly GCF_003945595.2. NCBI lineage: Eukaryota > Metazoa > Chordata > Aves > Passeriformes > Pipridae > Pipra > Pipra filicauda. The sequence goes on from NW_024104543.1 coordinate 166,823, forward strand.
TTTCAGTTAAGTTAATCTAGAGCTTTGCTCATAATTCCATTATTGATGATATATTCAATCCATTTAGCTAACACTGAACTCAGACTTACAGGCTGGTAGGATAATTCTATATGTAAGAAAAAAAAAAGGCAGCAAAAGCAAAACAATATTCAAATTTTAATTTTAAATTTAATTCAAATTTAATTTTTCAGTAGGCAATTAAGTGCTAATAAAACTTGCATCAGCTCAGCTCCCTTCAGTTCCTTATAAACCTTGTGTGCAGACAATCTGCCATCTGATTCTTTCTTTTTAATATTTAAATTTCTCTTATTATTTCCTTTAAATGCCTCAATTTAATAAAATAGCTTATTTTTACTACTTTACGAGTGTAGGATACTTAATTTTATTTTCTGTAGGAGAACCCATATAAATAGATATTTCAACTTCTCTGTAACAACTGTTTTGAAATGTGCTCTTTAAAAGTAGCAGGTCTGATGATATTTTCGTGAGTTTTTCTGTTCCTGATGTAGTTAAAAAAATTTTTGCTATTTTTTTCATCTTCAGCTAAAAGGTTGCTTCAGCTACAGATTGCTTCTGAGAATATGAATTTTCCAGCTTCAATTTTTCCTGCCATAATTTGTGTTCTCTTTCAATAGTTACACTTGGCCTGAATTCATCTGGAAGAGGCCACATTTGGGGTAAAATAAACTCTTACCCCTCAAAATGTTATGCACTGATTTTTTAATATTTTTCTTAATTATCTGAGACAGACTTGCCATTTTAAATCCTAGTCATGTGGTGACTCAAAGAATTGCTTTAATTAATTTCATGGTCACAAAAGGAAATTCACATATCTACTTACCTTAATTACTAGGAATGACAATGGGACATCTAAATATTATTACATATAGCAAAAATTTTGCAACTCAATTATAAACACTGCCAAAATATAACAAAAGAAACTGTATAAATAAATTTTTAAATTACATTTTTACACCAACAACTTTGATTAGCAATTGTTCACCCATGCAGTTTTCGCAATGTTTAATTTTTTTGTTAGACCAGGTTTAACTTTTTTTCAACCATGTACTCTGTTTATATCTCTTTCTGCCATTGAGAATAAGAAAATATGGTTTTGGATATTCTATAAAAGGTTCGGTTACAATAATCTGATTTTACTACTTTCCTACCAGAATAAAACGATCCGAATGTTTCCTTTCTTCCAGAAAGCTCTGGCAGATTTTCCCCAGTCTGGGTAGGGTTTGTCCTGAAGCATCATATCTGTGACCTATAGGGAAAGAAGAAATAGTAAATAGTTGCAGTGGTGTCACAAAAGACAGTACTAGAAAGGACTTTAAGAACACTTTTATGTTATATATGGCACACCTGCTTCAGTTCTGATAATGTTTACAGTTAGAAAATAGAATAATAGTATGTCCAGTGTTACTTGCGATCAAAATAAAGTATATTGGCCTCCATATTCTGCCCCTAGAAGTGCATGCAACTCCTTGAGAAACAATGAAACCTGTAGAGATCCGAAGATAAGAACAAAAGATGAACCAGTCTAGAAGTTAAAGCAACCTACAGAACACAAGTTACATTCCCCTGTGGCTGAAAAGCTTTCTGGCTCAACCTGGGAGAGGCAATACGCTTCCCTGAGAGCAGCATCAGCAGAATTTCCACTCTTGAAAGCAGAACTGCAGCCAGGGAGTGCAAGCCTGTGAATTAAGCACTATATGCCATTTATAATCTCCTTTCACTTCCTGGAATCAGTAAAAAAAGTGCACCTGGGACTAGCAACACAAAAAAATCTCAAAACTTCCACAAAGTTTTAAAAGTATGAAATATTTACCCTCATTTTCATAATTCCTACCTAAAGAGACCATACATTTCTCTGTCCAGAGACTCATATGTATGCAGTACTTCCGGGTGGTACATGAAAGTATTAAAAATTACTTTCAGCTCAATGAGAAGGGTGAACACCCCTCAGGCACCTGTACTTTTGGGAAGCTGTGTTTTCATATCCATTTACTTCAAATTAACTCTACTAAAAAGCACCAAAATTACATTACAATAAACTCATCAATTTTGTTGTGCAAAACATCCAGAGGAGTGCAAAACCAATTCATATGATAAGATTTAAGAAATAATTGAACAGATAAAGGAAATGAGGGAGACCACCTGCTTCAAAATTCAGAGAAGTAAAACAAATTCTATCTGCCATTGGTATCAGGACTCACTGGAAAATTGCTATCTGTTTTGATCAGTATGAAATTAACTCTTAACAAAGGTTTCAGGAGGAAATAACTTCAAATTGAAGACAAAATTTCTTGTTTTTAATTTCCACACTAAGGTTTAAAAATCCAGTTTACTATCCAGAATGTGAGCTACCACTTTTAATCAATGGCATTAACAGTGTTTATCAAAAAGAATACGTGGCCCGCAAATAAATTAAACCTGTATTCAAGTCCTAAATTTTGGCTTCAAGACAATTTGGGGTTAAAAGTGCTCAGCATATTAGTCTGAAGGGCTGGGTTCAAAGGATAATGAACATGTTAAATAGAAATACCTATTCTAGGATTTTATTACTCCATTAATCCTAACCTTAACAACGAACAGATAATATACCAAAATACCACCTTTACTAACTGTTTTATGTGGGTAACTATTTTCTCAGATCAGCAAGCTATGATACTTTTATATAAGATCCCTATTATCTAAATTTCAATATATATTTAATGCTGAACGAAACCTCTGCAAAGATTTAATTCACTACTTTAGTAACACCTTTTTTCCTCTTAGGAAGAGTCTACATAGTGATGAATATTTGCAAAGAAGAACAGATATTTCAAGAATTTTTATTCATGTTTCAAGGTATTTTCTCCAGATGCTTTCTGGGAAATGGTTATTATATTTGGTAGAAGGATGTAATTTGCAGCTTTATGACCAATTATTAGAGTAGCATGTTTCATGAGAATGGTATGCAAGATGGACACACTTTCTGAAGAAAATGGCAAGATGAAGCAGGAAATGTTCTTTCTGATATCAAACAGTTGGTATTTTATCTCCCAGCTTTGGCATTTATTTTAAGTCATATCAACAGATCAATGTAAGGTCAGTTGCAGCTAAATTGGCTGAAGCAGAAACAGTCATTAAAGGGATGCATTCCATAAAGAGAAATCCAATTACCTGTTGCATTAGAGAAATCAAATTCATTTTCTGGTTTGGTCAAGGACAGTCAGTGTGGCAAACAGCTCACAGGAGAAAAGCACTGAACATTGTCATAGAGCAAGCAAGTTTTAGACAGAAACATAAAAAACTCATTGTTCTTAGAATGATGTTTTTAGAAAAGCAAAAATATAAATTTCAATTCAATTTGCAGAATTTAGCGTAAAGGAATGTGTGACTATGGGTTTTTTCTCTGTATTTCACAATGCAATTGCTGGACATCAAACATTTATCTCTTTTTTACTGGACTACATTTGAAAACATTGCTGATATGTGGAAATAAAAAATAATTGATCATTTCAGTAATTGTCTGTACACATCTTACATAATCAAGATAAAATAGGGACAGCCACTTACAATATAATTAAGTAATGTTTGGGGTTTTTTTAACTAGGAGATGCAATATACTTTAATCAATAATTACACTGATTCAACTCAGAAAGGAATGACTCCTACATATAGTCACTGTATACTCTTTCATTTTTTTTAGTGTCTCGTGAGAGAAACAGTTACACTGTACTAAATTGCAGAATCAAAGCTGCATCACACACATTGCCTGACTGTTTAAGTTACACAAATGTTTCAAAAAAAATGTCCATTAACAATTAATATGTCTTGTATATATGATGGAACCTTAAATTTCACTTTGCCCTATAAAAAATGATTTTATCAGCTATTCATATTATTCACTTTATATTAACCATGAAGCTAACTCATAAAGCTTTAAAAAAGGTATATTACTATCATTAAACTAATAGCAAAATGTTATGATTCCGATTTTTTTGTTACAGAAAAATAAACTGTTCCTTTTAATATGATCCTTTTGATGTTTGATACAATCATAAAATCACAGAAAGGCTTGGGTTGGAAGGGACCTTAAAGATCATCCAGTTCCAACCCCATCCTGCCATGGGCAGGGACACCTTGCACTAGACTAGGTTGTTCAAAGCCCCATGTAACCTGGTCTACAACATATACTGCTAAACAACATATAATACAATAATTTGAAAAATTATGTTATATCACATAGAAGAAAGAACCTGTGATTCAAAGTCATATTCAGAACAAGTAACTTAGACAAGAAGCACAAAAAAGCAAAATCATAAAAGCTTCAAAAAAAGAAAAAAACCAACGAAGGAGTAAGATACCTAAGATACCTGAGATAAACTAAGTGGAACACTAAGACACCTTAAGGATCGTTTATTGATCAGGATGGTCTACACATACTTTAGATCTCTTCTTCTTAGACACTCATGTCAAATGATGCTACGTTGTCTTCCCAGCACAGGCAGTCTGCACTGGGAGTTTCAGGTAAGGCAAACTATCTCTTCTATTAATAAGTTAACAGCAAGTGGAACTTCTTTTCAAAAAAAAAAAAGAAAAAAATTACTTAATACTTTGGTCTGCCTTCAAAGTATCTTCCAGCTACTTACTAGCAGGAATTACGCTATCATCTTCAGAGCACAAACAGATGACCCATGTAACACTAATGCAGCATGGGCTGCTGGCTGAGCTGTTTTCATCTGGCAAATTGTATTGTTGAAATCTAGTAGTATAAAAGTACATTAGATGGTTTCATAATAGCACTTCTTCATATAAGCAGCTGCAGAAACTGTTTCTTGAAAGAGAAATGGACTCTGGACTCTAGGACATGACGAATTCTATGATGCAATACTCATTACGTGGAGACCAACCCTAAGCAGAGGATTTTCATTGCTTTATTCATACTTGAATAAATCATCAAAACAGAATAAGAGCGTCCCTCCAAAATTCAACAGAAGGTAGAAGAAGCCAGAATCCACAAGAAAAGCCTGGAAACACAAACCAAATGGTGAAATCCGAAATATTTTTTTTATTTTGATACAGCAATGTGCAGTGAAAGGTCTAATGGACAGTAGGACCGCAACATCTAATAACAGTAAAAAAACTGTTTGTATGCAACTCTTCAGCCAGGAGGACATGACATCATGATGTTATTGCTGGAAAATGGAGTAGTCTGAATAACTGCATTTGGCAAAATATGTCTATCTACCACTGTTTACATGAGTCAAGTATTATAAGTTTTAATTCTTTCAGTAAGAATGAATATCACATATTCTAGGAGCTTTCAGAAATTGTAAAGATGCCGTAGTCTCAGGACAGGTCTGACACTATGCAAGAGCATGAACAAGAGCTCCAGGCAAGAGCATGAACACTGCAAGCCTCATCAAAAGAACGCATTGATATTTTTGCAAAGACTCAGTATTGCTTACGTGTTTCTGAGAAGTATGTGGATTTTTCTCCAGAGTAAGGCTAAATCAGATTAAAGTAATTACGTTTCCTGAAGTCAAAGTGTGAAGTCAATGACAGCTAATGCATACCGCTGAGGGCACATGCTCCCTTTACTTTGCTGTTATGTGCTTTTAGGTAAGACCTATATATAGGTGTCCCACTAACTACACATCAATTCTTTATCATATCTCAGTCTTTAAGTACTATACTACATCACAGTAATCATATACCAAACTAGGGAAACATTTAGTACTCAGTCATTAAAATCTTCTATCCATCACTTTTCTCTTTTTCTTCTTTAAGATATTTAAAAACTGCAGTGCTGTTCACTTGATGTACAAAAGTAACCTATATGGAAAATACTTTTATCCTTTTTTCATCTAGATGTCAAATTGTCTCCCATGGATGGCAACCAATCTGATAGCCTTCTGTGATGGGTCGACAAGGGGAGAGCATTGGATGTTGTCTACCTTGACTTCAGCAAGGCTTTTGACACTGTTTGCCATATCTTCATAGGTAAGCTCAGGAAGTGTGGCTTAGAGGAATGGACAGTGAGGTGGATCAAGACTGCCTGAATAGCAGAGCTTAGAAAGTCATGATCAGCAGAGTAGAATTATGTACCAGTACATGTTGGGGTCTGACCTACTAGAGAGCAGCTCTGTCGAGAAAGGCTTGGGAGTCTTGGTGGGTGACAAGTTGACCAGGACCCGGCAGTGCGCCCTTGCAACCAAGAGGGCCAATATTATCCTAGGGTACATCAGTAAGAGTGTGGTCAGCAGGTTGAGGAAGCTGACCCTCCCCTTCTATTTGCCCCAGTGATGCCACATCTGGAGTACTGTGTCCATTCTGGTCTCCACAGTTCAAAAAAGACAAGGAGCTATTGGAGACAGTCCAGAGGAGGGCCACAAAGATGATTAGGGATCTGGAGCATCTCTTTTATGAGGAGAGGCTGCAGGAGCTGGGCTTGTTTAGTTTAGAGAAAAGACTGAGAAGGGATCTCATTAATGCATATTAATATCTCAAAATCAGGTGCCAAGAGGATGGTGCCAGACGCTTTTCAGTGGTGCCCTGTGACAGGATGAGGAGCAATGGCCATAACTTAAAACACAAGAAGTTCGACCTCAATGTGAGAAAGAACTTCTTTAGATTGAGAACAACAGAGCACTGGAACAGGCTGCCCAGGGAGGTTGCGGAGTCCCTCCCTCTGGAGACATTCAAAACCCATCTGGATGTGTTCCCGTGTCACCTGCTCTAGGTGATCTTGCCTTGGCAGGGTGGTTGGACTGGATGCTCTCCAGAGGTTCCTTCCTATCCTAACTATTCTGTGATTCTGTGATCATACCTCAACATTTCCATAGCTTACACATGATAATATGAAATTCCTATTTTATTTTTGAAATTTTTTTGGCAGTTGAGCAGAAGTGTCAAAAACATTGTTACACATGCTTCAGAAACAACTGTTAATTTATTTCAATCCTCTCTGCTGCATTTTGGAATATACACAATGCATAAATGTTTGAAAACAAATGTAACAAATATTTCTAATTAGACTTACAGATCTATAAGGGCGATGATATTTTTCAGGCTAAATATTAATAGTCAGCTCTAAATACAGTGCTAGATTTTAAAGAAATTTTGGCTGCTTTCTACATCTTGGAACATTCCTAATTTGGTTTGATTTCTATCAGGGAAACAACGAAACCTCTTTTAGGGTACTTCTCCAATTTAATAGCAAGAAATTCTAAGTGACAGCAAACACATAGATTGGCCCCTTCAATCTATTCTGTTTTCTCATTTTAATCAGAGCCAGCACATTGTTCTTGTCTTACCAACACATACTGTTTTAACAATAGACAAAAACAACATTAAACTGATGTTGCAATTCAGTGGTCAATATGAACAATAAAGAATATTATGGTTCACTTTTGTTGCTCCTGCAACAGTCCCCAATGTGATTTTGTGCATTTTCATATTTCCTACCAATAAAATGTCTCCTAAGTTTTGCTCTTATGAGATGTTATTCTCCCAATCCACAACATTTGCACATATGCACTGTCTAACATTTGAATTTCCACCAAAACCATTTAAAGAACTTTTTTTTGTACAAACAGAGAGGAGGTTTATATTATTTATTGCCATCTTTGCTGATCCGCGCAAATTTATCTCTTTACCCATTGAGGAAGTAGCAAGCCTCCTATTTTTTAGCCAGCAGATCTTGATTTGGCTTTGAGTATTATCATAGTAGTTTCTGCACAACCCAGGGATAACAACTCAACAAGATGGTGAGAACAACTAAAAATATATATGCTTTAGACTCAAGTTTAGAAAAGTCACTTTTGCTAGCACTTCCTTTCCATTTCCAAACTGAATTAGGACAGAATGCTCCACAGAGGCAATGTCTAGCCCACAATGAATTTCTGGTAGAAAAACTTTAGATACCAAAAGGTGGGGTAGGGAGAAATCTATTTTAGGTCTATCCAAGTTATTCTGGAAATTATACTTTGAATAATTTCTAAATAAATTTTGGGATTTTTAAAAGCCATATATAAAATAAATCAAAAAAAAAAAAAAAAAAAAAAGGAAGAATTTTCTTTTAATGGGAAATTCCTTGACAGTTCGTAAATATAAATAACTGTTCAGGAACAACTGTACAATTGAAGCAGAGCTTCTGCAGAAAAACTCTAAGCTGTGCCATCTCATTTCCCATCATGTTTCAAGTCCCTACTGTGCACATAAATCACTACATGTGTGCAACAAAATATACTGGCTGTCATGTGGCAAGCACTTACTGTTTATATAACCATTGACAGCACGTTTCAGAAGACTTTTTTCTTGCTTTACAGCTTCCTTATTAGTGTTACAAATGCATAACCAGAGGTCTGGGTAATATCACGTATTACAGACAAAGTGTGAGACATAAAGCCACACCATGATTTTTATTTAAGACATTTAACTCAGTTCCATCTTAGGCTGTCATGGCAGGAGAGCTTGCTTTACTCATTTAGGGAGCTTGGTGGTTTTGGTAAAAGGCCAGAGACAGAAGTCATGCCATGTTTGGTACACATTTGCCACATGCATCTAGACCAATGTAAATTCTTTTTATAGTCAGTGAAAAGAAAAAAGCATTTCTGGGGTGAAATTCATTTCAAAATGGGTTCTGTTGTAAAGATGCACCTACTTTTCTTCACTCTAAAACAGAACCTGTTCAGATGATCACACTGCTGGCACTGGAAGTTTGGTAACATGAATCCCAACACGGTTTCCTACGTTTCTTAGTGTTTCTCACTGAAGTGTCATTAACCCAGTTAATGAAATACGTGATGGCTCAACAGATGAAGTTTTGTCATAGGAAAGGGCCATATTCACACATCCAATACCTAAAAATTAGGCTTTTGCCCTCATCAGGCTGTTTCAGACAGAAACTTAGAGAATCCTTAGAGTTGCTTGGGCAGGTCTTGGAAGGGAGCAAGCAAAGACTGTAGAGAGACCAGTCATATCACAAAAGGATAACCCAATCCAGTGAGCAGAGCCAGGCTATGCAAATACCGGTTACAGAGGTGCTTGCTTAAGCACTTGACTCAGGTTTCCACAAGATATCCTTCTGTACTTTTGAGATTAAAACTTCAGTTCTCTAGGGAACAATGCCAAAGGTGCATTGGTTTACTTCTGTGCAGCAGGCTATTGCTTAAAGCAATCAAATCAGTGTACCCATTTTATTCTTGGATTTACCAGTGCTTACACCTTAACCAAAATTATAGGCATTATCCATTGACTTTAATTCAAAAGGCATACCTAGGCTAAGAGTCAGCCTTCAGGTCTTCCCATCTTCTGTAGTTACAGAATCAGACGACTTATCCTTTCTTTAATCCTATGAATCTTAAACACCTATCTACAAACCAAAGCACTGAAGAAAAAATTGAGCCAGCATGTGATTAGCATGGAGGCAGGCTGTGTTACACTGATGGAAATGGCAGAAGGTTAAAAAGGAGTTCATGCTGAAAGGGAATTTTTATGCAAAATGCAAGTAGCAGTTTTTAAATTAGGGTGGAATATATAATATCTTGGAATACTGGAGGAATGCAAGCATTTCACCGTTTGCCTCCAAACTACAGCAACAACAGGTTCCAGACTCCAAGTTGTACAGTCACATCACATAAACACAGAAGTTTTGGTTTAGGATATATGAAACTATACACCAAATGGTGGCATACTGTAATTAAGATATGATTCAGCCTTTAAGATTGTCTTAACCTAAGCAAAATTTTTGATGTCTGAATGTGCCTGCAAGTCACAGACGAGTTCAACTATCTGGTCTCATAAAAGACATAGAGCTCAGGAAGGTCAATATCCACAGCAATGAAAAACTGGGAACAAATTCTGGTTTGATCTGGCTTAATACAACACAGATGCTGAGCTATTCTGGCTAGGTTGCCAGCAGTTCTGGATATACTGACAAGGAGTATTTATGTCTCTAAAGACAGTTCTGCACTTTGCAAACAGGGAACTTACCAGAGTACCTGCTGTAGAGTACACTACCAGCTTAGGCATGTGAATAAATGTCAATTCCCAAGGCATGAAGGAGTCCCATGCCAGACAGGTTCACAAGAACAAAGGTTTCTACTGATCAAATTTAATTTCTTCTTTCAACATCTCCATCTAACAATTTTCTCAGCAAGGCTTGCACATACTCATGTGCTGTAACAGAGGCAGACAGCTTTCTGCACAGGCCATTAGCTTGCTCTCAGGCAGTGGCATCATTTTTATTTGTATCATGATGCCCTCAGATACTTACAGTTAGAGTTGTATACTGTCAATGTAACTTCTGTGTAGTCTATGTTTTGATGTTCCAGAAGGTCATCATCTGCTGTTCTGACACTGGTTCTTCAGAAAAAAAGTGACAACACACACACTACTTGGTGCCTTTCTCCTGCCTTTCCCTTTTCCACAAATATTTTAATTATATTTGGTGAGTTAAGGGATGACAGAAGACCAACAAATGAATAGACAACACTTGCAGTGAGGGCACAGTGTTAAGGTGATTCTGTGACAGGTGAAGGAGTAAAAAAAGAAATATTTGTGACAATAATTTGTGACAACAACATATTTCTAATTAAATATTTAGGACTGTGCTGTTTTCTTCTCTATTTAACTTCCACTTAGTGACTACTAAGGGAGTATCTTCTAGTGGAGAAGGCTGAGTGAATGTGAGACACAATGGGTGTTTTTGACAATTGTTGGGAATTGATTTCACTTTACACAGTGTGTTCTAGATCAACAGGAAACGTTAACTAGAGTAAATATAAGTAACATAAGCATATCTTTCAAAAATCTCTCTTGATGTCTACATAATGCAGAACCTAGTAAAAATGAATCAATCAGTTCGAATCATGAATACGATTTCAAGCTCTGATGTTTACTCTCTGCCTTTCACCACTGTCCCACATCCAGGCACATAAGCCACAGGAGATCCATCTGAACACTGGGATGCCCTAAGCGACGGGCAGGAGACACACACTGCTGAGACACTCCCCTGCTTCCTCTTGCCAGAACAAAGAGCCTAATTAAACGAAAATCCATCTCCATGCTGCTGATATCATGCTGCTTTTCCAGTTGATTCAAAGCTGTGGTGTACTGACAGCTCAGAGCGGTTTCAATCCATTTCACTTCTTTATGAGAAGCCTTTACTTTAGAATAAGTAAAGGGGAACTCGAAACTTCCTTTACATGGCCTTTTCTGTTCTGCTCTCATAGCAAACACAGTCCAATAGCGAATGAGAACAATTCTGCACAAAACAAGTTTCTCATGAAAACTTTCACCAGAAAACAAACTGCAAAAATTCATGAAGCATTTGTGAAAAACTTTTCCATGGCTCTTTCCAGTATTTTCTTTATCATGCTATAAGAGATTATAGGACTAAAATGTTTCTGTGCAGCTGCTGGTCCTTTGCCACATTTATGGGCAGCATCATTAATGGTTTTAAATTACCCTTTTATACTGAAGCTACAATCACATTGAGCACACAATCCATCAACAAGTTATAAATCCTTCTATGTATCCACATTTCCTGTGCAATTCTTCACTTGAGGTGCAAGCATGGTCATAGTTCCTATAAACCCATTCTCTTTAAAAAAATTACTTTGGTCTTACTTACAGAATAAAGAGTTCTCATGGAAGGTACTCAGTGGAAGGTAATTACTACCAGTTTCACTCCAACAGAGGAAAATCTCCAGACTCCATTGCAAAATCATCTGCTATTCTGAATAACAAATATTTTGTTTTGAAAAGTCAGTCAACTATTTTTTCTGTTGGATTATGTTCTTTACATTCCGTCAATTTTAAAACACTTCAGATTATAATTAAAAGGTAAAAATACCCATCAAAATTCACAAAAGGATGAAGTATCTTTTTAGACAGCTGAGAAATAACATTTACTCTTAAACTGTATTGGGATTATTCAAGGTATTCTCAGTGCTGAAAGAAGAATACAAAATGAAGTTATGTGCCTATTCCCTCAATAGGGAACTTTTGGGATTAAATATTCAAAAAATTGAGATAATCGCTAAAATTGTCTCTATTAAAGAATCATAATATTGGAGGCCTTTAAGGTTTCAACCGATATTGCCTCTCCCTTAAAACGGTGTAATTTGCTCAGCTCAGATATACCAAATTAAGAAAGGTGTTAACATTAAGTTTCCTTTTATTTTCATTCGGGTTTTAAGTTTCATGTTTTCAAAGATTTCACAGCAAATGTGATGCCTTGAAATAAAGTGGAGTATAAAACACTCTTACAGTCACACAAAACTCCACTTTGGCTTTCAGATAAAATTCCTGCTACTGCAGAGTCAAGAAAAAATATTACAAATTTTAACAACTCCGAATACTGATATGTTTTTGTACAGTAAACACCAAAGGGAAAGCTGGTTATTAAACATTAATGAATACAACCGAAAATGTTTCATACTGATCCTTGTCTGGGAAGAATATTGAAGACACACAGAGGATAATGGTTTGTGAAGAATTCTTAAGTACTTGTTCGGTTGCTAGAGGGTATTTTGGAAAAGGAGGTACAGCGTAAGATGAGAGCTGAGAGAAACTACACTATCTCCATGGGAAGGATTTTACACTCCCTTCTAGAATTGTGCTGAAAGATGTTCCACAGCTAATTTGACAGTAAATAGATACCAGGTGTTGCAGACTGGGAAGTTAAGGATTGCTAGAAATGATTGGTAGTAACATTGCTTCCGCACATCCCCTTGGCTGTAGTCTTTATCCAAAATGCTTAGTTACTGAGCATAGGCAGAACTTTGTATTTTTGTTAGTTTTTTTCAATAAGGAGTGCAAGAATGCTAAGACCTCTGGGCAAAGAGAACAATCTAAGAGAATGGAAGGAAATTTTTTCCACTTTTAAAAACACTTGAGAACACAATTCTTAATATACAGTTGTTTTTCAGCTCCAAATATACTCTCATTTGAAACTGAGTATCTCTTATATAAACAAAGAATCAAGATTTTTTCATTTTTTCTTTCCTGCCTTCATATACATCACGGTCCATCCACAAACTTTTATCCCATGGGGAAGCAGGATTGATATCGCTTAGAAGTTTGACACGTTTATTCTTTATCTACCGTCTACACACAAAACCATATGAAGTCAGCTAATAGTCACTCATTAAAAAATACTTTTGCCTTATAAATATTCATAAGATACACTGTAGTGAAAACCAATATATTCTTTCAAAAAAGAACAAAGGAGAAAAAACACAAAGAGGCCAACTTTACAAGAAAGTTGATTTTCTTAAAAGTTCAGATGTTGCAAATTAAATATGCTGCTTTATCAACATGGTGTAAAGCAGATTTTTTTATCAGATTGTCTTTTGAACAACAATTTTTGGTCAATTACTACTTCCCATGTGGAAATTTCTCAAGGCTGAGCCATACTGTGTGCACAGCTGATATGGTACAATCTTTCCTCTACAGCTGGTCTTGTTTGTCACCTTGGCTTACTTGATTAAGCATTTTAATCAGTGCTTTGCGTAAGACTGTACACCTTCTGTTGAAAATTGTCTGGCTGGTGTTTAGTTGAAAACCAGTTGACTTCTTAACATCTTACTTAGATTTGGCCATTGCTCATTCTACCATTTTTGAAGGGTTTATAATCAGTATCTTAAATTCTTTCTTTCTTACCAAACAATAATAAATGTTCTCCAATAACTGCAAAATTCCATACTAATAATATTGGTAAGCACCTTCCAATGAAGCTGCTAAGCTGTTTTACATTTAGCATAATGGCATGGAGAATATATAACACAACTGCCTCATTTTTGCCTTAACCTTTGACCTTTTTTCCTCTAAAAAATAAAATACTGGGTTTAGTAATATATTTATCCCTTATATTCTGTCTGTTTTGTTAAATCATCCCTTTTATTCAGCCAGATCAGGTGTTTGAAGCATTCTTTTAGACAAAGTAATTCTGCTTTTTCTCCCAGAGTTCTCAGGAAATTAAATGCAGATTATATTTACATGCTTTAGTTAGCTTCAATGTACAATTTAAAATCACCTTTATTCTATTCATCCTGTCTATGTTTATATACCTCTCCCTTATGATATTAACATAACCCAGGAGTGTTATCAGTTGGGCATTTCTGACTAGATCATTGGCTGAGCTCCAGCTTTTTGCCTGGCCCTCTTAGCACAAGGAGGGAAACACCATATTTTGTGAAAATCTAAGTCCGATCTCCAGAGCCCAATCACACTGTCTTAGTACCTTCTAGAAATTTTTATTATAAATGAGAAACAAAAGCTCTCCAATGAATAAGCATAAGGAGAAGGACTTAAAAAAATTATATTTTTGCCTTATAACTGTGAAGAGAAGGCAAAGATTCAGTTAGATTATTAGTGTTCTCCAAGAATAACTACATATTCTCAAGGTGTATGAGACAAAAAATTCACTTTATCTGGGAAAAGATGAAGATACTATATTTACTGGATATCCACTACTACAATAGCCAAAGTATTTATTCACAGCTGATTTGCTTTAAATTTACGTTATATCCCCTCTATATCAAATACATACTTCTAATTTACTAAAGTCTCATCCTCTCTGCCTTGACTACAATAGGTCATGTTGAACCAGTCCTTAGATTCCAGCTTCAGTGCCTCTGAATTCTCATTGTTAATCATAAGTCCTTGCTCACGAAATATATTTTAAAATTACTCAGCCCAGGACTGAGTAGCCTGTTCGTATGAGAACACTGTGACATTGTACCTGACAACTCCATTCCAACTCCTGTTTGAAAGACAGTCTGCTGAAAGCTTAAGCTAGTGCTGATGCACTTGCATTTTAACCTAGGTACATATCAACCCAGGAGGCATACTGCTGGTTTAACTACTACCTAACTGAATTAATATGGTAACACTTCAAGCATAAATGACAAATATAAGTGATGATGCTCAGTATATCCATAATGCATAAAGCTGAAATACAGATTCCCTGATTTCTCTTGTCACGTAAACAGGAATCTCATGAAAACGTTCACGTCAGTTTGCTGAAAAATTGGTACAAAATTTTTACGGTTTATTTATGCCAGCATATATACATTATCTATGTATGCTTGAAAACTAGTAATATCTGTAAACACTTTTACTAAAATTGAAGTTCCTCTGTGTATATTGGCAAAACTGGTTTATGACAGATGAAGAATGACATATGATTACAGTTCTAGATTAGCTAAAATTGGTATGACCTTAGGTCAAGTATGAAGTATTTCTTATGTAAAAATACAGTATATACAGGCATTTTCACTCTGTAATAGGACTTCCTGAATCCTATGCAAACCCAAAGTTTAATAAAGGCCCTTATCAGCTTTGAAAAATCTGTTCATTTTTTGATGGAAAAATGAGCCAAGAAAATAGACAGTCAAAGATGACTGAAACAGGTTCTACAAAGAGAGTGAACTCTATGGAAGACAGGGAGACAAAAGTGTGGAAATAACAAAATACTAAAAATGAGAGTATGAGGTTGAAATAAGCTCAGTAAATTGACATACAAATGCATAGTTGTGAAAGAATGGAAATCCAATTCAGGACTTTAAAGTACACTGACAGATAGATTATCCCTAGATAAGAGAAAACTACAGCTTTAAGCTACATACCAGAATATTTCATAGGACATCTCAGGTTGACCATTCCTTCCTGAATTGCTTGAAAGAGAATCCAAACAGCTGTTCAAGTAAGATAAGAGGTCAACCCACAGCACAAGAACCAAGCCAAGCCAGACTAAAGACACAACTTCTGGGAGCAGAAAGTTCAGGTTTAAGACCCCAATGCTATCATATGTTTGAGAGACAGGCAGAAATCAGATATCACCTGAAGTTATTAATTATAAAATACTCCTAATTTGACTATACTGTAGATTTCACTTTCATGAGTAATTAAGATATCTTCAAAATACACAGGATCCAGAGCTGTCATGCGAATCATGGAAGAATCATAGAGAACCAATGCATAATTGGTTAGTAATTTATAAGTTTTATTATATCATTGAATAAATATGCCAAGAGACTTTATTTGAGTCTTTGAGGACCTTTGGTCCACTACGCAGCAATGTTACAACACAGCAAAGAAATCTCTAAACTGTCATCAATACAAGCCAGGGTGTCTTCACAGTGGACTGCAATGTCATCTTCATGTACTTAACTTTAGTTCACAGGCAGCTGATCTAAAATGCTTTGGCCTTCTGAAAGGCAAGCAGATTAACTTTGATGAAGGACCACAAAACACAGTTTTCATTTTTACAACCCAGGTCTGACATCTATTCTGCACCTTGTGCTTCTTATGCTGGGGTTTGCACATATGAATTTGATTTTTTTTTCCCAAATGACAAATGAAATGTAATGAAGGGAAACTGATTCATGATGTGAATTTTTCAGTACAGTTAATAGGCTAACATGCCATAATCCTGTATTCAGCAGACAGCAATTAAATTTAGTTTAGCATGAGATGACTCCAGAGTTTTTTCTTTCCTCTGATCAATGTTCTATCAACTGTTGATTCATTGGGGCTTCTTCTGTACTACTGTACAAAATGAAGTGTGACTAGCACTGTTGAATGAAGCTTCTCTGTGCCAGATACCTCTGATGATGTATCTTCACCCATCCCAGCAAACATGAAACTTTTGAGTTCCAATGATGTTGGACATAAATTTGAACAGCTCTTCAATCCTGTGTTGTACAGCTACCTATCCCTGGCTTTTCACATAATTGTGCCTACTAGGAACCACTTTCATTACAAAAATAAGTCCATGAAATACCTGGGACAATCCTACGAACAATTTATACACAGAATTTGAAGGCAAGCTAGGGATCAGGCAATGGAAGGACTAACTGCAGAATCTCATTGTTCAGTCTCAGTTCTTTAACCACAACACTCACAGTCAGCATTAGAAAGCAATATTTCTGCCATTTTACTAAAACTGCTTCTTTCATTTCTGAAACAATTATAAAAAAAAAAAAAAAAAGCTAGTAATTACCAGTGACAGTAAACAGGATGCATTTAGAGAACTTACTTGCAATCTGGTGCATACAATTGATGAAAATAATCAGAAAAAAGACTATTTGCTGTTTCACTGTTACAACCAATGTAGCATAAAAACAGCAAATGAGTGTTTGATTTCCTGTGTCATATCCTTACATTATATATATAAAATATATAAATATACGCATACTTCCTCTGCCAGATACTTATATTAAGCCCTCTTACAAGTAGAAAAAGGGGGATGTAGGCTTTTAGAAAAATAAATTACTTGATGAATTAAAGTTTTTTAAATTGCATTAATGATTAGTTTATTTTTAATAGTGAATCTTTTAAGAGCACGCTAAAAGGTGATAGCTACTTTTTAGTGACTACAAATGCAAGTATAAGTTTATATATAAAAGATATTTCTTGTTTTTCACTTTTGTTTATGTGTGTATCCTGTGCATAAACATAGGATTAAATATTTCATACACATACATCTTTCTGGCCCAAACAGAGTGCTCTGAAGATCGGACTGATAGAGAGTAACAGCCTGAAAAAGGAACTTAGGTTCCAGTTCCATGAAGAATTTTGTATGAGTGGCATTTTACAGACTGCAAAGTCAAATGCAGTCAACTATCCCAGGTTCAAGCTCTTGCCCCAGTCTCTAAGGCAGGGAAGTCTATTACACTGGATTACTACCACTTTCTTACTGAATGACCCTCCTGCTCTCCACCTGCCTCCTGAGAGTATGCCATCCTCAAACTGCTCTCACTGCATATCTTCCCATTCCTATAATGAAATAATGTTACCTAAAAAACAAACTAATTATCTCAAAGCTGAAGACTTTTTTTAATACAAGCTCAGAGATTAATTTTGTTCCCTGTGGGTTTTTCTCCATTGATTCTTCCGGTTACACAAAATGATCTAAAAGCATTCTTTGGGAGTCAATGGGAAAGCTCAATGTATGTCAACCTTCTGGCAATCTGCATGACCTCTACAGTCCCAACTCCACTGCAATTATTAGTTACCAAATAAATTCAAAATGCTGGGAAACAAAAAAGGCCAGTGAGAAAGTGCTTCTACAATGGAAGATGAAGCAGAGCTGAAGATGCTTTGTTGCTGCAGAAGTGTTACAGAAGCAAAGAATGAACTGCTCCAAATGGAAGACTATCAGGTTTAAGTGCATGAACAAGCAAAACAAGGCATATTTACACGTTGTTTTATCTATAGAATCACAGAAGTCCTCATTTGAGCACTGGGAAAGATATTTCTGAAGGGTGATATTTATAAAGGGCATTTCTGTGCCAAAATTCTTATACGACATCCTAAATATATGGTATATACACATCTATACTATTTTTATAGCAGAATGCCCAATCAGCACAGACAGCATACGTATGGTTGCTCTTACTAGATTATTTTACAGTACTCATTCTGCTGTAGGAAGACACTGAAATAGAGCTAAAATATATTTTGCCTCTGCTCATTATTGTTTTTGTAACTGTCGCCTATTTGATTAGTTTGACTGTCTTCTTTCGCATTGTAGAGTCTTTATATTTTTCTGATCCAAGAAGTTTCTGGCTTTTCAATTTTTGAATAATTTTTATTAGCACACATTGTGCAAATGTGTTACCCTTCAGAGAAAATCCATTAATCATAATTATTTTAGCATTTTTTAGAAATTTTATAGGGAACTTGCAACATTTTTTTCTTGCCTTTTAGTAGTATGATAGCAACAAAATTCCATCTTGAAAATAATTCCAGTGGTTTCTGACTACACTCCTTTGTCATTAACTGCACCATAAATTAGAAATCTAACAATAAATATTATGGTACAATGATTAGGAACAGATTAAGTTGTCAGTTGGAACATGACTAGCAGCACATTCCTATGGATTACATTGTTTTGTGACCTTTTCCACTTATGAATAAAATTGGGGACTTTAAAATCTGTAGTTAGCTTTCTGAGATCAAAACAACAATGCTTTTGGCTGCATTTTAAGCCCTCTGACCTTGCGCTGAAGTTGATGAAGAGGGTTCATATGAGCCATTCTGTTGACTCATACGTGTGGCCATAATATCTGAAACTGGTGGATGGTAGAAAAACACTGAAGAAGACACTTAAGAGAGTTCTGCATGGCCATGACCATCTTCATTTCCACACTTTTGTCTGACCCCCACATCATTATAGTAATAAGAACATGTTGCTTTATAGCTCCTGGAGGATACAAAAAAAAAAATAACCAGACAAGCGGTACCAACCACACAGAAATGTTAAAGAAGGCAAATGTACAAAACCCATTTAACTTCAGCTATTAGAATTCAAAAGGACTTGCTCAGACAGCTCAACCAATTTGCTATACTATAGATTTCATTGCTTTTTCATCACAGCAAATATCAAATTATGGGCATATTTTGGACATGTTTTATTTTTTCTAGAGTTGTCTTTGCAGACATAATATTTGTCTTCTCTGTAAAAAACAGTTCAATAGGACCTGCATTTTAAATAATTTTCTAAGGTAACAGTACTTCTTTGCCCAGAACCTTACTCCAAAAAGTATGGCTTGGGACCATCCAGACATCTACCAGAAGGTGAACTGGCATGAGAATCTTCCTGGAAAAATCCAGGATGCTGCATATGCATGAAAAGTATATTTCTGTGGAACTGCCCTTGCAGTTAACCTTGCAAAGTTAATCTTGTGATGTTTGATGTGGAAGAAAAACCTCAGCTGTTCCACATGTGGCAACAGAAATGGGTTTGCCAAACCAAAACAAAAATGGAGGAGTTTACGATTCACATGGAATCCCAAAACACCTTCCACTCATTTTGAAGGTTAACAGTAGTTCTAATTCAGGATCTGCATCTTGCCAAAATCAGTGGACTGTTACTATGAAAAAGGATGAAAGGGCTAAATTCTGCTCTCCATTACACAGCTGTAAACTTTAGGACAAGTATGGACAATGTGAATGTATGGCAAGAAGGAAGATTATTTTATACCCATCTAAACAAGAACAGAGTTCAGCTAAAGACTTTACCATTCTTCCTGCATTCTTGTCCTTGATGCCTCAGAGTTTTTTGGGTTTTTTACTTTTGTAGATTTTAGAAGTAGTTGTGTAGTAAATGTAGATTTTAATGTAGCTGTATAATACGCCATCCTTTAGCCCAGTAGTTTACACATTTACCCAACCCTTTTTCCCATTTCATATCGAACTTTCTAAATTCCTTTAGCTTGTTTAGACTTCCCTCAAGGTAGGCCTTCTTTCTGTTTAAGAACATTTGCACCCTGGCTTGAACAACAAGATACATCATAGTCAAAGCGACCTTCAAGCCCAGAACTTTGGAGGAGCTACAAGGACTGCACGTGCTTTGATGAAGAGGAAGATGGGGAAGAGGGGGTCCCAGGACCCCTAACTCAATTTCCAGAGGGGTGTGCCAGGGGGAGGATCTGGGGGGACAGAGAGATCTGGGATTGGTTGGGATAATACCTTAAATTGTGGAACCCCCTGGACACACGAGCATGTGTCATGTGTATTCCCTGGGCCTCAGGCCTGAGATTAAACGACCTACTCTCTTTATCTTATCCCCTACACTAAATTGGTCTGGAGTCCTGTTTTCTGTGGTCTCTTAAGGCAACATCCTTCACAAGGCAGTCAGACTTTCCTGTTACAGTTTATTACACTCTCATCAGAATTGTTAAACATAAATTACAGATCTGACATTCTTGGTGTCTGTCACTTGTTCCTCATCAACAATATGTAATGCATATAGCACGATTAGCATCGATGTGAACGGCATGCTTAATTTAGGAACAGGTATGTTATAAAGTTGCTGGAAATGAAATACAGAACTTAAAATGACAAAAAATCTGCATTAACTACACAAAATGAAGAAAATTGTTCAATTCTAAACACGGGACAGTTTAAAAATTTAGATAAATAATTACAGAAATACCAACTGCAAAATAGTTTCTAATTATTAATTAAAGGTTCTACTTAGAAATATTTCACACATGATTTCCTTACCATCTGTATTTGTAAAGCCTGAGAAGAAGAAAATATAACATAATCTCATTAAAATTATTTGAAGGTACTAATGCTACACTGTTTGAATCTAAATGCAATAGAAGTATTCACCCTCCTTAAAAACATATTCTTTTCTAGATGAAAAGACTACCAATATATTCTTTGTGTAGACTTGTCATGTGTCTACAAGCAATGTCAAACTGTATTTTTAGCTATGGAGTTTACTTAATCCCACAAGGCTTTATCTTGCCTTTATGTTGACAAATGAACAAGGCTGAAATACATGGGATCTGAGCTTCTGTCAAGATACACCATCTCAAAAGTCATTGTTCTTGCACACCTGTTTCCTTTAAACTACTGACTTAGACACAGTTTTATTATTCTTCTGGGCTTATTACTAAATTCCTCAGTAGTTGCAATTAATTGCCTCCAAGCTTTACTTTTCTAAACAAGGTTAAGAGAATGCAGCAGAAATATAACATGATACCAAGATGTGATGAGGTGGCTGTGGTAACTCTCATTCAACAAACATGGCTGTTTTCTTGCTAGGTTTTCTTATTCCCATGTTCCTGTCTTTCAAAATATACTTGTGACATATTACCGGATTAAAGTTCAAATGTTACCTGCATTGCTTGTAAACATCTTTTAGTTATTAACACAGGCAGCAATTATTAGTAGTATTAAAATAAAGTTTTGGTTCACATCTCAGACTTCATTTTATCTTTAATGTTTCTCTGTTGAACAATGAAAAAACTCTACCAGCTCTCTGTTTCTTCTATACTAATAAACAGTGCATCTCAATGTTCTATAAAAAAGATTAATAATTTCTAACAGATAAATATGAAATTTTTATACTGTTTTTTTTTTTAAATAGATTTTTCCCTCAAAACTATTACATTCTTGGACTACATTAGGTCTTGGAGCTGCCGTAGAAATTTCTCTCTTAGAATAACAGTTTTTCCAGACATTTTTAATACACTCAAAAGGTTGTGCATTTATCTATTTTAAGATAAATTTATTTATTTATTTATTTTAACATAGATAACCTCTGCTAGACCTCATCTAGAAATACTTTTTCTGAGGTGAACCATACAAATCTGTAAATTTAGTAAAATTGTATCTACAATAATTATGTTCATCTTATCATCACAAGCCAAATCTTAGACTCCTTTCTAAGTTTCCATTTATCTTAAAATAAAAAACTACAATTGAACTTAGAGAACAAGGAAGTAAAAATGCTTGGTATTGTTCTGTACTACCAGGGAACTAACAGACTTGCTCTGGATGACCTCACTGCACAGTCAGAACAACAGGCTTTTTTTCATCTTACAGAAATAATTAATCATGGGTCCAATTTGCCAGTCTGATGATCCCAGTGGAACCAGAGCACTCCCCTCAGCTTTGCATCACTTCTGGTAGCTGGTTGCCTATTCCAGTCTCAGTAGTCTATGGGAGAGTTATGGGACTCAGACTTGCTTGGAGCTACATTGCTACCAGTGAGGAGACAAGTAGCCTGTATGATTCCTTCTACTAGCTCTGTAAGAAGGGAGAGCAGGAAGAAGAAAGGCAGACACCTACTACCAGAACAGGCACGTATTTACACTCAAATGGTCAGGGTTTTCCTTTGTCACCCCAAGGCGAATTACTTAACTGGAACTGCTCTGGTAAAACAAAATAGGTTATAATTATGGGAGGGATGACAACATTGTTGACACTCAGTAGAAAAGATGAAAGAATTATTTGGATCAAAGATGAAAGACTTTTTTTATAAGCTGGGTCTGACTAGTGTAGAAAATCCGCATGCGAACACTGAGAATTCCCGAATTCTACCAACACGTGTAGATGTCCTTATAAACAGCAACATCTGTACAGCATAATGGGGATTTAAGCTCTCAAATAATTTAAATAATTACAGTATAAGCACAAGGAATATACGATGTAAAAAGGAGTAATGTTCTCTTCAATTACATACATTTACGTCCACTCCTCTCCCCTCCTCTACCCAGCTAGTCATTCCACATAGAAGACTATCAGATTGACCAAGCATGATTTCCCCTTGGTGTATTCTTCTTAAAGTAATGCATATAAGAGTCTTCTTTTCTCTCACATAATTTTAGAAGTTTAACTGCTGTGTTTGATGACTCTATAACCAAGACAGCCAATGTCAGAGGACAGTCAGGTCTCGGACAGACTGAACTGCCCTCTGAACTGAGACCATTTGCAGTCTCTCTCTGCTTTTTAGAGAGAAACACAAATCTGTTTACACTCTGCATGTAGGTGTTGCAGTTAAGCGCTTGAGTTAGCAAGTTGGCTTGCTGAACATAACACCAGGAGACAAATTCCTTATTCTCAATTTCCACATCCTTTCTGATCAGCATTCTTCACAAAATGCTCTTCTTGTTTTTAACATTTATGATGAATGAAGGGTTGTGAGGCTGCCTATGGAAGTCAGTAAGGTGCACAAATACTTGAAATAAGTCATTTGCTTGTTGCTACCAACAGAAGCCAGTGCAGGAACACCCATAAAGTACTACTGTAATGTCAGAGGCAACAGCAGTGTGTTCTCTTCCTTTTATTCAGTGCCTGTGTGTGGCAATATATTCTCTGCAGAAAACAATTTTGAATAATCCTTCAAGGTCTTGTTAACTGCTTTATGTAAAAATATTTCAAGAGTATGACATGAAAACTGTTCGCACAGAGTAGTTAGTTTCGCTGTCAGACATGCTTGTGAATCTCCTCTTTTTACATATAGAAAAAGGATACACACACGTTTTTCTTAAAGCACTGATTACTTCAATGGAAATACTTTTTAGTTGTTATTTTCAAGCAAATTAAAAGCTAAAGAAAACACTGGAGAAGTATAGAAAACAATGAGATTACAGACAGGCTGTTGTTCCTTAGTTACGTAGACACGACCACAGAGATAAATTTGAACTACAATTCTTAACAGGAAATTCTTTATCATCCAGTCAACAACTGCCATCTTATGAGCAAAGTGGAGAACACATAAACCTCAATCTGTACCCAAGGAGACTGTGTATCCTGAGGCTGTATGGGACACACATGGTGCAAGAACTACTCCTAAATCCTGTCAAACAACTACTTCTTCCTCTTCACCCACAATGAAGATCACATTGAAATTAAGACATCATCTTACTAAATGTCAACTTATTTTTGAATGAAGTACTGAAAAACATACTTCTCTTCAGAATCTATCAGACAGAAACTTGGCAGCGGGGATCCACACACGTACAACCTCCAGACTGATTACTACATTTCATTGTATTCAAGAATGAAAAATATATACTGAGAAAAAAACTCCCACTGCTACAAAAAGCAGCTGCTAGTCTGCTTAGCAACACAAGCCACTGTGAACACATCATTCTGGCACGCTGGTCTCTGTGCAAACTCCCCCGTGATTTCAGAGCCCAGGTGGAGGTCATTGCCACAGTCCTCAAAACTCTCTATGAGGCTGGCCTTAGGTCCTTGAGAGACTGTCATCCCCTCTGCAATGATGACCTCTTCTGACAGCTGTGTTCCCTTGGAACAATGAAACTGTCAGCCAAGGGAAGAAGCTCAGCAATGCAGGAGACCTAACCTTACAGAAGCTAAATCTTGGTGAGAATGCTACCATTCAGAAGAAGTGAATCTAACCAGCTGAAATCCTCAGACCTTTTGCTTACCTTCCTCAATAAGTTTTCTCTACATCCAACCAAACCCTGCAAAATGGATGGATGGATTGGATACCAGTTTTCAGCGTATGATCATTGCCAGATGTAAATACAAAACAGACATAAATAGTGAAAGGAGTAATTTACTTCCATAATTGCTCTTGTGTGGTTCCTAGACTAGAAAAAAAAAAGCCTAGGTGACTGCCTATCTACTCTGACTCAAACATATCTTATTTTGAGGCTAATGAAAACCACTGAAAACTGAGCTTCAAGTCATTCTTCCCAATTCTGTGTTCTCTGAATTAGAATTAGTGCTAATTACAATTAAATTTCTTTCCCTAGCAAGACAATAGTCCTTCCCACTAGCAAAAACACTTCTCTTTCCTTCTCCCATAAAGCGCTTTTACTTTTACATTGGGGAACTACTCAAAAATGATAGGAAATTCAAAGCAGTCTTCTTAAAAGTTCTATGTTTTTAACAACACAGTGCTTGAGATGGGCAGAAAAAACTCCTATTCGGTATTTTTGTAAGAGAACAGGAGCATTCAGTCTCAGAAAAATTTTACTCACTTTAACGAGAGTGGTTAGCATCTGAAAGAAAAATAGCACAGGCTGTCATAAACATTTATTAGGATTAAAAGGAATGAGCCT
This sequence comes from Pipra filicauda, assembly GCF_003945595.2. NCBI lineage: Eukaryota > Metazoa > Chordata > Aves > Passeriformes > Pipridae > Pipra > Pipra filicauda. The sequence goes on from NW_024104543.1 coordinate 192,160, forward strand.
GAATTTTTAACACTCTTCTCATACTATCATGATGTCATACTTAAGTCACGGACTTTATCCTTACCTGAGATATGGGTGTTACTGAAGAAAAGTGCTGCACAGACTTAAAAAATGTGCCAGCTGGTAGAAGCAACAGGACTGACTATAAACCTTAGGGTAATAAGATTACCTGGCATGAATACAAATGTATATAATTCACTCAGGGGATTACATTTCTGACATCATAAACTACAAGAACACTGCCTGAATGCTTTATGGACAGCAGCAGAGCCCCAAGAGCAAAATCAACACTGCTCTCTGAAGTCATTCAATATTTTACATAGAATACACCACGAACTCTTCAACATTTGAAGTTCAGAAACTTTTAAAAACACAATGAATAATTCAGTTTTTCTCTCAAGTGACCTCAGTGAAATGATGCTGGGGACTGGATTCAACACTATAAGCGAACTGAAACTGGAGCAGCATCTAGTAGTGCTACAGCATAGAAGGAATGGGAGCTCTCTTAAAACTTTTAAAGCTCTCCCCCTCATTCCCTGGTGTGCAGGCCTGATCTATACACTACTTTTTACACAAATATTGCTATATTGGTTGTGGGATAATCATTCTCATGTTGTCAAATCAGTTTTGAAAAGGGTGCAGTTATATTACTATAAACATGTGTGTTGAATCAGCCTTTTCTTTTAAAAAGATCTTGGTTATAACTTCATCAGGAATAAAAGGGTTTTCTGACTTTATTAGTACTATATTGAGGTTTCAGAGGTCTTTTCCAACCTAGTTGATTCTGTGATTCTGTAATGCTGATAGTTAGAACCCTTTGCACAGATGTTCACAAGCTATAGCCATGTGATAGAACCCTTTGCACAGATGTTCACAAGCTATAGCCATGTGGATGGCACACTGAGTGCTTATGTAAGGGAGCCATGTTGTTTTGCTGCCTGGTAATGTTCATTAATGAATTGTACACAAGTTAATGCACTGAAGTAAGCACTTATTGAGTGTCATGTGGCTGATTCAGACCTTTCATGCTACCTCAACCCCTTTAATATTACTTCATCTACTAAATAACATAAGATAACCTTGTAAATAGGCTAAATCAATAAAAACGGTAGGTTAGCAAAGCATGAAGAAACATTGTAGATGATATAGGCCCAGTCTGGTTTTGGTCATGCCAATAAGAAAATGCCTGGAAATTACCACAGGACAAGAAATTCAGGGGAAATCAGTGAGTCAAAGCTTTCTGTGCCATAGATCAGCTTAGTAATAAATGTTTGCCCTTAGTTGTGTCATAAAGATTAAGCCTATTTTGTATCAGTAATGAAAGAACATAAAAAAAGGCTGCCTCTCAAGAACAGTGCCAAATGTGCAAGCACATATGCACACATGCTCACACAGGGACTCTCTTTGAAATGAGTCTTGAAACTTAGATAAGTAACATTTCTTCTTAACAGTTTTGCTAACTTCAGTGCACAATTTAAAGTTCCAGAGGAAGTGCTGTCATGCTTGTTCTCATTATCATAAATACAATCCTTGATTTAACATTGCTGTTGTATGTGAATTTTTCTGTTTTATTTGTGTTACGGTTGAATTTATTCACTGCTGCATTAGCCTCTGACTTTATGTAGAGGTCTTTTAATGTTTCATTAGGAAAGCCTTGAAACTCTGGAAGTATTCCTTTACCTTCCTTAGCTCCCAGGGGATGTTTGACAGCAAACTGTGCCATGTTTTAACTCCGCTAGTTTGCGGGACAACTTCTGGCATTTCTATACTCCCTGTATCCAGACACAAAAACTTATACCTTGAAATGTAAATATCTAAATCTGAGTCACCCTATAATTCCTATATTACCAGTGGAGAGAAATAAGTGGTTTTATAATGTGATTAATTTCAGATGTCAGCTATGCTCCAATGACTTAGGCCTTTTTCTCTCCGTCAATTGCTAAGAAAGCCCAGCAAATCAGCTCAGATTAAAATATCAAAATCTGTAGCTGCCCAAACATAAATCTTACCAATTCTGTGACCAAACCACCATTTGGTTGACCTTCATTCTCTGGGTCAAGTATTAACCTAAGCAAAATGCAAATATCCCCACTTCCCATTTCTCCCATAGTGAAGGCCATGTAGCAAACGGATAGCTTGGGACTTTTTACTGTTAGGCAGTGTAAAGCCATACAGGTATAAAGCTTGTTCCTCATGTGCCATGGATATTCTGGAGGTCTATGAGACATAAAAAGAAGTGCATGCAAAATACTTCTGCAGTCTAAAAAGTATGGGTCTACCTGATACAACACTTAAGTGTCATAAGTTGAGCTGTGCCTTGCACTAATGGTGAACCTCTGCCAGTGATACACTGATGAAAACATACTTGCATGCTTTGTCTTTATTCTGGTAATCCTTTTCACAAGACCCTGTCCATAACAAAGGAGATTATGTTGTCTAAAAACTCTATTTAGGTTGTTTCTTTACTATAAAATTGGGGTGTTGGGTGGTAAAACTAATTTTGTGACATCATATGATGAGCCAAAAATTTAAGCAAACCACCTAATTTCAAGTTAAAAGAAATGGAATATGTGCCTTGATTCTCTGCAACAAGACATTAGTATAAACTCCATCCCTTAAGTAAAGTTACACAAGCATAAAAGGAATGCAAAGAAGAAGAGAAAGCAGACTCAGAAATGAGCACAGAACAAACTGTCATAGAAAAAGACATATACTCTGTAGTTCTCACACAGCTGAAGCCAGGAGAAAGGGAATCGAAGTCCAGGGCATTAACCACTTGGAAGGATCTCTAGTGCACATACCTGCCATTTCAATTTCCCATTGAAGAAATTATTCAGTTACTTTGCAGAGACAGATACCTTTTAGATGCATTGGAATGCTGTCATTAATGGGGATAGGGAAAACAATTTCCCTTAAATGAATATAAAGCTACACCAGGCTCTTGTCTCAGCTCCATCACCAATTCCTTTTTTCTCTTCCCTTTTCCTTTGTTTCAGTTTTCTATTGTAAAATAGGGACATATTAGCATACGTATCTCCATGAGTTGCTATAAAGATCAATCCCTAGTGTCTGTGAAATGCAAAACCTTTTTTATTACTGCAAGTGTAGGAGGCAGTGATTTCTTTTGTGATTTGGAGAAGTGTAGTACTGTAAGAAATTACAAAAATAGCTTTTTAATGGAGGTTTTAAAAGTACTTACAAAAGTTTAAGTGAAACTTGACAATCTTTCTATCCATTAAAAAAAGTACTTCAAGTTCCTACTTCATGTTAAAGAACAATAAGAAGAGACCAAGAAGAAATTAGACTCATCTTACAGAGTGCCCTCTATTAAATGAAGTTTTATAATTAATTTTAATTCAAATCCATTTAATTTTTTAATATCTCATTTTTTAAGAAGCAATTGTGTATTTTAAGTCTGATACAGTCAGCAGAATTGCATTGAAGTTAGACTTGGGTTTTGGCAAGAGATTTTGGAAGCTGACCTATCTGAATTTTTTTCAGTAGAAACTGTGTTTGAACATACTGAATTTTCAATGTTTATTAAGCACAGTCACAACTATGGATATAGAAAAAATTACCTTCTAGCTAGGGTATCATAAGTCTAAGTTTGACAGTTCCTTAGTGTAGAAGAAGGAAAACGCAAGATTTTGGTGAGAAGGGAAAGGTAGGAGTATTCGCTCAGGGAAGTGTCTGCGATTGGGGAAGACCTAGCATGGGAAAGAGCTCATTCCCACAAATGGGGCTGTGTATGTTCTCTCTGTAGAGAAGAAACTCCCCTGCTTCAGGGAGACAGAAGATTCTCAGACGTGCCTAGGGGCCCTTGCTGGGAATCAGTCAGGCCATAAAACACAGGGGAGAATACAGCCTTGAAAAAGTTATGTGCATGTGAAAGATGGTGTTATAAAAGCACCAAAATGGGTATCCTGCTTTGCTTTTTTCACCTGCTGCATGAGCATTCAGTGATGTATTGCAGTGTATTAGGGTCTCTGACTACAAAAATAAACCTTTCCTTAAAACCTTAGCTGTAGCCTAGTGCCTGCTGTGTGCATATCAATTCCCACACTAAGACTTCTGCAATTTAGGCTCAGCTTTACTGTTATCTTCCAAACAAGGTAGAGGTAGTGATTTCACTTACAATTCAGGAATCCTCAATCAAATCAATTCAAGGTTCCTAGCAGGGCTGTTTAAGAGAAGACTTCTCACACCATATCACAACAAATTCACATATTATGCAGCAATGCATAGAAAAATTAATTCTGCACTGTATTTATACAAGCACTTGCTTAGTTGCTCTCCCAGTACATTCTGGGTTGAGTTATGGTACCATATTACAGTAACATGGAATACAATTTTTAAGGTATTGTAGCTGTTGTGAGAATAATCTTTCATTTTTAGGCATAATTCAAGATAAAATTAATCGTATTCTGTTAACTTGAGTGTTTACATCATTACTTTCTGGTCACATTCTAAATAAATTTTCTCTACAAAACAACATCAAGGTTTTTCAGGTGAACACCTACCCCTCAAAATAATGCAAATTAATACTAGCAATAGTCTCTTCCTTAGTTTACCAGTTTCAACCACACACTTCCTTATAGAGAAGAATGGATTATGTACAACATAGGCAAGACTGCTGTGATATGTTTTTTCACAACAGAACATCCTTCTTTCCTTTTTTCCCTTCATAGAGTGTCTAATAGTTCATTCCACAGATCCTAAAGGAATTCAGAATTAAATACATGCATTTCTGTGTACCACTGCCATCTGCTGCTAATCTCCCTCTGTGGATACAGAAGGTCCCCTGAAGTTGTGTCAGGGGAGGTTTAGGTTGCATATTAGAAAAAGGTTCTTCATCCAGAGGATGGTTGGGCACTGGAACAGACTCCTGTGCGAACCGCTCACAGCACCAAGACTGACAGAGTTCAGGAAGCATTTGAGCGATACTCTCAGGCACATGGTGTGACTCTTGGAAATGGTCCTGTGCAGGGATAAGGGTTGGACTTGATGATCCTTTTGGGTCCCTTCCAACTCAGCATATTCTGTGATTCTGTGGTTCTGTGATATATTTAATCCAGTAAAGATCTTCAGCTGAATGTGCATGGTGAGTTCAATATTCCTTTTAAACCACCTCTTCCCATTTTGTTATAGAGCTTCTCATTGCACATCTTGGCGGCTTTCTTGAGGCAATGACTTAAATTTCTGAAGCAGCCAGGGAGTAAGATCCAAGTGTATGGGGGGGGGTGGTCCCTGGGTTCAGGAACACCCAAGCAGCAGTCTCACAACCCGGAAGCCCTCAGCAGCCAAAGAGGCAAGGAGGGAGTGGTGTCAGGAGTGACCAAAAGGAATTTAAAGGGCTTCAGGGAGCATGAGTGACCCGGAGCGTGGTAAACAGGAGCGGGCAAACAGGGGCGTGGTATGGCAGTTTGCAGGGCAGTTTGTGCAAGCAGGGTGAATAGAAAGGGCTCCTCTCTGACCAGCCAGGAGCAGCCAATAGAAGCAGCAGAGTCAGCAGCTAGTAAACAAGAGTCAAGACATCCTTTCAGCCCAGGTCTTACTAGTGTACTAGTTTAATCTTCCTCATAGTGCCTACATGCCAGAGTGCTCAATCCCATAGAGCTGCAGTAATCACTGAACCAGCCATGTCAAAGGCCTCCAGCCAGCCAGACCTGCTGATGGCACATGCAGCTCTCCAGGTCACAGGTTGCCAGGAGTGCCTGATGCCTCTTCATGAGGCTGGGGCTGACAAATAGGTATTTTGCAGAAGACGTGCTGTGTTTGAAGAGCTGTGTCACCAGGTGAAGGAGCTACAGGAAGAACTGAACAAGCTTCGTAGTGTTCAAGTGAAAGAGCAAAAGAGAGATCAATCATGTTCAGGCACATTACAGTCTCAAGACTCTCAGGAGTCTCGAACTTAAATTGTAGTGGAGAAGCAGGTGGACTTAGAACCCTGCAGGGTGATTAGTCAAGTGATAAAGTGCCAAAACTTGAGGAAACAAGCACTAATGGTATCCCTCAATCTTCATCACAAGGTGTTGGGTACAATGTACCACACCTGAAATGTTTCTACACCAATGCACGCAGCCTGAGGAACCAACAAGAGGAGCTGAAAGCTTTGGCTCAGTCCCAGAGATTCCACATCATTGGCATAAGTGAAATCTGTTGGGATGAGTCCTGTGACTGGAGTGTCCTGCGGGATGGTTACAAGGCAGAGGAGTAGCACTGCATGTGATGGAAGGGTTAGAATGTATGGAGCTCACAGTTGAATATGAGTCAGCAGTGCCCTGGCAGCCAGGAGGGCCAACCACGTCCTGGGAGCATCAGGCAAAGCATCACCAGCTGGTCAAGGGAGGGGATTGTCCTGCTCTGCTCTGCACTCGTGCAGCCTCACCTTGAATATTGTGTGCAGGTTTGGTCACTACAATATAAGAAAGATAATAAGCTACTAAAGAGCATCTAAAAAAGGGCAACGAAGATGACGAAGGGCCTTGAGGGGAAGGGTGAGGTCACTGTATGAGGAGCAGCTGAGGTCACTTGGTCTGTTCAGCCTGGAGAAGAGGAGACTGAGGGGAGACCTCATTGCAGTCTACAACTTCCTCATGAGGGGAGGAGGAGGGGCAGGCACTGATCTCTTCTCCATGGTGAACAGTGATTGAACCTGAAGGAAAGTCCTGAAATTGTGTCAGGGGAGGTTTAGGTTAGATATTAGAAAAAGGTTCTTCCCCCAGAGGGTGGCTGGCCCTGGAACAGGCTCCCCAGGGAAGTGGTCACAGCACCAAACCTGAGAGAGTTCAAAAAGCATTTGTACAGTACTCTCAGGCACATGGTGTGACTCTTGGGGATGGTCCTGTGCAAGGCTAAGAGTTGGACTCGATGATCCTTGTGGGTCCTTTCCAACTCAGTATATTCTGTCATTTTGTGACTTTCAGTTTCAGCAAGAAAATTCTTTTCTTCCACCAGTCAGTGAAAAAGGTTTGTGCTTGCAATCTCATACAGAACCAGACTGTTCCAGAGAGGAAGTGTCCATCTTAGAGACTCCAACAGTTTACGCATTTGCCATCTGTACTCAAAGATCTTCAGTAAGAACATGTTATTTCTAGAGTCCCACTTCTGCAGCACTTCTGACACCCACTCATTCACACCATTTTTAAGGAGTACATCATGTCAGAATGCAGAATTGCTGCATAGTAACTTTAATTTATATGGTACACTGACTTCAGTTTCTAAATACATGCAACCAGGATATATGAAAATCTGCTCCATAAATATTGTCAAGAAGCAAATACAGTTCTACATTAAAAAGAGCAAACGAGTTTGTGATAATGATGAAGATAAAATAGAGGACTCTGAGTCTCATTTATAGCTGTATGGCTAATTGAAGCTACAACACAAAACAGCTGGACAAGACTTGAGTTGCAGGAAAACATATCCTCCACAACTTGTCTTTTGAAAAAGATGCAGCTACATGTTGCATCTACAATATTTGGAAAACAGAATAGCTCCCATTAATATTTCATATGATCTTTCATACATTTTTAGATAGGGATCTAGACAGAATAGAAATGTGTGTATATGTGTATGAGTTCATAAACCTTGAAATTAAAAAAAATAGTGGGGAAAATTTCCCACCTATTTGAAAGAACTCCCAGAACTACTTTTGCTTGTCATTGAAAGATGTCAGCAGCTGCTTTGGAAAAAAAATAGGATACATTTTGGGGCTCAGCTTTGGGGCTTCCATTTCTTACTCTTGAGTTCTGAGGTAGAGCTTGCTGTGGCCTTCTTCAAAAGAAAATCCTGAGGCTTTTACTGCTACCTATACTAAGCACATGTTTTAAAGCCCAGAAAATGGTTATCAACCGGGATACCTGCTGTGACAACGAGCTGAAGAAACTCACTGGCTGGGAAACAGACAGGGATGAAGTAACACCTCTGGCAGTGCCTGGTCAGAATTGAAATGACAAGGTAACAGGGGAATACAAAAAAAGATCAAGCTTGAAAAGGCAGATAATTATAATCTAGAGCATACGAACAGATGGCAACACCATCAATCAATGAATAAATAATAGTGCAATCTGACTTGATGGGACAATTCGATGAACTCAGATGACACCAGGCACATTCCACCTTATATAACTAACTAAGTGGCAGTCATGAAGCAGAGCAGGATGTGAGCACATTCATAACCTATAAAATTGAAAATACAAAATTAGCAGGTCTTATATGACTGGATATATTTGAACTGCTATTGTGATGATGAATTTATATGTGGGTTATCACTTGGAGATAAAACCACTATTTACAGAATATCTCTGCAACCGGACTGGCCTTTAAGAAGAGGAATGAAAAACAAAACAAGGAGCACAGATGAACAAAAAGGGCAACTTGCATTGTTCATTCTTCTCTGAATGGAAAGAAACATGGTGCCATTAATAATGTTATTAGTCACATATCTGTGCAATTCTGGCAAGTGAATTTAGTAACACGTGTCATCCACTTTGCTTCTTCCAGTTCCTGTTTTATAGTTTAATTTCAGTTCCACTACTGAAGTACAGCAGAGTTGTTAGCTGTACAGTACTTCAGATGCTGCTGCAAATTCAATTACAGTTTTATTTTGTCATTTGATATGTCAGTGGAATAGAAACAATCAAGAAGATTGACACCGATCATAATCTGAATTGTCATGCCCAATCCTTGACAGAGGCATAAGTTAAAAAAGGTGTCAGTCATTTAAGACTCCTGACTCTCCAAACTACCCTGTAATGTGCATCAGAATGGTGGATTCTTCACTGCTTGCAAATAAACCTATACATTATTCTTTGCTAAACAGAATTTCCTAGATAGAAGAATTACTTTCTAAAACTCACATAAGTTTAACAGTGAACATTTGTGGCTATTATTTTAGTTTAAAAGTTACATACAAAATCCAAGGTACTTTATTATTTTTAATGATGATGTTATGTTTTCTTTCAGCATATATTTTATATTGGTGTCCTTTCAAAGAAGATTTCATTTTTTATTCACATTAGAGTTTTATTTTCTATTTTCAATGCCATAATTTAGTGTGTCTGCTATTTTCAGCAACATGATAGTATTTGCAACATCAATGTTGCTCACTTTGTGTGAACATGCCCTAGCCACAAATACACATTATGAGAGTAAATAAAATGAAGAGGTAAATCAAGATAGTTTCTGCACAGTAGTAATGAATCCTTCATTACTCTAGAATGTTGACATAGTTACGTCTCAGAGCAGATGAGGACAAGCATAATATTCTCTCTTACTGGACACAAAGAAAGCACTTCAAAATCATTGATTACCTTGCTCTCCTGTTCTACAAATAAAGGTGTTTTTCATGACCACAATGGCAACAGTCAAACGGAAGTATCTCTTAACTTTTGTTCACCTGCAAAATAATGCCCAAGCCATAAGACAGTGGGGTGTTGATGGACAAGGACAGAGAAAATTACTGATAACGAGGTTAAGATGAACATGAGGAAACGAGCTCACTGTCTTTCACTGATAAGCCACATGAAGATGGCTCCATACTGTTTCATACACTCACAGTTCCTGAGCTGTGACTTTGTCTTTTCTGCAAACACCACTTTCACGACCACCCAACATTGTCAGAATACCTCTTTAATGGCATCAGGATGTCTGAGGCTGTGGAAGGAGTGCTAAGTGCCTGGATCTGTAAATATCAGGAATGGGGATATTTCATAACAGAATTACTGAATGAGGTCAACAAAGCTCATAGATAAAGGAGATGTGGTTGAAATAGGCTAACTTGAATTTTCTAATAAGCTTTTGAGAAATTCCTCATCAAAGGCTTCTATGGAAACTCAACATTCAAAGCTTTAGGGAAGGTCTTTATGTTGATAAATAACTGGTTAAAAGACAGGGAACAGAAGGTAAGTAGGTTAGCCAGACAGCTCTAGTAATGGAGGGAGGTCATCAGCAGAATTCCACAGGGATTCGTACAAGGAACGCAGTTATTCATCATATTCCTAAGCAACCTGCTAAAACGGCCGAGCAGTGAGGTGAGAAAGCTTTATAATGATATTAACTTATGCACAGTGAAAAGGATGATGGCTTGCTGACTGTGAAGAATCAGGAAAGATGCTTATGGAAAAAAGCCCCTAGGCAATAAAATGGCAGATGAAATTCTTTGTAGTTGAATGCACAGTGATGCACAGAGGGCAAAACAATTCTGGGATCAAGAGTTATTACATACACAAAACTGCATGCATTTTGAGAGAGCATTAGAGGACCCTACCACATATCATTGGCTTGTTCTTACTCTCCTGGTTGGCTTCTGCTCATAGTCACGGTTTGAGGCAGGATACTGGTTGGATGGATTTTAAGGTCTGACCGGGTTCAACTGTTACGTTCTTATAGATGTAACCTGAGTTCTAACATGGTCTACATGACAGAAATACCTTCTGGTTTGAGACTCTGCAGAGTTACTGTGTGCTTGCATGGCAATAATCATTAACTCAAACCTGTCAGCTATGGATATCAGTAGCATCAAGGACCCTATGGACAGGTTTCAGCCCTCTTGAGCGTTCTTTATGAACCAGCCACAGGCCCCTCTAGTGGCTACGCTGTGATCATCCATGTAAGACATTTTAGTCACATAAAATGGGAAAATACAGAAACCTTCTTCATCAGAGGATGAAGGAAAAAGGTGTTCAATAGAGAAAACGAATGAAAAAAACAATGACAAAACCTATTTCTTTCACAACTAGCAAAGCCAGAACACAAAATGGTGTGAGATTTGTCCTCTGGAATTATAAGACTAAAAACCCTTCCATTTGGCCAGATAAGTACATTTCCTGGAGCTTTTACAGCTAATGCTGAAAATCTCAGAGAACAGAAAATCCTTCTTGTAGAAGAACAGATAAGCTTTATCAAGAGGAGCAGCATTCCACCACAAGTTATGTTTCAGGATGTGTAGGCATGATCACCTAATGAAGTGACTTCACAGAAGCCTAGGCAATTTGTGTATATGGGTGTCATTATCCAGTTCCACTAATGAGGAAAGGCAGGTATAGATTCACCACTTAGTAATGACCTTTTGAAATCTCAATTATATGTCCTGAAAAGAAGTCTAAGGTAGAAGGTCTCTACCTTCATATCACCTACCTACCATCCAAGTGGATACAATGTGTCTATATCAGGTAACAAGTGGTGATCTATCACCCTGCTATCCAGACTGTGGTGGAAGTACTACTTCCTAACTACCTACTAATTCCTCTGCTAAGATCATGAAAGACAGAAATAGTCCTGGGAGTCTTCATGGTCCCAAGCAAGGGAGGAATCAAACTGAAGTCAAATGAAAGTGTCAAAAAGAACAGTCAGGAATTGAGACAATGATTCAGTTTATGCTCATTGTGTGAAGTACTCTGCTAAAAGCACAGTGATGAGAAAATTCTTGGTTTCTCCTTGTTAAAAAGAATATGCTGGTACAGATGTGGTAAATACCAGTTTGATGAATAAGATGCTAAACCATTCCTTGAGTTTATCATTGTTTTTTATGATAAGAGGAAGCAGAGACTCTGCTGCTCAGTGATTTCTCAAATGTTCTCAGTTCTCTCTAGCAACAACCAAGGGAAAAGAGAATCTCAATTAAATTACCTTACAGAAGAAAGGTAATCTCTTGGAGGATCTCTTGTCAAGAGGATCAACCTGATACATTCACAGAGATCAGTGCCAGACACTGGCTAAAGATGACTGCTTCAGCTTCCGGTAATCCTAGCAAGCAAGGTCTAAGAAAGATGTAACTTGTAAACTTCTACTGTTTAGACTCTTACACACGTATGTAGGGTTTGTAGGCAGGGATATGTCTTTAATGTAAATGGCAATGACAGTTGGTAAGCAAATCTCTCAATGTGTTATGAGTATCATTCATAATGCAGGGCCAATATGCAAATCTTTGGAGAGCCCAAAAAGCCTTCACTCAAAGTGGAGAACAACAGTTTTGACAATCTAAAAGCCAACAGTGACTGGAAAGAAGGAGGAGAACAGGTTGTTCCACTTCACCAGGAAGCTACAAAGAACAAAGGAGGCTCTGGTTGTAGTCTGCCCCACGTAACTGTTCAGTGCCACCCATTCCTGTAGTTATCCTCTCAGCATGCCTTACCACACATGATCAGGCTTGTGTCACAAAAAACACAGTTGCAGCAAGTTGCTCATCTTTACAGAGAGGCCACTCAAATCTAATCATCAGAGATTCTGCTCTGGAATCAACTCCTTCCTCAGCTTGCTTGCACACTCCCAGAACACAGCCATAAGTGTTTGTTTATAGGCTTGTCTAGGTGGGTCAGAGGTTTCCTACTGTGCTAAACCCTGTGGTGTCTGCCTCAAAAACAGTCTCCATGAGAACAGAATGTATTTTTTATGGGAGTAGGAGGGCATGTCAAAGCAGGTGCAAGATATACTTCTGTGGTTTCACAGAGGGAAAAGTGAAGCAGCATTTAGTGTACTGAACCTATTTCCTTCATCACAGGCTTATTTAGAATATCTAACACTTAGTACAGATTTCAGCAAAGATGTTTATTATTAGTGACGTTCCTGTCCAGAGGTACAAAGGAGAATCTCCTGTGCATCCATAGCATGGCCCCATTCTCCTTAAACACAATGAAAAGAATATTGCTGGTTTTATTTGGAATTCAGTCAGATCCTGTCACCAAACTAATCAGTGAGCTAGGAAGTGTTGAGGGGAAAGGCTTACTTATGCCTTTTCAATCCAAAGCAAACAGCAATCAACAACATATTTTCCCATTTCAATCACTTTCCTGATTTAACAAGCCACTCCTCATTGTACTAGAATAATATTATTGTTTATTGATTGCTCATTTTTAAAATGGAATCCCATCTGTTCTGCTTTATTTCTGCTTATTCCCAAAGTTTCCAATTAAACAGGGAATAAGATCTTAATGCCAGTATGACACAAACACAGTGAAGTGAAGGCTACATCCTCATTTTTATTTTCTGCTTTGGAGTCTATGGATGGGTAGTTCCTTTAAAGAAAATTCTTAAACATTAGAAAATATAAGCACTGCTGTGAATGGGAAGATGTGCATAGGTCCCTTTACAGGTTTGTTGTTTTCTTTCCTGTTTCAAAACAGGATGGGGGAACTTTGCAAAATATAATACCACAGAAGACTCATATTACTTTGACATCAATTTCATGCTGGGCTTTACACGCAGAAAGTCAAGCAAATTCAAATATAAACAACATGACAATTTCTGTTCCTATAGTATAAGATAGATTGCTTAAGTTAGACCGTGTGGGAGATATGCACCAATGTACAGGCCCATGCACCAACATCTTCTCTTCCAATATCTTCTCTTACTAATACTTCTCTATCTGACATTGTAGCTTTCTTTGATGTTCCTAGGCTTAGCTGTCCTTAAACACTGTAATTTCCATTGACTGGTTCATATACTCTACCTAGAGATCGGCAGAGATTGTTGCAGAAGCAATATCACTATTCCCTTTTGCTCTGAAGATCTAAACATCAATCATTACATCTCTTAACTCTCTCCGTGCAATCAAAGCACGTCCTAAAACACACTGACCCTCTAATCCCATGTCCTCTGCTCTTCCAGAAAGCTGATAGAACCAGCCTAATTTAAACAGTCTCCTCTATCCAAACTGCCTCTATAGTCTCTCCGAGTCTCTCTCTCATTCTTCATTGATAACTCCATCCACCCCTGGAATCCGCTGTGGCACAATCTACTTTTGCCTCCACTGCTGAAAAAAACCGAGACAGCTTTAAGTACAGAGAAAAGGATCAGGATTTTCATGCCTTTTGAATCGACCATTTCCATGCTTTATACAGGGTGTACATAACAGGGTTTTTTTTCATGGAAATGAAAAAAGAGGGACTGAAAAAAATCCGCATTACGTAACATAGTGCAACTTGTATGTAATCTATAACTGGAGCTCTAAGTCACATATCTATGATGAACATGACCTCTCAATTCTGCTTAGCTTATGCATCATCTCTTCTTCAATAGTGGAATAAAGCTGTGGAAGCCCATAAGAAAAAAGGGTCAAGCTAAAAGTATTCAGAAGTACCCATGAATTTTATTATCAATTCACAAGAAATCTACATTATTGTCAGCATTGGTCAGTGCACCAATTATGCAATGTCCTTACTGTAAAGCATGTACAAATTATTTGCTCTGCACTTGCTTTTCATGGCCACCATTTCATAGAGCACAATTTGTCTTGGACAAACCACTGACACATATTGAACAGCACGTTGAAAAAATCCTTCATGTCTTTTTTTCCCTTCTGTCTGTTGTACAGTATGTTCCAAATACGTGGAGGATAGAAGACATTGTTAAAATGCAATTGCTAAAATTCTTACCTACACATTAGTGTAGGTACAAAAAAAGTAATCTAAAAAAAATTAAATTCCTCTTTTATCACTTTAAGAAATGCTTTTCCCAAACAATTAAAACATGCACATGTTTTATTTTGCTCTCAATTAGCTGTCATTTTCTGATTCTCTTCCACTAAGCTGATCTTTGGCTTACACATATTTCAGAATTAAGCCTTTGTAACAAGTATAATCCAAGTGAAAACATAATTTTTCTAAATCCTAAATTAGATACAAACTTAATCTGATAGTTTCACATTGAATAGACTACCTTCAAATGGTGGCATGTAACTGGCTTTCTTTCTTTCTCTCTTCTCCATTGCTCTTTGTCGCATCTTTCAGTTTAATTTTGCTTCTCTTTTTAATCCTTCTCATTAGACTTGTTTATCTTTAGCTATTACTCACTGTTTTACCAGATAGCAAGTCATACTGTTATTTCGTAGCAAAGGAGGGCCTAACCGTGCTGTCCTAACAGCACTCAATTGCAAAATTACCATTCACAAAACAAAAAAATTACATATTGCCCTGATAAATTTTAACTGAAACTCTTCTGGACTGCTGGCTAATTGAATACCCTGACACTATGCCTTTGTTAATTTTTTACTTTTCTGGGTTGAAATACTTGAATACTTCAAGAAATTGAGTTTCTCCTCTCCTCTTTCCCTTGAAAGCAACAAACTTATTCCTTTCCTTTAAAATGTAATTATGTTTCTTACCATCCATGCTGTGACAAAATCTCCCATCCAAGTCCCAACTGCAGCCATCTTCATAAAATTTTCATTCCTGATGCCCATGAAGTCTGTTATAATGTATGCACTGTGGAAACAAGAACACAGACTATAAGCTATACACATTTGCTTAATGCAGCTATAAAGAACTTGTATTAGTGACAAAATTTATGATTAGCTGTGAAAGATTTCCCATTTCTTTTATAATAACTTTTTCTGCTAGATCTGAGTCTTGACATAGAACTGAACTCGTATGGGTCAATTCCAATTAGAAATGTAATGTGAATCTGATTTTGAAGCCTGTGTCTCTTTTGAAGGTGTTAAAATAACAGTTGGCAAAGACTTTAGGATTATCTAGGACTTCTGGAAGTAGAAATTGTTTTACACTTTTTAACTCTTCCTTTGAAGAAATGGAATTGCAACATTCTCAGAATCAGTGACTTTGCAAAAACTTTATGAATAAAAATAAAAACCTTTAAGGTCTCTTTAAAAAGATAATTGAACCACTTGACTTTTCACTCCATTAGTTATAAAATCATGGGGTTTTTAACACAGTGCAAGCAAGCTTTGCAGAATTTTGGTGAGATGTCACTGTTTGTAGATTTATACACTGTATTTTCACAGCTACATTTTACTTAAATCCAAATGAAGCATTTCCATTCTCTTTAAATAATGCAACAGATAGGATTTAAAACCTCACATGATAATTTGACCTCTAACTTCAAATTCATTAAGATGCTATAAGGACAATTAAGAAGCGAAAGTTACTAGTGTTGAATTAAAACCTTTCTGAAAAAAATATATCTTTTAATATAGCTATATCCTTTACTAAAAGACTTTTACAGTGTTCAAGAAGAGGTGACTCTCCTCAAGAGATAACACATTGAATAATGATGGCAATTGTGTTTTAACTTTACAAGTGATATCTCTGTTTTCAAAATGCTTGTAAATATTGCTTATGTAATGTTATGCCCATTTAGGGGTGTGCATAAGTGACATAGCTACATGTAAAAATGTCCTGGAACATTGTGCTATCCACTACTCAAATTCTACCATTATTGTATACCAAATGTTGAAATGTCTAGGAGCTAACAGATCACATCCCTGTAATCGGATCAGTGCAAACTGATCCCACTTTCTGGGCCCGTTCTGTTAAAATCTGAATATCTGATCAGGACAGAAGGTCTTGCTAGCACAAATTCATGCACAGCAGAGTATAATTTCTTAGACACACTTTAACACGTTCTAGGGAGAGAGCAACAGCAGAAACCAAGGAAGACTGAGAACAGCAAGTACACCCCTCACAGATACATTCTCCCAGATGCTTTTTAACTGGAAAACATTTGGAATTCCTTTTTTCCTGCATCTTGGGTATGCCATTCATGTAGCACCTGTGAAGGCACAAAATTACCAAGTCTGCATTCCTTAAGAAGGTGTCTTATGCGCAAAGAAGGCACGACAATAAATGTCATTTGTAAGGACGGGCCCTCAAATGCAAACCATATCTTAATCTTTCCCATCTATGGGAAACACATACCCCAGGGTTCTCACCTTTTCTCATATGCATTACACATTGTCTTATCACAGACAATGTGTAATGTTATACCTCATCACAAATGTACACTAAGTAAACACTTGCACAACACTCCCATAAAGCAGGCCACTTGGGTGACTCCTATAGCCCAGTCACATATAGGGGGTCTGCCACAGCCACCCCTGGCAGGTTGCTGCACACAAGACAGGTTATCCAAAAAGGCTGAGAGGTCGCTGAGCACTGAATATGGGTATTCCCTAGTAGAAGATATATCAAACCAGACATAAGCCATTTTTTTTTTAATAGCAATTGAAATTCTCAGTGCAATCACTTGTTTTTACAAATGTTAAAAGTATCAGAAGGCTTACAATAAAATGAGCTGGATACAATACTTAAATACACAGAAAGGTCTTGAAAGCCTCACATCATCCTAACAGTTCTTTTTGTAATTTGAAACATGAAACCATCCAAGAAGCTTACTATGAATTGTGCATCAGTCTATAAGGCATAGTCTATAAGTAATGCCTAAATTAAATATGCAAACTGACAGACCTTCAGTTAAAGTAGCATATTATTATAAAGAAACTCTTAGGAACATAATCTGTGCATGATTTAAGTGCATTTAGTGATTAAAACACAGCTACAACCTTTTACAAACAGGGAGAATATTTTTAGCATTGTCATCTTACTAGAAATAGCAATTAAATACACTATTATTTTATTAACTGTTAGCATTACACTCAGTGTCTTTTATGCTCTCTGCAGTATTATTTTCATTTCAAAATTCAAACAGAAACTGATTACTTTAAAATATGGATTTGAGGTTGTTAACAATTTAAAGAAAATAAAAATTAAAAAATAAAAAGAAACCAACCCATTCAGCTTTCATTTTCAAGTTTTAGTTCAAATATAAATGAGAACAGTTGACATTTTCAAAGAAAGCCATGTTTTCCTGGTGATGTTATCAGGATGTATATTATAACAGTACCAAAAGTAAAATTAATTTTATTGTGAAAAAATATCCACTTTTTTTTCTATCTTTAGCTAGCGATTAGAGAGTTTTCTTTAATTGTTTAGCCTGCTTCTTGGCTAGGACCCATGTCGGCACCTTGCAGAAGGGCTAGTAGCTGTTGGGTTCCAGTTAACTATCATGGTCAGCCCAGATTTTCTGTAACTTGTCAAAAGGCTTCTGTTTAATTTTCCATACGTATTTTTGCAGCAAGGCACAACCATACTGCATGAACACCACAGTATAAGGAAATACTGAGCAAAAAATATAAGGAAACACTGAGTGAAAAAAACGCAGCAGTTAAAACTCAGAGTAAAAAAACCCTTCAGAAACAGACAGGATAAGTGTAAATAATTGAAGGCTGAGGAGCCAATATTTGTGAATATTATAGATAAAGGACAAGTTTGTAATTGGGATTTGAAAGCCTTTGACAGTAAGACTGTATTGATCTTTGTCAGTAAGACTGGAAGCTGCAGCTCTAGGGCAACTGCCCTTAGCAGGACAAAGTCTAAGGAAGGTTGACCAAAATTTTAACAGAATAGGACAAAAAGAGAAACCAAAAGAGACTTGACAAACACAGTTCGAAAACAAATTAAAAAACACATATATATATATGAAAAACATAGGGTACTGTCTACATTCATGTTGATGCAAAAGGTATGGTAATAATCATGAGTCAGTAAAAAGACATAGGAGCTTGACATATTTGATCACTTTTCTGGAGTTAAGAGTTTTCACAGAATGGACAGCGAGGAAAACAACAGCATTAGCCCAGAGAAATTTTTCAAAGGAGATATCAGAGCATTTTTTCAAAGGATGACACTTTACCAGCTGCTAAAATGATGAACAGGCTGAAAGCAAATGGAAGGTTTTTAATCTTACATTGGACAAAGATGCACAAGTCACTGTGGTGCTATTGACACTGTTGCAGGCACCGGAATAAAAGTTGTGACTGAGACTCAGTGCTGAGATGGTGTTTTCTTGACCATCACAGGATCTAAAAATGGGCTATAGCTTGAATTTATACACTTATATTTAAGTTTAAACCAGGAAGTCAAACTCTGAATGGAGCTTAGTCATACTAGTAAATGCAGATTAGAGCATGATTCATCCTTATACTACTGTCTACATTCTGGGTCAATGATTTATGTCTTACATTACTGCTTGATGGCTAGCGTGTCAAAACAACATGTTCACACAACAAAAGGCATTGTTAAACCTATGTGACTAAATAATTCCCAGTGCTGTGACATAACGTGGTCTCCAAATGACATAACCTGGTCTCCAAAGAAATCTTCATCTCTTGTGAGGCCTGTGACACAACTGAAAACCAAACATATCTGAACTGAACCCTGGATCTCCATGGACAGCAATGAGAGCATAGACACTTTGGGGAGGTTTTAGTTGCCTTTAAAGCCGTTTTAGCAATCTTGATGCATCTTAACTAAACTTCAGCTGGCTCTTTATACACTCTAGAGCACTGAAGGCACTGGGCTGGCACATAACACATAGGGCATGTTCTGTACAGAGCCAACAATAACTGTACCCACAGAGAGTGGTAAGAATCCTCTTCAAAAAGGAGGGGAGGCCTAGATATCTTTTATGTTGAGTTACAAAAAATCTGTACATGTTCTGCAGTCTGATATGTGCTTTTCTGATGTGGTTTTATCATCTGCCATTCCCCCTAAATAGCTGATTATCTATATGGAACTCATCTTCCCTAGTGCATCTGACAAAGTGAAATGCTTTGACATTGGCAAACAATTGACAGCATGGGAGTTCAACACAGGCTGCAAAGAAGCATGTGTTTAGACATGGCATCACAAGCTTCCATTACTCCTAATTTAGCGGAGGCAGAGAGTATCAGAACAGCTGAAAACATACATAAAAGACTGCAGATACAGTTCCTGATCTGTATTTGTCACTCTGAAATGACAGAATGGCAAATGAGACACTTGGTAGCACTTTGCTCAGATGAAAAGCTATTCCTCTACCATTAGGAATTCAATCAGAGCCACAGGGAACTGGAAGGTACACACAGACAGCAAGATCTGCCATTTTATAAACTGGCAAATCATAATGAGGATGGCATAAGGCACAGTTACCAACAAACAGTACAGAGAGCACCTATACCACTCCCCCATGCATTCTCTGTAGCTACAGACGAAACTTCTTCTATGACACCAGAACAGAGAGAATTAAGAGGCATTGAACCAGGGATTTTGCTTGACAAGACATCAAAGAGGTAACAGTCACAAGAGGCTCAGTAGGTTGATGTCCAAGATACAAAAAAATCAGGATGCAAAACCAGCATCACTGGTTGATAACTTATTCACACAGTTTTTTGAAATCAGGCAACAGAACTATGATTCTGAAAACCTCTGCTCATCAGTATACAGGCCTAAAGGCTGTCTAACTTACTCTTACTCTAACTTTGCTTTTAAAGCTCCCAAGCCATTTAAAATTCTGCTGCTGGGATATACAGGAGCTTCCCGCTCTCCACGATAATAGGCCAATTGATTTCTAGCTTTGAAAGCCTACCTATAAGACAAGGCCCACTGAAAAATGCAGCAATTGCAATTCTGTCTGTTAATGTAGACTAGGTGTATGCACGTAAATGGTAGGGAACACATGAGATCCAGCCCCTATTCCAAGGAACACTGGTTCAACGTCCTTCAAAGAGAATTGTGCCTCATTGTTATGCTCAATAAGAAAAGAAAAGGTGGTGACAACTTCTATTAGGAAGGTAGGGGGTTTTGTACATGGCATTCTCCAACAGGATGAGAAATGTGTTTTTCAGCCTCTGTTAGGTGAGATATAAATGAAGCTGTATATTCTGTGCCTTGTAAAAGTATCATCTTTCACATATAAGAGAAACATTCCCTTTCCTTCACTTTTAGAGAAGTGAAGGTGAATGCCACTGCTCAGAATAGCTGTTTGGATTAGATCACAAGTACAGTCCTAATTAAGGTGTTTAAGCAAATTAGGACAGGATTTAAAACATATTTCTGTCCCTAATGTAGCTTTTTTTAATTGCAAATTATAGAGTTTCCTGTATGGGTTTTTGTGGATCCTATTCCAACAAACCCTCAAGCACTTGGTGCATAACAAAGTCCGGACTTCTCCATAAGGATCAGGCGGTATTTATACAGATTAACTTTTGCCTAATGATGCTAGTCTTCCTAGGCTGTCTCCATAATCATAGGAGTTTACAGCAATTCAAAGAAGGATGTTCATTTAGATGATTTTCTTTTATGGCTTAGTGACACCATACATGAAAATGACCAACAGCTTACTTCTAAAGGAGTTGCAAAAAGTAACTTAATGACAGGCCTACTCCCAGAGGCTGTGAGAGTCTGCATCTCTACTGGGAAAACCTTAGGGATCTGCAAATTCAAAAGTGTTAAGGACTCCACTACACAAGGAGTGTACCCTCCCTGGGTAAACTTTGGTGAGTGCTGGCACATACTTCCAGCAAGTTTAAATGACAAGATTTGCCACACCTACATTTTTTGTGTGTGTTTCAAACCCTAAATGTCATAAATAAAATTGGAAACAACCAGTGGATAAGCTGGGAATTGAACCCAGATTTCTTCCCTCAGATAAGCACCTTTCTCCATTGTTATGTAAGTGCTGTGATGAAAATGATCTACTACCCCTACAGATTCCACTACAAGGCATTTATGATGGACAGGATAGTCTGGGAAAAAGCATAAAAGGTGTCTGACAAAAGAATAAAACAAACCAATTTTTCAAATTTATTATCTCCATGAGACATCTTTTATAAATTTTCCAGGATTTTTTTGCTACTCATGTGCAATGTGTATCATAAAAATGTATATTCTGTGTAGTCAGTAAAAAAGGAAAAAAAAGGCTGAGGAGTGCATTTAGCATCTTTCTGCAGCAAATAAAGGCTAAAATACTCAGGCAAGGATAGACTGCAGAAACACTTCTAATGCTACTGTGCTAACAGATGAATGCTCGCCTAAATATCCATAACACAGCCTTACCTGCCCCCACCACACACTCACACAGATACAAGCACTGCAGCTGTTTATATGTAGTTATTTATGTTTCCACTTCAACTCTATGACCACCGCATATGTTGTTTTTACTGAAGCAATGAAACACAGAGTTGTCTCTTACATGCCAGTTTGATTCTACAGGATAGGATTAAAGTATTTTCTTACTGCTAAGTGAATTTCTTATTGAACATTATTTTAGTGGACAATGAAACAAGTTCAGAGAACTGTGACACATTAAGGGAAGCATGTCACAGTGTTAAGCATCCCTTTTAATAGGCCAGTAAAATCCTGTGACTAATCCACAACACTGTAGTATGTGCTGGTACATTAAATGCCTTATTTGATTCACTCCATTTGCCTATATACTATGATATCAAAATAGTTTTACAGTAAAAAGTTACGAAATGCTAGATAAAACAGGTGCCCAGGGACACAAATAAGACAACTGGCCTCGGGCATACCAATTTTGAGGGTTTAAAGAGGATCTTGACTCATACTGTAACACATTCTGCAGACACACAGGTTTGCAGTCTCAGCCCTTGCCATATGAATCCTGAGAAGGATAGCAAGAGGTAATTTTCAACAAGACGCAAAACAGCAAGCTAACTTCTACACATGTACACTGAAGAAAAATATATGCTTGGAGTTTCTGACATTTAGAAATATGTAAACTGGGGGTTTTTTTGGGGGGTTACATTCAAGATTTTGTAAAATGTTGTAGATATGCTTATCTTAAAATGCAGATAATTTGTTTGTTGTGTGATATTTCAGAAATACCTACTGAAATTTGAAAATAACATATTTGAAAATAGCATTAACAAATTTGAAAGCAACATTAACAGAAACTAAGGAATATAACAGGCAACGCATTTAGAAATGTGAAGTTAGTAATTCAGAAAGAGAAATGCATTGAAACATTTTCTTTTAAATAAATAATTGCTCTGTTTTCAAACCTGGTGAGATACTAGTAAGAATGGCTTTGATTAATGCTGCACTGACTGAACTCTTCAGAATGGGACATGGCTTACACATATCCATGCCCGTTATTGATGTTTCAGCACAGCCAAGAAGGGATAAGGGCAGATGTGTAGCAATATTCTCAGAACTGGCAGTTCAAAGACAAAAAATTATTCACTTTAAAAAAAAAATAACCTTTCATATCATCAACAAATATAAACAAAATTAAATAATGTATCTGGAACTCTATCGCTTTAACCAAGTGCTTTGATAACATTAAAACTTCAGTGAATTTCAGTAAAAACTTTGTACTTTCTATCCATTTCAGTTGTAGGGATGGCAGAGAAGTTTAAATGCATTATTATAATGCTGAATATACTAGCAACTGCAGTATTATTGCTATTCTGAAAGGAGAAATTAGGACAATTTGCAGGTGTTAAAACATGAATCTGCTTGTAAGCAGTAGCCCAACCAGGAAAGCAAAAGCAGAAAAATATTTTAGTAAATTTTTGTAAAAACTTGTAAGTATTAGCAGATAATGCAACTTTGCATATTAATCATTCTTTAACTTACTAAACTTCCCTGAAATGTTGATAAATAGATTAAATTTTTTTTAATTAAAATAATGAAATGACAGAAAACTACAAACAGCATGTCATAAGTTAATGAATTGGAACTGAAGGAATGCAGAAATGTTGGCACAGAATCTCCGCTGACGGATTCTCACTGATCACAACTGAAAAGAATTTGAGTTGGCTCTGGAAAAAACTGTAAGTCCAAAATGTAAAATAAAATAGGGAAAATGTCTTGATTTTATTTTTTAAATAATTTATTAAAATAAAGCAGATTTTTTTTCTTTATTTAATGGCATTGTTTTAAGGCTTTACAAAGACCAATATTAGTTTGATTTCAAGGGCTGGCCATAGTAGTTGGATGAAGCAAAGACCATGTGCCTCCTTTCAACACTCTATTTTCAGGAACCACTGATACCCTGCAGCTGAACGACAAGTGGCCAAAGGATTGTCCTTTCAACATGGACCAGAGGACTTCTAATGTTTTACTAAACACTGGAAGTCATTGAAAGAGCCTATGTATTTGTGACTGGAACAAGGTGAGATGCTTCACTAAAGCATATGCTGGACCTCTTAGACAGAGCCTGAATATGATAAGTAATAGGGAATACGGATGCATGCAACCTGCATATGGATGCCCACTTTCAAAGCAGTGGTGTCTGACATATGACTCACCCTACAATTTGCATTAAAGTACGTAGGGAGAGTATAATTGCTGCTAAATAGACTAGAACTATTTGGTTGGTTTGGTTGGTTGTTTTGTTTTTTTTTTACTACAGCAGTACAGAATCATAAGTTTTAATTTTGACATTTTTATTTCCAGAGTTTTGCTGCAGAATATATCAGGGTATTGGAAGAGAATACATACTTTATAGGTTAGAGGGTGATTTAACTGACACACAAGCTTCTAATGACAATTTCAAATCTATTCATATTATGTTTTACATAAGATATGAAGGTATTTGATTTGGCTTGTGTGTTTGTACTGCCAGTGCTGATGGAACCTCTGACTCTTTCTTCAAAGTTATCAGGAGTAAAAAATGATCAGGAGTATTTTGCTGTTACTATAAAATTGTAGGTCATGCAGAGCCTGCAATCACTTGAAGAAATGTACTGATTTTAATAGATGGGGGGGAATTATAAATCTGAAAATATTTACAAAGCTGAAAAACTTGCCATCTCTCAAATTGAAAATAATCTTGTGGTTTGATTTTAAAATTCAGTTACTTAGAAATATTTAGCTTGATTTTTTTTACCTGTTTCTACGGTAATTCCAGCTTTCTTTCCAAATCTGCATATCATAGGATTTTTCATTATTTTAATTTCTTTTGCTGGTTAGGAACAGAAAGTCCTTCTAATCTGAAAAATTCTTGGGACAAATTGCTTCATATCCATATCACTTTTGATTAGCATTTACTGTGCAAGTTTCTTCTTTCAGAAAAATTTATTCCTACCTATGATACAGAATAAGGCTAGATATTCTTTTAGAGAATTCAAAGATTAACTACAGATATGAATATGTTCATCTTCTAAAAGTAAGGTTATTTAATGCTTAATTACATTTGAATGGTATCAAAATTGATTTATCGGTTTTCAATTTTCTATTTAAATATTTTTTAAATATTATTTAAATAGAAACTTTTATGTTTTCTTATTAATCAAGTCGACACAATATAACGAAAGTTGTGAGACAGTGACTGCAGAGGTCCTGTAATGACTATTTTAAGTTATCTACACCAATCTGAAGCTTTGTATCATGACTGTTCAAATTGTAAAACAAACCTACAGAAGTGTCAAGTCTGTAGAACAGGTGATTCAACTAAACAGATCTTTTAAAAATAAGTGTTTCTTTGATTATTTTCTATAACAGAAGTAATATTGAAATGAATGAGTCATTTAGAAACAAGATCAGTCAGTGAAAATATCTGAGACTGAATGGATGGATGATGGGGCACAGTTTGCTACTTTGCATTGCAGAAGTACAAATTTACTAAGAAAGAAAGGCTAAGTAAAAACCTGCCTGGTGGGATATTTGCTCAATGAGTAAAAAGGACATAAGACGTTATGGTAGTTTGAGGGTAAGATGAAGATTCCTTAAGTATTAGATTATTGACAAATCAATCAAATAAGTAATTAGTAATAATTAAATAAAGCAGGTAAAATCACAGAAAAAAATTAGGTCAGAAGGAAACTCAATGGATGAACTCATCCAACCCCTGTTTATATTTACAGATTGGTCTTTTTAAGCCGCATTTGTTTAAACTTACTTATTTAAACCTAAATCCATTATCAAAAGTAAAGTTAACATTATTTAAATGTCCGAATAAAATCTGAAAGGGCACTAGGGAACAAGTGCACTTTACAATTTATTGCTCCAGATTTCTAGTTTAAGTTGTCTCTCATGATTATGCCAAAACCTCATCCATTTAACACAGTTAAGGATGTGGCATAGAACACTTCCGTGTAAATAGCCAAGATTTTTTTCTTCATGTCACTAGAATCCAATAAATTAAAGTATATGCTGCTATACATCACTCCAAACAGTTAGAAGAAAGAAGATAGAAATTAATTTTTAACTCCACATTATTAAATAGTTTAGTATTTGTGAAACGTCCTCCACAAAATATAAGTATTTTATATTAATATAAATAATACAAAAGTTGGCCATATTCACATGCATTTATTGCTTATGCAGGATGTAGGTTAATTTTTTGATATTGAGAGACAGAACAAGTCAAAATACTAGGAATAAATTAAAACACAAACTCTGCTTACTATAGGATCTTCCTGCTGTATACAGGCAAAGCCTAAAAATAAGTGTAGCAAAAGCCCTTGGATAATCTCTGCTCAGTTGCTTCTTCATGAATACTAATGGCACACACACCTGCTCCATGGATTCCACCAGTTAGGTGCTGGAATCTCTCAGCATGCCAAGGTACTGAATGCTGAATTTGTCAAGGACTACAAGGAGACCATCAATCAGCCAAGATCAGAGAAAATCATATGCAATAGGGGAAAAGGAATATTAAAAACATATTTAGAAGAAGGAAAAAGTGTAGGAGAACTGGGAAACTGGACTAACAAATTTTATGGAAGGGAAATGACAAGATAGGTATACACAGAAATGCAGAAATATATTCAAAGTACAAAATATATGAAAAAGAATAAAGATCATACCCAAAATGGAACAGATGTGATCACAGTCTTCAAATGTTTTTAAGAGAAATATTTAGATTCAGCTGCATTTTGCTACTCCTTTTCTAAAGACTGAACAGGCTACAATCTCAGCACTGTACAGTAAGTCTCACTGCAAGAGGAAAAACAGAGTTGCTTCCTTCCTTGAAAAGTACTCAGTTAAAATCTTAATTTCAAACAAGAGAATACACCCAAGCTTTCTAAAATGTCATTTTAGTGTTTATAGTTGCCTACAGATCCTTTGCTGTATTAAGGTGTGTGCATATAAAGGGAAAGTGCAGTTTGTTCAAGGAACTGAGAGTTCATATCAGCCTAGAACATCAGAATCACAGAATCATAGAATGGTTTGGGTTGGGAGCGACCTTAAAGATCATCTAGTTTCAACTCCCCTGCTGATGGCAGGGACACCTTTCACTAGACCATGTTGTTCAGAGCTCCATTCAACCTGGCCTTCAGCACCTTCAGGGATGGGGCATTCACAACTTCTCTGGGTAACTTGTTCCAGTTCCTCACTACCCTCTCAGCAAACTTCCTCTTAATATCTAATGTAAACCTACTCTCTTTTAGTTTGAATCCATTCCCCCTTCTCCTGTCACTACATACACTTGTGAAAAGCCCCTCTCCATCTTTCTTGTAGGCTCCCTCCAGATACTGGAAGGCAGCAATTAAGTCACCCTGAAGTCTTCTCTTTTCCAGGCTGAACAAAAACAATTCTCTCAGCCTTTCCTTGTAGGAGGGGTCCTCCATCCCCCTTGGAGTCATCTTGGTGGACTCACTGAACTCACTCATTCCATGTCTTCCTTGTGCAGAGGACCCCAGATCTGGATGCAATATCCAGGCAGTCTCACCAGAGTGGAGTAGAGAGGCAGAATCACTCTCTTGCCCTGCTGGCCACACCGCTTTTAATGCAGCCCAGGCCACATTTGGCTTTCTGGGCACATCGCTGGCTCATGTCCAGCCTCTCATCCACCAGCAGTGTGCAGTGGCACAAATAATTGCACAGGGGTCTTATGAAGATTGGAAACAGCGTTAACGTGTCAGCTTTACTAGCCTTTTCAAAGAACCGTGTCAGCAGAAACAATAATTCAGGTCAAATAACCCAAGAGTTTATTTAGATGGAGAATGGATACTACAATTTGATACAGCCACAAATGAGCCCTAAATAAGAATCTTCTGAAGCACTTCCTCTGCAAATGCTTTGTTCTAGACCATTATCCAAGTTCTACAGCCTGCACACACAACCAACATTCTATGGATAAATCAAAATTAATAAGGAAACTGTAATGGGGGAAAATGTCAATATTTAAAACTACTTACAGGTCCAAAGAACAGAAAATATCTTTCAAGATGGATGGGTCTGTGAGTAAGCTGGTCTAGTGGGTGGCATCCCTGTCCATGACAGTGGGGTTGGAACTAGATGATCCATAAAGTTCCTTCCAACCCAAACCTTTTTATGATTCTGTGATTCTGTTATGTATGTTTGGTTTTGAATCTGTTGAAGATGACTGGTGTATATCAGTCTTGCTGATATCAGCAATATCTTGTATATCAGACTGAGATATAGAAACTGCTAGAGTTGTTAAGTAAAATGATCTATTATGCTCACAGGTATTTTTAAGAAGAAATAGAAGGAAAATGAGGCTTGACAACTCAGGAGCTGGTCTAAGGATTTGGTTGGCTTCACTCATAATGTACTATCAAGCAGCAGATTGCAGAGCAGATGGAAAAGAATTAGACTTCAAGCAATGTACAAATTAACAAATCGAGGAGATTGTTTCTTTACAGAATTACTTGAAAACTATATATAAAGAACAACTGGGTATAGGGCAGTCATTTGACAAGAGCTGGCATATAATAGTAGCAAAAAATTTCACATGGCAAACACAGGAAGAAGACCACCTGTTCTGCCACTCCATGATTGACAAAGCAAATTAGCTTTATTGTGACTTCTGTTGGCTGATATCAGTCCAACACTTGATCTGATATAACTTTGCTCTGTATTGTACTGACTGCTGTCTTTTCTGATCCTTACACTACCACAATTTGTGGTCTGAACTTCATTGAATAGAGTATCCTCCTAATTTCCCCCAAGTAAAGGACTAGGACATCATGAAACAACGGAGAGAGAGATATGCATTTTTGATAGTCAGACACCAAGTTTTGATGGTTTTGGTATATTTCTAAGGTCAGTTAGTTACAAATACTATGTTTCACCTCAACTACAGACTTAAAAAAAAGTCTCAATTTCAGCTAGTAGTTCTAGAATTCCCTAGAAGAGTCCATTTCTCTCCACATGCAATGGAGAAAAATAAGCACTTTACAGACATAATTAATCTGATTTATCTTAAACATCTGCACTGGGTCTGACTGAGATGGAGTCAGTTCTGTTTATAACATCTCACATGATGCTATCTTTTACATTTCTTACCAAAACAGTGTTGATAACACACTGATGCTGCCTACCTCTTAGTTTACCTTGTTAACGTGCAAGAATACATCTGAATGAGCTGAACCATCTTCTGGGGATTTCAGTTCAGTTACATGTAAAAGTAGTTGGTTAACTTTAAGCTCATTTTTATTGGATTCTTAAACTATGAGATATGGCAAAATATGGAGTTTTATATTTTAAGACTGGCACGGTTGAGATTACTAGAGTGAAGGTCTAACATTTATAACATGTCCTTGCAAGCCTACACCCACCTCAAACTGCAACTAAAACTAGTGATATACTTAAATTAAAATATGTCGTTTGGAAAAAAAATTCTAACTGAAAAACTTTACCTTCTACTTAGACACAAGATCGAAAAAGACATTTTGAAATAGTGTAAAAGATTACATGATAGAACTTTGTCACTAAGAAACCTTTACAAGAATGAGTAAACTGTAATTAAGACTTCAATAAAATAGTAAGTTAAACTGGAAGTTGAACAGACGGTTAGCAGGACAGATATAACCAGAATTAAATAAACTGTGGAGTAAATAGTCTATCTTCGTCTGATGCTCATCGTGGAAAATATTTCAAAATGCTACTGTTCACTTATAATCTGATCCAGAATGGTTTTTTACTGCCTGAAAGTTATCATCTACATGTTACTAGCTGAAACAAAGTGTCCTTAATAAGGGTACCTTGAGATCTACCTTGGATGCACCCAAGCTTTGGGAACATCACCAATGCATTTTATGGTATTTCCTGCGTTTACTTACTGATTAGGTGGGAGATTTTATTATTAAACTGATATTCTACACTGATGAATGGAAGAAACAGAAGGTTGCTGAATGGATTGGCAGAGCAATTCTAAACTCTTCTCTCTGCTCAGGAAAAGCCACTACAAAAATTCTCCCTACATTCTGAAACCAGCTGAGGACATGGGAATGATTAGAAGAGCCTGGTTGGAAGTGGGTAAGACAGAATGTAATTCTTCAGGTAAAAACAAGTGTTTTAAGCCTTGTACAATAATTACAATATTTTGTCTTTTAAAGGAGAAGATAGAGACAGTGAACAGCTTGGTTTCAAGCAGTAACAGACACACCACTATGAAGGTACAAGGCAGTAAAGTACTGTGAGACCTAATCAATAGAAACCAGAGGCTAAGTATGATTAAATTTCAGGACTTTAAAATCCCATTTGTCATTAACATTTATAAATATCTTTCTTTAAACTTTTATTATTTTTCAAAATAAATATTTTGCCAGCTATATGTCAGATATATTGCCCACTTTGTGTTTTTGAAATGTCTTTTTCACATGCTTTCATGTGAACAAAAAAGATATGCATATCTAAATACAGGTCACAGCTTTAGATCAGACATAATACTGCCATCTCCTTTTGGTATATGCATTGAGTCAGGCTAGGATGGACTTAACTTTCACTAAAGCAGCCCACATAGTGCTGTGCTTTGTATCTTCAGTGGTGTTGATAACACACTGATGTTTTGGCTGTTGTTGAGCAGTGCTCACTCAGCGTCAGGGCTGTCTCTCCAGCCTACCACTGTAGATGGGCAAGAGGCTGGGAGAGGAGACAGCCAGGACACCTGATCTGGACTGACCAAAAAGATATTCCATACCATATGCATCACAGTCAGCCATAAAAGGGAGGGTGAGAAGGAGTAGGGAGAGACATTCATGGTTATGCCATTTGCCTTCTAAAGCAACTGCCATGTTGCTTCCCAAGAAGTCATTGGACATCTTTTTGCTGGCATGAAGTAGTGAATATCTTTCATCTTTTTTCCTTCCCTTCCACATCTGGCTTTTGCTCTCCTTGTTAAACTGTCCTTACTTCAACCCATGAGCTTGTTCATCTTATTTTCTTCTCTGTCCTCCTGAAGCCAGAGAGTGAGAGAACGACTGGGTGGGGGTCTGGCAGCCAGCCAAGATCAGCCCTCCACAATGTATTCTGTTCATGTTGACTTTCTAGTAATAAAAAGGGTCCACAGCTGATAAAGCAGTACTGTGATTTCATTTTAATTTAAATATTACTGAAGCAACATTTTAAATACGAATCATAATGCAAAACTTCTGGTAGGATTTTCAGACATCCCCAGCACCTACATTCATCGTATTTCTCTCTCCATAACATACTGTTAAAACAAATAAGATTAGGGATTTCAAAAAAATAAGTAATCTTCATCTGCTAACATTAATTATTTACCAAACCAATACCAACAGGTCCACGAAATTCTATTTTCACATTTTGTTCAATTCCTCTTAATCTAGATAGAAGTACTGTAATACTGGGATATTTACATTTATGTCTTCAGTTCAAAATTTATGAACCAGAAACTTTCACAATGCATATAATTATATTTATGATAAATGTATCAACCTAGTGAGAAATCTCAACATTACCAGGATAATGCAGATGATCTACAAAACTCCTAAAAATAAGTATCACCCTGTGTGTGATTTATCTCCCACAATATTTAAAGAACATTTTCTTGTCTTTGTTTGAAGCTTGTTCAGTCAGTAGTTTGTCACATTTTGTGAACTGAATTCCATTTCTTGTTCTGTACTGCAAATGAAAACAAAATCCTCTGCTAGATAAGAGAAAAAAGAATGGATTGTGACATTGTCTCTTTTGATTTACTGGTTGTACAGGCATACTGTGCATTACACTGAGTCACCTCTTTAATTTCCCCAAAGATTGTATCCCAGAACTGGCAGGAGATCTGCCTTTTGTAGGAATCCAGTTCCACTTTTTCACATCCAGTTTTCACAATTCCTACAGTACTGGAGAGGAGGTCATTTGCCAGCACTTAAAGCTGATGCATTTTTACTCTTTTCTGTACTGACCAGAATTCAACTGTTCTTTATTGATTCTTTATTCCAAATAAAAACTCAGACAATTAACAATGCAAACGAATGAATTTTACATATTTTTTATACTTATAAACATATACTTTTATACTCATGAACACAGAGAATTATTTAGGTTGGGAGGAAACTCTGGAGATCACCTAATCCAAACTCCTGCTCAACTCAGGGTCGATGACAACTTGATCAGGTTGACGGAAGTTGAGATCTTCCCTCAAAAACAGAGCACAGCCCAGACTGTTGTTGAAGTTTCAGACCTCCACAGCTTCTGCAGTCAGAAGTGAGGAGCAGCACAAAAGACAGCCACTTCTGTGCCAAAGACGCCACTTGAAAAACTGTATAAGCTTTTATTAAATAATAGTACAAATATCCCTGCCATCTTTTGCAGCTTGGATGACCAATTTCAGGAAGACCAACAGCAGCAAGAACTCCAAAAGGAAAGTTTACTCCATATTCTGCTGATCTAATTAATTTAAATATATTTCAACTGATCAGATTTGTAACAACAAAGACAAACACTGTTCATCTAAATCTGAAGTGAAAGTTATCTCCCCATTTATTCTTTTTTTTTTTTTTGGTCAGAAATGTATTGGTTTGCTGAGTTTTGGGGGTTTTTTTTCAAGATAAGCATTCCAAACTGATGAAAAAGTGCACGCAATTTATGAAAATTTCAGAGGAAATACATTCATCTTGGAAGTCATCATGTTGTTGGTTAAAGAAAAATACAGTTCAAAGTAAAACCAAACGTGTCAACTGGTTTTGGACACAGAAGGCTATAAGGTTTCTTGTTAAACAAGGATTTAATAACAGAATGACAAAGAAACAGCTATGGTTAACTATAACTTGTCTTTAGCTGAAATTGAGAGCAATTATAATTTTTTTAATATTCATTTTTCTTAATTTCTTTAGAGGAAAAAAAGACTTTGGCATTAGATCATCACATTTTCAGGAAGCTCTTCTAAGGCTGAGAGAACTCTTTGTTATGAAGAGACCATTCAGGAGTGAAAGAAACCCTGCCATCAATGAGGTGTTCTCCGCATGGGTGTTCTCCGCAGGACAGTTGCATTCTTAATGTGCTGTGGATATGATACATTTTCATTGACTTTTCCAACACACTGCTTCACCTTGTGTTGTCTCTAATCTGCTGCAGGCTTGACAAAGTCTGGCGCAGCCCCATATCCATCCTGTAATTAGTATGGCTGGCTATGACAGCAAGCACAGTGCTGCCTTGCTACGCAAAGGTACCAGTGGGAAGACAGCACAAGCCATATGACTTTTTCCAGACAGCAGAATAAGTTAGTGTTTGGAAAATAAGTATATGAACTCTAATGGTGTTGTGCCTTCAGTCTGCAAAAGAAACATCCAACAGAAGTTTTCTGAGGGTTTTATACCACTTTTTTTATTGCCCTTTGTTTATTGCAGTCCTATCGTTACATTTATCTCTCCATACGTCTCTCAGGTAAGATTCAGTTGTCAGTGCTTCCATTTCTCCCACAATGTTATATGACTACCATGAGATAAAACTGAAACCTCAAATGAAAATTTATTTATAGAAAATATAGAAATAAAGCCTTTTGTCCACAAAACAGATAATCATTAAACCAATGTACAGGTTTTCCTTTTTTTTTTTCTTTTTATTTGTTGACACTTCCGGGTATATAGAATCCAGTTTTAAAGCCTTTTCATCTGCTTAACATGAGAAGAAAATCTTTTTCAATTGCAATTACTATTATATTATTATTTACCTTACAGAAATGACATTTAATTAGGTAAGTGGTAGCAAGATTTTATCTAGTTGCAAAATAGATGATTGTTCTTTGAGTCAATGTGGAAGTAAAGAAAACCCAAATGATTTGGCCAGATAGGCAAAGTACAAAACAGTAATGCTTCAGATGCACTCCCTTATCAGGAATTTGTTTTCATTAAGAAAGATCGTGTTTCCCTTATGGAAATTTTGTGGCAGAAGTATCTCCTCAGTAAACAAAAGGAAGTAGTTTACTTCAAAACAATAAAGACAGAAAAGATTGGTTTTGGAATGGGACCGACAAGTTGATCCTATTTCTTTAAAAGCTGAATAGACTGTAGAGACACTCGTTTTTTAAGTCCTTCAAGAGAGAAAGTAATCAAGAGTGTAGAGTTTTCTTGATGCCACCAACAGTGCCAGTTTGGAACAAATATTAGCTACAATACTTCCAGATGACCTCCATGGCAGAGAAAGAGTTGGAAGTGGAATGGATTCCACGTTACTGGGAACGTACGTTCCCACAGATAGTCTGGGGAAAAACTCCCCAAAAGATGAGAAAGAGAAGTAATATACAATGAAACATGTCTGACAGGCCAAATTTGGAATGCTGACACTTTGCAATCCTACTGTTGTAAGATACTGTTGTCATACATTTGTTAAGAGGTATTTAAGCTCATTTCAGACTGATATAGTCCAAATAGGCTTTTGCTGTAACATTGTGGACAGAAAGTCAATTACAAATCAAAATTAATATTTATCAAAATCTCAAATCACAGCACAAGTCCCTTTAAGCCAATCTTGTACAGAACTCACACAGTTCTTGTGTTAGTAGGACATATACAGGCAACTTTATCAGAAAACAGTTTTATAAATTCTGATTTTCACCAAATCAATACTACTGTTAAAATGAAAGATGAAGTAACATAGTAACTGCATGGGTTACTATTTAACATCAACAACACCTAAAATGGTTTGTGCAATGAGTTCTTAAACAACTGCATTACACTGCCATAAAAAAGCCTAAAATATCAGTATGTTATTAATCAATTTATTCTGACAGGATTTCATTAATGGAATTGCAAGGCATCCCATTACTAATCTAGTAGGCTCCCCTGAAGTAACCTGCTCGATGAGATTAAGGATTTATGTGCATACACTGTCAGAGGGTTTCATCTTGGATCCAT
The DNA here is from genome assembly GCF_003945595.2 of Pipra filicauda. Classification (NCBI taxonomy): domain Eukaryota; kingdom Metazoa; phylum Chordata; class Aves; order Passeriformes; family Pipridae; genus Pipra; species Pipra filicauda. The sequence continues at coordinate 226,805 of NW_024104543.1, forward strand.
TCCAGACTTGAAATAGGTCCCATTGGGAATCATTTACTTTCAAACTGGTAATAGTCAATAATTCTAGAAGCTCAGTTCAAGTCAATGCAATCTTACAAATAAGTTCAAAGTTTAAGATGCAATAATTTTTACAATGTTTTGAAATTTTCAGCTAACTATCTTTTTAACTCTGTTCTAACCTTTCTGTTTTAGAAACCTACACTCAGTATCTTAACAAAACCATAACATGCCTGAAGTAAACAATATCCCAGGAACTACAGTATTTCCATGGGTTTATTAATTACAATTAAGAACAAGTATTGAGACAAAATGATGCAGCAGGGCGCCAACGAAAGGACATGCCCAAGCACAAGATGCAGCATGTAAAGAGTAGTGAAATGCACGACATCTGGCCCCTACATTCATGTGGATGCCAGAGAAAGAAAGGGAAAACTTAGTATTTTACTAGCAATTAGGTACTGAAATAACTTTTTTGTTTTGAAAATAAATTGTGCTGCATGCTGGCTGTTGTAGCCTGTTACAGCAGAACACTTACCCGCAGGTGTATGATTAAACGTACTGGTATGAGAAAGTGTATACTTAAAGCGTATACTTTAATTAAGTGCAGTTTGCTGAACCACAGTATCCTGGTACAACCAAGTTCTTTGGAAGCAACCTAATAATTCTGGGAAAACAGTGACCTTTTCTTATTAGTCACTACAGAGCAGAAGTTTTTCAGCTGACTTAGGTGATACAGACTGCATAGTGTCCTCAGCATTCACATCAGAAAAGTGAATAAAACCAAAACTGAATAAACAATCAATCAAAAAGATCTTAAAACAATTGTTACGGGCATTACAACAAACAAGCATTACAGGCCTACTGTCATCTATGCAGGGCTTCACAAAAAGTGAATATAAAGATACATTTCCATTGACAGATGACTGGACTACTATTAGGAAACTGGATAAAAATTCCTTATACACATAGCTAAACAATACAAGGTAAGACCAAGCCGCAATATATAATCATGTTAGGAACATATAAAATCAGAAATAATTTATAAGTAGATTTAATTAATTGGAACAAAGCAAAATGTAACACCAGGTATTCATGTCAAGATTTCCATATACAGACTTGCTTTACAAAAAGACAAATGTAAGTAGAAGCCACAAACACTGGATCAGACAGTCAGCTAAGGAGAGCAGCACAGCTCCTTGGATTTACAAATTTAAACAACTCACGGTTTCATCTCACCTGGCCCTCCTTTAAGTGAACTCCTTACATTTTCAGGGTCATGTAATCCGATACTAAACCACCTATTTCTGGACCATCACAAAGAGTAAAATTTTTTAAAATTGCGAAATTTAGCACATCACTGCAAGTTGATCATAATTTTTCAGTAATTACTTTTAAAATTAATTAATGAAGTAGACAAGTAACCAAAAGCAAGAGATCATAACAGAACAGCATATGTTTCTGACTGATTCACTACTAAAAGTAGTTGTCAAATAAAATACTAAATAAATAGTTGGGTATAGCTCTATTTGAGTGTAGTTCTATTTGGAATTGTCATTTTCAAAAGAAAACTTCACTTAATTGATATACAATGCATTTTGAACATATTAATTTAACTACAGCTACGTGTTAGCTTTATGAGTCAAATGAGAGCAAAAAGAATATCAAGAATTTAACATTCAAGTATGTAGTACAGAACCTCTGCAGAAGATCGTGGAATGCTGTAAATAGGTATGAGCTCACAGGTAAAGTGGACTGCTCTGATTTACATTCACTGATGAGCTGACCATACCTTTCATATTTATTTCATTTCATTAAGCTGTATTAATTACAGAGATTACCCAGTAAAGAAATAAAGAATTTCAGTATGAGATAGATGATGGTCATTAACTTTGTATATTACCTTGTTGTTAAATTGCACAGAGACTGATTTCAACAAATACTAGCTTTAACACATAATAGAAGGCTCAAATAATAATACTTAAGAAAACCGCTGTAAGATGAAGAACAAAATATCTACAAATTTAGGACCATTATACATTGGAGTTTGCTCATCAGCAAAGTATTCAAGGGCACTTTTCACTTATAGTAATTCCTTAGTTAAGAATTAAACACTTATATTTCTGAGCTTTTTTGACTCAGACCTAAAAGCAACAGTCATCTTACTGAACTTCCCCTCTTGCATTTCACAGCAATTGGCACAGTACATGAATCTCTGCCTGTTATTAATGCAAATCTGGGGGAAATTATCTGATTCCTTTATTCACATTCTCATTCCTGAGTCATTATCTACACCTTTTATCTATGTGCTTATTTCTGTTATCTCAGTCTTTTGGTTTTCTATTATTTGTCCTTATGCCACCATTCATCTTTCCTGCTTAGATTGTGAATTACAGTACTGGAGTGTGAACTAGGAGATGCTGACACTGCAAATCTCCCTGGCTGAGGATGAAATAATTCTGTTAAAAATTAATATCCCAGATACAGACCAAGGAAACCACATGGAGCTGACAAGAGATAAATATGATTATGTTGCTAAAATCACTTGCCTTGCTCTAGAGAATGCCAAAATCAGAAAGGCTGACATTCTCACTAAAATTTCAAGGTTCCAAACATATAGAGATGATTTTAACTCTTTTTAGACAAACAAAAGTCTCCTTGTAGACTCTCACAAAAGCACTGAATGTAGTTGAGGAATTTAACAGATGCCATTTCAATTGAATCCAAAGGTTACAGAAAAAAAAAAAGTTAGGTCCACATAGATTAGCATAAAGGCACAGTTCTAATTAAATTCTACATTGGGATGGGATATAGAATTGGGTGTGTTTATGGCAGAACAGTTCAGGTTCTTGTTTACATTTCTATCAATTCCAAACTAATTCTGATGACAGAAAAGAATTTATGTATCTTTCGGATAATACCTTCTTTAACTTCCAATAAATGACAGCCTGGGTTTCTTCATCCAATGAAAGGAGCAAAACCAAACCAAAGTTCAGATGCAATTGGGCATTTGGGAACATTCCAGAGAATCATAGAATTAAGGAATTATTTGGGTTGAAAGGGACATTAAAGATCATCTAATTCCAAACCCATGCCACGGGTAGGGATACTTTTCACTAGACTGGGTTGTTGAAACCTTTATCTAACCTGACCTTGAACTCTTTGGGGTATCCACAACTTCTCTGGGCAACCTGTTCCAGTGTCTCTCAGCCCTTGTCATAAAACATTTCTTCCTTACATCCAAGCGCTTTCAATTTAAAACTGTTGACCTTTCTCCTGTCATTAAAGGCCTTGGTAAAAAGTCTCTCTCCATCTTTCTTATGAGCCCTTATCAGTACTTTGCTGATGCCGCTGTTTTGGCAGAGCCAGTTCACACATGTAATAGGCACAAATACTGAAAGGCTTCTCTGGAGTTTTCTCTTCTCTAGACTGAACAATTCCAACTTTCTCAGCCTGTCCTCATAGGAGAAGTGCTTCAGCCCACTGATCACTTTTGTAACTCTGCACTGGACCTGCTCTAATAGGTCCATGTCTTTCTTGTACTGGAGCTCCAGAGCTGAACACAGTACTCCAGGTGGGATGACAAGAGAATAAGAGTAAAGGGGCAGAAGCACCTCCCTTGACCTGATGGCCACACTTCTTTTGATGGAGCCAAGGATAAGACTGGCTTTCTGGGCTGCAAGTGCGCATTGCCAGGTCACGTTCAATTCTTTTGGTAATGCAAGAAAGGTCTTTCCAAAATGATCCCAGAGATCTTTCCCACATTTTTATTTACAAAAATGTCTGTCTTCAGATCCACTGACAGCAAAAACTGTAATAAAGAACAAAATACAGGCATGCTTCATACAAGCAACAGTGTTAATGAACTGTCTGCATGGCTTGCAGCAGGTTAAGAATATTAAGCCTGTGTTGCTGCTAAGTATGGTAGACATAAAGCATGCATTTTGTGCAAAAGTTGTTAAAGGTGCTTGTGGTAGTTTAGTCTAGGCCTTCCTTGGTGATGAGTTTGTAACCAAGGAAGTGCCCAGATTTACCCATTATTCCCTACGATGTTTACATAAGCCAGGCTATAAGAAGAAAGGAGGAGAGGCCTTCGCCCCTCTTTCCTTCTGGCAGGTTTGGAGGTGCGGATTTCCCTGCTGTTGAGTCTGTCGGGTTGGGCAGTGAGGCCTGGTGAGGCCTTGCCGACCTTGGGAGATGGAGGTTGCTGGCGGTTGTTCCAGCGCGACTTTTCTGTTGTCCCAAGGAGAGTAGTAAGATATTCTTTTGCTAATTCTTTTAGTTGCTAGATCTTGGGCTATTGATCGGGATATATATATATATTTTTTATTTTGGTTTTGTTCCTTTTTTCCCTTCCCCCTTCCCTTTCCCTTTTGAAACTGTATATATATTTCAATTGTATATAACTGTAATGTAAGTGGAAATATATTTATACATATTGTTTTAGCTGTCTCTCTCTCATTTCGATTCTCTTGGGTTTTTTTTTCCTTCTTCTCCCTTGGTTTGGGGGGGGGAGGGAAGTCTTGTGGTGAGGTTTGGGGACTTGGCAGGGAGCCAGCTTCAAACCATATCAGGTGCTACATCATGTTATTGTATGATTCCATGACTCCCAGTCCATATTATAAAGGCCAAATATGTAAAATACTCTGTACTTTATTCCAAGATTCCCAGGGATGTTTTTTTCTTTTATTTAAATAAAGAAAAAAAAATCCTGAAAAAATTCTGAATTATTTGATAACTTTATATGCAAGTCTAAGCTGGCAAAAAATTAACTTTATATTTTTGAATAAATTAATTATTTCAATACTCATTTTTCCCTGAAACTGGGGCAAAAAATTGATACAGGAAGATTTTCCGAGGGAAGATGAATTCTAAAAATTTTCAGTTCCAAATTGTAGTTTTGAAAAATGTCTTCTATGCTGTGTTGTGGGCTATCTATCCCTCTACCAGAGAAGATACAATACATGTGAGAGGTACAGTCTGCCTGTTGAACATTGGTGACACGGAAACACGAAGACAAGTTATCCAAATCACACCTCCTATAGTCTAATAAACCAGCACAGTGACTTAGATTCATGCAAGGAGTAACGGAAAACTCTTTTAAAAACCAACATTTTTAAACTACCTCTCCTTAAAAGTTAAAAAAAGTAAACACTGCCCTGTTGAAAATTTTAATTTGGCAGAAAACTCAGTTTCTGTAGAAAATTCTTAATTAAAAGTTTTATCCAGTTGTAATACAAATTTATGAGGGTTGGTTGGTTGCTTTTTATTGCCCTGCTGGGTCTGTCTGTAGTAGCAGTTTTCGGTAAACAGGACACTTGAAGAGCCAGTGCATTTTCCACCTCAATCTAGCTACAGTTATCTTGACAGCAGATGTCAAGAAAAGTCTGCTGCAGGGAAATCAGACACATATGCAGAACAAAACTCGGGAAAGACTTCAGGAATGGCAGTGTGCAAACAGTTTTAACGACATACTGCAGGAGTGCTGAAAACCAGTAGTTCAAGCGTTTCAACCCACTGTTGAAAGCCATAACTTCTGTAAATACAGACATCTCACCTAAGTTCTCTGCCATACTTTGTCCAGTAGATTTAGAGGCTGATAGAAGATATACCTACATGATGAATGCAAATATACTGGTAGATTAAAGAAATTACTGCTAATGAGCATTACTGTTATTACAACAAAATTTATTGATTAAGGGGTTAGAATTACATTAAGATGCTGTAAGGGTTCATTATTAAGGTATCAGTAAGAAACAATAAGCAGAGCTAACCAGGGGGTTTTTGTACTGCAGCGGTCAAAATGGAACAAATTAAATCATTAAACGAGATATTTTGAAAATGGACTTCCACGTCTATCTAGAAGGACATTTGAGGAAGTTCTATGACATGAAACCCAATTTAGAAATATTTATACTTTGCTGTTTCCATTTCTCTTTGGTCCTAGCTCTCAGTGTCTGAAATGGCTCCTCAAGAAGCTTTCTACCTTCACTCCAGTTTTGCAACTGCTGATGCCAAAACATGTATGTATGTACATAAAGCATGAGTAAGATTCTCAACAATGTCCACAACCGGAAATAAATGTACCTTCCCTTCTCCTATTCCCTCTCCTGAGTATATAGATCGACTGACAGATGCTGTTTCTTTTCTCTTTCTCAGTGGTCCACAAGCAGGAAGATATCCTTGGAATGGCAGCGTTTTCAATCAGACTGTCCCTTTCAAAGCTTTCATTACTGAGCAGTAGATAGAATAAAGGTCTTAAAGTCTCATTGCAAAACTTCTGAAGAGAGGACATACCTTGCAAAATTAATGCTTTGTTCCGAAACTCAGTCATCCAATGTTCTTGCACAGAGCAACCACTGGTCTAAGCAGAACTCATACCAACTTCGTAGAAGACAATAGTGTATTTTTACTCCATCACACTCTAAACTATTTCAGTTTATTTCAATTTTGAAATGGCAGCACCAGCAGAGCATTACTTCTGAATTTCGCTGTCTTGTACTGTGTTCAAATCATCTGTTCATCAAAGTTTCTTGTTGCCTTAACTGGTTTTATCTGCAGGCATCAAGATCAAATTATTTAAAATTAATAAATATTCTGTGATGGTATACGCAGGTGAGGAAAAGCTTTTGGCATAGATATCCCTACTATGCAAACCAAAAGAAATTTTTTTGGTCCCACAGCCTTAGTAACACCCTTTCTATTGACAAAAAGATTGACAAAATGTTTTTAACTATTTTAAAAAGAAGCAACAATCCCAAGTAGTGTGGGATTGTCTTTTGCAAAGTAAGAGTTAGAAATACCGGTACAATAGATGAAAATATTCTTTGGAGTGCTGTTTTCAATAGGAGTATTCCTTCCTGAGCCAAAACAGCACTGTAGTCCAGTAGATTGAATAACGTCCTTTTCTTCATGATGAAACAAGGGACATATAGGAGATATACAATAGAGGAAATATGCAAAAAAATCATTCCCTCTGCTCTGGTCTACTTCTCTACTCTCTGAGTATAATCTTTTTTTCAATGGCAGTAAGCAGAATTTTAGCTTTCTTTTGCAAGGTGTCTGGTGCCAGCTAAATTGCTGCACTAATACATAAGGAGCAATAAGAAATTCTGAGGGAGTTACCCGCATGCAGGTGTAATAAAGGAAAGAAAAATGAATATTGTGACAACTTAGGGAATTCATCTACCTACAGTGTATGAATTTCCCTTTATGGTCTTTTCTTTTAATTTTGTATGTCTCAGAAAGTAAATTCCATTTTATCTACATTTTATGATGTGATCCTTCCTTCACTGTAAACTGAAATTTCACCTGGTGATGACCCTCCATGTACCATAATGTCATTAATTTAAGATGGCCTTTGTCCTCCCTGTCCTCCTTCTGTGGTGTTTTTTTTTTTAAAACAAATTAGTCCCCACTTCTGTTTGCTGGCTACCATTGAAGATAATCCCAGTTTTGAGGATTAATTTGGACATTTAAGAGAAAAGAAAGTAAACAGCAGCAGAAGACATAAACAGGGTTATAAATACAAAATTATAAAAGGAGAAATAATATGAACAGAGGGTATTATTCATTCTGTCACCTAAGAGAAAAAACTAGGAAGTAGCCAATGAAATTATCAGGAACCTTAAAAAAGCAAGTATTTTCCAGAGTGCGTAGTGTAAGCCTAGAGTTCTTCTTGCTGGGTACTATAGCAGCTAAAAATGCAGGTAATTTGAAAAAATTGCTATTATAGATTCATAGGGACCCCTGGTGGTCTAGTGGTTAGGATGCGGCGCTCTCACCGCTGCGGCCCGGGTTCGATTCCCTGTCAGGGAACTCCTCCGGGCAGATGGAGCTCGTCAGCCCTGTAAGGTCTTCCATCTAAGAGAAGGTCACTCTAAACAAACCTACGTCCTGAGGACCTCGCTGCCATTGTCCAAGCTCACTTGGCCCCGGCAGTTGAACCTTAGGATTAAAGGGTGAGCTCAGTTCAGTGCACGCTGTGTCTCACCTAAAGAATCCACTGCGCAGGCTCGAAGGGTAAAGACCTTTCCCAAATCTTCATTTGCGAAGACTGGCCATACATACATTATTACAGATTCATGTAAGAGTATTAAGTACTACTATATAGATACACCATATAGGTCTTAAAGCTTCTAAGCACTGCACTGGTGAAAGAGTTGAGGGTACACTGGAAGAAGCATCACTGTATCCTTTATGCGATGTCTGACCACTGTCAGGAATAGGATGTTTCTAAAAGTTAGACAAATGTTCCAATATGTTACAGCCTTTTATATATTCTTACAAGATGGTAGATACTTGCAGGTAATAAAACTAAACAAAATAACTTATATGATGTGTGTAAACAGCTATGAGAAATACATTGTCATGTTACTTACACAGGTTCAAACTGGAGTGGAAAAAAGTAGTATCACCACAGAAGTTTTTTTGTTGTTGCTGGGTCCCAGCGAAAACAAACATACAGCAACAGTGTTTTATTTATGTATATGCTGGGAACAACACTAACGAATATTTTATTTATGAATTACTGTTCCTCATGGCACAACATGATTTCATCCAAGGACACTTTGGAAAACTCGACAGAGCAACTAACTACTGTTTGTCTGAAGGGCAGACAGTTCCAGAACAGGCCTGTCAGCCTGACCTCAGTGCCTGGCAAGGTTATGGAGCAGATCATCCTAAATGCAATCACACAGCACCTACAGGATGGACAAGGGATCAGACCCAGCCAGCACGGGTTTAGGAGGGGCAGGTCCTGTCTGACCAACCTGATCTTTTATGATCAAGTGACCCGCCTGGTGGATGAGGGGAAGGCTGTGGATGTGTCTACCTGGACTTCAGCAAAGCCTTTGACACCATCTCCCACAGTATACTCCTGGAAAAGCTGGCAGCCCACAGCTTGGACAGGGGCACTCTGTGCTGGGTTAGGAACTGGCTGGAGGGCCGGGCCCAGAGAGTGGTGGGGAACGGTGCTGCATCCAGTTGGCGGTCGGTCACTAGTGGTGTTCCCCAGGGATCAGTGTAGGACCCAGTTCTGTTTAATATCTTTATTGATGATCTGGATGAGGGGTTTGAGTCCACCATCAGCAAATTTGCAGATGACACCAAGTTGAGGAGGAGTGTTGATCTGCTGGAAGGCAGGAGGGCTCTGCAGAGGGACCAGGACAGGTTGGAGAGATGGTCTGATTCCAACGGGATGAGGTTCAACAAGGCCAAGTGCCGGGTCCTGCACTTTGGCCACAACAACCCCCTGCAGCGCTACAGGCTGGGGACAGAGTGGTTGGAGAGCAACCAGGCAGAAAGGGACCTGGGAGTTTGGATTGACAGGAAGCTGAACATGAGCCAGCAGTGTGCCCAGGTGGCCAAGAAGGCCAATGGCATCCTGATCTGGATCAGGAACAGTGTGGTCAGCAGGTCCAGGGAAGTGATTCTTCCCCTGTACTCAGCGCTGGTGAGGCCACACCTGGAGTGCTGTGCCCAGTTCTGGGCCCCTCAGTTCAGGAAGGATATTGAGGTGCTGGAGCAGGTTCAGAGAAGAGCGACAAGGCTGGTGAAGCAAGTTGAACACAAGTCCTATGAGGAGAGGCTGAGGAAGCTGGGGTTGTTCAGCCTGGAAAAGAGGAGGCTCAGGGGAGACCTCATCACTCTCTACAACTCCCTGAAAGGAGGTTGTAACCAGGTGGGGGTTGGTCTCTTCTCCCAGACAACCAGCAGTAGGACAAGAGGGTATGGTCTTAAGCAGTGCCAGGGGAGGTTTAGGTTGAATATTAGGAAGAAATTCTTTACAGAGAGGGTAATCAGGCATTGGAATGGGCTGCCCAGGGAAGTGGTGGATTCACCGTCCCTCAAGGTTTCTAAGATGAGACTGGATGCGGCACTTAGTGCCATGGTCTAGTAACCATGGTGGTGTTGGATCAAGGGTTGGACTTGATGATCTTGGAGGTGTTTTCCAACCTGGTTGATTCTATGATTCTATGATTATTTTAACATTCTGTGGTATCATTGTGTATATTTTAACCATAGCAAATTACACCAATAACTCTCCTTTCTAAAGAAGTTTTTCCCCTCAAAAGAACAGCAGAACAAGACAGTCCCACTGATGTTGTAATGGTCTTTGGCATACAATACCAACAAGTAATCATAACTTGGTGCATCTGTTAAACAAAAGATACTTTGACAAAAAATATACATTGTAAGTAGACAGGAATTAAAACTTGGTTATCGCAGTTTAGCCCACATTTCTCCTCTACAGTATTGCATCCAGAGCATTGGTTTTCAGATGTCTCATTTTAGTGATCCACAGAACTTCAGAGAAATGACACAAAAGGAAATTATTACAACCAGCCTAATGGCCTGAAGCAACATGCGTCCTTACTTATTTTGAGACAGAACAAAACTGGAACTTTCATTGGATGTGATCAAAGGTTGTTCCACATCTTTCTACAGAGCATCTGTTTGCCCACAGCACAAACCATTTTCAAGGCTGCATTGCAGAATAGTGCTGTTATGGATCCTAGATGTAGCTGTCTCCCAGTGGTGAGGAATATAAAAAGTGAAAGGAAAAAACTTAAATTGAAAAGGAAGGCTGACCACTAGTGGGGTCCCAGTCTTCTACTCAGCTCCAACCTTCTATGTTCCTGCAGTGGCACTGGTGCTCACTCCAGGATCAGACTAGACACAGGCTGAACTCCCTCACACACCCCCCACATCCTAAATTGCACATAGCAAGGATGCTGAGCCCTCAGCACCTCCTTTTTTTTTTTTTTACTGCTTTACAGAACCACTCCTGGTTTGTGATGCAACTTGTTAACACAGATATAGGCTGCACAGGTTCCTCTTGCCTAACTGGAAGCAAGATGAGTCCGTGTTTATTCTTATCCTTTTGAGAAGGCTAGTAGTTAGTCCTAGCTTAGCACATAGTATGTTCTTGTCACTTTGACTATCTAACTGTGAAAGAGGTTATTTTTCATGCCTTTTCCTTTTCCAAGCGAGGGCAAATTTTGTCAAGATGACCCAGGCAAAACTATTTTGGAATAGATGTAGATTCTCTAGAAAAATGTTTTGATATTCAAGCTCACAAGACCTATACTATATCAGAAGATAAGTTTTCACAATAAGAGACAGTTCTTCAGGAGTTGGAGATCTCATCTTCATTGTTGAGTCCATGATGTATAAGCACAGTAGGACAGGGAACCAGCCCAAGATCTACTTGCATCTGGGAGATGCAAATAGATTTGGGGAAGCAGAAATAGAGCCTCCATCAAATAAGGAACAAGACTAATAACAGTACTTCTTGACTGTGCCAATTAAAGTGGTTCCATGAAGACAAGACAGGCCACAGCACACCAATCAGTTAGGCTATTCATGTGAAAGACCTATAGATGATAACAGATGTTTCCTTTTTGCTGCAATACTGACAACAAGGAGAAGAGACTCTAACTGGTGGGCCCTTATGTGGCCCCAGAAGAGAAGTCAGACCATGGGAAGAGAGTCCATCATCTCTGTATTTAATAATTTAGCTAGATTTAATGAGTTGGGAGAGTCATATGAAGTCCTTTAACTATTAAAGTACATAAGAAACACCTCAAACCCCTTCTTCTCTTGAAGTGGTAAGCAAATTGGTCTGTCTGAAGACTTCGTGCTTTGTAATGGTCTGCATGCAGCTCTGTAACCTGGCTACTTCCATTCAAATTTCCTGCCTAACTGTTTGCAGGTGGTGGCAGAGGGCTCTGTTTATCAGGCTCTACTCCCTCTTTTTCCATTTTCCATGTGGGAAGGCTCACATCTATCCAGGAATAAAAAAAAAAAAAATATTTCCTGTATTAACCAAGATATCAAGTAACCCTCAGTGGCATGCCTGTCCCTGCTCCTTCCCTGAACCTTCTCTCAAGCACTTGGCTCCTGAAAGGCAGAGCAGTGGCCAAACTAAATCAAATACTCAGCAGTCTGAAGGAGATTTCCAATACAAAACAGCAATTAAAAATGAAGTCAGACTCCAAGGAGGAGTTTACAAAGCAAAAACAGATTTTAGAACAGGTACAGGTGTATATTTTGGTAGCAAATAGTTTACTAATACTGGATGGTTTACTATTGAAGAATATCTGTGGCCTGGAGACTTGAACTATACTTGTTGGTCTCCCACAGATATATTCTCATCACCCAGCTATCTATGCTCATTGTTCCTGCAGTACTATCATTTCTAGCTAATGAATTAATTGCTTCCAATTAACTGACAGCAGCTTCATACTGTATTATCGAAGGATTACAAATTAAATATTAATTACGCTTCATTTTGCAGGAGAAATCAAGTTAAATATAATCACACTCCATTACAAAGTAAGTACACTAGACATTTTCCAGAACAGATGCACACTGTCCAAATTATAGTCAATTCTGATATATTGTAAACAAGCTAAGTCTCATTTATTAAACTGAAAGTATCACACCTCCCACACAGAAATGCATGAGACAAATGTTTAAAGCCTCAAATTTTCACAGATGGTAGCAAGAAGAAAACTCTTACAAGACAAGTATTTCATGCCTGCAGTCTTTAGAAATCACTGGTGTTCCACTGAAAAGAAAACAAAATTCCCAATATAGCTTTTCCTGTACCACAGTATCAGTCAAATCACTTAATTGTCACTGTGAGTTCGGCCTGATATCATCAGAACTTCACCCCTAGCAACAGTCTGCCAGGCACCTAACTCCAAATTGCTATAATATGTCTGAAAAGTTTAATGGTTGTGCAGGGTAGAAAATATTCTTTGAAATAAGGGATCTGAGTTTGAAAAAAACAGACCGAGAGAAAAGAGCTTAGAGAAATAGAGCATATCTTCACCAGTGTGGCGCCTAGGAGAGGACAGCTCTGTTTTCCTCCTCATGCTCTGTGAAACTCCACCCGCTCTGGGAAAGCAAGTGGAGTATTTCTGGAGGTAGTGGGAGGAGGAAGGATAAAGCAAAGCAGATATCTCCAGAGCAACTTTTCTTTTTTATTTCAAAAGACTGACTTCAGAACATCTGATTGTCAACCTACCCAACGAATGCAAAATTTATTACAGAAGCAGAGCCGGATCCTTAGCTGATAAAAACTTATTTATCTCCATTAATTTCAGTAACAGGAGAGGTGAGCTTTTGAGGAGCCAAGAAAGACAGCACCTTTCACAACAATACTGCCTATGGATTTGATTCCCTTTTAAAAAGTTACTTTATGCATAAACAGCTGGGTAAAAATTTTAACAAAAAAAAAAAAAAACAACCAACCAACCAACAAATCAGGAACCATATTTTGAAATGGCAGACAATGACTTTTTACTTATCACTATTTCACAACATGGATTATCACAAACAACCTGAAAAGAACCATTTCAGTATATGATAGACTTCAAGTATATAAGTATTCTCAAAATACTCATGTAGGTGAGTTGTCTCAAAAATTCTGATTTAAGAGCCCCACCAACTTGAGGCTACCTTTCAAACACACACCACGTATAGCAGCAACACACTAGAACCCTTCTAAATGATATGTCTGAATGCAAAATCAAATCAATTTTTCACAATTGATATCTAAAAGAATAGGCAGTGAATTATTTTACATTATAAGATGCAGTCCTGTACATATTGTCCTGGGATTCTACAAGATCAGTTGTCATTGAAAACACTACAGGTTTATTGTTAATAAAGTTGCTGATGACACAGAGCTATACTGAAAATCACCACATTGTGTTCATTCAAGTAACATCTTAATATTCTATAAAATAATCCTAATCTGTAAAATAAGAAGGATTTCATCTGGAAAAGCACACTGTGAGACTATGAGCATCATTACAGCTAAAAAAGCACAAGGTCCCAATGCAGTACTATAGCTAATGGACAGCAACATCCCTGGGAATATCAGCAGAGGGATACCTATCAAGATGGTAATGATGGTATTCCTCCTCTGTATGGAGGTATTTTTGGACAGCAAGTGTATTGTCAGAGTGCTGTTTTGGGTTCTGATGCTCTGAAGGAAAACACCAGGAAAAAAAGGTAAAAATATTTATACAGGAACCACTAGATAATCAGAGGGCTGTAAATCCTGCCTTGTGATGACAGACAAGAATTTGTGTCTATCTGATCAAAGCAAAGACTAAGAGAGGACTTCATTACACTATACAAGTACTTACATGGGAGATTATTGATAGCAGAGAGCTCTTTAATCCAGCAAAAAATCAAGTAACATCATTAAATGGTGGAAAGATTAAGCTAAACAAAACAAAGTAGAAACAAAGTAGAAATGTTTAACTGTTAAAATCATTAACCTTGGAAATGCCCTGCGCTCCTAAAGTCTATGACAAAAAGTCTATGACATAAACCAGTAGAATTTAGCATTGCAAAGAGAGAGGCCTCCAAAATACCTCAGTTCTTAAACTTGCAATTTTTTAAGAACAGTTTCAGTCAGAAAGCTTCCTAACATTCTGGTATAAGTGAACAAAAACCAAGAACACATTCATTTCATCTGCACTGCTGTCATATTTTATTAATCCTCTGTGTTTATATTATACAAGCATAGCTAAAATTTAATCTATTGTCCTGCATCCTATTCCTGCACAGGTAATCATTGAGTCTGAGGCATGTGTTTCTGAAAACACATGTACACACTACTAGCAATACTGAAATACTGCCTTTTGAGACCATCCGGTTTTCTGCATGTTCTACAGAAGAAGCAGAACTGTTGATATTCTTTCTGTGAACTAATATCCTTTAGTTAAGCAAAAGGATGGGCCACTAATTGTTGGTCATAATACTGTAACTGATCTTCATGGAAGATTAATATCGACATGCATACACACATGTCAAAAAGAAATACATGAACACATCACAATCGAATTATTGCTGACAATTTTTCAGGCTATACCGCTGCAACTTTAAATGTATTCATCCTCAGTTTTCACATGGGATCTGCAGTCTATTACAAGATGCTGCTTTATGCACACTGCAGACACTTCACTGTCACTTAGCAGTCTGACAACAAAGCCAAAATTATACTTAATGACATGCAACAAAAATGTGTTACCTACATGATTTGGAAAAAAGGAACCATAATATGTGTACACTTGTGGTGATAAACACTATGAAAATTGCAAATACAAGGACAGATACTGCACTAATTTAAGGGTTTGAATGTTTAACATGTTCCATGACACATGAGCATGTGTATGTGTGGGTGTCAGAGAAACTGAGAGGAATTGATTTATCCTGTCAAGCTTTCAAACATTTCCTTCTTTGGGTATTTATAACAAGATGTCACTCTTTAGGGTCAGGGTACTAATGGCTTATTTAACTAATATTTTAGGACTGCAGGGAAAACATTTCATGGAATATATTCAGTCCAGTGTCTGTTAGGTGCTGTATGAGTGAATGAATTGGAGACTGACTGAATGAAACAGGCACCTTGTCTTTAATATAGATTTGTTAACAAATGGGAGGATTTGGACAGAACTAGTGTACCCCGAGGAATTTACAATGTTATCTCTGCTGTACCACAAAAAGCTTTCAAAACACCTTTCTGTTTTTATTTTCTTATGTCCATGTTTTGCATGGTTCTTTCATCAGCAGTCTCTTTTAAATGAAAGAACAAGATTTTATAATAAAATAATCTGACACGAGTCAATTCATAAGCTCACTGATGAAACTGAAACATCTCTATGAAGCATTCACCAATCTTTCATCTACTTCTCATATAACACTTCGGTAATTTACTATCTCACTCTTTTGCAACTTTGTTAGACTCTGCATGCGATACTTCCTATCTGTTAAGCAGCACTGTGAGAATGAGAAAATATTCATTCTCTGATGGATACTTAGTTAAGTTTGATACAAAAGCCCTGTACTTGCTGCAGCTCTTAAATAATATATACTGAATCAAAAGCCCCTATGCCAATTAGAATAACACAGAAACAGAATCCCAAAGACACAAGATCAGAATCTCAGATCTCAGATGGGTAAATAAACACAGGTCAGCATTTCCAATCAATATTCCTATTTGTAAGTCTATATATGTGAGTCATCAGAGGAAACTTCACTCTTTTCCCCATTTTTTTACTAAGCTTCCTTTCAGCACCAAAGCATTTCCAGATTTCTAAGGTCATCACTCATGACCTTATCAGCAGTTCAGGTACTTAGAAGATAATTCTTATCTTTCATGAGATTACTTAGAGGAAGCCTCAGAAAGCATGAATTTTCTATTTAGAGAATGGTAGAAAGGGCATGTTGGGGATGTGATCTGTAATGTTCTTCAGTAGGTATTTCATACAGTGTAATGTGAACATGACATTTTTTTGAAATATCTCTTTTATTATGATCTAACATTTGAGACACAACCAGCTCTACTTTGCCAGATCAAACATCTGTCCCAATATTTCACTTCTGTCAGATGACCAAGGAAAAGTATTAGAATAGAGAAACCCTATAGCTGATACCTCCCCATCACAGATTCTCAGCTGTCAGCAACCTGAGGCTCAAGGACTTTCTCAGACAAAGGTGTTATCATTGCATGTAAAACTCCAATAAACTTTTGTTCCATGAGTTTATGAATTGCTTTTGTATCTACTTAGACATTTACTCTTTTGTGTGGCAATGAGTTCCATAGCATGTTTTTTATATTATTTGATATAATCTAAATTTGATAGCTGGATAAACAGTGAGAATGGTTCTTAGTTAATTCTCTCTGTGCCATCCGCGATTTTATAGACCTTTTCATAGACTTCAGTCTACTTAACAGCTTGTTATATGGAAGGTGTTCCTTTGATCATCCTTGTTGCCCGTCTATGCATTGAGTTCTTCATATTGTTTTCTGAAGGGGGAGCAGAATTGTGTACATTATTCAAGATGCAGGAGCATTGCTGGTATGAGCAGCGGCCCAATGATTTCTGTTTCTTGTTCTAAACTCAATTCTTTGTTCTCTGCTCTTTTCCTTGTAATTCTTTATATTCTCTTTCTTGCCCTCTGCTTACCTCTGCACTAACAGTTTTTATACAACTACCTATATTAACTCCAAGCCCTGTTTCCTGAGAGGGAATAGCTTGTCATGTGCCATTTTGTCATCTACTAATTTAGTGTTGTGAAATCTTTTTGTATCTCTTTGCGGTAAGCTTTCATTTTTGCTACACTGAACTCAGTACTATCAAAACCTTTGCCATTCTGCTCCTTATCCTCCTTTCCAGTGTACTTCTGCAGATACTTAGCAGTGGGACATCAGCACAGAACCCTTTAATACACTCCTAATAATATTTTTTCATTCTTAAAATTGACCATTTATTATTACCCTTTATCTCTTGGCTTGTAACAAGCTGTTTTTCTCTGAATACATCTTGCCTCTAATCCTGACTAAGAGTCTTGAAAGACTTTGTAAGAGACTTCTTGAAAAACTTGGAAATTCAAGTAATTTATACCTGAATTGATCTACATAATTGAATTTTTTAGTCCACATATTCAGTGATGCCTTAAGAACTTTAACAGATTGTTTTAAGGCATGATCTCCTCTTGCAGAAGGATTCTATTGGAGTCATCTTTAATACAGTATGTTTGTTTACAAATTTTACATCCATTGGTCCCACCAGCTTGTCCAGTAGGAATATGAGACTTCTCAATCTGTGGCTTCCCTGTTGCCCCCAAGTGCATTATAAAGAAGTAACTGCAAAAGTGTCACAAAGTTTCCACTTGTTTTGAGATTTTAAGTTAGTTTGTCTTTCAAACTATGCACCACAAAACTTTTTCAACTATAGCAACACCTTCCCTTTCCAAAGCATGCTTGGTAAAATGGACAAAAATCCAGGAACTGCACACCTCAACTCTACAGAACCTTTTCAGAAGTTTTGGAAAGTGCTACAATGCATTTTAGTATAATTTACTGTTCTTTCAAAGTATATTTCACCTGTGAATCTGTCAGCCTGTCAAGTGTGATGCTACAGATGAAATTTTAAATACTTCTTCTGAAGGTCTGCCCTTTGTATTGTTTCCACTACCCCATCTAGAAATGAACTATATGCCTTATGTTCTTATTTGCCAGTACTTTACTTACAGATTTTTATTATTAACATCCAAGAATGCTTAAACAACACCGCCCTGGCTGCCCTGTTTCACTGTGGCAGCACAGTTCCATAGGATTCCAGAGCAGTAAGTAAGACTACTGCAGATCTTCTGAAACACCTTGGAGGAATGTGAATAAATACTGGATACTAAAATCAATAACCTGTTAACAGTAAGTATATTTTAGGACTACCTGGAACCTGTTAGAATACTGAATTTTTAATGAGTTTAGTAATAGCCTCTTTTAGTTATTAATGCAGCAATCAGAAAAAAAAGTACTGTCTACTGTAAACCAGGGGGGAAAAACCCAAAACTAACAAAGAGCTCCTGTTGAACAATAAATGCCTTCAGCAGGGAACAAGGCAATCTCCCATAACTGTAAACAGCTTCAACACTGTGAAAAACTCAAGGATGATGGAAGCAAAATTATATGTGAAAACCCCATCATAATAGGAATACTTTTAATCCAGAAAGTGACTGCTACCTCTACATTTCCTTACTAACATGAGGAGTGCCAGTACAGGGGATTCAAACATCCTACCTGGGCTTTGTGCCACTCCTACACAAACCTTACTATATCCTTCCCATGTCACAACACATTGCTCCTGCAAGACAGTCATCTGCTGGGCACTGAGAGCATTTGACTTGCAATGCACTGATTTCAGTATTTGTTCTACCATATATTAAAGGAAGTTACAAGAAGCCAACTACTATGCTCTGCCTGCAAGGCACTCATCTAAGAAGCCTGCAGGTTCATCATTCTCCCATCTCCCAATGCTTTCCCATAGCACCAGGACTAGCTCATACCATGCAATAGCAGTAGACACAGGACACTCATTCTCCTACAAAAAACAGGTACCTTTGTTACAGAGGCCAGAAGAGGTTTAAACTAGAAGTCCTTTTGGCCATAGAAAAAACAGAAGAAAGGAGTAAAGTTGCACAGCATGAGGTGTATCCTGTTTTCATCAACTGTTAGATGAGCACTGACAGAAGCAATCAAAACACTAAGGTGGCCAGGTGCCCCAGACGCCTTTTCTTTCTGTACATCTTTCAGTCCCAGTGCATATTATCAACAGAGGACAAGAGTCTCTGGTGTAGGATATTTGAGCAGCGTCAAGTCATTAATGTTCAGAACTAGGTGATATTTAATGGACCCCAATATACAGGCAGTCAGACTGGATAAAGGGTAAATAACATCTTCACAGACAAAGCTCAGTGGACTGAGAAGCAAAGCTCATCCCTAAGAGTGGGTTAAGGCAGGGCTTTCACACGAATCACAGGCTGCAATATAGTGAGAGCTCTGTGACTAGGCTCTAGTACCCCCATAAATGCCACCTACACACAAGACAGGAAACTGGATATACACAATCCTCTTCTAACATTTATTAGTAAAAATACTGCCTGACAATCAATCCCTGTCTGTCTTCATTTACCTGGGAAAGTCTTTTATCAGTATAAATCAGACTTGAATCCATCCTGCCTTTCAAACCATCTATCTGACTATGATGCATGAACAAGGGAAAAACAGGTGCATGAGAAGGTATTTCTCTATGTTTGGTCTTATAATACCTAGATATAAAGTACATTATCAACAATGTCAGAGAATTATTATAGGAACCAAAACTGCTCACTGTGTTAAAGGATTATCAAATAATCTGAATAAAAGCAGTTTTCAGGTTTCATTACATGTACCTGAAATCACAGTTTAAATAGTCACAAAACATTGTTGCAGAGAGAGAATTTTCCTGGTTCACATTTATTTCTCTAAATAATAAAGAAAAAACAGGTCTTTGTGGACTTCCGGGATTATATAAAATTACATTTATGAAATAGGTGTCTTGCAGAATGAACTGCTGAGATGACTTCTATTTAAAACATGTACTGTACCAAAACCCTGAGTTACTTTAATTTTGATCTTTATAACACAAGACAGAGGGGAGCCAAACAAGTCTCCTCTTGGACAGAGGAACACAAAAGAGAGAAACAATCCTTTGTATGTTAGATTGTCACAAACATACCTCAGAATGGACAAAGCATTAATACATTTATTTTTACATTGAGACTTAATTTTATTAGAGGAATCAATTATTCTGGGTAGTTTACCTGTAATCTAGGGATTTGAGCAAGTCGATTTGACCCCTTCATACCTACCCCAATAAACTTTCATTTTCTTTTCGTGGTTTATTATACAGTTCTCTCACTGAAAGTAGAGAACAATCAAACTGATAAAAATTAGACAGCTTTAATTAAAACTACTGAAGGTTAAGATGGTAACAAACCTTAAAAATCATGAATTTAATACACTTAGTGCAAGCATTTCTTTAAGTCACCACAGTGGGTTCCAATTAACATTTTTAAAAGTATACTTTCTTCAATAGTCACAGAAGTAGAATAGCTATTCGTAGGTGAAAAAATTCAATACCTATATTTACTGTTTGCAAGCCTAGTGCAAATTCAGATGTTCTACAGGATATACTTAGCACTGCTGCAAAGGTGAAGACACATATTTTTCAATGACACTGGAAAACACCAAGTCCAAAAATCAGGAATAGGCTCAATCATAAGCAGCCTGAAAAGGAAAAATCTTACTCACTAAGGACAGAAATAATTTTATCTTTGCCTTGAGCATGCATTCAAGCCACTAATAAACTCAAGACAGATAATTGGCTCAGCTGTTACCTATATTGTCATCTTCCTGAATAAAACAGAGACAAAAGGGAGGAGTTGAGTCATGGTGCAGCTGCAACACCCAGCATGAAACTAATCCCAGCTGAACTGCACAATTGTAAGCAGTTACCAGCATACACCAAATTAGGTGGGATTAATAAATGATTCCATCAAATACATGGTGTAATTAAATAACAGCAGTTAACTATTATGTGATTTATGTAGATAAAAGCATTCAGACATGTCAGATGTAAACTTCGCATTAACAAATCTTATACGTAGCCATGTTGCATCCTGATGAACTAATAAGCCAAGAACTCTGGAGGTGTGAAAAATAATGTAATACATCCTTTGATTGTCAACATTTTTATATAGGAAACAAAACCTAGCACTATGAATCACTTATTTTAAATTTCATCACTGCCCTAAGTATCTCAGTATACTTTTCTGTATATATTTAAAACTAGACTTTGTAAAGCCTATGCATTTTCTCCATTAGCTGTGCCTGTATCACTTATGCAGCAAAGATTACCTTGTGATTTAGAGTGGATTATCTGGCACCTGACTGATTAATTCATAGCAGTTTAGCTGTGAACAGACTTGGTGTACTTTGCTCACATGAGAATCAATTCACAATAGGGTGTTCTGCTGGTTTGAGGTCACAGGAGGGCTAAGGCATTCCTTGAGAAAATCAATACAACAAAATCTGAACTTTCACTCCAGCCTTGTGTATTCAAAAGTTGCCATTCTCAGTGAGTCAAAATCTGGAATCTTTCTTTGTTAAAATTTTCAAGAGATACATTTCACAGATGAAATACTACTACTTATGTGTGAAGGAACTGATCAGGCTACAGAAAATGATTTTTGTTTTACTCAGTTTCCCAAATATTCAGAGTAAGGACCAAATGAACTCAGAAAGCAATATTTTATGCACTGCACTGAATCTCTGATCAGGGAAGCACCTTTGGACATATATTGGAATATCTAATCTGTCACTGATTTACATACATAAAATACTGGTACAACATCGATACAACTTCCCTCAACAACTATTTATCAATTAGACAAATGTGAGTAACAGATAGAAGATTTCAGCATCTGAAAATGTACAGATGGCACTATAAATAACTGTATAGTTTATAGTCAATGTATTCTTTTGTGGGGCTTCAATAATACTCTTCTCTATATTTTTGTCTCTTTGTTCAAAAGCTCATGAAAGACAGAAACAGCATATCTTTCAAATGCTTTTTTTACAGTAATTTTGATGCATTCTAAATATGACAAAAGACACGTGGGATAACTTTTAAGTTATTGTTAATTCTGAATTACAATTTATGTCTGGCAAATAAATCAGGTCTTAAGAAGCAGATCACAAATGTTTAGCAACAGTGCCCTCTAGCTGCCTTAATTCCGATTTTAGAATTTCAATATAGTTTTTCATACATGGTAGCAAAAAATCCCTGGATGAACCACCAGCTTTATATCAGCACAAAAATACTCCTTCACAACGGCATTCTCTGTAACAAGATGCACTTGGATTCTTTTTTAACCTTTAATGGACAAGATGACTTACATTCAGGAATTTTTTTAACCACAATCACTTTTGTTTCCAAAAAACACCAGGCAATTGCAGATCTTCACAAAATAAAGATCTGTTTATACTATTCTGCAATTAATCATCTTCAGCAATGTGCCCCCAGTCCCCTCTGTAAGCCTGAAGTCTGTCCAGTGCTTTGGACAAGGCAAAGTTCCTTCCCTGGCCTTCTTTTTCCAGAAAAGATGAGCAGAAGTGGTGAAATTAAAAAACCTAGGTTAAGAATCACAGAGGTCCTAACGACATTTTAAATTCTCTATCCCAGGCTACTGTAATTTTTAATGTATAAATCCTGAGCAGAAGTTTGTGGTAAACAAAATATTTTATTTATTTACAGGCATTTTCACTCTGTTCTCATTTTAAAATGAAAAGCACCTGGAACTAGTAACACATACAGTTATTTGCAGTGTTCATACCTACAGAATCTCATAGCAAGACATCTCTCTGACACTGCATGCACTCTTATTTACTTATTTACTGCTTGTGATTCACTTCATTTATGCAGTGACAGCATAAGGCAAAGCAGAACTGGGAGAACCTGGATCCTAATATCCACTGTGTGGAAATACTCTGGGGTATGGCCTGTCTCCTGGACACAGGATGCTTTCAGCAACAGAATAAAACCAAGGTTTTCCTCAACCCTGCCAATATGAGAACTAAGCATTTACTCCTGGAGAAGACAGATAATTCTTACTTGAAAAAGTCCAAAACTGAAATATCTAAAAAGATCAATGTTTCTGAGTCACAAGAACCGTACGTAGATGGTTTGTGGTGATGTTATGCTCCACTTTATTGAATTTTCGTTTCACCTTACTGGCGGGATTCTTTTTTTCCTGCATTTTTTCCTATTCTAGCTTACATTCACCTTTTTGCCTGCATATATGGAAATTGCTTCAGCATAGAATGCTTCTAGTAGGTAAATGTGAAAAAGTCATTTTAATTATCAACAATATAACTCTGAAAAAGACTAACTGTTTAACCCCAAGCGCTACTTGTTGCTACATGTGACCAGAGGTTAAGAGGAATATTTTCAGCCCTGGAAAGTTCCAGGCTTTTGTGCTATGTTTCTGAAGTCTCTAATGTGAAGTTACTTTTTTCCTTTTTTCTTTTTTTTTTTTTTGTCCCTGAGCCAGTCTTGCAAGCCTCAGTACTAAACCCAAGAAGCAGAGAACACGCAGGTTGCTAACAGCAGTGTCACAGAACCAATGCTGAAGTTTCTGCCCTTGCTCACACTGCTCAAGACTGGACTTGCCATACAGGGTGGCCCCAGGGAGTGCACACTGGACTGGTCTTCACTCTTCTAAGCCAAGAACAAAAGTCCTCTGCAAGTTCCCTCACTGTACTTTATACAGAGCAGGGTGTCATTCTCCTGGTACTGCAGAGAATTAAAGGAATATTCCCTTTCTTAGCCTCACAAGAATTTTAAGGCCAGAAAAAGGTTCTTTTGATTTTATTATCATTTATTCATCTCTGTAGCATGCAGGATGACTCTCGAGGAGAAAAGACAAAGCAGAAAGAATCGTGCCTTGCAGAATATACCACCTAAGGAGTCTTTCTGCTGTGCCTTTTGCAACCGGACATGCCTATTTCGTATCGGCCTTTTTAGCCACCAGCGCGCTTGTAACAAACGCGGGTAGAGCCCTCCCCAAATCTTTGTTCGCGAAGCCCAGCCATGATGATGAGGACTAATTGTACTTGTCAAATGCTGCTGTTACATAGCATCAGTTTATGTTCTCAGTTACCATTAGTGTTAGATAGACTGGAGGTATTACAATGCATCACCTGAAAGAAGCAGAACCTATTGTGCCATCTTTATTTTTCAGAGTATGTGTCATTGAAAGCCATTTTATCACAATTCATTTTACAGGTTACTTCCATTTAGATAGGTTCTAACTGTGTCATTTTCAATGCTTCATTATACTCAGGTTTCAACTTTTACAGCCAGCAGTGCTCTCCATCACAGTCATGCTGATTCTTTTACAGTAAAAATGTCTCTAAAAATAAATTCCCAACCTATGCTTTCCTAGGTGAGCACTGGTAAGTGGCAAAATATTTCTAACCTATACTTAGGGTTTTTCTGTAAGAAGTCTTTGCATGGAAAATTTTTTGATTGGAAAATTTTTTGTATACTAACCTACATTAATCTTTTTGCATGTGTATATAAATACAATTTCAGCATGCAACTTTGGAATTTTGGTACTCAGTTATTTTCAAGTGTATTGCATTAGAAGTTTTGCATACTTTAAAAAAAAAAAGACGAGAAAAAAATCTTTACATTATTGACTCCTAGGAATGTATTTAAGGAAAGGTATACAAACCCATAGAATTAAAAAAAAGTGTCTTTTCATTTTTTCAGAAACCGCCATATATCACAATTCCTCTGATTCTACATACATACATATATATATATATATGTACCAATTCCATAACAAACTCAACCAAAACACTAAAATATGCTGTGTATTCCTCCTTTCACAGAATATTCCTGCAGAATGGACAAGGTAAATATCTCAGTGGATATAACTGCATTTTGTCTGAATAATACTGAAACTGTCATGTTTATTAAAAAGCTTTAGCCCTAAATTTAATTGAACAATGATAACATGGAAAAAGCTTTGGATACATTCATTATAAAGAAGTTCTTTTCATTAATTTAGCAAAATTTTCTGCCATCTGGTACCACCATAAGTAGTTATTTGTACATGATTCAAAGCGATCTTTGAATTCTTGAAGAATTTTAGATCGCTTGTTACCTTTTTAAGAGCAAGCATTCAATGTTTTATTCAAAATAACTGCTTCAATTTGCTGTAATTGGGGCAAATTCCTTTGGGTGCTGAAACTACATAATACACTGTTTGGGCACAAATACAGAAAAAAAAAAGAATGGGAGTAAGTCCTGTCTCAAAACTTTGTACACTGTTACTGCACAGCAAATAAAAACATTCACTTCAAAACCTGTAGATAAGTGTAGTAGGGAAAAGTTTAAAATGTGTATTGCAGTGAAAAAGGCTGAAGGCATTCTAAGACATTATTTGTTGTTAACCAGGAAAAGAAAGTAAGTCCTGCAGCTATCACCAAACAAAAAATCCTGGATCATCCAGTGGGTATTCCAACTAAGGAACTCAAGATTTGGCACAAAGACACACTGAGAGAAAAAACAGTAATCTGAGTAATCAACTGGGGGAAAAAATAAAATAAAGGAAGAAAGTCTTTAAGCTCCTCAGTATTTTTGTAGACTAAATTTTCTTTATTGAATCTTAAAGATTTCTCCCCATCCCCAAATTTCCTGTCTTCTTTCCTGTTGAGGGCGTAGGATGAAGATTTCTCCACACTATGAGTATTGCTAAGAGAAGACTAAGGATTCAAGTCTAATTTCATAGCGAAAATACTACTAGTTTCATTTTAGATTAACCTAGGTAAATAGCAATTAAAATAATACAAGTAACAGGAATGAGATGCAGCATTGCTCTACCATCTTAATATGTGCCCTTTATTATCTGGTAAATATTTCTAGTCTCTCCATTACATCCATGGAGATTAAAATGGGTATCAAACAAGTATATTTTCAACCATTTTTCCTTTACTGGAATATACCTGGATTTTTTTCTAAAAACTCAAAAATTGTTCACATCTTGCATTTTATAGCCAGAATGTTAGAACTCTCTAGTCTGGGTGAAAAAATCATAAAATTTTGATAAAAAATACATAATAGATTGGAAAAATATAGTCTATTTTTAAATTGAATCAAATATTTAAAATTTCACAGGAACAAGTATATCTTTTAGTCTACTAATCTGTAGAGGTATGAACATATTAATGAAGAGGTGTCACCTACAAGTGATACCCTGTTTTTAAAAAAACTTCATTAACCCTGCAGGTTAATCACTAAAGCACAGTTTTATTTACATCAAACTGTGAGATTCTCTTTAAGCCAACTCAGAAAACATGCAATTGCTGAAAAATGCAGGTAAATATTCTTTAAATTGACAACTTATTTTTGTTGTAGTTTTAGGGTGATTGATGGTTATACCACTGGATAAAGCAACATGGAGCGTTATCACTTGCTAAACTCATTCATTTCTATAAGTCTGTGCAGAGTCATTTTTCAATATGACAATAAAACGTGTCACACAAATGCATGTACTTCTGGGAGGGACTGCAATCAGAAATGCATAAAGAAACTCAAGTCATATGTCCTTGGAAAGTAAACCTGGTTTTCCATTTTTGTCCATCTTCTCCTGTACTGCTAAATGGTGAAGAAAACAGATACTTTAAATTGCCCTCTCTAGCAAGAGCAGGTTAAGCACTTTCATTAAGGCCATAATCTTGGTAAGGATTACCTCAAGTGCTCAATTTAGTTCACATAAGCAGTCACATTCAAACAGAAGGCATTTGATGCACCCAGAGCCATCAGAAGGGCACTACAAGAGACCATTATGCTGTGTTACCCTGTGGGAGCTGAAAGTACGATGTGGTCCAAATTTGTCTGAATCACATCAGCTGCTGCTACTGCTGCTGCCAGGGGAAAGCAAATGCCTGCAAAATTTCTTCCTGCACTTTCCAATTCTTTCTCTTCCCTACCATAACTTTCATGTTCAGCAGCCTCCATCACAACTGCACCCTCTCCTCTAACAGCCTAACAGGTCTGGGAAACAAACTGCCTACCCATCTGCTGCTACCACCTACCTCGCTGCTGGCTGGGATGCTAGGGACAGGTGGGCTCTGTTCTCCTCAGTTCTGTTAGAATGACAAAAAAGAGAATACAGCAGCAGTACTTGGTGCAAGCAAATGTCTCACTAGGGTGGCAGCTGGGCTACATATTTTTCCATTTGAGGTACTTGATATCTTCAGGGTTTTCAGCCAAAATGAAGAAGGATGGAAAGTCTCAGGAAGCCTTTCTTTCTTAAAAACCCTGTTTTTTATGCAAGTGTTCATTATTAAATTTCTATTTTTCAAAAACAGTGTTTATCTCAGTGTCCTGCTGTAAGCTGAAAGCAAACTGGAGAAATAAAGACAGTAATGGACCAGCTCCTCAGCTAATGGAAACTGGCAGTAGTTCCTCTCAGAAGATAAACCCCAACTCTAGTTTTCCCCCGGCAAAGAAAAGAAACCTTTTAGTAGTACCGATTACAGTTTTACAGAGTTCCTAGTTCACGGTGAGAAGAGATGACCTGAGGACCTGATTTCCTATATAAAACACTACGTTCTTACTCTGACCATTCCAAAAGGCCTACCTCCTAACAGGCCTCAGGAGGCATCTTTGGACTTACAGACTCCTACATAGACATATTACCCATAGACACGTGGCCTCACCTGGGTCAGGGAAAAGTACTTTTCAGTCTTCAGGAGACAGCTTGCGTTTGTCATGGCCAAAGAACACCAGACACATAGGTAGCAGCAATGCTTTAGTTCCTGAACCGGTAATAGGGCTGACAGAGCTGAGCATTTTCACATAATCCTAGCAGACAATGCCACAGCAACAATATCATAGTGTGATTAAGGAAAACACTCCCAGTGTCTATGTGTCAATTCAATCCAGAGTGGTATGAAATAAGAAAAGTAATGTCGTAGCCATTACCTGTGCCTTCAAAAAAAGAAGTGAGTGCCCAAACGACAGGCAGAGGAAATCTGCCTTGTTATTCTCTGATATGAACAGAAATACTTCACAAATGGCCAACTTTACTACACCATCAGAAAATGAATTAGTTTCTTCATTAACTCTTACATTTACAGTTTCATATTAATACAAACATTAACTGACCTTTTGCATATTTTAAGTTGAGGAATTTTTCATTTTAAGCAAGCATAGTACTTATTTTTTAAAAAAAAGAATAAAAAGAAAATACAAAATATGTAACAGTACCATCAATTAATTTTGCATAAGGCTTAACTACATTGTGCTGTGATCAGTTTATCTAGACAGTTAACCCTAGCACTAGAAAGGATATTTATTTGAAAAGAGGAAAGGGGAATCAGTCTATAAAGCCCTAAGACATTCCCACAGTCACATCAGTCTCACCACAGCAACACAACAGGACAGCTATGACACAGCCACAGGGCTACCTGTCCCTCTGTCTTTGGCTTGAGCAAGACCCCTTTGGTGCTGGACATGCCTTTGTCTCTCTCATGTTTCTTCCACCACAGCATCCAGCATCCTTTGTACCTGCTGTTCCCAGCTAATACGTCTGACTGGGCTCAGCACTGTCAGTTCTTCCCTCTGGCACCTCTTATCAGCGACAACCTTCTAAAACCTTCATTGATTTTGGCAAAAGGGGTTCTTACAACAGTGCTACTACTATAATTCTTACCTAAACACTTACAAGTACCTGAGACTAATTCAGGCAGCACACATGAGTATGTGTATGTGTTCCTGATCTGGGTCTTCTGCCTATGTCTTGACAAAAAACTCCTTTCAGAACTCGGATGTGTCACTTGAATCTCTGTAGTTTGGCCTTTGCTCCTAAGCTACCTAAAAGAGTTCACAGGAAAATAATTTGGCTTTGATAACTTTTTTTTCTCACTGTTCAATTTTCTTCACAAACTCCTATTAATTTCAGTCATTCTAACAAAGTAATTAATATTGCTCTCAACCTGATCAACCTGTATTATGGATACCTCATGATAACAAAGCACCAACTATGCCACAGGATTTTTTGGCAGCCTTTGATCCTGATGACCATGGGGTACTCCTGGGATGTCTTTATGGATAAGGGAGCTCTTTAGTATCCTGTCTACATCCATTCTCCCTGGGATCTATGATGATTCTATGTCAATCGTTTTGTGATGTGCAAGATCTCCTTTGTCCTCTCTCTGCAGAGAGTGTGGTTTAAGGAATGAGTTTCTTAGTCTTTAAAGGGTTTGGGATTTCAGAATCATCATGTTGCAACTGCACCCATACTAAGCATTTTCTGTTCTTTGCTATTTCCTACCTTAGGAGAACGTAAAGCTTGATGAAGTCTACCTCAAGAAGACAGAAGCGATATGGCAGATTTAGCACATGGAACCAAGAGGTACTTTTTGACCAGGCGATATGACTGCAAGTAAGTTTAGTTATAAACGTTGAAACACCTTGAACTAGTTTGGAATTTTCAGTTACTTTAGTTTTCAAGTACTAATCCTGGTTCAAGACAGTTTTCAATCACAGTACTGGAAAAATATAATTTCTTTTGCTATGACCTCTTTAGACACCTGTGCTTTAGGATCCCAGTTGGGACAACAACTTGCAATAAAAAGGCTAACTTGAAAACCACTTACAGACTGTAGCCTTCTGCATTCTTAGAGCAATATCCATAATTTGTATAACATATTAAACTTTCTCCCTCTATATACATTGACGTAGTGTAAGTGTGTCACAGCCTATGCTGTTTAGAACCTACAAGTATTTTAAGCGAGTCCCTGTTTTTGACATATTGTTTGAGGAAGACTCATGATGGCCCCAAAGGATTAGTCTCTGAGAATGGCATAGAGGGCTTAGGGATTTGGAACCTTTCCTTCCAGCAGTTCACAAAAGCTTCAACTTTCTGAAGCTCACAGAATACCATTATCACCTTTGCCAAATATTAAGCATGACTACAGTATAAACAAATAACTAAAACAGATATATACAAACTATACATCAACATAAATCTTATTAAATGTATGGCTACGTAGACACAGCTACACAGGTAGCCTGGAGGGCTAATACAGATCCACTGTGGGCCTTGTAGTTCTGCAGAACACTAACCGTGATTAGTTGTCCCCAAGTCTTGCTCTAAAAATTATGCCAATGATGACTAATCCTTGACTCTAATGAGCAATCAAACAAACTAAAGCACAGAATCCTCAGTAATATGTAGCATAAAGCCTTCAGTAAATAAACATTTCCAGGGACATAATAATCTGTATCTTGTGAAAAAAGGAAAAGGAGCAGTAACTAATTTGGATAAATAGGAAGCTATTATTGTGGCTTTTAAATATATATGTAGCTATTTCCTTGTTTCAGCTTGTTAAATGAAATGCAAACCCTCTTTGTATGCATTTGTCAACTGCAGATTGTAATTGGGCCGCAATTCACTAAATCACTCAAACCTTAACTAAAATTAATTAAAGTAATATTTTTATTCCTAAGGAATTTCTGCAAGTAATGTAAACTCTATTATAATTTCACACTTATTCTGTGAAAGAAATGAGTAGTTAGAGAGGACTCTCTCCTAGTGCTTACTAAGAATTTTGCCAGCAGAGGTAATAAATTTAAGTCAAACCCTCTCCTGACACATTCAGCATTCAAAGAAGACTATGCCAACAACTTGTATTATATACAGTAATGTGACAACTAACAGCAAAAGATATATTGGTTTTGTGTTTATTGTTTCAATGACACTTTACAGTGTTGAATGGTGCACCCGAACATCCTTTGGTCAATTGAACATCTCTTCATTTAAGACAAGACAGTTGATATTTGTGAGACAAGCAGTCACAACTCTAATTTTTGGACGTCATATGAAAAATACATCACTATGTTGTAATGTTAAATATCAAAGCATTATTTACTGACAGCAGTGAGAGTCAGACACTCTAACCACTAGACCACTAGAGGCCCCCGATTCCCGGCCCCCTGGGCAGGTGGAGCTCATCAGCCTTGGTAGGCAATCCACCTAAGAGAAGGTCACTCTAAACAAACCTACATCCTGGGGACCTCACTGCCACTGTCCAAGCTTTGCTCGGCCCCGGCAGATGAACCTCAGGACTAAAGGGTGGGCTCAGTTCAGCGCACGCTGTGTCTCACCTAAAAAATCCACTGCGCAGGCTGGAAGGGTTAATGACCTTTCCCAAATCTTCGCTTGCGAAGACTGGCCATTATATATATATATATATATTTACTGACACAGGCTCCCAAAGTAGAGAATGAATTTCCTTTAGGTAATATATTCTACACATATAAATGACCAAAATATGGGACAGTCCCTGGACAGCTCAAGACCCAGAATTACTTTAAAGAAAGATACGATAAATTAAGGGCTCTGAATTTGCTTGTAGCACAGAAAAATCCAGACAAAAAAGTTTGATAGCATGGATCCCCATATACTTCCATCGGTTTAGCTTGCTAAACTGCGCCCTTTGCTGCCCCCACGTGGTCTTGCCGCAAGACACTTTTTGATTTAGAAAAATAAAAGTTTCCTCCTTTCATTTATGTTTCAAATACAGTCTTAAATAAATAAGCCGTGTTGTTTATCTGTTAAGTGTTACACAGCTCAAAATCATGCTTAAGTTCAAGAATCTAAATTACCTAAGGCAACAAATAAAATCACAAGTCCCTCACTGTTTTAAAAAAGTATTCAATGGTACTTTGATAACACAGTCACCAGATGTTCAGCTCTGACTACAAGTGCAGTGACCTAATGTACATTGGGTGGTCAGTGCCATAAACTGTGAAGCACCTAAAAGGAAACATCACTGAAAAAAGAATTAAAAAAAATAAAGACATATTCCATCTGTCACAATTCTTTTATTTCAGTCACACATTCACCCAGCAAACAGCTGTATAATATATATTCAAGTACCAGCAAATTCTTCATAGAATCATAGAAACGCTAAGGTTGGAAAAGACCTCCAAGATCATCAAGTCCACATGTTAACTTAGAACCAGCTTAGTCACCACTAAACTATATCCCCAAGAGCCACACGGCTTTTGGACACTTCCAGAGATGATGATTCCACCACTTTCCTGGACAGTCTGTTCCAAAGCTCAGCAACCCTTTCTGTGAAGTACTTTTTCTTAATATCCAATATAAACCACCCCTGGTGCAACTTGAGACCATTTCCTCTCATCCTGTAACTTGTTACCTGGGAGAAGAGACCAAACCCCACCTCTCAGGTAGTTGTAGAGAGTGATAAGGTCCCCCACGAGTCCTCTTTTCTCCAGGCTAATAACCTCAGCTCACTTGGCCACTCCTCCTGTGACTTACCCTCTAGATGCTTCATCAGTTGCACTGCCCTTCTCTGGACATGCTCCAGCATCTCAACATCTTTCTTGCAGTGAGGGGCCCAAAACTGAACACAATACTCAGCTTTTGCTCTTCCCTGCAACCTACTGCTACCCTTTTTTAAGGGATATATTCACACTTTTTAGGTTTGTCACACTAAGACACATGTGAAGTGTCTTTAAAAATACTTAAAAAAAATAACCCCAAATTTTGGCAACTGCAAAATGTATCTTTTTTAGATATGGTTATATGACAGAGTGTTAAATCACAGGTTTCTCAACCCTTCAAAAGGATATTGCTTCTGCTGTGATCATCCATGCTGGCATGATGCAAGATGTATGACTTTTCTGCTTCTGTGCCAGAAAGGGATTTTCATTGATGAGACCAAACATCTGACATAAAGAAACTTGTCAGAATCCCTCTCCTACCAGTATCCAGGGAAAGGTGAATCAGAGACAGGGCAAGGACCAAACACATGAAAAGAAAAAAAAAGAACGCTTTTCACTTAGTATTGTAGAGAGTAAGGTTTTTGTAGCCATTGTATTGGAAAGATGTGTAATATGGATGCTTGTGTTTCACAGGAGTCCACAGGCACAAAGGTCAGTTTTTCTCCGCAAAGACTGTAACCTTCACACAAGCAGACTCTGACCTTCATCCTGGAAAACCAGTGTCTCTGGTATCAGTCATTTCAGTAAGCCACTGTGGCAAAAGTTGTAGACAGAGGTGTTCTTCTGCACAGAAGTACAAATCATGAAGCAAATAGCTTTCATAAAGATTACATATACTCAGGAAAAAAAAATCTACTCCTTGAAACATGGCAACATGAAGCACTTGGCTTTGATGACGTTTGTTGTAGAAACCCTCTTTTCAAAACCATTACACATTGTTCTACCCCAGCTTTAAAAGGACTGATGCAAGACCTCTGTTTGACTGATGATTTAAGTTCTGTTGTTTGAGACTGAAACTATTTTCCATATCCTTTTGCTGAAATGGACAGACAACATATCTGTAACAAGCCCTCAGTCCACTTTGAAAAAAGCCATGCAATTCCTTGAGTACAACATGCTCAGCTTCCCAAAACAATCACAACAAATCTATAGCTGTGGCATAAGCTCCAGGAAAGGAGAGGCTTCACCCCACAGAAAGGAAGAGGGTACACTGACTGACACCAGCTACTTTAGCACTAGGCTGTGCCTATTTCCATGGATGTGACAGCCACACAATCTCTTCAGCGCAGCTAATGGAAACTTGTAACAGGTACAGGGACAGGAACGTTGACAAGAACAAATGAAATGTGTTTTCTAGACATGAGTCAAGCTTTCAAAATCATTAATGCTTTGTCTAACAGCTGGTTATAGTTTAAAGAGCATTAGAAATACCAAACATAAATCTTAACATAATACCAATAATAGTATAAGTATGTAAATAGAGAAGCCAGAAACCTGCAATGCTCCCACCGTCCTCATCTCAGGGATAATTATCCCACCTGTTACTGGGCACCTATTCATATTTACCACATCATTACTGTGATCATTTCATAAAACGGCCAATGAGTCTGCTGCTTTACCTGCTTTGCTCAAATCAATACATTTAGTCTCCATGTCACAATCTCATGATTATCCCAGCTGGTCTGTGCTTATGTTCATTCAGTGACACTCAGTCTGCCTTCTTTTGCTTTATGTCACATTGTTTACAGGACTTTATACACTGCACATTTTTGCTGACATGCTTAAGATCTGTAACACACCACACCAGGGCCCATTAAAAAACTCGTCATCAGACTATTGGTATGGCTCTGATATTCTGCTAAGAACACATAATTTAATTATTTGCACTGTTCTTCAGCTCATATATACTTTGAGTTTCTTATTCCTTGCTAAAAAGTCTTCAGATGCTATCTTGCCTTTCATAAACAACATTACTGTATATTTCTGTCCAATGAACTAATTTTGTATATATTAGATGATTAATAATGTAGGGGGGTTTTCTCAGGAAAATCAACACATGAAAGTGGTGTTAATTTTGAGATAATAGGAGAAAGCAAGTCTTAAGACAAAAAATTAATATAAAAAGCTCAATTTAAAATAAATCTATATATAACAGATAGCTGTTTATCCCTCGGCAATCCATAATTTTGCTCTGTTAGAGCACTTTATGGGAAAGAAAAAGAATTTAAGAATATTCTGAACAAACTGGATCAGCAAATATTACTGTACATAACCAAAACAGCACTATACTACCCATTTAATGTTTGTGAGCTTCCTCAATTTTAGATGTTTCAATTTCTTTTATCTTTAACTCTGAACTTTCTGCTCAGGTACAATAGTAATGCTTATATTTGTAAACTACTCAGCCCTAACTTCAAATCAAATTTGTTTAGCTATAATTTTAAATTAAAAAAAAAAGAAGATATAACATTCGTTATTACCCTGATATAAGAGTTGCTATCATTAGTCTAGGACCCCATTTTTTATAACTGATACTTTCATCTTCTTGGCTAATTAACCAATTAAATTACTACTCTACCTAAATTCAGAAAGCAGAGGAATAAAAGAAGTTTCCAGCAGAATATATTTTAGAGCAAAAGAGACAAAAATAAACTCGGAACATACCTCATATTCCCTGCCATAATGAGGAACAGATTATAAATGTGAGAAAAAATGAAGAGGAAGAGGATAGTACTGAAGAACATCGTCATCCAAGACCCATGATCCTCTCGAAACATTTTCAGACGGAGCAACTGACCTGTGGTACAAAAATTGTAAGAAAGCATATTTTAATCAGTCAGTAAATATCAAAAACCAAAATAAAGTACTAAACTGTATTTCTTCCTATACCAAATTATTCCACTGTATGTGGGGAGGGCAGATTTAGCATCATGCAGTCAAACCACTCTTCTGTAGTTCAGCATGAACAGATATTATTCCTACAAAATTACAAATTACTTGCAGTCCAGAAAAAAAAAACAAACCTGCAGGCCACTACAATTCACTTCAAATGCGAAAAAAAGGTTACTGATTCATACATAAATTTTCTTTTCATGTCTAAGACAGCTTTTCTTGGGCAAAGTATTTGAAGTAAGTCCACTGACATACATTATTTGCTTCCCTAATTTCATTTGGAAATCAAATTATCAGTCTATGTAGAATCTTGCGTGTTTTTCTTAGAAATTTAATCATATGATGTGCTATACTTTATTCTGCAGAGAATACCTTTGTCAAAGAATAGTGGTATGTCTTGTTGCTTGAAAAGAAGCTCTGATTATTCTCACCCTTGGTGATAGGTGAAACTTTTATGATGTTTTTGCCAGGAACACATTTTTCCTAGGCTAGCTTTCCTTCTGTGTCTTCTCTTACCTTTTCCTCTTTGTCCTTCTCCATTATCATAAACTAAGGAGTTTCACATCTCTGTTTCCTGTAGCCCTTTACCCTTTTCACCTGCCCATACAATTTCAATCCATCCAATTTCCACATTTTTTTTATGCCTACTTTCATCCCTCTTTTCCTATTCGGAATCTCTCCATCTTTCCCAGACCTCTCCTTTCCTAAAACAAACATATCTAATGGTGTTTAGCATTGTAATAGCCTCTCTACTAGCTTCTGCAAGAATACCCTATCACCCTTTTGTCTTCCTTCTCTAAACTCTTCAGGTGCACAGTTTATTCACTGTCTGGAGTTTTTTATTTCTGGACCTCTACAAATGTGGTACAGCTCCTTGAGCTGCTCTAACCAGAATTTCTAATGACCACTTTCTTAAAGCCCAGCCATACTAGTTCTTCCTCATTTGGATGAGTGTCATGCATGTCAATCCAGTTGTTTATACTCTTCTTGATCTCCTTTTTTGTTCACAACTCTGTCCTCTAGCAGCTCTCCTTGTGCCTCTACTGATTTTAGGAGGTAGTTTGTACAGTTCACCATCTCTCATACTTGCATGCTCCTACTACTAACAGAATATTGTTGTTTTATCATGGATTACCATGAATGGATTACCTTTTTCCAGGTGGAATTTTTCTTTTCTGAAACCAAGTAACATGTTCTTCGATTGTTTAGAGTATTGAAAACCTCACCAGCACAAGAGATGGGAATTTGCTTTTGCAGGGCTGAGAGTGCCACAGCAGAAGCCAACGGGGCTAAGGAAGGCAACTGATAATTTAAGCAGTAAGGTGAAGGACAGCATCTGTTGAGGAGATAGTGCAGTCTGGTACTAGAAGATGTCAAAATAGGGAGAACAGAAGGAAGATGAGGAGCTGGTCAGAAAAGCAAGATAGCAGACTGAGATGTGAACGGTTTGGGATGGAGGTAATTTCTGTGAGCTGTTTGCTGAACTGCCAAGTCCAGTTTCAGCATTGATTAGGGCTGGACACATGGGGAAGCTATAAAATGGGAGAAATTAGTCAAAAAACTTGAAGTGTTCATTCAGGCAGTCAGACAGGAAAATCCCAGGACTGTATTTGCTGCTGAAGACTGGAGATGCAGGTCTTGGGCAGGAAGACTGGAGGACCTGGACCAGACATGGGCTATGGGCTGAAGTGGTAGGCAGGATTTGAGCTCTGGAGTAAGCAAAATCTTGAAGAATGGGAGTTCTCTGACAAGGCCAAAATTTGGAATAATATGGGAACTGTGAGGCAGGAAGTGATAGATAGGTACAGGGGGATGAATCAAGATCTATGATGGAGCAAGAGCAGGTCCGCAGACCAGTCCAGTAGTAGAGCAGCAGTAACGAGGATTCTGGCACTGAAGAAAGGGGAAGAAAGGGAAAGAGCAAACACACATATATATACACAGGGGCCTCAAGCCCCTGTACTCTTCTTCTCTTTCACTGTTGGAAACAATGACAGCCCAGGCCTAGCTAGACTGAGGATGTGTAATAAGTCTGTCCTTTCTTAAAAATCAAGCAGAAGCTGCTATGGCAATAGCATATTATCCTGACCTACTGAGAGGAGGGGCTTAATGACAAAAGATATTTCCCTTGCAGTTTGACACCTGCTCTCTGAGCAGCTGCCATTGCATATGGAATATTACTGCCACCTTGGATTATAAACAGGACTCGCAAAATAGAGTTGTGATTTCAGGAGGTTCAGATTAATGGACAGAAAAAGCACAGACTGGAACCTAGACTTCTGTAAAACAGATAATTCCAACCTTTCTAAAACAGGTAAGAGAAAGATTTAATAAATATCCATTGTACCTGTAATCTCCAAAGCAATAATTTGTTCCCTATTCAGTTATTACGCACTGATTAATATATAAACATATGTATAAATTTTATATTCTTAAAACAACTTTTTCATAAATACCATCTTCAGTAGGGAAATTCTTACATCTTAACTTTCCTTCTACTGTAGCTTATGTTTGTCATATAGGACTTCACTAACTCTCACTCTCAAGTAAGTTGAACATGAACAGAATTTTTTAATGAAAGAAATACTACCTTAATCATAAGACCAATCAACTCATTAAGAAGAAAGTAATTGGATATTAGCACAATCTTCTTACCTAACTGCATACAAATACTACTGATATTACTTATTGTTCCCACCATACCGGTATGTATAACATGCTAAATGCAGTTGAACTAGAATACGTTAAATGCTCCACTTAGTACTTGCATTGCATTATATATCCTTTCATATCAATTCAGTTGAAATTAAAATGGAATGCATCAGATGATTACCTGACAGGTAAGTTGTTAAAGTAATAATTGCCAATAATGCTTGTTATTTTTACAACAAAATGTAGGACTCTCTGTATAACGCTTTATTAATTTGATAAAATGAGCTAAAAGGTTACACTTTGAAAGCACACATAAGAGAAATATTTTTGTGTGTGAATGGCCAGAAATTTGGAAAACCTGTCTAGTAACTAGAATAAATTTGTACTAGATTAAAATACAAATTTGGCTGTTGCAAACAGCCACACAAAACAGAGTAATTCCAGCAAAACAGTTCATGTGAAACTACAGCTTTTATTATAAAGAATAGCAAGTAAAAAGTAGCAAAAAACAAAGAGAGTAGATAAGGAATAATATTACACAAAATAAGCTGTTGACTCATTTTAATATTTTTTTTGTTACTTCAGGACAAATTAATTGGTTATTATGACCTTATTAAAAATACCCCAACAGGTATGACAGGGAAGAACATAGTTCCTAGGCTATATTTACACACACTAAATTATATACTTAAAAATAACCAAATAAATGTGCTAAGCCTAATGGAACTTTTCAAACACAAGTTAAATGCCATATTAATGACCACCAGTGATAAAATTTTGAACTATAATTAGTTATATACAAAAATCAAGATTCCTTTCAGTGACAAAATGTTTCTTCAAAGAAGTTTCCTCAAAACATAATTTTTTACTGAAAACAGGTTTTCTATCTTTTCCAAGGCTTTGGAGACCACACCACAGGTACAAAGGGAACACAGGGTAGTAGAGACTTCAGGATTTATGGTCCAGCAACAAACCAGGCAGTAAATCAGCTCATCAGCTGAAACCTGCTTGACTTTCTCCGGCAGCATATAAATGCTGCCAGGGATGATGAGAGAGAGCTTGTAGATATTGTCAGAGAGTCACAGATCTAAACTATTTCTTTTCAGTCCAGGAGAAGAGACAACTCAATAGGCAGATACAAAACACTGAGTCTAATAGGACACTTTTTTAAAAACTAAAGCTTTTCTAGCATTTTTAGATCCACAGCCCATAGCATGGTTGGATTTCTTAGACTGTAGAAGCAGAAACAAGAGAAACATTGAGTTCTTACTCATAAATTTAGCATGGTTTCTTATCTTAATTAGGAGTGATAGAAACCACAAACTCCAACCCTTTCCTGGGCATATGTGTAATATTCTAATACCAAGCTCTTCATCAAATCAGATGTATTCCTTTAATTTTGGATGCCTCATCATGTGATTGCTCTTTCTGTCCTTTTAATGTTCATGGTCATCAATGGCTGAAACCGTTCAGCTGAAAAATTAATCTCAATAAATGGGAAGTATTTTTTAACCTTGAAAACCAATCCTACTTTCATCAAAGTTTGGCAAGTCTGCTCTTAGTCAGCACTAACAACATAAGCATAATATAATGTCATTTTGCTCTTGCTCATTCTGCCACTCTATGTGTATGTATGTGGCTGACTTTAAGAATGCATGAACCTAGCAGTGAACACTGTAATGTTCAGGAAAAAAAAGTTTTCCTAAACTACAGATACAAAATTTTGGATTTGAACTGTAACAACAATCTAGTCACATCCTGTAGCTCAAGTTATTCCGTTGGTGCTAAGACAGTAGACAGAAAACTTGCTATTTTCTGATATTAAAAAAAAGTCACTTCTGAAAATTATTACAGCACATATGCAGATCTACTGGACATCGGGGTAGCTCCAATGGCCTCAGGATAGAACAGGACATGCCGACCATCTTCCCACATGCAGTCAAACTGTGTCCTTGATTGTATAAGGTTTTAAATTTTTCTGACAGAAAACCAGATCTTGTTATAGCAGCAAGCTGGGAGTCAAATCCCCTGTGTTCTTCTCTTGCTTATTAAGTTACCCCAGGAAAGATTCTTTTTATCTCTGCACCCGTTTCCCTGTGTCCACCCTGTAAGTCACTCCCTGATCAATTGCAAAGCACACTGTTTGAAGTCTTGTTTACGGTCTTTAAGCTCTACCATAATACAAAGAATTAATAGGAGACAGTAAAAGTATTTTAGAAAATTCAAATATATATACCACCGTAGATGCTTGGGAAACACCTACACAAACACGGACATACTTTCTAATGACTCTTTGAGCTCCAAATGCACCTTACACAGCCAGGCAGCTCCACCCTCTCCAACTACATAACTTACTTCATATAGCTCAACGCTGAGTGCAGCCCAGCAAACTGAAGGTGATGAAGGGGATAGGAGATTTATTAGTTCAGTTCTGTAACTGCCCTAACATAGTCATAAGGCTACACACCCCGACTTTATCCAGCCAACCTACAGCAAAGCAGAGCAGGTGGAACAGCTGTTTGCCTCCCTCTATTTAGATCTACCTATAGTCTTTGCCCAGGAGCTTGATAAGCTCAGGAACCTGGCATTACAATTCCCTCATGCAGCTACGGCCGTGCTGTCTGTAGCCAGTTTAGGACTTATTTATACAGTCAACACAACTTAGAATCAAGTGTTCAGTGCCTTCATTCTTAAGTATTGAAAAGGAAGGCAGAGAGGTAGGAAATACCATTTGATTCAAAGAACACATGACCTATAGCCAAGGGGATTTTAGGAAAATATAACTTTCCTATACATATTCAAACCCCTTTTAATTTATCACATCGTAAGAAAATGTTACTTAATTGTGTTTCACCTATCAGGATGGCTATTTTAAAGAATTTACAGGGATATCTTACAAAATTCAGCTGAAGAAAAAAAGTTACACAGTTCATGTAATTTTTACATTCACAAAGGCTATGGAAAAGGGAGAGTATAGCTACCCTAGGTTAAAGTCCAGTACTTCAATACTGAAGAAAATACATTTATAGAGCAAACACTCCCCACACTGTGAGTAGAACAGATGGCTTTCTATCCATATTCATTACCTGGAAAGTCATTTGACTGCCTTTGTTGCTGAGCTTCTAGAGAAGCAACTTTCCTTCCTAACTTCGTTGAGTACAGTTTGAACCAGTTTTTTGTCAGGTTACTGAGTCGACTATAAATTTGCAAAGCACAATAACACAGCCTTTATTTAGCAGGTGTTCACTGCAGCTCATGTTTGCTATATTTTGACCCATGTCTGTGAACATACCTTTGGAAAAGACTTACTGTACTAAGGTTGACATGAAAGCAAAACACTACATTAGAAAAAAACACTATTTCCAACTAAATACTTGAAGATATTTTGAAATTTTCAAGGAGTCAATAACATTCTGAAAAAGTCCTGTCTTCCATTCAAAGTGTGATCTGTACTGAGGAAAATTTTATCCTGTCATCCTATAAAGTTATTTGGATGACCCTCATACAAAGCTTCTACTTGGACAGACCTTACAGTTTGGCACCTGCTGCATCTGCAGAAAGTTTATAGAAACATAACGAAGGGCAAATGGTGACAGCTCATTCTGACAGAATATTCCAGCCTTTATTTTGCTTTTATGAGAAGTAATCAATGAAATTAAGCATAAGACATTATAAGCTTAAAACACTCGCTTTGAAAAATACACTACAGATCTATATTCCACACATTCCATAACATGAATTGACACCAAATGGACCATAAAGAGTTAGACAAAATTAATTCTCTAACCCCACCAAAAGCACAATGTTTTCAGCACAGGAAAATTATTTAAAGAAGAAAATCAGAGAAAAAGGAAAAAAAGAAAAGGCACTTTGTCTGGTGCTTTAGATGGTAAGGTTGCTGTGGCCTTTACCACAAGCAGAATTTCCTCCTGATTTGTTTTGACACTGTTTTCTTGACCTCAGTCACAGCCCACTGCACAGCTGCCCACATTAAACATGCCTCTAGGCCCAGTATGGATACTCAAGGCAATCAAAGCAATGATGGAATGAGCGTGGGCAATTACTGTCCTTCTGTCATCTCCTCTGCTTTTTCCAAAGATACTTACAGATACATTGGAGACCAGCTAAATGGTCGGCCTTACTTGAGAGCAAGGTTGCTGTTACTTGAGAATGCGTGCTTTTTTTCTCTCATCCATTGTACACAATGTTAAATAGTGGAGACGAAAGTATATAAAGCCTTGCATAAAAGTTTATGAAGATCTGCTTGTGTGGGTGTTGTAGAGTAAGCTTTAAGTATATTTGGAATTCATATTTTTTTCAGATAGAGGAGAGGTTGTACATCATACTACGTTCTGAATTCTTTTGCCAGTTCAAACATACTGAATTTAATTTAAAATTTTTGAATTTTAAATTTAATACATCCAACTCAATTTTTATT
Organism: Pipra filicauda; assembly: GCF_003945595.2. NCBI lineage: Eukaryota > Metazoa > Chordata > Aves > Passeriformes > Pipridae > Pipra > Pipra filicauda. Next base: position 269,024 of record NW_024104543.1, read on the forward strand.
TTAAAGGCTGTTGGTCTCTCTTTTTCCTTCAGGCATACTCCATGGACAGATGATGAATGATACATGCACTATTTTAATTTGCAACAGAAATCCTAAGCTGGAGTGGTACTGTTATTTGCTGGTTCTGGTTTGCCTTTTCTCTTTATTAACAGGATTTCTAGGCAATATACTTGCACTACGACATTATGTTTACTGCATGAAGACATGGACGACCAATACCATATTTCTCTTTAATTTGGCACTTTGTGACTTTACTTGGACTCTCATGGCACCTTTTTCAGTATATTATAATATCCAGAAGTTATCTGTATATTTCAGTCAAGCATTTTATCAGATCATAAGACTATTCTTTAGTATTAACGTCTATGGAAGTGTCTATTTCCTGGCACTCATCAGTTTTGACAGATACATAGGTGCTGTCCATCCTATCACTTCATTAACATGGTGGGGCAAAGGAAAGGCTGTGTTTTGCACTATCGGGGTATGGATCTTCATAGTGATTGCATCGATGCCTGACATCTACTACACAGTTGCAGCTAGAAGACAGCCTGACATCATAAATGACCTGGATGCCACTGAAGGATCTTTACACTTTGTAGTGCCATTCTTACTCTCCAAGATTCTATTGAGATTCCTAATTCCAGCCACAATTATCTTTACATGCTATATGTTGACTCTCAAAGCACTACTACGACTCAGTAAACGTCAGCAAAGAAGGAACAGACTTGTTAGGCCTCTGTTGCTGATTTCAGCTGCTATGATTGTATTTGCTGTTTCTTTCATACCTTACCATGTTATGATGACGGTGATAATTATTTACAGAATTAATTGTAAACCACTCTGTGGGAATATAAGCACATTAAGTGCCATTTACAAAGTCACAGAGATCATCTGCAGCATCAACAGCTGTCTTGATCCAATCATTTTTACGGTAGCAAATAAGACATTCTATCAAAGAACTAAAAGTATAAAATGTCATCTCAAATGCCAGTGCTGCAGTTGTCTGACAAGAAGAGTAAGGGACATCACTCTGGCCCCGAGAACAATGACGTAAACACTAGTCTACAAAGATTCACATCTCCAACTGCTTTGTGTCATCAGATCCATTTAAAATTTCTTCTATATTGTACAGCTATCTCTTGAATAAGCAATAATACACATAAATGCAGAGTAAAACTTAACATTAAAAGAAACAGTAGCAACTCCCACCTTTACAGAACTGGCATTTTAAATATTCGTGCTATAAATATGAAAAACTACCAAAAGTTCTAAGTAGCTCCTTTAATTCTTGGACAGAAAAATACAGTAAGATTAAGTGCAGATAGTGATGAGGAGCCTCCTTATAGTTTCTGTTAATTATTTTTTCATCAGTTTGTAAGGGCTGCTGTGATTGGATTGTGCAATTAATAACTATCATGATGCTTACAGCTGGACTCCTCGAACATTTTCAGAGAGGCTTTCTACAAGTACTTCATTTTAATGCTGCTTGCACTAGAGTTCCACTGCCAGTGGAACCTCATTAACCCAGTAAAGTGTAGCAGATTTCCAAAAACAAACAAACAAAAACCAAATAGTAAGATAAAGTCCCTGCGGATAGTCAGAGACACAGTAATTCTGTTCACAAAGTAAATAGGCATGGATTAAAGAGCTTTGCTAAGCCTTCCCCGAGGCAGCAAGGCTTCCCAACTGATAGGGGTGTCCCCCAAATCCTAGGCAACTACAGTTGTTTGTCATTAGTGTTCTGCTTCAGGGGAGCATGTGTTCTGCCATGAACTCTGATTTCCTCAACAGTGAGAAGTGTGCACTGGAAAAGTGTTCTGAAATACAAAAGTGGCTGAGCCACAAGAAGGGTAAGACATGCTGCTATACAGGAGTGCTTCTTCTGTTCCTTTCGTGTCTTAGCATCACAGTTTCAGGACAGCCTAAGGTAATTAGACTACAATGTACTTTAATCATTAAACCAGCACAACAGATAGTCATCACAACATCCACCTTCAAGAGTCATTATATACGTGTTCTTTCATCATATTATATGGGCAAAATAATCATGTTCCAATGATCAGCCACCTGCTGACTTGTCTTTTAGCCAAGTTCCACATATTACTCTGTTAATTATAAAAGCCCATGTATCAGTGAGCACATTACCTTTACTTTCAGAAGGTACTCGTGACAAAGTATATTTTAATATACTTTGTACAGTGTCTTAATTCTTTAATTATTTAGTTTTAATATAATTTTGTCTTCACATGTCTCTATTTGAAAATATTTCTATTTTACATGGGTACTGAATCTCTCTTGTTGTATGTTTCAATTGTATTGACTAAATATATATGTATGTATAAAATCTAGAAAAACTTTATTTTTTAATTTTCTTTAACTGTGACATGAAATGAAGAACCTGGTACTGATAATCTGAAACACTTTACAAGTGTTTGGATGTACTACCACACTCACAACATCCCACAGAATAACTGCATGCCTATATTCTAAGTCCTGCTTTTTTCCTTTGATAATTTCTTAATCTTTCAATTTCTCTTATTTTAAAAATATTAACTTTTTTTAAAACACATGAATTGTCTATTGGAAACATGAGAAGGTTATTAACATTGCATTGGCTTCCATAAGAAACAGAGCTTTTTAACTCACGAATGGGCATCCATGGGCAATTACCTATATACACTTCTCAGACTGATAAAGAAACAATGGCAATGTCATTTAGTGACAAAGGTGTTCCCAGCATGAAAAGGATAGAACAGCAGAGATAAGTGTGAAGTTCTGGACTCAATGAGTTTATTGCTCCCACCAGATTGCACCCAAACTTGTAAACTGTAAGCTATTTCCAAAATCGAACACTTGCCAGTTTTATGTTTCAATTTATCTTTAAAGGCACAAATACACTGTTTCGTTTTCCTTTCTACACCTCAGTATTGCTTCAGCAATTTAGTGCCTGTGTTTTGGCTGAGTAAAATTCAACGTGGGACCAAAATACGCTTTTCTATACACAAAACTAAACATGAAAACTCACTGCACATCTGGCTACAAAAGATAACTTCACACCTCTGGGACTCAGGGATTTTCAGCTTTTACTTGCCAGGACTTCTAATATGTGAGCTTTTTCAGGAGAGACAACACTGGCTTATACCAAAAACTTGTCAAAATTTTCTTGAGATTTTTAATAGAATAACAGTTGTTTCTCTGTTCAGACAGATAATTTTACTCTTATTGGGTAACATCTACTATATAGAAGTTAATGTTACTATTACATATTAAGCAAGTGTCATTAGAAAGATTTGTTGTTAAAGAGGAAAGAAACATTCAACTCAGAAGAAATTGTGAAAAATATTATCAAACTCACTTCCTGATTTTGGAAAATAATTAGATTTGTTTCCTCTTGAAGTGTTGCCTTTACAACACATATGAATGCAGACTGTGCTTAAAAATACTCAAAGTTGGAAAGAATAAAATTAAAAATTTTAATTAAATATTGGATTGAAAGCCTCCAGTGAGTTCAAGACAAATACAATAATCAAAGAGCTTCACAGAAAACCCTTCCACAATTCCTATGCAGTGTCTTTTGCAAGCAGCATAAATGCAGATTGCAGAGATTGTCAAGCAAAGTCTAGTGATGTAAAAAGAAAAACTAAGGTAACAATAAGGAAATGCTTTAAAGTCAGTGTGAGTCTGACTCAAAAGCAAAACAAAACTAGGGAGAAATTTCAATCTGGTCAGGCAATCAGAATATAAAATGCATTTAACTAAACAAGGATGACCTTTATATTTTCAGTGGGGCTGAACTGTGCAGTATACTCACATAGAAATATGCAAAATGAGATGCTTTTCACTACTCTGTCTGCATCACCCCAACAAAGAGCTCCATGGTCCAGGGCACACATGATGGAGCTATGCCAGTAATTGCCATTGTGGGCCTGGGAGAGTATCAAGGAGCACTTACAGTGCTGTGCCAGCAACCAGAGAAGGAAGGACTGAGGAAGTAAACAGGCAGGGATATGTTTTTGCAGGTGTGAATCTGGACCTCAGCCAACTCAGAACATAAAAATTACCATGAAATAGTATGTATCTAACCTGGTCTCCTTCTATGGGTCACACGTTTGGTGGATGAGGGAAATGCTGTGGATCTCGTCCCTTTAGACTTTTGTAAAGCCTTGGACATTGCTTCCCACAGCATTCTCCTGGAGAAACTGGCTGCTCATGGCTTGGATTGGTGAGTAAAAAAACCAGCTGGCTGGCCAGGCCCAGAGGGTGGTGGTGAATGGTGTGACATCTAGTTGGCAGCCAGTCACCAGTGGTGTTCCTCACAGCTCAGTACTGGGGCCAGTCCTGTTTACTATCTTTATCAATGACGTGAATGAGGGGATCGAGTGTACTCTCAGTCATTTAGCAGACAACACCAGACTGGCTGGGAGTCTTGAGCTGCTGGAGGGTATGATCTGCTAGGATCAGCTAGGATCTGCTGCAGGCTCTGCAGAGGGATCTAGACAGGCTATATTGATAGGCCGAGGCCAATTACATGAGGTTCAACAAAGCCAAGTGTCAAGTACTGCACTTGGGTCACAACAACCCCATGCAATGCTACAGGCTTGGGGCAGAACGGCTGGAAAGCTGACAAGCAAAAAGGATCTAGGGGTTTTGGTCGGCAGTTGTCTGAACATGAGCCAGCAGTGTGCTCAGATGGCCAAAAAGGCCGATGGCATCCTGGCCTGTATCAGAAATAGTGTCACCAGCTGGACCAGGGAAGTGATTGTTCGGCCACACCTTAAATTTTGTGTTCAGTTTTGGGCCCCTTACTTCAAGAAAGACCTTGAGGTGCTGGAGTGTGTTCAGAGAAGGGCAACAAAGCTGGCGAAGAGTCTGGAACACACGTCTTAGGAGGAGCAGCTGACGGAGCTGTTCATCCTGGAGGAGGCTCAGGGGTGACCTACAACTACCTGACAGAAGGTTGTGCAGTGAGGTCCAGTCAGACTCTTTTCCTATGTAACAAGTGACAGGACAAGTGGAAATAGCCCCAAGTTGCATCAGGGGAGGCTTAGATTGGATATTGGGAAAAATTTCTTCACCAAAAGGTTGTCAAGCACTGGAACAGACTACAAAGAAAAGTGGTTGAGTAACCATCCCTGGAGGTATTGAAAAGACATGTAGATGTGGAACTCAGGGACATGGTTTTACGGTGGACTTGGCAGTGCTGGGTTAATGGTTGAATTTGATGATCTTAAAAGTCTTTTCCAAACTAAATGATTCTAGGATTTTATCCAGGCAGTATTGATTTCTGTTGCGTATCCTTTGATCCTTCCTGCCCCCAAGAACATGAACAAGAGATAGAGCCAACATGTCCCCAGTAACCTCTTCGCTGGGAACACGCAGGAGCACGCTGGAGACTCCTCCAGTTCACTTATGCAGGACTGAGTAAGGTGGGCATCCTAGCTCCTCAGTTCACTGTTCTGGGCTCAGCTGGCAGGACAAGGGACAAACTGTTTGGACTCTCAGATTCTAATACGATCCGTTTTTCTGCATTGCTCCTTCTTGTGTACCACTGAAAGAAAAATATGGAATAAACTGTGCTACACAAGTAAATCCTTACCTCCACATCTGTTTCCTACATGGCCTATAAAGCTGAATAATTATCTGTCAATAAAGCCATTTATAACAGAGGTCCCAAAGTACTCACACGCATAAGAGAAAAAGGGGAAGGAAAAGTGAAGAAACCACCTAACGCTTCTGAAAAGATTAGTTCCAACCAACACTGAATAATGAAGAACGGCAGGGAAAAAAGCAGATGGGGGTATTGCTACAAAATTCATCTGTGTCACAGTGCCTCTGTCATCTGTTCTGCCAGCCTGGACATAACATGCCTTGTCCTGGGCTGAGTCTAAAGACACCATGTAATCTTTTAAAAAACATCTTCAGGACACAAATCTCTTGAAAAATCTTTCCCTCTCTTACCCTCAGCTAGTCCCTTTCCCATGATACTCACCTGTGAATACACCCTAAGCTGACAAGGGTTCTAGACATTTGTTTTTCCGTTTATAAATGATTATACAGTCAAGTAAAGACACTTTTTTAAAGCATTTTTGTTCACCTAGGCTGAACTAATGCTAATGTTCTGACTGAAATCAAGTATTCTACTAAATAAGAGTTAAAAGGCACAAGACATCTGTTCATATTTACTTGGTCATACTTTTACTTTGAAATACATGCTCCTAAAATATTTTATTATAATATTACCCAGATAGAATGACATAAACAAATAAAAATTAGAGAATTTTATTCCATTTTGCTACAATAAGCAAGCAATAAACTAAACAGCTAAGAGCCAAAGTCAACATCATCTACTATGACAAGTATGTTGCAATACTGGTTTCATACAGATCTTTGTTTAGATTAAATCTGAGAACATGGTATCCAGTTAAATGCCTAACTATTACAAGTTTGAACACATTATTGAATGTTGTAATAATAATATTAGCCTACAAAACTGACTACAAGGTCTAGGTAGCTTTCATGTACCTTTGCTAGATATTCTAAAATCTTCATAATATGTACTAGAGGAACACAAGATAGACCATGACCTGAAAGATTTGACCCTTTATGAACACGCTCAGTGGTTGTCAGAGGAACAACTTTCTCATTTACTACGGTAAATTCAGCAGTTGTGTAAGCAAAACTTGTTAAAACAAAAATCTCTGAGTTGAAGAGAGAAATTTTGCTACAAATGTCCCAAAGCTGCCAAGGAAAGCAATATTTATGTTCTCTATTTGTCCTTATAGTATTTTCATCTCACAGAGAAACTACCTGAAATGTTCACTTACTAAGACGGGAGTTTACCTTTTTTAAATGAAAATGTTCAAATGTTCCTGCAAGTTTGGTTTTCTCTTCAATATACATAAGTGAATGTATTCCAATAGCAAAGTTTTTCTTTTCCATGCCTCAGAAATATCTCACTTGTCAAAAAGATATAACAAACAATATCACAACACTATTAAAATACTTCCCCTTTGTACACTGCTTTCATCTGTGGAAGCCAAAACTCCACAGACAGAAGAAAAAATATGCCTAGACTGATTTGTAGCTGGAGGGACCAGAGCAGAGGCATGTAATATGGCTAAGTCCACCATCGGCCTTGTAAAGAAATGTAGCTTCTCTGCTCCTGCCTTAGAGAAAGATCCAAGACTCTGAGAAGCCAAGTCTCCCTGCACTCTGCCAGGAGCCTGCAGTCAGAGATGATGGGATGTGCTGGCCTCATGCAGGAACCTATCAAATCCATAGCCCTCCTAAGCTCTCTTTTTAGGACTTCTCCGAACTTAGCACTTACCAGCTCAGTCCCTTCCTCTTCACATGACTCAGCATGGATGGGACTCCCTCCAGCTGGGAAAAGTGAATCTTAATCACAGAGCACTGCAGTTCTCAGCTTTTGCAGTCTAAGGTAAAATGCAGCCTAATGTCACAAAATGTAACAGTCAAGGTCTCAGCTACTGACGCAGCTGGAAAACTGACGTCCTCGAACAGTACATTATGTGCTAGGACAACGGGAACTTAGGATCTCCGGTTTCCCACCAGTTAAGTCACCACTGGTCAGAAGACTGACATCAGTAGCCAGATGTCTTTCCACTGGGCTCTTGTGCAGTCTGTCTTACCTGATTTTGGTGATCTAAAGGGCATGATCTGAACTAGAGACCACAGGTGAGGGCATGCAAGCGAAACGTATAGAACTCTGCCTTCCTTAGAGGAAGAAATGCCATTTTAGAAATGCCACACAGCCTTTAAAGATTGCTTGCTATTTTGCAAAGAAGAAAAGAATAGAAAAGTTCAAAAGAATGCACACTCATCTTTTAATACCAAAACAAGAACAGGAGGATGGACTTTTGCTGCTGCAAGGAAAGGGCTGACATTTTCTTTTCTTAAGGGATTACCCAAAGGCAGCCAAGAGTAGGGTGGTGGTGGTTAGTGCCACCTGCCATATCAAACATTGCAGGGTGGTTCATGAAGGCACCACATCTCGCTCTTTGCTTTATATTAATGTCATTACTATTACCTAGAAGCAATACCTCAGGCTGCTGTCTTGAAAGAGTCGTAAAATGCAAGTAATGGGGGAAGACTTAAAGCTATGCCAGAATTACAGTGTGTAAGCAGGCTTAATTCTGAATTTTTCTGCAACTGTTAATTTCCATTATACAGATTTAGCATATAATTTTAATTATAGACTTTACTATTCCTGATGTTATTATCGCAGGTTTAGACAATTGTGCTGATGCAGATAAAAGGAAACCTGTAAAAATAGATATTGATTTCCTATAATGTTTTAGAACATTTTTTAGTGGGGAAGTAACTGAAAACCCTGCGTTAGCAATAGAAAATACCAGCACATTTGCTGATGAGGTGTAAATTTTTTAGTTCTATGTGAATGTATCCCAGGTTACAAAATTATTGTGAAAAAAAAATTTCTATGTAGATGTCCTCACTGCATAATACAAGTTGGTTAGAGGGCACGTAGGTATTAATCATATTTTGCACTCTCTATCCTTTAAGAATTTTTAGCATTTTTAAGAAACCTGAGGGGTTCTTTTAACTGACAGACCTATAAAAGTAATTTCATGATCCCCCTTATTTTTTTAATTCTAGAACTACAATGTTTTATCACTTTACATGTAGTGCCTACAGAAATTACGTTTTCCTTCTTTGAATTCATTGTAATCCCAATTTCAAAGCAGGTAAAAGAAACTTAGCAGCATTTATATGCTGTATAATGCTGATTATGAACTCTGAAGGGCAGTGCTCTAACTCTGTTCCTCAATAACAGTTTAATGATACTCTGTAACGACTTATCAAAATAATGAGTTTTTTTCTATACTGTTTGGTCTTTTCTCCTGAAACTGATTCACAAGCTTATTTTTAATAGTAAATAGAATTGCTTTCACTCTATCTACTACACAGCCCTTTAAAATAAACATTTATAAAGCATTTTTGAGTCAGAAAACAAAGCAGATTAATCATGGGGTTTGTTTTATTTTTGACTTAATAAGTATTTGCAACTTGTGCTTTCTGTTATGGACACTGTGACTAGACCTCACAGCAGACAAATAGGGTTCCCAGGGGTTACTGGGCATGTCTGCATTTCCAGTGCAAAATACAAGTGGAGAATTGGTTCTGTGGGATCAAGAGGAAGCATAATTCAGTGACAAAAAAAGACACTCTCCGGCCTACAATGAAATACAGGGGTACGCACTTAAGAGTTGAGCCTGTCCAGATTTGCTGAAAAAACTGTTGTTTCATAAGCTACATATTTCTCAATTAGCACCTGTATATGCACCCAGATCAACACTTATCTGAGCACCAAAAAGGGGTACAATCAGTTAATCAAGTCCTATATCAGAACTAGTATGTGCCGCAAGCTGTATAGACCTTATACAGGAAAGCTGTATATTCTGCCAGACTCAAAACATTCTAATGGTAGGCAGTCATACTTCTAATAAGTAACTCCGTGGCAATATTTTGCAGAATTCTGTGCCCACAATTATAGAAGCAGTTGACAACTGTGCAACTCCACTAACTTTGCTCCAGGTTCCTAGTTGTCTTACAACTCCTCTGCCCTCCTACCATGGGATGGAGGATGCCAAACTACTAACTATTTCAACAAATCTACCAAAACAACTGATATGAAATGAGCCTTCATGGGTTAAAAACGTTTGCAAGACCTATTTCAGCTTTGGGCTGAAGTTTCCAAATGCTGAAAAACTTCTTCAGAAAAAAAAAGGTCAAGTTTCCTACTTGGATAACCCAGGAATATGTTTACAGAGTTAGAAAGCAAATAGTTATGTCTTGTTTTAAACACCCACAAATCAGACTTTTTGTACCTGACGTTTTTTCACAATTGCAAAATTCAGAGGAACACCATGAAAATTTAAGTACAAATATGTTTCATACAGTTAGATTCCATTAATGCACAAATCTCCTGCAATGACATAATATTAAGCACAGCTTATTAATCTTAATTTACCTTTCTAGAAATAATATATCATTCATTTTTATGATGTACACTATGTAATCATGTCCAAAAAGGATTATCTACTACATACAAACTGAAAGAAGTCCACATTATCAACTAATCCACTGTAACCTAGGAAAAATTGAATTTAAATCATTTGATACCATGTTATTTGCAAAAGTAACCATGGCAAATACTATATCGCAAAATACATATCTACTAGAAATACACTGGCTGTAGAAACTGCATTAACAGTCAACAAAACTGAATAAAATAACAGTTCCATAGCAAATTTCCTTTCAGATGTATAATGAACCCAAATTTTCATTACTAAAAAAGCCAAAGGGTGGGTAGTTTTCAAGCTCGAACACACAAAAATACTATTTCATGGTAAGTGCATAAAAAGCCAGTAAGCTAGTAGGTTGGTAGGGGAGAAGGGAGGAGCAGGGAATACTGTAATTGAAAAAGTTTTCATTTTCCCAAATATATGTTTTCTCTACTCAGGCTCGGTTTTTTCCTTTGTTTTTAAACGAATTATCAATTTAATCATAAAAACAGTGAACAGAAATATTAATTATTATTCTTTATCTAGCATATTTACGTCTTCTTATCCAGAGAACTGTTTAACTAGCTGCTATATTCATTCAATACCACTAGAAGGTGCTCCTCTGCTGAAAGATAATTATTTGTCTGAATTGCTGCTAAAAGCTAATTTTCCTCCAATAGCTGTGGTTCTGGCCAGTTGTTTACACAGACTGTAATTGCAAAAACTGCCCCTGCTATACAACAGCAGGACCTTGTATGCTACAACCATTATAACAGCATAAAAATAACAGATCTGTTATCACTCAGTTTCTGATAAACCCAAATTCCTGCTGAGCAGGACTCCATTCAGTTTTGCTGGAAGGTGAGGCATGGAAATTATGCTGGAGCCAACACATTGTAAAGAGCCACATATTTTGTGAAGTTAGAAATCACAGAATAGCAGAATTTGAGTCGGAAAAGACTTTTATTATCATCGAGTCTAACTATACACCTAACATTGCCAAGTCCACACCAGACCCATTCCTGGAGTAACTTGAGGCAGAATGCATCCCTTGACAGACATTTGAACACTTGTCTGAAGGCAGAAGGAGAGTCTAACACAAAAAAGAAAGTGAAGACAACCATACAAACACAAACATATAATCTACACCAATTTCACACCAACAGTATTGGTATATCAAGCTGCATCTAGAAATCCAAGGACCAATAACTCATCTTTCATACACAATCTTATATGAGCCTCAACCAAGTTCCAATTTAGCTTGATAGCCAGAATGGCACTCTGATAACCTCTGGGTACACACAGACTGCCTTGGTAAATTCTTTGCATATGCACTGTAGCCCTTACCTCTGAAGAGACCACTGACACTTGCATTTGGTCTGGTACGTGCCCTGGCACAGCAATCAGAAACATAGTCTCAAGAGAAGTTTGCTTTTTTATCTGCAGCCTGAGATGAAAATCTGTAGACATCCCCAAGAGAGTAGCACTCCTGTTTTACTCTGTGAATTTAGATAAGTCATAGAGAAGTCACTTCTAATTTAGATAAAAATTGCTCCACCTTTGGCTGCCACAGAGAGGATGCTCGTGGGATATGAGCCCCAAATCACTTCAAAGTAATCTAAGCTGGTATGCATCAAGGAGGACATCATGCAAAGTGGTAGGTATGGAGAAAACTGTTTGCAAAGACTTTTTTACTTGCTGTATGAAAGTGACACAAAATTGTGCTAAGCCCCGAATTCCCCAGGTCAGGAATTCCACAGAAGTTCCACAGAAAATACTAGTTTTCAGTTTATTCTTCCTTTTCTACACCTCCAGTACATTACACTGTTATGGTTTTTTGTCACTTAAATCTATGAGCACAGATTAGCAAAAGAGCTAGGATATTTGGGGGGTTTTGTTAATTAAAACTGTAGTTGCTCAATTTTTAGGCCTTTTACTAAGTAAGCTAAAATTAAATATTGTTGCTGCTGTGACTCTCTAGGAATGTTTTCCTTTATCCTGCCTCATCTCTTTACTCTCTCACTGCCCTAATTATTATTTTCATTATTTGTTTAGCATGTCTGACTTTAGCTAAATCTTGTACAGATTTAGAGTCTTCTTTGCTTTAATATTAAATGAAAGTGTGTTTCTTAGTAGACATTGCATCAGTGGCCTAGAAATAGAAAACATTATGTGCATCATGTGCATAAGTGAGCCTGAAAAGCCCTGAGCAGCTGGCGACTTTGAAAGATCCCACCCCAATACTGCAGACGAAAGATGAATTCAAGGCTCTGCAGCTACCTCTACCCAGACGTCCAATCTGCCCTTGGGAGACTCCTTTCCCACATGAAGGTACCAGCTAGAGTGTGAATCCTCAAAGCAGAAAAGTCTCTGCTGTTCCTGTCATCCCCTGGCAAGAGCCACTCAGTGGGGAAAGCAGTACTTCCCCCTCTGTTGAAAAGAGAATAAAGTAGAAAATTCTATTTTTCAGCATCTGAAATTAGGGTATGTGTCTCATACATCTCAGCAGTCACATTTAGAAATACTGTGTTTCTCCCCTACCTGTGTCATAGCGAACAATTACTGATCCCTCGTCCTCAAAAGTCACATTGGTTAGCAAGTACATTTACTAATTGCTAAATAGTTCTTAAATCCTGAGGATGTATTCAAAGTTTTATAAGGGCCAGAATGAAGATTTTTTTCATTTTGGAAACAAACAAAAAAAACCAACAAAACAAAGAAATGTAATTTTGTAAGGCAGGTGCACAGGCTGACTTGGAGTCCCAGCAAAATCACACAAAGAGAAATGTTGTTTTGTATGCAAAAGACCCCCAGTTCTGGGCCCCTCAGCTCAGGAAGGATATTGAGGTGCTGGAGCGTGTCCAGAGAAGAGCACCAAGGCTGGTGAAGGGACTCGAACATAAGTCCTATGAGGAGAGGCTGAGGGAGCTGGGGTTGTTTAGCCTGGAGAAGAGGAGGCTCAGGGGAGATCTCATCGCTGTCTACAACTCCCTGAAAGGAGGTTGTAACCAGGTGGGCGTGGGTCTCTTCTCCCAGGCAACCAGCAGTAGGACAAGAGGGCATGGTCTTATGCTCTGCCAGGGGAAGTTTAGGTTGGATATTAGGAAGAAATTCTTTACAGAGAGAGTAATCAGGCACTGGAATGGGCTGCCCTGGAGGTTTTTAAGATGAGACTGGATGTGGCAATTAGTGCCATGGTCTTGTAACCATGGCGGTGTTAGATCAAGAGTTGGACTTAATGATATCAGAGGTACTTTCCAAGCCAGCTGATTCTATGATTCATGTCACTCTGACCAAGGAAATCATGTTCTCCTTGGGGCTCTCCAGCAGGCACATGGTGAGGTCATGTTCCACACTAACATCCTTTCCATCTCCTCATTGTATGGAATAAGGATAGAAGAAATTTGCTCCTGCACTAGGCTGCACCTGCACTATGCCCATCAGGCTGTGTCTGCTAGGAATAAGCTCATTTCTATTTCTGGAAATTGGGGAATGGAGATATATTACTGCTATAAGTGGCAGGCATCATTCCAAAATCACTCCCTGACTCAATCGGAAAGGAAAATCTGACAGTCATGTCAAAAAGATCAAAACACAGATTTGACACATCAATATAAAGTAGCAATGAACTTATTTTTAGTTTTCACTGGATGCTAAATATTATCTAGTGCTTTCCCATTATGTAAAATTTGACACACGTAGATCTTCTCACACTCTCACGCTGCTGCTTGAGGAATGGGATATGTACCTCCAGCCGAATCAAAGCTTTCACTGGAGAGAGAATAATCTTTTTGTAGCTGCTACCTATATCTCTCCAATTAAACTCTATAATTTACTACCCAGAGACTAATTCCACAACTAAGGCTAAATGCAAACAACAGCAGTTTTCTCATTGAGCATGAAGAGAGGAAGCAGTGAGATGTTACGGCTCTTCTAAAAATACAAGAGTAAAAGAAGACATCAGGAGGTCACTTGCATGCTTTTCATTTATATTTGAAAGGTCACTTGTGGTCTCCCTCATGAATGATGTAAAGTTTAAAATAAACTGATATCTTAATTACTGGCAAGTTGCCGGAGCTGGAATCTGATGAGCCTGCACTCACTCAGTGGCTGGCTGTGAGCTTCTTCTTTTTATGTTTGTTTGGTTGTTTGTTTTTTGTTGTTGTTGTTGAGGATTCTGGCTCTCAGAAATGCTTGCTCACAGTCATTTGTGTGTTATTATTAGCAAACTGTTAGACTGGCCCCTTGGCACATTTTGTAGGACCAAAATAATTTTATTGTATGGCTTCAAAATTTTACTGGAAACAAAAGAGGTGAATTGACTGTGAAGCAATCACAGTAGACCTTGAATACCTTCAACAGTGTTAACTTGATCATTGTTACTGAAATACTAAACAGGCTCTTGAAGACATTATTTTTTACCAGCTATCAGATTAGTTGTTTTCTATTAGGCTGAAGTCATCGATGGAAAAGAAAAAGCAGGAACAAAGTTGCTGGGTACTAAAAGACAGTTCTTACTGTAATGTAAGACAGAGCTGACAACTGAAAAGAATATGCTCTATCAGTCAGGTTAGAATTTTATGCAAGTATTACCACTATTTGTTTCTACAGATAATGGTACAACTGTTCCTATCACTACTATCAAACAAGAATGGGAAACAATCTGGCTGAAAAACCATGCAAAAATCTTATCACATCTATGGGAAGGTTCTTTTGCAAAACAGATCACATTTGGTTCATCAGCCATTGCATAAACACCACTATGAAAGTGACATGCCAGCACTAGCAACAACACCACTTCCCAGATTTTATACTAACATGACCCCTAATATATAATTAATCATATATGTACTGTTATATGAATTTACTGTCTTACCTGCCTAACAGATTCACATTTCCTATGTAGTGCATCCTGACTAAATCCCAGTCTCCCTAATTTCCTCTTGAAATCTGCATACATTCATTGCTTCAGTGGATACACACTTTAAATTCAGCATAAAAGCAGACACTGAAGAGTCTGGGTTTGAGTGGTTTGCAACATCTTTTAGAGCCTTCCAGATAACATGTTTGACAAAAAGAGTAATGTTTTCAGACAACAGGTCCTCAGTGGGTGTTTTGTTTGAAACTGTCTGTCATGAAATTGCTCCCAGCATGGCAGTACTGTATATTAAAAAATCTGCAAAATTTGTGTATATCCACAGCTCAGTGCGATTCCTATAATGAGTGCTTTATTTATTTGCCCCAGTGTCTATGAAGCTCATATTATCATTTAGTTTTAAATAAACTGCATACTGTGAACGTTTGTAAGAGAGCAACCCAATAAATTCAACATTTATTCAACAGCTTTAATTTCCTGGCTCTATTATGATGATTCCTCCATTTTAAGAAATACAGCTTTAGCTCTATATATGTTTTGTTTCTGCAATTTTTTATAACACATTAAATATTTATTTTCCATCTACATCATTTAGAAAGGAACTTACAAATATAAATCTAAGCACACTCACTGGCAGTCGAATAAAATACACTCTCTGTAATCGGGCTTTAATCAGATTTTAATGCATCTTTATAATCAGTTAGAATCAGAAAAATGGGCAGGTAGACACATACATGTTTTGTAGTAAGCAAGTTTTTAAAAACTGATATATCTAATATGCAGCATAAGCTAAAGATCAGTACATGTAGAAAACAGTTAAAGCAAAGATCCTGGACTGAAAAAATTAAGATATTATTTTTCTAGGTCTACTACCCATTTGTGCATACTGCAAAAAGTCTATTCAAATGAAAGATTATTTTATATCTACATGATAGATCATGTTTATATACAATGATGCAAAACACACAGCCTGAACTTTGGGCCAAAATACCTCCCACTGAACTCAGAATTTGGGCCTGAAGTTGTAGTGCAGAACTGCAACTGTGCATACGCTGACCAGGCGACAACTAAAACATACACTTTCTATACACTAAACACTTTGCTACAGATGCCCAGAGCAATATGAAAAATGTGCAAAAGCATTTTCTGAATGCATTTTCTGAATGCATTTTCTGAATGCATACTGCCATCAAATGAGTCAGTTTGTAAGCTCAAGAAATCTGTAAGTGAGTACAAAGTAATTACCACTTTCTCCTTCCTCAAGTAACTCTCTTATACAGAACAAAAAAACCCCAGGGTATGTATCTTTATTTTTCATTTCCCCAAACTTCCAGTATTCATCTGTGACCTTTCATTTTCCATTTCAAAATAAAAAGCACAGCAGAACACAATATCTAACCAAATAGAAGATATGCTTAGTGATGAATCAAAATAATATGGTGGGTAAGAGCCAAAAGACAATGTTAAAATTCCGTTTCTTCTGACTATATGCCATAAAGATATAAAGAATGTACTAGATAAGGACTGTTTTCCTTGGGAATATTTATCATGGGAGATATTTATCAAATGAAGTAAGCTATTTCTTGAGTGAGGAACGAGAAATGTAATTGTTTCCTAATCTTGTTTTAAGTCATGAGCAGTATCTTGAAGGATTCCCCAAAGAGGTTACTGTTCAAAGATTACTGTTCAATGAATATTTCCAACAAAAAACATTCCACTGTGTCCTCTAGTCGAGATCTCTATTTCTCATCAATATAGTTCAACTAGTCCCTTAACTCTCTGCAAACTCAGTGATGAAGCCTAAATAATGTTTCCAGAACCCTTCTCCTTCCACTTTTAGACACATAGCATGCTTGCGCTCATTTATTTTTATAGTCCGTGACAGTCATGGCTATCAGACAGTGACTGTCACAGATGGAAAACTGTATTATGACACAGTTCTAGCTATGCTATTTTTCTAGTTCATATGCAAACTCAGCAGCACGAAATACAGAAGCCAAGGGACAAAGAGCAGGTAGGGCACAGAGAAAGAAAATCCTTTCCACTCCTCTTCATTTAAAGTGAGATATGCAGACTAATCCTTTTCAATTTCAGTTTGCAGCCTGCACTGTGAGCCAAGATCTGACAGGGGAAGATTGACTGGTGCCACTTGGTATCCTGACTGCAGGAAGTTATACACAGGTCACAAGAAAAAGTTATACACAGGCCACAAGAATAAAAGGAGGGATTTCTAGGCAGTGAAGACATTGAAATAGTAGCAAATAACTGTCGGAAAATCTTTCAGCATGGGCTGTACAAAACTTCTGGACACACAGAGATATACTGAAGCTGTAAATCCACATCATTATCTCATCAAAGCAATTGCTATTCACGCTAGCTAGTTTACAGCCAGCGTGGCCACATCAGTCAGCAATACAGCCAGCTCTCCAGTCACACTACTGCCATCTGCTCACAATGTATCACAAGCAACAGCACATTTCCACTGACACACTGTGTGGGTACAGTTCCACAGCACTCGAGCCAGCACAAGGTATGGCTGCCATGGCCCCCAGCTATCTTGCCTGCACAGTCCCTGGCTGTTTCATCAGCACTGACACTCAAGCCATCGCATCAGTTCAAGGAGCTGCCACAGAGCTGCCACTGGTTTTCCAGTTGCTGCCTGAGCCAGAGTGCTGCTCCATCACATTAAGAGCAGTGCTGGCTTGAGGGAGGCACAAAAATGACGTGGTTGGGGCTAGGAGGGTGGGGCTGGGACAGATCTACATTGGCTCAAATTGCCACAAAACTCAACATGCAGGAACTAGCCTCAGATCAGATTGTACCCAGACCCGTACTGGTTGCCCAGACCACAACCACAAATATCTGTAAGCCAGCACTACCTCCAGGGTAGTGCCTGTTACTTTCCTCTCAATGCTGACCCCATCTTAGTGCTGCACAAACATCAGTATGGTCAGAGATGTGATCCTTACAGAAATAAAAGATGGGTACTGCTCATATGGGTAAGTTCCCTACCTTCTTTCACTGAGCAACTGCACAAAATGCACAAAGCAGCAGACACAGAAGGCTGGGCAGACCTTCTCCTTTTGGTAGTAATACTGAATCAAGCCACTTTAAAATATATGTTTAGGTACATCTTATCTATAATATACAGTTACAAATCCAGAAGGAATTATCATAATAACCTACTAGATAGAAAATAACTACTCTGTAGTCAGATGAACGTATTCTCAAAAAGAAAAATTCACGTCATGATGAAGTCACATCCTATAACAACTTGTTCCATGGAGTGTCTAGCCTTTCAGATAAAAAAAAAGGTGCTGGCTATTTGCCACTTCCAAGCACTGGACCTTGCAAAACATTTGCTGAACAGAAAGTTCTGTCCTTCAAATCAAATTTGAGCAAGTCACCCTCTAATCTTCCCTTTATCCTGCCTTTATCCTCTCAATCTTCTCACTATAGGGCTAATTTTCCTATTTTATCATCGGTTTCATTATTTTTGCTTCATCTTCTATTTAACACAATCATTTCTCAATTGTGGAAGCCAGAATTGAAAACATTATTGTGACAGTGCTTGTTCCAGGTAAAATGTCCTCTTTATGTGAACATTTTACATTTACCACTACACTATGGTAAAAACAGTCAAATAGCCATCATGCCACTTTTTTTCAGAATAAGTGCTTCAAGAGAAGTCTGTATTAAAAGAAGTCTCTTAATGTGGCTTTGCTTGTTCATTCCTTGATACAACAGCTTTACATTCGATTTATTGAAACAATAGTGGTTCTCTCTCAATCTTAATAGAATGAGACACACTACAGAAATGGCCTATTGCTCATGTGTTTCGAGGTGTTCCAGTAACCATCCATCCTGCAGTCCTACCAGTATAAGAATATGGGAGTTGTCCATCTAGACCAGCAGCAACACACCCAGCATTAGATGTTTCAAAGAACAGTGCAACTGCTGGGAGTGAAGGAAACTTTTCCATGATTTCTACTTATCTCTAAAACATAGAGACAGCCTTGAGCCCTCAGATGCAACATTCTCTACATGTCAGTTAGGACAATGGTGGATATTTTTGTATCTCAATATATTTACATCCAAATTCTCAGTCTCAGAATTTGATCCAGGGATGTTCCATTCCCTTCAGTCAGTTCATGTGCAGTATGTTCCTCAGTTAAGTCACATCTTGCATAAGAAAGCATTTACTGTCATGTTTTTCTCCATCTTCTGCCTTTCCATTTTACTGACTCACTCTTGAACTAAGACAGAGCCAGGTCCTGCTTCCCTAGAATTCCCATTTTCACATGGGAACCTTTCAGGACAGCTCTGCTAATATTAACAACAGCCCCTGCTTCCACTTAGGTGACTTTCGACAAGACATGTAGTGTTGTCGCCCTAAGGAACAATGCCTTTTCTTCAAATTGCTGAGAAAGCTACATACTAAGATTTAAAAACTGGTCTGAAGGTGCAAAGGAGTATTTTTGTAACATGGAAAAACTGAAAATTACTGACCTCTGAAGTATCTAAAACATGTCAGCTTTCACTGTTTTTATCCTTGTTTGACTGAAATCACTGAGAATTATTCTCACATAAGTAGACATGGCATTATTTTCCATGATGATGTAAGTTTTGATGTACTGAGTTCTATACAGCTCTAAACAGCAGAAGCGATCAATAGCAAAGCTTACAAAACTGCCATGAGTAGAAAGCTGAAAGGAAAAGGCAGAAAGCCATTGCCAGGAAGTCAGCAAGTGTATCATGTAACTTACCAAACAGGCGCTGATGGAAGAGAAATTTCCCAGCTATGAGTCCTGTGAGAATGGCAAGCAGCCACAGAATCACCTTCAAAAATCTCCAGCCTCCTCCTTCAGGGTATTTATTTGTTACAAAGGAGAAACAATTACCAACAACAATAACATTGGCTTCTGTCTGACTGTGAGATACTGGGTCCTCAGCAAATATTAAGAAGTTAAAGAAGATCACTAAGTAAGCCACAACTAAGCGAGACCATGGATGCTGGAAGTAGTAGCGGAAGTCTTTATCCATCCTCAGATACTGCAGAACTGGTTTTTGCCTGTATGTGAAGACACAAATGCACAACATTACATATATCCAGAATTCTCAGAGCTTAGGAGAGACCTGCACATTTACAAAAATCAAATCACTGTGATCTTGACATCAGTAAATTTTAACACTTTAGACTTGACTAGCAATGAAAGTTTCAATCAAAAGATACTGTTACATCCAGGAAGAGAAAAATTGAAATTTCTGTCCGTTCCAATGTAAAAACAAGAAACAAACATATATACATTATAGCACAGGATTTTTAGTCTCAAATACACTATTGCTTTCATGCACACTTCATAACAGGGTATGAAAAGCATGGAATGAATATAAGAACACAGTAGGATACATGAAACTCAAGAGTGCCTTTCCAGCCACATTCCAAAAAATACAAGACAGATTTCACAAAGGTTCATGCTAAGCCTAAATGGACTCCTTCTCCTTATAGGAGGAGGCTGAAACCAGCCCATATGTCCAGTGAGGTCTTCCACTGGAAGCTTAAAAGCATATACCCCAGAAACATCAGAAACTTGTGTTCATATAAAGGAATAACATGTTGGAAAAGTTGGAAAAGCTACAATTAATTCTTGCAGATCAGCCAACTCTATATAAATCTTTTCATTGACTTCCCAGGGAGTACATCTATAGTTAATCATATTTTCAAAACCAGAAAATGAGAGTGCCCTGAGCACAGACTGCTCTGTATGAATACAAAAATTCTGGTTTGAAACCTGCCTATTTATGAAGTACTGCTATAGAAAAATGCAACTGAGCATAGTTAACATTTCAGTTGTCTGTCATTTGATTTTTTTTTCTCTTATTCACAATCAATTAGTTGTTTCATCCTCTTGAACCACTTTGTATGCACAAAGATACAAGGCCTTTGTGTTGTGGAACACCACAATTATTCAAGGGACACAGAGTGTAGGAAGAGGAAAAAAATGCATCTAGTAATATTGCTTGTTTATTACAGCACAATCCTTGAAGGATACAGTGACAAATTTTTGCAAATGTCATATGCCCTTCAGGAAGAAACAAAACAAACAAACAAAAACCCCCCACAAATTGCAGCAAAAGACCTAGATCACCCAATCAATTACTCATTCCTTCTTGGATTTTTAGGTATCACTTTGCAAACTTAGAAATTGCATGAATTTCAAAGACTCCCTTTAGTTACTTCCTTCAAAATTATTTAATTCTATGGTGTAACTTATATTTGTAAAATTACAAACAACCCTGTACGTATTAAATGAAAAGGATAAAAGAAACTCTTGGCAGATTCAAACAATGCATTCAGTAAATAATAAAAATCAGTAAGGTCCCATTATGCATAAATTACATATGAAAAAGAAAAAAATACCATACTACAAAGTTAAAAAGTTGACACAAGGAAATGTCAGTCTTTCAAAAACTTTATGAAAAAAAACTTACTTAAAGCTAGGACCATTGCCTAAGAAAATACCACTCTGGGGACATAAAACTGCCCAAAGCTATTTCTTGTTCTCCTTTTTTCCTGTTACCGGTAAGAAAAGTTTTGGTATTTCCTTATGTGTATGAATCATCTTAAAGCCCGAATGGGGCTGGAGATAAACAACTAAATGTCCTGGTATTTTTGACAGCTGCCGGATATTCGAGAGTTATTAGACACCCAGATGAAGACTCGGCTTCCTAGGAAGCGTTTTACAGCATCAGAAGCCAATATTAGCCATAGCAGCAGTGCTAAATCTCCAGTAAAAATCCTGCTCCTGTCTACCTCAACGCCAAAAACGCGGGTGCCGAAAGCGCCGCGCACCACACGCCCATCGCAACCTGTTAAATCGACCCATTTCCCCCTGCCCCTGGCGCAGACCCGCGGCCACCTCACCCCGCGCCGCTGCGGCCGCCGCCGCACCCTCCCCGCGGGGGCACCGGGCCCCCGCAGCGCCGGGGCCGCCCCGCGCCCGCCGCACTCACCGCCACGGGGGATCCGCGCCGCGGGCGCGGCGCTGCTGCGGCGGCACGGCTCAGCTCTGCTCGGCTCAGCTCTGCTCGGCTCAGCTCTGCTCGGCTCAGCTCTGCTCGGCTCTGCTTGGCGCCTGCCGCGGTGCGGCTCCCGGCTGCGGGCGGCCCCGCTCCGCTTCGCTGCCCCCCGCAGCTGCCGCGGCCGGCAGGGCCCCCCAGCCCCTCGGGCTCTGACGGCGGCGCCGGTGCCGCGGCGTCCCGCCCCCCCGGCCGCCGCGGGGAGGGAGCGGCAGCGGTAGCTGTGCTGGCTTGTTCCTCTCCGCTCCGCTCCCGGGCGCGGGCGAGCGGCCCCGGCAGTGCCGCAGCCGCGGCGGCAGCGGGCGGCGCCGCTGCGGCAGGGTCCCCGCGCCCCCGGCGCCCGTGCCCGCCCCTCCCCCGGAGCCTGCCAGCAAGGACCCGAAACGTGCGCGGTGTGCCCGCCGGTGTCCCTGTTGACCCTGGAAAATGGTGGCCTGGGACCCACGGGGGCTTAGCCAGCCGGCGGAGGTGAACGAAACCCGAAACCCCATCACTCAATTGCCACCGGTCAGACTTCAGTATTACGCAAATTAGCTGTAGAAAATCACAAACAGGGGAAATAGGCGGTCAAATCTGGAGATGTATTACCCCAGAGCAAAAAAGCACAGGGCTGGCAATAACAGCTAGATCACTCAGGACGAATTAGGAAAACCTTTATGTTTGGGAGGGGAGGGAGGTCTATACCCAATTTGCTTACTTGGGAGGGGGCTATGCTGAGGCCACGGCCAGTCTCCGGGGTGCACACACACAGTCCTTATGGTCACTGTGTCAGGCAAAACTCCTCTGTGCAGCCTAGCAGAGTTGTTGACATTGCACTTCAGCCGAATTGTCAAGCAAAGCCTTTTTACGTGGGATGTGGTCCCTAGTGTCAGTGTGCTGGTAGTGCTTACATCCCAGGAAAACGTTTAGAGGATGGTCTTAGGTGCCTTACGACCAGGTCTTAATGCAGTATGTACTAGTTCTGGTCATTGCTGAATGCAGATAAAACAAACTTGAAGTTGTCAGACACAGCCTCAATATATTGTTGGGAAAAGTCAGGTGAGTCCATTGGAGCAGGTATCTGAAATACAGCATCAGACATCTGGCTGCTTCAGGCCAAGGTAGAGAGGAGTGTGACTGAGATTCACTGAGGAATGTGGATTGGTCTTTAGGAAAGTCATATTGCAAAAGACTAGCACAACCAGAACAAGCAGCAGATGAAGACTTGTGAATCCCTTCTGCACATCTGGCAACACAGTTTTATGTTATTGAAGGTATCTAACAGAATCACCACATTATCTTCCTTGGTGGAATAACCTATGAGACCCTCAATTTATGTAGAAAAATACAATATTCAGCATTTCACACTAAAACACTCCAAGCTATCTTTACAGTAAAAAGAAAATTCAAATATTCAGAGATGAAAAATCATCAGGTGCAATGGGAGAGTACAGAAATACAGCATACATGCCTGTTCATGCAACAGTTCTGTGTGTACTGCCGCGCTTCCAGAACTCGGTCTCCTTCCGTTCGACAAATGAGAATCCACAAAAAAGGCAGCACCCACCACAAAAGAGATCACGTTCTTCATGCACCTATACTCTAACAAAATTCTCTTTGGCTCAGATTGAAACCCATGCTACAACTACAAAGCATTCATGAACATTTTTTCAGATAGTAAATCTGAAGTCACTAAGTCAATCAAATGAAAATAATCTACTTTTCTATTAAAGTAACAAAAAGCATACGTGCACCATATACCTCCCCCAAATTTAATGTTTCATTTCATTTGCTATCCTAGAGGAAGCTAATATTTTTTGAAACATTTAAGTGTAATGTTTCGCTCATATATAAAAAAAGCTGGAGCACTCCTATTTCTTCTTTTTAATCAAGCAATCAAGATTTAGTTGATGAAATACATATCCAAATAGCAACTATTAACAAATAATCTCAGTAGACAAGACTAATCAGGCCCACTTACTGAAAGCCAGGGACTGCCAGCAACAGAAGAATATAAACAAACTCTTACCTACAAAATTTTCAGCAAATGAAAAAGCCAGCAGTAAAACCAGGAAGTTGAACCTAAAAAGCAAGCTGAATCCACACAAGTTATCCTGAAATGTTAGTTTTGATACTTGTGAATGAAACTATTCTATCAGCACTCCTACTACAAAATAGCACTTGTGTAAAGGCTATCATTTTACACTCAGTTTCCAGCAGAGCTGTGGGTATTGAACTAACCGTATATTGATACTACTAATTGATGCTACAGTATCACTTTCTGTAGAGTCATTTTACATTCAAATATGAAGAATCAGCCTTCTGCACATTAGTCCGTAACTGGAAAGTTCTCTTACAAGATTCTGCTGCCTCAGATGACTCTGTCTGGTGCAGGAACACGCACCAAGCTACAGTATGTTCCAAAATAACGATGCTGCACTAAGAGACAGGTTTCTTTGCTTTTCTATGCCAAAGTGCTAATTTTGTCTGTAATCGCTCTATTAAAAAAAAGGTAATTAATTATAAAATTCTGTGCACCCAGGACTGAAACGTAATTCTGGAGCTTGGGAAAATATGCTACAACTTCATCTGAGAAAGCTCTCTGATATCACATGTTGTCTGTGCTGACTACGTGCTTGACTGTTTGACCCACAAAATTGTGCGTCACTTAAACCCCATGAAATTTCACAGTACTGCAACATAGCTGAGGTTGGAAAGGACATCTGGAGATCTTTTAGTCCATCTTTCTGCTCAGAGTATGATTGTGTCATTTTGGGTATCCAAGGATAATCAAGGTCGTACATTCCACAACCCCTCTGGGCAACCTGTTTTAATGTTCAACCATCTTCACACTAAAAAGTTTTTTTCATAAATTGAATGGAACTTCCTGTATTTCAGTGCCCATTGCCTCTTGCCCTCTCACTGGATAGCACTGAGAAGAGTCTGGCTTCATCTTTACTCCTCCTATCAGGCTTTTAGACACATCAATAAGATCCTCTCGCTTGAGCCGCCTCTTCTCAAGGTTAAACAGTCTCAGCTCTCTCAGCCTGTCCTCCCACTCCTTTAATCTGTGGTTGCACAACTGCCTTTTCCTTGGCTTGCTGCTTGGCAAAAGTACCTCATTCCCTCAAACCTCAAAACCCCATTACTCAGGGATTGTGCTCCTAATGTATTTTTCTTCCATCCTGCCATTGTGGGTTGACCACGTCCAGCAGGTCATGCAGCAGCTAGCTCACTTCCCCTGCCTCCTCCCCCAGTAAGAGAGGGGAAAGAATAGGAGAAAAATAGAGAAAACCAGTGAGTAAGAGAAAGATGGACTAATAATAATAATAAAAAAGTAAGAATTATAAAATTTAATAAATATGCTAAGGCAATCACTCACCAAGGCCCACGAGCAGACAGACCATCAGTCTCTGATAAACAGCTCTGAAACCAACCCCTGTGTCACCTTTTCCTCTACTCAGTTTTATTGGTGGGCATGACATTATATATTATACAGAGTCAGCTGTCCCAGCTCTGTCCTCTCCCAAATTCTTGCCTACTTGCTGGTATGGGAGTGTGGACAGAGTGGGAAAGAGAGCCTTGATCCTGTGCAAGCACTACTGAGCAATAGCCCAAACACTGGCATGTTTTCAACACTGTTTTAGCAACAAACCCAAAACACAGCACAATTTTGCTGCTATGAGGAAAGTCAACTTTCTTCTGGGCCAAATCCAGTACACCTGCAAGAACATTCTTGAACTAAAAAACTCCTCCCTTTGAAATTTCACAGTCATGGCTATAGGAACCCATCTCAGCTATACCAATTCAGACCTATTCTTTATCTGCATCCCCAACTCATTTCTCACCATCTACAAGAAGAGAAAGCAGCACAATAAAACATTAAACAAGTTGGGAGGTGGGGGAAGAGGAGGGAAGGAGGGAACCACAAAACTGGCAACAGTATATAACTGAAGAGTTAAACAGTTTAAGAACTTGGAAGAAAGAAAAGGCAAATATATACATCCCATGGAAAGTAAGAATGCTAAGTTAGTCAGAGACAATGATATTTCAAATACTAGTACTGCTTTACTACTAGATGTGGATAACAGAATTGTGTGAAAGAATATGGAACAGCAGAAATGTTTCTATTGCATATTTAGAAACCATAGGCAGTAATAGTGTTTTCACATTATGTAACGTGAAATACTTTTCCATTAAATCAGTAATATGAAAGGATAGTAAACAGCAGCAACTAAACTTAAACACTCATTTTTAAATAAGATTGAAGCATTATTAGAAAAATAAATGAAAGACATGAGAGAGAGTAATGTTAATCATTAAGTTTGTTTCCTAACAACTGCTGAAATGCTGAGGAAATTTCATAGAACTAGAAGAAAGTTAATGTTGTAACAAAGTGAAAGGGAGAAGAACAAACACACACACACACACATTAAGGCAAAAAAAAAGTGACAGAACTGCTTGGATATAGATGTTAACAAATATACATGATGCTCTAGATAAAAATGTTAGTGGAATCTTGGGATGTGGATGATTAATATGTACTTTTTGATCCTTGTCAAGCAAGTTTTAGTTTAACAAGAGGAAGTTAGGGCATGGTTGTATCATTGTTGATAGGTTAAGTCACAAAAATATAATTTTGAGCAGAATTTAATAAATATATCTAATTTTGCAATACCAGTGGAACTTGGGGAAAAAAGCAGTAGCAGAAACAGAACTTTATGTGACCTTTTACATATTGCCAAAGAGAACTTTAGTCCTAAAGTCAAATGATATAAGGCTTACCAAGGTAAAGCAGAAGCTGTACTGACAGTTTTGAAGATGAAAGTCTAATGATAAATCTTACACTTTAATGAAGTACTTACTCCTGTTCATCCAGACCAAGTTTGCTCCAAATAATTATTCTACTTCAAATAATCCATATTGATGTCAAAAAGACAGGCAATACATACTTAACTTAGATGTATGTAAGTTCTTCTTAACTAAAGAAGAACTTCAAGTGAGGTGAATTTCCACCACTAATTAAATACCTTTTAAGTGCATCTGCTGTCCATATGGATCCTTTCAGCTAATAGAACAAATACATATGACTTCTGCACTAGGGAAAAAAAAAAAAAAAAAGGAACAATCAGCTTGCAGCTACTCTGATAGTTCCAGGTACAGAATTAGAGAAAACACAAATTAGGAAAAAGTGGACTCTAAGTTCAGTCTTCAACAGATACTGCTTAACCACAGTGTCCAAGTTGGTTGCAATGGTAAAAGAAGATTTTGGAAAAATAGAACTAAGCTGGAAGACAAAAGGTCAGAAAAATAAATGGCAACAGAAGGTCTTTCAGAAAAGAAAATATGCTCTAATGTTGCCGAACTCTTGATGGATGGACCACTCATTGGACGGATCGTGGCACGCAAAGAGGTACAGTCAATGGCCTGATGTCCAGTGGTGAGACCAGTGATGAGGGATCCCTCAGGGGTCGGTAGTGGAACAGGCACTGTTTACTATCTTTGTCAGCAACATGGCACCCTCACCAAGTTTCCAGTGATACCAACCTGTGTGTTGTAGTTGACACGCTGGAGAGGAGGGATGCCATCCAGAGGGGCATTCACAGGTAAGATGGGTCTGTGCGAACCTCATGAAGTTCAACAAGGCCAAGTGCAAGGTCCTGCACCTGGGTCAGGACAATCGTAAACATGGGTACAGTCTTGGCAGAGAATGCACTGAGAGGAGCTCCAGGAAGAAAGACTTACAGGTGTTGGTGGACAAGAAGCTCAACATGACCTGACAATGTGCACTTGGAGCCCATAAGGCCAAATGTGTCCTGGGCTGCATCAAAAGCAGTGTGGCCAGCAGGTCAAGGGTGGTGATTCCTCTCTTCTTCTCCACTATCATGAGAGGCCACATGGTGTACTGCATCCAGCTCTGGGGCCCACAACATAAGAAGGGCATGGACCTCTTGGAATGACTCCAGAGGAGGGCTAGGAAGATGATGAGAGGGCTGGAACACCTCTGGAACACAGGCTGAGAGAGCTGGGGTTGTTCAGCCTGGAGATTTATTCAATACTAAAGAAAAATTTGCTTAAAAATAATGAGGAGTAATTTCTTAACCTTATGAAAAAACACAGGACAAAAAAAAAAGTCATGTTTTCAACACAATGTATCTCATGATGCTCTTCCAAAGTGCAGTGAACAACTGTACTTAGTATAACTACAGTATAACAATACATTGCCTCTATAAAAAAAAAATAAAGTCTGAAGGCTTTACTGTGTTGTCAGATTAATCTATTGCATCTTGGTCCTATTTCTGTTAGAACAAAAATAGGTGTGGCATGACATAAAATTTTGCATTTTGACAGAACTACTTTTTGTGTCTTGGCAGAAATATGCTCTTAAGCTCAGGCACAGTGTGGTAACTCAAGCAATTAATTTTCAAATCTCTGCATACTTGAAATTGGAGTATGTTATCTATTACAATAAAAGGACTCTGAGAGCTGATCATGTAGTGTCATATACAACTGATTGAATTGGGAGAACAGAAATGCAGCCAGGGGAGGGAATACAGTGAGGCACTGGCTGCTGCATTAGGTGTCTCAACAGAGGCTATGACAAAGCAGACATTTCACAAATATAAATGAGGAGAAAAGCTGACTTTGTGAAGCAGGCACATACAGGTGTTTTGTGCAAAGCACTTGCCACTGGCTGCCACATGAGAGGAGCCCCGAAGAAAAGATACAAGGACTCCCTGAAACAACATCTCAGCCTTGGCCATATTGATCACCATAACTGGTCTACTCTGGCCTCCAATTGGGAGGCCTGGAGACACACCATCTATAACGCAGCTGTCTCCTTTGAGAACACACGCAGGATCACTCTCGAGGAAAAAAGGCAACGCAGAAAGAACCGTATATTGCAGAATACACCATCTAAGGAATCTTTCTGCTGTGCCTTTTGCAATCGGATTTGTCTGTCACGTATTGGCCTCATAAGCCACCAGCGTGCCTGCAGCAAATGCGGATAGAGCCTTCCCAGATCTTCGTTCGCGAAGCCTAGCCATGATGATGATGACGATGATGATGATGGCTCATCCAAGCAGTGGGTCAAACCCCAGGAATACAAGTGGCTTACGCTTGCTAACAACTTCAATGTGACTGTTCAAATGGTAGCACTTGGTGAATCAGAACTATAATCTCACTGAAATTAATCAAACGTGCCAATATTAAACATGAGAAAGCTAATCACAGTCTGAAGATATGTAATAAGAGAATCATATATACTGCTATGCCTAGAGAGTTGAGATTTTGCTGTCAGATTTTTAATTTTGAACAAGTGATGAGGAGACCAAGTTTTGTGACCTTTCTTTAAAGCTTCTTCTCTTCGTTTATAGGGATATGCAGTATCTATTATGCAAATAGACATTTTTTTCAATGACCAAAGAATAGCTTGTGGCAAATGTCTGTTATTTTTGTCTCACGCTAATGTACTGTGAAAAGGCATAGTTACGCAAAAAAAAAAAATTACAATATAATAATTTATTTAGCAGCTGGAAATCTATTGAAAATGGACAGGCACTTTGAATAAATGCCTGAGAGAACAAGTAAGAATGTACAGTGCGGTCAAAATGTCCTTTGTTTGTTTATTGAATCTCCTTCCATTTCTAAGAGCAGTGAGTGCACTGTAGAAACTTTTGGAACTAAAATGAAGTACTGGAGACCTTCTGCTTAAGCTGAGACATAGCATATATCTTTGATGGTCTTATTCTGCTGGGAATTAAGTGCAAGAAGCTGAGCATTAACAGAGCAGTCTTAAATGCTAGAAGGGGAAAATGCAACTACTCAGCTTTCACTACAAGTCTTCCTCCTAACTTTCTTCCACATTTCTATTTAAATAGTAAGCACTGCAGAGTAAGAGTCTATGTTAGAATTTTATTCTACCACATCTCAGAATGCTTTCTACAAACAATTATTAATAAAATCCCTAACCAGCCTCATGGAGCCCTTTTGGGATAAAACTTCCTATGTTTTCCTGCTACTATTATTAAATAGTAATTTATGGGTTGAACCTGGGTGTCACTTGTGGGTGACTCAGGAGAAAAGCCTGTCTGACTGAACTCCTCTCCAGCAAGTAGGACCCCATGAGTAGGAAGAACCCTTTGTCCCAGGTCTTCCCATTCTTTCACCCACCGACATCTCTCAGAAGGTCTTAGCTTTTGTCATGATTCCTAGATCAAAAAGTGGAATTAACTAACAGCAGTTAATTTTCTTTTTTTTTGAAATTTTCTTAATTTCTTTGGAAATTTGAATAAGATCATACAACAAAACAGCAATGAGAAACATACAAGGAGCCATTAGAAGTAACCTGATACTTAGTGGATAAGGAATTGGTTGGATAGTTGCATCTAGACAGTGTGGTCAACGTCTCAATGTCAGGATGGAGATCAGTGATGAGTGGTGTCCTTCAGGGGTCTGTATTAAGACAGTACTGTTTAATTCTTCATCAGTGACCTAGACAGTGGGATCAAGTGCACCCTCAGCAAGGTTGCAGACAAGACCAAGCTGAGTGGTGCACTTGACTTGCCTGAGGGATGGGATGCCATCCAGAGGGACCTGGACAAGCTCAAGAAGTGAGCCCATGTGAAACTCATAAGCTTCAACAAGGTCAAGTGAAAAGTCCTTCACCTGAGTCAGGGCAATCTCTGGCATCAATACAGGCTGGGGGATGAGCAGATTGAAAGCAGCCCTGTCGAGAAGGACTTGGGGATACTGGTGGATGGAAAAAATGGTCATGAAACAGCAATATCTGCTTGTAGCCCAGAAAGCAAACTACTCTGGGCTATGTAAAAAGAAGCATGGCCAGCAGGTCAAGGGAGGTGATTCTACTCCTTTACTTAGCTCTGGTGAGATTCTACCTGAATCACTGCATCATCTCTGGAATCCTCAGCACAGGAAAGACATGGAACTGTTGAAGCAAGTCCAAAGGAGGGCCATAAAAACAATCAGAAGGATAGAATACCTCTCTTATGAGGAAAGACTGAGAGAGTTGGAGTTGTGGAGAAGACAGCTCCTTATAGCTTTTCAATACTGGAAGGGTGCTTATATGAAAGATGAGAACAGTCTTTTGAGACATGTAGTGATAGGAAAAGGGATAATGGTTTTAAAGTAAAAGAGGGTAGATTCAGACTAGACATAAGAAAGACATCTTTTACAATGAAGGTGGTGAAACACTGGAACAGGTTATCCAGAGAGGCAGGACATGCCATGTTCCTGGCAACACTCAAGGTCAGGCTGGATGGGGCTCTGAGCAACCTGATCTAGTTGAAGATGTCTCTGCTCATTGCAGGAGGTTGGACTAGATGACCTTTAAGGTGCCTCACAACCCAAAATATTCTATGATTCTATGATCTCTTAGATCACAGCCATACATGCCATGGAGAAACAGGCAGGAAGCTAGGATCTCAGAAAGGATAAGCAAAATGTCAAAGAAAATATATGACAAATGACCAAAATTCTGAAATACTGGTATTCCTAGGCTACAAGGTTAACAGTCTCAGCAGGCCCAGAGGCTCTACAACACTCTGATTAAGAAAGGAAGTAACTTAGGACTTTGTGCCTTCAACACAAAGTGCAAACAATGCCTTGGCTAGAGTTGCATTTGCTTCATCTGGCATTAGTTTGTACTAACTGTACCTCATCAAGAGAAGAACTGCTGTCTCTGTAGTACTGGAAAACAAGATAAACAATGGCACATAATCAGCATAGTGCTGGTATTTGAGCTGATACTATTTTACAATGAATGAATGAACTTATCTAAAGTAAATATTAAAAGATAGTGGAAATGGGTATGAAAGGAATGTTGCCCAGCATCTCTCTTTTGAGTTCACCAGGAAAATTACTGGATCCGTGCTAGTGCTGCACCAGTTTATCATTCTAGATCATCTCCCATTAGAAGCAGTTCGTGTACTCCCTATTAGTAGAGTCCTGTCAGTAGGGTCATGAAATCCTTCACGTAATGTTAGGAAAAACAGAAGTATAAGCTCTAATTTTTGTAATATACAGTTTCACCTAATCATTGTATCTGCTTTGGTATTATTTTTTAGATGTTTGTAATAACAGGAACATTTGAGAGAAGAAATCTTTGAGAAAATTACTACTTTCCACAGTACTCAAAGCTACCTACCAGCTCATTAGATCACGCAAACTTCTAATAATTCTCTATGTTTAGACATGACTACTGGCCAGACAAGCCACTCCTGCAGGACGTCATTAACAATCTTGACAGATAAGATCTACACTAAATCTAGACAGTATTGTGTTTGGTGGCTCTCTGCCAGGACTCACTAGCTCTCCAAAAGGGGTTCTTCTACAGTCACTATGTGCTGTGCTGTCAGTATAATCATCCAAATGGAACTGAAACAGTCACAAGGACATTTTCTTTGTCAACAAGAAAGCAAATCCAGTGGAGTGGAAGGTAGAGTAGTCCTAACTGACATGTAAACACACAACAAGAGGCTGCTGGAAGACATCAAACATACTCAGTCTCCTAAAAAATAAATTGATATTAGAAAAAATTTTCTAGATTGAGATCCAGAGAAAAGTTTTACACGAATACAAAGAGCACTTCATGTTTGTCTTGGAGTTTTTTCCAATACAAGGTCTCAATTTTTAATATGTGTTATTTAAGTGAAGCTTCTTTTTGGTGGCAAAACACTGGCTTCATTCCTGTTGAATGAAAACAGTAATGTGGCTTCAGTTACTGCTTTGTTATCATCTTCAATCTGAGCTACAGCAATGTAATATACCTTGCCACTTGTCCTACTGGAGTACATCATGTCCTGCTCCTGTTTTCTGTGCAGTCTTCCCCTAAATTCCAGTCTAATTTAAAATCCTGGTATTTTTAGTCAGACATAGGATGGTCTGGGAAGAAGGCATACATGCACTAGCTTGGTCCTGATAGCTTAAAATTTCAATTGTGACTTATAAATCTCTTTAAAAGGCCTGAGGGAGCTGTCCAGGTCTTTAACCAAGTTTTTCTTCCTTTCTGTCACCTGAGAATCTCTTTGAACCTCATGTAAGAAGATTCCTAAAAAGCTGTTGTGCGCTTTACACAAGGAAACTTCTTGGAACATGTCATCAATAACTAACAAGCACACATAGGTTTTAAATAATGAAAACAATTTTTCCCACTGAAGAGAAATGGCAAAATAGAGAACTCTACAGATACCAATCTTACTGTTTAATGCACTTCAGAAATGCATTCAAACAATACACCATGGAGGCAGAACAGAAAACCTGAAGAGCGGCAGAAAGGATGACTGGATCACAAATCATTTTGCACAGTGATTTTACAGTGGTCTTTACATGTTAGTTAATCACTATTACTAGGGAAAGTATATAAAAGAACTAGAAACATTTGAGAAATTTTGTCATTTAAAAATCACTGAGAGCACGAAACAATTTGACTGTGATATTGTCCATTATGATGTGCATAGAGGATGCAAAGATGCTGTGTCTAATGTCTATCTACAGATTTACCAGATCAGCATATAAGGATTAGAAATGGACACAGATATTTAAAAAAAATTTTCAGAATCAACTCCTTAATAATGTCTGGAAGTACTTACCAGAACAGAAAGATATAAGAAACATGGGAAGTCCCACCAATTGTGCTTTGTTCAGTTTATTTCACAGGATATTTGCATCTTATTAGCAAAGCATACCCAAAACATGACAAAAATCAATTTTCTACAACTTTTAGGATCGCAAAACCTATTGCTGCAAATTTGTTTTCATCAATGGCAATGGCTAGGAGAGCCCCAGTATCTCAGTCTTGGCTATCTACTATATTGCAATTCAATTTAAAACAGTCGTCTCTCTAGCATGTTCCTGGCCACCCACAGAAATCACTTACTGTGTCAGCTGTTTAAGCAGCCAGAAAGAAAAGTCCCTCAGATTTTGGATAGTAAGATACAGGAGTTAAATGATTTATTTGCCAATTTATGAGAAATGAACAGAAATGCCTCACAGCATAAAGAAATTAAGAGATATATTCCTACTGTAAAAACTTACTGATGAACATAAAGTGAGAGCTGTCCACACTGTACTGAAAAACACTTGCTCAAATGGCAAGAGAGCAATGAGTTCTTACAGCAATAATTCTTAATAGCATACTATCCATTAACTCTGATCATCACAAAGTAATACCTTGTTATTTGATTTGAACATAGAGTGTTGGTTGATTAGACCTACATATACTGAGGCTTACAAAAAGATAACAACGGCATGCTCAGAAATCAAAGCCCATTTGCTAGGTACACATTCCACATATTCTCAAAGTTATAAGGAAATCTAAGAGTGGTATGGTTTCTAATTTCTGTGTTTAGCTACCTATGATTGCATTGGAATGGAGATTACTAGAAGCAAACAGAGTTAAAGAAGTGAAGTTTTCACATATTTTTGAAGGAAGTAGTCTATATTAACTTTTAGTCTATATAGAAGAAAGTTCATCTTGCTGATGGACTGTCTAATACTTTAATTATCTTAAAATATGGTTATTTTTGAAGAACATGCTGATGGGGGAAAAGATAATCTAAGCTGAAGTTTTGAAGAGTGTCAGGATAGAAATCTACAGGCAATGGAGCTCCACAGCAAGAAAACGAAATTATAATATTGCCCAGTACAAAGAAGGTTTTCACTCCTCTGCTGTTGGAAATGAGTTTAATGTTTTAAGTGTCACCTCAAGATAGGCACAGAATGCAGTAATAAGAATGTATGTAAAAAAAATACACGCATTTTCATTGTCAGGTGGACAATTATAGTCAAACCTGGGACAGGCCTTCCTGGCAACATTACAACAGGAGAAAATGCTCACACAACATTAGCAAACTATGAACTGAATGAACTGATGATTCCACAGAGATTATAACGACAGCATTTAATAAACAAGCATAAGTGAATAGAGAATTGTTAAATCAATGAAGAAGTAAATGTATAGGGAAAGACAATAAAGACACTGAAAACAAGACCCAGATGTCACACAGAAAATATTGCATCAAAGTCTATTAAAAGTATTTCCTTTTTCAAAATGTCATTTATTATTCAGTTAAAAAAATCTTTTTTAAAACCTGGGAAACTACAGTATGCTGTCTCTACCAAAACAATCACAGCCTTAATTAGATACAAAAATCTTCTATCTACTGGAAAAAAATAATTCAAATACAGGGAATAAAATTTAATCAATAAAAAGAAAAAAGTTACTTAATACATATGCTAACAAATAAACCTCCCTATCCTTTACAAGCACTAACACCAAAAGAGGGAGGAACTAAGAACTCAGAATCTGGGGCAGGCGTGGGGTCAAGTGATTTAAAGTAATTGTGACAGAACCACATCTTTGGTTGCCTCTCTGGTTGGATCTCTAGTACTCCTTTCCTGTTGAAAAAACTCTTCTCCAAGGCTTGCTTTCTTATGGTACTGGAGGCTTACAATAGAGGAACTAGTGCTGATCTCTGAGGTGGTAGGCACCACCTGTCTCTCATTTCTTGGTTTCACATTAAGTCTTTTCCCTGTTTCTTTCATCCTTTTTGCTAGAAGAAAGATAAACTGCAGCTTTGTGTTTTTCCTCAACTGCTGTTAGTCCCAGCTCATTAGCTGATGACGTGTCTTCATACCAACTTTGCATTTGCTGGACTAGCATTACACGGCACAGTTCGTGTAATAGTAAGAGTGCTATTTTACATTTCCCAAATAGGACACTAAATCCCTCATGTTCTTTAAACTGGAGATCTGACGAAGTGCAGGCACTCACATTTATCAACACAGCTGACTTCAGAAATTCCTGAGCTGCAGCACTCTGGAGGCTGGGAAGGTGAACCAGGGAAGGATTACCATGTGTTTGCCTTACTCTTCAATTCTTGCCTGGTCCATTGGGCTGGATATTTGGTATACCCTCTTACAGTACTTAGGTTCTCAGGTTGAATAGCACCCCATAAAACCTGCTAACTCCCAGGAATCTGAAGGAATCATCAGCATTAAGTGCCTACAGCATGCACATTTCTCCTGTGGAGTCTAATTCAGACCACAGCACAGATTAAAAATGCTGACTACATGGCACTAAAGCGATTTTTAAAGGAGATACAGTACCCATCTTGTTGTTGTTAAGAGGGTGGTGTTTCTCAACCTGTAGACGGATGTGCCTGGGAAAGAGCTAAAAAAGCAAACCTACCTTCAGAGCATGCTTAAAATCACGAGGCAGGACTCTGCTTCACAGAAAACTTTAAAGGAAAAAGCTGAGGCAAACAGGTTGAAAAGGCTTAAAAGCCTTTGGCTGTGTGGATAGGGCCCTGAGAAGGAGATGTATCCTTTCTCTGCCTGGATCCATGCCC
Organism: Pipra filicauda; assembly: GCF_003945595.2. NCBI lineage: Eukaryota > Metazoa > Chordata > Aves > Passeriformes > Pipridae > Pipra > Pipra filicauda. Next base: position 305,374 of record NW_024104543.1, read on the forward strand.
TGCCTAGGCAGATGAGTGGCTCACCTGCCAGATCCACAGTGAAGCAGAACAATCTCCACTGTTTCTGCTGATGCAGTGCCACCATGTACCAAGTACTGCAAAATTAACAGAGAAAGACTGCCTTGTCAGGGGCAAGGGCTTGATCTGAGCGAGCCGGGGGTCTGGGCTCTGTGCCCTGACTTGTGGGTTCTTTGTCGAGGACTGTTCAATATAAAGTTTACAGTACACACAGGCAGCCTGCTGTCACACCTGATGCCTCCTTCCCCGCTGCTCCAACCAAGAGCAAGAGGTCTCCACCGCAGACTCCTACAGATTAACTAAATTCACCTAAGTTATTTCTTAGTACTTCGGTCAGCCCGGGAAGGGAGAAGCATATGTCCCCTCCTGCCAGGCAGGATGACCGCAGGCGCTGCGCCGGAGATGCCCGTGTCCCGCAGGCTCTGGGACGGCAGATGAAGAGGGCGACAGGAGAGGAGAGGAAAGGCAGCAAGAGAAGGGAGGGCTGCGCCCCATCCCCGTTCTAAAGCACCGAGAGGAGCTGGCAGGAGGAGCGGGCACGGGGCGGCGAGGCAGGGGGGTGATCCCAGCGGCAGGGCCGGGCAGGGCCGCCAGCGCGGTGCTCTCCGCCCGCAGCCCCCGTGCCGGCCCGGGCCGGCGGGGCCCGGAAGGCGCCGCGCTCTCTCCCGGCCGCTGAGTGGCGGCGGAGCGTCACGTGCGCTCGGCCGGGCCGGGCCGGGCTGTGCCGGGCGGGCGGGAGGCGGCGGCGGGTGCGGTGTCCCGGAGCGGCGGTGCGACATGTCCCACCAGACCGGCATACAAGGTACCCGCGCGGCTCTCTCCGTCGCCTCCGCTCCGCGGTGCTCGCTGCTCCTCTTGACAGCCGGTCCCCGTCTCTCCTGTCCCCCGCCAGCCAGGCGGGAGGCGGGCGGAGCGCCTTTCCCCGCGGGTCGGGGCGCGGCACGGGGGGAGGCGGCCGCGGCGGGCGGTTAACGGGCCGTTCCCGGTGCGGTTTTTCCCACTGCTGCGCCCTTTGTTTGCTGCCGGAGGAGTCCGTCGTTTGCGCCGCGGGATGGAGGGGGGAAGGGGGCGAGCGGGCGGGGGGAACTGCTGCTGGTTTCGGCCCCGGCGGCCGACGCCCCTCGGGGTCGAGCCCAGAGCTCTGTCCCCAGTGAGGCGAAGCCCGCAGGGTTTATCCGCGCGGCGAATTGCCCCTATCCTCCCCCTTGGAAAGTGTTCCCTGCAGAGCCCCATGAATGGCGGGGAGGGCCACCCTAGGCTCAGGTAACTTCCCCCGGTGCAGGTTTTCCTGCCGCGGCGGGGTGTGCGCCGAGCCGGGGGCTGTCGCCTGCTCGGGGTCGCCGCCGCGGGTTTGGGATGGGTTGGACAGCGAGGGAAATGCCGGGGATCGCTGCCGGGTCCCTCCTGGAGCCCCGAGGAGAAGCAGGAACCCTGGAGCAGGAGAGTCCACTAAAAAGCCCATCTCTGGAGGCCACCAAGGGGAAAAGTGCATGGGAACGTTTTCTCCCCGTGTTTCCAGGCCTTGGAGTAAGCGAAGACCAAGTAGAAGACGACAGCGTATTGTTTCACAGTATTAGCAGGTCCCCCGAATCACAGAATTGCTAAGCAGGGATTATACTGCAGGATTATGGAGGGGTCGGGTTTTACTGTCTCGATTTCTGCAATCTGTGTATTCAGTGACTAGTACCATGTACTTTGCCTGCTCTCCCATATTTATTGTTGAAGGTGACTTTTGTCCCAGCCACGACAGCTCTTAGTTGTTCGTCTATGCCCTTTTTTGTCCATTGGCTGTATGTAGTTTGCACCCTTTTGCTTTTCTTCTTTTCCTTCCTCTGCATGCCAGTCTTTGGTCTTTTTGCAGCTGCCTGTTTTAAGTTTGTCAACCCTTTTCAGGCTAGAGGTGCATCTGGAATTGTTTTTTCCAGTCCAGAGAAAAGCGTTAGTGGCTCTTCATTCCCTCTTCTGCTGCTCCCCTTCATGTCTTTGAGAATCATTTGTCCTCTGAGGAGAGTTGTGGAGAACTCTGCAGCTTTCCTGCATGGATCCGGCCTCAGCAGGCACTAATCAGGAGTCCTGTTTGCAGCAAAGCTTCTGCAATTTGGAAGAGGAATAGCTCTGTTTGTGCCATTGCTGGCTTTAGCTACAAACAGGCTACTGTCACTCATAAACAATTACAAGATTTGGCAGCATGGGCTGCTCTTTTCTGGAAACAGAAATGAAGTCATGGGCACAGTGATGTGTACCAGGCAGTTGCTAAAAGGACTGGACTTTCAAACAGGCCACTGCAGATAGTGTAGGAAGTCACAGAATGCATTAAGCTGTAGGAAAATACAACAGAATATGTTCACAATCTTCTAAATAATTTAAAAATAATATTCCCTGTAAAATATTTGTGAAATAAATGCAAAATTTGATTCTGTAGGCCTCTGCTATGCAAAAAGTTTAAGTAGAAAATAATATTCTGTTATGAATTTAAAAGTCTTTATGAGGAAAAACTCACAGATAATTTGATAGTAAGATGGTTTCAGAGGTGTCTCAAAATGTTTCTTTGAGGAGCTGTCACAGTTCTGAAATTGGTGTAGGGACTGCTGTATTTTGGTCTTGTTTTGGTGCGCAGAGTTGAAATGAGAGAATAAGGAACAAAAAGATAATAGACAAGAAGAGGACAAAAAAAGTCCTGGGGGAACCAAAAGGTCTAGAAAGTGGTGCAATGTTTGCTTGCTCAATGGAATGGTGAGGACCAGCAGAGATGATTAGATAAGCTAGCAGCAAATTACTGGGAGGGTCTGCACTGGTTGGTGGGGAGATACTAACTGGGACGAAACTGGGGTTGAACTGGTAACCCGATGCAGTTCAGTTTGCTTAACATAGTATTTCCCTCCCATGCCATTTTGGACTCTCAGAATGGGCCTGGCATCGTTTGGATGGACATAAATGTAAAATCTTTTGAGTATGGGCAGTAATGTTGCTGGATACCACCTGTTCAACCTGACTATAAATAATCCATTTTATATGTTTCCTGGTTTGATGTTTGTTTTGCTGGTACAATGATCTATGCTGTGAGATTACTTAAAGGACCATCTTGCAATAAATGTTCTTCAATAAATCCTGCCCATGGTATAATTAAACTGATTTGCACTCGGATTATATAGCAGAGCAGTTGAGATAAGAATGATCTTCCCGCAACTGAAGCACAGTTCTTCAGTGTGCTTAGGAAAGCGAGTCTGTACGTTTATGGTGTTTTGTCTATGTGATTTACAGACATTCAAAAATATTTTAGTTACTTCTTTGTAAATTCATTATAAACCTATCCCACTGCAATAGGTTGGAGCTTGAACAATGTCATCAAACACACAAGGAAATAAGGTGGTATGAAAGATGAGCAATGAGTGGAAGCTTTCACTGGTACTCTTTGGAAAGGTGTACTCAGGAAAGATCATCACTTTTGCCAGACAAACTCTAACATTTTCCTGGCAGGTGTAAAGTTTCTGTCTGAAAGTTTGTACTAAGCCTCCAGACTTCATGAAGCTATCGTAATTTGAGAGGCATCATATTATATTTTCAGGTGTTAACTCTGAAACCTGAGATTGATGAGATGTCATCTTTAATTTTCACAATGTTGAAAATCATATGGTATGCTAGAAAGCAGAGCGGTTTCATAATGTTGGCTTTCATCTTTCTGTGGCATGCTGGTGGCTGGAGCAGTATGCAGAATAGGAGGAGCATCACTCCTGTGTTCCTTTTTCAGTCCAACTTTCTAGCAAAGGGCCAGTTGTACGTTTTTCCAGTGTTGTTCTTACCCTCATGAATGTTCTTTGTCCAAGGGAAGTGAAATGTGTTAATTTGATTACTTTTATTTTCTCTTTTTCAGCTAGTGGAAGTGTTAAAGACATCTTTGTTGGTGCAAGAAATGGACAATATAGGCTTTTAAAAATAGTCATTGATAATGGTTAGTAAAATTTTAATCTTTTTTCCCTGATTCTTTTAGATATTTTCCTAGTTGTTTTAATGGCCTACAATTGTTTTAAAAACAAAACTTTGCCAAACTTAATGTTACTAAGGTCTTTCCTATACAAAAGTTAAAATTTAAGTTTTAGTGATGCTAAGCTTTTTACTACAATGCTACTGTATTTTTGCATTTGAATTTTTCTCCCAAATGTCATATTTTACCAATAACTGCTTGGATCCATTTATCATATGGATAATATAAATGGGCTTACTTTTATCTCTTAGTAAAGAAAGAGTAGAGGGAAAGAAAATTTCTACACCTGTGTGGTGTTTTAGCACTCTGGTTACTTTCATGAGACAGAAAGCTAGTCTTACACAATAGCTAGTCACCTTAGATGAACTGTAAATTTTATCTGCCTTTTATGCTGGGATCAGCTGCATGTAGAAAGTCCTATTAAAGCAGATATTTAAGTAGTAATCTGACTACATGGAAAATATCTTTAAAAATCTGTAACTTTACATACATTTTCAAAATTAAAACTCACATGTATGTATAAATAGAAAATTACATAATTTCTGTCAGAACTTGAGTTTGAACTTCTTGGCAAGGGATCAAGGCTGCAAACATTGAAAGATAGAATATATAATTATTTTTTTCTTTAATAGAAATGCAGATTGGTTGTATAAGATGTTTGTATAAGATGGTTTAGTCCATCTTTTCAAGTGTGTAATTTGTCCACTTTGAAGATTTTTGTTCTTGACTTCATTCATTTACAGTACACTGAAATAGCTGTTAGCTGGATGTATGTATATACATATACATACTTTTATTGTTAGGCAAATAACCTACTGTTACTTTATTTAGGTTTGCTTTACTTAGAAAGTCTTCTGACATTTTAATATAGCTTTCCTTAAGGAAGTGGCAGTAGTAATATTATAGGCAGGACTCAGTGGTAAAGTCTCAGTAGCATAAGATAGTAAATGTTGACATACCATTGAATTTTTCTTCCCCATTAAGCAAGAAAAAACTATATACTTTTGTGTATATGCAAATTTATAATATGAAATGAAGCCTAGAAATAAGATACAAATGGAAAACTTTCCCTATTTTTTTCATTTCTGTGTGTATGTATACATGTACATATATTTATATATATATATATCAATTTCATCTCTATATAGAAGCAAAATCTAGTCTTTGATACTATTTTCTGCAGTTCGAAAAGAAACCTGTAAAACTCCCAGAATACTGAAAGAAGGACAGTTGCCTCATCTGTCTGTAGGAGCTTTCAGCAACAGATTATAGTCCTTAGTCCTTGCCCTTAGTCAACAGATAATAGGCAAATAAGAGTTCTGCTAATCTGAGTTAATAAGAGAGGAGGTTTGCTGCAGGGCAGTAGCGTTCCACTGATTGTGTCTTAAATCCAGGTAAGTATAAATCCACCTAGAGTTCAGAATTGGTGAGTACATTCTGAATACTCTGGTTTAGGTGTACAACTTCAAAATACTTCACATCTAATTTAGGGAAAGGCCAAACACCCTTGCCCTGAGCTGTTCATGTTCTATGAGTTACTGTGGAAGGGTCCTTTGTTTGAAATTTTGCTGTAGAGGCATTTGTATACTGTTTCACTTTTGTCTGAAGTTTTAGAAATTAAGTCCTAGACTCTGAAAAGATAACTTGTATACTAGCTACTACGATGGTCCTCAAACTGTTGTAGGATCCCATTTAAACAAGGTATTTCTATTTCAATTGTAGGGGCTAGTACGTAATGGGAAGCTGATAAATGTTTTATAAGACAGTATACTAATACTTTCCTTTAGAAGCTGAGATATGATGCATAAATAACAGAAAAATCTTGTTGCTACAGCTGTTCACATAATTAAATACCATTTGAAGTACTCTATACAGACTTAAGCCAATTATACATGATAAACAACTTCAGTCATTTAAAGACCATAGCTATGAAGCTGTATTAGAAAGAGGTTTATCTACTTACATAGTCAAGTTAAAGTGATTAATGCAAGCATATTCATTCCAGACTCTTTTCACTGTATAACTGAGTTATTGACTCCTTACAATGGGTGCAAACACTAATATTTTATAGCATGAGCATCAATAATTATAATTCTAAAATTTGAAAGGTTACTCTCATTTGTACTTAGGCATTTCAGTTTAAAAATAAACTGGCAGAAGACAGTTCTTATTTCCCTTCTGTGTATGTGCTGCTAAAAAAATTAACATCAGTAGTATCACTTCAGATCAAAGAATTTGATAACAACCAGCACATTACTTTTCAAATGTTTGTATTTTGGTTAAAGTGAGTTAGAGTTTGAATATACACAGCTTTTATAGGAATTCAGTTGCTTTCATGTTGACTGTTCTTGACTCCCATTCTTGTGGACATAATTATGAAAGTGTCCAATTAACTGCTTATTTTAATTGTTAATTTTGAAAAACAATATTAACTGTGTTGTTGCTAACCTGTAGCTTTTTATTGGTTGTAGAGCAGCTTGTTGTGGGATCCTCTAGACGGCCAGTTGGATCATGGGAAAAGGATTACGATTGCTTTGTCCTTCCCCTTCTTGAAGACAAGCAACCATGTTATATATTATACAGATTAGATTCTCAGAATGCTCAAGGATATGAATGGATCTTTATTGCATGGTCACCTGATCACTCTCCTGTAAGTAACAGGCATCAGAGGCTTCATGTTGTTGGTGATTTTTCAACAGGGCCATTTGATCTGAATCCTAGATATGAAGCAAAAGGATTTAAGGAATGAAGCATTCCCCAACCTTCCCTCTACATTCCCACAAGAAAACTGGAAAAATGTTTCTTGAAGCTGATTGAAGAGCAAATCAGTAGGCCTAGATGGAGTGCAGATGATCCAATATATTTTTAGCCTGACTAGAGCACTAAGTGCAATTTTTTTGCCCTGTTTGTCTGTCTTACTGTCAGTATTTCATAAAAATTCATGAAAAGATATAGGACAGAAATCTTAATGGGTGTTATCGTAGAGAGAAGGATTATAGTGTGAGCTCAAGCTGTTTATATTCTGTTTGGCTTGCCACAGAATACACTGCTTCTTAATCAGTAATTCAAGAGCATAGGAGGGAACTGAGAGGAACTCCTTAGAGTTAAGGTTTTATAGGAGAAACTAAGATACTGTGTGCAGGTTCTGGGAATGTGAGATAAGGGAAGACAGAAAGTAAAACTATTCCAGTATTCCTACTGCTTTCATTAGTAGTTAGGAAATAGTAAGACACTGAAAGTTGAAGTGCGTAGAGAAGATTGTGGAAAAGGTGAAGTATTATGGAGAGGATGTCATGATGGTTAAATAAGGTGGGAAGATGAGACTGTTGAGAGAGGAATAAGTGACCATGTTAGACACAATTTGATAGGGAGCAAATATAACTTTTCTACTCTGTAGTTGAACCATCAGTATCTGGAGTCACTATCAAATAAAAAATAATAACGAGTTATTATTTCCAGTCTGCTCTTTCGCTGTCTGTTGTATCCATTAGTACACAGACCAGTGGCAAAAGATCTATACAGTTGTGGGTTTTCCCATTTAAAATTAGTAAAGATTGTGTTGACTTTTTTCCCACTTTAAAAAACCCTCATACTCTTACTAAAGCTGCAATTCAGTTTTGCAATTACTGTGATAATAATACATAGTATCATGACCTGGTGAATTTAATAGCACGTGTGAGTATCATGATCCAGAGCTCTACCAGATTATAGTGCAATTCCAACATTTAAAATACTTGTTCAAGAAAGATACTAGTTAATGGACATAGTACACCGTGTTAGATTCTCTTTGTACACCAAAGAGCAAAAAAGTATCCAAATCAAACCCCCACTCTTTTATTATATGCTAGGTTCGTCAAAAAATGTTATATGCAGCAACCCGAGCAACACTTAAGAAAGAATTTGGAGGTGGTCACATTAAGGATGAAGTATTTGGAACGGTACAGGTATGTTTTTCTTTTTAAAGTCAGGACATTGACTTTAAATACTAAATGTACTAGCTAATATTACTGGTATGAATTTGGGGTGTTTCTGCTCTTTTTTGATTAAGGAAAAAAAAGACTTAAAAGCTGTGCGTATTATTACAATGTTCAAGTGTATTTGATCTCATTTGGACAAGTTACTAAGTATAGGTAATATCTTCAGGCTAAGAAGCCCTTGCTTCAAATAGTTAAGTTATGAAAACTAAATAATCTAAACATAATAGGCACCTCTCTTAATCTCACGGCATGTATGTGAGTCCTCTAAAAGCTGTAACACTAACTTCCAGGCCAGTTGTATACACAAGCCACTTTAGATATGTGGCTCTGGATGGGCTAGAACAGTGATCTGTAAGCTAACACCTGAAAACAAATGTTCTTCTCTTAAACTAAGGCTATGAAGTTGTCAGTTCTTTAGGATTTGGCCATAGAATGTACCTCACATGCAAGGCTGCCATCTTGACTTTGGGAAACAGACTTTTAGTAGCTACTGATTTGTTCAATGAAAATAGTAATAGTTGAGTGTTCACTTACGGTAAGATAATTAAAAGGTGCATATATGAAATCTAACAAGTGTCTAAAGGATGTTGCAAAGGCTGCAAGTGCTGTGCACGTAGGGAAATATGGAGCTATTACCTTAGTTTCTGTGAGAAACAAGTTTTACATGGTTGTGATGTCTGCCTGTTTGTAAAGCAGATGTCAGACAGTTCTGACTTAATCCATTGCCAGTTTTAAAAGAAATACAAGTTAGAATTCTCAGAGATAAAGAATTCTCATAGTTTTCATAAGAACTGAGATTACACAGAGATTCAAATTATAATTACTCAGTTCCTCTTTCAGCAAAGACTGCATCAGTTATTTTCTGTCTGACCTGTTAATCAGTTCATCTGAAAAAATCTGAACCAAAGCACTGCCACTGTTGACAGGAAGCTGGTGCTGAAGGAATGGAAGGAGTTGGAGGTTTGGGGAAGAATAGAGGATATTGTAGTGGGAAAAAGCCTGTGAAAGAGAGATGGGCTGTTGTGGTGGACATGAGGCTAATAATTCTGCTGCTCACTGAGTAGTTTGTTATATTTAGCATTAACCTGTCATGGAGGCTTCATTATCCTAACAAACATGCAAATAAACCTCTCTGGAGAGGCTGTATTCTAGGGAAGTAGATAACCAAGTTGCTAAGAGGGTTTACTGGTAGAGGTCATGTTATTTTTTTCTGAAGAACTTCATGGACACAGTCTTCATTAATGCTAATTTTTTAATTAGCAAGGTAATTAAGGACTGATTGTGGAAATGCTACCCATGGTAAAACAAGAACAGCCCAGAGGACTTTGTTGTGGATGAGCTGAATTTGCAAATGCACCTACACTTGTATTCTGTTCAAATAAAATGATCATAAATGTATGGACAATAACTGCTTTTTGTACTGCTGCATAGAAAATCTTTGAAGAAAACTATTTATCTATTATAAAAAAAAATGTTCAATATTGATATTGTGCTTTCAGGATGATGTTTCACTGAACGGATATAAAAAATATTTGATATCACAATCCTCCCCTGCACCCTTGACTGCAGCAGAAGAGGAACTTCGACAAATTAAGATTAATGAGGTACCTAGAACATCTTCAAGCTTGGGTGGGAAACAGGGTGCAGAGTTCCAAATGTGTTGTAGGGAAATATCTTTCTAGGGTAAAAAAAGGCAGAGCAGAAAATGGAAAGTTTTAGGAAGTGTGAGTGGATGAGAATATAAATTTATTTCTCAAGGAGTTGAAACTGCAGGATGATGATGACTCGAGTTGGAGCGGCATGATCTTGCTGAGTTTGAAAGGCCTCATGTCTGAATCAGAGGCTTGGCAACTGCAGAGCTTAATTGTTGCAGCATTGGCTTTTAATATCACTGGATGTGCTTCCTTGGGAAGGGTGACAGAGTACTGGCATGGGTTGCCCTGGAAGGTTATGCAATCTCCATCTTGGAGATACTCAAAAGCTGTTTGGACAGAGAACTGGGCATCTGGCTGTAGGTGGCCCTGACTGAGCAGGGTGGTTGGACAAGATAACCTCTGGCGAGGTCTTCCAACCTCAGCCATTCTGTGATTGTCCACATACATTTCCCATGGTGGCAGAAATTGTAGAGAAAACACAAAATAGCAACTATTGCAGTGAATGATTGCCAGGAGTATTTCAGCAATCTTATTCCTAAAGGAGAGATACCTAGCTTCCAGCACCAGTGCACTTATCTTTAAGACTGAGAGGAAGTGAATTCCAATAAAAATAAAATAGAAATCCAATCCAAGTCTTTTTAAGAGACTGATTTGCTTATGCTACGAACACTTTTTAGAAAAACCTCTAACAAGTGCTTTTAACCAAATAATTTGATGATTGCCAGCTAGCTAGTGTCTGAAAAGTTTCAGAGGATTCTTTTTCTCACATTTTTCCTTCACTTGATCACTGTTTGTGTACAGATGCATATTAAAATAGGTCATGTGCTGACCTTGTTTGTTTTCGAAACTTGTATTTTACAGCTGTGGTACGTGTATTTGAAGTATGATTTATTTCTGCAGCTGGATACCGGGAAACCATCATATTAAATTCAGCTGTGTATCTTCTCTTATGTTTTCACTCTATACTGTGCTTTTGCTGAAGCTTTGTTGTTTATTGACTTTTTTTCCCAGTAGTGTCTTTCGTTATTTTTCATTTCTGGTTTTAATTAATTCGATGTAGAAATGCATTCACCATCATCAAACAGTGCATTTTACTTGATCAGCTTTTAAAAAATAAAATTAATGAATGTAAAACTTCAGTGGGATCGGCGGTCACCTCTGGTATTAGTATTATCTCTTATGCACTACATACCATGTGGTTAACAGCTGATTCATCCAGACTAAAACGAAACTTTAACAGCAATAGCTGTGCTTTTCAGAGACACATAAACTGATAAACACATAAAGATTGCTGCCATTTTGGCTTTGTTAGAAATGTCTCACAATACATTAATTTACGTTATTTTTGTCTTTATTGTTTCTACCATTACAAAGCCTGTAATTGGACTTAGAAAACGAAAAGCTTTCTGATTTTAAAAAGTTTTCCATATGTATATTCTTTCATAATTATCATAAGAAATATTTTACTGGGTCAGATCAAAGGATCACCTAGTCTGTTGTCAAGTCCTTGAGTGAACAACGGCAGAAATCTAGGAAGCATGTAAGAGCAGGGCAAGAAGGCCATGATAATTACTTTAAATACTCTTTTTTGCCTCAACATTTGCAGGGAGGGATCTTCCTGCACAAAAGATGACGTGTTACTGTATAATTGTTCTTAATGGGTTTTTCATCCATCATCTAGACTTGTCATTTTTCTAAATCCACATAAAGTTTTTGTTGGCTGCAGATCCTATGGCAGCATATTCTACAGCTTGACAGAGTACTGTGTAAATAAAGAACCATTGATTGCTATCTACTAATTTATTCTGTTAACCCCACAGATTGTGTGGGGAAGGCAAAGAAAAGTCTTTAAGTCAATCCTCAGTTTCCTCCTCCCCTTAGATAAAGCCAGCTGTATCCCAGAAAGCCAACTGTATCCTGTGCTGCCCCAAAAGTAGTGTGATCAGCAGGTCAAGGAAGGTGATCATCCCCCACTACTCTGCGCTGGTGAGATCCCACCTGGAACACTGCATCCAGCTCTGGGGTCCTCAGCACAGTAAAGATGTGAACCTGTTGGAGTGGGCCACAAAAATGATTAGAGGGCTGGACCACCTCTCCTGTGACAAAAGGCTGAGAGAGTTGTGGTCTTTCAGCCTGGAGAAGAGAAGGCTCCAAGGAAATCTTACAGAGCACTTAAAGGGGGTTTATAAAAAAGGGCACAGATATTTTAGCAGGGCCTGTTGCAATTGAACAAGGGCTAGTGGTTTTAAACTGAAAGAGGGCAGGTTCAGATTAGATATGAGCAAGAATTTTTTTACAATGAGTGTGGTGGGGCACTAGCTCAGGTTGTCCAGAGAGGTGGTAGATGCCCCATCCTTGGAAATATTCAAGGTCAGGCTGGAGAGGGCTTGGAGCAATCTGGTTTATTTGAAGATGTTGCTGCTCACTGCTGGAGTGTTGGACTAGATCACCTTTAAAGGTCCCTTCAACCCAAACTGTCCTATGATTCTATATCCATGGACCTCTGTCGTTTTCCTTATCAGTTATCTCTTCCAGGCTGAAGAGTCCTAATCTAGGTAGTTCCTCCTCCTCAAGGAGGCACTCCATACTTCTGATCCTTTTGCTTTTCTCTGCAGTTTTTCCAGTTCTGCTATATAATTTATGAGATGGAGGGATGGGGAAGCCAGAACTGCATGTGGTATTCAAGATGCAGGCATGTTACTGATATCTACAGTGCGTAATGATGTGTTCTGTTCTCTTTTTCTAACAATTCATAACATTTCATTTGTGGGTTGGGAGTGTTCGGGATTGTTTTTTGGTTTGCTTGGGGTTATTTTCAGAGATATTCGGAATGACCTGCAAGGTCTGGCTCCTGAATGGTAGTAGCTAGCTCAACGCCATTACCAGAGAGGTAGATGAGAGGTTTTTTTTCCTCCTGCGTACATTATTTTATATTTATTCACAGGAAATTTCATCTGGCATTTTATCCACCACTCAGCAGCCATCACTAACTAAATCTTACGGTGTGAATTTAAATATACATAATCAACTTAGGTGGTTTTGTTTTGCTTTAAAGGTCTGAAATATGTTGCAATATGAACAAGTAGGTTTTGTTTGTTTTCTTGTATCTGGAGTTATATTGGGTTACTCTCTTCCCTTGCCTGTCTCTCACACTTCACAGTTCATTTTTAAGTTTGAAGCATTTTTTTTTGTAATTGTATTTTAATGTGGTTTCTGTAGTATGGTATTTTATTACAGTTTATTATTTTTGTGATGCCAATTTTACATTTACTGATCAGGGTTTTATGCAGATATATTTTGCAAATATTTTTTTCTATAATCTAATTCATAAATTTATCCATCTTTATACAAAAGTAAGCTCTCCACCTGCTTTCTTTTCCTCTTTCCTTGTTGCTGACAAGTTGTTTTTCAAAATCTGGAGTATAATCTAGTGTTGCTACAAGTACCTTTGTTTTTTATTTTTCTTATCATTTTGTTTCATACTTCATTAGCATCTCTTTTTAATTAAAGCTGAATAAGTTGATAGATCTAGTTGATAGATCTAAGACCCACACTTTCTATCTGGTACACTTTTCTGACTTTTGCTCCTTCATAATCAATGTTTAATGTATTTGAGAAATCATAGAAGAAAGTTAATATATTCAAAAGCTAGTACTTAGACAATAAATTAAGACTGGAGAATATTGGAGGCCAGAGCTGATTTTAAGAGAAACTACATGAATATTAAGATAAACATAAATTCTTGAAAAATGGCTTTAAATTAACTGTCCTTTTCTCTCAAATAATTTGTGCCTAATGTAACTGGATTATGAAAAATTTTTTAGCTTGTGCTGAATTTTTCTTTGTGTTAGACCTTCTAGAAGGTCTAATCCTTAAGAAATGAAGATTTTGTTTGTTTATTTTGTTTGCTTTGGTTTTGCTATAGGCTTTTTGGGGGAGTGTGTTGAAGCAGGAGGGGGAATAGTTGTTCTTTTCTTTCAAGAAGATCAGTTTGTCTCATAAGATATAATTTCTCTGTTCCTCCAAAAATTTTGACTCCCTAGAAATCAAATCTATGTTTTGATCTAAAATTCTTCACTATACAACAAAGTTTATAAACAATATTGTCAGTTCAAAAGTATAAAACAGCATATGAAAATCAAGATTTTTCCTCCTGGATTATTGTATCTTTATACCAGAATTTAACTTAGGGCTTCTTCACTGACACTTGAACCAGTTTTCCCTCTGATGATTTTGTTGCTCTGCTAAGCAGAGCCATTTCAGAGATATGAAACTTCTCAGGTTAGCAAACAAGCATGACCTGTAAATTAAAAAATGCAAATCTCTTGTATATAGGGATGATTTTTTTGAGATGTTTTACTCTTGGAATAGCTACTGCTAACTCTGTGTGTAACCATATGCAATACCAGTCATTGTATGAAACCAAACGAATGCTTGCAAAGGTTTCTTTTAACATCTCAGTTAACTTGCGTTCCAGGTACAGGCAGACGTTGGTGTAGACACCAAGCATCAAACATTGCAAGGAGTAGCATTCCCCATTGCTAAAGAAGCTATTCAGGCTTTGGAGAAATTGAAAAATAAGAAACTCAATTATGTACAGCTGGCAAGTATAAAATATTTTAACTATTTTTTAATAGTGAGTATAAAATAAATTACCTGCATGCTAAACATGTGTTGCTGTAGTACACTGATAAATTACTCTTATTAGATTAAATAAAATTTTTTTCATCCTGTTATGTTCTCTGGTTTGCTTTCTGCCTATTAACTGTATTCATGTTTGCTTTGTTAACAGCAAATTGATATGAAAAATGAAACTATTATTTTGGCCAACACACTTGATACTGAACTTAAGGACTTGCCAAAAAGAGTTCCAAAGGATGCTGCGCGTTACCACTTTTTCCTGTATAAGCACACACATGAAGGAGACTATTTGGAATCCATAAGTATGAGAAAATTTCTCAATATGAAACTTCATTGGCTTGTTTCAAATACTTTAGGAATTTTGAGGCAGAGAAAGATGTGTCATAGAAGTAATCTGTCAGCATGATCATAAATTTCAGAGTCATTTGGTTGTGAAAGTGTCTTGTGAAGGAGAGTCCTTATGTTTGGAAAGTAATGAGCTATCCCTTTGGATTATGAACACCCATAAATGTCAAAACATAAATACCGGCCATTCTCTTATCCCCCATTTGAAATTAAACACTTGCTGAAGCAAAAAAGATCCAGAATGGTGTTACATTTTTCCGTTTCAGACTGCATAGCTGATTTCCAATGCCTCTGTGCTGTAAATGATTTTATGATAAAGCTTTGATGGAGTGTAGTTATGGTTTGATTTGTGGTTTGTTTGTTTTTTTCCCTGCAGTTTTCATCTACTCTATGCCAGGGTATACCTGTAGTATACGAGAACGAATGCTCTACTCTAGTTGCAAAAGTCCACTGTTAGAAATTGTAGAAACACAGTTGTGGATGCAGATAATTAGAAAGGTAAGTGCATTGGGGTGTATAGGTAGTTTCTCCATCCCTCTCTTCACTTCTTCATGTAAAACTGTAATTGTCTCTGTCACCACCTTCTCTAAACAATGAAAAATGTTCTGTAACTATTAAAGTTTATCCTGAACAGGAAATAATTGTTGATGAAGCTCCAGATACAAAGTTAAGTCTTGGAAGCTTTTCTCTGTTTCATAATTTCTGCACTTTCAGATCTTTAACAAGTACATCCTTGTGCATCAAGGAAGTGTTTGAGTGTACTTTGAAGAACTAACATGATTTCTTACTCAAAGCCGAGTCATATTTTGGAGCACAACATATTGCTGTTGTTGAAAACTAAATTCCCTTAAAGCCAAGGTTATGTAAGGATTTTCAAAATAATTTCAAGCTGCAGTTCTGGAAATTAGAACTGCTATTTTAGGAGTCCTTGATGAGGCAAACAAGGATTTTCAAGTAAGCTGATCTTTTCACACTGTATGGATTGTACTGCTATGCAAAAAGTTGCTTCTCACCTCCAGAGCAGAGACCATAGAAATGGTCCAGTTGTGACCTACAGTTATTTTCTTAACATTTGTGCGAGAGCTTGGTTTCTGAGATGATGTTTTTCTAAAAAATAGCAGAGTTAATATTAACCATTTTTACTGAGATGACATCAATTAGATAGATTATTGCTATGTGTTTTTATATTTAATTATTTCTCAGAAATTTTCTTTCTACAACAAAATAAATGCACCATGTGACTCCTGAAAATTCCTGTAGACAGAAATTTCTGAGGCATGTACTTGTAACAGCAAAACTGTGGCTGGCAAGTCTGTTAAGTGTTACAGTTGGCAGGGCATGAAGTGTTGAATGCTCAGCAGAGTAGGGCCAAAGCATTTCTCTGAATTTTAAATTCTTGCATTTCAAAACAGTGGAGTTTGGCTTGAGAACACTATTTTCTTTCTATTCGGGTTCATATGTCTAAATTTTGAAAATTAAAACACCCACTCCTCCATTTTGTTCATTAAACTTATTTTACCTTTCCCCCGCCTTGAATACTTGCTGAGCGGCAGTAGCCAGCTAATAATATAAGCTTGTTTATACTCCTTCCCCTCTTTCTCAAGAGACAACAATATATATGCACATTGCTTTTACAATTAGTGTTTAAAGCATGTTGTAGTGAAAACTTTTAATTCTTAAAATGTGTGAATACTTAAAACAAGTAAACAAGCACTAGTTTTGCATGGAATGTGTTCTCCTGGTTAGTGTTAACAGGTGCACTGTGCTAAAGCTTGAGACAAAAACAGTTTCTTCTTGGCAGATGTACTTGTGTAGTTGTGCTTATATTTCAGGAAAATAATTTAAGTCACACTTAATACTGGTAAGAATCAAGGGGATTCTCAGAAAAACTATCCAAGATTTCTCAGGGCATTAGGCACAAGTTGGAGAACTTTCCATGCTATGACTTTGAACATTATTGCACATACGGTTTTAATATAGTATTTAGTTTCAGCAAAATTTCAAAATATTTTTTAAGTTTGACTTTAATATGAATATGATAAATGTTGGTTTTTTTCCTGCCAGATTGAAATTGATAATGGTGATGAGTTAACTGCTGACTTTCTTTATGAAGAGGTTCATCCAAAACAACATGCTTACAAACAGAGTTTTGCTAAACCAAAAGGTCCTGCGGGGAAGAGGGGAATACGAAGACTGATCAGAGGTCCAGCAGAGACTGAAACACCTAGTGATTAGAAACTGTTGTTTATATTTGTTAAACTATTACAGTAGGAAACTAATTTCTGGCTTTTGGTAATGAACTGAAATCATTCCATTAATAGATTCTAGTGGGGAAAAAGGCTCTTTTTACTCTTCTCTTTTCTGACCTCAACACTTTTTATATTGTTACATGATTATATTTGTTGACCATGTTTTATGACATGTAGAAGAGCTAATTATTTTAAAGCTATAAAAGTAAGACTAAGCTAGTACCCATTTATTTTAATTTAGAATCCATTATTTAATAGTTGTACATGTGATCATAAACTTTACAGACATAAGACTATGAAACTCATGTATTCTGTGGGCAAGTTGCAGCCGTATTCTTATGCACAGCCTATTGAAACATGTAAGACTTTCCATATAAAGATGACATAGCATTGTCCCAATTAAATCTTTATTTTTCCTTGTAGCACTTATGGACATTAGTACAGTAGAAGGTTTTCCTCTGATTTTGACAGGATGCATTGTTGGGTTTTGTTGTTGTTTGGTTTGGTTTTGTTCCTTTTGTTTTTTTCTTGTAATGGAAAAGATAAAAATCAGTTATTGTTAAATTAATGTAAGTATTCAGGAATAGCTGGGTATTTTCCTATGCAAACGCTTGGTCATCTCAAATTTATAACTAATTTCATGGAATTGTCTTTTAAGGAAATCTAACATAAAAACCACTAGCTTTTCCAGTCTTACGTATCACTCCGAAGCCTTACATATTAGGTACCGAATGACCAAGTAAAAGGTGATTAAAAGTGCATGAGTTAGTATACTCAGTAGATTATGAAGCTGCTTTCAAAGCAATATGCCTAAAGTATCTAATTATCTGTGCACTCAGATCTAAAAATGTGTAAATTCAGTAAAAATTGAAATAGATTCGCTTCATAATGGTGAGTTATCATTGAGATCTTACTGTGTTTGCAGTATTCACTGAAAATGACTTTTCCTAAGTGTTTGAACTTTATTAGTAACTGAAATCCAACTAGGTCTTGAATAACTGCTGGCAGCAAGCACCTGGTTAGGATTTTGTCTGTTTTTTTCCCTCCCTGCTTCCCTTCTCCAAAATACTAAAATCAGCCAGAATAGTCTAAACTTGATTGAACTGTAAGTAATGTGTTTAATAGGAAGAGGTAAAATAGATTATTTTAATAAGTGGACTAAGGGAGAATTAGATGTGGAAATCAAGTATTGGATGACCTTAAATATTTAAAATTGTGTGATGAGGCAAAAACTAGTGATAGATTATATTCTCCAGTGAGGACTTGCATTTTAGTGTCTTGTATGTGAGCTCTGTGGTTTTTGAGTTTTGTCAGTTTGGGGTTTTTTAAAGCTACATGGGAGTTGCCAGTCTTGGTTCACTGCGTATTATCATAGCTGCTGGATATACACGTTATAGAGCTGAATCATGTGTTTAGCTGGTGGAAGACAGTTTTTAACCTAGGTTTTTTAGGGAAATAATTCTTTGACACTACTAGTTCCTGATAAAATTTGTTTTATCTATTATTTTGTTTAGAGATACTAGCTTGTTATTGACATCTGAGATTGCACTATATAATGTGAAGATTGCAATAGTTGGTTTTACTGTGGTTTTTTTATATGCAGTAGAAATTTGACATTTCAGCTTTTTTCAATGATCTTACACACTACATCAGTCCACTTCAGTAGATCCTCAGCTAATCTCCTGCTTGCCCTTAGCCACTGTGTTCTTTTCCTGCCTCTTGCCTTCTCCCTCTAGGGTAAGGACCTGGTCTTTGAAGTGATTCTGCTATGTACTACATGTCAGGGAAGTGTAATTGTTTTTTAAATATGGTTACTGTGTGCAGCTCATTGTACACTGTAATTAAATGTATTTTTAGTTGAACTCTGAATCTTTGCAGCACACCTAATTCACTTTGGGTTTTTTTGTTTGGTTTAGTTTTAAGAAAACCTTTGATTGAAGCAGTTAAAAATTACTGCTAGAGAGTTTTTTGTTAGAATTTAGTATTCCTGCCCATGTGCCAGCCATAGCAAGGGTGCATCTTTACGCTTTCTTTAGCCAGTAAAGAAGTTCAACTTTTTAATACTAAATGTTTTAAATAATGATCAGTTTGACACTATACAGTTATGTGCATGTTGTGGGGGGGGGGGGGTTTGTTTGGGTTTCTTTTCCTAATCCTGCCCTAGGTAGATGAGAATAGAAGGTGGAAAACTTAATCTGGAGGACGATGAGAGCTGGTTAAGTGATTATGCAACGGCCTTTATGATGAGCTGCTTTAGAGTTCAGCCCAAACCAGACATTCTAAGTTATTTTACTTGAAAATATTCTGTGGGGGTGTACAAACCCCTGACCAACCAGCAGAGTCGTGTCCTGAGCATGTTTCCCCTTCACCTTTCCCCAAAAAGAGAATCGTATGAAGTCTTGCGCTGCCGGCTGCCTCTCCAGGCCTGTTTTCCTGACAGAGCAATGAGAAGCATCTGATCTTTTCCTAAAATCTATCAAGTTTACTCCTGCATAGTTGCCTCCATTACTTTTAATGAATGTTCAGAGCCAGCATAAAATGTGGGCATTAATTGGTGTTATTCCTTTAAGTGTCTCTGGTCATTAAATAATTGAAAGTGTCCATTCAAATTGTTGTTGGCCTTCAGAAAGCCCAAAAGCAATGCAGCTGCTTGCAGTTAACTCACAAGCTATTAAACAGTTAATTAATACAACAGGTAATTATTTTTTAAATGTTTATGTCGCAAGGTCATGAGATTTTGATCTTTTAAAACACTCCTATCAAAGGTTAAACTAATCAAGGTCATATAATTGCTCTATTGCTCAGATAAACTGATAAAGGAAACTCTTGATTTACAGTGTCTGTGTATTCAGTGAGAACCACCTTCAGATGCTAAAATGAACTAAGTTTACCATATCTGTTTTGTAATTTGCTTTATAAATAAAGATTGATGCTTTAGTTTGGTGGTGTCTGAATCATTTCATGGTGTCTTTAACAAAGATCTATATTCTAACATCAGAATGTGCAAAAGGCAGTTCCTATGGGACTAGAAAGTGATTGCAAGGTAAAAAAAAGGAGGTGAGTAGAAAGAGAATTCCTGCTACTGGAGAAAAATCACCATGTTAGAAACAGATACTTTCTTGTTTTATGGAAGCAGAACAGAGGGCTCCACAGCAGTATTCAAGTGTGTTCATCACTTGAGGTTTTCTTGCTTTCAGTAATAAGCCCCTTCAAAAAGTTCTTCTGTCCTTTTAAAATGCTGAAGTAGTTAAGTGGTGATTTAACAGTTCTATCTGTTGTTACTTGCTCAGCATGAGCTACTATAATGAAACTGCTCAAATTATGTTGTTCCATTAATTTTTGTCTAAACTGAAAATAATTTGAAGACCTCCTATTGTCCTGAAAATTCAAGCTGAAAAGAACATCTAGTGGTTTGGCTTTTAACTATCCTGCCAACACATCCCCATGGAGAAATCTGTGATACAGTAATTTTGCAATTGAAAGAAGGACATCTGAAGAAGTGCTGAACTAGGATTTCAGAGATAATTTTAATGCAAAATGCTATATAGAACCGGAGCTGTAAGAGGAGCAGGTACAAGGCAAGAGGAAGGAAGAGGCTAGGCCTCTATGTGACCAGGAGAAACAGAAGCAGCTTTATTTGCCTTTTGGTCAGTGGGTGGTAAATAAACTCCCAGCTGGCCCACCCAAGTATGAAGATGAGGCACTTGCCACGTTAGTAATATGAAGCACTATGTCTGGTAAAAGGTGTGTTGGCTCAAAAGGCAACTGGACAAACTGATCAAGAAAATTTAATAGTCTTAACTAACAGAGACCTCGCTTCCTTTTCAGAGTTACTGAGCTGCAAATTGTCTAAAGCCATAATATTCCAGTGCAGTATCTGTCTTTGCAGTATCCTGTCCTTGCTTTTGTTCCTCAGCAGCCACTAATGGCTCACGTTCTGGCCCTAGGGCTGCGCACACAACTCTGGTCTGGCTCACAACAGCCATTCTGTTACCTCCTGCTCTAACTAAGGGGAGAACTGTTGCCCTTCCTACCAGGTTCTATTTAAAAAAGGCAACTTTCTTAGGATCCTTAGCATTTGCTTTCATCTTGCTATTGTTTTCTAAAGTCTTACCTGGAATTCCAGTAAATCACTCTTGCTTTTTTTCATTCATTCATACGTCCTTCTAGAGGTGACTAACTCATTTTATGTTACTGTTCTCCAGATCTTTAACGTGCAAAAGGTTGGCTATTTCACCAAGGACAGTGATCTTCCAATGCCCTCCATGGCACTTCCCCTGCTGAGAAAGGATATAGGCCAGCCATATTAGCCCTCCCTCTCTCCCAAGAACACCTCCCATGTGGAGCTGTCTTCACCCACCAGGAACTGTACCCAACTTCTCTCACCTCCAGTTCTATGAAACTAGATCATCCCATTACTCACAAGTAGCTTGAATGACTTAAGTTACTGATTTGTGTCCTAGAAAGCTTTACTATAGTAGTTAACACAAAGAATTATGGATTCTAGGATAATTTAATGTTTGTGCAGGGAACAAAGGAAACAGAAGTTGACTACTCTTATCCCGTTTGTGTCTATAGGTGCTGGCTTTACTGTATGAAGACCTCAAAAAAAAAACTGAGGTGGGAAAGGGAAGTTCCTTCTCCTTGCCCCATATGTATTTAAAACAAAATATAGTTGCCACATAGGTTAACTAGTTTTACCTAATTAACACCTCACATTTTCATTCCTCACTAGAATAATATTCAACAAGTTCAAAACTTTTTTTTTAATTGTATGAAATGGTAGCTGACATGCTTCATTTTCAGTGAAGGAAGGAAAACTACTGCCAAAACCTCGCTGCTGAGAGCAGCACTGCAAATAGTCATGGTCTAGTATGACAGAACAGGAACTCACACGCTTGTAGCTGAGCTTTTCCTAATAGTTAAGAATATCACAGTTGGTGCATGAACAAAAATGTTCTACCACACCAGAGGTGAACAGAGCTGACCAGGGAGTTACTACAGCAAACACATTTCAGGACAACACTACAGAGGTACTGCAGCTCCAGGGAGTAGTAAAAGCAGACATGATCTAATAAGAAACCTTCACATAACAGCTAGAGATGTTTAAAACTGAAAAATGCCTTCACATTTTACTGTGATTTACCTTTATAGCAGCTTTTTTCTCCACAAGCCCTGGTTCAGAGCTGTACAGCTTTATTCCATTAAGTGAGGTTAGCATAATGTTATTAACAGAAATGCAAGCAACAGAATATGATGATTATTTCCAAGGCTCAAAAGTTTTAATAGCAGAAAGAATCATCTCCAGTGATAATGCAGTTTTTATTTATGTTAACAGCTTTTTACAATGTATACTCAATAATGCTAGAAGCAGTTTAGGTGGATCCCTTTTTCCACATGAAGATATCAGTTTGAGAAGGCAATACAAAATGAGTTAATAGCCAGAAATCTCATTATATAAATACATTAGAAATCAAATGCTTTCTACAAAGATATATATATCCCTGAATACAGTCACCTCTTTGATAATCATGGAATTTCAAATTTAATTGTAGGCCAGACTATTTTCCTATCCCTGAGCTGTCAAGAAAGTCCATGAGGTGCAAAATGGGTTTATATAAAATACTATCTTTTATTTCAATTGTAGCATTTTCATATTTGGTATGAATTTGGTATGAATTTGGTATGATTCCATATAAGTATCTGGAATCTTACTAGTCACTTTCATTCTATTTTTAGTCTGCTTTGATCTGTCCATGTTCCTATTTTAAAAAGCTTTCCATGTTACATTTTTAGAAGTGTATTTTAATATTTAATTAATATGTGTACATATGTATATTAAAAATAGCTTAATTATGTGACTAAGGAAAATGCAGAATTGGTCTTAACAGCGTAATTCCAGTCACTTTAACAAAAGAAATCAACTTTTTATAATCCATGGGGAATCCTCTCCTCAAGTACTAAAATACTCAGTCCTCTCCTAAAATAGTCAAAGTAGCTAAGAGTCTTCCTATGAATAAAAATGGAATGGTTTGTCATCACAGAGTTCACTGTAAGAAAGCATTTGCAAGTGCAAATACATTTGCAAGATTATTATTTTGCTCAGGAATCACTGAAATCAAAAAACAACCTAGAAAATGTCTTGCAGTATTTATTTGACTAAATACTAATGCCGAGAAGACTTTCTGAAATATAGTCACATTCACTAACACTACCAGACCATTCATGCTCATATGGACTCTCAAGTTAAATCCTAAATAGAAGTTTGTTCTAAGTGGGTAATGCTATTGTCTTTTCCCAAAAAGACAACACTAAGCCCCATTTATAGCTATTATATGGTTTTGTCTTCAGTAGAAGAACGTCTAGTACACCTGATCAAGAAAGCAATTTGCAGAAAAAAAACATTCTGCCCTGTTACAAAGTCTGCCCTTTGTAGAAGACATACTTGAAACTTGGAAATAAAAAGAATCAAATCGATTCCAATATGGAAGTGCATTTAAAAAGCTGTGGAGAAGATGATGCAATTTGTTAACACAGAAGAAGTTCTCATGTGAAGGGCCCAGTGGCTAAGGATATGTGAAAGGGCTGCTCAGTTAACCAAAAGAGGACAGGCCAACAGCACAATCTAACTTGTGTCCAGAAAGTTCTGGAAAGCAGAAAAGCTGATAATGCCACATTAATTGCTAATTAAATATTTGCTACTGGTGTCTACTCCATTACAAAAACATTTGTGTATCAGAAGAAACACATGTCAAGTTTTAATCTCTTGGAGATGCTGTTGGAGCTGCAAGAGAACAGACAGAAATATAAATGACTGATACTGTAACCACACGTGAGGACACACAACACACACACTCAAAAAAAGCCATTTATCTGAAAGACTACATACCATCTTTATGTCTGGCCTTCTGTTTTTTTTGTCATTCAGACACAGATCAGCAATTGAATACATTTTATGAACTGAAGGTACATCCCAGTCACTCATCTTTTCATCAACATAATCCTCAATAGTTGCTTCCTCATCCTCAATTTCATCTTTTATACTTAACTACAAGAGAGTTTGAAGCAATGAGCAGATAACATTGTAAGGATCTGAACAGCCTTTAAAAATATAAATGAACTATAAATTTTTATTTATTACTTATTTTATTGTACATTATTTTAAGTAACATCATAAAGCAATTTTCTTTAAGTTGCATTATACAGATTTAATTTTTTCCCACTTCAAGACTCAGTTTCCTAGTGTTGGCTGTTTTTTAAGCAAAGCATGATCAACATAAACTATTTATGTTTACCCACAAATATGAAAGCTTAAGTTTGTATAATTTTTCCTTTTTTTGTCACTTTTATAAAGCTTCTTTCTCTAATGCCTTCTGTTTCTAGTCTCTGTGGCTGCTGTAGCTATTCTAAAAGGAAACTTCTAGACTGAAATCAAATTTTAAATCTCACAGGTTTAGTCCAAAAGTCTCCAGTTCCAACACACTTGAAATGTGGTATCTGTAGTAACACATACTTCATTTGCACTTCCTTGAACAGTAAGAAGTAAGAGGCAACAAGTAGAGGGAGGTCGCGCCTTCCTCTATGAGTCAGTCTGAAATTGCTGACCAACATTCAACTACCTCAAAATTTTCAGAGCTGGGGATGCCATATGATCTTACACTGACCATTCTCTTTATGCTGCCAAAAGTACTTCACAAAGATAAACTGTACTAGTCAAATCATACTCCATATTCCTTTTTAGATCCTATCTCTGAAAAAGCCTGCTTCAAAAAAACTGAGTTCTCCAAGGTCTTTACAAGCTCAACAGGATAACTATTATGCTACTCCAAAAGATATAGCTTAGAAAGACAAAAAAAATCTATTAATAATACACAGGTATTCCTAAAGCTGTGGAAGAAAGTGATCTGCTATCAAACAGTATGGAACATACGAATCCAGACCTCAATGCTATTTCAAACTTAGTAAATAAATTAATCTTTATGTAAAAAGTATTTTAGGAAAACCTTGGATTAAAGAGTTCAGAACATAATTTTAAACTACATAAAAGACTAAATTATGAAGAGCCTTGTAAGATTTTTAATTCAAGAGAGTGAGCTGAGACATTAGTTTCCTAAGTAGTAAAAAAGAAGAGGAAATTCAACCCACCCATCACTCTGCAAAAAAACCCTTACATTTCAAACTTCACTAACTAGGGTTAAAAACACAAAGTATTTGCAAATTATTAGTAAAACTGAAGAAAATGGAAACTGATATAGAACCACTGAGGTGAATAGTTCAATATGTTCCAGGGAATGAGGAATTATCAAGGTATCTGGGAGTAGGCTAATAAAGCACAACGGTATTACAATAAGAACCAGTACCAAACCAAACAATTCCAGTATCAAATTGGAAGATGACAGCCTCGAGGGGTGAACAATCTACCAGCCAAGAGATAAAAGTTTCAGACTCACCTCTAAGACAAACAGATTATTGACATAAGTGCTGCTTTCACAACTACATATTTTGATGACTAATTTGATTGTCTCAGAACCTGTTAACTGACTGATTTCACATAAAGTAATTCTGGAGCAGGAGGAGGGGAGGAGAAGGCAAAAAGAACATACCAGTAACTGTGGCTCTCGGTTTTCATCTACTGGAGGAAGACCCGTTATTATTTCCAGTAAGACCTAGGAGAAAAAAAAAGCCGAAGAGAAAATGAAGCATAGAATAATCCTCAGCACATATACCATTTCCAAGAAGTAGCATGACCCTCAGACTTTCAAACAAACGCTCCCAGGATCTGTATTTGTCCAAAGATACAGTCATCTGTATAACTAATTGATGTTGCTGTTGTTGCTACCTTTATTTTTAATGACCGTTATTAGCAGTGTGGCTTACGAATTTCAACGCAAGTTTTTCTCACTCTATATGATGTTCCTTCAAAGCAAGGCAAAAGGATTTCCAAACTATTCAGACACAGTGTCTGGCCTATCTTCTCATGAAACTAAATGCCATGAAGGAAGTGGTCAAGAGTCATTAGGCTCTTGGATCTATTGGATTCATTATCTTATGGATATCCATTAATTCATGTAATGGATTCATTATTCTGCCAAATATTAAGTTCATGTCTTTTTTGTACTCACGTCTAAGGCAAATCCCACACAGACATTGTACTTTTGGTGCTGAAATATAGTAAAACACATTAATTTTGAACCATTTTCTTGATTTTCTTTTTCAGCCTGAGTTACACTTTCGTGCAATACTAGGCAAGCAGAAACAACGTTCCACATCACTTCAAACTACATTTAGCAACAACTTGGAATATTATTTTACTCTGGTCTTTCACATAGAAAAATCAACACATTCAAATGATTTTAAAACAATCAAAGTTTAGAAACACTATCTTAAGAAAACATCTATTGGGAAAAAGGAGAAGTATAGCCCAGAGTAGATTTTTTAATTTCAGATATTCTTGATTTTGTACGCTTTTATAATTTACAAAAAAAGTCATATACTGCTTTCCACATTCTACTTACTACTCCAAAACTGAAGATATCAGATTTAGGTGTTATCTCTCCTCGCAGAGCTTCAGGCGCCATATAGGCTGCTGTTCCGACAATTCTTTCAGTCATGATTGTCTGTGTGAATGTTACAGATGCTCTTGCAAGGCCAAAGTCAGAAATTTTGGGTATGTATGTATCAGTTAATAAGATATTTGCACTGGGGGAGAAGGGAGGGGAAAAAAAAGAAAAGAGAATTTTCCAAACCAGTACAATAATTACGTTTTGTAACAGACTAATATCTCTTTAGTAACCAAATGCAAACCTGCTATTTTGACTGCCTTGAAAGCTATTTATACATAATTCATATAGCAAATTATGTATGAGTAGTTTTGTTAGAAATTGCTCAATTTCAAAATCGATTTCTCTAAGTAAATCAAGAACTGACGGCCAAGATCCATCCATATTTTTTATTGTGTGTGCACGCATTCACACATAAAAACCCCCACTTTCTTATAAGAGTCCGATATGTTGCACTTATGTTTTGGCTTTAGGAAGGACAATAGAGAACACTTAGCTCTGATCAACTTGTACCAGATCACAGCATGATTCTTATAGTCTAAATCTCTGCTCAGAACTAACAAAAGCAGCTTTTTATACCTATTATCTAATACTATGTCAACCATTACAAATTCACGTGCCAGAGGAATACTAATACTCTTATTCTTGCCTTGGAAGAAAACCAGAACACTTATTACCGCTAGAATAATATATGTGTTGTGTTTCCGCTTGATCTCCAGCTTTTACTTTCCGTAAAAAAAAAACCAATCCTGACAAACGAGGCTCACCTCAGAGACCTTAACGCTTTCATAAAATACTCAGTGGGATGAATTACAGCATAAATCTACTGGGTTTTAAACTTGTAGCACTTGGAACCATTTTAAAGTCACTTAATATTTCTGTAATCCTCATTTTCTGATCCCCTTAATGGAACTGTAAGAAAACCACATAGCCTGATACAATACATAACACTTACTAAAAACTTATATTTCTAACTTCCCCTTGCTCACCAAACCTTAACCAAATTAACACAGCTGTAAGTTAGAACAGATCACTTGGTGTTAGAACTGCTGTAAATAATGCTAAATATAAGACCACTACAAAAGGCCAAACACTAGTCAAGGCATCATCCACCAACTGGTTTCATATTTAAAGCTCAGCTTCTAAAAGGAAGAAATCTGAGCTTCTTTTCAAGTTGAGTCAAGTCCAAGAGTGGTCATTTTTTGGATACATCATAAAGAGCACAACAGAAGCAAGTTTTTCTGCAACTGTCAAGCTTCAAGAGAGAAACGAACTATTCCTTTGGCATAACCAAGTGAAAAAAAACTATGAACAACTGTGAGAACACCCATTCAATCATGTACCCTCTAGCCTACAAAAGCTGTTCTAGTGCCTGTGTGGTTATGAATGGTCTCTACATGTCACAGCAAAATACAGACTGAAGTTAATCTTCTTAGATGTCTCTTCATTTAAGTTTTACCTGTAAGTGGCAGCACTATTAACAACACCAATTGAATTTACTGAACTATTCACACTACAAGTTGCAAAATGGAATCCAAACAAAAAACAAAACAAAACCCAATTCTGTAATATGATCAACTCACAGCAGTTAGAAGGGCAGAAGTAGCGTAGGGTAAAAAAGAGCACCCCTTCCAGTCATTACACTTCTCCAGAGGCTTAAGCAGGGAAGAAAGAAGAAACATTGTCAATGCAGCAAGCACATACATGAGGCAGCTGAAGAAAAGGCTTGTTACTCACAAGCTGCAAGGTGCCAAAACTGAAGATGCCTATATTTAGCAGAGGTGCCAGAAGCCAGAAAGCTGTTGAAACATTCATCCATGACACCCAATCAGTCAGCTGCTGCTTCTTAACCCTCAAAAGGAGTAAGGCATTTGGGGCTTTTCTTCAAAGACTTGGACTAATTTTTAAAAAGACCAATACAATGAACTGTAGCAAGAAAGGGGAAACAAACAAGCAGACAACAACCCCTTCACCCCCTAAAAAAAACTCCCCAAAAAACCCAACCAAAAAAAACAACCAGAAAACACAACCAAACTCTACAACAAAACGCTCCCTTTTCTGAGCTCTGATACCCCCTAGAAAAAAATTCTAGTATAACAAACAGTGAACATTATCATTGAAGAATTCTGAACTTCATAAACCTGACTGAAGCAATTTTACTGTCTTCATAAAAATTAGGAGTAAATCAAAGGAGACTGACACTGAAAAAATATTCTAGGAAAAGGAAAAAAAAGTGTGGGTTTTCATCTGAAAAATTCCCTATTTAAAAATTCATTGTTTTCCAACAGCAGCTTATTCATTAGCAGCATGTTCTTGCAGCACTCAAACAACTATCTGATAGTAACAGATTACGATACAAATTACAATTTACATTACATTTTACAAATTACAATTTACATTACATTTTACAAATTATAATACAAATTACAATTACAATGCAAAATCTCATGGCTGGAAAGCTGTCCAGTGGCTAAGGGAGCTGGGGTTGTTTAGCCTGGAGAAAAGGAGGCTCAGGGGAGACCTTATCACTCTACAGCTACCTGACAGGAAGTTTAGCACAGTGGAGCTCAGTCTCTTCTGCCAAGTAACAAGTATTTGGACAAGAGAAAATGGCCTCAAGTTGTGCCATGGGAGATTTAGACTGGATATTAGGAAAAATTTCTTCAACAAAAGGGCGGTCAAGCATTGGAACAGGTTGCCCAGGAAAGTGGTTGAATCACCATCCCTGGAGGTATTTAAGACATGTAGGTGTGGCACTTAGAGACATGGTGTAGTGGTGAACATGGCAGTGCTGTGTTAATGGCTGAACTTGATGATTTGCAAGGTCTTTTCCACCCTAAACAACTCTATGGTTCTAATAGCCTCATAATTATCTATAGAAGTCTGTACTGGTCATGTCCTTGTGGCAAAGACAAGATTATGGTGATGGATGTCACTTGCAGAAAAGATTTGTGCCCTTGACTGAAGCAATGCTTTTTAAAGTTTTTTCTCTCTAAAATTACTTTAATGAGGAAGAAAAAAAAAGAAAAGAAAAAAAGAAAAAGGAAAAAAAGTGAAAATGTAGCCAGCAATAGTCTGCAGCTTTTACCTTTTAATATCTCTGTGAATATGATTATTTTCATGCAAAAAGTTGATGCCATTTGCTGTACCTTGAACAATTTTACATCTTGTATTCCAAGAAATTGGTGGAGTGTCATTCTTGATTAAGAAAAGAGAAAGGCAAGTAAAAAAGTGAAAATTATATATATATATGCAGTCACATAAACCAAAACAAAAAACTTACAAAACCCCCATAACCCAAAATGGACTTTTTGCTATGATTTGTTGTTTTCAATAAATCATTAAAAATACCACTAGTATACCTTTCTTAATTGACTTGGGCAGATATACATGCATTTGTCACATTCTGTTCTTTCCCTGCATTTTGCCGTAGATTAATTCACCAGTTGCAAAAAATGTTCTTGGTTAATATTCGACTCCGACCTTACAAGATCAGCTGCCCTGCAGAGAATCTACCACACCTTCCACTTCACTCTGGCACTGATACCAGAGCCTTTAACGCAAAACAAATAGTTCAAAGCAATCCACAGCTTCTACTAACAATGAGAAGTCAATCTTCCAGTGTCTTTGGATTTACCACTTCTCAGGAGTTTAAGTTTTATTCGTGTCACTAACTAGGCCTTAGAAGTGAGGACACCTACATTTCAAAACCACTTCTTAATCTTGTCAGTGGCCGAGAGAAGAGGATTACAACATCTCACCATTCCATCACCTCCCTCGCCTGCTCAAAATTTAGACAAAGAAGATGACATAAGCAAGAGTCCATGCCCCAAAACACATCCAGTGAAGTCACAAAATGAAGTTATCAGCAAGAACATTCAGCAAGTACATTCCTCACCTATTTGACCTTATCAGAAAAAGATTCTTTCTGATTTATAGATTCTGATTTAGATTTTTTTATTTATACTGTAAATCTGTCTCTTCTTTGTAAAGGACTGTTTAGTATAAAGCAGAGTTTTTGAACTCCTTCAACAAACTAACATGGACACTGATCTACTAGCTTAAGTCTGACTTACTATTGGTATCACTCTGTCTGTCCTTCATAGACAGAGTTGCCTTATCAAACCTAAGCAACTTATTATTTATTAAAAGCCAAGGCTAGAAGATATGCCATTTGATTAAATCAGAATAAAACACTGCATTTACACAAAATAATAATTTTAAAAAAATGTAATTCCCATTTATTTAGAAAGAGGTATGTAAACTATGAGCACTGTGTTATAACCACTATCATTACGACAATGAACAAAGGGCAATTTCACAATCCAGAATCTCAAGAACTAGTGGAGAACATGCCAACATTAGAACTGTGAACAGTACTGCAGCACCCTTTGCACTGCTTCACACAGGCACAGCAAGTCCAACCTCCTGTGCCGCTTCAGGTACTGGTACATGACATTGTATTATCAGACTGATTTGATTTTAATCTATCGAAACCATTTGAATAAAATGTTATTGGAAGAATACTTGTTATCATATTTTCTTCTAAAACACAAGAGCAAGTAGCAAAACATCATTCGGCCATTACAATTCAGTACTGTTTCAGAGACTTTCCACAGATACTTATACTTTAGCAAAGAAGGACAGTTGGAAGCTAGAAAAGATTTTACTTACCAGACAAGCAAGTCTGTCAAGCAATGAACCATTGGGCATGTATTCATACACCAAACAAGGCTGAGCACCATCACTTGAGAAACCAAGTAATTCTACTAGATTTTCATGCTGACACCTAAAGCAAAGGATAAAAAAAAAATAAAAAATCTGTTCATATATGTTCTGAAAGACACTGAACATTTGAGGAAAATACAAAGCAGAGGGAACTTGATTCCCAATTACTTGTTTCAGCTCTACTGCACACAGCCAAGTTTCTGTGGTGATGCTTGAAAACAAACGTAGTCATGCTGTACAAGAAACATTCTCACTTACCATGAAAATCACTAAGTTATCCTAGAAATACAGAAATTGTATAAGACTGTACTCACTTTGCCATCATGTTTATTTCTTGTTCAAATTGCTGCTTCAAGTCCTGAACACTAACATCGACCATCTACAAAAGGAAGTTTTTGATGTTAATATCACTGGACATATCAAAATGCACAGTTGTTAATTAAAAAAAAAAAATGGAATTGTAAACCTTTCTTTAGATGTGTTACATGTAACAACTAGTTAACTGTTTATTCAGCTCAAAAATGAAGTATCAGAACATGACTTTTAATTCTTGGAACACAGCATTATTGGACAAATAGATCCAGTTTCAGCACAGTCACCAACCTACCATTCACTGCATAGTCATTATAAAATTAACTTATTCACACAAACCAATGGTTATGAAGACTAAAATTCTATGGCAATACCTATTTAGCTTGTGAATCTTACCTATATGAATCTGAAATGGAAACATCCTTAGCAACCCTTCCCTTGTGCCACTTCTCAGCAGGGAGAGCACTCTGCTCTTCCTGACAACTTGCCTGAGCCACTCAAAAGGAGCTACAGAGAAGGTGAGAATTGTTCCACACGACTGTGCCAACTCATTCATGGGACTACAGGATAAGGTTCTCAATCCAACTAATATTTAACATGGTGACACTTTTTGAATTATATCATTCTACACTTTCCACAATAAGCAAGATAAGTCTATACTATAAAGTAAACTGTCATTAAAATGAAAAAAAAACAACAGGAAACTCACAGCAACGAGCTTCTTGACAGCCACATTTCTGCCATTGATGTAGCCTTTGAACACGACGCCAAAGCCGCCTTCTCCCAGTTTATTACCTCCAGATGATTCTGGTCGGGCATCAAAATTATTTGTAATGCTTTCCAAGTCATGAAACAAAAAATTATGGAAATCTGAAAGACATATTTGATATTTAGCATAAAGCTCTGATTTCACTTAAGGAACAAGTATATTGAATAGTTTCCTGCTTCGGTTCTATTAAAACAAAAACTTGATACCACACAAATCCTGACACAGTGGAGCTCTACTTCCAGATTCATGATGAAGATACCAGAAAAAAAAAAGGCAGATAAATAACTAGCTATGCATAATTTTCTTCACAACTAGCACTGTAGCAGCCTACTGATTCTATTTCTTGTTCATACTTGTAATACAGGTAATAGAAATTAAACATGCTGCAGATCACAGAGAGAGCAATGCTGCCTTAGATGTAAAAAATACACCTAGACCACATCATGTTTCTGGCAGTAACACAAAAGTGGATCTTTAGGAAGGAATAGATCAATCATACACTCTCCTAAAATGCCTACTTTAGTCATCTTTTCTCCAACAGTCTTAGTCATTTCTGACATATAAAATCCAGCTTTAAAACATAAGATGCTGAACAGTCTATAAAATAAGCATTGGAAAAGGGCAACAGGATTATGTGTAGCACAAAATAAATTGCAATGTAACTAACAGTCAAGTCTTCCATCACGTTAGGTGACTTGTTGGCAAGCTTAAAGATGCTGTTTCCCATAAATGCACAATAATAGGAATAGTCATCACTCTTATGCATTGCTATAATTTATTTCACATAGGGTGAAGGACAGATCACCAAAAAAAAAAATAGTACTTAATTCTAGCAAAATAATTGCCTACCTGTGTTACTGGACTGTGAACTGCTGGTTTTTTGACTTAAGTGGGAAGGATCTGAATGTTGCTTCTCAGTACCCTGAGCTAAAACAGGCTTTATAGATGCTGCTTCTTTTTCCTGTACAGGTAGTTGTTTCTCATGTATAGGCAAGGTTTCCTGTGAAGAAAGAGGTAATGAAACTTCTTGTGGCATCCTTACAGGTTCTGAAAATGGAATTTAGAAAAAGTGTTAACTACATTAGGAACCAGAAAAAAAACTTGTAATATTAATGCCAGTATTTTTTAAAATTAGGAGACACGTAAACATCATGAGAAGGTTATATTCTGCCACCCTGTGTCAACTTCAGCACTCCTACTGAAACTTGGAACTCATTTAAACTGTTATTACAAGTAATAGAAAGTACATCCACTTTGGGTTATTTTGACCCAATCCTTTCTGATTTTCTAGTTACTATGAAGCTCTTTAGCATCTTAGAAAACTGAGAACACAGTACAAAAATGTACAAGAGTAATAGTTACCTTGAAGCAACAGGCTTGCTGGTGCTAGAAATTGATTTCTAATCAGCAGATCCACAAGATCAGCAACTGTACAGTTTGTTGTTCCCCAGTCAAAAAGCAACTCACATGTAGGACTCTTTCCCATTTGTACAAATGCCTCAAATCTCCTTAAAAGATAAATTAAGACCAACATTAAAAAAAAAGTGACCTGAAGAAAGGAAAGAGATTAAAGGCAAATTACCAAAAAAAAAAAAAACAAAACCCAACCAAAAAAACCACAAAAACTGCCCAAAAAACCCAAACCAAACCCCACATAAAAAAAAATTCTGAATGTACTGTACAAAATCACTAATCTTTTAAAAAAGCAGCTAAAAGCCATAAAAACATTCAAAAACAGGGGAAAATATTACAAAATATGGGGAAAACTAAGGTAAAAGCATGTATATGTGGGTTCAGCATCTTTGTCCGGGACACATAATATAGCAGCACATGGGACTAACAGACAAGAGAATGTCAGCAAGAGACAGTGGGTAAATCAGAGCCAAATCAAATGGAAAAATAATTCAGTGTTTTCTGTCCATTTGGCATTCACACTCCATTTTGAATGTTTTGAGATGGGCATTAAGCAGAAATTGAGATCTAGTATTCTGACTGATTTACTACTATTATAGAAGGACAAACAAAGATTTAATGCTAACATCACTAGAAAAGACTGGAAACCCAAAATGATAGATACAGTATTTAAAACCTCACAATCTCTGAAACAGCTTTGGGATTCCTTCCACAAGCCCTTCAAGTAACAAGGTGTTCATAAAATACTGCAGGCATTACTTCTTAATTAAACTTGTAGACAGCCCTAGGCCTGTCTACTAACATTTGTTGGACATTTTCTTGGGAACTGTGAATTGGGAATTATAGCCCAGTAGTCTCTTGGGCACAATGAGGTCAGTCTTTACTGGTCTGTAGGATACAGTTACACAGCCAGTGCTGTATTGCTAAAAATACATGTCTGTGGCTGTAATTAAGGCTAATTTCCTTAGTCAATTTTTCTTGGGCTTGTCTAAAAACTGAGCTACAGAACAATTAGGAGTAATTACCTTGAGTTCCCTCAGGAAACGGCACTGTAAGATACAAGTACCTTACCTTTATAGCACACAAATTACAGCAAGTTACAGTAATGGGATGGAAAACAGGACGGACACCGGTACGGGATGGACAAGGCAGTTATGTTAAACAGGTAACACACGAGGTTATGTTACATGACTTCTATGTAGGACCTTATATGCATCTGGCTGTATCTGCCTTCACCGGACGGATTTGTTATATCCATGGCGAGCCTCCTCCAGCCCTCCTGCGGGTCGATGTAGTCCGCCAGCCGCCTCACGAGCCCGTAGCTCAGGCAGCGGACGAGCGTAGAAGCTGTCACGGGCTCGCCCATCCTCAGGTCCTGGGGACACGAGTGGCGCCGTCACCTGTCGAGGTGCCACACCCGCGCCCGCCCGACAACGCCCGGCCCCGGCCCCCGGCCCGTCCTCACGGCTTCACAGTCGCCTCCCGGCCCGCCCGCGGCCACTCCCCGCGACGCGGCTCCCGCCCACCATTCCCAGTAGGCGGGAGCCCCCTCCGCCCCGCAGTCGGCGGCAGGAGCCCCCTGGAGTCCCCTCACCGCCCCCGTCGGTTCCCGGCAGCGGCGCCCACACCCCACCCGGGCGCGCCCCGGCACCGCTTCCCCTTTAAGAGGGCGGTGCCATCCCCGGCGGCGCTGACGTCAACGGCGCAGTGAGGGGAACGCGGAAGCGCTCTGTTCCCACGCCGCCTCCCCATAGGCTGTTCGGGGTGCCCCGCCCCTCGGCGCGCACCACATCCGGCAGCAGGGAGGGGGGTTCCTTCCTTTCATCTCTTTCCCCCCGGACCTGTGTGAGTTGGTACCGTCCTTGGGACCGTTTTACCGTGGGGGGGAAGTCGTGGCGCCCCCTAGCGGCCCTACTGGAGGCTCGCGGAGCCGCGGCCCGCCCGTCCTGCCTCCTGGCCTCCATCCCTGACCCCATCCCTGCTTCCCGGCCCCTATCCCTACCTCCGCCCGGCCTCCATTCCTGCCTCCCGGCCTCCATCCCGGCTTCCGTCCCTGACCCCATTCCTGCCTCCTGGCCTTTATCCCTGCCTCCGTCCTGCCTCCCGGCCTCCATCCCTGCCTCCCGGCCTGTCTCCCGGCCACCATCCCTGCCTGCCTACTCTCCTCCCTCCCTCACAGCCTTTCAGCATCCTTTCCTGTAGCAGTTGTTACTATCCGCCCTCCTCCCTCCCCTTTTCCCATCCGCTCCCGCTGCAGTCGCGGCGTGCCCGGCCGGGGGCAGGGCAGGCCCGGCCATGCTGCCCTCCTTCAGTTACCTGACCGAACACACCGGCTTCCGCGGCACCATCAAAAACTCCCCCGCCGACTTCGTAGTGACAGAAATGGAGGTGCCCGAACGCTTCTTTGGGGACAGCGGGGCTGAACTGCCTCAGAAAACCAGCGAGGCGCTGCCGGAGCGAAGCGCCCCGTGCTCCCCCCAGCCCAAACAGCGAAGAGCGGAGGCCCCCGGCTCGGGTGCCCCCTTGTGTCCCCGGGGGGCTGCGCCCGGGACCCCGGAGCGCGACCCGGGCCGGGCAGGGGGCGGCTGTGCTGCATTCTCTGGCGAGAAACAGCGTGAGGGAGCACCTGAGCCGAAATCCGGCCTCGAGGAAGCCAAACTGGAGTCCTTACTCGGCAAACCCATGAGCGAACTGCTCAATAAGTTTGCTTGCGATCTGAAGGAAGCGTGGGGCTTGGAAAATAATCCGAGTGCTGGCACTAGGGAGCTCTCGCTAGGACCCAGGCTGGACAAGAAAAGTCGGGCTGATTTACACAGTGCTGTTAGGCAGACATTCCCCTTTTTAGTCACTGTTACAAAAGACAATGAAATGATTGTAAAAGGAAATGCTGATTACAGAGAACTTTGTCAGTTAGTGACCGAAAAGGAAACAAGTGATTTCTTTAAATTTTTAGATGCAAAGCTAGAAAATTCGACGTTTTCTTTTGAGCCTGATGGAAACAAAGAGCACAGAAAAGTAGTTCACCATTTTCTCAATAGAAAATTTGGAAAACTTTTAGAAACAAAGTCTTTTACTGTGACAGATGTCAATGATCAGCCAAATATGTCAATAATGGTACGGTTTCGAGAAAAATGTGGGTCCAGAAAAAGGTCTGCTGGTGGTTCACAGGAAAAACAAGATGTTTATACAGGTAAATACTACATTTTTACTGAAGATGGCAGGTATTATACTGTTCTGTAATAAGACAAACTGAATCATTCTTCTATGATGTGCAGGCCCGATTGACTCATTGTTTATTCTGAAATAAATCATTATCAATGTAGTGTAGTTATATTACTGGAGAATGACATGGATGAACCAAGTTACTGCAGTGATTTTAAATGAACTGTTCTGTGATAATGGTTACAGTTCTTTTGGTTGTAGCACTAACTGTGGTATTCTCAGTGTATTAACTTTCCCTTGAAAGTAATTGGGTGATGTTAGGAGGTGTATCTAGATGTTGGACAAGTTAGGTCAAATATGATATATGATCTCATTCCTACAAGCAGTTGGTTTCTGATTTAGAGAATGTTTCTAGAGATACATCAATGCATGTCTTTTGAATTGTGTTGCATTTACTCAGGTACTGTTTTTAAAGGCAGCAGGGTTTTCTGATTGTTCTAAGTTCTGTGTACTGTGTCTTCTTTCTGTGCTGAAAAAGTCCCATTTCCTTTATTTTTGTGGGGTGGGAGGACTATTTCTTTACAGTTTCCATGCTATTACAGTTTGAGGGGAAGAACCTGCCCATCTATCATGACAGAACACCTGTATGATTTAGAAGTGCAAATTCCTAGTAATTTTGAGATGATTGTTTCAGCTTTCACCCTTCAGAAAGAAAATCTAGAAACACTAGAAGCAATCGGCTTGTTGGCAGCAGAACTCGATGTTCTTCCTTCAGACTTCAGTTACACTGGCATCAAAGATAAGAAGGCTATCACTTTCCAACCTATGGTTGTGAAGAAGGTGACTCCTGAGAGGTACTTCAAATCTGAGTGCATTCAGTTTAGCACATAATTAATTTTATATGTTAATAAGTATCAATCTGGTGCAATGTTTTGAAGTGTTTTTACTGATGTATGTTCCCTTTGCCTGTATTGGAGGACAGTGGAAATGGCTTTAATATTTTGTGGCTTTAGGGAATATGCAGCTTAGCAGTGAAGTCCCCCAGTGGGGAACTTGGAGAAAAGTGTTGCCTTTCTCTGTATTTTTTGTAATGAAAATGTACTGTGTTGTCTGGGACAGTATTCTTGCAATTTATGCTCATGGGATCCACTTTACAATTTCTGAAATACCATCCACTACCTGGAACTGAGAAGAAGCCTATGCTACAGGATGCAACAGGTTTCCACATACTGTCAAAGTATTGTCTTGTAATCCCCAGACAACAGCTTAAATGCATTATAGTGCTACAAAACTAAAGTAAATCATTACAAATGTACTTTGGACAGTGCTGTCTTTGAGTGTTAAGTATCAACTTCTGCCATATTGTCCAGTTTAGAAACATAGGACTAAATAAAGAAGATATCACCAAACCTGAGGGAAGGAAATACATTCTGAACAAGGTGTTAGTAATACAATATGTGCCTTTCCGGTCCTCATTTTTGTTACTTTTTGTAGCCAAATGAGTGAGTAAAAAAAAAAATATTAAGTTTGCCATAGTAACAGAAATAAAATTCTTGAGTCGAAACCATAACTTATTTCTTCCTCAGCTTTAACTTTCTAGTGGGCTTTGTTCATAGCAACAAAGTGCACTTTAGGAATGAAGAAAAATGGAATTTATGGTTTCAGGATTTATTACTAACCTAAGTATACATCAGTGGTAAAATTCCACTGCAAACTGGGCTGTAGGGCCAATTGTCCAAGAGATAATTAGCAAAACTTTGCATTAGTGCTTAAATGATGAAGCAAAATAGGTAAATGCATTCAAACCACTACTGCAACAGAAGAAATAAATAAATTTTATAAATAAACAATTTATAAAGTTATTAAAATACTGCTTAGAATGTAAGATTTTATGCTGAAAGTTTCCTTTAATTTGGATTACCCTTTTTTACACATAAGAACAAAGAGGTCGATTGGATATTTTAAAGGGCACATACTCGAACTGTCAGCTGTGTTTCCAATTACAAGCATATACGAGCACATCAGAGAATCAATGTGCAGGGAAATTATGTATTGGAGGGGGTTTTGTTTGTTTTGTTTTGTTTTTTTTTTACATGAAAATAAGGTTTTTAGAACTGAAAAGTAAATAAATGACTTGTTTTTCAAAAACAAAAAGTTAAAAATTCAGGGTAGTTACCTTGAGAAAGTTCAATGAATTGCTTCATTCCCATATATGTCAATATCATATAAGTGCAAATGATGCAAACATTTAAAAAGTATTTCTGGATTATAACTAAATTTTAAGACTTCCGTCTCTGTATTTGTTTTGGTTTTCTCATAATAGTCTGTTTTAC
This sequence comes from Pipra filicauda, assembly GCF_003945595.2. NCBI lineage: Eukaryota > Metazoa > Chordata > Aves > Passeriformes > Pipridae > Pipra > Pipra filicauda. Next base: position 344,518 of record NW_024104543.1, read on the forward strand.
ATCCCATTTTATTTTTTAGGAGCTTTTTAATTCTAATGCAAAGGTGAAGAAGATATTTATTACAAGTTGGATAGCTTTAGTAGAGGATTGTTTGTAATTTCTCCCACTTATTTATGTAGGTTGAAAGAAATTGGAAACAAAATGGAAAAAAAGGGCATGAGAATATACAACGTACGTTCAACGTACCAGCACCTCAGGCTCGGTCAGCTGAAAGGCAATCACTTTGACATAATTGTGAGAGATCTCCAAAAGCACAGTCATGACCCTTCTGCAGATTTAAAAAAAAGAATATCTGAAGCAATGGAAAATGTTGAGGTAAGAAAAGCCTCGTGGTTGCCAATAATGAACAGTTTTAATTCTTTGCTGTTAAAAAAATGCTTTTAAGGAAAATGCTTTTAATAGCACAATAATGGCAATATTTCCTAATTTTGATGCATCTTGTGGTTTTATGTCATTCCTGCATTATTTATGGAATCAGAAGTAAAACTGCCTTTCAAGAAGGGACCACAAGTGAATTCATTGTGTTATGGACTACAGACTGCAGAGTGGTGCAGCAAAAGACATGGGGAATTCAGTAGCAAATGAGTATGGATATATGAGCCATTGCTGCACAGACCTGAGGCTAAAGTGATGAGTTTCACTGCAGGATTTGAAGGGGGAAAGAATATAGTTACTCATATACACAATACATATGTCGACTGGTTGCCTTCTTTGGTCGTGTGAGGAACATGCATGATCTGCTTGGGTGAAGAACTTTCTTGGCATGAACACACATAAAATGCCCATATCAGAGAAAGAAGATCCCTTAAAAATCAATGGATTTTGATTCTGTTATCCTTAGTCCCTGAAGAAAACTCCATCATCAGACATTCTTAAACCACTAAGAAAAATAAAAGTAAATAATGGAAAGGAAAAACTGTAGGTGTTTTTTACAGCAGTGTTTACTGTTCATTGCCTGTGCTATGCTGCATTTGCCTGAGTAGCGATTTTGTAATCCAATGCATTTAAAAAGCTCGATTACTTTGACTTGACCTGTAGTTGTATTTATTATAATTAACTGTATAGAAATAGTATTGTTTCACTTAGCTGAGTTTTTAAAATGATGCGAAGACAACGGTAGAATTTGATTGTCTTTTTAGACGTTTCTAAATTAAGTTCCAAAATACTGTAATGAATCATGAGTAATGTTTTCATTATGTATTATTTCTGATTAAAAAACCCTGTTTGTATGCATTTGGGATATAAATATAGATGTGTGTGTTGTATGCATATTGTTACTAATGGTACCTGATACTTTCATGCTTTTAACATATTTATTCTTTACCATTCTAGACAAAAGGTTTTGTAAATTACTACGGACCTCAGCGGTTTGGACAAGGACAAATTGTTCAGACAGATCAAATAGGATTGGCTTTACTGAGTGGAAAAATGGTACTTCCATTTTGTAATTTAAATAGTTACTGTCAAGACAATTTCACATTAGTTGCAATGTCTAGGGCTAGAGTTGTCCTTCCGAGTGAACAATTTCATTTGTGATATAAACTCACCTGTGCGCTGGAAGCAATTGCCAGATCAGTTTTGATAACGTAAGCATGGAGATCTTCATACTTAAATAAATAATCTGTTTTTAAACAGCAGGTGCAGATTTAAATAGTTCAGGAAGTGATTTTTCTGTCTGTGATTGGAACGTGATTATGATTGTCTTCATTCCACTTTGCAGGAAAGTGGTTGCATTCCATACAGGGTTTCAATACTGAAATGAAGCAGTCTTTATACAGTGTTTATTCATGGTTCTGATTGCCTCCTAACTTTGAGCTGGACCTCTTTATCCTGCTTGGGGTCTGTTTACTTCTTAAAAAAGTCACATAGGTTCATAAGAAACAATTTGCTTTTTCAATACCATGGTAATTTATCTGCTATATAGAAAAGATTGCTGCTTTCCATTATTCCTTGGCTACTTTCCCAAACTCAGTTCTGAGTGATGTAAGCTAAGGAGAGCTTATTTCTTAAGTAATAATTCATAAGATAAATGTACTTTTCAATGTATATGATACAGTACTTGGCACAGATCTAAAGACGAACCACACACTACAAAGTCAAAAGGATACCTGAGTATCCTGTTCTTCTAATCTTGTTTTGATTCTAAGAAAAGTCAGGAAAACTTATCTTCCAAATATAAGAATCAAGATTTGAGGGCAGTCAATGAAAGTTAGTGTTGATGTATCTGACATTTTGAATTCTGGTATGCTGGCTGTTGGTACCAGGTGCCAGTCCCTGGGTAGTAATGTTTTAAATCTCTAGTCTTAACTCAGTTACTTTAATTTAAAACAGGTAGGAACTATTACTTATATTAAAAATGTGCCACTATGTGTTTGCGCAGTCCAATATGGAGGAGGACAAGAACCAGATGTAACAGGTCAGTATAAGTGTAAGCAAATTGAGTGGCTCCACTGATGTTGCAAGTAGCAGAGATTACTGTAGTGTTTTCCTTGTCACAGTGTCATCTAACCTGATATAGATCAGTATTTTAAAAAAAAGGAAAAAAGAAAAAGAAAGATGATTGTCCCTCTGTATGAGACTGTGGAAAATGTTCAGTCTAAATTTTGCATGAAGCACGCAGGAGGGAAAGAAGGGCCCTTCCTGTTCAGGATAGAAGGACGACAATTTAAAGTGGAGAAGTTTTAACTGGATGATGAAGAAGAGTGACTGATTTTTCACAGAGCTTTGAAAACTGTCTTGTGTCTTCTTGATGACTAAAACTTGCCTTTAATTTGAGAAAGAACACAACACATTGATCTGCGGTTCATGGCATTTTCTGTGAAAGAGAGAATTTGACTTTGCCCTTAAAGAACTGATACAATTTTGAGACCTTGCAGAATATATTAAGACAGAACTGGATGCATGATTGTCTGTATAGTTGAAAAATAGTTATGTTTAACTGCAAAAAAATATAAATTTTTAATATTCTTCTTTAAAGGTAGAAGCTGTGAAGTTGTTCTTCACACCTGAGGATACTGATGATCCTGTAAACAATGCAAAAAGATACTTTCTTCAAACTGGTATGTCCAGTTAGTTTGTCCACATATTTATTGTGAGAGAGTAAGGTGTTGCTGCAAGGGAGATACTTTTTATTCTCCCACTGCTTTATGCCACTTATACTTTATTCTGTGGAACTCAGTAGAGTTGCACACTTAAGAATTAGATGAGAATGAGGCCCTAAATGTGCAAAATAGTGGAAAATTAACGTACTTCAGGTGCAAGACAGTATAGAAGCAAACGCTGTATATCACAATGCTGGAAAAGACTAAGATCATTTTATCAGAGCATTTTTGGCCTCCTTCCATCTGTCTGCTTTTGGACTATAAACTTATCCTCCCTAATAAGAGAAGTATACAGAAATGTGGTACCCAACTAATACTCAGCACTTAACACATCTACTCTCTTTCTGTCTTGACCTAAAATCAATAAAATACATCAAAAGCAGAAGTATGCTAAGTGCTCTGTTTGCCATATTTATTGCTTTTGTCATTCAACTGAACTTTCTGTCCAAAACTAAAAATTTGGAGTTGCTTTCAACTTCAAATATATTTTTTCTTTTCAAATATCCCACATCTATTAGCCTGCTTACCTATCTATCTGTAGATTGATAGAACAACTATGATATATAGCTTCAAATGACACAGATATGTTTAATTTCACGAGAAAATATAAGACGAATCATTCTTTTTTGTACATTGCTGTATGATGCATGGAAAGACATTGATGTGGACCCTGAAAGCAGCTGCTTGCCTTTTCCTGAAAGCAAAAGGTAAAAGGCTATGCAAAAGGCCTCATCAGGTAATCACTTGTAATGAGAAAATATGTAAACCATAACATTTTAAATATACAACATTGGAATAATTTAGTACGAATCTGATTAAATGTATTTTCATCTTGGTTGAGGCTCAGACTTCCCAGTGGCCAATGTAATTTTTTGCCTTTAAAATAAAGACGTGATGCAAAGTAGTGGTTTAATGTTCTTTTGTAGCTTAGTTTTTACTTTGTTACCTGATCTAAAAAAAACCTTAGGAGTGATGAAATAAGTTTCTAAAAAAAAAAAGGCAAACTAGACTGAATAACTGAATGACAGCTATTTTAATTTATACTGCATGAAATAATAAAATTCATGGGACTGTTGATAGCCATATTAGATGAAGTTTGTCTAACATGGCATGTGGAAGGAAAGGAAATAATAACCTAATGGCTTAAAGAGGTTAGACTGATATGTTTTTCCCTACTTGATTATTTCATCTTCTTAAGTGTATTTTTTTCTCTCAGGTAATATTTGAAAAATCAGGGATTACTTACATGGTTATTTTTGTTTATATCAGAAGATGCAAAGGGCACGCTCGTGATGCTGCCGGAATTTAAAGTAAGAGAGAAGATGTTGCTACGAGCTTTAAATCGCTATGGTGTAAATCATGAAGGCTGTACCAAAGGATGGCTCAACATTCCTCATTCCTTGCGCATATTCTATGTCCATGCTTATTGCAGTAAAATTTGGAATGAAGCAGCATCGTATAGACTGAAGATTTATGGCTTAAAAGCGGTTGAGGGTGATCTTGTCCTCTCAAAAGAAAATGATGAAAGCATTTCCCTAAATGACAAGGTGAGTCTTCCCAAAGTAGTTTCTTGTAAAAGAAAAAAACAAAACCAAACAAAAAAACCCACAGACAAAACAAAACCAAAAATCCCCAACCAACTTAATACACTTGAATGCATACTCAGACATATGCTAATGCCTTTATTTTGGTTCATTCATTAAAATATTTAATATTAGTGAAAAAGTTGAAAAACATAATGTAGCTTTTTTTGTTGTACCATAAACAGACATAGGAGCTAGACATATATTAGGTTTTATCTGTTTTGGCTGTTCATTTTATTCAAGAGGGAAGAAGGAACAGAATGTCAGAATTGATACATGTGAAAATTTATGCTCTTCTTAGGATCTGACTGGGGAAACCCTTCAGAGTGGACTCTGGGTGTGCCTGTGTTACCAGTCAGTGCAGATCTGAGTCTCGCTCCCAGCTCAGGCTTTCCCATTATATATATTGCTGAGTGTAAACCAGTGGTGAAAGGTGGCCTCAGACTGAACTGGTAATCTCGTTGCAACTAAAAAGGCAAAGCATGGTTAGCACAATTTCACTGATAGTGGGTCTAAACTATTAGCAGCTATTCTATGTAGAAAATGTAGCAGTCTTGGGAAAGTAGTAAGGGGCCAGGAAGTGCTTCTGCTTGCCCACAGCACAGCCTGGAACCTGTGCATGGAGGTGTGGGTGAGCCAATGAGCAGAATCCAGCACTGGAGTGTCTGGTCCCAGGTTTTGGCATGCTGAAGTCCATTTTGAAGCCATCTCTTAGGGTTGGCATACCTTTTTCTTACTATGAAAGCAGTTGGGTCTCTTCTCCCAAGTAGCAACTGATAGGACAAGAGGAAATGGCCTCAAGTTGTGACAGAGAAGTTTAGATTGGGTATTAGGAAAAATTCTTCACCAAAAGGCTTATCAAGCACTGGAAAGGCTGCACAGGGAAGTGGTTGAGACACCATCTTTGGAGGTATGTGATGAAGCTTTCGCTGTGGACTTGGTGGTGCTTGGGTTTACAGCTAGACTCAATCACTTTGATGATTCTATGATTATATCTTTCTCCTGATCATCAGATAAATCATAGAACTGTGCACTGTTTTACTGGAGAATTAGCAGGTGTGTGAATAGGCAGAATGTAATAATTTCTTTTGGGTGAACCTCTTACAAATTTGAAGGCAAGAGCACTTGGAAGATAACCTCCAGTCCCTATGGAGTGGCTTCTGTTTCCACTGAGATTTTTCTTTAACAATATTTTTGAGAATGAATGTTAATAAAAGAGTAGATCAAATGAAATTAAAAGCAGAGGTATCAAATTCAGTGTTGAGTTACTGAGTTTTATGTAGATATATTCCTATTTAATATAGAACGTTTTTCTTCGTATTTTTGCTTTTGCTGCTGCAAAAGGAGTTGCATTGACTTAGTTAACTTCAGACTCAAAGAATATTAGTGATAACTAGCATCAGTAAATATTTAATGCAATTACCATCTGTCAGTAAACTGATTATTTTAAGCTTATCCTAAGATTTTTTCCATACCTGAAAGAGTTTATTGTCCTTGTAGCAGTCAAATAACCTTAGAATCCTTTACAAGTTTGGGAGTACAATGTATAATTCCTAAAAAACAAGTATATGTTTTTACTTTTTAAAAAGTGGGTACTTTTTTCTTAACTTCTTAAATGTCTTGTCAGGTTCATGTAGTCACTGCTTCAGAAGAGTCAGCTAGAAAGTATTCTATATACCAGGTAAGTCTGTATGAAAAATTCTGAGTTATCTCTTTATTTGATTAAAATGTTTTGGTTTAAATAAAATGTGATTAATTTAACTGATGTATTCTTCTTCCCTGCCAGAATGCATATTAAAGAAAACACACGTAAACTAATCTCCACTCTCATAACAAATTTACTTTGTAATGGAAATAAGTACCGTGTCATTTGCAGTATGACAATATTTATCATGAAGCTGAATACTTTGAAAAAAATTTCAGTCTGCTGGCAAAAACTTTCAAAAATAGTTGATGTTCTAATTTTTGAAGGTTTCAGAGTGCGTACTTTTGTAGTCTTACATGGCAGCTGAATGTCTTTATTGCTGTATCTTTCCCAACAAACAAGGAAATTATTTTTAATATATTCCTAGTTTGTTTTAGGAATCCTGATACATTGATTATTTTTTCTGCATTAATTGCATTTGAGATACCTGCAGCGCTCTGGTTTACTATTTCAGGCCCTAAAACACAAGGTTTAAAAACATTTGAAATTGTTATTACATGTATTTAAAGAAGAATGGATGTTACTTCAAATATGTTTGTTGTTTTTTTTTTTTTCTTTGAAGGTGGTTCTTCCAATGGTGGGACATAGTATCAAGTATCCCAGTAATAAAGTTGGAGAGTGGTACCATGAAAGACTTTCTAAGGATGAACTGGAAATGTGCAAATTCAGAGTGTCACCATTACAGCTGAATATACGTGGATGCTACCGACTCATTTTGAAAAATGTTCAAAATCTGTCATATTTTTTGGAAGGTGGTGAAAAAGGGATCAAAATTGAGGACAACCATCTGAATGATTTAAAAGTCTCTCTTCACATATCATTTGACCTTGATCCTTCATGTTATGCAACGGTCTGTCTGAGAGAAATAATGAAATGTGACTTTTAAGATTCCACTTAATGAAAGATTGCAGGAATATTGTACAATGTTTATATTTTAGGTGTAATGCCAAGGACATAAGGGAGAATAACAGGTTCAAATCATGAACAGGAAAAAATTGTAGATTGAGATTCATACAGATTAGGAAAAAAACTCACGCAAATCCTTTGGAATACTCAAAAAACTATCCAAACTCTAAGTGCAAAGCCTTGAAAGCATTGGAGTAAAGCCGTATGTTATATCAGGCAGGTCTAATAGAACTTAAAGAAACCATGGGCAGCTAGCATGAATTTCCTCCTTGCATAGATATCTGACTTGCAGAGTTAAATCCTGGGAAAGTATTTGCAGCAAACAAATGTATCTTGTTTTTCATAGTATTTTTCTTTAATGTTTTATACTAGATGCTGTTCAAGCAATAATGTTAGAAGTTTGCAGCCTACAGGTATCTAACTGAAAAGTTATTGTACTGAGGTTCGCTAAATATATTGTATTTTCATTTTATTTAGGCACTTAATGTTAAAAGGTAAAAGTCCTTAGTCAAAAGTGACAAGTCATCTGTTGCTTTATCAGACATTCAATGAATCTCCCAACTTAAGTCAATGTTAAGGATTCCAGGATTAAGTAGTGCATAGTTGTTAATGCCTTTTCCAGTAAGCTCCTCAAGATGAGGTGAGTACTTAACATCACTGAAAAACCAGTAATAATAAAACCGAAACTATGTTATATTGTTTACAAGATAAAGAGTCTATTCCTGTTACTGTGAAGCCTTATGGTAGCACAAAAAATATTAATTGAACCAACTGTGGGATAAAAAAGCTTTTCTTTCTTGATTAAAAATAAAAGGCCGTTAACTGTGATAAAAATGAGTGGATTTGTGAAAGAGGTGAGAACAAAAACCCCATAATTTACCTTGACTTTAGCAAGGTGTTTGGCAGTGTCCCACAATATTTACATTGTGAAACCAAGTTAGGACATATTGGTTTGGATGGGTGGACAACCACATGGGTAAAAAAGTGGATGAAGAGGTTCAGGGAGTAGTGAATAACAGGTCATCCTCTACCTGGAGTGAGTGTCACTGGGATATCTTCTGGGCCCCATCCTGTTTAACGTCTTTGTCAGTGGCCTGGACAAGGGAATGGAGTTCACCTTCATGACTCTGAAGGTGACACCAAATTAAGGGATCAGATGGATATTGTGGAGGATCAGGCTGCTGTTCAGGGCAACCGAGACATGCTGAAGGAACAGGCCAGCAGGAACCATACGACATTCAGGAAGAACAAATGCAAGGTGCTGCCTGTGGGAAGGAAGCACCCATGCAGCAGCCCAGGCTGGGGAGCAGCTCTGCAGGAATGGCCCCAGGAACCTGGTGGGCAGCTGAACATGAGCCAACTATGTGCCTTGGCAACAAGAATGACCAACAGCCTCCCGGAATGTGTTAGCAGGGGCACAACTAGTAGGTCAAGGGAAGGTATTACATCTCGTTGTTCAGTACTTGTTGGCTCACATTTAACCTCTACATTCAGTTTTGGTCCTCAGCACAAGAAAAAGATAAATAAACAACCAAGCTCAGAGGAGGGCCTCTGAGCTATTATGGGACTGGAATCCTTGCCATTGAGGACATGCTGAAGGAACTGTGCCTCTTCAACCTGGAGAAGATACAGCCTGGGGGGGAACCAACAACAGCTCTCCAGTATCTATGAGGAGGTTAACAAGAAGATGGAGCCAGGCACAGTGTGGCAGGAGGTGTTATGTTCCACTCTGCAAGGCAGAAGTAGCTTTCTGCTAATAAATCCCTTGGGGTGAATTAAAGTAAATCTAAACCAGATAATCAGTGTTTACAGATATAGATATATATATAAAAACTATATATAAAGTAAACCCTACATATATATATATATATATAGAGAGAGAGTTTATTTTAGAACAATTTGATTGCAAAGGAAAACAGATATGTAGCTGTTTGGTTGTTATTATATATAGTAATATGGCACTATAAAAGCATAAAGGTATCACCCAAAAATGTGTAAGGGAAAAGAGAGAGAAAGAATAAAAGTTCCTATTCACCACCCAGAGGTCTCTGGTGGTTGTTGCTGGTGTCTTGGTCCATCAGGGAGTGATGGGGGAAGAAGCCTGCAAAACATGAAGTCTGGTGGGTTTATATACCCTCAGAAACCCTCCTGGTACCTTCCCTGTGGGGGAGGGTGCTGCTGTTTTTGCACAGTCATGCTGGCTTTGAAGGAATAAGCCAGAGGCTGGAGGTGCTGGCTTTTCCACTCTCATTTAGGCTGGAGGAGGGTGGTGTGTGTGCTTCAGAGGCATCCCCTGCTAAAAGCGGGGCCTTCTCGGGGGTAAGTGGTGAGTGTGTGCACTGAGAGCCTTTTTTGACTCATAGTCAAAAAAGTAGTCTGGCTCATAGGAGATAAGCATCACACACCCAGAGACACACCTAAAGACTTGCCCCCAGGCCTGCACAAAGTTAGCAGTTTGTAGGCTATGGTCTCCTCCCCTCAGCCTTTGTCTTCAATCTCCTGGCAGGAGGCTTCTTTGCACAGCTTGCTACAGCAGCAATGTTTTAAGGCAATTCAAAAATCCAGTTCCTCACAGGAGAATAAGAGACAATGAGCATAAAGTGAAATGAGATTCAGATTGGTTAAAAGGAAAGACTTTTTCCCTGGGACAGTCAGGCAGTGGAACAGGTTGCCCAGAGGCTGTGCAGCCTCCATCTAAGGAGGTTTTTAAGACCAAATGGGACAAATCTCTGAGCAACTGTCCTGGTCTCAGCTAGGGTGGGATTAATTTCTTCTCAGTAGCTGTTCAGTGCTGTGTTTTGGGTTTGGGTTTTTTCTAAGTTGTGTTTATCTTAAGAACTTTTTTCTTGACTTATGGACTGCCTGTGAGGAGGTATGCAAAAGAAACGGGGGGGGGGGGAGCATAGCTAAGACAGGTGACCCAAATTGACCAAAGGGATATTCCACACCATAGAACATCATACCCAGTATACAAACTGGTGGGAGTTACTCAGAAGGGAAACTGAACTGGGCTTGGGAAGGGGTGTCTGGCATTGGACAGCAGGTGATCAGCAATTGCGTTTTGCATCACTTAGGTTTTCCCTTTTTATTATCATTATTGTTATAATTTTCTATTATTACTGTCTTTTACTTTTACTGTATTTTCAATTATTAAACTGTTCTTATCTCAACCAGTTTTACTTTGATTCTCCTCTCCATTCCACTGGGGTGGGGGGAGAAAGGGGAAGGTGAGTGAGCAGCTTCCACTGCTGAATTTCAAGCTGGGAGAGAAAGGGAAAGGTGAGTGAGCAGCTTCCACTGCTGAATTTCAAGCTGGGAAAGAAAGGGAAAGGTGAGTGAGCAGCTTCCACTGCTGAATTTCTAGCTGGGCTTAAACCATGACAGCAACCAGAGCTGAGCTCAGAGGCAACCCTGTTTTGTGGAGGCAGGGACCAGAGACCTCTTCCAACTTGGATTGCCCTGCTATCGTAAGCACAGTATTGCAAGTATTTGTTCAACCTGTAGATGGCAGCATGACTTAAAACTGAAATGGGAAAGTCTACTCCTTTTTCCTGAGCAGGAATTAATAATATAAATTGATTTCTATTTATGGCATCCATTTTTCAATTTATGCTAACAGCTCAGTATGATAAATTTCTCAAGCTTGAGAATTATATTAATAGGAAAAATAGAAATATAGAAATATAATTCACATAATCTCAATACTTGTATAAAACTGTGTAGCAAATGAAGGATCCATATAATTCCATACCTTAAAAAAGGTGATTACTCTGTAAGTCTGTATCAGTAATTCAAAATTCGATCCTTAGCTTTTATATGGGGAAATAGACTGCCGTGCAAACAATAGCTGCAGAGTCGTTGTAGGTGAAGTGCAATGCTCTATTACTGTGCTTAATCTACCTCAAGTTTATGGTATGCAGGCAAACTGATGGAAAAATCCATTTCCCTGCCATAACCCATCTGAGGCAGCTTTGTTCCTGTCTTTGCTTTTCAGTATCACCTCTTCTGTCTTCCACCTGCCCTTAAAGCCTGCCCCCCTTCTGGAAAATTATTTTTAGAAAAGCTGGTACAGCAGAGCTCAAAAAGAGTTGTCCTGTCAGCACTGACATGGTAAAGTGCTCCAGCGCAGACAGAAAGCTGCATGCAGTTACAATGACCAGAAGAAATAAGTAGCACTGAAGTTCTCTTTAAAGAGACTATTCTGGTCATCTTCCATGTGGCTCGAAAGAGGCTTGAAAACCATCTCATCACATACAAGATTTGAATACAGGAAGTATTAAAAGTTGAGCCTTGATTTGGAAAAACACAAAAGGTTAGACTAAAAGGTCTTTTGATTGAAAGGCATGCCATTTTAAAATAAAAGATCAGAAGATGGTGTTAAAAGAGTTCACCTATAATCATTTTAGGCTCATTTGTCAGTACTTCTATTGAACACTAAAAGGGCTAATCTTCTTAAGCAAATCATTCTTTCAGCAACTTTAAGGTGGAAGAGCTAATTATGTGTGCCCACGGGTTAAATTCCTATAGCAGAAATGTTCTGCCAGGGAAAAGTCAGGTGAGCTGTTAGAGTGCATATATGATAAACCTCTTTTTTATTTCAGTGGGTATTTATTGGTAATTCATTCTCTTAGTCCTAGCAGCTATTTTGCAGAATTCTGTACATGAGCAGCTGAATTCAGAGAGTTCTGTATGAGCTCCCTAGGTATAATTCATATAAGCAAAACATCTGTGCCCCTGCATTTAGAAAAGAAGATTATCGTGGTACACTGATCTGAGTTCAAGGAAAAGATTCATGTGTTAGTCATCTCTCATTTTACTAAGCACTTCTATTGCTACCATCCTTTTCTGATAAGCCTTAAAGTACTTTGCTAATACTAATGAAGACAGGTCTCTGATTCTATTCCTAACAAAAGGGTGTTAAAGTTCAATGGCTGGTTGATTTTTTTCAGCACAGATAGATAATTGGGCATTTGAATGGGAGAAAACACCATGTTCCTAATCTTTAAAATCCTTTCACTTTTAATTCACTACAAATTTGACAACTAGTATTATCCTCAATGAGAATGTACAAATTTTCAGATCTTTCAGAATGAGATGGCTTAAAATTACATTCCTATCATAAAGACAGTTCAGAAGCCAGGTAGATGTATGATTATTGGCCCCACTCACTCATTAAAGCTCCATTAACTCCTCTCTTAGTGCCAGTGCCTGTCAGCTGGTGATTTGACCTCTTACACGCTGGTGATGAGGATAAACCTCTTTTCCTTTCTCTTGCAGAACTTCTGCCCATAATACATGCTCAAGGGAACAAGCTGAGAAACTATTAACACTTTCCTTTCCTTCAGTCCGAGGTCATGCCTTGCAGCCCATTGGGTCAGATCTAGATTCCTCCAGGAGGAAATGAAACCAGAAGGTGAGCTCCAGCTGCAGGCCAAGCATACTCATATCCAAATGGAGAAACAGGGTTCCGAATGAGAGGTTGGTCATTTGGAGATTCTCAAATCCTACACATGGATGCATTCTGTTGTGGAGCCTGGACAACATTTAGCCCAAAGTAAACCCACCAAATGGAATGTTGTGTAAGTACAGGGGCATCACTGCTCCAGTATGTTAGTCTGTTCTTGTCACACCAAAAAGCTTGCTTATGTAGATATTGTCTGGGAATGTTATGTTTGCAAGGAAGACAGAATAAGTGATGTCAGATGTTTGCACCATCTGAAGTAACTTTATTCTTCTTAGCAGGAGTCAGACTCTTATATTACAGCAGTTTAAATGCATTTTCAGCTTATATAAAAATACTTCTTCCTGCTTAGAACAGTAAGGTTTTTAATTAGCTTTAGAAATGAGTGACTTAAAAAATTGATTCTGTCTTCCAGAATGTTCCTGCACTTAAAAACCCAGTACACCCTCTCCCACCCCCATCAAAAGGCACTTTGTCTTTTTACCTTCACATCTCTACTGAATTCCTTAATATCTGTGTCGAGCTCATAAACGAAGTTTAAGAACTCTGTGTAAAGAGTACTCTAATAATACATGGCCAAACCATTCACTTGTGAAAGTGCAACAGGAATCATTTAGTGATTTTGTATTGATATTATATAGACAAACACATAGAATTAAGCTAGACTTAGATTTAGTGCTCTACAACAGCAGTGGTTTGGGCCAAGGCTCAGTCTTGTACCATAGCTTGCCTCCAATGATTCCTTTAAGTGGACGTGTAGGAAAGAGCAAAGCAAAGGAAGCATGTGTGATATTTAACCTCCAACTATTTTCAATTCAGGTGATTTCCTGATGCTGAGTGTTGTTATTTAATAACTCTTAGTGCATTTCTTTCCCAGGTATTTCTCATCTTCCCTTGAATATGTTCAATCTTTTCCCAGGGTTACATGTTTACTACCTGTTGTATGAAGATCCAATTCCTTTTCTTCTTAAACTGCCTCCTTCTGACTTCATCTGATGATCCTTGGTTCCTATATTTTAATTTAAGGGATTGTAAAGAATTCACCCCTATCCATCCTCTTGGTACCCAGACATTTGTATGCTTCCCAGATGTATCTCCTAAGTGAGGTACTTACCACAACTCCACAGCTATGCAGTCTCTGCTCCTATGAAGGCTATTCCAAACCTACTACATTTGTTGTCCTTCTGCTAGCTTTCCCTGTTTTTTAAAATACTGTTTTGGAGATGAGTGATCTAGAACTGCATACAGTTCCATATTTATACTATGGATTTCCCCACTGGCACAATAATGTTTGTTTTGTCCTGTACCTCTTCTAGTATATTATTTCGTTTTTGACATACGCTTCTTCCCCAAGCATTGAAACAATGTATCCTTGGAACTAGGTATTGTAAACCAAACATTCCACCCCAGAATGGTGATTTTGCCCTCATTATTTTATGTATGAAGTTGGGATTTGTTTTGTCTGTGAGTCACTTTGCATGTGTCTATGTTCTAAATTTCATCTGCCATTGTATTCCCCTGCTACTGGCATCATAAGGATTTTCTGAAGTTTTTCACACTTTGCCCTTATCTTTGTTATCCTGAGTAACTCAGTATTATCATCAGTCTCAGTCACCTCTGTGCTCACTTCTTAATGCATGCACCCATCTTCAATCCAGAGCCCTCCAGCTTATGCAGTGACTGCTTAAAGGTGCTTGCTGATGGATTTGGCAAGTGCCTTCTCGGAGCACCATCTCCGCTGCAAGCTGGTGTTTCTATGCAGTTCTTGACTTCACCACAGAACTCCAAGGAGGATGTAAGGCAGTGCTTTGCAGAAGCCATGTCAGCTCTTCCCCAGTAGATCCAATTCGTCAAGTATCCACTATTTTTATCCTGTAATAGATTTGCCCATTGCAGTTCTCTGGCTTGTACCTCCTCTTTTTTTTTTTCATTTTATAATTTGAAGTTCTGTAATTTAATAGCTTAGATATCTACTATATCATAGAATAACTGCAGAAAATTTAGTTTGGATCAGCTCAGTTCAAATCAGAAATTCGAATCCATATGTCATCCTAGCCTGTTAACAACAGTTATAGTCTCTAACAGTTACTGTTACTGAAGGAGATATCAAGGTATGACGTTTTTGACTGGAAGTAAGAGAGTTTCTTGAAATTTGAATATAGAAGACAAAAGGTCAAGTTCTAATTCAGGTGGAAAAGACTTAAAATCTGTGTATGTAATCAGCAGATTATTATGCAAGAAGAGACTGGCACAGCTGCATGCTCAGTGTTTCAGTTCCTACTGCTGAGATATGGGAAAGATTGTCCCTAATGAGAATCTTGTTTCTAAGCATGAGGTTTGGTTGGGATGGGAAAATGAGGAGATATTTACTTCAGTTCCTATATGCCCAACAGCAAAAGTGAGCTAGTGAAGGAATTCAGACTCCTCAAGGATTTGGATTTGCCAAGTGGGACATTTGGCAATGTTATTAATACCTAACCGATGCTGCGAACACAAGTCTTAGAAGCAACATCACATAGAAAATCAAGTTAAGCACCTAAATCAATATGTCAGTTTTCAAAGTTCAGGCTATAAGTTTGGGTTTAACTATATCAATTAAGTATGCATTTTTTTAATCTTAAATTTGCACCTAAAGATCTGATAAAACATACCCAAACACATGGAATTGCTCCTTATAGCAATGTGCACACCCTCCACCCTCCCTCAACACAGGTTAAAATGACTGGGGAAGCCAATACCTACCTCCACCCTCACGTGCCAGTGGATACAGGTGCTGTGTGAAGCCAGGCATTTTGGTCAAGTCATATATCATCTTCCCTGGGACATATAGCCCAGCTGACAACTATCCCACGAAGGCAGCTAAAAACATGGTATTTTTCCTGTGCAAAAGGAGTTTCAGGCAGGAGGTTTGGAGTCTCTCTGCTAGGAGTCACAACGTGCTTCAGATTCAGCACTGAATTTCTCTGGGTCCTGAGGGCACCTGCGGCCCTGACTAGCCCTGACACTTCCTGTGCCAGACTCTGCCCGGTCCTGCCCATGGCATTCCCCAAAGAACGTTTAGATACATGCTGCAAACAGACCATATAATTAATCCCAACACTTCCTTTGTAAAGCCACTTTCTTTTACACCTTGTAAATAATGCTTGTTAATTAAATGGCTGATAAATTATTAAACTGGGTTACTTAAAAAATCCTGGAAAACTGCAGGGCTGAGTTCACCATCTCACAGTTCCCATAATCCCTAAATCTCTGCTAGACACCTGATACAGATAGTACTTATGTCCTACCAGCAAGTCCAAGGCAAAGAGTAGTTCTCTGTTTCACAACATTTTCACATAAACACACACTTAGACATTTTAGCAATGCCTCAAACATCCCATCAGATGCTTATTATCCCAGAATAATATATGATATAATGTTACTGTGATTGAACTCTTGTATATTTTTTTTCCCCAAGAGGAAAAACCAATATACTCCATCAAATTATAAAGCTCTCTTAAAGGTTCAGAGTCCTCTACCTCCCTTTTACTCAACCTCTCACAGCAAAGCTAGGGAAGTATGTCTTGGCATGTGTAAAAGAGCAAAAGATCATTTTCTAGATAAAAAGAAACTTTTGGGGTGAATGCTTTCAACTACTGGTTTAAGAGAAGTGTGATGAGGAGATGATTTGGGAGGCTGGGATGACTGCTATATGAAAAGGGATTATTGTTAAGATTGATACTTTGTGGAGTGGTGTTGGGGAAGGCAGGAATGGAGAGAGAGAGATGGTCTGAGAAGGTGACAGTCCTTGTAAAAAGAATTATATTGGCAAATGAATAATATGAGAGGAGATAGTAAGAGATAAGCAATTGTATCTGTTTGTATAAAATGCCATAGCCCCATTTAACTCAGTATTTCTCAATGTGCATTCAGTGTATCTGTTTAGAGTGTGTCTTGTACTCATCCATTACTGCATTTACTTGAGAGAAGGAAACGAGCCAGTTTCTGAAATAGCAGTTCTGTTAAAAGCTGGGGTAGAGATCCTTGTCAGCTTGACTGGCAGGAGCCAGCTGAAATACTTCAGGGAATAGATAATGCAGTGGGGTGTGGACTGTCAAGGACCATGCTGATTAAAGGGCAGTTTAAAATAAAAGAAAATCTAATGGAGAAAAAGCATGATTTTGGTCTATCTCACAGCAAGTGCAGACTCGGTGTGATAATTGGGTCTAAAGTTTTATTTTATGCCCCTTGTTTTCAAAAGAAGCCAGAACTTGTGTTCTGCTGTTAATTTATAGCTGCTTTTTAGTACTTTTTAATCAGTAAATAGGAGAAAAACATTATATCACAACATTCCCCCTTCTCTCCTCCCCACATCATGCATTTTTGTGGTATTTTACTCTTTTATTTAACACCGACTGCTTCATTTCACCTTCTCTTTGAAGCCATTCCTCCCTCTGATGCTGAGAAGCATCTTCATCATAGGACCAGCAAATAACTTGTGTGCTACTAAGGCAGAATTGTGACCTTTGAATGCTAACCATTCCAGTCAGAGGACCTGCCATGCTCCTACATTGTCCTTCCTTGCTTACCCCTGCCCTGGGGACTGCCATTCAGCTTTGCATATCTGTATGGCCATTTCTTTCTCATTTTACTGGTATGGAAAGAGCTGTGTAAAGTCAAACTTCAGGACAGATGTTCAATTTCACAGTAAGATCTTAGATTCAGAAAGTCATTGCCTCATTTTCTTACTGAGCTCAGCCCTTCAGCTCTTCAGAGCTCTCCAATATGGGCTCAAGGGTGTCAGACGCAGCAAGGGAAGACCCAGCAGAGTCCAGAGCTTGTCATACTTGAGTTTACACAACATAAGAGAAATAAGAGAAATAAACTTGCAGAAGGCTGGTATATTGTCTTTGGCAAAGCAGCTGGCCTACAGCTGATACTTTTTCTCTGAGGACCTTTTTTGATGCTGAATCTGTTCAGGAACTGTGAAGTGATTTGTTATCTTCAAAGAACAGGTTTGTCTTTAGTGCTTTTAAGGCTTAGTTGAGCAAACAGATGAAGTGCTATTCCTACAATGCAGTAAAAAAATGGCACTCTGTTCAGACTATAAAAAATTATAATGAATTGAAAAATGAGAATCAGGTGAATGTGAAAACTTTTCATCCTTGGAAACTTCTCCCTCCTACCACATATATTAAAGCAATGTGGATGTAGAAGGTAAATCCTTTACTGTGTAGGACAACTATGTTTTATGCTGTGGTCTCTTAAGCTAACATCAGGAAATAATTGGAAAAATATTATATCAAAGGTCTTTTCTTTGTCACATGCAGTGTTTTCTTTTTAACATAATTTTCTTCCAATGTTATAATGCTGAGAAAGGATACATGAAAAGAAGAAATTAGCATTTCTGCTGCCAGAACTTCAGCTGTCACTGCTATTTACTAGCCCCTTTTATGTTCTCCATTGTAATATATGAGCAATTTTCTGTTCTTTATAACAGTCTTGTTTTCAGACAGAAATTTGTGCAGGTAGAACAATTCATAATTGAGTTTATTATCAGCATAATTGTCCATCCAAGGTAAAAACATCACAAGAAATTTGATTCTAGGATTTAAACTGTTTTAGGCATTAAACAGGAGATTTCCAACCTGTCATATTTTTAACAAGCGAGTAAAGAATAAAATAGCATATTGTGCTGAGGTTCTTGTTGAAAGACCATTATGTGGCTGTGAAGGAATGTTGAGGTAAAATCAGAGCCAGACAGACAAATTCACAAAAAATATGTGTGTAGGAAGGGCATTTGATTTTACTTGCCATGGAATCTAACCACAAAGGTTATCGGAGAGACCCATGTAGGTAAAAAGTGCTCTGAAACAAGGTGCTCAGTCAAAAAAGTTGCTGCTTTCCAGAGACATATATGGAGGAGAAACTGTGAAAACAGTGAAGTGACACATTGCTGGTGTTCTGTGTTTTAAAAAGCACATTGACACATGCTTGCTATAAAATAATTCGATTGATAGAATTGATATGAATCAGATTCCTGTAGGGACTACACATAGAGACACACATGCACATGTACACTTCAGAAAATCTCTCTGATCCATCTCTGGTTCCTCAGAACATCTGAGGCAGAAGAACTTTTCCAGGGTTCTTTGTTGCCCTTTGTTGGCTCTTCATGGCAAGATCTCTGCATTGGATCCCCACATTCATGTGGAGCTGCTTATCTCAACTACAGACAGATTATTCTGCTGGGGTATAACAATTTGCATGACAGTACTAATAGGAATCAGAACCAATTTATTGCAGTGTTTCCCTTTTAATGGCTTAATTATCTATTTTAAAACAGAGTTATATAGAGTTGAAATAAAATCAAATTTGTATTAATAGACCCTGAAATGAATATGCTTCTTTGTGGGGTTCACAATTAGTACATCACACAACTTCATTCCATAGATGTTTCTTCTGTATCTGTTAGTATGCACAATAGATTAAACAGAATTTACTAGAATTTACTAGTTTATTGTACATTTTAGTATTGAGGTTGGCAGGAAATATGCAAAAGACTATTTTATAGGGTCTTAGATATGATATAATTTAAAGGATAAAGGGTGAGTTTCCAGGGCAGAAACCTGAGAGGAACAGAGATAAATTCAAGACAAAAAAAAAGTCAATATTTCCCTTTAAAAACTGAGGCATTCCTGATATTTCAGAACTGCCTCCTGATATTTCAGACCTGCCTGAAACTATCCATGAAGCTGGCAGCAGAGACCTCCTAAAGGAGAAGAAAATTTGGATGTTCTAGATGCTTTAGAGTGGAGCCAAACTCTCTTTTACCCAGTTCATATGGGTCAGGAATATTCTGAGCAAGCACACTTACAGCCCTATCTACTAGCAGATACCCTGAGGCTGGCTTTTTCTAAGCAGTTTTAATGTTCTCAGACAAACTACAACAGTCAATAACGTAGGCAGACTAGGCGTGGCTTTCCCAGCCTTCACTCTGCTCTTAATCTTGCAATGTAGGTAAGGAGGTTATGTGCGGACATAATTTGCAATTCCACATTAAAGAATTTTTGGGCTCTGTGCCTCCTTTTCTTAAAACCCTAGGAAATTACTGGCTAAAAGAATATTATGGTAGTAATAGGAATAAAAGAATATTATGGTAGTAAGAAGAAAAATATTGAAACTGAGATTCCCTGTGCAACCTCAATTCAATCTTCTTCTGTGTCTGTGTTATTATACAGCCCTATATTAATTATTTTTCCCACAGGAAAATGTGAAGGATGGATAGAGTTCTGAGGAAGACTAATAATTGTGTAGTGAAAGAGGCTTTGTTTTGTGATCTGTACTTTTGATGGAGGGTCCATTAGAGAAAGAAAAAATGGTCTTTTGTTTCAGGCAATTGAATACAGAATTGTAAAATGTAGAATTGCAGCAGCGGAGTGCTGTGGGACTGGATTCTGTCCTTGCCTCCAGTACAAAATTCCTGTATAAATTTGTCAAGGCATTTAACCACAGACTTTCAGACTTTTAACAGATTTGCCCTCAATTTTAAGGGAAGTTTTTTTGAGATGATGGTTTCTGATCTGCAAAGGGATGAGCCACAAACTGAATTTGGAAGTAACAATACCTTGACTTTCCTTTTTTGAAAATTCAACTGTAAGAGTCAGATTTGTCACCTAAATTGAATAGAGAATGTGTCCTTTAATTTCTGCTCATCCATTTGGAGATAAATGATTCTTTCATTTTCTAAGGTGTTTGAGAAAAATTATTTGCTGTTTGTGAGGCATGGCTGGTACTATAATATAATGAAATGCCCATGAAGAAATCAATACATCTCTTCAGAGCAGGGTTTGAATTCTTTCATGAAGCCTAGAGCTGGGCACTGAATGCTGAATATCAAGACACTTTCTGGTGTTGCTGCTTGTCTGGTCTTAATGGCTGTTCTGTTCCTTGGGTGAGACTACAGACTCGTGGAAACACAGTATATAAAAATATGATTAAAGTTATTTCTTGACACATTGTCACAATGGCATTTAGTGACATTTTCTAATACTGAATGCTTGACCTTGAGTTTTCTGATGCATCTCCTTTTGTATAAGCATTGATAGTCTCACTATCTTAACAAAAATAAAACAGATCCTGAGGCATCTGAATAGTGCAACTCTTTTTCTTATGTGATCTCTTTTCAGAAGTAGCCCCAAAGGAGTAATTTTTTCTGATTGAACAAGCATTTTTTATTCAGAGATATTCTGAGAACCTGATCTAATCATCACTGATGTCGGTGTTAAGTATCACATTTAGTCTCAAAAGGTGATGGAGCTGACTGCTGTGGCCCTCAGTTCACAGCTTAATTTTTTCTGAATGTATATGGTAATTATCTCAAACAAAGAAACATGCAGTCATAAGAAGGCGACATTCATTTGCTGCCAATTTGAGTACAAAATCCAACAAATTCTCTGAAATTTATGTATTTTTCCATTGTTCTGTGATTTTGTAGCCACCTGCAGTATCTGTTTAGATGTGCTTTAAATTATGAGAGATAATTGAATGAAAGTGACAGGAGCAATGGGGTCTAAATGCAGAATTCTGAAGGTAGAAACACTCTGCCCTTGCCCTTTTGATCCAAATTGTGGCTTTTTCAAGCAGAAAGTGATTCAAGAAAATAAGAACACCTGATCTAACTGAATTTTAAGATAAAATGAAAGAGCGGGTGAGGAAACCTCCATCATTATGAAAACAATGCCATTCCTTGTATATACACTACAGCTGTCTAAATCTTCAAATGAAGGTATTAACTGAGATCAAAGATGTTCATACAAATGGAAAGGAAAGGCTAAAACTCAAAGTAATAAACCAGGTAACTATACTCATTGACAGCACAATGCTTTTCATTTAAATCAACCATAGCACTAGTATCCTGTTTCTGGGGGATATGGCACCTTTCATTCAAAAGGATTTTTGAAATATCCAGAAAGGAATCATTTCAAGTAGTTGATCCACTGGAAGTCTGACATCAGGTTAATAATGCAACCTGCAGCAGAGTGTCAAGTTGCCCTGATGTAGCCTTTTTTGAAACCCATCCTGTTCAGTGAGAAACAGAATGGATGAACTGCAGTGAAGGCTTTGGACTGGGACTTAGAAGATGCAGGTTCCCAAGCGTTACTGCTGTGACCTTTGGCAGGTCTCCTAAATATCTCTCAACGCCCAGCATTAGCACCTGTGTTTCCTTCTCTTATTCTGTGTTTTAGAGGAAAGAGAAAGCCTGTTCTCTTCACAATGAGGAAAAAATGGGATACAGAATCAACATGGAACTTCAATCCACTTAGCATTAAGTGCTCAAACCAGAAACTCCTTGATTTGCATAAGGTGGTCATTTTGAAGAGGAAAGTCAAACTAACAGTAGTCTCCAGTAAAAAGAAAGAAAAAGGAGAGAAAAGAGACAAAATATTGAATACTAACCTGGTGGTCAATGATTATTTTAGTCAGTTCTCTAGTTCATGCGCAGTTAGCTCTGCAGACAATGCTCAACTTTTTGAAGGAGGAGGAAATGGTGGCTAACTGTTTCAAGAGTGAATGGTACCATAAGCTGCATATCTTAATGTATGTACTTCAGAAGATAAGGATCAGAATTGACTGGTGCTTGACAAATTAGTTTGTTAATGCAAAGTATTTCTTATGTGATGGATAGACTTGCATTCATTTGATAATAAATTGATCCTATTTTCTATTTTTTTAATTATTAAGAGTAATAGAGATGATAATGAGAAGTGTCGGACTGCACAACATGACCACTCTGACATTTGAATGTGTTTCAATAAAAGACGTGTCTATGTGATTAATCTAGGGCAAATCCAAAGAAATGAGGCCTGGCTTCATAACTGGCATAGCCAATGTAATGTTTACCTAGGATTATCTGAATGCTAGGACACATGGCTCTCAGCATGCAGCCCATGTGCCTGAGTGCGTCCTCGAGCATCATATGCTGTGCCCAAAGAGAATCAACTACCTCAAAGGGAGGTCCATGGAAAGCAAAACCTTGAGGTGTTTTGAAGATCCATGTCCTTTGGTACTTTGGTCCCTGATTTGGGGCTCTAAAGAGGCATTCTGAGCTGGAATGTATTGTCTATACTCTGTGTAACTCCCTCCATCAGCTGCCTATGTGGTTTGTTTAAAACTCATGGATTGGCCATTCCTTTCCTTAACATACTTACAGAAGACTAACAAATGACCTGACATATTTGTCCTCAACTTGAAAACATGCAGTTCCAGAATTCCCATCTCTTAGTAACTCTATTTATTTAGTGGATTTATCCTCTATATCTTTGTGAAGCAGGGTCAATCTGTTAATAGAGAATTCATGATTCATTGTAGTAATAGATGGCAGCAAGAGTGAGCATAGTTCTGCAGATTAATGACAAGATATTCCTCTGGAAGACAGGATACCTGCTGAAAAGTTTGCTTATGGATATCACTCAGGGATTATTTAATTACAAACAAAATTTGTTGTCTTATGGACAGTGTAGGAAACAAAGTAAGGGGATGGGGACTATCAGACTAAGGGCAGGTCACTGGTTTGATGACTCGGTTAGCAGCAAAGATGGGAATGGAGTGTTTTATCATCCAAGATGATTAAAAAGAGACAAAATAAGGCAAAAGAAAACTTATAACATAAACTAAGAAATAAAAAATAAATCATTGTCTGGTCAGAAAGATGTTAGAAGTCACTTTGGCATTTACTTAATGTGAACCCATTATTTAGTGGAGGGAGTAGGCATAGGTTAAAGATTAGTAAATTCTGTTCCCATGTAAACTTAAAGCAAGATAATAGAAATTATTTTTTACTGGCACAAACCCCTTCTTTTTTATGACAATGACAATGGTGTTGCATTATTGGATGAATTATTATTTTTAAGTAAAGTAGTGCACTTCCAATACCTGGCAGTCCAGTACCAGGGCAGCAGGGCACCCTGTCAAAGCATCAGCACACTTTAAGTCTGGCTAAGCCCAAATCAAAGGCTTCAATAGGTCTTTTGACCCTGTCTTCTTGCCAGTGCTGCAGTAGGTAGCTGATAAAAGGTCTTGCTTTTTAGCTAAAGTCAGACTTTGTCTTTGGTTTCAGCCCACTGGATCCATTATCCAGCCAACACTTTTGAGAAACTGGTAAGAAGTCGTCCTAGAATTCATCAAAGAAATGTGTATTAACCCAGCAGTTTGAGAACCTGAACACAGCAAAAATGATTATGTTCTTTTATGTCGGAATTTGAATTCCAGGATCTGGCTCTGAAAAGCTGTATTTGCATCTGAGCTTGTGCACTGTAAAGTAAAAAATGTTCCTAGAGAAGATACTGAAACCAGAAATGGCAGGAAAAATGTATTGTAGGAATACATAGCAGAAGACTGATATTGTTGAAATTGTAAATAGATAGAGGAATATTACACTGCTGGTGGGGAGAGGGAATGAGTTCTAGATTGCATGATACAGCAAGTATATACTTCAAACAGCCACCCACAGAGCTACAGTGTACGTGCAGAAAGTGACCTCTTTGTGAGGCAGTTTCTTGTAAGAGTTCTGGATTTAATTATGGGTGCAAAAGAACAACTGAAAGATTTGCACACACGAAGGACTCTAGCAGAAGTAGAATAGAAAATAGAATAAAAATAGAATTCTTTTAGATCCATGGAAATCTCAGAAAGATTAAAATTATCAAATGGCAGAGATCATGAGCAAATATTGCAGACAGCTGTGAAAAACAGAGATTTCTGCATCAGAAACTGGGAAAATGCAGTCTAATTCTGCAGAGAGCTGGAGAGGATTTTAGTTAGTTTATTCTCACAATGTCAACGATTAATACAGTATTTTGTATCTTTAAGACCTCACAAACCCTACCCGTTTTGGTAGCTCAGATGCTATATGGTCTCCACCATCACAATTCCATCTCCTTTGACTTTTGTCATTAACTCCACGTTCAGCCTCTTGCCCTGCCTTTGCTGTACTCTGATGCTGGAGCACAGCAAAGCATCTAAACCACCGTGGAGCCCAATTTGATCTACAAGGAGAGGGTAACTTGTCACTCCATTTTGCTAGGACACAATATGTTGAGATTGAGTGTTTTGAAGACTTTCTGCACTGGGGCAGAAAGTTCTGCTTGACCTTTATCTGTAATTGAGAGGATTGTTCTTAGCTAAAGTCTTGATTTTGTTCTCATGTCAGTAATCTCAAAGTCACTGTGGTCTTATGCCATTTTTTTCCTCTCCAAAGCTCTCCCTTTGAATTAATTTCCTCTCTCACAAACTTTAGAAAACTGATTAAATATAATGATCCTTCTGTATGTTTACTTACAGTTACCCCACATTATTTTTGTCCCATTATTTTTCTTTTTATTGTCCTCAAATCCTTGGTCTGTAAATGTCAATGAATTAAAAATGCTGAAAGGAGAGAGAGAGTTTTATGCCTTCAGAAAGTAGCTTTCTGTCTACTGTGAAAGCACACAATGGCCTTCCTCACCAAAATGTATGAAAGAAGGCAATGAACTTTCAGAATATTTATATATTCCTATAGCATAAGAGCTTCAGATTATGTGTGTAATGTCTTTTGAGAGACTATGACGTTGTCCCTAATCAGCATCCGTAATTTGCAAAATCTTTTTTCTGTAACTTAGAGGATAAGGGCAAACTCCTGGAATCATGATCAGCCTTGGATGACAAAGTGTGCCCTTAACTCCTGCTGCAGGTATTTGCCTGCATCATACCTATGATTACTTTTCCAGGCTCTGTCTTCCAGTTATTCATGCTACAACAGGACTGTTTCATGAGATGTGCTGCCACCTAGTTCAGTTGAGAAATACCCAACTGGAAGCAAAAGCATGAGAGATGCTGCACATGTACCCGTGCTGCCACAGTCACTGAAAACTGTTCCTAGTCCTGGATAAGGCGAAACAAAACAAGAAAAGAGATCTTTTTTTTTCTCAGACGGTGACTTTGAGTGAATTTTCTGGAATTAGTTTTCTTCTATATGTAACGATCTTCCAATAAAATACATTTTGGTATGCATCTCTCTAAAATCTCAAGGTTTTTTTGCTTTTTAAATATTTTCTCTGGATTTTTAATCTTAGTAAAGAAGTATGGAAGGAAGATTATTTCAGAAGACAAATCAAAATACCAGAAAATGGTCATACAGATTTCTTGATAATAATATTTGTATTGTATCTGATAATTGTATCAGAAACCTTATGAAAATTTTCTTAAGGTACCAGTATTAATGCATCAATTTCTTAAGTGAACAGCATATTCAAGATACCAAAATCAGTGGAAGAATATTTTCAGTATTTTGATGATAAGCAAAATTAATACCTTTATATTTTCCCTACCGTGACTGATTATTTTAGTGACTGAAACAAGAGTTAATATTCATGATGAAATTATAATAAATGATCTTGTGGGAACTACATTTTCAACTGTAATATAGTTCTTACAGAACTACCTTTTTCACATTGTGACTTTGACATATTAAGCCTTAGAAAATCTGTTTGTTCCTGGAGTACCTGTCTAGCAGATGATAACATTAACTGATAACATTAACTCATTGTTACTAAAAGTTCTCTCCAATTTAGGAACAATGTTATGTAGAAATGTTGCATTTATCATAAACCCTATTTAGAAAGACAATGAAAAAGATCTAGCATGAGCAAGATTTTTTTTTTAGATCTCTTTTCCATATGTGGCATTAGATGGTAAAAGATAGTTACTCATCAGTCATCTTTGCTACTTGAGGTGTCAGGTAATAATTCAACATACATTTGAGGCTAGGAGGAGTGACCAAGGCTCCATACTTGGCATCTAGGATGTTCATAGAGTAGTAAAGGAGCTGTGGATTCTGTCCTTATCACCAAGAACAGTTGTGGGGAAAAAAGAGTGTTTTTTCCCACTGGAGTTAAAAAAATGCTATAGGAAACTACGGCAACAGTGTACAACTTTCATCCACAAAACCACTGAAACCATGCCAAATTAGACCACAGGCTCATATAGCCCTACAGCCTACCTCCAACAGTAGCAGGTGCCCAAGGAGATTAGAAACAAGCTAAGAATGCAGTAATAACTCCCCAGAATATTTTCCTACCCACCAACAATTTGTGGGTCAGGACATTCCTTGTGAAAGATACCTTTTTCTTCATTTGTCTCAATTGAATGTGTTTCATTTGTTCACTTTTCCTGGAGTAGTTGGAGACTTTTATCAGCAACAATATCTTGTCGCACCAAGTCCTACAGCTTCACAGAGATGTGAGCAGTGTGACCTTCTTGTTTGCTGTGAGCCTCTCTCCCTCATTTGAAGCCTCATAGTTCTGTACTAGAAAAAGCAGTAAACAGTCATTCCCTATTCACTCTTGAGGTTTTGTAGTCCACTGCCATATCACTCCTTGGTCATGTCCAGTCTGAAAGTTTTTGTCTGCCTAGTTGTTTCCCATAGGAAAATTTTTCAACAACTTTGAAGATCTTTGTTTTTCTTCTATGACCCTTTTTCATTTCAGTCTAATCTGAGCAGAGCTAATTGTCTTTGACTGACTTTGATTCATCGGGAAAACAAAAATTAGCTGTTATTATTTGCTGCACATCTAAATATCTAAGAAGAAAGGAGTTCTACTCCCTTTTCCTGCCTTTCCACATAGGCATTCATCATTGTTATAAGAAATAATTAGTTGCTTTCTAACCAGTAAAAAGAAAGTAAGCTGTTACTTACAACTACATCTCAGTCACCCATTCCAGAGGAAGTCAGCTGTTGCCAACAGTAAAATATCATCATTTACTTTTACTTTGTTTCAAGTTATGTATTTTACTTTATTGCAATAAAATTTCATAATCAACATTAAAGTAAAAAATGAATACAGTTAAACAATACACAAGAAAAGAAAAATTTTTAAATCCTGAATACTTTTTTTCTGTAGTTCAGCAATAATGAAATTAACTTTTCTAATGTCCTTCTTGAAAGGCTGTAACCATCATTTTAAAGATTCTGCATCAGGATACTATATGAAAGGCCATGAACATCCTCCCTATGGCTTTTTTTTTTTTCATTCTTAAAAACATACTAACTCTCCTCCCGTAATTTAGGAGTACATCAGGAGCAGTGGGATGATGGCTCTGGAGTGTCCATCATGCAGCCAGAGCTAAGGGCCATGAAAGCAGGTGGTGGTGGGATGGGAGGTCATGTTGGGGTTTTTGATGCTCCTCTGCACTGCCTCTGAGAGGGCTAAGGGCCTAACTCACCCCCGATCTACACTCTGGGAAAGAGATGCTGAAACCTAGCAATGGTGAAGTTAGCAACTGAGAAGTTTGAACATAGTTCAGTGCCTGAGTTCCTTTTTGGATCTAACTCTCTCTTAGCATGTAGAGTGCAGGGTAACAGTTACCACATTCATCCACAGAAGCTTTGATGTATCTCTTACATCCTGCTTAGCAAAGGATGGGGAGGGGGAAGCTGCCTGGCCTTAAAGCTTTTTGAACTATCTGCATGTTTAACTCACTTTTTTTGTAAATGTTCCAGATATGAAGCATCATAAAAAATACAAAGAACCGTATTATCTTAAGAGAAAGGATAAAAATTTAAAATTTATTATTTCAAAAAATTATAAATGTTGGAAATTAAAGAATAGATTTGGTTTTGAATAATGTTAATGTTCTTTTCCTCTGATATTGCTTTTAACTGTTGATATATCGTGCCTCTGAGGAAAAGGTGATATTGCAGCCACTGTTAGTAATTATTAGATAAAGGTTGCAATTGTGCACTTGCTTTCCTTCCCCCTCCACAAAGGGGTCTAATTGTTAATACATTCTCTGAAGAAGCTGTTTCAAGCTTTTCTGCTTGCTAGACTTCATCTGTGGTGATTAGCAGCCTCTTTTCTTTGAAGATTTAGTGCAAGGAAACTATACTTCTGTGACCTTTCATTTATGTTCTGAACTCTCTGAAAATTCTTACTTGGCACAAAAGAAGAAATGCACATGCCAGCCTGACAAAAGGAAAAGAGCTTTTTGAAATGGAAAGATATAAATCAGGAAGCAATTCCTTACCCTTGCCTACTTAGATATTTACTTTTTCTTTCTCTAGCCCAGGGAATATATTTATCTTTAGAAATTACCTTTCAGAGTTTGCCACACAGTTGAACCTTGAGCATGACACAACCAAAATTTGTTTTCAGTTTGTGGCCCTGATTTAGATGTGCTATACTGCCTGCCAAGTGACTGGTGACAAGAGTAATCAGCTCTAACATGCATCAAAAGGTAGACCTTTAAATCTGAGTGAGTCACTGTCAGACTGCTAATCTGAACTGGGTGCTCTTTATAGGTACAGATTCATTTTTTTCGTAGCATAGACAGTTAGAATAGACCATCTGAGTTGCCTTGTGACAGTGCTTATTTATCCACATTAGCCATGGAGGGACTCCAAGGTGACAGGGCCCTATTTAGCATTGGGCTTTTAAAAATAAACCTTTTGGTGAAGACTCCTACTTAAAATCTCTCTGGTTCTATCTGTAAAAATTATGATAGTACTTTTCTGTTCTTTGTTTGCTTTTTCTTTTCAAATAGGATATTTCTGGGGGAAAAATTAATGTTTTTTCATGAGAACTTGTGGTGTCCGCAATGGCTGAAGAGTGGAGGGGAGGCACAGATTCAGATGGGGCTCTTGTTTACTGAAAAATACGAATAATAAGCCATGACCACAGGCTTTAGTGGAAATAACATTCTCAAATATGATGCATGATAAAGACACTTACAGTAAAAGGGTACCAGGAAAGATCACAATGCTCCAGAAAACATTCCTGATGGCTGAGAAGAACCTTTGTAAACCTTAAAAGTTCATCAGTAAAATCTTTGTCATTTTGGTTTACTGAGCTCAGAAGGTTGACCTAACACCAATTGCATCACTGGAGAGTGGTTACTGAATTTAGATTTTTGATTTCCAGTATGCAATTATTGAAAATATGTGAATGAATTACCTGGAATGAGCTTACCTCTTGCCATGGGTAATCCATGTCCAGATCTCTGAAAATACACTACCCCCTCTGATAGGTAAGTGAAGTTATTTTCCTTTTGGTAGAGCTTTGTTCATGGCAAAATATATACAAATAGCTACTTTGCTTTTCTAAGGTCTTACTCATGTGCCATAAGATGGCACATGTATTGAATCCCTTTCTGGTGGTTTTGTACAACTGTTAGTTAATAATTCTTCCTATAAATCTCTGTAACTTTTGCTTCCAATCTCCAATGTTGGAATAAATTTAATTTTTCACAAGTTTTGTCAAAATAGTTTTATTTTGTTTCCTCTCTGGTGGTTTCTAAATAATTCACAACTGCCAGGTGATATGCCTTTTGCTATCTAGATTTTTCCTTACAGATAGTGGACTACTACAGTTAATGAGTTTTCTTTGACATTATTCATAAATGGATAAATCATATAAATTAATTCCATCTGACTTCTCTCATCTAAGAGAGAACATAAGGCATTATGTGAAGTATTTCTAAAAAATTAAGAGAGTGAAGCTACTGAAGTTCACACACTTCTGCTGTTTGCCTCCACTACAGAACTGAGTTTAACTGGTCCGGGTCAGTACTTAGTAGTACTAGTGCATGAGAACATGCTGAGTGGTTGGACAGTGTGGTTTGATAGATAATATGCCTTCCTCTCAACAACAGACATTGTCTTTTCTCTCCTAAACTTCACTCTTGAAAAATAAAATACTGTGGAATGATAATTCCATAGGAGGAAATGCTTACTTCTGATGTTGCAGCTGAGGTAGAGATCATGGTTTCATGCAACATGATGAAACCTTTTATTTATAACAATGCACTCTGCCATCACTTAAATAAGTCTGAGCTGATTCCATTGACATCATTAGCTTTCCATGTAACAATTTTCAAATTAAAAAAAGTCAGAAAAGTCAGATGACTCCCCTGAAATTCATGGTGTATGCTGCCATATAAACTGGGAGCAGAATTAAGTGAAGTAAGTTGAGTCAGTGCCAGTAGTAATAATTTTCTGTGCTACGTTATTTTGGGATTAGTCCCATAAAGACATGAGGTTTGTTCAAACCTTACTTTGTGATGTTACTTTCATCACCCTAAGAGGTATATTTTAAAAAAAAACTCATAAAAATACAAAAAATAAGCCTAAGTCTGACAATTTCTATTAATTATGTTAGGAAAACAATATCATATGCACTTAATAGAAAACATTTATGAATCAATTCTTACTCAACTAGTTATATACACTCATCTTTTAAGATATAAGCTACTTTTTTCTTCACATTTTTTAAAAAATACTACTCATAAAAGATTTTCATGTGTGCTTTTCCCATATTTTTCTTTTGGGATGAACAGTGCCCTGAGGGTTCCTGTGCTCAATTTGTTATTCTTGATGGAGGTTGCTGCAGGTCCTAGGGACCATCCCTCTGAAGTGGGAACAAAGGCAACGCTTGAGCATATCCTTGAAAGAAAAGAGTGGGAAAGAAAATTCCAGGCTCTTGGACTGGGGTGAGAGGCTGGAGTGTAGGAAGAGTGTAAACTTCTCTTTATGCTCTTTGATACACAGAGCTGAGATGGATAAAGAGCAGCTATTGTCCCGCAGATGTACTCTGAGCTAAGCCTTTATCAATCCAATCATCATTGCATTAATGAAGTCAGATAGAGATTGCCCTGAAAAAAAGTGACATAAGTCACTTTTCCCAGCTCCCTAATAATTTCCTTCCTTGGTTTACTATTAGATGCCAAAAGTTCAGAGGATTTGGCAGACTGCTGCTATCATGTGGCAACCCCCTTTGGTGCGCAGCAGATACGTTGTGGGTTTACATTGTGTATGTCCTTTCCACATGCTTGAACTAGAGGACTCTTTTTATCCTGTACAATGCTGAAGCATTGCCACAAAACTGCAGCTGGAGCTGTAAAGAACAGCATCAGCTTGAAGGCCAGCTGTCAGAGCAACTTTATTGGACAACAAGGCAAGATTTTAAAAAGAAAGGAACTAAAAAAGGCAACAAGCACAGCAGACTTTTTTCTTCTACTTCAAAAGTGGAGTTTTCAAGTGGGATTGCAGATTTCACTTACTAGCGGGCTGTAATGCTTTACCAATGGCAAGCACCTTTAATACCTCCAATGTGATGATTTAAAATTCTGTTTAGAATATGTCAGATTCTATTATGGTAAGAGAAGATGAAATCAGCTTCTTTCTAGACCCTGCTTGAAGGGATGATTTGACTATTTGCAGCAAAGTGACAAATCATATCCATTAACTCTAAAATCTTTGAGTGAAGGATCTTCAATCTTGCAGTACATCTACTAAAAAATGCCACAAAGTAATAAAGGAAAACATTAGGAAAATGTTTAGTAATAGAAGTACTTATAGTACTTATAGTACTTATGTTTAGTAATAGAAGTACTTTAAAAATCTCAGGGCACCAGGGTGTATAAATCCTTTTCTGAAAGACAGTGTATTTATACTTTAAATGAGGTTGGTAGACAAATCCATCTGTGGGCATGGATAGATTCTTATTTATTCTATTGTTATCTAGAGAACAAGATACTTTGTGTCAGAAACAATTTCATGTATGATGGGAATTCTCTATTTTCCTCTCAAAAGTTATTAGGAATCTAATCTTTCTTAGGATTAAAAATAAACTTGTTTGCAGTTTTGTTATACTGAAAGAGGATTTTTGATAAAGTAATTTTTAGCTAAATTAAAGACTTTCTAATCCTTACTGTGTCCTTACATCTTTTCACTCTTGTTCTCATTCTACCTGAGTGAATTCAGTTTCCTGTAGGCATGAAATCTATTCATGAGTAGGCTGTAACGCAGTCAGGCAATTGCATTCAGCATTTCTCCTCAGTTTCACTCTGTCTAGAAGAAACAGCTACTAAAGGCAGACTGCAAACCTGAATAGAGGCTGAAGGTGTACAAAGTCAGATTTTAAGGTGAAAAGCCTAAATTAAAATATAATGCTATAATAAAAATTATAATTTGATATTAAAAATAACTTCTGAACACTCCCAGTGATTAAATCAATTTGACTCAGCAAAAATTTCAGTGTCATGAGCAAGCATTTGACCCTGGCAAATATTTCTGTAATATTATTATGTCAGATTTATTTTTTGAGATCCCATAGAATTCAACTGTATCCCTACAAATGTTCCATAAGAAAATACCTGAGTGGATAAATACTGAACAGGCTTAATTCTTCCAGATTTTTTCCTGAATCCTGTTTATACCAAGGATACACAGAACTTCTTGCTGTACGAACTTTTACAAAATATTCACTTTTAAATTCTGTCACAGCTAAAATATGGTCAAATTTTATGAGTGTTTCTCTTTTTCCTTTAAATAAGAATTATTTTGAGAGCCCATGCCCACAATGTGGTGGTGGGCTTCAACTCTCCCTGGAGGGAAGTCTCACTTTAAAAGAGTAGAGTCAGAATAGCTGAACATAAGCTCTGGAAGGACAGTCTGAGAAGATGATGGGGTGGACTTTAACCTTCATTAAGCTAGTGTTGTCCTTTACAGAGTCATGACTGAGATCAGAATCTGACCTGCATATAAAGGAAAACATCCTCTCTTATGGTGGGAGCTTCTAGGCTACAGGGAGGTTCTTAACACTGGCAATAGAAGGGAAGAGGCCAAGAAAAAGTGTAGCTGCTGGGATTAAAAAGATTTAAGAAAGGGCTAGAAGAGCCTGTGGGGTAGAGAGATGTCAAGATAAAGCTAAAGTGTGCTCCAGTGTTTCCTTTTATAATACGAGGCAACGGGGGTCTAGAGCCTGACTGAAAATGTACCTGAAGAAGCTAGACCTGAATCCCTTATTTTCACACAGTAGCAGAGGATCCTACTCAAGAAAGAAAACTCTATGAGCTTTACTTTGTTCTCCTTAGTTACAGTAACAGAGATTCAAAGTGTGATGTGACCCTTCTCATACCTAGCAACATTTTATTTTGTGTGGTTGAAGTATAAGTGAAAGTGGATTTTCTTCTTTTGCTTCCTAGAGAAGTTTCTAGAGTAGCTTCCAAGCTGATGAAAGAAATGTAGATTGCTATTCACAGGAAAGCCAAAGAACATCAGGGTATCACTTACAGAATACTGAACCATCATAATACTGAAGGAGATCTGGAGGCACTTTTCAGAGGGAAATGATCATCTTTATTTTTCTTCTGCTTTAGCAAAAGAAAGAGCTTAAAACTGCAGGCTTCTGCACTCCATTCCCTTCAATTCACTCTAAGGCTCCCAGTCTTGTGGTTAACCTAGACACACTGTAGGTAGGGAGGTCCAGGATGGCAGGGAGTATGATGTAAACCAGTATGATATATTTAACAATTATGGACCATACTGGGAAAAAAAACAGGAGAATTATTTAAAATACAATGGAGGCTTAAGGACACTGGTAAGAACTGTGAGTGCATGACCCAAATTGTTCCTTTGCTTGGCCTGAGTCAACAGCAGAAATCACATTTTGTATTTTCAGCCATTGACAGATGCCAGTTGAGATTTGCTCATAGGAAAATTTTAGTTCACCTTAAAAAAAAGTTAAACATAGAGAACTGCATGAAAGTCAAGAAAAAAACCACAAAATCATAGAGTTTTTTGCTCTGTGAAGTGTGCTGTAGCAGATAAATAGGTGAGTATCTATCTGAGTATCTCTCAAAGCCCTTCAAAGACCCCAGAATAAAGAGCTGGCCTAAGTAATTTCTGGAAATTGAAATTTGCTTGTATAGAGATCTGACTTGCCATCTGACTACAGAAGCTTAGCCAAAAAAAAAGTAGATTCTGGTGTTTATATTGTGTGATATCTCTTTCAGTTCACCATGAATTTGTTCTCATTTTTTACTTTCAGTGCAAGCTCAGACAGTAATATGAAACATATTGAGGGCAAAACCTGCATGAATTGAACAAACATAGGAGCTATCTAGAAACTTGAAGCCCTGAATTAAAATCAAGTTCAGTACATCATATATAATTTCCTTGATTTATTTTAACTTTATTATTGTTATTGTTAGTATCGCTTTTTTGAAAGGTTAACTGTATGCTTCCTAATGCAAAAAAAGTAAATTGAATATTAGTGAGCGATGTGACACTAATAGCACACTTCCTTATTATTTCCCAATGTTGTGTTGTTTCAATATTTGAAATAGTTATTATTTATGTGTCTTTGGAAAGGGTGTACTTCAACAATACTACAGATGTTGAACTAATGTTGTGTTTTGCTGGCAGTAACCACCAAATTTTCCAAGGATGCTCGCTGGTAATTGCAACACTGTGTATTCTGGCATCTCATTCACCAAGCCAGTGTTTCCAAAATGCCAAATTACAGCAATGTGGAGGCAAAATATCCACTAATCACCTATTTATAGAAACATTAACACAGAAATAATTGGAAACAGGGATTTTCTGCACCTGAATGGTAGAAGAAAGGGTCCAGAGTCTTGTGTGCTGGAGTAATGGAGTTTGGGAAGAAACTGTGGGAAACAGACCCAGCAGCTGTGGATGAAATAAAGGAGATGGAGGAGAGAGAGAAGGACTGGAGAAAGAATTTCTCAGAGCAAAGCCAGAAGTAAGATGGTTGGAATAGTAGAAAATGACTGGAAGACTAGGCATTGTTCTTCAGTCAGCCCTTCAACAAGATGGTCCCAATAAAGCCCCCCCCGAAGGTCACCAGTAGGTATGCCCAGGAGATTTCCAACCAAACCAAGTCTCCCTCAAATTGCTGGCCTGAAAGGTGACTGTAGGTCACAGGTATGTTCCAGAGTGATCTTCAGGAGGAGTCCTTCTTGTTCATTTTGTGTCAAAATCCAGTTTGTTCCCTTTGAATTCACTGGGACTTTTCTGCCTTTGGGTTTTGAAAACACTGGGTGAAAACAGCAGTTGCTTCGGATTTTTTTCCTCTGGCACTGTTAGGCACAGAGATATCCAAAAGGAGAATATTTTGTTTTGTGATCTTGTCAGAGCTGCTCCCTTGGGTCCTCCTCAGCCTTCT
The DNA here is from genome assembly GCF_003945595.2 of Pipra filicauda. NCBI lineage: Eukaryota > Metazoa > Chordata > Aves > Passeriformes > Pipridae > Pipra > Pipra filicauda. The sequence goes on from NW_024104543.1 coordinate 380,256, forward strand.
CTTCACAGCTGACCCTGATTGCCCTTCTAGGAGGGGAGAACTTGTGGAATATGGTGACCAATGGCACATAAAGCAAAACACATGCAAAGCCATGTCATTCCTCTGTGTAACCTCCCTGAAAAAAAAAAAGTAATAATCTGTGTACCAGTAAAGGTCAAATCCTGGCCTTGCTGAAAAGACAAAATCCCTGGTGAATTCATGGAGCTGGAATTTTTCATCCTTATGTTCTCTTATGGGTGCATTATGTAAGGACAATTAATTTACTACCATAAAGTTCAGAGTAGGTCTTAGTGTGATACAATTTAAAATTAATAAAAGAAAGGGATAGAAATTCTTCTTTTTTTTTTCTTCATTCTTCCATTTTTAACTGATCTGGCAATTTAATAAACTAGATCATTTTGATTTAAGAAAATAATCTGTTTTGAATAACAACTCATTTTATTTTTATTAATAAATAGTATAATTTACCATCTGAAGACACTAAAAATATACTGCGAAGTTTGTCACATAGAATGACACAAACCTCTAGAAGTCTAGAAACTGTTATTAGCATGCAAAGTTGTCTTTATAAAAGTATTTTTTCATATTTGCCTAGAATTTAAGTATATGTAATACTCATCCATGGAACAATGAAGAATTTAGTTAACAATTTGTGTCAAATTGAAACAATGTACATATGAAAAACTTGCTCACTCAGTCACTAATAACTACCACCAACCACTTTTAGAAACTGACATTTCAGTCATACTTCGAGTTTAAAGCTTGAAAACTGTTCCAGGCATTTTATCTGCAATGCCATTCTCCGCTAATAGTTTGGCTCTGGTTTGCTGTAGTAGATCTGCTGAGGGTGAAGAACTGATTTGAACTGATTTACATTACCTGTAGTATACATGAAGCAAGGGAGTGCTGAATGTGAACAGCTTTGAGCAGAATCAAGTTAGTATTTGAAAGCAGACTAGGGTGAAACGTAAGGAAACTTTTATTCCTGTCTGCAGCATATTTTGCCATTTTATTGTAGTCAGCTGTATATCCTTATTTTTCTATGAAAAATTTGGTAAAAAATACCAGTAGAGAAGACTATCTCCCATTAAAACAATAAGGTCTTAGAACACAATAATTAAAAGAAACCTGAGAGCATGAAAAGGTTAAAAGGAAAGTTGGCAGGGTAGGTCAAACATTGTTGCATCTTGCTTTGTGTAAAAGATCTGTGTCCTGTTCAGTGAGAGCTGCTGTCCTTCAAGTTAAAGCCCTCTGTTATCCTATCCTTCATGCAGGTTTTGGTTCATAACCAAACTCTTAGGACACTGGCAAACATTAATAACATATAATCTCTTGTTATCAATAGCACTTGCTAGCTAATGATACATATATTACACATATTTCTTTGCAGTATGTACGTGAATATCAAACCACTGAAACTAGTGAACACCTCAGGAAGAGCTGCACGTCTGACTTGCAAGAGACAATCAATTGTGGCCATGCCATCGCCTCCTGTGCTTTAAAATCCATTTCAGAAGGGTTGTTTCTTCCACAAAAATGCCATGTTCACACTGACAGAAAGAAACAGAAATTTTAGTGATATTCTTTTGGCTCTGTATCTTCTGAAGACAATAAACTCTTGCAGAAGAAGGATAAATGGTGGCCTTCTTTAAATATACTGTTAAAGATTAATAATTTCAGATAAGAGCAGAAGAGAATCTAAATCTGTCATAGGAGTGAAAGATTGAGCTGGCAAAACTGAATGACACGACAGTTGTGAAGTAACTGCGTTTCAGTAAGCGCCATGAAAATAAACTGGTCTCAGGAAGTACTAAGTGCTCTTTCCATAAATTAGAACTGTTAGACTACATAATAGTCTAAATTACTTTAGGCCAGCAATAAAAAGAGACCAGAGTCTAGAATAAATCAAAATAATATTAGCAGAACTGAAACTGACGTCACCAGAAGTAGAGCTGCCTGCACTTCCTAGAAATTGCAGAGATGTGTGAAGGCTGGCGATAAGAAGGACAATTTCTTGGAAATGGCAACAGTAAAGAGAGCTACAGCCAAGAGTGGATAGATTTTGTAACCTGTCAGAAATGGGACTCTGCTCCGTCCCCTGATTTTCTTTGCAAACTGCATTACAGTCTAATGGATCAAAGTCTCTGCTGCACTGTAGCTTCACTCAACCAGAAACATGAGGGTCACTTCTATGCCAGTACAAGTCCCAACTACTGCAGAGCCAAGAGCTGCTCTATAGCCTGACAACTTCCAAAAGCTTTTCAGGAGCAAGGCTGGCTGCAGAAAAACAGGCCTACTTCTCTGTGGAACAATGTGGGTCCAGCTATGTGACTGAGATTTGGTAACCTAGATACGGTTTGGAAAGGACATCGATCTTTCAGAGCATCCAGACAGCTCTACTACATTAAAGTATTACATTAGGGAATGAGTGATCACAGAAGAAAAAGGGAAGGAAACAGGACTGCCTTCTGCACATACGTGCATCTTCTATCAAAAAAGACAAACCCATTTTTGTTCATTTCTGCAGAGCTTGTTTCCATACTTTTTTCACTATATCCTTAAATATTCTATGCCTTTTAAGCACTTTCACCTAAAGGGTTAAAAAATGTTTTCACTTTTCTGCTGTAACTCAATTAGCATGTACATGTTGCCTTGACAGACATGAAGAATGAATTCTGATCATCCTTAGAAGAGGCACAGCACAATCAGAAATGCCACATTTTTTTCCACATTGCTGTAGCAATAAATTTCATCTGCTGCTCAAACAGAGTACTTATAGGAGCAAAAGGACAGTTTAATCTCCACGTTCATTCAGTTTTTGTCCTCTGTAAAGAGACTGCCAAAAAAGTTGCCAATTAGTGCTAATTGTGGAGAAGGTTTTTGTGATGTGTGATGTGCACCCTTCTCCACTGAAAATTGGATTACAACCATCAAACTCATTTTCTATGCTGCCGATATATTTTATTCAGGTCACCAGCATTTCTGCAGTTAGCCTTTTTAAAAAGTCGTGCCTGATCAGACACAAAGAGAACAGAGGTCGAAAACTAATCGTTTTATCTAACTCTCTTTTCTCTCAATGTGTTAGATTTGTTTGAGGGGTTATGGTAGTTGAATTTTCTCAACCACAATACACAAAAACAAAATAAGACTTCAAGAGTCTTTTGGTTCTCATGTGGTTACGTAATAATACATTAATATAAAGAATTTCCATTTTTAGACATCAAACCCCTGACAGATGTTTTTGGATCTAGTTGCATTCAGTTAGTCTTCATTATTATGGCACACTTTGATCTGGAGAATTCCTTGTCTGTGATCAAATGTAAAATGAATTTAGTTTCATTCCCTTTCATCTCATGTGAGCAAGACGTGTGAACCATTTACTTAGCCCTGCAACTCTGTATGATGAGTATTGTCTTTTTCACTGGTTCCTGGTGAGATTTTTTTCTTTTTCTGGTAGATGAACCAGCTCCTTTATATGATCTTACAAAAGACACAGGCAGAATGTCACTTCACATTTGTCAAGAGCAAGCCCCACAATCTCTTTAACAACTGATGTTATACAATGTCTTGCAGGAGTTTTTTATCAAACTGATGTTAATTAGCCCAGAAAAAAAGGATAGCAATTAAGGCATCAAAACTGTCTTCAGAAAATTTGAAAGGTTTTACTCAACCTCGGAGAGGTAGATATTATGAAGGCTAACATGATAAAAGACCCCTTAACTCATCTCCTAAAGACTAAGCATTGTAGTAATCAGACAAGAAAGATTGCCCTTGTTTAGGAGTCTTTGCTGCCACTATTAAAGCTCCACAGAGTGTGCTGGAAGAGTTTTTCAGTAATATTAGTTTCTTTGTTTTCAGAGGTTTACGCCATGTCATTTTCATAGCTGTGTGCATTTACTATTCCTATATGTTGCTATTACAAGGAATATGGAAAACTCTTCCCCTCACATTTTTACCATCGATAGTTTAAAATAAAGTGTTACTATATGTGTTGAACATTTTGTCAGCCATTTAAGTTGGGAATTCTCAACTTGCCCATAATATTTTCTTTAACCTATTAGAAAAACTAATGCTCATAGAAGCTTTGCAGAACAGGTTCTTACATGCTTATTTTGTACATATGATTTTCATTACCCATTTATTCGCAAACTATTTTACAGCTGGCTCTTATGCCTTATGCCAATGTCTTTAAAAGTGAGACACTATCATGCACGACAATCCCCCAAGCAGGTAAGAGTGCATGTAAATTCAGTGATTTAATTAGCCCCTTACACAACATGAGGGGTGCCTGCATGGCACTTGCAGGAGAGACATTTTTAGACAGAACATGATAGTTTTAAATTTGTGGTCCTAGGTGCTATGAGCAATGCAGCTTCAGCTGAGTTTCATCTCAGTAGCCAAAACTGAGCCTGGCACTGCGTGACACCTCTGTTATTGTGGATTTCCCTGGGGAGTTTGGTTATGTTCTTTCCAGATTTGTCTTGCTTACAAGGTCCCCAGCTTCCTCTAGAATGGGATGTCAGTCCAGTCCTCAAGTCCTCAGCACTACTGTGCCACACCTGTTGAGCATCGATGGCACGAGTAAAGGCCCCCATATCTGCCCATTCCCAGGAACCCTCATGCCCCTGGTTCATGCTCACAGGATGTCTGACTCACCATCTGATCTGGAACTCTTAAACTGAGGTTTAGATGACCCTAATTGGAATTGCATTTTGCTCTTCTAGGATTGAGATATGGCAATATGCTAAATATCATACCAAAATAGAGCATAATTTCGACTTTAAGATACATTTTTTACCCAAATTATTAACCCATAACTTAGAAATATCAAATAAAAAGGCTGACCTTCTTGCTAAGAGCAGCAGTTATTTAATGAGACTGGATGTGGCACTAAGTGCCATGGTCTAGTAACCACGGTGGTAGTGGATCAAGGGTTGGACTTGATCTCAAAGGTCCCTTCCAACCCGGCTGATTCTATGATTCTATGATTCTATGTACAATGTTTTAGCTTTAATCCCAACCCGTGTTTATGATATCATTGCTTGTTTTTATTGTCAGTTTAGTGCATTTAAAATATTTATTCAAAGAAAGCTACTTTAATGCCATATTATATTGCATTAGGAAGGAGAAGCAAAGTTTATTAAATTCTTAGAAAGGTCAGTGAAATCAATAATTGCTGAATTGACCCAGTAGAAAAAGCCTGTGGAAGGCTAAATTCATCTTTTCAGTTCCACTTATGTCTATGTTGGGGCTGCTTCTGGAAGGACAGAGAAATTGCTGGCCAGTCCTTTAGAGTGAAAAGATTTAAAAAGCCAGTGTCACAGCTGGCTGGACTGCACAAGGAGAGGCCAGTGGTGCATTGTGGGGCTGAAGAAGCAGTTTCTGCAAATACATTACTAAATAGCGGAAGGTGAGTCTAGTTTCACCGGTAGAAAGATAAAAATATTATAAGCTATCTATTACTGTCCTTTTGTTTGCTTGGAAAAATGGATGATTGGAAAGTGCAAACAAACTTCCAGTCTAAGTGAGAAGAGACAGTAAGTATGGAGAACTGAGTAAGGTTTTGAAAACCTGCTGTTTCTTAAAACAGATGGTTAAAAATACAATGTGAAGGAGCTGATAAAATAACTGTTTTATCTGCCATGGTCCAAGAGAGCACCCACAGTGTGTTGTTGTTGCTCAGACGACATGGACATTTGTCAAGCCATGGTAGCTGAGTTCCTTGCAAATGCATGGGTTTCCAGTATCTGTCCAAGGCAAAGCTGTATTTTTGCTTTCTTACTACTTTGTAAAACTTTCTTCTGTTTTGTTGGGAATTCAACTCAGTGAATCTTTCTCCCCAACGTAAGGTTTTGGCAGGGATGCTGAACAACACGCGTAGGGTAGTATGCAGCTATTACTGATACCAATACTTAAACATGGGGCCCCGGTGGTCTAGTAGTTAGGATGCGGTGCTCTCACCGCCACGGCCGGGGTTTGATTCCCAGTCAGGGGACTTCCCTGGGCAGATGGAGCTCATCAGCCCTGTAAGGCCATCCATCTAAGAGAAGGTCACTCTAAACAAACCTACGTCCTGAGGACCTCGGTGCCACTGTCTGAGCTCACTCGGCCCCGGCAGATGAACCTCAGGATTAAAGGGTGGGCTCAGTTCAGCGCACACTGTGTCTCACCCAAAAAATCCACTGTGCAGGCTCAAAGGGTAAAGACCTTTCCCAAAGTCTTCATTCACGAAGACTGGCCACAACTTAAACATAAAGGTATAAAAAGATACATGTGGTATGTATGACCTGAAGCTCTTATTAGCACAGGATTGAAATACCTTTCAGAAGCCCTTTTTTACTTCAGTTATGTGAGCTGGTATAAATCCCAACTTACACTGGTAAAATCTTAATGTCGCCCAACCTTAATCTTATTTCAAATGTATCGTTGCCCTTTTAGCCCTTTTCTGTTGGAATGCAAATTCTATACGTCCAACATATTCCATCATTTCTATTTGCTTTCTGATTGGTTGAAAATCCTTGGCTGAATTTATTCTTCAAAGTTTTTCTGTCTCTAAAATGTTGTTTACAAGTAATTAATATTAATAACAATATTGGTTCTATAATGCCTCTGGATGGCAGTAAAGAGGCTGATGTTAGAGGGATTTTTTCACGTGTGATATTTATATGCCACAATATGCTGAACACTATATCAAGCACTTTGAACTCCCAAATGCTGAAGTTCTGGCATAATAGGAAGGTAGGGAATCTTAGTCTGAAGCTGAAATGTTCCAGTCTTCAAGAAACATTTCTGTTCTCAATTTTCTCTCAATAAATCATAACCTTTCTGGCTTGCACACAATTCCGTAGGCTATGGCCAAATAATTTAATGCCACTTGAAATCACTTAAATGTCATGCATGCTTTCTACAGCAGTACACATACAGAATAAATTGACACAGTCTGAAAATTAGCCCCTGAAATGGCAGATATGCCTGCTACAACTTATTGCTTAGGTAACTTAAGGGATAGTTCAACCGTCAAATTAATGGTCCAAAAGATACAATCATTTAAGTTAAAAATGAATTCTGCATTTTGAGTAGCATTACATCCTGGAGAAATGAATACACAAAGGCTACTTTGCAGCTGTGGAAAAGATTGCAAATAGTTTTGTTCTGCCAGCAACTGCCAGCCAGAAAGGGAACGCAGTGTTATGGGCTGCTGTTCTGTACGGCCATAGTGAAATTTTTTGTGCATAACAATAAAGCGTTATGCTTGTAGACAAATTTCATTCAAAGTAGTAGGGCCCACAGAGAGCCCATAGTTCCATCACATAAAGGGTGATAACAAGAACTGTGAGTCAGGCAGACAAGGAGCCTTTTGGTTCCCATAAGCATATCGGAATTAGTTTGCTATTTTCTTTCAGTTGCAGGATGTTGGGATTTCCCCTTCCTTGCATATAGAGGGGAGAAGGAAGTCCAGTGATTGTCAAATGTTATCAACGCAACTAAGGAGACCCCCAGAGAGTGGCAGGGCTCTTGTTTTGAGCCTAGAATGAGTGATATGTGCTGCTTCTTTAGAGATACCCTCAAGAGGCAGTGTCAAAGGCCTCCTGAGCACCCTGCTGAGCTTAAAGAGAGAGTTGTAGCAGCCAGGCATGTTATATTTCTGAGTTATACATCTCTAACAGCAAATCTCCCTTCCCAAAGGAAGAGGTGATGCGTCAGTTACTGCCAGTGAGTAATCATCCGATGGCATCAGCCATCCATGCCTCCACTGTACTGCACAGTGTAGGGATCCCAAAGGCAGTTTAGGATCTTGCTTAGTGTTGGTATTGAAGCTACTTCTAACCGGGAATATTTGTCACCTTTCTGGAGAGCTGGAATTCATCCAAAGAGCACATCTCAGAGAACTCTCAAATTTGGTAAAATTAGTATGCAGAACTAGGCCTGTCTTCTACTAAGAATTACAGCTAGGCAATCCTTCATTTCTTCTGTCAGTTGACTTTGAGAGAGCTTGCCTTTTAATAAAAACCAAAATCAGACCAGGGAGGAATACATGTAAACTAAAGAAATTCTCTGACAATCATTTTTGCAGATCTGTTTATGTTACTGTGTGATCCCCAGCAGTCATTCTTCAGAATCTTGGTAAGAAGGTCCTGTGGAAGAAGGCTATTGTCCCCATCTTCTTTGGGTCTGAACTGGTTTCAACTGTGATATACATATGTATGTTTAATCATGGCCAGTCTTTGCGAACGAAGATTTGGGAAAGGTCTTTACCCTTTGAGCCTGCACAGTGGATTTTTTAGGTGAGACACAGTGTGCGCTGAACTGAGCCCACCCTTTAATCCTGAGGTTCAACTGCCAGGACCGAGCGAGCTTGGACGGTGGCAGCGAGGTCCTCAGGACGTAGGTTTGTTTAGAGTGACCTTCTCTTAGATGGATGGCCTTACAGGGCTGACGAGCTCCATCTGCCCGGAGGAGTTCCCTGACAGGGAATCGAACCTGGGCTGTGGCGGTGAGAGCGCCACATCCTAACCACTAGACCACCAGGGGTCCTCACATATGTAGGTAGTCATACATAAAACTGTTTTTCCACTTGGGATATTTTTTATGGGATATAGTAAGCAGGTTCTCTGTAGTCACCTGAGAAAAATTGTTCATTAGTTGTCAGCGCGTGCTGACTTTTTTACGTAAAAATTACTTTTTTACATAAAAATTGAGAGTGACTCAAATGCATGCAAATGTTTTCAGTATTGCAACTTCCTGACTTTATTTGCTGTTACTGATTCCTTCTGCAAACATTCCCAAGACAAGATATCTCCTAAGTGCTGCTGGAGTGGGATCATTAACTTCCATTCAGTGTAATATTCTGTGGCTATTCCATTTTATTTTTCTGCTGCCACAATGTCAAGTTGTCTTTTATATTGATGCATCATGACAAGAAGGGGAAAAATAAGCATCTGCCAGTGTCATCTTGTTAGTCATTTAAAATAATGATATAGGAAAAGTGTGACTAGATATCTCATGTTTATAGAGATGAGTTTGTTTTTACTATTGCTGTTATAAAAAGGTGGAAGTTCTACCAAAACTCCAAGTATTTTTCTATTTTCCCAATATTTTAGCCTACTGCATTTCAGACCTCAGCTTTTCAGAGCCTCTTAAGAGCCTTTCCTTTATGGAAGCAGCTATTTGGGTAAAGTAACAGCTACTCAGGAAAGAGAGGCTTCAGGGTCACGTAATTGCAGCCTTCCAGTACCTGAAGGGAGCCTACAAGAAAGTGGGAGAGAGACTATTTACAGGAGCATGTAGTGACAGGACAAGGGGGAATGGCTTCACACTGAAAGAGAGTGGGTTTAGATTAGATATGAGGAGAAAATTCTTTACTGTGAGAGTGGTGAGGCAGTGGAACAAGTTGCCCAGAGATGTTATAATGCCACATCGCTGGAAGTGGTCAAGGCCAGGTTACATGGGGCTCTGACGAACCTGGACTAGTGAAAGGTCTTTCTGCCCATGGCAGGGGGACCTTAAAGATGATCTTTAAGGTGCCTTTCAACCCAAGGCATTCTATGATTCTATGATAACATAATTCAGTGATCTTCCAGGAGTGGAAACCCATATTTGTTCTGAAAGAAAAAAAAAATCACACTATGATCCCTCTGTGTGTCTAGCAAGCATAACAATTAGACTAGTTGTGGGTATTTTTCAACAGAAACACTTCAGGACTAAAAAAGCTGTCTTGCTACAGTTTTTATCTTCCACATTTGGAAGAAAAATGGAAGATGCAACTAACTTTGTACCCATCATACTGGAGCACAGAATTACAATCATTAAAATCAGAGTTTTGGATCTCTCTGAAGCACATTCCTCTCCATAGCACATGCCTCACATAACCTCTGTTGCATTCAAAGAGGGGTGTGAAAGTGGTCTTGCTCAGGCTGGAAGTACAAACTAATATAGCTCTCTAAAGAATGTAAAGCCACATACTTCACTCTCTCTTCACTTTAACACCATTTCTGAGATCCGTGCACATTGCGGTAAGTGATATAATAACAAGGTGTTGATGATTTAGCTAAAGACATTTGTGGGAAAGGTATGTTCATCTTATGTTCAAACAAAGTCTCCGACTATGTGAACAGTGTTTTCTTATGGGCCACATAGGATACAAATGGTAAAGCTTCAAACTGAGAGTTTAAATTAAGTTTGAAGTTCTGGACAGAGATCAAATACAAAAGCATGTTGCATTTAAAGTGTAAGACTTTAAACTGACAGTTTAAAATGTAAAGTCCTCATATCGGGACATGTTTCATGGCTCTGCTACGGGTTTCTTGAGTGAAGTTAAGCGAGTCATTTAAATCATGATGTGTCAGAGTGTTTTGATCTCAGAAAGGAGGATAATGACAACTGTTCATCAGGCTGATTAATTTCACTGAAGCATTTTGGAATCTCTGGATGGAACTTAATGTATAAATATGCAGTATTGTTACTGTTGTGACTGGGTAATTTATTTATTCTCAGGAGATACTACAGTTATAGTTTAGATACTGCTTTATACCTTAAGTCTTTGTTTGCAGTGACTTTTCTTGACTATCTTGGACTACAAACTTTATCTACCTTAACATAATAGTTTGAAGGAAAGCCATTCAGCTGTTATCAGGATACTTTTTTTAAGAAAAAAAATTCTTTCAGCTGTTAGAGAAACTGAGCAGGAGTATTTGGCACTTGGCTTCTAGTATGCATATGCAGTAATTTCCACCATGAACTGCTGCTTTGTTAAAAATAGTTTAGGATCCAAATTCAGTAATGTTTTTCATAAGGAAGAAGCATATTCTTCTTACCTAAGTGGGCAGAAAATATAATTCACACATACATTTGAATAACTAAAAATACATGGACACCTGCTATGGGAGTATATTAAAAACTTAGAGGTAATAGTGAAGTAAGTCAGGTACAAATAAGACATGTTAAATCTTTTATACAGTGGCTTTCAAATGACAGACATTGCGAGAGCCAGAAGTTCGAAATCTTCATCCTCTGGCTGCTTCCCTTAAGATTTTCCTAAGAGGGTGAGTGTCTCTCAACCTATGGATGTCTTGCCACTATACTGTTTTTGCTTCAACTTTCTAGAAGTGGAAAGGAAGCACAGTTAGAGCAGGTCTGTGATTTGGCCTCCTTAAATGATGCCTTTGCAGGCACTGACAACTCTACCCAAAATGGATATTTTCAAATGGTAAAAAAAGAAAAGAAAAAAAAAGAAAACAAGAGTTCTTTGGTTTTTTTTTTGGCTTGTATTCACAAGTTGTTCCACATCTCAAGCTATAAAAATATTTGTTTGCTCTCTAGCATGGTCTTTTTTTTATACATCCTACATCTACTCCAGTGAGGCCTTAGCAGAGGAAGGTCAGTCCTAGCAGTCAAACTGAGTACTGAGCTGATGCATACAGCTTTTCAGTGTCTTGCTCTTGACAGTTCATATCAGTCCTTTAGTTTGTGAAGATAAAAAAAGAGATAGGTCTGACTTTTATGTCCTCTGATAAGAAGTGAAAAAGAACCAGCTAGCACAAGTTTAAGGAAAGAATACTTGACAACCATGGTTTTTTTTCTTTTTCCGTAAAGTATCTGTCAGTCTAAAGTTTCAAAGTATCAAATACTCATTCACTTGTTTCCTAGTAGTGTTTGTAGCTATGGTAGGTAGGTCTTCTATGATTGCTTAGGATTGAGATCGCACAAGGCAACAACTGCAGGATTCTGCTGTCATTGTTCATAACTTTACCAGATTTTGGGCTGATTATATTTAAAAAAACCTAAATGAAACATTGTAGCCATCTCTGATGATTTGATTACATTAAGTTGTTTTGCACTTGATGAAACAGTACTGTTCACATAAAAGAAAGTTTCTTGGAGAAAAGAAAGGGGATATATCATAGTGGATTGGCCTTTGCATTCTCTCAGGTTTTGGCTAATTACAAACCTCTGAAAATTCAGACTGCACTAGACTTCCACAATATACAAGTTAGATCCTCTATGGACTTTCACAAAATAGAATTTGCTTCATACTTTTGCAGCTTCTATGCTGATCAAATTGCATGTACACCACTCTCACTTTTCCTAAAAGGATACCAGGTGACTCATTCTGGTTTGTTAACAGTGCAAAAAAATTAGGGTTTTTAAAATTTTTTTCTTTTTTTTAACAGAAAAAAACCCAGGTCTATTAGAAGTTATCATTTTGAATTGGAATGGCTGTAAGGAATTCTCTCCACACTAGTCCTGGTTTCTGGTCCACTTGGCTGTGCAAATTCCAGACAGGCTCATGTGAGGTGAGGCCATTTGGATCTTCTCCTTGCATCAAGCAAGTATTTATCCAGAAAACTGGATTCAATCAAGCTAAATAGTGTTATCCTCTGTCACAGAGATCAGCAGCCTCTCTCTAGCATCCAGTCCTCTTGCACGGGCACACAGATGGGGAATGCTGCCTGATCCCTGTTTCTACCACCTCTCTCTTATGATTCAGAGGCCTTATAAGCCAACAGCAGTTTTTGACAGCCTTTCACAAACATCAGCATCTAGTGCTGAGCTCCTACAGGCTCAGCTAAAGGTACCAACAATGGTGCCTAAGGCTATGCACTACCAGGTATTATAAAAGCAACCTAATACACTCTGGCTGTGTTAGGAAGTCTGAAACCAGGCATTGGAGCATAGGAGACAGTGGGTCTGAGGAGCTAGAGGAGCAATCCCCTCATGGAAGGGGTCCCTGTTTGCTGTTGGCAGTGCCTGATGCAGGAATCCTGGCCCTCTGTAGCTCTTCCTCTGGCTCTGCTCTGAGGTTCTTCCTCCTTTCCTTTTCTTCTTTTACCATTTCCCAAGACACAAGGGAACTTTCGTCTGGTTTTTCAGACAGCAAAATTTAATTTTGCTTCACAACTGTAAAAAGCTTTCAGCTGTCTTTGACTTTGTTCCAGAATAGGAAAATAAATAAACAAATAGGATTAGAATAAAGCATATTCCACTAATTAAATACTTAGTCGCATTTAAAAAATCAGAATAGTTGTAATGAATGCTGTTGTGCATTTATCTTAATGTATTTTAACACTACTAGTTGTTCATGAAAACTAACTTTAGTATATTTGGCAGTCAATTAAAAAAATAGGTTGTATAATTTAATCTTTATTACAGTGCTGCAAGTAATTTTGTATCTTACACAAGCTTTTTTTTAATCAATCAAAATGACAACAAATAGCTCTTTTTAAATAATATGCTTCAATAACCAAACTCTAGCAGCTTTAGAAGCACATTTTAAGCAAGTGTAAAGTTATATTCTGGCATTTCTTCAGGACACTTTCTTCTTGACTGTGTTTTATTTTACAGAAGTGTAAAAGAAGTGACAGGTTATTGTGTAGTAATCATGGGTAATTTTTAACTTCAAAAACTCCTCTGTGATCTTAAAAGCTTTTCATTGTTCATAGGCACAGGTTTGTACAAGCCCTGTGCAACATCTGTATGCCATTTTAACAGATAGCTATTGTGGTGGCTCTCCCTCCCAAAAAAGTTTAATTAGATCTGAAAAGCTTAAGCTCTTATATGACTTTGACATGTATGAGCAGCATCACAAATGTTCCCACTCAGAACTGAAAGATGCTATGGCTTTCATGGAAAAATGTTGCATCCCCAAATCCCGCTGAAATTGGTGAGTTTCAAGGTAAGCAGCATCTCAGAAGATGTGGTCAACTGAACTGGGAATATCTGGGAACTTGGAAATCTGTGGTAAATCTCTCATGCACTCTGGTGAACTTGGTGAACTTTTGAGTCACAGTGCTCAAATACTTAGCTTACACTTCAATGATATTCAAGATCAATAGAATAGAAAAACATAATTGTGTAGGATCTTGTTCTCAAAAATACATTCTTCATTACCACAACATGCACTTTATCACAGATGCTCCTCCTCTGGACATATTTTTCATTAAAAAGACCCTAAACTTTGTCACTGAGAACATTATACACATCATTGCAGTTGAAATGTATTGTGTATTGTTTATATATTTTCATGTGTACAAAGTAATTTACATTTCAGTCAACACAGATAACTACATAAGACTAAAATTAATCACATTCATCAGTAATATTTTTAACTTTGTAGTCAGTTTAATGTCATTCAAGGAAGCCATATATCTATTTCAAAGAAGTTTGAATTTTTAAAAAAATTATTATTTAAAAAATATATTAAAATACCAATTTTTAGAAATTCATATCAATTTCTGTTCCTTAAAACAAATCTTGAAGTAATAAAGCTATTCTTTTCTATTTAATATTTAAACTAGTAGTACAACTTTAAAGAGTTCTTGATGTACAATTTTGAGAATTACATTTACATCTTGATAACCAACTCAACATCTTAAGAGCCTGAAACACTTCTATTTAAAAAACTTATAGTAGAAGTAAGCTTAGGGTGGTTAGCAAGAATATAGTTAATTTTTGAACAATTATCAAAATCTACTGCTTCAGTGAAACTATAGCTACTTATGTTAACCGATAAACTTAATGCTATTTCTGTTCAAGCAAAAATACATTATTACTCTGAAAAACATGTGAGCGCTTTTAGGATTCTTTCCCACTTAATTCAATTCCATAGTCCTTGGTGTTAACTGTAGAACTGCCGCTCCTGTGCCAGGAGCAGCACTGAGCCCATAAAGTTTGGCTTCTTGTGTGAATCTGTCCCATTATTCAAAGCCCAGAGCAAGGGATGAGGTTTACAGTAATACCTATTTATAGCTCCTGCTTGCTCTGTGAGGCACAAGCAGAGAGTGAAATGGGATACATCTGTTTGGTTTGGTGGTGAGGAACCCTTCCGAGGAGACGAAATAGTGAGGACCTCCTGGGCTATTGAGAGAGGGACAAAGGACCTGAATCTCTATCCAGCAGGGCACTCGAAATGAGGTGGGGACTCCTTGAAGTCCATCCCCACTGCCCACTGTCACTTGCTGTTTCACATTTAATCAGTCTTGCATTTGGATTGCTTAGTGTATGGCAGTTTTCAATAAAATGTTTAATTTCTTTCATCTCCTCTTATTAAAATGCTTTTTGGCATATCCCAAAAGGAGCAGTCTTGACCTGCAGGTCAGATTTTGATACAGCCAATCCACTATCAAAGCTATGACAATCAAGATAATCTTCCTCCCTGCACTAAAAAGGCTAGGTAAAAACAGATATTAATAAAGCAGCTGTTTAATATCAACATTCAGAAATAATGCGATGTTTCCACAGCATTTCTATTTTATGTAGTGTAGTTCTCTTCAGCGATTGAAAGTCTAAAATTTAAAAAAACCTAGGAATGATGTAGGAAAATCTACTTATTCACACTACTTGAAGATCATCTCATCAATATTTCTTCTATAGGCTGCTGGGACAAGTCTGCTGTCGTTACTGTACAAGGCCTGCAGAGTATCTGAGGGAATTGTAAGACATGTTCTTTAGTCATGCTGTGAGTCATGACTCAATGAGCCACCTAAAATGGACCTGATTAAACAACATATCCCCTTCTGGAGGGATCTCATGGCTGTTGCTCACTGTTGCTGCTTTTAGTTGGCCCTTAATGTCTGTCATACCTTTCCATTTGAGAAGAATATGCCATACTGCAATCATTCTGGCACTAAACTGGAGGTCCCCCAGCATGAATGCTTTGCCCCTCCATTTTTGTGCATACAGGAGGATGTTTGAGAGGAAAACAGTCTTCAGTTTGGCATGACTGTTGGAATCAACTGTTCACAGTAGAAACAGTTGCCTTTCACTACTCTTATTTTGATATCTAAAGACAGAGCTCTCAAATTGCCCAGCAGGATTTTTTCAGGGCAAAAATAACTCTGAGTATTTTCTTTGATGCATGCTTACTGTTCCTTCACTTTGCATGATGGATTTCACCACGAGAAGCTTACCTTTCTGCATATTTCCCAGCAGCATGTAAGTTCCAGATGAGAAGAAAATGCATGTGTTGATTTCTAATACCTGGGAATTTGCAAAGAAATGTTTGCTGCATTCAGCCTGCTCTACCTCATAATAAGGGCAAGAAGAATATTCTGTGATCCTGCCCCATCTCCTGCCCTCTTGTCTCTGACATGGATAGTCAGTGACTCTGTTCCTGCTTTTCACCTCCACCCTGATGTGAATCCACCTTACTAGCCTTTTGTAAGGTCACTGGGGTAACTGCTGATCCCTCTAATCTTCTGCCAGGCTATTTTCTTGGCAAGAACCCATGCAGGATACATGACATTTGGTCTACTTTTACTTTTAAACCTCTTGTAAGAGGATACCACTATCTAATTCTCTAACTTCAGAACCTTTCTGTTTCAGAAATTTGAAGCTTTCTGCTGCTACCTCCATTCTTATGACATCCACTTATATAACAAGTACGAGGTCCAGAGTACTTAATACAATAATGTTACCTAGCACATGCCCTAGTTTAAAAAGAAATTTCACATAATTTAATTTTATTTCATAAAGTTTTGTGGTTTATGTTTTATTTTAATGCACTACACAAATCTAAAAACATTAGGATACAATAAATGGATATTTGTGGTGAATGTAACTGGATGATGTATAGGCAGAGGCATTTTCAGAAAGTGGAAGATTTTATAACAGAAAATGGAGAATACAGGGAATAAGTTGAAGCAACATGATCCATAATACTATACTGATAGGACTGTCTCCTATGTGTGTGATAAACAGTTCTTATTGTTAATTGCTCTACCATAAGAGATCTTCCTAATATATCCAGATTCAGTGGTTCAAGCAAGAATATATTTGCTGCCGTGTAGGCTTTTTCCTGTGGTTACAGAGATTAAGTTATAGCTATTTTATCACTTACTAGAAGGAATGACCCAAGTAAGGTAGATTTCTGATTGTCTAATGGTCTGTCACTGTCAGTCTTGGTAGCTAATAGTTTTCACCTCTAAGACACTGTAATAAAGTTACAGATAATTATTTTAAGTGTGCCTCTGCAAGGTATTAGGTATCTGTCTGTAAATGACAATGGTGTCAGACAAAGGTGGCTGAGCTCACTAGGCAGGTATGGTGCAATTCCCAGAACAGTTTAGTCCTCGGCATCCTCTAAATGTGGAAGGAGATAATTATTTTCCAAAAAGGAATAAGATACAGCAATAACAGTAGTATTATGCAAGCAACATGGGTTAGTTTCTGCTTCTAGATAGATAATGTGCTTGCCATAGTTCTGAGAGTCTTTTACTACTCCTGAAGTATTATATAATGCATTATTGAGTGAAGACAAGAGAATATTGTTAGTGCACTCACTAATTCAATCTTTCTGTGTCCAAGCAGACTGCTAAAATCTGTAGGAAAAGTTTCCATATATTATCAAAAATTATCTTTTAGCAGCTAGAGAAGATAGTCCTCCATAGCATGCTTTTGAGAAAGTTGGATGCAAAAGGTTTAAGATCAGAAGGACTGTGTCTGATAGCCACAATTTATGAGTTAAAAAAAAATAAATCTAATACTAAACATAATGTGCAGCCTTGAGTCAGCTGTGAGAGCAATGTGTGTTTGTTTGTTAAAAAAAAAACAAAACCAAAAACAAACCCCAGTACATTTATCAGCAAAACGCTTTAGAAACAGAAGTTTAAAGAAACTTCATTATTGAAAACAAAGTTACATATTTTGGAAAATGCATTATACATAAAGAACTCGTAGAGGTATGTCTATTGCATTTTAAAAATCTGTTTATTTGTAGGAATATGTACTGAATATATATCTTAGTAAATGAACTGCAAGAAAGGAGAAAAAAATATAAATAAATATAAATATAATACGAAATAATAAATAATATTAATATAAATATTAAAATGTAATGAAAATAAATAATACAAAAATATTATTTAGAAAAACAAGATAACAAAGCATATGACATTACTTCATTGAAGAAATATGATTGGATATTTTAAAGTAAAATCATCTTGTTGCAATGCAATGCACTTACCTTGTGGGAAGAGGAGAGTTGCCAGCATGGTCCTTTATGGCAATCTGAGAGCAGAGAAATTTGCACACAGACAATGTGCATACACAGATTCACTGAGTCCAATGAGATAACAAACACAGGGTGATGGACATTAGGCAGTTTTTACACTTATTTTACAGACCAAATTATAGATTAAGTAATAGACGAAAAGCCTAAGGAAGGTAAGTAATCAACACTGATATGCATAGTGACAACCTTATGAATTCTGACTTAAATATTTTTAAGCCACCATAACTAGTTCAATTATTTGTGAAATGACTCACTAAAACACATGTTAAGGAGGAATGGTGTTTTTCTACATTAGTGTTAAACTTTCTGATGAAGCCAACTTGCTTTTTATGTAAAGCCTGACTGATGCCACCACCTGCTAACTTGGGGTCATTGTATCAGATGATTTCCTTCTCCCACCTGCTGTACAGAACAGAGATGGACTTCAGCTGATATTTTGAAATACTAGTGACAAGATTGTAACTGTTTCTGTAGCCTGTATTTTAATCTAGGCATTTTCCCTGGAATATTCTGCTAATTTTAGTTAGTTAAAATTGCTGCATTTATGAATTAAAAAGTTCAGAATCTGATTACTTGGCTTTTAAGAATTATGCTTTTCTTGCTTATAATTTAGTTTGGTTCCATACTAAATCCAAACACTGAATTTACTTTATATCTTTTACCTTTTTTTTACTCAATTTGTACTTGTTTTTTATAGGGTTAATTGCCAACAAGATGCCAAACCATGGAGCATGGCATAGTATCTGTAATAATAACACCTCATTATGTATAAATTAGGATGTAGACTGTCCATGTCTTCTACAAACAGAAAGAGGCAGCCATTCAGATTTTACCTTAACTACTATCTTTGCCTGAACAGTTTCACAGGAGTGCAAATATGACAGTGTCATGTGTAATTTCTCCCTGTGAGCTCTGATTTGATGTGGCCAGTTTGAAAGAATGGCCAATTTCCAGGTAACTCACTCTATGCACTTATCTGCAGTTCCATGTTTTATAGCAGCAGTTTTCAGGAGGAAATGTGAATGTGAGTAAAGTACTTTTTCTGACAGCCATTTAAGTCCCTTTCAGGCCTCTAAGTAATTCTGTGCCTAGGGAACAGTCTTACAATTTTATTAAGTATCAAATAAAATAGCTCATTTTTGTCTCAAAGTATGATGAGAGAGCTTATCTTTATGTATGTGTGGGAGACTAATGTTAAAATTACAGTAGAACTAAGGATTTCTCATTCTTTAGTAGGAAATGCATCAAGTAGAGAAGCTTAATATTTCCCCAGTTTTATAAATGAAAATATTTAAAAGAAGAGGGACTTAGTCTTAGGAAGATAAAAAGGGAATGAAAGTTTGCTCATATTAAAAGTAATTTTATTCAAATTACTATTATTCAAATATTGTCCATTTTGTGACTCTGCAAGGTCTGAAATCCAATGACCTGATGATTTTGCCTCAGTGCTTAACAGAGTCTACAACACAACACCCTTTGCTCAGCAAGAAAGTCTTGGGATTGTCAATAATAGTTATTTGGATTTTGCTAGTAACATTAATGTTTGTGCCCTAGGTTACAGAAAGCACACATATGGTCTCTCAATACGGCTTTAGACAAATGCCTCAGTTTTGTACCTCTCACTTGCTCGAAGTTGCTTTATAAGTCTTACATGAAGTGAAACAGTGGCATCTCAAGAAAATATTACATATTCTTATTAAATCAATTTTTGAAGGACTGAGGGAGGTATCCTTGTACTTCTATACCCAATTCCCACAGCTTATAAATGTGGTGCACTTGGTGACCTGTTCATTCAGCAGTCTGAATTTCAAATCTCTTCAGGACCATAAATACTCAAGGCATATATTTTGGGTCCTGCTTGGCACTGTATAAAGTTATTACCTTTTTGTTCAGTGGTTGAACCAATTTTTTGTTTTGGTTCCTTTATTCAAACCTCATCTAAATATTTTTTCCTCAAAATTTTGGACTAGAGACTGTAAAAGAACTGGAAAAGCTTCCAGATTGATGCCATTTCTTTCAAGCTGGTGAGAAAGAAATTTTGCCCAATAACTCTGACTTAGAGACTTCAACAAGAATGACGTGGGATCCTTGTGTTCATTTTCTGTTGGTGCCTTAATGAAATATGAAACCATGCAAAAAGTGTGTAATATACAGAGGAACATCATCAAGAATATGAGGAACAAGCATGCCCAGTTTACTCTATTGAACAGTTAATGGAAACACAAGATCAAATTTCCTTTGGAAGAAACTGAATTAAACATAGATTTTCTACTGGATGAATTCTGTAACTGCTGGATGGTATAAAACATTTCTCTTTCTTAATTAGTTTTGTAAATCTAAAAACAAATTCAGCCTAAATCATCTCCTGAATGTGGATTTATTTATCAGAATAACAATTCCTCTGTAATTTCCTTGCCTAGTTGGGGCACCACTACTTTCTGCAAAGTCAGCATGTTCAATTTGGCTATCAGGAGATAATCTCTCAGAATGAGTAAAGATGGAGACACAATATAATTCTTTACAGACAGCTTTGTATTACTTTGCCATGGAAGTCCTCATCCATCCTTTGCCTTGGTGATCAGTTTGGTATTTTTCCTGTGAGTCTCATGGCTGCGAAAAGAAGTGTCTGAAGGAAGATTTAAAAATCCTGTATCTGAAAAAACCCAAACAAACCAGAAAGAAGACAGTAGTTTCTGGTATGCTAATTCAGTGACTATCAGCTGGCAGAGAGCTGACAACTCTTTTCCTATAAGATTCTTGCAAGACATGAAGCACAGACTCTCCAGGAATAGCCTGTTAATGCTATACATGATTTCTCTTTCTTTTTGTCTTCAGCAATGGCATAGTCAGCGTTACGAGTTCTCACACATGAATGGTATTCTAACAATGAATCTATCTTGCCCAGTGAGATACTACAAAGATCCATGAATTTGTGATGTTCCCACATTTGTATGATATGACTATAATGTGAAATTAGTGCAAAACAAGCTCACACCTCCTCTGAAACACAACACTGGGATTTGAGGATGTCCCATGATGCTAGTGGTGTGCCCTAAGTAATCCTTTTTATCATGCTACAGAGCCACACATAGCAGAGTGAGTGAAGTTCAGATGCCTCTGGATCCTTCTAGTCTTTGTGCAGTTCACTCACACAGACGTACTTTATTACAAATCTCTGATTTTGAGGATTTTAATTTCTTGTAATGCCAGCATTTCTAAATGGCACAGGGTACCACTGGGCCAACACTGATTTGAGTCAGCACAATTAGGAACCATTTCACTTGCTATTAACAATTTGATGCCCAATTTTATGACTGCTGTTTGTGTTTTGGAATGTTAAATTTATATTCTCTTGTGGACTAATTTTAGGATACTACCCAGAGTGGACTCTGGAAGCGGCTTGTAGCTAGGAGAGTGCTATGTGAGCCAAACTATCTCTGGCATAACTAACAGCCTTGATATGAGAGATGAATTGGGCTCTATGTCTCTTTACTGTAGGGAATACTTTCTCTCTAGCCAGAGTAACAGCTGCAGTCTCCTTCTGACTTTAAAAAAATTTTAAAAACATGCTTTTTTTCACAGAGTGCTCATGTCTTTGTCTTCACAGTCCAGTATTTCTAAATTTTCTGAATTATTTATATGGGATTGCTTGTACATCTCAGGTTAGAGGTATTTTTTTCTGATGCACACTTCTCTAGGGGTATGTGGTGACCTACATTTGCCTCCCCTTGAAATTCCTTCATCCAATACAACAGGTGCTCTGCGCAGATGGAGCACAAAGGCGGGGTGAAGGTCAGAGCAGGATTCCTTCCCCAGGGTTAGCAGAATGTGCAGATCAGTCTGCTTCTGTACATCCATGTACAGAGCCTCAGTACATCATGGTGCTTGCTTGCACAGTGCTGGGTATCATACCTTGTAGCTGGCATATGCCTCTTCACTTTCAGTTCCAGGGGATTTGTAGTGACATCAAAGTGTCTGTCTTCACTTATAATACACAAAAATAGTTTTAATCAATAATAAGCTTCTTAAGTTAGTAGTTATGACTGCTTGGTATATATTTGCATGCAAATAATACCTTTTACCATTAAGTTAGTATTTCATAGACAATGCTGCAGAATTATTGTAGTGGTTTGAACCTTGTTCTCCCCAGAGGCTAAGAGAAGTGGTAGACCCCAAGGGGTGGAAACCCCTGGAAGTTTTGAAGTTCTGCCCAATGGACGCTCCTGCAGAAATGTAAACATATCAGAACCAGACCGGAAAAGAAGAGTTGTAGTTTGGTTGTTGTAGGAGAGGTGGCCATGTTGTAGAGCCACGAGGTAGGGGCTCTGAGCCCCTTGGGGCCTCTGGCCCCCTCCCAGCCCCTGGCTGGGGGCTTTAGGGACCTGGAACAGCATAAAGCTGGGCTAGGTGCCTGTAGTTATGCCGGGAGATGTTTTCTCCATGGGCACAGAGCAGCAGCCGACGCTGACCAGAGGAACAGTGGCAGAGAGCCAGAGATAAGAACCTGAACTGAAGAAGCAGCAGAAGCAACATGCAGCACTGCAGAGGAGACTCCTGGAAGGAGAGCTGAGGAAAGGAGAGCCAGCAGCTGAGAGCTACAGAGTTCTTGGGGGTAAGACTGATATCAGCCCCCCAAAACTCCCTTGAGACCCCTCTTGGAGAAGAGGGACATGGACTCCTATTTTGGAGAGCAGTTTTGGACATGCAGCACCGGAGAGAGAGGAGCTGAGAAGCTCAGAGCGTCCCGGAGCTGGACCGGGACGGCCAGATGGAATGCGGGGGGAGATGACCTTGGCTTCCCCCCCTCGCACTGCTGCCACGGTGGCAGCCTGAGAGGCAGGGCACAGAGGCCCTGCAAGAGATACCAGACCGTCACGAAGACCCCCCTGTGTCTTCGTGATATGACGTGGTGAAACGACCTTGTCTGGGGTTACGAAGCCCACAGAAGACCCCACGGTTGTGAGGCGATGGGGCCGAGAGAGAGGCTTGGATACCTCCCTCGTGGATGCTGGCAGAAATCCAGCTATCAGCTGCTGCATGCATGAGAAGAAGAAAACCTGCTGCCTCAGAAGATGCTGCTGTTTAAGGATTGGAAGGGATCTGTCCTTCTTTCCCTCCTGGACTTTTATTTGGAGGGGAGAAGAGATCTGATCCATTGTAAATACTATATGTCATGGTAGAGATAGTTCTGATCATGTGTATAATGTGATATGGTATTTATTTGTACAGTCATTGTAATATATTTCCCTTTCCCCCACTTTGGAGTCTGGTGTGTTTTGTCTGGAAAAACCTCTCTCACATTAGGTTGAGATGTGGGAGGGGGGGGATGGAGCTAGGGAATTGGATTTTGGGACTATCTCAAACCATGACAATTATTCATATAAAAATAATTCAGGATCCCAATAAAAATAATTCAGGATCCCAATAAAAATTAAGTGAAGTAAGTTGTACTTACACAGTATGGTTTTCAGTGCTTTTCAGTCTCTATGTAAGCCTGTATTTCACAGGATAAAACTTGACTAACAACTTCATATTAAATAAAATGATATAAAAGTATTATAAGCTTCAGTTACCTTTGATTAAGGAAAGAGTAAACGTGCAGACATTAACTTCAGAGTAAGTCAGCATTGTTGAAAAGCTACTATAGTGTGAATGTAGATAGTAGTGGAAATGTATACATACTGTAGGGGAAAATAAATCACTTTTTTTCCCCCTTTACAGTATGTATCAAAATCACTTTTTTTCCTAGAAGAGTTTTTGAGTGAACATAAGAATGAAAAAGATTACAATATCAAATGGTTGCATCAATTTACAATGTGGTTCAAAATGCCTAAAGATTTCTACTGATTTCTGTAAAATTTCATTTGTTTCACTGCCTTTAAATGCTGTGGGTTCATGAGTTCACCTACAGGATCCCCCTAAATTTCTCCCCTGTGCCCTGGTCTCCTGAGTATCCACACTGTGCACACAGATGTGCTCCTGGGCTCTTTCTGCAGTGACCAGACTGGTTGAAGGGACAGTCCACTCCAGCTCCAGCCAGCGAGGGTGGATGAGACCCTACCATGATTAACTTCCAGGCTCATCTGAGAGTGTCTCACATAGTATCACTCCTGTCCTCACACCCTTCTTTATGCACTACAATGCTTGCAGACCTTCCCATCCTGCTCTCAGGACTAGAGAAGACCTTAGAACTGTGCTATCCAGTGTGGGTTGGTTTTCTTTGCTTCATGCTTGACCAGTGATAATTTTATTTTAAATGCCCTTTATTTGGACCCTATGGTCATTTAACCTCTATTTTACTCATGTCAGTAACAACACATTTTTATTTCATTGCAGCGTATATGCTGTCCTTGTGTACTGTGGGGGTTTCATGGCTAGATCCTCCCCTCCGTGCCCAAACCCTGGAGCTACAGCTGGGCTGGTGGGTGGACAGGCACTCTGGGAGGGAAGCTGAGAACCAAGAAGGATGGTGTGGTGTAAGTCGAAGGAAGAGAGACCAGCGTTCAGGATAGGGCAAACAGCATCAAACCTACATCAGTTTTAAGTTATTTGGAGTATGCCCAGAGCCCTTGCAGAAAGGCAGTCTCCAATAGTGGCTTGAGGATGCTGCTGTTTGCCCTGAATTTCATGAGAAAAGCCAAAGCTACCTGCAGTGACAGTGGCTGGTCATGCAGGAACAGCCCAGCTGCCAACACATACAGACTGCCAACTGACCCAGCCAGACATCTCCCTCCAACAGCCCCAGATCCCATGGCTGACGGCAGATGGAGCTGTGCAGGAGGCATGGTGGAGCACAGATGGGAAGGGCCATGTGATACAAGGCTCGGCATCTGGACAAGGCCAGCCTGCTCCAGACAACAGTAGCTTTGAGCAATGGGAGCTCAGGCCACTCTTGACCCAGTGCCGGAGGTCAGGTGGCTTTATGGTGTGTCATCATGGCTGGGTTTCACGAATGAAGATTTGGGAAGGGCTCTATTCACATTTGTTACAAGCACACTGGTGGCTAATGAGGCCAATACGAGATAGACATATCTGATTGCAAAAGGCACAGCAGAAAGACTCCTTAGGTGGTATATTCTGCAAGGCACGATTCTTTCTGCATTGTCTTTTCTCCTCGAGAGTGATCCTGCATGCGTTCTCAAAGGAAGCAGCAGTATTATAGATGGTGTGTCTCCAGGCCTCCTGATTCGAGGCCAGAGTAGACCAGTTATGGTGGTCAATATGGCCGAGGCTGAGATGTTGCTTCAGGGACCAGCAGCAACCAGTGGCAAGTTCACCATAAAGAATGATCTTAGGGAGGCAGTAGTCTTTCATCCTTGAGACGTGTCCTGCCCAACGCAGTTGTGTTCTCAGCAACATGGCCTCAATACTTGTGACTGCTGCTTGTTCTAGAACAGATGTATTGGTCACATAATCTGACCAGTGGATGTTTAGGATTGTACAGAGACAGTGTCGATGGAAGCGTTCTAGGAGTCGCAGGTGGTGGCGGTAGATGACCCATGATTTGGAACCATATAAAAGAGCAGACAGCACAATAGCTTTGTAAACACTGATCTTTGTACTTTTCTTCAAGTGTTTATTACGCCATACTCTTTTATGGAGTTTTCCAAAAGCACTATATGCCTTTGCTAACCTGTTGTCTACCTCTCTGTCAATCTTACCATCCGAGTAGATGAGGTTCTCTAGGTAATTAAACTGCTGGACTGATTGGAGCTCTGATTGGCCAATGGTGATATGAGGATGATGGAAGACTTCCTGAGGTGCAGGTTGATAGAGAACTTATGGTGTGTATACATATAGTATAAATATCTCAGGATAAGCATCGGACAAGTTGATGAATAAGAGAACTGACTGCAAACTGGGCAGATTTGTGCAATGTGTTTAGTGTCTTGACAAGAACATTAAATAAGAGCCTGATTTAAGTTGTATTCGTAGAGGTAGAAAAATGCCAAGATATAACAATAAGGAAGTAAAAGATATACTTCATATAGTCTCCTTTTTGAAATAAAATTTGTTATAAGTCTTACTTTTTATAACAATTTCACTTATTTAAATGCTGCCTTTGCTTTTCTGAACAACTGACCTTTATAACTCTACTACTTTGCACTTCGTGATTTTCAGTCAAAATCACTTACAAAAGACCACTTAAAAAATGGAAGCAAACAAAAGTGAAAAGATTTAATAGCTAATCTGTGGTAGGCTGTACTGGACCTAAGGAAGAAATTCATTAGCTATTCAGTATGCATTTTAAAAATCATACTGTCTTATCTACTGCAGCATGTTAAGCGCACAATACAAATATTTGAATAATCATGACATAATTGTAATCCTACTGAAACCCCAAGGAGGGCAAGTGGTATCAGTGAGCACAGAATATCCTTCTATTTTATTCACTTGCAAAGTAACTGGTGCAACATACTTCATTCCAAACATATCCACTGAGAGAAATAAGTGAAAAGAATAAATACTGTAAATAGATGGATGTATTTCACTAATGTAGGAGGCATTTTAAAGGCAACTATTCAGTAGCAAGCATTAATGTCAATGCAGATTTAATGAAGTCAGAATACATTACATTGCTGAGGACTGCATTTGTAGATGCAAACCAGCATAGTTCCACTGCCTTAGCTGGAGCTTTAGCAGTCTATAACTTCTAGCCCTGAAAAATCTTTTCAAACGTTTTCAGTTTCATCTCCTTTCTTCCTCTTCTGTTTCTTTGTAACCTACTTTCTTCTGATTTTTTTCCTCTACATCTCTGTTCTTTTAATAGGTCTAATGATTCTCTTCTTCATCTCTGCTTCAGTCTTCTCAGTTTTCTCCATGAACTCTTTTTTCTTTATTTCATAGAAACATATAGTAATCCGGACTGGAAGGAATCTCTGGAGGTCACCTATGTCAACCTCCTGCTCAGAGAAGGACTAATTTCAAAGTTAGTTCAGATTGCTCAGGGCTTCCTGACCAATTGAGTTTTGAGTATCTACAAGGATGGAGGCTGCATAACCTCTCTGTGCCCTTGTTCCAGTCCTCAACCCTTTTTTTTTTTAATTTTTATTTTTAATATTACATTATGGGCTTTTTGCAGTTCTGCTCCTTTAAACAGCTTCCATTATTCTTCATCTTTGTTTCATCCTTGTGCCTATCTCCACCTTTTTACCTCTTAAAGTTGTAGCAAACATATTATTTTCATGGTTTCTGAATATTCTGATATACTTATACTTCTTTGTATTAGAAATATACCCCTTGTTTTGATATGCAGTATTATATTTGCTCCTCAGAAGATTCAAACTGATGCCATATAGGTAGAGGTCACGTTGAATGACCACAGCCTATTGCCCAAAGCCATTCAGGTAACATAAATACTAGAACTTACTGCCTTAAAAAACCCATTTATTGTCCTTTGCTCCTGCACAGCTAACCCATCTTGTATTTGAAAATCAGATGTGTGCCTAATACTTGTAGAGTTTCAGTGGTTTCTGAAAGCATAAGTATAAAAAGGTGCTAAGTACAAAAAGGTGTTCAGTTGTCTGGCCTGACATTACCTGAATCACGAGATTCATGTTTGGAAGTTTACTTTTTGTTTCAGTTGAAAGTTAGGGAAAGAAGTGGCTTAGCTGGCACTGGATTTTGTCCATGGCGCTGACAGGAGCTACTGGAACAACTGGCAATCTAAATAAATTTTGTCAGTTTTAATTTGCTCTAAACAGTCAATCTTTAGGCAGAACTAGACCTTCAGTGTTTACTATAGAAGAGTTAGTGTTCCATTCTCATGAAAAATACAGGAAAAGTTAAGGACATTAAAATGAGATTTAAGAAAAATAATTTTATTTTTTTTTGAATTGTCACATTTGAAATAAGCGTTGCCTTTTCTAAAATAATGAAAATATATTGTTAAAAATATATTGCTAAAAAATTGAGTCATGTTCTTATACTTGCTTTGAAGTGATCTACAACAAAGCTTTGTTCTTGAAGTGAGAACATTGAACTTTTGACTTTCCTAATGCTTAGTGCTTCTGTTTATTTTTAGGACAAGTAATTTTGCAAATCACAAACAAGTGAAACATCAAATCTCAGTGAGTGGATATTTGCTTATGTTTAATGAAGTAGTACTCATTTACTTCATCACTGACAACCGTTCAAATTGACTAGGAAGGAGATAACTTGCTGCACTCTGATTACTGCTTCAACAAGTAAGATTCAAGTAAGGGAAAATTCTCATTTGCTGGAGAAATCTGAGACATGCAACAATTGCTCCTCTCAATTTAATGCCTTCCTATTGTTCATATATTTTATGTCAGCAAAATCAAAGCATTCATCCTTGAACTTTGCTCTACTTTTGCTCTACTCTGCCCATATATTAGTTTTCTGCAATATCTCCAGGTACCAAAATGCGTCTTATATCTTTGTGCTTCTGTGGTGGGAAGGATGGAGCTCTTTCCTCCTACCTCCTATTCTTTTTCACACCCAATTCTCAGAACTGGAGTTTCGTTTACATATCATGGTCAGTCTTCTCCACTGTGTGCAGTTTAAAATAAATAGTTTGGAATGCTAGCTTCCTGTTGGATTACTTTGATATTCATGGTATTTGGAGACATAGGCTTTCCGTTTGCTCTCACTTTGCAGAAGTCTTCAGATTTCAAATATTTGTTTCTTTTCATATGACAGTGCTTATCGGTGACCCCGCACAGAGAAGACAGTTTGATATGCATCTGAGAGCTTCCATTTTCTGCATAGTCAAGAAGACAATTTGGTATTCCCAACAAGACTCAATATTCTCAAGATTGTGCTGGATACCAATATACATTGGAACAATCCAGATATCCCTTCTACAGTCCTGGACTCTGACAGGGGATGTATTACTTTAGTAGTGGAGGCTCTTCCAGTACTACATAGCTTCACTCAGTGATCAGCCCACTCCCTCACTTCAGGAGAAAAGTATGGCCTCCTAACAACCTGGTTTCAGTAAGGCAGATAATCCACAAGCTCCATGCAAAGGATGCCGGGCTACCTGAATGCTGGAACAAGCAGCTTTATGAAGACTTTGCCCAGAGAGAACAACCGAAATGGGGGACCCGGAGTTAAAACAAGTCCCATCTGTCGACACCATGGTGTCAGGCTCTGCCTTGAGATGCCCTTCCTTCGTAGCTGCGTGGGCAAACATCTTCACCCCAGAGCTGCGGGGCAAGGGACGGTGATGGGCGGTGGGTGCGCGTGGGTGACACTGATCCTGTGGGACACTGACACCCCTGGATTTCACCGCGCGGCCTCTGCCGCTCCTGGAGGGAGTTCGGCGTTGCCAGGCTTCTCAAAAGACCACACTTTTGCTGAAGCTACAGCTCTCCGAGCTAGCAGCGCCGGCTGCCCCGCCGGGCGGAGCCGGCTGGATTGGGCCGAGCCCCCCGGGCCGCCCTGCCCACCCCGGGGCGGGCGGGGAGGGGGCGCTACTCCGCCATTGGGCGGCTCGTGCCCCGGGGGCGGGCCGGGCCCGGCCCGCGGTGGAGTGCGGGGATGGCCCCGCCTGAGGGTAGCGGGCACCTCCGCGCCGCCCCGCCGGCCGCGGGGGCAGCGGCACGGGAGGCGGAGGCAGGGACGGGAAGAGAAGGGCCGCCCTCGCCCACCTCGGCGGCGGAGAGGGAGTTGGGGGAGCGGAGGCGAGGGGCGGGAGGAGAGAGAGCGGGAGCGCGGGCGCGGTGCGGCTTTCCGCGGGCGTGTGCGGGGACCGCGGGGGCGGCGGGACACGAGGCGGGGCGCGGGCGCATGGAGGAGCGGCGCGGTGCGGGGCCGGCCCGGGCGGGCGGCAGACACTGAGTCAGCGGCGGCCCGGGGGCTCTGCGGGCACGGCAGCCGCGGAGCGAGCCATGCGGGGTGCGAGGCGGATGGCGGGTCTGCTGTGCCCCCTCTCCCTGCTCCTCACCGCGTCATGGGGAGTCCGCTTCCACCCGGGACAAGGTAAGCGAGCGGCAACAAAGGCGGCGACAGCCCCGGGGGTCTTGGCCTTGCGGCGTGTGCCGTGCCCCGCGGGGCAGCCGCCGTTCCCCGGTCCCCGGCGGGCGGGAGGAGGCAGAGCTGCCTCCCGGTGGCAGCGGGGCGGCCCTGGGGCGGTGGGGCCGGGCGGCCGCCGCGGGGTCTCGCCGGGCGTGCCGGCGGCAGCCCCCCGCCCCCCGCCTGTCACCGGAGCCCGGGCTGGCGCCACGAGTGCCCTGCCAGGAGCCGTGCGGATGCCAGCGAGGGGTTGCTGTGCTGCGGCAGCAGGCTGAGCCTCCTGCGCTCTGTTGCAGAGACCTTAGTGAAACAGCTCTCCTCCTATGAGATCATCACACCTGTCCGAGTGAATGAGTTTGGAGAGGTTTTCCCGCACACGCATCACTTCAGAAGGAGGAAAAGGAGTTTGGAGGCACCGCTGGAGCCTACTGCTTTCCGAACCCATTACCAGCTCAGTGCATACGGGCAGGTCTTCCAGCTCAACCTGAGTGCTGATGCGGGCTTCGTTTCTGCTGAGTACACGGTGGTGCACGTCGGCGCCCCGCAGAAGCAGTCCTCCCCTGATTTGCGCCACTGTTTCTACCGCGGTCATGTCAATGCCCAGGAGACGCACATGGCTGTCTTCAGCATCTGCGGTGGCTTGGTAAGCATGTTGGTCACTGCTTCCTGTCTCCATTCATATTCTTCTCCCTGAAAGAAATGTAGTGGGATGCCTTTGCCGGAGAGCTAAGCTGGAAATTCTTGGGCATCGTTCCAAATAGTTGGTCATGAAATGTCTTGGCATCAGCAGTGTGGAGTCACGATGATACTTTTTTGGTGGGATATACAAATGCTGCTTTCAAAGGATCTGTTGCTGGCCAGTAATATAGTTGGTTGATGTAACTCCTAACACCAAGAGCATTATAATAGAGGAAAAAGCATAACTTAGTAACACAGTAAGCTATTGATTTGATAAAATGATGCTGTCAGTCAGCATCAGTTATGTGTTCGTAGCTTAACAGATACTGTGATTGTGAGTGAGGAATAATGGTGCTTGAGATGATGGGAGGGGAGCTAGCGTTGATCTTTTTTCTTCCTCTGCCTTCAGCAACACTGTAGAGGTATGTGATATTCTAGAAAGTGGGAGCAGTGCTTTCTAAGTATGTTTCTGATAAAAGGGAGTGGGAAGCTTCCTGCTAACTTCAGTGGGAGTATGTCTATGAAATGCTTCTTAAGAACTGAATTGAGCAAACAAAACTGCAATGATATACATTCTTTACTTATCCCTTCATAAAATTTATTGCGTCTTCCAAACTGATAATGGAGAAATAGTACCACATAACTGTCTATCAAAACAGTTGTATTGTGTTGTTGAATTTTATAATTTTTTGCCTGGAAGTCATGAAGACTCACATCTAGTGCTCTACCACATCGCTATTTATTGAAATGCTGAGGGCAAGTCTGTGTGACGCGCACACTGTAAAAATAGGATGTTGTAAATATTACTGAGAATTTAAGTTGAAGTTGTTCCATTTTTTTACAGTCACTCAGGAAAGTAAAGGTGTATTTTTGGAACCTGAAAACATCCAACTTTGTATTCTAGTCACTTTCTACTAGCCTACAGAAAATAGAATGGAGTTCGTTGGATGTGTGCAGGAGCATTTAATATGTATTAAAAGAAGATGATACACATGATGAAAGAGAGAATCAGACATAACTTGTACTTGAGAGACACCTCTATCTTGCGCTTATTCTTGGATATTTGGGTATATGCAACCTTGTCTTTGGGTTGAGGTGTGTAGACTTTGTCTAGTCCTTGGAAATTACTGGAGAAGTGAGCATTTGAGAACAGTAATTTTGTATTCATCTGAGTTTTGCCTATATATCGTGATTTACAAACAACTGTCATTAGTTATTGACTGCGTTATCCAAAACCCTGTTCAAACCTATACTGAACACACACTGTTGTACTAACAGAGAGAGTAGGAAAGATGAGGGATCACAAATATGGTTGCTTTTGTTTTATTTTTTCCATGTTTCATGTTTTACTAGTTGCTCAAATACCATTGGATTGAGAATAGTATCATAGTTTATATGGAATAAATGAGAAGTTTCAAACCTTTCTTTTTTCTTAACCTTTTTTGCCTGTTTGAATTCTGTTCCTGTAAACCATTGCTCTTCAGTACTTGAAGGGACCATGTGCACTGAAAACAATTTTTCTGAAAAACATGTACCTACTGCATCTAAAAGTTGTCTCAACTGCCTTTTATTTAGCAATTCTCAAACTCTTCAGCACAAGACCCTCTTCTTCTCTGTACCAATTTGAATGTCTCACTTCTCGTTTTTCTCTCTCTTCCCTCCGTGGTCCCTCACTGGTACATTACAGCCTGCATCATGTATGTGACCACTCAGAAATCCCTGAATGCTTTTAAACTGAGCCTTTGCCTCTTCTAGATGAGCCTTGTGAACTTTCACTGCAGCTTCCAGTTGGACTTTGTGTCCTCAGTCATTGCCTGATGACAAAGTGCCCAGCCTAAGCCACCAGCAAAGGCCTTTCTGTCCTGATGCTCCCAGGACCTTCTCTTACCTCTCATTTCACCTTTTGCCCAGGCAAGCACAGCCTTTGAGGGCATGCAGCATACCCAGCATTATGGCTCCTTTCTCCTCACTAATGAAGCTGGTGAGGTATTCAGAAGAAGCCGAGCCCTGCATGGGTGCTGGTGCACTTTTGTGGGACATGCCTATAGTTTCCCAGGGAGGGGGTGTGTGGGGACAAAGAGGTGGTCATAGCCAGCTGCTTGCCTATAACTACACAGAGTGTCCTCCAACCTGACTCAGAACCTTCAAGCTTATGTTCTTCCTCATCCTCATGGATTCAAAGCAAATGTGACACTCATTGTGTGATTGCCAAGGGAGAAAACTTTTTTGGAGTTTAGAGAAGAATGGATATGAAAAGAGGGAAATAGAGGCCAAGTGGAATTGTCCTGTGAGATCTTGTCATTGTCCCTGAATGCATTGTCCCTGAATGCGTTCCCCACTCCCAGATGGGGCTACCCTCAAAAATTAGCAAAAGGGTGTTTTTATTCTCAAGGTTTTTAAAATTTCATAGGTGCATTCAACAAATGTACCTGCAAAAATACACCAGTCAGTTACAGCTCTTTTACTGAACAGTGCCATGCTTCATGAATACATCCAAACATTAAAGTCGGATTGCTGCTGAGGTAAGATACTATTTATTGTGAGCGAGACAGTAGAAAACCAGTGACTTGATAGTCTAGCATTATATTTATTTTAAGTAAATCCCTTCTTTTTGTAGATCTGTTTTCCTTGATGCTGAACTTGAGCTTAGTGTAATGGAAGTTAAAAAAAATATTGCTTTGAACTATTAGGTATAATTTTGTCTTCCAACCTTGCATATATAAGGCAATTGCTTATATTTGACCAATGCTGTAAAAGCTAGGGAGGAAAAAATGACCTGAACATAAATATAGATATACAAGAAATGTAACAATGGAATTTTAAAAATCGCTCTGGAGATGCACCTTAATCATCTGAAGTGAAACCAGGTACTTGTGTTCATTTTATCCTGTAGGCATCTATCCCCAAGTTCTGCACTACTTCATTAACAGCTTCACTCCTGCTTCTCAAGTTCCATATTTTCTGTTTTTGCATTCTTATGTTGAGTGTGTTCTCCCCCTTCACTCTGCTTTGCCTTTTCACCCTCAGTTAAGCCTTTTTCTGGTGCGCTACAAGCATGGACAAACCAGAGTACCCATGGAGCATTGCTTAATGGCTCTTGACACCCTGTGTGCAGTTTTGTTGTGTTACATTTCAGAGCATGCCCTGGGTTCAGGGGTGCAAATGGCACAGGGACGTTAGAAGGTCAGCAGGGAGTCTATAGTAATTGCAAGGAGGGAGTGTGTAATTAAGGAACTTTGGGATCCGTCAAAGGCAGAAGGTCATTTGGAGTGATGGCCTGGGTGCCTAGTTGAACATCTGATCATATACAGACATATTTCTTGCATCTGTAGAGTAATTTTTGAGATTTCATGCTTTATTTCACTTTATTTTCTTAAGTTCTGTATATTTTTTACTTTTACTGCATTAGTCAGTTATAGCTTTGTACGAACGCAGGAAACAAGATCTGTTGAGGATGTCCCTGGATGCATGTAGAGAGCTAAAGAGAGCTCTCAAATGTTAGCCAGACAGCAAAATCAAAGAGATAAAAACCCAAAAGCTTAAAAATCATTTAACTTTTGAGAACATTATGACTTGCAAGTTTGTTGACAAATACAAGCAAATACCAGTGAATAAAATGTCTTAAAATAAAGGAACTGTCACCATTTATTGCTAGAGTGCACCTTCAATTCCTAGCAGGACCCCATCTACAGAAAGGAGCTTTTTTTTTTTTTTTTAAATCCTGAATGAATGCTACAAAAACAGTTTGTTTAGTCCTTTGAGAAACTTGGTATTCTTTCTTGGGGGTTAGGAATATGTTGACTGATGCTGAGGATAGTTAAAATCAGTTATTGTGAGCTGGGAGGATGTGCCAAAGATGACTACTGTGAGAGAGGGAAAGGTAAGAAAGAGGGGGAAAATGCATTGTTTTGGGTGTATCATCTGTGGTATGTAGAGCAACTTCACATGTGCACTGACTGGTGGAAGTTAAGAGTAGAAAAGTACACATGAATCTCTTCTTGCATGGATTGCTAGCTGTCAGCTTTCTGCAGTCAGGGAGGGCAGGACTGCTTTGTTCTAGTGTAGCTTTGAAGTGTAACAAGGTCTGTGTGACAAGTTCCTTAGCAGCTCAAGGAAGCCCCTTGGTAACACTCCTTTACTGCACATCAGACTTACTTTTGTCTGGAGAATGGCAGGAGTATGAACCTACATGAGGATCTTCAGAATCCTCAGTTAAGAGGTTGTGTTTATTTTTTTGTTAATATGGGTCAGTGAATCACCTTTCTGAGAGGTTTTGAAAACAATTCTGCCTGGTACTATGGATGGATACAGTGGTTCCTTTTAAGGAAAAGTAGGCAGTCCTGGAATTTCTTTTAATGAAATGTGATTTTTTTAAGTGTTTGGTAAATAAATCCCCAAAAAACAGAGCCCAAGAAGCTAGTGTTAGCATAGCCATCATCTATTTTCTTGTGAAGAGCTAGTAGAGGTCACAAACTCCAGGTACTTGCTCCCCGGTTTTGTGCTTCTTAGTACTAATAACTTCAATGAGTGGAACAAACTACATTGTTTTTTCCAAGACAGCTTTAACACTTTTAACTGAAAGATATTATTACCTTGATGTAACTTAATGCTTTAACTTAAAAGCTGTCAGTTCAAGAAAGTTACCTTCTAAATCTGAAAGGGATTTTATCATTCAGATCACATTTATAAATCTATGAGCATCCATAAAGCACATGCTAGGTTTTTAGGTTTTTGTCCTAAAGTATTGATTCCAGCATAAGCTAGGAAAAATGTCCTATGAAAATGTCAACTCAAGAAAATCAATTCTTGTTTTAACAAACCAAGTCTTAATGCTAATGACTGGCTGATGTGAGGACTTCCACTTAGTGGCTCTAGTTTCTCTTGTCATATAGGTATACGAGATGAGACTCCAGCCCTGAATCTCTGCAAAACAGGAAAAATTTCCATGCTTCCATTATAATCCTGTGCGTTGTCTCTGATCAGCATGGAGTGGTTTCAAGTAAAAGGCTTTACTTTGCAGGTTAAAAATACAACGTTCTTTCTTTTTGGCTGTTGTTTTTATATCTAAACAGAACAAAAAGTGACCAGGAAGTAGATTGAACTCTGTCTTTCCTACTTGGAAAAGGTCTAGATTAAGAATTTTGTCCTTGATTGTTTCATTTGATTTTCCTTTTTCCTGCTTTCTTCTGTTTGTTTATTCTTTTGCTCTTGACTTAATTTCTTTGGCAATTTTCATCTCATTTACTTTGGTTTGTGTTTCTGTTATTTTTTCCCTAGTATGTATTCTCAAAATTAGGACCAGTTTTTAAACATTTCCACTTCTGTGACACTTGATCTAGCATTTTTCGACAAAAGTCCATTTTAATGACTGCAGTTGTCTCCAGTCTTCCCAGTGTTGCCCTGATGGTCACAGAATGAATGAAATACATCTTATAATATTATCTCATCCTTTTTTAGCTTTGTTTTCCCACATATAGTCACTATACATATTTCGCATACATCTGAGAATGGATCATAACACTTGAATTTACTTGAATGATTTCCTGTATCCCAGAGTCAATTTCTGCCTGCCTGCCTACTTGCCTTGGCAAAATCACTATTAATCACACAACTTGTTATAAAATAGTGAGACAGCTTAGATCCCCCCCTTCAGCTGTTATAAAAAACCTGAAACCTCTCCAGTGTGTTTTCCCCAGGCTCTACTTTTCCAGAAAGTACTTCCACAGATGCTATACCTTCTCACATGGGCCAGCACAGATCAGCAAATACAGTTGGTAATTGCAATTGTAAATGAAGGAAATATATGGAGTTGCTGATTGTGCAGCTGAAGATCTGTCACAGAAAACATCATTATTGAAAGCAGTAGGACCTGAGTATGTGTCTTGCTGTTCACCAGCGGTTCTGCATGAATTGTCCTTTAAACAGACTGGGACCTGCTTATGTAATGTTTTATGTCAAGGGTGCTCAGCCATCACTGGCCTGACTTTTACCCACATCCTGTGTCTGGTGGCCTTCCTTCCCTATGGCTACTTGGGCACATTCTGTTTGCCAAATAAATGGTTCTGATGGCTGCAACCTGTTCTTAACTACTGCCTTTATAGTTTGGATGTATGTGACACAGGTGAGTTGCTGGAAAGCTGTGGACAGCCACAGGAAGTTTGATTTACTTTTATACATATGTTTACATATACACATGTTCATTAAACTTCCAGGAAGTACACAGAAGGTTCTGTGCATGAGTGTGAGTCATAGGAGTGTCAGGGGAGGGCAGAGGGACAACACACATGGCCCTTTGCTTTCACTAGGTGAACTAAACTACTGAAATGGTGTGCAAACACTTTTTGGTTGGTTGGGGTTTCTTTGGGTTTTTTTGTTTGTTTGTCTGAAATTAATGCTTCCATCCCCAGGTGGCAGTCAACAAGTCAATAGTTAGCCATCGTGTGTCTTGGGAAACTTTGTACTCTTGGAATAGATAGGCTTTCCACATAAGGTAACGTATCTGTGATAGTCTCAATTCTCATTCTGTTTCAGACGTAGCCTCATGTAGAAAATGGCAAGGTTATGGTAGCAAAGCCAGACCCTGCGAGAACAGGTTATACCTTCTGGGAATGTACATATTGACAGAAGTACTCAAGGTAGCTTGAGCTTGTGTGGCTGACTAAGGTGAAAATCTAACCAGACTTTGTGTGTACTTGAGCAATAACTGCCTGATGGTGCTTGTGAGGTTGAAAGGATTATGTAGAACTATTCATCTCCCAGTGAGAGGAAAAGGTGGTTCTGCATGTACTTGAAAACATCAAAACTAGGAAGTACTCTTTAAATGGAGATAAGTTGCAATTGTAAATTTGCTTGACATTGTCTGAGATGGTCAAGGCAAGATGATGTGATGGAGTTTCCTCCGGATTAAGAGTACGGATTTCCTAGATCTATGGTCTATTGGAATACTTAGCTTCACGATAGTTTGTGTTAAAACCAACCCCTCTAAAAACCGAAAATCAAAGCCAACAACCCTCCCCCAGAAAACCCCAAACAAACAAAAATATCCTTTTATGTATATGTACATTTTGTTTTACCAGTTTCAATAGGTATTGCAGAATTCTGTAATGGAATCTCCATGCATATAACTATGAAGAAAACTGTTATGCATATTTTAGTTGACTTGTCTAGCTTGTCCACTGTGAATTGTATATAAAAGTAAAAATAAATAAGTGGCCTCTTTCTCTTCCTTCCACTCCAATGAATCTTGTTAATTGCCGTGAACCTCTGATCTTTCCAGCTGGCTTTGAGATTGTTATTGTAACATTCTCTCAAGTTCTCTGCTATTTAGCCAGTCTCTTTTTGTTACAAATTGTATTGAGAAACTCCTGAAATACCGTTTTCATTAGGTAGAGTAGCTTTACAAAGTGATGTTCAGGGTACCTGTTGCCAGGTTTTATACTTCTGCAAGAGTAATCTTTTCTCCTATGCGTTATTTGTTCCTGAGTGAAAGTAACTCAGTAAGGACAGTAAGGACACTGGATCCAGTGCTATGGTTATATAACGTGTAAACATAAACACGTAAACATAAAAATAGGTAAGATCTCTTTAGGCATTTACATGGAACTTAAATTTCAGTCTGTAAATAGGTAATTTTATTTAAGCAGTGATTAGATGCCTTTGCAGACCTGAATGCTTCCAAGCTTAGGTGAATGCCCCATTAATTCTTTTCGAGGTGTGATTAAGCATGCTAAGGGTGTGATTACTGTCAGCTTATGAAATCTTAACATCACAGAATTTGTAAAGAGATGTAGTTAGATCATAGTTAAACTTACGAGGAAAGGTGTTTTTGCCTATAACAAACTTCTAGCATTTTATTCTCTTTCTAAGAACTTCAAACATAATGTTGCTTTCAATCACTTCTGAAAAGGTGTTAGATATTTCTTCCTGCTACGTAGCTGGTGTATTATTTATGATTGTATTGCTATTTTCTTATTTCTCTTATGTTAGCTCTGGTCTTAAGAATTAGCTTGCAGCCACTAGCTCTTGTTGTATTTCTAGCTGAATTATCTTCTAGTTGAAATACTTCTTCTGGATGTTGGCAGTGTACCACGATCAGATAGCCTCTAATACTTCTTTCTTTAGTGAACTAATTAAGCTACGCTGCTTAAGTCTTTAATTAGAAAACATAACAGTGAAGCAGGAAGAAAAAGGTGAAGGGCTTCTCACATCATTCAAGAGCTTTGAGTAAACACGAGGGGGAGGGATGGAAGACAGGAAGAGAATAATATAAAAAGAAGGGATTTTGTAATTTACTTTGACCATTAAAGTGCTCTTGCTGTAAACTACTTGCGGGTTTTTGAGTTGAGTTGAGAAACCATACCTTGAGTATGTGAAAAATACTTGAGCATGGGAATAGAGATTACCTGGAGGGGAGTCTGCTGGTTTAGAGTCATGTTTTCCAGAACTTCAGTTGTTCTTTTAGAGTTTTTATGAAACCTTTTCAATTGTGCAGTTGGACATATTAATTCCCCGTTTCTGAAACCTGCTATATATCCCTTATGTTTTCCATGCGTTCTATGAAGTTGCTATTATACACAAGGATGTAATTTGTATATGGGCATCGTGCATTCTTTAACCGTAACTTCTGCAATATTTATTTCTATTGCTCTTGGAATAGAGCAAATACATTGATTAAGACTATACAGTTTTAAGCCACTTTAAACCACTAAGTCATACCATATATAGTGAGTAGCTGTGTTGATCCACTGAACCTTGATTTAATATAATGTGTTTAACTCATCCATAGTATTTTAAATCCAAAAAATAAATTATCATTCTCGTGTGAGTTTTGTCATAAATTTCCTCAAATCTATGCATATTCATAGTCCTGAGTAGCACTCCTTTTTGGACCACTTATTTATGATGTGCAAGAGACTGTTTTCAATTTTGTACTCCACTTCTGCTGAAGAAGTCTTTTAAATTTACTTTTATCTCTTTATCTGAGAACAGAAATAGAATGTTACAGACAGATTTCTTGTTAGATAATTTGAGAGGCTGTAGTGGGTTGACCATGACTAGATACTAGGTACCCACTTAAGCCACTCTCTCACTCCCCTCTGCAGCTGGACAGAGGAGAGAAAATATAACTAAGGGTTCATGAGTTGAGATAAGGGCTGGGAGAGATCACTTGCTGATCACTGTCATGGGCAAAACATACTCAAAGTGGGGTTTTTAATTAAATTTATTACTAACAGAATCAGAGCAGGAGAATGAGAAGTAAAATAAATCTTAAAAACACCTTCCTCCCACACCTCTCTTCTTCCAACTTCTATCTCCTCCTCCCTAGTGGCTCAAGGAGATGGGGAATGTGGGTTACAGTCTTTTCATCACAGATTGTTCCTGCTGCTGCTCAGGGAGAGGAGTCCTTCCCCTGATCCATTGTGGGGTCTCTCCCACGGGAGGCAGTCCTCCATGAACTTCTTCAGCGTGAGTCCATCCCATGGGCAACAGTTGTTCACAAACTGCTGCACTGTGAGTCACTTTTCCACGGGATGCAATCCTTCAGAAACAGGCTGCTCCAGCATGGTTCCCCCACAGGACCACAAATCCTAGCAGGAAAACCTGCTCCCGCATGGGCTCCTCTCCCCCCAGGTCAGCAGGTCTCTGCCAGGACCCTTCTCCATCATGGGTCTCCCATGGGGTCACAACCTCCTTCGGGCATCCACCAGCTCCAGCAGGGGCTCCTCCACAGGCTGCAGATGAGTCTCTGTACCCTGGTTATCCTCCATGGACTGCAGGGGCACAGCTGCCTCACCATGGTCTGCACCACGGGCTGCAGGGGAACCTCAGCTCTAGTGGCTGGAGCACCTCCTCCCCCTCCTTCTCCACTGACCTTGGTGTCTGCGTTGTTCACGTTCTCTCACTCTGCTCTTCTCAGCCTGCTATTTGCATCTGCCCAACAACTTTTATTTCTTGTTCTTAATTATGTTACCACAGAGGCATTACTGTCATTCCTGATTGGCTTGGCCTTGACCGGCGGTGGGTCTGTCCTGGAGCCGGCTGGCATTGGATATACCAGACATGGGGGAAGCTTCTGGCAGCTTCTCACAGAAGCCACCCTTGTAGCCCCCCCACTACCAAAACCTGACCATGCAAACCCAGTACAGAGGCATCTGTAGACGATAAGTAAATCCAGTTAATTTCTGATTTAATTTCCTAAAAATGCTTTGGCTCCTGTTTCAGCACTCTGCCTCTGTTGCTGAGTACATGTAAGTGACTTTTCTTTATTTTGTTTTACTAGAAGTATTTTTCATTTGGATCTCATAGCCCTTTTCCTTGTGCCCCCAAGATGTAATAACTCTATTGGTGTAATTAGCACCACGTGAAGTATCACTTTCATGAATGGAAGATTATAAACAGACAGTGTAGCTGGTGACTGAATTTTTGTAGACCCATGTGTTAGGAAAATGAGGAGCTAACCATGTATAGCTAATCAAAATCCACTTTTAGTTTTCATAGAGAAGTTAAAGGATTAGAATTGGTGGCTTGAAGTTCAATGTCTTCTTGGATTTTGAATGACAAATATCAAATACCTTTCTTAAGATAGAGCACTGCTTATGTTTAACCTTATGTTTAACCTTTGCTCTTTCTCACATACAACGTAATGAGTACTTCTCAACTTGGATAGTGTTGTGGTCTACTGGTGAGAGGCCTTCCTAACTGCTCAGTAGTAGTAATTACTTCTTTACCTGTACATTGTTGAAAAGGAGAGAATTCATTGAGGAAAGAATGAAAGCTTGTTGCCTTATATATTTCTCTCAGCTATTTCTTCCATACTTAAACGGGCAGTTGACCCTGGGATACTGTGTGAGAATCAATGGGCCTGACTGAGCAAGTGAGGAGAAGCTTGACTCCATTTTTCTAAAATAGTTATCCCAAGTATTTGTGAGGGTGGACTCTCCAATCTTGAAGAGGTTCTTTTATCATCTTGTATTACTCTTTGATTTAAAATAAAAAACCAAGAACAATTGTGAGGTCATGAAGCATAATAAAAGATTCTTCCCTTCCAGCTATCTATCCTAACTTTTTGATCTGTAAATTTATGGTGTGTTATTGTGAATTTTCAACGTGAGGAGCCTCAGTCAAAAACATATGTCCTAGTGTTTGGGGGTTTTGCCTCCTTTTTTTTTTTTTTTTTTTTCCAGAGTGAAAGTGTAGAAAAATAATATAGCCGTGTTCTTGCAGTTCATCTTTTCCAGTGGAAATCTGATATTTTATTCTGGAAGTTGAGTTTAGTTTAAAATGTAGTACAAACTCTTTCCTTTTTAGTTCTGGGCTCCTATTCTCATAATCTTTGTGTTTGTTGTAGCTGAAACCCTTTCTTTGTAAAATCCAAAAGTCTGTTTGTTGGAAAAGCCATTGAAGAAACAAATTCAGAATATCTACTCAACCTGTTTGAAAGAATAGGATGGAAGTAAAATGTACGTGTGAAATAAAGCAGTAGCAATAAAGTTCTTACTTAAATCTGAAAGAACGTGCTTTAAATGTGTGTTGTCTAGAAATAGGGTTTATGGTATGTCAGGAGAAAAGAATTAATTAACTTGTTAGTGTTGACCAATAATATGGGGTCAAATTTATGATGTTTTGTTTAATGGGACTTTAATAGTATATGTAATAAACACTAGCATGAATCTTAGCAGCAAGGATTGATGCTTTGTCCCTGAGTGGCATGCTCTTGTCTGTCCCTGTCATTTTTCCCCAAGGGTTGCACCTTAGGACTAACTGACAAGCTGTGTCATGTCTGTTTTCCCGATGCCCTTTCCAAGGAGACACATGGTGTTCTCAGTACACTCGGACTGCTGTCCTCTACAAATTGCATGTCCTGGGAACACTGGATGTGAGAAGGCTAAACTGAATGTAAAAAGGATCCGGCATGAAGACTACTTGCAAAGAATTTAAATGAAGCTGAATGAAAAAAGTGCTTCTATGAGTTAGATTTAAACAGTCTTGAAGGACTGTTAGATTTAGATGTTAGTTATAACTCTATGAGTTAGATTTAAAAAGTCTTGAAAGGAAAATACTATTTAGCTGTGTAGTGCAGAGGATCCATCTGTGCTGCGTTTACAGTATCTTTAATAATGTTATGTATCAGGCAAGATTACAGATATTTTGACACATGCCTGAAGCCTAATAGACTCTTAAACAAAGAAAACTGATAACTTCTTAGAAGGATCCCAAATTCAAGGGATATTACAATTCCAGTACAGTATCCTGGACACTAAGGTAGTCTTGCAGCAGTTTTTAAAAGACTTAGTAGCTTGTTTTAAAAAAAACCCTTCTCATTTATCCTGCTCTGCCACTCTCTCTATAACCTGGAGTTTCAAGGTTAACATGAACACCTCATCTTTTAAAGCATATTACATAGATTATTGCTATTATCTTATTGGTCAACATGCCTAACTGGCAAAACATCTGCCAGGATGCAGTACGACTACTCTCTTGAGATGCTTAATTGACTAAAGTGAGAAAGTTGCTAAAACATCTGAAAATAATTTGATGACATTGTTACATGTGTTTTCCTCCTCATGGTCTCCTGAAGTGAAGTTCTTAAACCATAGGAAACTATAAATTTGGTTAGAAGTGCAGTGAGAAAGAAGCAATTCTGTTTTAGGATTTCATAATTAAAAGGATTATGGGGCAGGGGGTTGGGGAAAAGGAGCTTAATTTTTGTTCTTTTTCTTTGTGTATGTGTTTTTGTTAGTAATCAAGTTCTTTTGGTTCCCATTACATAGTTAATGTGTGTCTGAGATGGGTGGGGGGGGTGTGTGTGTGTTGGGGGAATCAAGGAGAAAAACCCTTTAATGTCACTGTCATCTTTGAATTCCTGGTACTCGTTTCAAAGTCTTTAAAAAGAATATCAGGTTAACATTGTTTCTAATTTATGAGGAAAATTCAATTTCAGAAGAAAAATATTATATAAATTATGTTAAGGACAGAAGGCAACAAATCAGTCCAGAATTTGGACAGCACTCAAATTCTGAAGTTCTTGATGGCCTCTGCTCTCCTTTGCAGCATTCTCAACTGGTCCTGCTTGGTTATACCTAGTTTTGCTTTATTTTTGTTATCCCCTTTGTTTCATTAACTCTGTGTAGTGATTACCTGTGATCCTTTGTTAATATGCAAGATAGTCTGA
This sequence comes from Pipra filicauda, assembly GCF_003945595.2. Lineage (NCBI taxonomy): Eukaryota > Metazoa > Chordata > Aves > Passeriformes > Pipridae > Pipra > Pipra filicauda. The sequence goes on from NW_024104543.1 coordinate 424,091, forward strand.
GTTACCCTGGTGGGACAAGTCTCTGAAAGCAAAATTCTCTTCCAGCTTCCATCTCCAGTGCCCACTGAGGTTTCCTCTGTCTACATGTAAATGTATTATCATTAACTTCAAAATATTATCATAAATAATTTTTATTTCAATGAAATTTATTTTTATATCAGTATTTTTAGTGGAAAATAAGTCAATTACTTTAAGTCAATTACTTCTCTTACTTTCAGATGGGCATCTTTAAGGCACATGATGGTGAATACATTTTAGAACCTCTGATGAAAGCAGATGGAGGTGAACATGAAGATGAACATAACAAACCACATCTAATATACAGACACGAAGAACTTAAAAAAAAGTACCAGAAATCTCATAAACCTTGTGAAATTTCAGGTATAGTCATACTTTAAATTTCGTTGTGACTTTTTCAAATGTCAGATTTTTTTTTAAAAAAGTGGCAAGATTTAATGTTGTAAGTAATATTTCTCCAGATTGTTCCATTTGAACCTGCATATTTCTTTCACATGGGCTTGACAGGTCTCCCTTTTGTTTTGTGTCAGTGGCTAATTCAAAAGTAGGACAGAATGTGCATATAAAAAAAGAAATCATGATATTGCAAGAACTTCTCTGTGGGTTTGATTTTTCAGTGTTTACATATGGGACAATGTAGGTGTAAGAGTAGATCCATGGAAGTTGTTGCTTATATTCACAAAAGATAATGAACTTATTGTAAGTTTAACAGATAGTACAGGACATCTGTCTTCCTTAATAATGGAAGTATATAATATTAACCATTAATGTAGAGTTTTGTCTTTATGAGTATTTTAATAATTTATTCATGCTACATTTTAATAATATTTAGTTGTATTTAAAATAGAGTGGAGTAATTTACAAGCACATTATTAGGATATGTGACAAGTGAATGGTTGTACTGTCACAGATTCACAGTATATAGGTTAATCATAATCATGGCCCTCTGATTATTACCCGCTTCTGGTTTCCAGGTTGGTAGTGATGAGGTTGAGAAGTCCTAGGGCAATCAAAAAGGACTTCAGGGCACTGGGACAACTAGTTGAAGGGACAGGATCCCAGGTGGTGTTTTTCCCCCTCCCTTCGGTGGCAGGGAAGAACTTTGAAAGGAACGGGAGTACCCACCTGATGAACAAGTGGCTCAAAGACTGGTGCCATCCTTGGAATTTTGGCTTTTTTGATCATGGGGTGATTTGCCTGGCACCAGGCTGGAGACAGATGAGGTTCACCTGTCTAAAAGGGGAGAAGGATTCTAGCCCGTGAGTTGGCAGGCCTGACTGAGAGGGATTTAAACTAGGTTTAAAGGGGGAGGGTGGTAAGACCAGGCTCACTAGAGATGAGCCTGGGGATGTCATGCAAGTGCTGGGGGTGGAATCAATAGCCCAGCTGAAGTGCATCTATACCAGTGCACAGAGTATGGGAAACCAATAGGAGGACCTTTGTGCAGCAGGAAAGCTATGTAGTCGCCATCACGGAAACATGGTGAGATGACTTACATAACTGGAGTGTTGCCATGGATGACTATAAGCTCTTCAGAAAGGACAGGTGAGGAAGGAGAAGCAGTGGGCTGGCTCTGTACATTAGGGAGTGTTTTGACTATATAGAGCTCAAGGATAATAATGGTAAGGTTGAGTGCCTGAGTAAGAATCAGGGGGAAGACTAACAGGGCAGAAATCCTAGTGAAAGTCTGTTGTAGACCACCCAACCAGGATGAAGAGGCAGATAAAGTACTCTATAAGCTGCTGGCTGACATTTCATGAAACAGAAACTCAACACAGTGGAGAGGAGGCAGTCTAGGACGTTCCTGGAGTGTGTGGAAGATAACTTCCTGACACAGCAGATAAGTGAGCCCACCAGGGGTGATGTCCTCCTAGACCTGTTGTTTATGAACAGAGAAGGGCTGATGAGAGATGTGGTGGTCAGAGGCTGTCTTGGGCATAGCGACCACGAGATTGAGTTTTTGATTCTTGGTGAAGTAAGGAATGGAGTCAACAGAACTTCTACCTTGGATTTCTAGAGGGAGGACTTCAGCTTATTCAGGACACTGAGACGTTCTTTGGCAGCTACTTTTTAAGAAGGAAATCTAGCTTCCAGAAAGACAGTGGAGATTTGTTTGGAGGGGGCTAAAGCGTCTAGTTAGCTGTGTAGTTTCTGAAGAGTAGTGAGAATTCAGGTATGCTTCTCAGTTAAGTATTTTTATGTGAGCTGTTGCTAAGGTGATTCTGAAAAATGCATGTATTTATGTGTCAGGCATCAGAAGCCTCTGGTGGCTGGACTATACAGTGTTATTGGAAGTATTACAGTACTTAGTTTGGAGATATCTGGGATTGTATATTTCCTTTAGAACCTGATCCTACATGATGAATATTTACAAAGTTGTCAAGGAAGTCACTGAAGGTTTTTGATGGGTACTTGCTTATGAAGTAAACTCCATATTTATTTAAATATGTTACATAAATTTAAAAGTCAGTAGGGACTTGAATTCAGGAGTTGGGCCTAGTTTGTTTTGATTTGTTCCATTGGTGCCAAAAGTTTGTGTGTAAAAATATGTTTTGTTTAATTAACTTGCTTCCTTTGTTGTACTGCTTAAGTTGTACTGCTTTTCTCCTTCCAGCCTGCCTGTTTGGATTATACTGCATTCTAGGAACTTCAGAATACTCCTGCCTTATAACTAATTTTTAACAAAGAATCCATTTATGATAGAGATGTACAAGACATCTAATTTGATGTTCCTATTACAGTCTTCTGTGTTTCATATATTTTTTTTTTTTTAGTTCTTGCACTGTTTCTCTTGGAAATAAGATCATAAATATAAGTTTGCTTTGTCTATTTTGGGAAGCTCTTTGCCTCTTTAGGTTTAGAAGCTGCATTTAACAGCAAATCTTTTTTACTTTGCAGATAAAGAGTTGAAGAAGAGCGCTTTATTGCGTTCAACCTTCAGCAGTTTAAATGAAGAGAGCAGTGTTTTACAGAAGTCTCTCGGTTTAAAGTATGCTTTAAATAACCTCTCTGTAGAGGATGGTGGCAATCCACATTCCAGGAAAAAACGTTTTCTCTCCTATCCAAGATATGTAGAAGTGATGGTTACAGCTGATGTCAAAATGGTTCATCACCACGGGCAGAATTTACAGCACTACGTACTAACACTGATGTCAATAGTAAGTAAACTCTAGTTCTTAAGTATTAACAATTTCAATTATTTCTGTTCCATTGTTTTCTTTTCTGCAACTGTCCTGTCTTCCAGTTTGACCAAATTTTGTATCAAAAGAAAGACATTCCATAAACATAAATAAAAAAGTAGGGCCAAAATTTCAGACTGTGAATCTTTTCGGTTTAATGTAGTGTCTAAGTGAAATGATGTGACTGATTTCCTGATTTTCTGTTGCTTTAGAAGAATTCTTAAGCTTCAGTGAGTTAAATGTATGGATTAATTAGAGCAGACAGATGTTAAAAGGCATTGTGAAAAAAATGCTTGGTTGTAGTAATCCTGGTTTTTCAAGTTTTCAAGTAATTTCAGATTAATATGGGTCAGACTTTGAGTTGACATAATTTGTTTGTGATCTTTCTGTAGTAAATTCTTTTTTGAACCAAAAGTCATTACTTGTATTGATTCAGAATATAGTACAATAAGCTCTGTATAATCAAAAAGTTTACCGTAACATCTGTTGAACCATGGCAAAAGCCATGCTAACATGTTCTGCATTATAATTGTTTCTAGATTTCTGTCTTTACATATATTCAAGAAGCTTAATTTATATGAAACTGCATCTACCTTGGGGCTTGCAAATTAAAGCACCTGCCATATGGGTGTCTATACAGGCATCTGCTTTATAGACAGCTATTCACTTGACCAGTTATAGACATCTACTTTTCAATGGACACAATAGCTCTCTAGTTTTCACTGTGATCAATTAAATTGCTTCATAGAAGTGCCCAGTGCCATTTAAGAAGCCACAGGGCATCTGACTTGGCCTCAGCTGCTTCACAAAGCTCAGAATCACAGAATCATAGAATATGCTGAGTTGGAAGGGACCCACAAGGATCATCTAGTCCAACCCTTAACCCTGCACAGGACCATCCCCAAGAGTCACATCATGTGCTTGAGAGTATGATCCAATCTTTGTTGCCCTCCTTTGGACACTCTAATAGCTTAATATTTTTCTTATGTTGTGGTGCCAAAACTGAACACAATATCCAAGGTGAGGCCACATCAGTGCAGAGCGAAGTGGAACAATCCCCTCCCTCGACCAGCTGGTGATGCTTTGTCTGATGCCAGCTTCAACTCCAGTTGAGCTTTGGCTGCACAAATGTTCTCCCTACAGCAGCAAGCAGCGTCTCTGAATTCTTACCATGTCACTTGACCTTACTTCCACTGGGCTTACACCTTCCTTTTTGCTGTATTTCCAAGAGAAGATCCCTGCTCAGCCAAGCTGGCCCTCTGTCTTGCCTGCTTGACTTCTGACATTTTGGAATTGCCTGCTCCTTTGTCCTTAGGAGGTGATGTTTGAAAAGTGACCAGCACTGATGGACCCCAGCACCTGGAAAAACATTTTCCTGGGCGACCTTACTTACTAATTCCCTGAGCAGCCTGAGGTCTGCTCTCCTCATGTCAGAGTTGAGATTTTGCTGACACTTTTCCTCCTGTCAACAGAGATTTTAAACTCGATCCTTTCATGGTTGCTGTGGCTGAGATGGCCACCAATCTCCACTTTGCTCACAAGATCCACTCTGTTGACAAGCAGCAGATCAAGGAGGGCATGTTTCCAAGTTGGCTCTCTTAGGACCTGTTCCATAAAGTTGTCATTCAGGTTTTTTAGGAATCTTCTGGCCCGGGTTGTACCAGCTGTGTGATGCTCCCAGTTAATTTCTGGCAAGTTGAAGTCCCCCATAAGGACAAGGGCAGTGACTTGGAAGTGTCTCTTCGTTCCTCAAAGAATAATTTGTTGGTGTCATTGTCCTGGCTAGGAGGTCTGTAGCAGACTCCCACAATGACATCTTGCATTATTTGTTTGCCCCTTGATTCTTACCCAGAGGCTCTCAACGGTGCCATTGCCAGCTGTGAGCTCCATACATTCTAACCCTTCCATTACATACAGTGCCACCCCTCTGCCTCTTCTGCCCTGCCTATCCCTCCTGAAGAGCCTGTAACTGTCCATCGGGGCACTCCAGTCACGAATCTCATCCCACCGGCTTCCACTTATGCCAGTGATGTCAAATCTCTGCAAGTCTCCTGTAAATGACGAGTCATAACTGCCAGTTGTGTGTAGGTGTCTGATAACCTATGTCACGTGAAGGGATGCTAGATAATACGCAGTTAGACAACTCAGCTGAATTCTGCTCGCTCTAATATCTGCATATCCAGCTGATGGCAGTAGAGGTGCTGTCATCTATTACACAGATGATGTAGGCACCTAAATGTAGAAGATGGAGTTTCATTTTATTGGTTTATAACAAAAATAATTATACTTTAAGGGAGATTAGCATACTTTAATTTTATTAAGTCTTCTGAATTTTTCTTCTTCCAGTGGTGTGAAAGTCTGAAAGTTCATGTATTACCAAAAAAAATCAGTACTGAAAGTGGTTTTTTCTCTTTAACTTATAGTGCAGGTCCAATTTGGAGTTCTTTTAGAAACAAGTGATCCCAAAGATACCATTTTTTATAGGGACTTTTTTAATAAAGAGCTGTTCCAAGAAACAAAGCAAAGTGGTCAAAACATTATTTTAAAATGGAAGCTGTTTTTTACAGTACTTTACAATAAGATGAAATAGAACATTTATGATATCATTTTCATAAGGTGTTATTGTGGTTATAGGTAATGTAATTCCTGGATGTGTTTTTTTAAGAACAAAACATTGTTCCTGCATCTGTAGCTGTTGTACATTCCACTACAATTCCTTACAGTGCAATGTTTCTAAAGTCTCTTTACTTACATAATTGGACTTCTAGGTAAATAAGAGAAGTACTGTATAATTGCTGCTATAGAGAATCAATATATGAACTGTTTTTAATATCTAGTATTTAACATATACTGTATGACTGAAAGAATACCAGCTCTTTGCTAAAAAACTTACAATTTAATTCTTATGGTTAGCTATCTGTACTGTAAAACTAGGGTTTTACACTTGCTGCTGGCTTTGAGGTAATAGCATATGATAAAACACTACCTCTTTAGCATGAATGTAATATCTTTGTCTACCACTCCAGGTGGTAAGATGTATAGCTTGCATCTTCCGGCAGCTCTTATTAACATGTATATCTGCTACTTCTGAGTGTAATCTTCAAACAAAAATTTCTTAAGATGTTTTTTATAGCAATGTTGAGCTCCTACAAACGCAGATTTTAAAAAAATATAAAATCAGATCTTAATTCTCAAAGATTTTCTTTACAGTTCAGTGAATTCTACCCCCCTCCCTCTGCCCCAAAGAATACATATCCCATCTGATCTCCCTTCTCCTTGAAGCATTTCAGCAATGTCTTGGAATTGGAATAATTTGAAGTCATTGGGTCCAACCCTCTCCTCACATATATATTGTTTTTTCAAACAAATCAAATAATGCATATACAAATCAAATAATGAATATACAGTCTTCAGTCTCTTCTCATCCTTCTCCTTCCCATAATAATTATTTTTCAGTAAACTAGTAAAAAAATGTGAAGGATAGGAAAACAAATGACTACCATTCTTTGCTATGGAATCTGTATTAGAATTTATCAGTATGCAGGTGGGTCATTTCTTAACCCACAGCCTCTTAGTGTTTGAAATAAAAGCATTATTAGTCTTATTCAATAACCCCTAAAGGAAAGAAATGAAACTATTAAATTTTATCGTTTCTACCATTATACAGATAGCTTTGATTATTGAATTTAACTGGTATTTGTGTCTGGTCAAGCAACTTCTCGTGTTATGGGAAATTGTCAGGTTGCTGGCATTTTAAGTGAAACGAGCATTATACTCTAGTCTTGTAATAATTCTGAAACTTTTAAGGTTATTCAGTTTTGGCTTGGATTTTAAAGAAACCTAAAAACTTTAAGCATATAAATCCCATTAAATTTTAATGGAACTTAGACATCTAGCTCTCAGAAGAACCTTTGAAATCCTGGCCCATTTTTCTTTTATTTTATTTGAGGCTTTTTTTATCAGTAACAAAGCCACCAAAGTAAACTTGCTGCTCTTTTGTGAGTGGAAAATAAGAACTGAAATATACTGCTAAATATTTTTAGGGTTTTAAGTGTCTTGTCACTCATCCAATTCAACCTGAAAAGGCTTAACTCTCAGCGTGCGAGTAATCCCATTGAACTGGAACTGGAATGCATTTTCTAATTTCTTTAAAGTTGCATAAATGTTGGCAATATGAGTATTCACATTATTTACATTATGTCTTGGAAATACTTACTGGTTCTGATTGAAATATTCCATGTATTTTGAATTACATACCTTTGCTGTAGGAATTTATAAAAAATTTTGTATTGAAATACGATAGAGAGTGGCATTATTTAATGTTAAATTATAAATAAAATAATAAAGAATTCCATGATTGCTTAACTTGCATTGGTTTTTTTATTGTTCCTCCAAGTGTTGTATCAGCAGAACAGGCAGTAGGCACTGCCCTCATAGATTTAGTATCTGGAAGACTTTATCTTAGACACACTGTGTTCTGGAAGTTCAAGGCCCCTAACATGAAGCCTTGATCTTAGCAACTGAAGTAATTAATTAAGACACTGGAGTTTACTGTAAAAGCACCAAAACCACCTCCAGTCTGGTTTCATGAGACATTCAGAGGTACTATCCTCTTTTTCTGTATCAAGTACCTGATTATTTAAGTACTGTACTGCTTATATAGTTAGTTTGGTAGTAAAAAACTACTTGGTCTATTCTGAGTCTGCTTGCAGCAAAAACTTTGTAATCTTTCCTTTTTGAAAAGAAATCATGACATACACAACCACCTGTGGTGGGGCTGTGATGGCCAGCTCAGATCATGAACTCGGCTGACTGCCTAGTCATGTGAGTGCTAAAATTGGAGTATGGGTGGGGGGCGGCCATGCATTCAAGGGGAGGACTCAATTTAGATCATCTAATATGCAGTGAGACTGTGGAATCGTGAAAAGGTGTAATATCATGGTAAAATAGTACTGTTATGATATGGTGTTATAAGCTGGTGGGTTTGATTTTCATCAAGACAGATTCCTGACTTAAATTGCACGTAAATGGCTTTGACTGTCCATTGTTTTGTTCACTGTGTAGTCTTTCAGATCTGTGCAAATGAAGCTGCCATTGAAGGACCTTGAAATAGTTACTGTCATTTTAGTAATGTTTTGTGACTACCATCATTTACTGAGATGTAAAATGTAAGGTAGTGAGTAACAGGTCTTAATAAAAATTTTTCTAGTTGTAACCTTGTTTATACTTTTTTTTTCCATTGTGACAGATAACCAGCATCATTGATCATTAAATATTTTCTGTATGGAATGATCTTGTACACCAGTGTGCTGCCTCCATCATTAAAAGCAGCCCAATGATTTTGTCTTAATATATATGGAGTGAATTTAAATAATGTTCTTATGCTTTCTTTGCAGGTCATACTATGCAACAGTTAACAGTTCATCTTTCCATAGCACTCTGAGAAAACATAGATGCATACTAGCATTTAAGACTATTTGGCATTACTGATTCTACCATATAGTCATAATTTAAAAATAGTCATTAGAATTGAATAATTTGTAGGTTAATAATTTAATTTATATGACTAGCATCTGAAAGACAATTAATATTGTTGCATTCAAAATTTAGAGATGAGTATATTATTCCTTGCATCTGCTACTTGGACTACTAAGGTTCTATATTGCCCCTTTTTTGCTCAGATTAGTGTATTAGTACTAATGCTACAGGAATGTTCTGTGCTTTTCATCTCTCATATAGTAAAATCTAGAAAGCCAACACAAGGCATTTATTTCTTGGCTTAGGCTCTATACCTTATGTTTCTTCTGTGTATATAAAACCACATGATCTTGTGTATTTGATATGGTTAAAATGAAAGTGGGTATTTGTTTATGCACTAATGACTATACATAACTGAAAGCAATTATTTTCAAAGTGTTTTTCATATAGAATTCTCTGAGCTAGACTTCTTTGGCATATGGGTATCTATGCGAATATAAAAAATGCCTACTATTTTTTAAATTGTGACTGTCCTTGTATTCCAACTCCAGGGTGCCTGTATATTAAATGTCATAATGATACATGGCTACATCTTGAGGTCCATCAGATAATACAGAGGTGATAGTGTGCCCAGGTAGATAAGAAGGCCAATGGCATCCTGTCTGGTATTAGAAATAATGTTGCCAGCAGGACGAGGGAAGTGATTGTCCCCTTGTACTTGGCACTGGTGAGACCGCACCTCAAGCATTGTGTTCAGACATTAAAGTGCTGGAGTGTGTCCAGGGAAGGACAACGAGGCTGGTGAAGGAGCTGGAGCACAAGTCTTATGAGAAGCAGCTGAGGGAAGTGGGGTGCTTTTTTTCCCCTGTAAAAAAGAAGACTCAGAGAGACCTTATCACTTTCTATAACTACCTAAAAGGAGGTTATATTGAGCTGGGGGTCAATACTTTCTCCCAAGTAACAAGCAACAGGACCAGAGAAAATGCTCTCAGACTACACCAGGGAAGGCTTAGGAAAAATTTCTCTGTGGAAAGGGTTGTAAAGCATTGGAACAGGCTGCCCAGGAAAGCAGTGGAGTCACCATACCTGGTAGTAGCTTAGGGACAGGGTTTCCTGGTGGACTTGGCAGTATTAGGTTAATGATTGAACTCAATGATCTTAAGGATCTTTTCCTACCTAAGTGATTCTATGAAATTTTGCAGTATGTAGGGAGGCACATACTTGCCCACCTTTACACTTCACTGCTGTTAGTACTATTTACTGTGGTTTTAACCTAGGTACTGGTGGTTGTTGTTGATTAGATATTTGATGATTAGACAAGTACTTGTCTCTATGACTTTCTCCTAAGTAGTACAGGGTTCAAGGGCTGTTCCTAAGGCAAAGCCTTGGTACTTTTTAATTATTACAAAGGTCTTGCTCTGAGCTATTTGGGACCCATCTCGTGAATAATGAGCCAAGCAACACTCATGTCTTTCTCTGAGTAGCTTCTAGTGGCTAGAGATGCTTGACTATGGTTGTATCTTGTGAAATGATCTTTTGAGGTAGTCTGTTTCAGATACTGAAAGGAAGGATACATTGATATCTGAGCTGTGCATGATGGCATTTGATATGATCTGATTATAGCCGTGGTGCATATTTTCATCAAACAGTTGTAGATGGTAATGATCATGACTAAGTCATCGTTTGCTGAGTTATTGCAATATTAAAGGGATATCTTTGCACCCATCTCAGTCACAAGAAAGAGCATAGGCATTCCTGATAATTTGTGGCTTCAGCCCAGCCAGCAACCAATCCCCACACAGCCGCTCGCTCATGCCCCCACCAGGATCAGGGAGAGAATTGGAAGGGTAAAAGCCAGAAAACTCATGGGTTGAGATAAAGACGGTTTAATAGGGAAAGCAAAAGCCACACACACAAGCAAAGCAAGACAAGGAATTAATTCACTGCTTCCCATGGGCAGGCAGGTCTTCAGCCATCTCCAGGAGAGCAGGGCCCCATCAGACTTAACAGTGACTTGGGAAGACAAACACCATCAATCCAAACCTCTTCTTTCTCCTTCTTTCCCCCAGCTTTATATACTGAGCATGATGTCAAATGGTATGGAATATTACTTTGCTCAGTTTGGATCACCTGTCCCAGCACCTCCAAATTCCTTGCCACCTTGGCAGTGTGAAAAATGGAAAAGGCCTTGGCTCTGTGTAAGCCCTGCTCAGCAATAACAAAAACATCTGTATGTTATCAACCCTGTGTTCAGCACAAATCGAAAACACAGCCCCATACCAGTCACTGTGAAGAAAATTAGTTCTACCCCAGCCAAGACCAGCACACAGGGTGACTCAGCCTTTAAAAGGAATGTATTCTTTCTTTCTGCCTTCACTAAAGCATTCTACTAGGTGTCATGTGGAATGTCTACCTGGTTAACTCAAGGGATAGTATATTGAGGATGACTTGGATGAGGGGACAGGAGATGATCTAAAACTCATAGTGGAAAAAATGGTAACCCTGAGACATATAGGTATACTTGTGCAAATTTGCATGAGAAGTCTCTTCTGCTATTAGATTCCACTGGTGGAAGCCAGTTTAGTTCAGAAATATGCACAGAACTGAGTAAGAGCAACACCAGCAGAAATAACACAGCAGAAATAACATTCAGTGAAGCAATGACTATTCATATCTCATAACTTCAGACAATTTTGGGGTCTTATGAAATATATGACAGAATAAGGGTATGACAGTAGAGGAAGTGAAGGAGAAACCTCCCAGATCCTGGAGAAATCTCCTGGATCCTGGATATCTTACATCCTTTCATCACTACAGTGATAAATAAGAGATTATTGGAGCCCGCAAAAGACATGCAACCTGTGAAGCGATACCTGTTTCTTTCAAGGAATATGAAAGTTTGTATTCTCCTGGTATCATGGTTGTGTGTAACAGACAAGAGGAAAAAAAAAAAGAGGCCTCGTGATACAATATTTAGGGAAAAAATAAAGGAAAAAAAGAGCTGAAGAAGTCCAATTGGATTTGGATATATCATTTATTTATCTTCCAGCCTTCTAGGCGTACTTGCTTGTTTATTAGTCCCTTTTCTAAATAGGGTATTTTTCCATTATTCACAGTCACACTTTAATGGACAGTTACAACAGGGATATCAAGAGAACCTAAACTTTGTGACCAGCTTACTTCCAGTCAACTGGCAGCCACAGCTGTGGTGATGACAAGGTCTGACTTAATGTTTGAGAATTCCATGAAAGTAAAAGCTGTGATCCTTCCACCAAAGGGTAACTAGTTTCATTTATGTATTTTTTTTCCCTCTGTTGCTGTGCAATCAGAACTCTTCTGTGGTGTGTATGCTGGTTTTAAGAGTCTGAAAAATCTTTTGAAACTAATTTCACTTTGTCTTGGCTATTACCTCCTACTTCTGTGAAGCCTGTATTTAAATCAGTGTAAACCAAGTAGTTCTGGAAATTGTAAAGAAATGGTGTATTCTATTAAATTCCTATCGCATTTCATCATCCTTTTTCATGAATACTTCCAATAAGAGATGATGGAGAGAGGTATCTTTAGAATACAGGAGCAGGGAGTACTTATCCCTTAATTTTTTCACCAAAATTAAGAATCTCATATTCCAGATCTTTGATAGTTCCCTGCATTGGTCTATCATTTCAAGCCTCAGTTGATTACTTTAGTCTGCACAGCTCCCTAGGTGAATCTTCAAATTTGGTTTGTGGTTATCAACTGTCAGGATTTTTCTCTTCACACATATTCAACCAGCCTGAGAATATACCTTTGCTGTTAAGGGCAACTTGTTATCAGCAGAGTCTTGCTCTTCGGTCTTTCAAAAGTAGTGGTAATGACTAAATGTTTTGAGGTCATGAAAGTGCCCATGAGGCAAAGGATCCATACTTTGACTCAAATGTAGGATTAATGAAAGCAGTGTTACTTTTACATTTAGCTTGAACTTGTCTCCAATATACGAGAAAGTATGCTTCAGAATTTGGTGAGAGCCTCTGGCACCTACATGACATTATTTCAGTCCTCATCTCATCTCCAGGGATAACCAGTAGATAATTCAGATGGCGTGTGTAGATATGGCATTGAAAGTCCCGCAACAGATTCTCTTCAGATGTGCAATGAGATATTCTTTTCTTACATACTTATTCCATCTATACATCTCCTCTGAGTTGTGGGTAACTGGTACTGGGTTTTGAAGATATACTTTTGCTCCAATATTTTAAATGGACATCGTGTCAACAGGCAGGAAGAAGGATTATTAACTCTGTGTTTTGTGTTGGTTTCTTCGCCTCCTCTGCATTTTCAGATTTTGTCAGCAGGATAACCTCATCAGACAGCACAGCAGTAACAGATTTTTTTCAAGGGACTATTAATGTAAATGAGGGAACATCCATCAACTGCTGTACAACTGCTACTACAGCCTTGAACTTGAACTGCTAAGTTTTAATCACAAGAAGGCTCCAGCTTGGACTCCTTGCCTGGATCATTCTAATCACCCAGGATCAGAAATGAGTCGTCTTCTCACATACTATATATGGTACAGGAGGCCTTTAAGAAACTGAGAGCTGATGTTGCACTGAAGGTTGATAGTCACAGTGTAGGCACTCAGGTATTGTTTGGTGTTAGCTGAACCTAGTTAACTCCCCCATTCAGTTCTCAGTCCCTTTGGCTGTTCTACCTGATATATACCTTTGTAGGACTGGACAAATCCTGTATTGGTTTTTGTCGACTGTGTCACTACCTCAGATGACCTGCATGCTCTTTACTTGACAGCCAGTGAAATGCATCTGTTTCCTGAGTTTGAGAGCTTTCTGTTCCAGTGTTAACTAGATTGATTTACTAGTTAATTGAAAGATGTTTCTGACTAGTCTAATGGCATTCTCTGATGGAGTGATTGCATCAGTGAGCAAGGGAGGAGCTACAGATGTCATCCACCTGGATGTGTGTAAGGCCTTTGATACAGTCCCCACATCATTCTGGCCAGTAAATTGGAAAGTTATGGGTTTGATGTGTGGACTGTTAGATGGATAAGAAATTGACTGGATGGCCATGTCCTAAGAGTTACTGTCAATGGCTTAGTGTCCAAATGGAAAGCAGTAGTGAGTGGTGTCCCTCAAGGGTCCATATTGGCATCAATACTTTTAATATCTTTGTCAATGACACAGACAGTGGAATTGTGTGCACCCGCAGCAAGTTTCTAGATGACACCAAGATCAGTGATTCAGTTGAGCTGTTTGAGGGAAGGGGTACCACCCAATGTGACCTTGACAGGCTTGAGGATTGGGCCCATGTGAACCTCATGAAGATCTACAAGGCCAGATGCAACAACCAGGTCTAGTGAACGATGTCTCTGTTAATGCTATACACATGTAATCTTCTTGTATAGGTTTCTGTTGTAACAAATTCTCAGTTGTAAGTAGCTCTTATATCAGTTTAAATAGTATGAGAGTCAATCCTTGGAACAAGCATCTTCATGTTACAAGCCGAAGATCCTCACAGATCTCATTTCAGATTCCTCTCTGACATGATTTTGGAATGCCATATGAACCTATCTTCTGTTTCTTTGCTAAATATAAATAAAACTTGAAAGATTTGGGCTGGAATTAATCTCCCTCAGCCTCATACATCTGAAAATCTTATCTTTTTCCATAGTAAAGGGATGAAGAAATGAAATAGCTTATTTTACAGTCTTGTATGAAAATACGTATGTCTAAATACATATCTTTAGATAGTCATATCTACAGAACAGTTCATCTCTTTTCCTTCTCCATTGACTATTCAAGAAATTTAGACAACTTGCTTACTGTTATTTACATAAACTGAGATGAATGTGATAATTGTGTTATGTTATTTCTAAGACAACAGTTCATATAGGAACATGGTTTTTGGGGAAGATAAATATCCTTTCTAAGTTTATCAAAGTGGATCTCAAGGTAGAAGAACACATTAGGAGCTTGGTTGTGGTAAAGTCATTTTGGTAGTAGAAAAATGGTAGTTTTTTCTAATCAAGCTCTGCCTAATGGATTCAACTCTTCAGTGAGTATTTGTGACATGTTCCTTATTCCCACCTCAGAATAATTGGATGCTTGCTGGTTAGTAACCAAGAAAGGAGTCTGTATGGGAAGAAGCAAACAACAGCTGTACTACTCTGAAATGTGTTCTCCACATGGATTCTGAAACTCTGGCTCCTTCCCCACTCTCATTGAATCGTCTGTTTCCAGCTTGTATATCAACAAATGAATGAAGGACAATGCTGTGCATTGTACTCTCTCCAGTTTAGAGAAAGATGGGCATGAGCCAGTGCTCTGTCAGTTCCAAGTTTTAGCAGGATTACTTGATCTCAGGTAAATAGAATTCATATACTACAAGACTGTAGTCTCACAAGCAACTTGAGCCAGTTTGAGTATAGGTGACTTTTGAGAAGTCTGTTCTTCTTCATCTCTCCCTCTGTGGGCACCTGTGTTGGAGGAATTGCACCAGGAATGAGATCATGCTGATCAGTATAACAGGATTTAAAAAAAAAAAAAAAATTTTGCAGCTGGATCAGTTCCTTGATCACTTTTGTAGCCTGGCAGCCTCAGCACAAGCTCAAAGGGAGGAAAGTCAGTACTTCTGTGTACAGTGGCAACTCTTGTTTACATAAGGCCGTCATTCAACAACTGCTTTAAGCCAAATTGTAGAATCCATGTGGATGAGATATCTGAAGCTGTTATTGAGAAGGTATAAACTTTTTTACTGATTTTATGAAGAATAACTTTCAAAGTGGTTTACTTTGGTGTATGGAATGGACTCATGATTTTTACTATCTGTCTGCAAGACTTATGTATAAAAATGCTTATTGGGTATGTAAATACAAAATTTATGGATGAGAAAAGAAACTCGTGTGTGTGTCTTGCATATTTGCAATACGGATTTACAACTCAGTCTAGCTTCCACTAAAAGCAAGGGCAGAAATTTACTTGTTCAAATTTGCTTTCTACAACTCTCTTTTATGTTAGGTGTTGATTGCACAAATCATCCACATAAACCAGCTTATGCCTGATAGTTGCAGAAATATTACTTTTTTCTTCCTTTGATATTTTATCAATAAACTACAGGTTTTACAGCGTATAATAAATGTACTTTTTACATTAACATTTCAACATGGTGTCTAAGTATTTGGAAGTGAATATAAAATTGTCATTATTTGGGTATTAAAACCTGGGCAACACTTTCGATTTGTCACCATATACTTGGGTAAAAGGTACAGAAGAATGCATGATATATCTCTTGTGTAGTGACTTGTTTTTCTTTGTTATTTTTTTTCTTGATTAAAAGACATATGGTTTACCAGATGAATTAAATATTCTAATCTTCTGACTTTTTTTTCTCTTTAGGTTGCAGCAATCTATAAAGATTCAAGTATTGGAAATCTTATAAATATAGTTATTGTCAAATTAATTGTAATTCACAATGAACAGGTAAGGAAAATAAATATTTAAAAGGTTTCTTTCTAATGTAAGAAACAAAATGCATGAATTTTCATTGTAATTACAAAGTTTAATTTGTTTTAGTTTTAAATACAAAATATTTTCTTTAACTGTAAAATTTTGTTTTAGAATAGGAGACTAAATGTCAAATGTGAGGTTAACTTTAGGGTGTGTATTTAATACCTCTATTTCCCTGTCTCT
This sequence comes from Pipra filicauda, assembly GCF_003945595.2. Classification (NCBI taxonomy): domain Eukaryota; kingdom Metazoa; phylum Chordata; class Aves; order Passeriformes; family Pipridae; genus Pipra; species Pipra filicauda. The sequence goes on from NW_024104543.1 coordinate 440,448, forward strand.
CTATTAGCACCTCCAGTTGACCTATATTGACATAAATCAGATAGTATATGAAAGCTTATGGCATAACAACCTAAAGTGTGGTTATACATGTGAAAGTCTGACAGGGAAATGACATCTTTTATAGAGTGCTTTGATGGAGTGTTTTCAGCCCTAGGAGTTCTAATATTTTAAGACTGTAAGAAGTATATGCTTATCTAATATATGGGGTTTATATTTATTTATCATAAATATCACTTTTAAAAAAATATTTAACACATGATAAATGCTCACATTGCATTATTTAAAATAATGGGTTCTCATGACTGATGACTTGTGGCTTAATTCAGATCTGATCCTAAGGGAACTCTTACATGACTTTCCATGCACAGTCATTATTTTACAGATTAGCAGCACAAATGACAACACAGTAAGTGCAAGTGCATGAATATTAAACCAGTTATTTGATATTTTTGACCATTTCTTGCTTAGGAAGGACCAGCTATCACTTTTAATGCAGCTACTACACTTCGTAATTTTTGCTTATGGCAGCAATCACAAAACACTTTGGATGACACTCACCCTTCTCATCATGATACTGCTGTTCTCATCACTAGGTACAGTATCTAAAATAGCCACAACTACTCAACTAGGTAAGACAAATGCTTCAGGGTTTTTTTACAACATCAGCTTTTAACCATTCCCCTGACATTGTTCATAGATAGCTGAAGTGAATGAAGACTATCTTCTGCTTCCCAAACCACTGATTATCAATACATGAGCAATTATTCTGACTATGTTGATAGATAAGCATCTGATGATCCTTTCATTAAAGATGATAGAAATTACTTAGACCTGAAATTGTGACAAGGAAATGAAGTCTTTAGCTGTTGTACATTTATGTGATAGAGGCAGTGTTGTACTTAATGGAATCAGTGAAGGATGCAATGATGGTCAGCTCCTGATAGCCCAGGCGTAATCAGAACAATCAAAAGCTTAAAATGGAAAATATTTAAATATTAGTATGTATTCTTCCTGTGCACCAATAACCTTAGTGAAGATTCTGATGTTCATTCATTGAAATAGAATCTCTCTTTTGCTCTTCTTTTTCACTAATATTTCCCTCCAGTGTGCAAGTTGGACACACTCCAGCACATCAAACTGTTTGATGTTAGTCCTGAATTTTACACTGTTAATTTGGCAGATGGTCCACAACATAAGGTGGTTTCAAGTATAATGCAATCTGCATGTTTTTCAGCAGCATATCATAATTGTCTACTGTCTGCATTGTAGAGAAATAGCATAGTATTTTAAGTTTTATTCTTTTCACACTAGATAGAAAACAGTACTGTGAGCTTAGTCTGGTGAATTTAAATTATTTCTTTCATTAGAATACAAATTGTTTGAATGGACTGTGAGATTAAAAATTGAGAATCAGATTTGCAATTACTTTAGTATAGCGACAGTGAATTACTTTAAAAATATTCTTTTACATGCTGTAATAATTTTAAATAAATATTTTTCTTCAAGGGAAGATATCTGCAGAGCTAGAGAGAAGTGTGATACTCTTGGTGAGTTTTTTTTTTTTTTTAATCAGTATGGTTATATTACAAAATACATGAGAATTTCACTGTACAGAGAAAAATCAGTTAGGAATAAATCAGAAAATAGAACCAAAATTCAAGTCACACAGACATTGTTTCTCATTTCTTACTGCTGTTGTCTCCTGGCATGTAGTTTGGTGCCAGGGGGTTGTATAAATTTGCTGCATACTTGAGGAATGACTTTCAACCATAGTATTTGTTGCACTACATAGCACTACATGAAAATTCGTTCTGTTAAGCATTTATTTAAGGATTCAATTTTGCAGGTTTAGCAGAGCTAGGTACAATGTGTGATCCACTACGCAGCTGTTCTGTAAGTGAAGAAAATGGATTGAGTGCTGCTTTCACTATAGCACATGAGCTTGGACATGTGTAAGTACCTATTTCCCAGCAGGTAATTTTATTTCCTTTTGGATACAACCAATTTCCAGTGATGGGCTCTACGTTTCTAAGAGAGCGCAGTCTGACATGTCCTTTTAGAAGAGTCATTATTTTTGCCTCTTCCAGTGAGCCAGCTCTGCCCGTCACCTAGAGGTAAAGAAGTTGTGAATTTTATAACCTGGTTGGTATCCTGAATTATAGGAAAGACTGGCCAAACAACTAGATTCTGTCCTTTTGTCATATGAACTGGTTGAGACACTGGGACGTATCTTAGGCGGACAACATAGTCCTGCTAAGTTCAACTGCATTCTAGCCCTGCTAGGAATTTACCTTTAAGAAAAGACAATTGTTAATATAACACAGAAATATTCTTCCTTGTGTTTGATCCTTTCAGAATACAGTAGAGTAAGACAAAGAGAAATACTTTACACAGAAAAATAAGAGGAGATGACAGCATTTTATTTTATGAAGCATACCTCATCAGTGATGGCAGAAAGGTGCTATACTCTAGCTCCATGAGGCATGCTACTGTGTAGGTAACAATGAAGTTACAGAGCTCAGTAGCTAGCTTGTTGATTTTCATGTTCCTGCAAGTTCCTTTAGACACGTGTTATTTGTCATGGTATTTAAGCTGAGATGTAAAATAAGATGATGTGTTAGTTGCATGAAGTATAATATTAAGGTGCTCTGTAGTTTTTGTTACTGAATAGTAAGAGTTACGATGCGAATATTGGAGTAACATTTTGTGGCCAGTCTAGCCATGACCTGTATATGCAGTTGAGGAGAATGTACAGTGGCATAATCCTAAAACACTGGAATTTTTCTGGTGAGCTAAAAAATTATGTGATTGTAAAATTCTTCCTGTACCCAGGAAGGTATTTGGATAAGGAGAGAATTATATAAGGCATTTTAAAGATACCTATTGCCATAATATCAGATAGATATATTGAGTTCCATTAAATTTTAAGGCATTTTCAAACTCGTTTGAATTGAAAACACGTTTGCTTTTATAGCAAAGAGAGTTTCAGTTAATTATTGCTGAACTTGTTTTGGAGTTTGTCTGTTTTGCTTTTTAGGTTTAATGTACCTCATGATGACAGTTTTAAATGTAAAGAAGCTGGAATTAAACATCAGTATCACGTAATGGCTCCAACTTTAAATTATCATACAAGTCCATGGACCTGGTCAAAATGCAGTCAAAAATATATCACTGAATTTCTCGAGTGAGTGTCAATATAATGCTGTGGTTTAGAGTGTTATTTTTCTTTTTTTTTTTTTCCAATTTCTTGTATTTCTGAGAAGCATTTTAAAGGTATTGCTTAAAAACAGTTTTTGCACTGCTCTTTTGTTTAACCTAAGAGGGTTTAACTTGTAGGGCCTTAGTCCTCCAGAAAAATACATGATTCATGACTTTGTTAAAGTTGCACTCAACATACAAAGCTAAAGGATTTTTTATTTTTTTAAATGTAGTGGCATAGTTTATTGAAAAAATCTTCAGTATTATTTTAATAGGTTAGAATAGGAACTGTTTATTTTCTGAAGTTTTTATGTAAAAATAAATGATAAGTATAATTTAGGCAGTACCATCTTCTTTTTCTTTCCTTTTTTTTTTTTTTTTAATGAGCAATGTCTGCCAGAAAAAAAACCAACTTCATTTTGTTTGATGGATCTAAATGCAAAATGCAAAAAGGAAAACCAAGTAACCTGGTTTAATTATTCATGAATTTTAATTAAAGTCATTATATAGGCAAGTAGGCATGCAAACCCATAACTCCACTGAGATATACATGTGTAAGTGTTGGATGAGTAGTGAGAAGGTTTCCAATGAATTAAGAGTGATTTATTCACATTTTGTTCCTGTTTTACAACAGTACTGGCTATGGTGAATGCCTCCTAGACAAACCTAGTGAAAGAATATATGATCTTTCCTCTCAGCTGCCTGGGTCAATGTATGATGTCAACAAGCAGTGTGAACTTACGTTTGGTATTGGGTCACAAGTGTGCCCATATCTGGTGAGTGAAAACCAGACAAAGTTGTGCTCAATCTATACTAAAAAGTTACTGAAAATTACTGGTGTGGGAATAATTTTATCCTGAAATAAGTAAAAGTTCAGGTTATATTCTTCTGAATGGGGAAGCATTCAGTGCACAACACTGCAATTTCATATGCAAGAAATATATAGAAATAAAAAGTAGGATGCATTCATTTTGATTTCCACATCTGTGATTGTGATAATTCCTTTAAAAGATCTAAAACTGCATAAATTAAGGTTTCCTGCAACACTTTCTGCAAATGTTTTCATATTATTGGTCATATCTTACATTAACAGGTCTTGCTTCTCTGCTTCTTTTAAAAATTTATAACTTAAAAACTAATATATTATCTCAAACATTTGTTCTAAATGGTCCAAAATGACTCCCTACTTTCTCAGAGAGTGAAAAAATATTTTCGAGCCTGATAGAGTGCACATTTTGTACACAAAATTGAGATATGGAAAGAAAACTTGACTAGGTTAATATTGAAACTTAAGTTGTATTGTGAAAACTTAATATGACCATTTCAATATAAACATAAATAAAACATTATGACTTTATACGTTACTGTCAGGATGTCAGTGTTAGATTTTGTACTAAGTTGTAAAATACCTCTACCAATATTGTATGGCTTGTTGGAGCTGTTCGAAGAAGAGAATTTAAGATCAGATTCAGACTGAATTCAGTGGAGGTGAGGCAAATTGTTGTTTTGGAGGAGTCACACTTTATGGGAATATTATAGAAAAGGAAAGGAAAGGGTACTTCAAAGACTGAAGAAGGTGTTTCTGAAGACTGCTTTTTAAACCCTATAATCCATAAGGGTTATTTGTCTGTTAACAGTCTTTTAACTATTTGAAAAGGAGGCTTTCTTCTTAATTTTATAGGCAGTGTATTTAATTCTTGTTGAACTCAGAGCCTTTTTGTGGGGAATTATGTGGAAACTGTGCTGCATAGTATTAACCATAAGCTCTTGCATATTTTTAAATTAATTTTCCAACTGAAATAGAAAATGAAGTTATCTATTACTCTCATGGGATCACTTTCAAATATTCCACTTTGCTGTTTGGCCTTAATCAAGGTCTGTTTTAGTTTTGTGGTGTTTTATCTGTGGAAAATGGTAGTACTAATAGCAAACACTAAGCCCACACAGTATGAGAAAATTCAAATATCACAACTACTGTCTAAAATGGTGTTAATGGTACAAAAAAGTAATCTGTTTTTCTTTTCAGAAACAATGCAAACGCTTATGGTGCACAAGCACAGAAGGTGTTCACAAAGGTTGTCGTACTCAGCACATGCCTTTGGCCGATGGAACGGTTTGTGGTGTGGGAATGGTAAGCCTTGATTTGTTTCTCAGTGCTTGCAATTTTTGATATAGATAAGAAAGATCAGTGCTTGCTGTGTGGCAATACTGTGCCTGTAGTACACCGATTGTGTGAAGAGTGTCTACCTGGTTTCACCTGCAATTCTGTAATGTTATGTTATAAAAAATATAATTGTTCAGAGTAATTATTAAAGTTTACAGATGCCACATTGGTTAAAAATTAGGTGCTTGAGTACTTTATTGGTCTAGTCTTTGGCTTTTTCATGTCTCACTTCACCACTGGAAAACAGAGCATTGTGAGAAGAAATATTTTTCAGATTTTTTATATGTTCAGGTACGACAGTGATTATCTAAGTAGGGATGTTTTATTATTCTGAGCTGCTTTTAACAGTAGTGTGCTTTGTCAGCTTCAGGGGCTGTGCGAACAATGTTAAATTTTTTTTTAAATAGTTTTATATGTTCAAAGGATTAAAAAATCTAATTTAATTTCTATGTATAATAAGCTGATACATTTCACTCCGTTATTTCTACATTTCCCCCAATAACTTTTAATCTCTACAGACTGTGTTTAACAAGACAATATTGATGAGAAGTTTGAAAACAGTGTCTTAATGGATAACAATTTAGGCATTAAACTGTCTCAGATGGTTTCTTTCTGTCTTGCAAGATTATAAAAAGTTACTTGCAGGTTGCAGTGGAAGCTTTGCTTGATTATGTATGCAGCTGGTGTTACAGTGTTTAACCCGTTTTTCAGTCAGTCACTGATCAGAAAGGAAGTTCATCTTTTATGTAAACTTCATGTGTAATCTTCAGTTAAATTGACTCTACTTTGGCAGCATCAGAGGATTTCTTTTATATAAGAATACAAAAACCTGTTTTATGTAATTAGTGCTGTGAAACCATTTTTCTCTAGGAGGTGAAGAGCTAATTACAGTCATTACCTCTGAAAGATGTAAGAAAGAACAGCAATTAATTAATCTGACAAATTGTCGTCTGTTTCTGTCTAAGGGACAACTCTTTTCAAGTTCAGTCCACAAGCTGCTGTTGATGTTAATGGGTATAAGACATTAATATTTAACAGCAAGCTAAATCAATTTATCTTTGGCATTTGTGACATTATTGCAGTGATGAATACAGAAAAGGTCCATTTAAGGAATTTGTTATTTTAGTATCAACTTTCTAAGCCTAACTTTCACAGGTTGTGTGTCTGATTAATGGATCTTGCTCTGTGGACTACTCTAACAGTTCTTGTGTTTTCCTTCCCAAAATTTACAAGAAGATAGAAATCTAATAATTTCAGAGACTCTTAAGCATATGAGCAAACAGCTTTTCCTGAATGCCTGCACTTCCTAATGGAATATTTTCTTGCCACATGCAATCTATCAACATGCACACATTTTGAATACGTTTGTTTTGTATGTCTCATGGTGCACACGTCTGTAGAGCTCAGTGTCTTCTTAATATATATGTAATATCCGCAGTAGGTATGGGTAGCATTTTCTTAAAACATTAAAGGGATAATGCAGCCTAATTCTTCAGAGTCTTATAGACAATAAAGAAAATATTTTCTTGAGTATCTGAACATTGCCTGTATTAATTCTACAGGGTTAATATTATTATCTATAATTATGATTTCTAAAAAAGAAAACTTTCAATTTTACTTCAATTTGCTGACTCGTTAAATTTCTTTGAGCTGATCAAACTGTACTTTGCTTGTCCTAGAATTGCCTGTAAAAATTAATTATATTTGCTTGTTGGGCTTCTGCTGAAATATCTGAAAATTTCTCTTCAGCTCCTGTTATGCATTCTGAGCGCTAAGGGTTGACAGTATCCTATAAGTAGCAATTCTGCCATGTCTGAGTAAAGTTTCTCATTTTATCACTACTCACATTGTGTCTCATCACTTCTGGTTTTGTTTGTCTATTTGGTTTCACAGAGATTTGTAGGAACTCTAAGTTTCTTCCAGCTCTTTTAACATCAAATAGACCTTCCCTGAAGCAGGGAGTGCAGCTTATTCAGTACTTCAGAGACAAAATGGTAGCAAATATAACTAGACATGCCGTATGTAAACACTTATTAGTTTTGCAGGGGTGAATTTCTGCACACCATAGGACTGCATTAGTCATTACTTGAAAGTGTTTCTGGTGTTCTTTTACGAGAGATATTATTAAACACAAAGGTATATATTCCTGAGTCGTCTTCCTAAATACAATTATATATCATAACTACAAAATAAAGTTTGTATTAAAATTTTTTTTATCATGAAATGGGGCACAATACCATGAAAATGTTAGATGTTTAGTGCTTTTTTGTGTTTTGTTTCTGTCATCAAAGCTACTGTGGGAGGTTTTTTGAAATTAAGAGCAGTGCTGTATGATTACGCAGATGTACCCTGCACAATGGATGCCACAGTGAATTTTGTAGATACAGTTGCAATTGTTGTTGTCAAGGTATAAACTATATATAAATTAAAAGTATAAATCCAAATAAGAACAGTATTTATATGCTGCATTGAGGACCAAGATAGCAGAGGATGCTCCTATGCATTACAAGATATATGAGAGAATTGTTTTCCATTAGGACAGAAACCGAACTGCTTTAGTTGGCCTAGTTTTCTTCTCTTAAATGTCATTACTCTAGTTGTCATGTTCCAGATAGGTGCTAATTTGATGGATGTTTAGGAAATGTGAATAACTTAGAGCAGAACTTCTAGCCCTGCTTCCTCTTAGGTTTTCTTGTTGCATTCTAGTCAAAAATTTCTTTGTGCTTTGAAATTTCTGTAGACCAGCAGACTCTTGTTTGGATTCTGTTTTCAATTGTTTTTTTATTTTGTTATCTGTTTCTTTTATTTTTTGGATTTCTGTAGTGAGGAATTGACTTGCATTTGTCCTCTTGGGATAGTATAAATGATTTTTCCACATCTTAAACATGAGAAGTTTTGAGGTGTTTTATGAACCTTCTTTCTAAAATTCCAAAGGAGTGAGTTTGAAGAGTGATTCAGGTTTTGGTATTTTGAATGTCTTTGCTCATATTTTAAAAAACCCAAACAAAATTCTAAATCTCCGGGTACCAGTTTTCACAGTGTGGTTGATGACATTCAGAGAAAATACTTAATCCCATTTCATGGTGGATCTAATTAAAGGGAGTAGGAAGCTAGAAGTGTTATGGAAAATAAATATCTACACTATTATATGTAACCAAATTAGCTACAAGCCAACTGATATACAAACTCTCCTTACACATCCATCTCCAGCTTACACCTGGCTCAGAATCATGGCTTCTGTATAATGAAGTTGATGCAGTTTTTAGCAGTGTAATTTATATGATATTCATTCCAATAATGGTAACTCATCTGTTGGAGTTAGTGATACACATCTGAGCCCCAAAAAAAAAAAATCTCCAAAGAAAAATAGTTGTTGAAACCATCTATTTTCTAGGAGTGGCATTCTCAGAACAAGTTGTTTTTGCTATGAAAATAACAGCAAAAATACCCAATGAAGTGTGGGGGTTTTATAATTATATTTTGAGACGCTTGAAAGGGTTACACTCTGGTCCTTGCTGGATTCCTGAGGAATATAGAAATATGCCCATATTCCATTGATTCCTTGGACATTGGAATGGAGAGGTAGGAGGTAGCTATGTGATTCTGACCTAAACTTTTCCATGTCCTGGAAACTACATAATGGTAGTTTGCTACTTAAACACTGAAAAAAGCAAATGTCATAGAAGTCTGGAAAAAAACTGTATAACAGCAAGAAGGAATTCACATGATACAAGTAACAGTTACATTGGAAAGCATGTGCCTTTGTCTGTTTTAGAGAAATGTTTACCACTTCTATTCACTGTAGATATATAGTGTATATTGAGCTAGCATCTAAAAATATCTAGAATAAGTATCAAGTGAATTAAGATTTCATCACTTTAACATAGAAGATAGGGTTATAGGGACAATTGAGGATAGGGATGCAGAGCAACAAAGAATTGCTTGGAACAGTAAAAGAAATACCAGCCTGATTCTGAAGTGTGTTTGCTGTTCTTCAGTTGTAGGTTACTGCTCATGTATTGATTTCTATTAAAAATCATTGCATAGCTTGACTACCTCGTGAATGTAATGCATTAAGAGTTTTAATCTAAAAGAATAAATCATTTTATGTGTATATGTGTAAAGTAAGTATAAAAAATTCAGATGGATTTTATCAGAGTTGAGTGATAGGGGGATATGTTCACCATCTGGAAAGCAGCAGCAGATCTTTTGAACTGTAAGAACAGAGTAAAGTATGGGCTCAAACCAAGAATTTTTTCTATAAACTGGGATTTCACAGAAATACTTTTCTGATGAGATATAATTACAGAAAAAGCAAAAGTTTCAAGGGAAAAAATAAAGTATGCAGATTTTTTGTAAGAATAAATTGAAAATGTTGAAAAAAATAACATTTTGTGGGGTTTGTTCATAATGCATTTGAGTTATAAATTTAGACTCGTCTGAGAATCCGTGCTACAGAGAGGGAGAGACCTGAGATGCCGTGGTTACAACTTCAGTTAGATATCTTTCCAAGCTCCATTTCTTCTGTCTTGTATACTCGTTTCATTAACTGCTCTGTTTTTACTCCTTTTTTATGCTCTATGGTCCTACTCTCATCTTGGTTCTTAGAGCAGTGTGCTTTCTGGACTATGTGTATTATAGGACGGAGAGGAGGCATAGGTTTAGTGTACAGCAAAAGGTTTTGTTACATCCACTTGCAGTTAAGACCGAGGCCTGTAGCAGTACATTCATTCAAGGGAACGAATGGGAACACTGCACAGACATGGACACAGGCAGCACCAACAGGAGTTTGGCATTCGAGTGAGTGTTTATCTTCACTCCCTGCTCTTGGGATTTTCTGCTGAATCTGTGTAACTTCAAAGATTCATACTCCTTTCCCAGCTCTGTGTGATTGCAATCTTCTTTGAGACAGTTCATGCTCATAATTCAGCTACAGGCCAAATGCATCATAGTCAACTGATCTGCTGCAGCACTGTTTAGGGTTTTTCTGTTTCATGGCTACCAGCTATGCCTGTTTTCCTTTCCTGCATTTAATCCACTATAACCTTCTCTTCCTGTGCTATTCACAGGCATTCTCAGGGTGCTGTTTGGATTGTATTTTATAAGGCAAAAAAAAGAGTCAGAACAAAAAAACTGGATATTTGGCAGGCAAAATACAGACCTTCATGGCCACTTCTGCAATACTTTGTCCATTTCACTTTCTCTGCATACTTGTCTTTGGTGTTCAGTCATCTTATTTCCTTTTAGAGGCACCAGCAGCTACCAGTATCATCCATGGAAACATGTTTGTATCCGGAAATAAGCTCAAGAAAACCTATTCATCTCTTTTTCTGCAAGGCTATGTGGGGCTCCAGTGCATGGAATGATGTCCTCATACACTGAGCATCAGTGTGTCAGTCTTTGTCTTAAGGTCTTCAAAAACCATATGTATATCTGTGAGTAGCCTGGAAAATATAGGCAGTAAGAGTGAACTTGGAGTTCTTTTCCTGCTGTGAGTCATAAAAGGCTGTGTAGGAAGTGCTTGATTTCAGAGGAGCTCTAGTCCTGTTCCGCATGTATCTGTCACTCTCCTTGATTCAGTCGAAATCAAGCATAGCCTGGCAAGTAATGCTTTAATAATTTCTTTCAAAGTTGCTTTCCTGGAAATTTGGCAAATTCAGTAAGAGATAAGTTGGAAGCACTCAAAGTCAATTTATCAAATCATAGGGTAATCCATAGGTAAGATTCAAACTGTTTATTATAAGCAGGTTATTAAAAAATACAAACCAAATTTGAATCATTAACCCTCCTCTCATCTCTGAAGATATAATAATTAGATGCAGCTTTGAGTCAGAATTTCTGTCTTCTTGACAGAAAACCAACTGTTGATCTTGGCTAGAGCAGCATTGTCACTTACTGCAGTCAGTATGTTTGGAATTAAGTGTGATACCCACTTTACATGATGCATACGTTATATTTACCATAAAAAATGCAGGAAAAAATTGTTTAGGAATTATATTTAAGTTTATGGAAGTTCTGTATATCCTAGTATTCTCAGTGAAGCAATGATTCAATCAAGCACAGAGGAACATCTGGAACATGTCTGGTGCCAGAGTTTTCTACCGTGACTTCATCATGTTGCTTCAGTAGGAATGCAGCGGAATAATAGCTGAGACAAGTTTGTTGAATAAGCTATTAAAATCCCAGATGTGAACATATGCTTTGCATTTTTATGGATCAAAATAATGCTGTTTTGGGTATAAAATTTCATTTTACAACTCTCTCTTTTCCTGAAAGTTCCCTTCAAGTTACTGTGAATGGAAGAAAAACCTAAATGCTAGGTCACATATTAGAATGCAGTATTTGTTTTGTGAAGGAGGATTTAAAATCTTCAGCCTATAGTCTAAAAAATTATTTCCTAAGATGCTAATGACAGTTCTTGGAAAGGCAAGATTTTAATATTTCCTCATTTACCTTATGGCTGCACTACCTTTTATGGTACTTGATGTTAAATACTAGAAGATTTGTATGTAAAGGTACCAGTACCCTAAGGGCATCTTGAAAAAAATAATAAAAACTAACAGTAAGCACTCCTGTGAGACTTCATATGCACATAGGTAGTTTTCTTGGTGTTAAGTTAAAGCATTAGTCTTAACATCAAGCAAGTGATGATCTGGCCAATTGACTGGATCATTTAAATGGTTATATGAAAAGATAGATCTAGATTTTTTCTGTGATTGCTTTGGGCATTACAATCACCTGGAATGGTCATATTCTTAGAGGAAGGCATCCAGGACTTAAAAGATATGGCCTATGTGCAAGAGTTGGTGTGATGAAAAGTTATACAACCAGGCAGTTTTGTCATCAGGTTGAATTAGGAACTCAGGCAGAACCTTGAAAAGAGAATCAGATTCTGGAACAAATTCCTGTTTTGAGAGCAAAATGATCAGTAGCAAAGAACATAACTATCAATATAATAAAAGCATATACTAATTAGGAAATAAAAAATAAATTTGTAAAATGCTGTAGTTGTAAAAAAAGGGGTGTAATCCTTGAATTATTTTATCTTTTGTGTATCAGAGATTCTGAAATTGTTTTATGTGCCAGAGATTTTAGTTACCCAAATCCTTCTAGACTTTAAGGTAATACAAGACTGTTTCGTGTCGTAGAGAGGCAAATCCTAAGCTTCAGAAATAAGAAACAGTTGAGTAGACATAATCTTCTCTTGATGATTCCAGTGACTGATCCGTGTATATACTGCAGGGAAAGATGGAATAAGCCACTCCCTGTCAATATGAGTAGGAGAATCCCTCCTGACTACGAACCTAGTTGATGATCAGTCTAATCCTGAGTCTGCAAACAGGCATCTAAAATAAAGAATTCTCTCTATTATATATGAGCACTGACCCCATGTATTCAGCCTTACCCAGTGTCTTGTCTCCAGATACAGGCAGTCTTTGATGCCTCGGGTGGTGTTTGGAGTCAAGGACAAAGTTGACACATTATTCAAATACAAGTCAGCAGGATACATTGTGCTGATATTATAGTATCTTGTAAATATTCTATATTAGTATGTAAACTATTCCACTATGTTGTGATCAAATATACCACTTGGGATTTTCTAAAGCATACAAGTGAATTAGAATTCCAACTGCCATAAGTCATCAGTAGGATTAGTGCTGGTAATTCCTGTGGGTTCTTTGGAAAAAGTCACAATGCACCAATCATAAGATTCTCATTTAGACTTTTTAGTCATGTACTGTCCAGTCAGATACTGGACAGTAAATATTTAGAAGCAAGAGATAGATCACTTTATGCTTCTGGGAAAAAAAACTGTCTATAAATAATAACAGTTACAGTGCGTTGAGGTCTCATAAGTGGCATGACTACAAAAAAAGAGTTTTGCAATCTTTGTCTTCTTAATAATGTAAATCCCAGCAGATGAAATAAAAATTACTCCTTTATGTAAATTTTTAGTTGGAAATAGGTAGTTCTTCACCAGGAAAAAAATCTGAAGTAACAGAATAGACATTGTAAAGTAGTATCTTGCTCTAAGAATTATTATTTCTCTAACTATTAATACCATTTTAATTGTAATAACAATTTTTTTTAATTAGTAGTAAATAAAAAAGGTTTTTTAAAATATAAATAAAATATTTCACACCTTTTGTTATAGACATGAAAGTCTGAGTTCAAACACGAATCTATAGCATCACTTTGCTTTACCATAACCAAGGTCTTAAATGCTTGGCTGCTTTTCCCAAACAGTCCCACTAGATAGTTAGCTTTTGAGATGTTCAAAACACCCTGATTTGCTTGGTGGTTTGTTACGAGTTTTCACTCTTTGTATCAGCATGAATTCTAAATTAAACTGGAAAATCTCAAACATAAAAGACAGTTGTAAATCTATTTTTGAAGTTTGTGCAAGAAAACATATTGGGAATCCAAGACTGTAAGAGTCTTATAGAGGCATTTGGTCAAAGTGAGAAGACTTAAATATGTATTCAGCATCCAGTAGCTTTCATAGTGAGCAAAGAAATCTAGACAGCATTTTTAAAAATATGAGTACTGGATAAGTTATCTCAAAGGAAATCGAACATTTTAGAAAATATCTGGATCCAGATAAGCGTAGTGAGCTCTTAAATTTTGTTCTTTCTGTGGCTAAAATATACAGTAAACTTTTACTTGGAATTAAACATTTTATTTTATTTGTCAACTGTGCAGCACTGCCGCCATGGAATTTGTGTGAGCAGAGAAATGGAGATGCGTCCTGTAGATGGAGAATGGGGTCCATGGGGGCCTTACAGCTCATGTTCAAGAACTTGTGGAGGTGGAATCAAGAGCACCACCAGGCTGTGTAATCGACCAGAGTATGTTTTTTATTGTGTTTTACATTAGTGCATAATGAAGATATTAAGAAAGAATGGATTGGTTCAAATCAAAATGAAGGTATTGTGAGCAGCACAAATTAGTTTGAAGCACCAGTAAAAACATGCTTGTTTCAGCTGTGTTTGGAAAGAGATATAGGCCTACAGACTCTGATATGCAGAGGACTTTTAGATCGCCCTTGTCTTTAAATAATATAATTTATACTTATAGATGTTTCCGAAGACTTATATTGGCAGGGTCTTTTTTTTCAAGATTAACTGTTGAGGTTTCTTTAAACATTGAGATGCTTTCTTTCGAGTAGGAGCTGAAAAAAGAAGTATATGTATTCCCTACTGAACTGTTTAGTGAAACACTTGATTTGCTTTAAGGCTTTTCCACAACATCGCCACCAGTAATGCCCCACAAGGAACACTGGTTATAGCAGAGTCATTTACAGCTTACCTTTGTAATGAGAAACTTCCATTGAACGAATAATTCCATGTGAATTTCATTCTCTGTAATAAAAATCAAAGAGAACTTTACCCTTAACTTGTCCAGAACCAGAACCACAGCTGCTCCCTGGGTTGTTTCAGGGTTTTTCTAGGAAGTCATGCCCACTTGATATTATCAGTGGGATAAATTAACTTCTATCAGATGGCCCCGGGTTATTTTATTTTCTCTGATGAGCAAGAAGCAGTAGACTAGATTGCCATTAGATATCCTCTGTCAATCTGTAGTAATTGATAGTATCAATATTGCATTGATTTATTCTTGTTTTCCCCAAGAACATACTAATACTGAATTATTTTGTGTCAGGGTTTATGACTGTTAGGAAATGTATTTAAGACTTTACAGTAAATGGGGTGTTTTCCACAATTGTCCCTTTTTATTTCTTTTGATCCCCAAACTGAAACCAATATTAGGACTATAGAAAAGAGTGTGTCAGCTCCTAATTGTCTTCTTTCTTTGTCATTCTGTAAAATAATAATTTCAAATTACTGAGGAGATGCTGCTTCTGTAAAAATAAGGCTATAATCTTAGCTCAATGAATAAAAGCATTAAATAATGCTTTTTCCCAGGCAAAATAGTTATAACTCTAAGAGAAGTAAAAGTGTAATAGGCATTAATAAACATCAGTAGCTTGATTACCACCTACCTCAGCAGTAGTATTTTACAAATATTGTTTCATTTTCTTCTCTTGGGTATAAATGAATGCACAGTGCAATAGAAGTTAAGTGTGTATGTGTAAGTCAGTAACAGCTGACAGAATGCTGTGTGAGATTTTGCCTTTTATATCAGTGGCTTGAGCCACTTTTAATGGAAAACAGCAATTTTAGAAAATGAGTGTGTTTTACATTTACCTTTTTTTGTTAGGCCAAGAAATGGAGGAAAGTACTGTGTTGGTCGCAGGATGAAATTTCGGTCATGTAATACGGATTCATGTCCAAAAGGCAAAAAAGATTTCCGGGAGCAACAGTGCTCTGAATTTGATGGCAGACACTTCAACATCAATGGTCTTACATCTGCGGTTCGCTGGCTTCCAAAATACAGTGGTAGTAAGTAATTATGCATTTTTTAAACTAACAAAATAAAAATGTTACTTTAATTAAAGTTTTAAAACAGACAAGAAACCTGTTGGATTTTCTTTCCAGTTTCTATGAAAGATCGCTGTAAACTTTTTTGCCGAGTTTCTGGAACAACTTCCTACTATCAGCTGAAGGACAGAGTTGCTGATGGTACTCCCTGTGGAGCAGAAACCAATGACCTTTGTGTTCAAGGCTTATGCAGGGTATTTAAATCTAAACTTATTAATTATTAAAATCAATTTTAGCAGATGGTAGATATTAAATATTAATCCAAATAAACTAATGAAAATACGATGTTCTGAGTTTGCTTAAGCTGATTTTATTCCCTATCAAATTAGAGATCTAGAAATTGAGGCAATTAAGTGAAGAACATATAATTGAATCTGAAGACCCGGAGTCTTGCCTCATTAAGCCTCATATGTGAGAGAGTTAATATTGTCCGAGTAAGTAGAGAGAAACTGATCCAAAACTGAAATAAAGAGAAGAAAGGAACATGCTGTGTGTTTATTACTGTTGTATTTCTGGTACCAGAGAAGTAAAAACGTAGAAAATCCAACGGTAGATAGATTACATAATTATTATTTCATTGTAAAATCAGGAGGAACTGACTCCTGAAAGGGATCAATTCAGCATTCTTTGCTTAATAGCAACTATGGCACTGCCGCAAGATTTTGCTGGGAGAAGCAAGATGCTATGTTATAACAATTCAAGACTTTTTTGTCGAGCCCAGGTTGTTCTGCTGATTGCAGTGAAACAGTAAATTCAGGATGAGGAGAGTATGTAGCTTTTTTTATAGTGTTGAATCAAGAGGAAAGAGGAAATGCCAGAGAACTGTTCTTTTTATCATAGTTCAGTAAAAAGGGAAGTTTAAGTAAAGATACGTAAACAAAAATTGTGCTCGTGTTAGTTTAACCAGCATAGTCTACGCATATTCCTTTGCTTATTTTGCAGTAATGACAGACGTTAAAAGAATTGATGACCATGTACACGCACATACTGCTTTTAGGATTCCAAGAATTTTAATATAAATATAACTTAAAATTTATACACTATGTTGATTTTTTAATGCAAAATCTTTATGTACTGTTATGTATTCTTATACAGTTCTTTACATATTAAGTCTTCTATTTGGATTGTACATTCTTAATACAACAACACCACTGTGTTTTGCCCTTACATCTCAGCACCAAAAAACTTAAAAGGCTTTTAGTGAATTTCAAGGAACATTAGATATATACAATGAAGAAGAATATTTTGGGGTAGTGGGAAGCTTACATTGTTTGTTTTCACTGTTTTCCATTGGGCTGACTGACACAGGGCTTTTTTATTATTTTTATTTTTTGTAGCAAGCAGGCTGTGATCACGTTTTGAATTCCAAGGCAAGGATAGACAAATGTGGAATCTGTGGTGGTGATAATTCTTCGTGTAAGACACTTGCAGGTACTTTCAACAGTGCTCGTTATGGTATGTTTGTTTTGGTTTTGTTTTTTTTTTTTATCTTAATGCACATTTCACAAAGTGAAATGCACAAAGTATGGCTTTGATATTATGCTTTACATTTAAGGAAGTAGGATATCAGTGTATGTTCTTTAGGACTTCTATCAACAAAAAATATTTCTGATTTTCAGTCACATTCCCTCTTAAGGATGCAGAGGCAAGCATTGTGACATAGTAACCCATTCAAGTGGCAAGAAAAGTCAGTCTGCCCTAAGGTCAAAGCAAAAGACATGAGTAAAAGATATGCTGAGAATAAAAGTATTTTAAAAGGAAGAATGCTTCCTGCTTTGTACTTTGCATTCTCTTGTCTGAAACTATGCAGCTGAAGGACATATTCCAGTGTCTCCTTTTGGTTGTGTAAAGAAATAGCAAGAAGTCTGTTGTGAGCAGCTGATGAGGTTCCTTTTCTCCTATAGTGAAGAAAATAGCCTGTGAAATGTAAGCCTTATCTTTCCAGAGAACAGGGATAGCAATATTTATGTTCTTTCCTCTTCATTGGCAGGTACTGAATGAGAATCTTCTGAATAACACTGGTATTTCCTATTTATTTGATTTAGTTTCTCTAACAGAGCTGCTGATAATTCTTCTATATATAGTCTGTTTTGGGAAGTATGGAGAGACTATTGTACATGTGTAGCAGTGCAATTAAGTAGTTAGAGCACAGAACATAAGGAGAGAAGTCTCCAGGTTAGTATCAGCCTAAAGGCTCTTTCATACCACTTCACTGGTTGGAAGAGACCACAGGTGAAGTGAAAATGATACCTGGAGAGCTGCCAAATAGGATCTTCATAGAACAAAGGAGTTGCTGGTGAAGAGAAAAGTATGCCAAGTGTCCTGTTGGATTTTCTCTTCCCTGGCAGAGGGCTTGCACCAATTGAAAATTACCAAAAATCCTGAAGGTGGGATACAGGTACCTTTCCCATACAAATACGTGTATTTTTTCTTGTGTCTGTCCTGAGAAGCTGCTTATAGGTAGTACACAAATTTTGTCACAAATACATTTGTTACAATTCAAGTGATCATTATGTGAAACTACCATTCATGCAAATATGGTTGTGACTGTCACTCTCTTGCTGTTCATCAACTTTCCATTGTCACAGACTTATTTGCTTCAAATTGAAGTTGGAAGGGAAAAAAAAGCCCCATGTTTTGGGATGAGGAAAACCTTGATTTACTATCTGGCTTTATGCTTAGTTGAATGTTTAAATTATGTTCAAGTTCTTGGAATTATGGCATATAAAAGATGATACTGAGTTGTACTACTAGACAGTATGCTAAACATTCGGAATTATCATTTAGATGTGCTCAACTAGGAGTACAGCAATGCAAACAAGAGGTTGTAGTTAGCTGACCATTAAAACTCCAATGTCCATGACAGGTCTAAGACATCCCTAGGCTGATAACTGAAGACATTGTCTGAGGAAATATTCTTTCCCAAAACCTTCTTAATTAGGATAATAAAATAAGTATGCCAAAGTCTGTGCACTTGATCTTTTTCTTATAACTTCATTTGGTTCCATTTCATACTGAAATAAGTCATTTTACTTGTAAGGTAGAATTTGGAATTGGCAGTAGCAGCCTGTAGTATGTGCTTGTATTCATGCAGTTATAATGTTGTCAGAGTAATTGTTTGAACAGTAGTGAAGCGATCATCAAAAATTCATTACAGGAAAACACTAATTTACTTGGCTACTATTTCAGGAAATGGTAATCTAATTATGTACACATTATTATTATGTTGGCTATTATTATTGCATCGCATTAGAGTATCTGAGGATTTCCTGGACAATGGTCATTCTCATTGCCCTAGTATGTGATCTGTTCTCTTTGTGTATCCTTGACAATGTGCTGTGCAGTTTTGTTTATAATTTCCCCCCATATTTTGTCTTCTTTCATTCTATTGTCACAAGGTCTTTAATGTATGAGATGAGGGGCTTTTTTGAGTGTGTTTTGGTTTTTTGTCCCAGTATGCTGGAAGATTGACCAAACCATATTTATCCAGAGCTTGTCGTGTCAATTTGCAATTGCACTGCTGCCCCCAGGTGGTAAATGTGATAGACCTGTAATTAGAAATCATTTAAATGTGTGGCATAGTTTTAATAGGTTAAAAGCACTGGAAAGTTAGTGAGTTATGAGATTTGTCATGGTTTAACCCCAGCTGGAACCACACAGCCACTCATTCACTGCCTCCCAGTGGGATGGGGGAGAGAATCAGAAGAGTAAAAGTGAGCAAACTCATGGATTCAAAGACAGTTTAGTTTAATAGGGAAAGCAAAAGCCACAAAGCCTCGAAGTAGAGCAAGGAATTCATTCACCGCTTCCCATAGGCAGGCAGGGTTTCAGCCCCAGGAAAGCTGGTCTCCATCACAGATAACAGAGACTTGGGAAAACAAATGCCATTACTCCGACCATCCCCCTTTCCTTCTTTCCCCAGCTTTATATGCTGAGCATGACACTCTGTGGTCTGAGATATTCCTGTGGTCAGTTGTCCAGGACACAGCTGTCCTGGCTGTGTCCCTTCCCAGTTCTTGTGCATCCCCAGTCTCCTCACTGGTGGGGTGGTATGAGAGGAAGAAGAGGCCTTGACTCTGTGTAAGCTCTGCACAGCAATAACAAGAACATTCCTGAATTATCAACATTTTCCAACACAAGTCCAAAAGATAGCCCCATACCAGCTACTGTGAAGAAAATTGACTCTATCCCAACCAAACCCAATACAAAAGGAAAAGAATATTGTCATTTAAATTTTTATCCACAGAGGTGAGTCAATTAAAGTTAAATCCCAGCAAGATTGTTAAACACAGTGAAATAGATGGAAAAGTTATCAAAGCTTATATTAATACTTCAGATTACATGTTTGTGTTTATTATTTGTTTCCAATGTTTGCCTTCCTCAGTTTTTCTCAACCATAAGAATCCTTTAGAATTTGTGATTAACATCTGTGAGAAACAGGTTTGGATTTTTTAACCTATGTTTATGTGCAGAGTGACTGTTTTAAGAAGTAGATCTTGATGCGCCTTATTTTGTTACCTCATGACAAGGCTACCATAGTAGTAATTGGAGATATTACAAGAAATGATGGCTCATTTGTGAAGCATTTGTATTTTAAAGGGAGTGCAGTCAACCTTTAAGCAAGAGAATGTGGATTAAGCATGGCTAATTTAACTGAAACATCTACCTGTGCATATGGCCTGAAACACTGCAATATTTTAGACTCCTTTTTATTATTAATTTATTATATTCTTATTATTTAAGACTCATTCTTTAAAGTGCTGTCATGAAATACTCTTGTGAGAGAAAAACTACCTCAATTGTATAAACAGGGAATTGAGATATTTCATGTTAAGTGACTTATTCAGATTTCTATAAAAGTTTTGTGGTTAAATTTTGAGGAGTCACAGTGTTTCCCGAGTCCCACTTGATATACTTGACTGCTTTCTAGAGGAGTGCTGCTCTCTAGGGATTTTTCTGAGTGGGTTGAACTCATGTTAGTGGTAAAGAGTTGAATTTACTTTTCTGAACACAGAACCTAACACTTCGTAGAACATGAGGGCATTCAGCGTTGGTTGTCTCTGGTGCACTGTAGGGTTTTGTGAATAAAACTGGTTAAATCTATGTTCATATTTACTAGTATTTGACTATTTTTCTATATAATTAATATGTGAATAATTACATTGCAGGTTACAATGTTGTAGTAAATATTCCCAAAGGAGCAACAAACATTGATATTCGACAGTACAGCTACTCAGGGAAACCAGAAGACGACAACTACCTTGGTAAAAGCCTCCTGTGTACAAAGTTGGTGGATAGGTTTTGTGTTCGTACCAGAGATCTGTCCTAGACATGTGTATTATCAGAAGTCTGATAAAGATTTTAGATGGAATATCTAATTACTTTGTATATTTATTTGCCTGAGTCTCTCAGTGGATATTAGTTTCCGTAAAAATGAGTGAGATATTGTTAGGTTTCTGATTCTTAAGGGAGTGCGTTATTTGTCAGATAAGAGGAATTATAACATGTGACATCATTTTGTCAGTTTTTTACTTTGTTGTCACAGTGTTCATTAAAGTGAACTTGAGAATAATGCAGTTATTTGTTGTTTTAAATCTTGGAAGCATACACTTTGTTTACAAACAAAGCAGTCTGACCATCAGGAAACTTATCAGTTATCTCATATTTCTCTTTTTCTATCATGTCTGAGTATAAAGGTCATTGATATATTTGCAAGTGTGCAGGTAACAGAGAATTCACAAGCACATTGTACCAAAAATCTTGGTTGTTCTATTTCACAGTAGTTACATTGTATCTGAAGTGCCTGAAAAAATATTGATGTGTATTTACTTTCTGTCTCTTCTTCCGCTTTCATCCTAGTCAACAAACTTCAGAGTTCTCAAAATGTTTTCCTTGTCAGCTGTTGCCCACATGCAGCTCGCAGGACACAAAAACAACCCTACCCCCGATATTAGCTACCATTTCAAATGTAGTATTGCCTGAATAGCATGCCTGTACTACAAATTCTACCTGATTTTAAAAAGTTTAACTTGTCGTTCATCTTCATTATTGTAGATTGGTCATTGTATTAAATGACTATTATAAATGCTTAATAATTTATTTTTACTTTCAAGTTTACTTTTGAAAGCCACTTCACTAGAAGTAGCTCTAGCAAATACAAGGATGTGGGCTGTAGAGTAGGGCAGAAATACAGATAATTATTGTTTCCTTCTACATAGCAGAACCTAACCAAATTTAGAAGTCATGACTGCAGTCAGCCCTTCAGCAGAACAAATATTGTTATATTAGTATAATGCAGAGAAAATCCATGACAACTGCTTAGGTGAAAGTTACTGATGATTAGGATTGAATTTACTCATTAGAAACTATTTGATACAACTTTATACATGGACTAAAATAAAGCTAAGTGTTGATAAGAAGTTATATTATTAAGAGTTTTTATTGATAGAACCTTTTAATTAAATAGATACTTTATTTCCAATATTTTATTTCACTTATAGCTTTATCTGATATTCATGGAAATTTTATCTTGAACGGAAATTTTGTTGTAAGCATGTCAAAAAAAGAAGTCAATATACAAGGAGCCATTTTTGAGTACAGTGGGTCAAACAATACGATAGAACGAATTAACAGCACTGATAGAGTTGAAGAAGAGCTAACCTTACAGGTGCATGTTTACTTTTTTCATAAGTTTGAAAATTTCCTACATGAACATTATGTTCATAGTTTTATGTTCATATTCACTGAAAAACAGCTATCATTTTATCTCATCAAGGTTTTGTGTGTAGGGAATTTACACAACCCTGATGTGCGTTATTCATTCAATATCCCGATAGAAGACAGAAGTGATTTATTTACGTGGGATCCTTATGGACCCTGGCAAGACTGCAGCAGGATGTGCCAAGGTACTGTGAATTATTTTTTCACCAGAACCAAAAACCTGATGGCATTTAGGATGAGACTAGTCCTGACTACTCTGATTTTTCACCCTTATTTGTAAGGAAGAAATTTATTACTCTCAGTAAACTTTAAGTGCACAGAGCCCTTAAGGGCAGAATAGCTTCTGATTTTTGTTTTTACTATTTTCAGTACTTATGCAATGCAATTCTATACTCAAACCTACCTTTGTAGACATAGGAGTGGTTTGTTAAAACAAAAGTTGAATCAAGTCTAATGCATCCTTAGAAAGCGGTATTGTATATCTACTAATATGTGTTAGATTCTATTATCTTATTTCTAGATGGTCACCGATTTGTCTAGTATTTTTCTTATACATTTATTTGTCTTTTTTTTGTTATCTGCTACAGGGGATGAAGCTCTTTAAAAATATATTTTACTATTTTAAACTCTTATTCTATAGGCCATTCCATTGTTAAAAATAAAGGCACAATATTTATGAAATGAGTATATAAAAGTGTATGTACAGAGCTTTTTGACAGATACTCATATTAGTGGGTGCTAGAAAAGCCTGAAGTCACGTGATGATGAGTTTCTTCTGGTTTTGAGTCTGGCTGTAGACATGGTCATGTGCTAGAGAAGCAGCACATCTGTCAACTGTCAACTGTGCTACTTCTCCCAGCACTCAGGGTATCTTTTAGGTACCCTGTGATCAAATTTTCTGCTTCCTTAAAGGAAAGGATCACAACCTCTTAGTTGACATGGTGGTTTGAAAATATGTTAATTAGCAAAGGACAGACATGATACATTTGGAATACTTAACCTGATGAGTGAATGGACTGTCGCACTTTTGTAGTTGTCTGGAAGCTGATATCCTGTAAGACCACTGTAGGACAGCTGGGAGATGGCAAAGGTCACTGGGACAAGGTTGTTCTCCACCTGGAATGTAGTCAGCATATTTGGGCAGAATCTGCTGTATACAGTGATTAGTGTTAATGGGGTATCTCAGTTAAATTCCTAAATGATGAGAGAAATCCATAAGGCACTCTTATTTTAGCCCCTTATTTCCTTTTTTGGTGCTTTTTCAAGGTATTCGAAGAAGGAGAATGACATGTATACGTAAAAGTGATCATGTAGTAGTGTCTGATCAAAGATGTGAACTTATACCCACTGTACCAAGTGTCTTTGAGGAGTGTAATACAGAGTGTGAATTAAGGTAAACAGACGTTCCTAACTGATTGAGCTATTATGGTCTTATATGTTTTTTTTGATTGAGATTGAAACAAAGTAATTCAGATTGCTTTATCCTCTGTCCCTCCATCCCTCTCTACCTCCCTCATCCTTCCCATCTCTCCTGCTTCTCCTCAAATCTGTTGGCATAATGGGTACATTATATTTACACTTCTGAATCTAAGTAGAGCTAGGGTATTTTTCTAATTTTTATTGGTAAAGTACAAAGTCTTTTGTCAGGATTGTGAATCAGTTCTATATATTCTGGCACAAAAACTTGTATTGCCGTGTGGAAAACATTTTCCATCAGAATTGTACCCACAACTGGAACTAATTTGAAACAGACTTGTGTTTTTGCACTCCAAGAAAGCCCATGCTGAAGTATTCAGAGGATGAAGAGTTAGAATTATAGCTTACATTTTTCAAAGTCACCTAGGAGATTGAGACAAAAGATCCTTTAAGTTTAAAAAGTTGTTTTAAGCCCGTGAGTCAAATCCTTTTATATTGCTTTGAAAATTCCAATCATGAGAGAGACTTTACAGTTCTGTCTGTTCCCTAAAATGTACATCTATATTTACATTATAATCCTTGGTTCATTCTCTGAGTGCTTTATTTGCCATGTTCGTATTTTTTAAAACATAGTTAGCTTTCTACAACAGTTTGTCCTTGTAGGTGGCACAACGTTGGCAAAAGTGACTGCACATCAAGGTGTGGTCCAGGTTATCGGTCTATTGAGATCCGCTGCATGAAGTACTCTAGTTCAAAAGGACTCAGTGCTCCAGTGGATGATAGGTACTGTGCTGATCAGCAGAGACCACCAGCCAGAGAGCCCTGCCATGGTGACTGTATGTTAGCAAACTGGCACTACACAGAATGGTCAGAGGTACAAATTACAAACTTTATAAGTGTACCATTATAGTTCTGGTTAGCATTCATACCAAATTTTTATTTCTTTTTTATTTTTTTAGTTTAACTAAAAAGAAAAAATGTTTGATGAATACAGATTTATTGAAACAGCTAATACCAACCTTTATATTTCAGCAACTTTCTCATACTTCTGTAAGAAACTGTAGCTTGTTTGCAACTTGGTTTTGGAAGTTAGCAGAGATCTGGGAGTTAAAGATGTGTGTTTTATTTACAGTCTTAATAATTTAGTTCTGAGAGTATTTTGAAGAAAAAAAGTGAGTACAAATTCAATTTTATTCTTCATTCAAGAGTTGTATCTTGGAACTATTAAACAAAGTGCTGAATTTGTCTCAAATGGACATATTATCAGTCTGTGCATTATAGGCAGGACACATTTGTCTAGCACAATCATTAATGTCTTACACCTTTAAGATTAATAATGTGTTTTTACCTGGTTTTATTGTGTTCTGTTTCCTGTTTTGTAATATTTTCTATACACTGCAGTGTTCCAGGAGCTGTGCAAGAGGTGTCAGAACCAGAGAAGCTTTTTGTATGAATAACTTGGGTCGTCGTCTTCCTGACAGAGAATGCCAGGAACTTCCAAAAGTTGTAACACAGAGTTGCAATGAATTCTTATGTCCAAGCTGGTCAGTTACTGACTGGAGTGAGGTAATGAAACCATGGAAAACTTAAGGCACATTTGGTCATGGTCATCAATATTAAAATAAGCTTTATTAAGTGTTTAGGGTTTTTTATTCTATTTTGGGGCACACAGCAGTAAAAATTCTGAAGTCTTATGATTTAGCTGATATACATCCCAGATGTATGAGAAAAAAATTACTTGAGAACTTCTGTAAAACACTCCTAGAATTTATTTTTTCTCCGAGATTTTGTTACATTAATATGAGGTAGTGAAGCTACTTAAAGTAAATCTATTTACAGTAATATTATGCATGCCTTCCCTTTTTATGAAGCAATGAGAACTATACAGCCAACCGAAGAACAGAATTATATTCATTTTATTACAGATTATATGGATATAAAAGAATTATGGTTAGTTTAAACATTTTTCCAGTGAAAGCTGTGTTATATATACTCATATTTTAAACAAGTATTCCTTATTCTAATAGAAATTAATGATCTGTACATAGTTCTCATATTTTGTATCTTTAGAATGTTAATAGTGATTCCTTTGTATTAGCACTTGAGTTACTACTTACAGGAAATGGAGAGTTCATAAGAGAACTAGGGTTTTTTTGACTACTTACATTCATGGAATATTTTTGTAATGTATGTGATCTTTAAAATCTGACAAATTACTAGAAGAAATTGAAGCCATTAATGTAGATTCATGTCTTTACAAACTGATGATTCTAATAATGTTACAGTGTCCTGTGACATGTGGCAAAGGAATAAAGCGTCGTCAAGTCTGGTGCCAACTTCATGATGAACAAATGAGAGATGACTTCTGTAATCCAAATGACAGACCAGAAACAGTGACGCCGTGTGAACTTCATGAATGTGCATCTTGGCAAGTAGGGCCTTGGGGATCAGTGAGTACATAAGGATTCCTAGCTTCTTGTTTTATAGTTCAGACTACGAGTGATCACAAAACAATACCTTTTAAACATTTTAGTTGAATCTTTAAGCAGTTATTTCAGTTGAATTGATTAACATGTTTGTTTGCAGGATCCTATTGGCTATCTAACTTGTAATTTAGGAACACCCACATGTAAGTTAAATGCCTAAAATAGTCATTGATCCTGAGCCTTAATATCAAAGACGCTTTTGCACATCAATGCGTTACATCACCAGAATAATGAAAATGTGGATAGCAAACTGTTCAGGTGAATAAGACAGGTAAAAGACCAAATGTTTATAGGGGAGTGGACATATTCAAGTGATAGCTACAATTAAGATCATAGAAGTGTATATGCTAATAATAGTAGGCAAAACGACTTAGTATTTTGTTATGTTTTGTTTTTATCTTCAGTGATAAAAGATCTGCTATCTCTTTATGTGAAAATGCTGTTGAAATATATGTTCCTGTGTGTAATGATGCTCATCTAATGTATACCAGAGTGACTTCAAAATTCTAGAACAAAGTGAATTAATTTATGAAAGAACCTTTTGTCCCCAAATGAGAATTAGTTAAAAAAAAATAAGGTACTCAATTTCATGTAGCTTTTATAGATCACTTTATTCAAACCAACAGAAGTGTTGGATTATTCAGTGTTTCTCGTATGTTAGTGAGAATTCATAACTGAAGAGCAGATGATATTTATTTTTTTTACGTATCTGTTAGTAAAATACAGAATAATTATACCTTTGGAAATTAAATACATTTTTCACTAGAATTTGGTTTATTTTTTTACTATTTTTACCTTAGAGACAACCACCCTGTTGAATGTTGAATTCCTTTTGTATAACCTTTTGATCATGAGGTGATGGCTTTCCATTCCTACAAATTAAATTAAAAGATTACATAAAAAATTAATTCAGTCCCATGATAGAATTCTTCTGGATTAAAAATAGCATGCTGGAATAGCCTGTACAAGCAATTTACCAACCCATGTCACTGGAGCAGAACTTTTCATTGCAGTTTTTCTACTGTACCATCTGGTAGCAGCCATTCACAGCCAAGTTTTTACAAGTATTTGTGCTTGAACTACAACATTTATAGGATAGGATTTATGTCAAGTTCTTTTCAGCCATCTAACGTTTTAGTTACCTTAAGTGTGCTCTTGTCGAACTATAATGGAGAGACATTAACAGCTGCAGCTAGCGATTCATTTGGAAACCACTCCTTACTCCCACTTTCCTCCACCTCCACTTTCTCTACACCAGATTTTATTTTGTTCTTATTGTGTTCTTCCCAGTTTCCTGCCCACCTCCAGCCTACTCACTGCAGGGGATAGAAGGTGCTAAAGAGAGAAAGCTTTTATCCTGCACAAGCACTGTTCAGCAATAACCAAAACACTGGTGTGTTATGGACACTGTTTAAGTACCTTATGGTCTGCCACAAAGAAAGTTAACACCATCTCAGTAGTCATTCCTATTCATTCTGGAAAGAGTTTTAAAATAGAAAATTTAATAGAAGTGAAATTTGGTTATAAATGGTGCTATTTCAAGTGTGTGAAATTATTGACTTCAACAGTGTTCTGCAACATGTGGACGTGGATACCAGATGCGTGCAGTCAAATGTGTTACTGGGACTTACCGTGTTATTTTGAGTGATGACAGGGAGTGCAATGCTGCTACTCGTCCTAGAGATAACCAAGTAAGTTAAAAAATACCTCTTTACTTCTTAGTTAAAAGCATCTAAATACAAGTGTTGTCTACTGACTCTTTGAGGGAATTTGGTGGAAATAAGTTCTAAAATGAGGAAAGAAATTGTTGGAACTGTCTGCTTTTTCTCACAAATGTCAAATTCAGCATCAGGAATAAAGCAAAAGAAGATTAATTTGGACATTGAAGGTTTTAAAATTTGGTATATGATTGAAGGGTGAGGGTATATGATTTGAAGGCATCCAAAGGCCTGTGATTATTTGGGAAAGCTCCAACCTTGTAGAATGGGCACTGCTTTCCATCGTGCTTCAGAAATAATAGTACCTAACTGGCTTGGTATTCCCTAAAATTCTACTTGTATATAGTTCGTAAAGGAACAACATGGTTACTTGAAGAAAGATTCAGTAGCTGGAATAATACTAATTAAAAACTTTGTAGAAATGGATTACAATTCAATATAGTTCCTTATCTTTTCTTACCTTGGTTTATTTATTTCATCACTTCGCTTAATTTAAATCTGTCATTTTTCAGAAGAAATGGTTTTAATACAGTCAGTGGGTTTATCTTTACCTGAAAGCAACTGATGTCTTAGGTGCTATTAATTAATATGTCAATGTGGCCACCACATTGATACATCTCATGGAAGTCCAGCTAAGCTGGAAACCATGTATCTCGTGAAGCACGTATTCTGCCTCTTGTCTCAAGGAGAAGAGGGCAAGAAAAGCATTCTATGGCTCAGAGTAAACCAGTCACAAGTTACCAGCCATCTGGTACATGGCTTCTTGAATAAGATTTCTGAATATAAAAACCAGTTAATTGGTATAAATTCATTTCCACTTACATGTGAAAACACTGAGTTTGAGTATGCTTTGTATTTTCAATTGTGGGACCTGTTTGGCTACTGACTGAAACTGGGCAAATTTGTGTTCTCAATAGGTAAAGGTATAAAGGACAGGACAGCACAGCCACTGTCTTTGCTGACTTCTGTACTGCCTGTGGCTATGAAGTAGGACACTGTAACGTCTATGTCCCTTGTCTCCAGCAAGTTGCCCAAAACTGTTCTTTCTCCAAGTGCCAATATTATTAGTTATTACTAATGCAGTTTTAACTTCAAATAAATTTTCTTTGATTCTTGATTTGAAACAAAACAAAACAATCTCTGAATAACTCCAGGGAGAAGTTAGCAGATGGTATTTTCTTATTAATTAACACTGACTTATTGTAATGGTAGGATCTATGTCTGCAGAGCCTTTTGCTTTACATTTGGCTCCTCCAAAATGTATATTTTGAAAGTTTTTTTTTTCCTCACCCCCACAGGAATGTGAATTGCCCTCTTGTCCAGAAAATACAAAATTATGGACTACATCACTTCCTCTAGTTCATGGGGGGAAAGTGACCCAATGGAGATATGGATCATGGACACCAGTATGTAATGTAGCAGTCACATCTTGCAGAGCAGTCCTCCAATCATTGACCTATCTTTCCATAAAGCTCTCATTAATATATTTTTCAGACTTAAATCTACTTGGGATAAATTAAAAAGGAATTCTAATATTTTTTTTAAGAGAAGGACCTGTTTCTTAAGGAGGAGATAGACACTCCCAGCAAACCATGTGCTTCAAATCTAATCAGGGAAACAGAGAGGAAAAAATCAGGATTCTAGGAGAGGGGATTGAGCAAAATAGTTTTCATATGATTGAGAGTGTGATAGGAAGTGTTTTTAAAAGTAATTTATTAGTCTCTGACTATGGAGAACATCTTTGATTTTAAAATATCATTTAAATCTTTAATGTGAATAGTAATTAAACAGTTTGGGTCTTTAAAGGTCTAATTTGCCATTTTTTGTAAAATCAGCATTATGATAATGGTTCCTACACAAACTTTCTTCAATGGAAGAGTTTTTTATTTTGGTAATGTGGAAAATTAGATTTACTTAATAGCAATGTGAAATTTTAAAATTATCTATAAAAATGTGTGTGTGTCTGTTAGTTATATCTTATATCTTTGCACAACTATTTTAGCTAAATAGCAGTAAAGAGTGCATGGACTGAGGCTACTCAGCAACTCTTCGCTAAATCCACCTTGAACTTCTCAGACATAAAGGCATCAGAAGGGGCTCAATGGAATATGCTAATACAAATTATAATAGCAAGTGGATTGTGAATATCAGTTTTTATTTTAATAGTTGATGTAAATAAATCACTTTGTAATAACTAAAATGTTCTGGAAGTTACTGATGTTTCTATTGTTAATAAATAAAAAAATTGCCCTTGCAACTGTGTAATTATTCCATGTTATTGTTTAAATGCTGCCTGTTTATATACGCTGAATTGCTTCATGAGAATTAAGGCCGTGCAATTCAGTTCCAAGCCAACAGGATTCTTAAGTCCCATACTATCCAGCAGTATTTCACTTTCCTTTCTGGATGCATGGTTCTATTATTGTGAAACGGAGATCTGATTTAATTCTGAAGCCAAGTTGATACTAAGCTATGTTAGTATTTTAGATGTTTGCATGATCTTGGTTTGTTCTCCTGAAGTGTGATGAGCTTGGATTGTTCTCTGACAGTGCTCTACAACCTGTGGGAAAGGTGATCGTGCTCGCTATGTGAGTTGTAGAGATGCTCATGGAGGAATAGCAGATGAATCTTTCTGTGCTCATTTACCACGACCAGCTGAAACTGCAAGCTGCTTTAGCCCATGTGGAGAGTGGCAAGCTGGAAATTGGTCCCCTGTAAGTATTAATGGTAAAATTTTTTGGTGTCTATTTAGATTATTGGCCAAAGCCTCTGTTTAGAAATTGGGAGTTCATATTTTGTGCAAGTGTGATTGAAATTGATTATATTGCAAATAATTAATTATCCCTTGAAAAAAATAAACTATATGTTTCTTCTTGTCAAAAGTAAATATAAATGTCTCTGTTATTAATTATCAATTTCCTGTTTCAAACACTGTGTTAATTTTTTGGTCAGTGCACAGTTACGTGTGATAGTGGAATAGCAACAAGACAAGTTTTCTGTGTCAACTATAATCAACAAATCAACGAGAATTACTGTGATCCTGAAGGCCGACCATCTAAGGAACAAGAATGTAACATGCCACCATGTCCACGGGTTTATCATCATATGCCGAAAATGCATGACCCTCCAAGCCATCTTCCAGAAATAGGTTACCTCCCAATACATCATCCACAAGACAATTTAAACCAGTGGAACCATCCCTCTGTGGGAGGATATCAGTGGAGAACTGGACCCTGGGGAGCAGTAAGCAATTTTTTTAGAATATATTAATCTGTTCTCTCATGTGTGTTAACATTTCCAGAAATGTTATTGCAGTACAGATCTGGTTGAAAGAGAAGCACATTAATTTTAAAAATTATTATTATTGTAGTTGTTATTGTTATTCAGAATATATTAAATTCTAAATGTAAGTTTTCAGTGATTTCAAATTTAAAATACTTCTACATAGTAGTCATTTTTATTTGCAAATTTCAATTTTGAAAGTTAACGTTTAAAACCAAGTTGTTTTAACCAATATATTTTACATTTTTCTGATCATGGAATGGCGATACATATGTTTACATGTTTTGGTAGTGCTCTAGTACTTGTGCAGGTGGATTTCACCGTCGAGTTGTAGTATGTCAAGATAAGGAAGGAAGAAGTGCTAGTTATTGTGATGAGGCAACAAAACCTCCAGAGTCGAGACACTGTGATTCTGGACCCTGCCCGCGGTGGAACTTTGGGAACTGGGGAGAAGTAAGAGCATTTCGTTTCCAAAGGGAAACATTGTTTACCACATAAGCTTAGAAATAGCAACATAATTATTTGACTGTGCGTGGAACTGAACAGCTTTTTTTTACTTATTTCAAAAGAATGAGTTTCAACCTGTTTATCTAAACTTTGTAATACATGTATAGTGTAATATAAACTTTGTAAATATAAATCCAGGAATGTAGTGGAAATATGAGTGGTGTAAACAAAAGAAGAAAGTATTGTGTGAGGCTAAGAATAGTGTTGCAGTAGCATCTTGAATCTTGAGACATACAAAATTATATTCTATTAAAAAAGATGAATTGTATGCAGAAAAACCTCAGTGCAATAGCTAGACTAAGAAAAAAATGAGCACAAGAAGCTGTAGAGAAACTTTATTACATCTAATTTCATAGGTACTGACTTGAGTAACTGCAAGTAGTAGTAGCTACTGGCTTGTAGTCACAAATTAGAAGTATGAAGATAGGATCAGGCATCTAAAAGGTGTGCCTGAGTTAGAATGTTTTGATTAAGCATTTTATGTTGTTGGACAGTTTCTCCATGCCATGTGAAGTCATATCTCAACCATACATTCTTGCTCAAACACTACAGAAAGAGCTAAAACTGATTAGTTTTGCATTTATTCTAATCTAACCTCATATGATTGCTGCCCACTTTTCTTATTCATGATAAATCAATGTGTTGAGTTGAAAAAAGAAGAAAAATTGGTTGAGTAACTTTTTTATTTTACTTTTTTTACCCTCGTTTTGTTCAGATTTAGTCATTCAGTTTTCAAGGTCAGTCTGAGTGTCATTTTCTTTCTGTCTGTAGCCATACACTTGATATACAGTTACTGCAGATGCTGTAGTTTTTGTCTAATTTAGAATCCTTTGGAATACAGTAACATGCTATAAACTATTATAGGTTGTTTTTATTAGCTCATTAGGAATGAGAATTAGTATTTTTGTCTGGTATTGCAGAATTACAGGCAAACTGAAACCCAGAAAACCCCTATAAGTATTTTACACTTAGTCACTATAAATCAAACTATGTAAAAGTATGCCCAGTGTCTGAGTCTTTTCTAAGTTTTCTGCCCAGTGTCTGGCAGTGAAAACTAGTTTTAAGACAAATTTCCATATTCTCCTCTTAGTAAAGAAAGAGATACATGCACATTTATTCTCACAAATGTTTACTTCTCCCTGACAGAGTAGAGTCTTGCTAACTGAGACTTTCTGCAGAAAATCACTTGATAAACCATAAAAGTGTAGTTTGGTAAATGTTTTGGTGAGAGAATTTTTTTTCGTTGCATAAGATTAGACTTTTAAGTCCTTATTCATCAAGAGGATGTCAGGGGAATATGGAAATAAGCATAGTAAATAATAACATGTACTGATGATTGCTGTATCTTTTGGTTTAATGGTATGTGATGACTTTCTTAAGAAAATTATTGCATATAAAATTCTGTATTTCAGTGTACTCAGACTTGTGGAGATGGAATAAAAACAAGACTGGTGATTTGTCAGCTTCCTACTGGCCAAATGTTGGGTGATCAAAACTGTGAAATTCTAGACAAGCCACCTAATATGGCACAATGTAATGTGCATTCTTGCCCTGGTGATGTTTCATGGCATCGGGGACCGTGGAAATCGGTACGATAGCATTCACTAATATTTTTTGCTTTCTACTTCTTTGTGTCACTCTATTTCCCCTTGTCTTTTAAATGTTCTATTATTATTTGGTTTGATAACAGTGAAATAATAATGCATGTGGAATATAGGCTATGTATTTTTATTAAGAAATTGTTCCTGCAGTCATTGAATTAAATGAGAAGCAGTCATTTCCTTCAGTGGGAACAGTATCATGCTCTGTAAAAGATTATAGGGAATATTTTGAAAATTACTGGAAATCATCATAGTTATTCTATTTTGAAAGGTTATGATTTGATCTAAGGGTTATGATTTAAATTTAAAAGGATATGCTGTAATTTATGCTCTAGTATTATCTACATGTTTATATTTGTAAAAAAATCCCAAACTTTTTAGTGTATAACTCTTTTCTTACAGTATATTTAAGTATAAAATAACATACACACATGTATATTACACTCTGTCATCAAACATTTTACTCCATATTACCTGTACATTTGTGTATAAAAGTTTATATTAGTAGTTTTGAAATAGGGACTAATTAAAGCTATCTATGTATAATTATATATGTAACTGTAATATGTTATTGTCTACATGTCACTGTCTATTAATGTATAAAAATGCCTACTGTAATCACCATTAATCTTTAAAATTGCCACTAGCATATTATTAACATACTGAAGTAATCATAGCAAGCTCTGCAATATAGAATACATTATATTTCCCAAGCTGTGAATTTGATAACAATATTGATTACTGTGCTAAATTCTAAGGAGAATAATGGCAATCAAAGGAGGTTGGATCCAATTCTGGTTCCATCAAAATGAGCAAAAAACCTGTCATTAACATCCCTGGGAGATGGGCTGGGATAACAGTTGTGTGGTTTTTCTATTAAGATAAATATGTAATTTAGTTCTATGAATTGATATGGGAACACTTTAAAAGTATTGTCCAACTTCAAATATAATAATTTACTAGTGTTTATATAATCTATTCTAATTTATTGCAAATAGACTGTAAAATGAAACTTTGAATTAATGGTTTACTAGTTATCTCTTTCTTCCACTATGCAAAACAGAGTTTTGGTTTGTGTTTAGCAGGCACTAGATTATCTTATTTAGCCATTAGCCAAATAATTAATGGTGATTTGCTAATGCTTAATAAATGTGTGTACTTCAAGTGCTGAGAAGATAAGCAGACTTCAGCACAGAGTTGCCTTTGAACTCAATGTTTGTTTTCCTTTTAGAGCAAGAATTATTCACAGCCTGTTCATTCCTTCAGTGATGCAGTTTTTCCTGCATTAATGTTACCTGTAAGCTCTTATATTGGAAACGTTACATATGACTTAGTTTTATAAAGATTTTCATGTTGGTTTATATCTCAATTGATATGAAAAGCCATTTTAATCCTTCAAAAACTAAGTTTAGAGTTGATTCTATTTATCAGAGAGAGTTTGTGGCTCTGTGGTTAATCTGTAAAAGATTTAATTTCATTACGCTATCACATGGTGTTGTGCAGAAACGAATGTAGCAGATTCAGGAAATAAAAGCAGGCTCACATATTGAATATGCTGTCACATTTTAGATAGTCTGAATGCTGCCAACACACAATCTTTAGTTATTTTTTGTTGCTGTTTAAACAGAGCAAAATATATTCATTGAGAATGACTATTATAAAGGAGCAATAAAAGCTTTAGTTGCAGGAACACTGTTGTAGCCTAGCACAAACAGCTTTTTTTAGCCATGATTGACTAGTGATATGTTAGTTTGACCCTGACTGTCTTATGCATTTTTGACATAATAGATACTCTAATATAGGAAACCGTTAATGGCTGGAGACTGAAGTCCTCAAACCTGCCATATCTATGCTTACTCCCTTCTCTATAAAGACAGCAAGAACCAATAAAACACTGCTTATTTTTTTCATAAAGGTATCGAGTAATATTTATGTGTCAGGACAGCAATGCAGTGCACTTTTGTGTCTACTAGTGAGATTCCAATGTTAAAACTTAAGCAGAAACTGAGATGCAAGAATTCCCACTTGTAGCTTAATTTTGTGTGATAGATTCTGCCACCTTTTCCTTCTGACATGCATGGCAAAGATAATACATGGAGAAGGTGAGTAGAAAGAAGGGAATTTCTGACTAATTGCTTTACCTGGAACAACTCCTTGACATGCTTGAATATGGGCTCTTCTCTGGCCCAGCCAGTTCAGAAATGTGTATCAAAATTGCTTAAAACTTTTCCTTATTCTGATGTAGCTTTGTCTCAACCATGTCTGAACTAAAAGCTTCACTCATGGATTATTCCAACTTTTTCATAGCAAGATAATTTCCTGTTGTATTTTAGATACCAGCAGAAATAGATTCAGAAAAGGTCAAATTAGCTAAGACTAATTCAGAACCCTGAGTCAAGAACCTGATCCACCATGCCGAAGGATTGTTTTGGTTTAGCAGTTGTCAAAGTCTTTTGTGCTTTCTTCGATTTTGGGGCATTCTAGCTTCTTTCTAGCCAAGAATTCTAGCAAGAAACAACTGAATATGACACTTAGTGCCAAGGTCTAGTTGACAAGGTGGTGATTGATCAGAGGTTGGACTAGATGATCTTGGAAGTCTTCCAACCTTAGTGATTCTATGAATCTAACTTCTTCCAATAGCTATTGTTATATATTTGAGAATAGGAGACTTTTAACCAAGTATATTTCTTTCAGTTATTGATTAATTTTACACAGTGTAATTAAAATAAAACGTATCTTGTAAATGCACAATAGGGCAGTTGCAAGGAAGGCTCTGTTTATGATTTGAAGCCAGAATTTCGGCTGATGCTTTCTGCAGTTTAGCTGTTACACTTTGTAATGTCTGTCTGTGGCTGCTGGAGCTGATCATCACAAGCTTAAAGGCTCTGTGCTCCTCTCTTACTGGTTTCTGCATTTGTCCAAATGGATGTGAGTCAAGTAAATCTCAAATTCTGAAGGCTCATACCAGTCCAGGAAGCTTTATCAGAAATATCATGCATATGCAGAAACTTTGATTTTTTGGTAATCTGTGAATCTTTAATTCAGTCCAGTATTTTCATATAATGATATTGAAATCAGAAAGACTCTCTGAAGTTTTACAGGGAGGATGGTTAGGAAACACATCCTTATGCCTGTAAGTTAAATTCATTTGATCTGATGGTCATTGAGAGACTCTGACAATGATCTTTTTAGAATGTGGCTTATGTCTTCTGCCCCCTTAGTTTTGTTCAAGTTTCTAAGTGAATTTTCTTTAGTAAGAACTGAATCATGTTCATTCATTTTCCTCTTTTGTTTTCTTGATTGCCTTTTTACCAAAATTCAGAGGAAATGGAGTGGATTTGCACCCAGTCCATTCATCTTGAAGGACTTTGCCTTTTTTTTTAAAGAATATTGGTGTCAATTTTTAATGTAATTGAGCTTGATAAATATTATACAAGCATTCCTAAATTCAAGTGTTTCAAAATTTGAAACATTTGATTTCAATTTCATTACCAAATTGTTATGTGCTTAAGTACACCAGCTCTTTTTTGATATATAGAAATGACAATACAGATGTATATATTTTGATATACAAATATAGGTAATGTATTTATGAGTTAAATAATACTTGAGGTAAATATAGCTGCTTATTTTAATGTAGTTGCACCACCACTACTCTAATTTCGTTGGTGAAGGGATTGAGGCAATGTTCCCAAACTTCATGAAAGAATGAAGAAAGTGCAAGCTAAAAAGTATGGAAAACACATGTCACATTATCTAATGTCAAGAAAAATTGCATAGCATTCTGACAGCTGGCTAAGAATACTTTGTTCTAGTATAGATTTTTATTGTATCCCTTCTTTCCAGAGTGCATTGTTGGGTTTCTGTGTTTAGTCCATGCAGTAAGACTTCTGGTTTACTGTATTAATTTTCATCAGAGTAGTTCTGGTTTTCTGAACTTAATGACAACCAGTTGTGTTTTACTTAAAGCATGAAAAGAGAGAGTATTAGAGAGTATTACAAATTTGCAAAGACACCATAAGGTTTTTAAACTCAACCATAATTAGTAGATTTAACAATTTTGTGCTAGAAGAGTTGTAGAATAATCTATCTTGAGTTCAAGAATGATGCTTTGTTACTTTCAATACTAAGCTTTTTTTCCTTTGAGTAGTATTTCCTGTATCCACATGCTTTAGTATTCTTAGCCAAACAATTGTCTGTAACCTGACAAAAAGTTATGTGGGAATACAATCAAATCAAATGTTGGTTGGATCAATGGTTATGTTTAGGCACAACAAATCTGCAGATACATAGTGCACATATAGTTATAGTCTTGAAAAGCTTTCAAGTATAGCATGCTAGAGAATAAAATATTATTTTTAGTAGTACTTGGCTGGGAAATAATTTGATATAATTTGTAGCAAGCTAGGAGATTTCTTGTGCCAAAACCCTTGCCTGGTACCTGGGCAAAATGTGTAATGTGAACATACGTTTTGTTTTACTCTTCCCTCTGCTGTTCAGCAAGTGATAACTCTTCTACACATCTCGTATGCATTTCCTAGTGGAGGTTTTTTATGGTGTCTTCACATCAAGGATTGTATTTGACTACTAAGTGAAACATCACCTTTTTATCTTAGTTTTCTTTAGGGTTTTGGTATTTATCTCTTGGTTAAATGGTCATATCTTCCTTACTAGTCTCTTTTTTTTCTATGCCACCTAGTTTGTTACCTGCACAATAGAAAACAGTGTAACTTTCTAAAAATTCCTGATATATATCTACTTTTATTATGCTGTGTACCTTCAATTTTTATATATTTTTCTAAAAATCTTAGGGAATGTGGACAGGTATTACACTGGGGGAATAGAAAAAGCTATTCATATATGGGAAGACAATACCCTCAGGCTTCACATAGTGAGGAAAGTTTGTTCACATTTTTGGATGACAAGAATTTTAATATATTTAGGAACTTGACTTTATTTTTGGCCCCCTGTGGTTTTTCAGTGCTTACAAAAACCCTTGAAGGTCCAGGTAGCGAAACAGCAAGGTTTCTACTTAGGCAGTTGGTAGTAGCAGTTCATGTTACCTTGAAAGCTTTGTATTTCCTTTGGACATTAATTCTTATATGAGTGTGGATAGCTACCTAAATTTTATCATAAACATTTTAACCTGAATTATTTTAACTTGAAATTTATGTTTGCTTTTCATCCTTTCTCATTCCTTTAGAAAGAATACATAACTCTTTACAAAAGATAGTTATATTTTGTTTGTCTGAAATGTTCATAAAATATAGATTTAAATTCTTTTAAATCTTTTTCTCACTCTTAGGATTTGTATGTAATTCATAATTATTACCTGTGATTCAGAGAAAATAGGCATAAAAAGAGTGGATCATTTTCAAAGTTATCTTTAAGTGTTACTGCTATTACTTCAGACACATAATGTAATATTGTTTAAAGTGGCTGCTTTTCTAGTTCTTCAATTTTCTACTTACTTGCTCCAGAATAATTTCGATGTAATTCTGTCTTTGCAGTAGTGGAAGAAATCTATTATTACTTTTAATTAATATGAATCTATTTTTTTTAAATAGTCCCAGTATCCTTCCAGTGTTGTTACTGCCAGGCATCCCATTGACTTCTGCAGGAGCAGAAACAGCCCAAATTTGCATAAGTAAAATATTTATTTGTTTTTATTGTAATGCAAAAAATCTTTCTATGTATGATAAGTGCCTTCATTCACTTTTTCTAATGTGTAAAAAGTATTTATATCTTTAAAAATAATCTTTTATATTAAAAGGGAATTCAGAATCAGTGAACTTGGTTTTCAAAACCAGCTTCAGTCTTTACCTCTACTTCTGCTGCTGCCTAATGTCAAACTTCAAAATACCTCACTGCCAATACAGCACATTAAATTAATATCCCACGGCCTGAAATCTTAATGTTAGCATCTGCTATTCATTTTTTAAAACTTTGGAAATTGATAGTGGGAGGCCTTTTCAGAGATAACTGATGACATATGTCACTGCCCAAATAATGTCATAAAACAGACTTGGGATAGTGCATTTAATTTAGGGTCATTCTGATAAAAATGAAAGAAAATACTTGTTTCCAAAATTCAAAAACAAATATTTGTGTAATGTTAATCAAGTTTAAAGGAAATTTCTCCTTTTTGGTGCTATGTTGCCTGTATAGCTTGAAATAATAAATAATTTATAATGTATGTGTGATAATTTAATGACTGTGACTTGTGTCTGTGAAATACGGTTGCATTTTAACCCTTCTTTTTCATGCATGTTGTGTGGCTTTGTGTTTATATTTATTGTGCCCTTTATTAAGGAATGTTAATGTTTAAAGTCTTTAAAAAATAAATAAAAGGGTGGGACAGGAACTAACCACTTTGCTGAAAGTGAGGGTTTTTTTAATCTAGAGTAACCTTTGTGTTGAAATTAACTAGATATGATATTTTAGTGACATTATTTTCATGGGGAGAGCTCTTAAACAGAAAAAAAATACTGTTACTGAAATAGGTAGTTGGCACATGATCTTTGATGACAAAGCTTAAAGATCCTAGCTGTTTCTTTTTTTGCTGGAGCTTCGGTTTTGCTGGAGCTTCAATTTTACAGCCCAGTCCTGCTCCCACTTAGTCAGTGACAAAAGACATAGAAAACTGAGGATCATAACATGATGCTCAGTTCTTAATCTCAAAGACGTAACATGGGTTTTTACATTCTCCAAACACTTCTGCAGGAAGAGGTTTGCAGAACTTTCAGACCATGCTTTTAGAAAGAGGACAAGTAGAGGGTAACATAGTCAAAACAAAAATAATAATAATAATTAAAAACCCCACAAAACCCCAACAACCAGAATATTGTGGAAGGGGAAAAGAAGCAGGTGGTCCTTAATACTGTGCCTAAATACATACAACCATTTAATGAGAATGAAAGGAATATGAAGTTACTGATGTATTTATTAGAACTTTCAGAAAAGCTGAAGTGTTCTAGGTGGTCAGATCAGTGTGAAAATCATTGTGAGATGTGGCAGTTTCAAAAACCACAGTCAGAGCTGTTGGTTCAAATGTTGGTTGGTTCAAATGTTGAATGTTGGTTCAAAGTGTTTTTGAGACCCACATTTAGAAGTTGTCAAACATATGAAAGTATAAGCATTTCCAAGCATTTATGAGGGTCAGTACACAAATATTTTTATTACCTGGCATGGGTTGGAAAATGAACAATATGTTCCCTAGTTCTGTGTTGCAGGAGTTCCTAGTCCTTTCTTTGAAAACCAGTAAGTCTGGGAGACTGGTGACTCCACTAAAACAGCCTGATATTCATATCAGTATATGTTCTAGCATGTATCTACCTGGCCCTTTCACTTCAGTGAGAGCAGGATTGGGCACTTAGATTTCCCACTGAATCAATCATTTGGAAGCTTTCATGCGTGCTCATATTTTGCACATGAAACGTCATGTTGGAAACCTTGATTGTTAGTAAATTGAAAATATACAGAAGAGTGGCTTAGGTTAAAAGCAAATTGGATTTCAACACATGAAGGTAGGTAAAATGTTTCATTTCTCATCTAAAATATATTTTCATGCCAAATTAATATTTAATATAAATTTGAGGGGACGGCATAATTCTTTGTGATATTTAGTTCAGTGACATAGAAAGAGTTATATTTTTTATACATCTAAAAAAGTTTGAAAAAATTCTGACAATGCTATATTGTTCTAGTATATATTGCTTTGACTTTCCAGTTTTTTAAAGTTCAAATACAAAATCTTAGATTTTAATAAAATGAAAAAAGTGAAGTGATATGAAGTGATACTTTTTATAGAGCAGAAAAACACAGAAGAGATCATGTATTTGTCAGTCTTTTAATTTCTGAGCTACTGTTTTGCTGTTGCTAACATGAATAAAAATGATAAATCAGGGATTTCACTTGCTGGCATCCAGGATTTCTTCTGCTCATATTTAGGTTTTTGCAAACTCAGATGAAACTAATTTGTCTACTGTTGTAAAACTGCATTATGTCTAGTTACTTTTGTAATTGGTTAATTGAAAAGACCCTATCTCTAAAGATAATAAAACGAAATTTTAAATTGTGAAAATATTATAAACTAATGCTTTTTTACTGTCCGACCCCTTTGTGCAAATGTAACTTCCATAGCAGAGATCCTCCATCATGTTAAAAATGTGGTCCAACTTGCATTATGAAGACCTATGAACAAAATGTTCCTCTCAAGGGGCCAAAATTACTTTCCAGTGAGTGCGGATTGTGTCATTCCTGTGCATTTGTTCAGTTTTCCCCAGCTTCACAGGAGGCAGGAGTCTAACCTCCCCGTGATAGTCTGTTAAACTGTGTCCAGTTTTTGGAAGCAACAAATGGATTCACTTTGGGTTTTTGTGCGGGTTTGTGAACACAACTGCCGGATGGACACAGATACACCTGTTCTCTATTTGGAAAGTGTGTCCGGAAATTTACCCATTTATTAGAAACAGGGAGGAAAACCCCATGTTTCTTTTGCTCACAGTGGATTTCCCTAAGCTCTCCTAGCTCCATTTCTGCCACCCTTCTTTGGTGATGCTTGCACTTTACTCACTGTCTTCAGTGCTGCTGCCTTCATGTAATCACTTAAATGTATTACTAGTGTTACATGACTGTGGGTAAAGAAAGGTGAGACTTGCTGAAGTCTGGACAAGTCAGCAATTTGACGTCTGCAATGCTGTAATGGTGAAAGTGCCTGTATGAAGCTCTTACAGAACATATCGAAGGCAAAGAGCAGGACTGCTTTTCAATTTTGTAAATGAGACACAAATTTTCACTTGTAGATTAGACAAGCAGAAAGAGCTAGTGAGTGTCTAGCTCTTTTCCCAATTGCCACTGATTTTAGAAGGAAAGGTAAGGCAGAATTGTTTGTTGGGGATGTTGTTTCTTTGTTGTTTTTTTTTAATTTACTAATGTTTCTGTATTTTTAATTGTGATTTGCCTTAGCCATCTGCCTGTTGTATGTATCATTCAACTGTCAGATGATAAAGTTAGGTACATGTACCAGATGTGCTGCAGGAATGCTGGCTGAACAATGCAGTTTATCTGTTCCCTCCCTCTCAGCAATTAATAATCTGATCATACTTTTCATCATTTTAATATATACTGTCATGAATGACAGTGATAATGTTGCTTGAATAATGGCTGATGGTGGAGTTCCTACCAGAGGTACATACAGACCCTTCAGTGGCATTTAAGACATGCACAGAAAGTAGCTGAGCCTGCCAAATGGCTGCTGAAAGGAGGCAGAAATACCTACTGGTTCCCTGGTGCTCAGGTGGTAACCAGGCAGAGTGGATTCAAATTAAGAGCAAGTAAGGCAGGAAGAATAACTATACAATTAAATTTTTACTGTATTTGAGAGATGAAATGGAACATATAAAGGAAGAGTTAAATGAGATACCAAGTATGATATGTCATTATTATTGAGAACGTATTAATCATCAACTCATAATTATGGTTATTAGTTTTAAGTCCACACACAGACATATATCTCCATAATCCATTTTTCTTATGTTATTGTAATAGCTAAAAGCTTGTTTGAAGGTCTAATTGTGTTATGTGTATCATGTAGGTAAAACAAAGAGAAGGTTGCTGACAGGAAAAGCTTAGTCTCATTTATGAGATATATGTAGACAGAGTGGGAATACATGGCACAGTGAAGCCTCTGAGTATCACAGTAGGTGGGGAGCTGAGTATGGTAACAGTCTATTCTTCAAATGGTCTATTGTTGGCATCAAGAAGTATGTCGGGCTTCAGGCAGTGATGGGCAGAATAGTGGTGTTCATCCTTAGGGGGAAAGATGTGATAGGG
Source organism: Pipra filicauda (assembly GCF_003945595.2). Classification (NCBI taxonomy): domain Eukaryota; kingdom Metazoa; phylum Chordata; class Aves; order Passeriformes; family Pipridae; genus Pipra; species Pipra filicauda. The sequence continues at coordinate 483,816 of NW_024104543.1, forward strand.
CTTTCATATAAGGACCTCATCATCTGTTTCATTTGTGCTGAACTCAAGGTATTGGACAGTGCTTTGAGATGTCAGAGAGGCAGGCCAAAAAAAGGCTTACAAATCTAACTGGAATGAATAAAAGAAATTTTGTGGATGATCATTAAGTGAAATTTCAAGAGTTCTGGTTCTGATTTTTCCAACAGCTGCAAAGAGTATGGTTGCTCATCTGCCATCCAGGCAGATTGCTGTTTTCCCTCATTAAGGCTACTGCTAGCTGCAGTGGATAAAAAAAATCAGACCATGTGGTGTCAACTTTAAAATATTGTAAAATTTCTCTGTAGCATCATCAGTAGAGTTTGGCTTCTGCAGACGTGAAATCATTTTACCTTCAATATATGTGCTAGTGGTTCTGACTTAGTTTTAATCAGGATGCCTTTGTTTTTAAGAGGAATACATTAGCACATTCCTAGTATATGCCAGATATATCCTCTCATAGCAGTTTTTCCTTCTGGTTATCCACATCAACCCTAAAATCTGTCCTTAATCCTCTTTATCCTCCATCATTCCTACTTTTTCTATGCTTATATATATATGTACGTAGTTTCTCATTTATGTCTACTATTAAATAGATACACTTCAGCATACTTGGAAAATAGTTATTCAGGAGGTTTTTGTTACCCTTCGGATGAAAGTTGAAACAAAAATTGTCTTAAAAACAGTCTGAAAAAAACCTACTGTTTAATGAAGTGTATGGTACTCAATCCTGACAGAAGAGGTATGACTAGGGATGGTGGACAGGTTAGATGACCTCAAACAGTCACTACAGTCTCTGTTCTCAGCTGTGACATGCAGACTGGCTGTTAGGTCGTATTGCAGCGCACTCCAGAGTCTCCTACTCCCACACTGGCATTGGTTTGGAGAGTACTGGTGTTAATATCCACAGCATGCACCTGGAAGCCCTGGAAACCAGTGTGGGTGTGTGCCTGCTTCTCAGGCTGTTACACAGCCAGAATATGTAGCTAGGCTAAAAGGAGAAAAAAAGTCCCTCTTGGGCTGACTAGAGAAAATGATTACTGCCTTCTTTTGTTGCTGAGTTAAAAAATTACAATATTTGATGATAACACTTGGGGCAGAGAACACTTGTTCTCTGGCTTCCATTCCAGTGATGGAACGGCAGTAGGTAATAGCAGTTACGGCTGTCCTTCCTGAGCTGCTGTGTTGAAGAGATGTGTGGTTTGGTTTTCAGATGCACTACAGTACCTCATGGCATGCTTTGCAAAAGTTTTTGACAAGTCCAGCAGTAGGAATATGGAAATTTGCCTTGTGTTGCTGTGTTACTGACCTTGGAAGACCATCTGTCAGTGTCACAGGAGCTGAATCTGTGCTGTGGGACTGAACTTCACAAAGTGTTTTCAGGTTTCAGTGCTGGTTTCTCACCTTTCGCATTTTGATATACAAGTGGTCAAATTCAACTTAGAAATATAGTCTTTTTTGATTTAAACAGAAAAAATTATGTTACTGAGCTTAGAAATCCAGTCAAATTGTGTGGTAGGAACATCATTTAGGTAGTGATTGGATCAGAGCGTAGTCTTGAAGTATTGCAGCCCTCGTGGGAATACGATTCGTACTTACAAGAGGGAAGTGTGTTTATTATGCATTTACATCAAAGATTGCATGACATTAGCTGTGGGATTGAAAATATTATTGCAGAAACTTTTCACTCTAGATCTTATCTTCCAAATGCCATCTAGAACTCTGCAAAGTGAGAGGACCACAAAGAACTGGAATGAAGGAGAATAATACTGGGTATATGCTTTTGGGGTATATGCTTTTTGTCATAGCATATTTTAATTCTAGTGCTTTAGTTGATATACAGCATACAGTCTTGGATAGCTCTTCGTAAAAAGCCACACAGACATTTGGAGAGTATGGAGGACAGCCACTTAAATGGTAAGAGACTTGGAGGAAAGGCTGGGGTAGCTTGTGTTTCTCAAGACTGAGACTGTGGAAGAACGGACTGAATGGGGTATTCTTGCAACACAATCAGTGGTTATAAAGAGGTGAGTGTTTCTAAGTCTGCTAAGGGTAGTCTCTTTAATGGTAAGAGAGACTATCATTAAATCATAAGGTACTTTTTCTAACTGTAAGGATGGTTATACAGTGGAAAAATACAGCAAGGGAGGCTGTAGCATCCCTGTCATTGAAGACAAGACTGACAAACTGCTGTCAGGAATGATCCAGATACAGCTGATTCAAACTCTTAAGCAACGTGATGGATTGGATGAAGTCTTTAAGTCCTACTTGGCCTAGCCTTCCTCCTTTCCATCACTATAGCTGCAAAAGCACATTCAGAAAAGTGGCAAAGCAGACTTGTAGACTGCAGATGAAAGGAAGATTAATCAAATCAAAACATTTTCTGAGCATCATTAACATTAAAGTTTTGAAATCAAACTGTACTCAAATGAGAAAACAAAACCATCTTCAGTGTAACTTCCATAGTTGACATATAATTGGGATGTAACAGTTGGAGTTCAAACCGCTCCTTCTCAGGACTGATGGAATGTTTGGTCCTTTGTAAGCAGGTCTTTTCTGAATGCTTGAGCTAATAGCACAAGTGTTTATACTTGCTTTAGTAAAGAATTGCTAACTCGGAATCAAAGAATTCAGTAGGACCGAATTACAGAGTCTGTGTTGTTTCTTCATAGTAGTCAACATACTTAAAGGAAAGAAGAACTTTTTGAATGCTTTTAGCTAAAAAATGTGTATCTTGTGCTCAAGCATCACAATAAACCCTGGGGAAATGCAGCTAGCAGAGGAGGCAGGCACAAGAAGAACTACTTCTAATAAAACAAATGAAAAGTTAAAAGTAACTCTCAACTAAGCAATGCTCAACATTTTGTTTTATTAGTGTCTTGTGTAGTAGTGATCCCAGTGTACTAGAAGAATAGTTTTACAAGAGTCCAAACAGACTTTTGGCACAACTAGGGATCATCAAAATGCAATTTGTCAGACATCTCAAGCAACTACCATGTTTAATCCTGTAGGTTTTAAACTGATATTCATGTCCAGTCACAGAAGTTATGATCAAAAAAGACAGAGAGGAAGAAAATACCTTTAAACATTTGGAATATATTTTATACTTTTTCATTTCTACTGTTGTAGCTGCACCCCAGTAGGCAGTTGAACCCCTCACAGTCATTCTCTCCCTCCCCCTGATGGGATGGGGAAGAGAATTGAAAGGGTAAAAGTGAGAAAACTCATGGGTTAAGAAAAAGTAATTTTCATAGGTAAAGCAAAAGCTGCATCAACAAGCAAAGCAAAACAAGGAATTCATTCACCACTTCCCATAGACAGGCAGGTGTTCAGCCATCCCCAGGAAAGCAGAGGATCACGTGTGATATTTGCTTGGGAACACAAATGCATCACTCCACATGCCCCTTCTTCCTACTTGTTTCCCACAGTTATTAGTGCTGATGGCAACATCACTTGTTCCGAAATAAGCCTTGGGTTTGGCTGTCCCAGCTGTGTCCCCTCCAAACCACTTGTTCAGTCCCAGCCTCCTTACTGGCCTTGATGCTGTGCGAGTACTGTTCAGCAATAACTAAAATATCCATGTGTTTTCAACACTATTTTAATCACAAATCCAAAAGCTTGCCCTACAGTAGCTACTGTGAAGAAAATTAACTCTATCCCAGCCAAATCCAGTAAAGTTACAGTACTACTTCTAGTCACCCATTTATATTTTAAGTCTTTATCTATCTAATATGAATATAAAGAGAAACTATTGCATGCTTTGCATTTACTGACCTTTTTTTTCAGTATCCAGAAGCCCACTGAGCCACCAGCTAAAAACACTTCCTTTAAAGAAAAGGTTAAGGAAATTTGGTATGCGTCCAAACTCTTGGAGTTCAATCCACCAAACAATACAAGGCCTTTAATTTTTCAATTAAATAATAATAGCAAAAGAATCAAAAAGCTTTTAGCATGTCTGCTGCAGAAAGACCCTCAATTTTGTAGGAATTGATGATGGCATGCCTGTATGAGAGTCCATCTGTGCCACAGAAAGCACCAGGAGTTCTGTCAGGCTGATCCTCACAGAACTTTATTGCTATGAAGAAAACACAAACAGATGAATCCTAGTTACCAGTGTTATGGAATGACTTTGAACAATGGTAATGAAGGCCAGCTTTTACTGCAGATTTATGTATTTAAAAGAACATGACATATGGGAAATATGACGTTTGCCAATATTGAGACAGTGCTAGAATTTCTGTGTAAAATGGTTACAGGATGGGTTTTTTTCAATTTGCAATTTTTAAAGAAATGTTGAAATTTCTTGTTAGATTTAAAGATTTTATGGATTTTTTTTCCCCTACATGTGCAAAAAATATATGAAAAATTGTACTCTCCATAAACCTCCAATTGTGTGGAATGTCATACAAGTGGAACCACATTACAGAAAAACTGAGCAGTAAAGACTACGCTATTCTTGACCATAGTTATGTGCAGTTGTACTTTCCCCAGTCTTTCCACACAGACCGCATAATAGCACGTTGGGAAGAAGAAACACAAGCTTATGAAGGGCAAAGTTCAACCTTGTAAGAAATGTTCTATAGGCTGGATGCATTAAAAGTGGCTTCCAGAGCACAGAACGAGGCTTTACTCCTGTACCAGTGAGAATTCGAGACTTCTTACTGAAGTTACAGAGCTGAGGGGAAGCTGGTCAGGCAGGTGTCTTAGGTCGACGTTCAGTATGCAGCTCTCTAAAGAAAATACTGACAGTGGGGATAGAGGTGGGCAAGACGTCTCCTTGTAAGTGTAGAGACCTTTAGGCACTTGGGAGTCCCACTCAGGGATCTTCTGTGGATTCTATATTTTCATTCTGAGGACTGAGCAGGATCTATGCTCTGCCCTTACAGAAATGTTGAGTCATCCCGACTTTATTATATTGATTAAAGCTTTTGATTCAGCATTTGAGTGACTTGGTTTACTATCTTTGCTATTCATTCTCTGTAATGGAGGGTAGGCAACACCTACTTGTCAGGAACCTCCCACGAGAAGCTGTATGGGACAGGAATAGTCTTCATTTCTCTTGCTAAAGGTGAGTCACTATCCAGTAAAGAACACAGCTGCACCTGCCTGCATCTGATGCCAAGGCACTTGGGGAGGAAACGATCCTTTTAAGAATTTTTTTTTTTTTATAGTTTACCTAAGGAATGAAGCCAGAATATGCCCAATTTCAGGAGAATACTGTAAATACAGAGTAACATATCCTCTTGAACTTTCCATTGACGATCCTGGATCTGCTACATCCAGAGCAAGTGTATTAGCTTTTTCATGTGTTAAAAAAAATAAAAATTAGGAGAATTTTTCTTTCTTTAATTGCACTAAATATCACTTATCGCTGTGTTTTGTAATGTGCCTCATTCAGCTGCTGTGTGCTCAGTATACACTCAGAGCAATTGCTTTCTTTTTTTAACTTGTTAGTAGAAATAGAGGAAAATCTCTTTTCAGAATGCTGGTGATCCTAATGGGCATGTAAAGCAATGAACTGGTAGTCTATTAAAAAGATTGTGCATGCCTGTAGAATTAGACTGTTCAGTACTTTTTAAGTGAAGATTTTTAAGGTCCTTGACTGTGGCTCAGGGCAACCTAGGTGCTTCTGTAACTGATACGTATGCAAGGCTTTAAGAATAACAATCCTTGAGTTAGTTGCCTAAATTTTATTAAGGTCTAATTGAAATCGTAAAGGATCTGGTCCTTAGAGATAATTAGATTTCTATTCCTCACGCTGCTGTTGGTGGGAGATGGTCACTGCAGCAGCTGTAAGAATCTGGCCCTGTGGAACCACGCTGAAGCAGGTAGGAGCTGCTCCATGAAATTCCAGGAGTTGAAGTACCCCAAGCACTTGGTTCTAGCAAAACTGCTTGGAGGCACATCCTAGTTTGGTCTTTTATTTGTTTTTAAGTTTTGGCAATTGTATGTAAGCAGAAGTTTACAAATGCTTAATGTCTGGGGGTGTCTTTTAGCTTTTAAAAGTATCAGGAGCTTTCATTCCTTCAGAGCAACAACACGTTAATATAATGAATTTAACAGCAATGTTCTTACATGAATTAAGCTAAAAAATGCAACTAAAACACAAAACAACAACAACAAAAAAAAACAAATCAAAAAGCTCTTCATTTGAAACTCATAATCTTAGGATACTGTTGAATCACCTCTTGCACTGTGAAGGTCCTTTTTTTCAGTGTAAGATCTATTCAACAGGAGGTTTAGATGTATGGAAACAGAAAATCAGATCTGTATCTTGATGAATATGTGAAAGAATAAGATAGCAAATCTATATGAAGAAATGTTGCCTCTGTATTTCTGGAAAATTTACAATTTTTAAGGATTTGATGCATTTAAGATTTTTTTATATAATCCCAACCTCTTGAACGTGTCTTTTTAAGTTTTTAACATAACATTAAATTAACATGGAGTGAAAAAACTCCCTCGAAAAAGATATTTAAATGTGAATATTTTCATGGTATGATTTGGCAAATGTCCTGTAACTTACCGTCTCCTACAGCAACGAAAAAAAAAAAATCAGATGACTTATACAAAATTATATTACTGGAAAGATAAACTATATTCCTTATAATTGATTTAATTTTTTTTTAAATACAAACATTTTTAAAAATAATTGAAAATATTTTCTACCTACAGATTTTATGTATCTTCCATTTGTGTTCCAGCATTTTACATTAAGGTAATTAGGTTTCAGCCAACTTTAGTCATCAGATCTGAACAGTATTTGAGTGAAATATTTGACATAACTGTTCATAAAGCTTCTGTTATTTTTAACATCTAAACTGATATTTTCCTTTCTGAACTCCCTCTTCTGGTTCCAGTCTAATAGAATTAAAGCCAAATGTGGATTCTCTTAATTCCTCTATAATTCTATTGTAATTACAAAATTTAGTAGAACATCTTTATGAAAGAGAAGCAGGCATTGCTCTGGAACTGCTAACATTATCTTAAATAAACTAACTTAACACACAAACCTTTGGTTTCTTTCTTTAGAAGAAGGAATAGCACAAATTATAAAGATGAAATTAGTCCATTTAAATATAACAGAGATAACTCGGTTGAATTTGGACCAATGAAGGGAAAAACAACCCAACCGAAAAAATTGAGATCCAGTTTTAACCTGTGTAGAAGTAAACATGTAATGTTATATCTAGTGGAAAGAGATATGAGAAGATCTTTCTAAGACTGAGATGCAGGATAAGAGATTTCTTTGTATAGTCTATTGCTGTTAGCAGCCATTAGCCCTGTACAATAAATGTATTTTTTGTTGAATATAAGATATCTGCACAAGGTGTATAAACAAACATGTTTATCCACTGAAAAGTATTGTCTTAGTACTTAATGTTGAGTGCAATGAGAAATTAAAGAGTGAGATTATGCTGTGCTGGGAGATAATTCTATGCTGTGGTAGTCTCAACTCCTAAAGTGAGAACTTCTTGGGACAGCTTCTTTGGTTGCAGCTCTCAGCCTGGAATGATGTCCCCACGAGGGCTATAAGGCCTCTCAAGGGAGCACTCTGGAGCCTGATTTATTCTGCAGAGGGAAAAACCATTGAGGAAGGAGGGACATGTTGTATTTTCCTAATACGTCATAGGCGAAGGTTAAGTAACTGTGCTGCACTTCACTTCCTACTAAAGAATTAAAAGGAAGAATCTTTAGAGTTTATGTCTACAGTTTATGTTTGAAATTCCTGAAAAAAAACTTTAACGGAGAGTAAATTATCAGATGACAATAGTATTTTGGTTTTCATGCATACAAGTTATCTTACTTGCTTTGATAAATAAATCCTTTTAATTCAGATCTGAGTTTTCTGAGAGGCTTTTATAATGATATGGTTTGCAGAGTTTTAAGTTTTCTGACCTACATTATTAAAATTTCAGGTAATTTGGTTATCTACCTAGCTTAAAGACATTTCCAAATTAATAAAACATAAATTGTAAAACTACATGAACAGTATTTTAAAAAGATAAATTGAAAGGTTTTGTGGAGAGCAAAACGAATTAATGTAGAAACAAACATTCTTATTTACTGAGATTTTAGAGCAGACATGTAAAAGGCAAACTGTGGCCAAATCAGTGCTCTTATCTTTTTATAAATACAGTTGCATAAGAGAAACATGCTACCTATTGCATTGTGTGATAAATGTATTGCTTTATTGGGCAAAGATTTAATTTTAAACAGAGTGGCAGTTTTAATTAAACCTTTAAGATAACATATAGAAATGTTTAAGGACACATAGGAATCGCTGCAGTATTGAGGACAACTGAGTCAGCTGAGATTCTGTTTAACAAACTGTTATTGTGAAAAATATTTCTTTCCTTGCAGATTAATTTATTATAGGTGCTTGTTCTATATTTTTAAAACTGTCACTCAGCTATTGTTCTCAGGCAAATATTGGCCAGGTTTTATAGTGAAAGCAAGCAGGTGCAGGTAGTGCAGATGCATAGGACAGTCCTGACGTGAAAAATTAAAATCAAGCCTCACTAAAGTCTGACAGCAGTCCAGCAGTTTAGCAGATGAATGGCCATTTCTCTGGAAGAGTCTGGTCTGTCAGACACACTCTAGTCACAGCTAGGGCATACTACCAAGGTGGGTTTCACAGAATATGTCTGCAACCCCATCAGTTTAACCTTGGAGGAAGCAAAGATGATCCTAGAGCCAGTTGTATACATTGTAGCAGCTTCCTGGAGGAAACAGAATACTGGGGTGGCAGGGCAAGTCCATGCCTCCAAGGACTGCACCTTAACTGATGGTGTCTACTTTATACCTGTTCTCTTGCCTCTTTGCCACATACAACAAGATACCCAAAGCTCATGGAAGGGTGATGCCAAGCAAACATGACTTTGTAGCCTAATAGCTGGAAAGACACATAGTCATGATTTTGCCTTTTCCTTTCTTTAATGCTTGTGATAAGCATTATGCTTACATGAAATAGCAGTATGCTGGAAACAGGAGGGCACTAGAGTATGTTCTTGTGAGATCATAGTATCAAAATGTCTCCTGCATGGATACAGATGGCTGAGCTCAGGTATTTGTCAATAATGACATCAATGAATGAATAAGATGTGAGAAATATTTCGCACCTGGTCAGTAATGCTCAGTACAAGAGAGCTTACACAGAAATTTCAGATATGTACAGCAGATGTTGTGTCATAATACAGAAACTTATTCCTATAGGCACAGAGTCTGTTTTGGGTGACGCCACAACTTCTTCGAGTTTTCTTACTTCTCTGAGACTTTTAGTAAAGTAATGAAATAACACTCTTCTTTTCAGTGTTCTGTTTCCTGTGGGAAAGGTTTGAAGTTTCGTGATGTGCATTGTTTTAATAGCTTCCACTCTAAAATAGAAGAAGAAAACTGCAAACATTTGAAAAAACCACGAACACGTAAAATATGTAGAGCTGGAAGATGTCCTGCTTGGAAAGCCAGCAAATGGAAAGAAGTAAGTAAAATCTGACATAACTATCTTCTTCGTGAGAGTACAAGGCACGATCATATTTATGACACGCTGCTTCAATGGAAATAATTGTCAGGAAGGTTTTTTTATAAATCTATAAATTAGCAAGTAGTTAATTGTATTTCTTTTAAGAGTAATGAAAAATAAAAGTCTGTAGAAACTAAGTATTTGATAAGCTGAATTTTTTACTGAATAGATACTTAGGACTTTCCTAAACTTACTTGGAAATTCAAATTAACAGTAAATTTTTAAAGTTTATTTCTTACCTTCTGTGATGGATTCAGTAGTATCACTGTATTTGCTATCTTAATCTAAATATTGAAATGAAGCCAGGTTTGTGGGAGAAGGACAAGAAAAAGGGCTTGTGGGCACAAATATTGGCCTTTTTGTTGGTTTGGTCTCTTGAAACATCTCTCACCTTGTAAAATTGTGTGTAACTGAGCGCATTGCAATATTTTGCATTTCACTCACTCTTTCAACATATAAATCCCCACATTGGTAAAGACATACTATCACTCTCCACATTTTGGCCACACTTGATAAAACAATATGAACTTTATGATTAGGCTCGAGAGTCTTTAGGTAGGCTTTGGGACCTAGTCCTACTTCTGACTGGTGTAAAAGGGGTCTGTCTATCTCAGTAAGCATTAGTGGTATAGTGAAATGCCTTTGGCCAGGAAGAACAAAAAGAGGCATTTGGCATTTAAGTTCCTCGGGTTTCAAAACCCTTAGTACTACCTGCAAAAGAAAGAGAAATGTCTTCAAAATACTGCACTATTTGTGGGATTTTCTAATGTGAAATGCTGAGATTTTTTCTTTCATTGTGATATTTGCATTTTAAAACAACAGACATGACTGTCAGTCTCTAATAGAGGCAAGATGTAAACCCACAGCTGCAAATGTTTGATCTTGCAAAAATGGAAATTTTGCTTTGCATATGCCTATAGTGATTGTCCATACTGTGAAATAAGATAAGCAGAGAGCTCAGATAGGTAACTCAGATGCACTTGTTTTCTGTCTCTCTTAAAAATTTTTATTTTAATTGTAGTTTTGCATTTTCAACATCAATTTCTTTAGGTATAATGAAACACTCATAAGGACTGTGAAGTATATTTTAAATAATATCCTAAGGACTCACAATAATGACAACTGTATCCCCTTCTGGGGACTGTTTCATTTCACACTGACATAACTAATTTTGATCAATTTTAGTGTTCTGTATCCTGTGGAGTGGGGATTCAGCAAAGGGACATCTATTGTCAGCTGACAGGCCTGGGGCAAGTGAGCGAAGCAATGTGTAGCCATGAGACCCGCCCTGCTAGCAAGAGGCATTGCTGGCTGCCTGCCTGCATGGCCTACCAGTGGTTGGCAGATGAATGGGAAGATGTAAGTAAAGCATATGACGAGTGATGTCATATGTCATACTGTTTTCTTTTTTCTTTTTTTTTTTTACATTTGGATGCATTTTTAATAGCTGTTATGCTGCTGAATAACAAGTGACCATGCTGTATATTTTGAAGGTCAAGCTTGCGAAACTTAAAAACTGACAAAAAATGTCTAAGACTTTCTTTACTCTCTTATACAGGATTTGCTTATCTATTGTTGTAGAGAAAAGCTGTGGTGGAGGTCTGTGCAGGTACTTATTGATAGGACTGTATCTACATAGTTCTCTACATAGTGCATAAGATGTTTAATAAATCCTCATTATGAAATGTCGTTTTAAAAAGGAGTCTTCAGGAATAGAAGTGCAAAAGAAATGTCATGTGGAAATAAACAACTTGGAGGTAAAATCTTTGGCCAACAGTGTTTTCAAAAAGAAGACTTAAAGCATCTTAAAAACTTAAAACATCTTTTCTTCTTAAAGAAAAGATAAGAAGCAAAATAAAAGTCACTGTTCTCCTACCAATTATGAAGCAAGTTAAGAAAATAAAACTCAGCATTCTCCTACCAAATATGTTTTTTCATATTTAAGAAAATCTACTGTTACCTTCAGGAAAGAACTGTCATTTCTCAAGAAGTGATGACTATTTTCTACATGCTAAATATTTAATAACTTTTGTTATTCATGCGAACATACAACCATATAAAGATGAGGGAGAGAGGAAAAACAAAAATTATGTATAATTCCTGAAATGGTTTACAAAAGAGCCTGTCTCTTGCTGTAACATTAAACAAAACCCCAATTTGTACACTTGTGGCGTCTTACGAATCTGCACTGCTAAAGTTCGTAGGGCAACCCCCCCTGAAACCCTGAAAATGAAGACTCAAAAGACACAATTCTATAGAAGTGACAACAATGTTAATATATAAAACATTTTCTGGTGCTCTGCATAACCTGGATTATAGTAATGCAGTTTAGACATACATATTCCTCTGTTAAGCTTTATTGAGAGAAGGGGGAAAAATATGTTTCTTCCAAGTATTCTCTTCTCATATGTTACTGTTAAAATCAGAGATTAGCGAAAGTGGCTCAGAATGTCCTTTTAGCACAAATATAGACTTTCAAAGAATGACGGTGAATTTTCCTTTCCCAGCAAACATTTGTATATTCCAGCTGGGTATTTGGAGCTCTCCACTACAAATGCATTGTGTTTCACTACATCCTCCAGCTATTTCGTAACTTCTTCCACATGGATATTGCTGTTTGTTTGAAATTCCTGTGTTCTGTTCCCTTCTCTCACTACGTTCATATGTACATGTCGTGTTAGTACAGTAGTGGAATCAGACCCAGCCAGCACGGGTTAGGTCCTGTCTGACCAACCTGATCTCTTTTTATGATCAGGTGACCCACCTGGTGGATGAGGGGAAGACTGTGGATGTGGTCTATCTGAACTTCAGCAAAGCCTTTGACACCATCTCCCATAGCATTTTCCTGAAAAAGCTGACTTAGATAGGGGCATTCTGTGCTGAGCTAAGAACTGGCTGGAGGGCCGGACCCAGAGAGTGGTGGTGAGTGGTGCTGCATCCAGTTGGCGACTGGTCACTAGTGGTGTCCCCCAGGGATCAGTGTAGGGCCCAGTTCTGTTTAATATCTTTACTGATGATTTGTATGAGGGGATTGAGTCCATCATAAGCAAATTTGCAGATGAAACCAAGCTGGGGGGGGGGGGCATGTTGATCTACTGGTAGGCAGGAGGGCTCTTTGGAGGGACCTGGACAAGCTGGAGAGATGGTCTGATTCCAGCGGGATGAGGTTCAACAAGGCCAAGTGCCGGGTCCTGCACTTTGGCCACAACAACCCCCTGCAGCGCTACAGGCTGGGGACAGAGTGGCTGGAGAGCAACCAGGCAGAAAGGGACCTGGGAGTTTGGATTGACAGGAAGCTGAACATGAGCCAGCAGTGTGCCCAGGTGGCCAAGAAGGCCAATGGCATCCTGGCCTGGATCAGGAACAGTGTGGCCAGCAGGACCAGAGAAGTGATTCTTCCTTGTTGGTACAGGGAAGTGATTCTTCCCCTGTACTCAGCGCTGGTGAGGCCACACCTGGAGTGCTGTGTCCAGTTCTGGGCCCCTCAGTTCAGGAAGGATATTGAGGTGCTGGAGCAGGTCCAGAGAAGAGCAACAAGGCTGGTGAAGGGACTCGATCACAAGTCCTATGAGGAGAAGCTGAAGGAGCTGGGGCTGTTCAGCCTGGAGAAGAGGAGGCATGTTAACAGCTTTCAGATTAAATGGAGTTTGTAAGCCTAAGTGTGTATTTTGCATCTTCTTTCATTAGTGTACTTAGCGAATTTGTGGAGCAGCTCCTTTGGGCTTAGTACTTGCTCATCAGGTTTGCAGATGGTGCCAAACTGGGGAGACTGTTTGGTTTGCTGGAGGACAGGGCTGCCATACAGGGGACCTGGACATGCTACAGGAATAGGACCACAGGAACTTCATGAGATGCAACAAAGACAAATGCAAAGCGCTACCCCTGGAAAGGAAGCACTCCTGTAGCAACCCAGACTGGGGATGAGCAACCTTGGGATCCTGGTGGAGAGCTGAGAGTGGGCCAGCTGTGCATCCTGTCATCAAGGATGGCCAGCAGCCTATTGGTGCTATTGATTATTGCCTCTGCTGAGACTGGCGAGTTTTTCTTCTTTATCACAGCAAGTCCAAACACCTTAGTTGAGGCACCCATAGCTGGGGACATGATGTTGATATGTATTACTTAGCCTGTACCTGCACTTTTCTGGATTCTGGTGGCGGCAAGGTTCTCATCATGTCCTGGCCGAGCTGTGGTGACTCTCCATTCCAACAGCTTGCCATGGGGAGAGGTCTGAGGACCCTGAGGGCAAAGGCACAGGCTCAACATGTACTGCTACACAAAGCTGGCACTGTCTTGATTAATAGCCAGTTTTCTTTTCATTTTATCTATCAGTTGCCCACACAGAAGCAGCTCTGCAGCATTTAACATCCTGCTTTGCAGACGCTGCTGAGCTCTTTGGGCTGGAAGTCAGCTTAAAGAAGACAGAAGTTGTCTATCAACCTGCACCTCAGGAAGTCTTCCATCATCCCCATATCACCATTGGCCAATCAGAGCTCAAATCAGTCCATCAGTTTAATTACTTAGGTAGCCTTATCTCCTCGGGCGGTAAGATTGACGGGGAGATAAACAACAGGTTAACAAAGGCATATAGTGCTTTTGGAAAACTCCATAAAAGAGTATGGCATAATAAACACTTGAAGAAAAGTACCAAGATCAGTGTTTACAGAACCATAGTGCTGTCTACTCTCTTATACGGTTCCAAATCATGGGTCATCTACCGCCACCACCTGCGACTCCTAGAACACTTCCATCAACGCTGCCTCCGTACAATCCTAAACATCCGCTGGTCAGATTAGGTGACTAATACATCTGTTCTAGAACAAGCAGCAGTCACAAGTATTGAGGCCATGTTGCTGAGAACACAGCTGCGCTGGGCAGGACACGTCTCCAGGATGAAGGACCACCGCCTCCCTAAGATCTTGCTTTATGGTGAACTTGCCACCGGCTGCTGCAAGAGAGGAGCCCCAAAGAAAAGATACAAGGACTCCCTGAAACAACATCTCAGCCTTGGCCATATTGATCACCATAACTGGTCTACTCTGGCCTCCAATCGGGAGGCCTGGAGACACACCATCTATAACACTGCTGCTTCCTTTGAGAACGCACGCAGGATCACTCTCGAGGAGAAAAGACAACGCAGAAAGAACCGTGTCTTGCAGAATACACCACCTAAGGAGTCTTTCTGCTGTACCTTTTACAATCGGACATGTCTATCTCGCATTGGCCTTATTAGCCACCAGCGTGCTTGTAACAAATGTGGATAGAGCCTTCCTAAATCTTTGTTCGTGAAACCTAGCCATGAAAACAAATGTACATGCTTGGAGGGATACTTTTTGTTTTGTTTTCAAGACCAACTTATTCCTTTCATATTTTGCTGAAATCCTTTTTTGGCTCTTCCCTTTTCATACAAAAGAGCTTTTACACTCACCCTATCATCTTGGCTTGACATTTTCATTTTCTCCTAACCCAACAGTTACAGTGTTGTTATTATACACTGTTAGTTTTTGTCAGCTGATTAGAGGTAACTGAACTTTGAAAACAATGTAAAGGATTCTGATTCAGTGAGTAATTCAGTCTGATACTGATAGCAGATGTCATAAAAGGGATTACTATCTGGGTTTTACTGGTGTGTGGCAATCAGTAAAAAACTTCATTCTGTAAATGTCTAGTTAAAGTACAAAAACTGATTGATTTTCTCACTCTTAGTGCTCAGCATCATTTAGAAGAAAGAAAATATACCGGATCATTAAGTGTGTGAATGGAAACCAGCTCCAAGTGGATGAAAGCTTCTGTGATCCTGCCACAAAGCCTCCATCATCCAAAACCTGCAGAGTGGCTCCCTCTAAATATGTTGTGTTCACAGGAGACCTGTCACAGGTACAGTAATTATACTGCTCACGCATCTTCTATATAACTTTACATTTTAAAATATTATACTTCTGTAAAATGTACTTTATGTGTGTAGCAAAAAGAAAAAAAAAAGGTATGTTTTCATCTGAACATGACTGTCTAAACTTTCTCCACATTGACCCTCCCAGTCAGCCATGACTTATTGTAGCAGCTGTTATCAGCCCTCTGTTAACCCGCCAGGACCTGTGATCACCAGCTATAGGAGAGCTGCCCCTACCACAGGATTGCTTTGCTGGCTCCCAGGAAACTGTCTTGCAAGCTGACATCACTCAAGTGATGTCAAAAATCTTTTCCTTGATGTCAGTGAAGCGATTGATTGGTGCTTTGTTTCCCTTGCACATCTGCACTACCTGTGTGTGCCTGTCTGTGCGCGCGTCGCAACTGTAAGGGAATGGCTCTGGAACCTCTGTGAGCTGTGAAAAAAGAGCACCATTGACCTTTCCAGCTCCTTGCATGTGTAACTCTTGTAGACCTTCACTTCTGCATACTGATGTGCCTGTCCAAGGTGGCATGCATTGGATCACAGGCTTTTACCAGAGCAAGGATCAGAACTGACTTATCTGTAATGGCAATTCTGCAGAAAGGTTCAGTTTCACAGAATTAATGTCTGTGCTTGGGAATTTTATTTTAGTGCTCAACCAACTGTGGGTCTGGTTACCAGCAGAGGATCACGTACTGTGTTGGAATCCATTCTGTTCAAAATCAGCATATCCGTGGCCTTCAAACTGTAGCGTACCGAGAATGCCCAGTAGAGCCATCCCCATACATTTATAAATGTAATATCAATGGATGTTCACAAGCAGCTACCTGGAGAGTGGGGAAGTGGACCACAGTGAGTAGAGATCTGCAAGCTCATTTTTGATAGCTGTCTCTAACATAAAAAAGACTAATTCGCTGACATAATTATGTTAATTATGTACTACTTTCTAAACTAACTCTTGATGACTATCCATGTCTAGTGCTCAGTATCTTGTGGAGTGGGGATAAAGGAGAGAACTGTAGAGTGTATGGCTGAAAACGGCCTATCCAGTGACTTGTGCCTGCCACATTTAAAACCAAATGCCAGAAGGATCTGCCATGAGGAAGAATGTAAGTGACAGCCGTAATTTTCTACTGAACTTAATGTTTTCCCAGGCTATGTATATTAAAGCTATAAATATATTCAGAACACAATTATGCAAAATAAAGTTCTAAAAGAAAGCTCTATTCCTGAAATATTAATATGATTTAATCATTCATTTTGAAGGTGAAATTCTTACCACCTGCAAAGATATGCAGATTAAGAAAGGGATTAGAAAGGATGGTGAATACCTACTTAACATTAAGGGAAGGATGATAAAGGTACTGTTAATATTTATGAGCTTTTATGAACACATATGTTTATGAAATAACACTTTTCTAATAAAGATTTTACTAAAGGGTTGTATGTTCTCTTCCAGATCTATTGCTCAGGTATGCACTTGGAGAATCCCAAAGAATATTTGACACTGGTAAAAGGTGAAGCAGACAACTTTTCTGAAGTATATGGATTAAGGTACATAACCAGTTTTATAATTTTATGAAGTGCATTTGTTCCTTCCAAAATAAAATAATAAAATAATACTTTCTCTGAGAAATATGAGATTTGTCCTTGATTTTCTGTTTTAAATATCCAGGCATGTGAACACACATGCAGAAATGTGGGTACTTGCAGGCTGAAATAATGTTACTTACACTAAATGATTATATTTGTTTTCTGTCTTGACTTTAGTAGGAACGGCTTCAGTCGACATTAATGTTTCAGTTGAGCTAAGATTAAAAGCTGAACTTTTTGTTCAGTAATTGTTGTTTACTATTTTTTATGTGGCATATACACTTATTTTTCACTATGATATTATATTATGGAAAAATGTCAAAAGGAAAACTAAATCTTTGCTATTCTGTAGGTTGCAGAATCCATATGAATGTCCTTTCAATGGAAGCAGAAGGCAAGACTGTGCCTGTCGAAATGATTACCTTGCAGCTGGCTTCACGGTTTTTAGCAAGATAAGATTTGATGTAGCTTCCATGCAAATTAAAAGTAAGCATTTTGTCAGTTTTAGCCAACGTGAGCATTCTATTGACATTGTACATGGTTATGATTACCAAATTATCGTTTTGATCCACTTATAGATCCAGTTGTGCCATTTTGGGGCAAAGAAAATTCTTATTTAATTTAGGAGTTCAATGGGAATTTCAAAGGTAAAAAAAAAAAGAAAAACCACTACTACTTCCCATGTTAATTTCTCCCAGGTGGTCAAGTGGCATGAATCTCACAGATTCCTATTTTATGTGTGAACTATCTTCATTTTATAATTTTTTTCTGTTTTAGTCCACACCTTATTTTTCTTGTGGAAATCTTCCTATGCTGTGCTTAGTCCCTTCTCAGAGCTTGGCACACACTAAATAAATGGACAGGGAATCTTGCAGCGCTTTCAAGCCCCTGCCTGAAGCTGGCAAGTTGGCCCATAACCAGCACACTTGGCACAGTCTATCTTCCTCATAACCCCTTTGTATGTCAAAAAGAAATCTGGGCTTGTAGGTTGGACTAGTGTTGCAATAACTAAAATTTAAATAAAGTGTATTTCCTCAAATCAGAACACACATCCTCCCCCTCCAAAGAAACAACAAAGAACCAAAAAAACCCCACACAAATAAAAAATTAAAACACCCTGTAAGGACTTTTCATACTGTTTTCACCTGAACTTCAGATGCAGCATTTTGTATTGAGTAATTTTCTGTTTTCTAGCCACAGATTTTCTTTTTGCTCGGACTATACTTGGGAGAGCAGTACCATTCGCTACAGCTGGAGATTGCTACAGTGCTGCCAAATGTCCACAGGTATTCAGTGATGCAATTATTTCTTATCTCCTTCAAATATTCACATAAGAGGGAAGAAAAAAATATTTGTGTGACTTATTTAGAGCTGTAAGGTTCTAAACCAATCTCCTATTCTGTGTTGTCAGTGTACAACATTAATAAGTACTTTTTTCTTACTCTCTTCTCTCCTGTTCCACTATCCCTCGCTCTCACAGTTTCTCCCTCAAATTGTTTACTCTACCTTTTCCCTGTAGGCTCCATACATGAATATCCAGCTTTCTGTGTGTTTCATGTACTACTCTCCCTCCCTCCCTCTGGATGTGATGCATCCTTTGTTTCCTCTTCTGAAGGGCCGTTTTGAAAGACATGAACAGGATGCCTTCTGAATGAAGCTAAATCAAATAATGAGCTCAGGGGAAGGATGTTATTACGCTCTTATTACACTCTAATGAGGATTCAGTCTGTGGAACTAGAAGAGAGTTAGTCCAAAGGAAGACCCCGATTTGTACACTGTCTATAGATGTTGGGCTCTCTGAGTCAACATTTTTGCTCTACAGGTCTGCTCATACTCTATGTCCTTCTCAATAAGACAGATGTAGCCCTAGTCTGAATTAGTCAACCTAGGCTGACTTTGGAGATCTTTGGCAGAAATAGAATTCCCTAGAAAACACTTCAGCTAATCTTACCCTATTAGACAATTTAGTATGAGGTCAATCGTCCTCTGGAAGTGAATTTCTTTTCACTGATTATAAAGGAGTTAAGACCGACTGGCTCAGACTTGCACGGACATCTGTCTACGTTGTCTATCTATCCTGGGTGCCTAAACTTAAGCTCTGTGGGTGGAGGTAACCAAGGGCAGCTAGAGACAATTTATGTGTAATTTATGTACAAATGAAGGGCCTAGGTTCAGCAGACTTTAGCCCTGACAAGAAAACCGTTGGAGTTCATGACAGTATTGGACACCTTCAACCTGCAAACTCTGTTGGTGCAGTCCAGTAAAAATCTGTTTGCGATCTGTAACTTCTGTTGTGAGGTCATTCTGCTTACGTGGTTTGGCACTGACACATTTCCATCTATAAGATCTGCACTGAATCTTACACTTTTGATGCAGTCAAAAGACCTCCATTCCTGTACTCTCCATCCATGAAATCTGTTCCTGGCGTTGAGCATGCTGCATGATATATCAGACAGCTGATAAGCTATCATTATAATTGTGCATAGCACTTCTCATTTATTTTTGCAAAGTGTCACTGTGAAAGAAGTTACTTTGGGACTGTTAACTGTGGAAAGCATTCCACACCATTTGTAGGAATTTCCTCCTTCATTAAATGGAAGTCTTCCACTTTGTGGGCACTTGAAGAACAACCTACCCTATCCATAAAAGTTTGTGTTAACTCTTCCTGAGTTAAATGCTATAAGCACAGCAACTTTACACAGAAGTGCTCTCAGAATAGATCTGCCATGCTGAACAATGGAAAACTGAATTTTTGCAAAGGAATTTTGGTGAATCACAAGAATAAAAGCTGAACACTGTAATTTTTTACATGCACGCATACATATACCCGCAGAATTTTATATACATATATATGACATTATTAAGCAATAAAATACAGAAGCTACCATTTGTAATAAAAATTTTACCTTTGCTAAAGCTTTGATCTTGTAGTTTATGCAATTTGACTAGGTCTGAATGCAGAAGTTCCAGCCTTCATTGAATAGTGTGGAGGTGTGCAGTTTTCTGACTGTAATGCAGCCTAAACTAATCATTAGGCTTTGTGGAGGTAGTATTTCTTTCCAGCGTGTTGCACTTCTGTAGGAATGCAATTTAATAATTTTCTGTATCCCAGTTTGTTTACCAAGGTAGTGCAGTTTGTTGCTTTTAATATATTTCTTATTGTCATATGAAGTGACTATTTTAAAGCTAGTTTTCAAGGTATTTGCATAGGCAAATATTTTAGAAAAAATAGCTTCTATATCTGTTTCGAATGGCTTACATTGGAAAACATTCCATTTAGCAATACATTTATTTATTTTAACTTCTGCTTATGTTCATATTCAATTATCTTATTGGTTATACTGAAAAAGAAATAGAAGATGATAAAATGATGATGCTTAGACAGTGTACTTGCAAAAATTTGAGAATTAGATGGCTAAGAAGTGATTTGTCTGTAATTTTCAGACAGCAATGTTTTGACCATGTTGTTTCCAGAAAGTCTGGACACTTTAAAAAACAAAAAAAGTCTTTCAAGAAAACCAACCTCATTCTTGCCTTTTTCCAGTCTGTACTTTTTGTAAATTAAAATATCTTATGTAGAAAAGGCAAAAATAATTTGAATTGTCTGATGTTAGTTTTGTCTTCAGACTCTGCAGACAGATGCTACAGATCAGCTGATGCACAGGTGGTACTTACTGCAATAAGCAATAAGAATAACTTGGGTTTTGTGTATATGTCCTGGGAGTCCATAGAAAGGGTATATTGCAGTGTAACTAACCCATATTATTTTTACACCTTTGAGTACTTAATATTTAGATATATCATAAGTGATATGTGCAGATATGCCAATGTAAAGTGTTTTAGTGGTTTGGACTCTTGTTTATCAGCTCTGTATTTTCTTTTTCTTTTCCTTGTCTTTTTCTTTTTTTTTTTTTTTTCTAGGGACAGTTCAGCATTAATTTAACTGGTACAGGTCTGAGACTATCCAGTACAGTTAGGTGGATTGCTCAGGGCAACTATGCGACTGCTGACATACACAAATCCCATGTAAGTCAGTGGTGTTTTCCTTTATCTGCTCTTATGGTTCGGAATATTATGCCTGAAAAGGTACAGTTGACTGTAGTGAAAGCTAGTTGTGAATCAAAAATAGCACTCAAGGTCTCTGACCCATTTAAGTCTTCTTTCAGATGTAATGGAGAAAACCATGTTTAATCACACTGTCCAGTATCTAATTTAGACCAGCACTGTCTGCCTACCCTTCTCTTAACTGATTTTAAGATTGTTGTTATATTAATTAGGTCCATAAGAAGTTTTGCTATGCCTTTTAAAAGGGATCTTCAAGTATCTTCTTAAGATACTTTTAAAAAAAAAAAAACAAACACAACACCCAAACCCCCACATTTTTTTAGAGATATCATAGTACAGATGATCCTTATAGATTGCTTACCTCCAAATTGATTCTCATGGGAAACCAAGACCAGTTGAACAAGAACAGCAAGTATGTGCAGTTTAAGGCAACATCGGAAGATAAGCCAGGAAACAAGGTATAAAGTGATAGTGATAAAGGATCTCTGTGCCTGTTTTTCTAATTTGATGCTGTTGCTTGGTTTAGTATTTGCAGGTACAATTTGTCAAAAGGCCTGTTGTGTGCAAACTTCAAGAAACTTTTTGTACAACTGTGATTTCAATTGCTTTTCTTGATTGACTGTTCTCTTTGTCTAATTCCCAGGATGGTATTAAAATATATGGAAGATGCGGAGGATTTTGTGGAAAATGTGTTCCTAGCACAATTACTGGTCTCCAGCTTCAAATACAATGAGCAAATACAAATAGCATAGTAGATGCTATGTATATATATTTTAATTCTTTCATCTCTGTAATGCTCATTACTGTAACACTAAATACTAAAAATTCCTGTTTTCTTCAGGATTTACTTGGGGTCGTGTTGTGTGTATGTGGGCTAGCAAGTGCATAAATCACAGCCATAAACCTTCAGGTTAGTGGGGGGCATTAATTCAGTATAGAGCATATATTAGCAAGTAAATTGCACTGAAGTTACTACCATGGGTAACACTTTAAATTTTACCATAATTGTAATTCTTTACCTGCAACTGATCAGTGTGATTCCTTATGTGGTATTCAGTAAAATTTACACTCTACTGATCTTCTTGGTCGACTGTACTAGAATATAGAAAGGAAAGCTTTATTGCTCTATAGAGAAGAAAGGTAATAATTTCAAGTATTTACAATTTTGTGCAAACTTTTAGGGATTATCTGTCAATAACTTACAGCAGAAAAGTACATAACCAAAATGCTTGAGACAGTTTTATAGATCTGTGTGTTTCGCTGTCAGTATAAGCATTTTTCTCCATCCCTTTCATTATATTCTTCATGGTGCTCAAACCCTAGCAGTAATCCTGAGAAGTGTGGTTTAGCCTCTGTAGTCTCTATGGCACATTTTAAACAACTGGGCTTAGGTTTGTTGTGGGTACAGGAAAAGAAAATAAGAAAACATATTGCTTTGAAAACTGATTTTAAATCCCTGCCTCTCATCCAAGTATACTGTAAAAGCAGTGTATTCTGTTTACCGTACCATCTTGTATGTGGTTGTACAACTATGTATTTGCTTAAGCACTTTCCATATACACCTTACTCCTTTACCCTGGAAAATAGCATATTAGTAAAGGCTGAAGTATATGTCCTTCATATTCCAATTCAACGTGATTTTCAATAACCTTAGTCAAAAACCTTGACAGAGGCAACATCAAGCCCCACAGTGGTTTTGGTGTCCATCTTTGACTCAGTTGGACTTTTCGATATTTGCAAATACAGTTCTAACATCTGCTATTTAAAATTATTTCTTCGAGAAAAGTAAGTGTATGAAAAAGTTACAAGGTTTAAAAAATTATTTCGCTCTTTGATTTGTTGTTTTGTACTACTTTACAGTCCAGAACTGTAGAAATATATGCATATACAGATAATACATTTCAGGGCCAACTCTCAGGTATTCAGAATAAAATTTTCTACCTGCATAATAACATATATTATGTACCAGATAACTATACATGCTTTTTCTGAAAATATGCATTCTGTATACCAAATATTTATTTTGCATGCTAGTAAAATTAGTAGGTCAAATGGCAGCTATATCATATTTTTACCCACAAAGAGTTAGTCGTGAATTAGCAACATGTATTAATTAAAAACAATATTGTACCACAGAATTGTATGCAGTTCCTGTTTTAGATAACACACGTATGTAATTATTTTGTGATCTCTGCATCAGAAATGTATTTTTGCACTATGTGCCTTGTAATAGCTGTAAACATTAATAAGAATATAAAACATTATTTTCCTAGAACTGTTTACATTTACAATTAAAATCTTGTAATTTATAAAATATTTATATAATAAATATGTTTGTGTGAATGATACCAGAGTACTTTTGTTTGGAATTTTTTTTTTTATCGTGTGCTTAGTACAAATGTTGTAAAAACGTTTAAACTTCTGTATGCACAGAATAACAGCATTCTTAATACTTCTTCGCAGTGGTATATGTTGACTTATACTCGACTAACTGCCACACAAGCAGGTTATAGTCATAGGAATATTTTCTATGGAAGCAAATTCTGCTTCAGAGGGATGAACTTCATGTCTATGTGCTCTTTGCTGTTGTCCACCCATATTGCCCTATACCTTTCTTGGGGGGTTGCCCTGTAAATCATTAACTGAAATAATTTAGAAATCTGAAATAATCTTCCTTCTCCTTGTGCTAACTCAAACCAATTCCTTTACAGCATCGTCCCTTGGCAGCTGCTTTGACAGAAGGGAAACTGCAGTTCACCTCTATCCCCAGGAGGACCTTTTTCTTTTCAGTCCATATAAAGGCTAGAAAGCACTCAGCTCTGCTGCCTCAAAGGCACTCTGAAAATCCACTACCAAGTAAAATGACAATGCAATATTCACCACAGTGTGTTCTTCTTGGGTAATAGAAATGATTTTTGAGTAAAAATGTATTTTCCATGATTCTAGCAAACCCTGTTGCCCACTTCAACTTCTGCATAGAACAGCACTGTACTTTATTGTAGTTTTTTATGTATTTTCTTTCTTTTATCCTGGATTTGGAGTTTCAGCCTAGTGTAGGGAAAAAGTAATTCCATGTTCTGGCATTTTGTGATTTCCCTGTGTTAGAATTTTGATTTTGTTGAGGAAAAAGGGCTTTATCAATCACCTTATTTCAACTTTCTAACTTTTTATCCCGAAGGCAATTTAAGGAAAACATAAGCCTGATGATCAGCTCTGAAGAATTTGGAGACTTGATGATGCTGACCTGTTAGAAGGTCCATGCAAAAAAAATGAGAATCATGGGCTGTACTTGCAACATTTAATTGAAGTTGCTGTGAATTTCCTTCACAATGGGCAGCCAAGATGCCTGACAGAGTAGCAGGGTGCCCCATGAGAGTGCTGTGAGCTCCACCTCATGGGTCTGCATGTGCTGAGCTGCTAATGGCTGGTCACAGTCACACAGCTTGGGTTTATGCTTAGCTGTCTCATCACTATTCCATACAGAAAAAAACCAACAAACTAATGGTAGTAGCTAATGATTGTTACATAGCTTATAGGATCTTTTCAATCCCGTCAATAACAGCATATTAGGTGAGACAACTGTGCTGAACTTGCTTGTGTGTATGCACACACACATTTAATGTTTATCTGAATATTGAGTGACAAAGATGGACTAGAGGTAAAAAACCTTGTTTCTCACATTTATCTAACAAAATGTCATTTGATGTGCTAGGAAATGGTGTACTGCCATGTGACAGTACCTGTGACCTCTCTTGATAAAGTCATCACTTATGTGTCTTCTGCTTGTATTGCCCCAAGGGTTATTATATGTTGTAGATAGCAGAGCAGGTGGAAACTGTGGCTCTGGGTACAAAAACAGATCTCTGTTCTGGCAGAATTCATCTTGGTGTAGTCTCCCTCTACAGAGAAGCAGGATGTGCCCAAGCACATCCTGGAATATAGGTGTTACACAATCAGTCAACCCTGCATTCATGGGAAGAGCTGTGACTGTGTAACTTTAGCATATATATGTGTCTATGCTGGTTTCTGGTGGATGGTCATGTATTTTTCATATCTAACTGAAAGGCTGTAATATCTAAGACATACTTGAAAAGATGAGGGAAAGATTTGGGCTTTTCTTCCACTCCTGTAACCTGGAATATGTTCAGCATAACTTCTCTGTTTTGTTGACTATTTGAAATGAAAGTTACATGTAACAGGAAGGTGGTTTGTCTTTGCAGTTTTATTGCAGTAACACATGAGATCCCTAAGAAATTCAGAATCTAAATAAAATATTACTGTCTTACAAGTGCTTTCTACATCTTGCAGGGCTTTAAATAAGATTAGGGAGGAAGGTGAGGAGTTGGTTTTATTACTTCCACAAAGAAACAAATAGATTTATGAAAATTGATGTCCTGTGGCTAGTGGATCAGAAATACGCTGTAGTATTTTAACTTGAACTAAAAAAAAAAAAAAAAGGAGGAAAACTATTTACAAAAATAGCTTTCAAGTGAGATAACTGAATATTTAAATAGGGAACAATAAAATGAGCATCACATATAAACATCACAGCCGAGATTTCATAGTAATCCATGCTGGCAGTTAATCCATGGTGGCTTTATTTATAAATTGAAACCATTTTTCAAAATTTAACTTTCATGATACAATATACTTCCATATTTCTACTTTTGTAGAAATTGAACCATGAAATACTAAAGACTGCACTTAAATACCTTGAAGAGTTACATGGTGTCTTACTTAATGCAGGTAAAGTATGACTGGTGGTCACCGTGGCAGAACCAATAGGAGAAAATGTCCTCCAGGCTACGGAGTAGCAACTCTGGGAAGTATTTCTATCCTATGGACCAGCTTATGGTCTCTCTTGTACGAGCTCTTTTGCTCTCCTGTAATACTTGGCCATCATTTCCTGAGCCTTTATGATTTTTAAGATGGTCTCATTGTATCTAAGCATCAAAAAAAACAACGAGGGGGGCCTCAGCCTTTCTCTCTCTCTCTCTCTGGTGTGCTTTGCAAATAGGCTGAATAGATCATGAAAAAAAAAGTTATTGTTTTTAAAGGACGTTCCTTCTTCACAATACTGGCTTTCCTTCAGACAGAGCAGAACTGTGACAATACAAGGGGAAAATCAGCTGCATTTTGTTTAAACAGAAGTATGAGCTGTCTGACTCGGAGTTAGATCTGTCATTTAACCTTCCTATCCACAGAAGGTGATTTGCTTTTGTACAATTAAGTTTATTTTGCAATACCATGGCTTGAGAGGCGTTTCTGGGCTTTGTTTATCCTGGCTTTAGAGATGCAATCTGTGCTCTGCTCCTGATAAATTTCTCCTTGTGTTCAGTTATGACAGATATTCCTTTGAATTGACTGTATAAAAATACTGTAGCAGCAGAGCAGAGCAAAAATCTAACTGTATTTATGTCTATATTCTACCTTTAAACATGAACAGCTGTGCATGCATTCATCTGTCTCATGTCTGACTCTGTGCTGCCATCCAGAACCTTTTCCTTTTTAATAAACAAATGTTTTCTTCTTTAATCTGTGTGTGTGTGTTTTATCTCCATTCCTGAAACAAAACTTTCTTGTCCACATACATTTTTCAAATCTTATTTGTATAATTAAATGAAGTATGCAACAGGAAGAGTCCAAGCCAAGTAAATGGTAGTAAATGGCTCTCTTGGAGGAGCTGAAATAAAACAAGCTATTTCTGTGTTGCACATCATTACTATTTTGTTTGGTTAAGTGAAACCCCTCATTTATGAATACTGAAAGACTTTTTTTGAAATCACTGTATGATCTTATTTTACAGTCTAATTTACAGAAGTAAGAAACATTCAAGGAGAGCTCATGAATTTTCTATATGCAGAAGACTAGAGTGATTCATAGCAGAAGCATATATTTACGCCTTATGAGATGAAATCCTTTCTTGCACTTCAGTTGTCTCTGGCAGTCATTCACTGATCGTGATAATGACATTCATGGTCAGTTCATCATTTTCCATGAGTTTTTTGATGTTCCTCTGGAAGCTACAATAATTAAAAATGTGGTTGCACAGAACACAAATGGAAAATGGTACTTGTAAAATCAGGGAGCAGAAAGTTTCTTTTTAGTGCTTTGTATTTAAAGGATCTTGCAGAAAAGGCTTGTCATAAAACATTTATTTAACATTTCAGTAAAAAAATACGAGCATCCCTGCTCATATTTGTATTCCTGGAAGCTCTGCAACTCAGACAGGGCTAGGAAGGCAACCACCAGTAGCCCCTTTCATCAGGATTTACAAGGTATTTAACTAAGAATACTTTTGCCCTTCAATTATTGTTTTCTGTCTTGGGTTTATTACTACTCTTGCCAGAAAAGTAACACTGTCTCCAGTTCTTTAACTAAATTCCTGCTTCTAACTTCTGAGAGAGCAGGAAAACAGAGGAGTAAATTCATAGGTGCTACCTCAAAGGGAAACCACACAACCTGTGCGCTGACATAAAAGCAGGACCAGAAAGTGCATGGTAAATAATGACAGTATTTTGCTTCTAGAGGCTTCTCTTCCATGCCAGGATTAGAGATCCATTGCTGCTTTTTCTTTTGTTGCCAGGTGTATTTTTGGTATCATGCTGCCAAATATTTACTCAGAGGAATTATTTTCAGACAGATCTATGGAGAATGCAGATAGGCAGGCATAAAAAAGGGAGATAATCTTTGGGCTGGAAGTGCACTTCTTGCAATGTGTTTGTCTGACCAGCTGTCGACAGCATTGCTTCATATGAAATTCAATGTTCAGAATATTTTCCAAGCAGCAAAGGAAGTGAACTGTGGAATGCTGTTTCCAGCAGTAACTTATACCCTGTTTAAGCAAAGGGAGAGGGAGGGCTTTATCTCTAATATGGAAACATGCTCCTGGCTACCTGAAAAGCTTACCTGGCTGATAAGCAAACAAACCTCTCATCGTTGTTACCAGTGTTGTGTTGTTACTGCCATGTTAAATTATATATAAGCTGTAAGAACCATAAAATTTTAATTAAAAAAATGTATCTACAGGCAATTCTGTGCTGTGCAGGGGCTTTTTCTCACTGTTTTATTCTGTGCACCAAAACATTATTTCATACCCTTTGGATGAGTTTGGCTTTTCTAACTAAAAAAGTCTTAGTCTGAAGAAATTAGTTCTTAAAAAAATTTTCTTTCTGCTTTACTCACTGAAAAAAGTGAGCTGTTATATTTTAATGGTATTCCTCTAGAAAAGCACATTGAAGCAATCGGGTATTTTAATATTTAATTTTAATATTTAAATATTTCTACCCACCCTCGCATTTACATTCCTCATCAAGCTAGTGGCATTTTCCATGTCAGAAGGCAGAAACTAGTATAAGCATGAGAAGCAACTTTGTAGTGTAGTACATTACAAAAATTTCTGTGAATTAGTGTGACCACTCTTCAGTACAATAAAAGACTTCTGGCTCTGATTCCACAAGTCACCATACCAAGACACCCCTTCAGTGAATCCCAGTAATACGCATGTAATTCTGCACTGTTGCACAGATCTTGTGTGGGGATCCAGTTCCCCATGATTGAGACCTTAGGCTGTGAGGTTTTTTCGATGTTTGTTCTTGGCCATGTGCCTTTGTTCAGGACAAAGCATGTGATTATTTTTCAAAGTTTATTATTGCTAGTAGAAATACAGGAAAAAATGGTATAACACAGTAACTCTTGTGGTATTTTTGTGGTATAGGAGTTGCTATTCAAAACTTCTGTATTATTTGAAAGGTTGCCAATTAAATTCCCCATAGATACACAAGAATCACTTTCTCTGAAAGCAGAAATTTCATGCAAATCTGAGGGCATATTTTACTTTAAAGATCTATCTGACTGTATATTGTACTGCTAATTCACACTGCCTTTATCATATGAGCCAAAGCTAAATGATGTGTTCAGTACCGTGCCAAGTATGTGCTAAAAATATCAGAAAATTAAATATGAGGACATCCAAATGACCTCTTGGCAAGGAGGAGACAGGTTGTCATCCCTACATAGCTTCAAGTAGCAGATGATAGTCTCAAATCTAGATCTCCTTCCTAAAAAAAAAGCATGCTCCCAATTGCTGAATTACAGAGTATGTCCAAGAATCTCCCTTGCATATATACAATCCCTGCTTGTTCATCTGGGAAGCGATCCTTACTCATCTCATTGACCCTGTCTTTTCTCCAGTGATAGATAGTGTGCTGATCCTTTGTCATCACGAAGGGGTTCGTCTGTGAGGCGGGAGGGAGGGAGCTACTTCCTTCCAGTGTGGGCTTCAGTGGTCAGTATGGAGCTCATGCCTTCACATCACCAAGAGGCAGTGTAGTAGCTGGTTCCCCAGGATCACAGGCCACCCATCAGTCTCATATCTGAGCCCTGGTTCTTCCTGCAGGTGCTGTCAAGGAGACTAGGTGTCCTGTGTGCAGCTTCAAGGCTTGGCAATGGGCTCTATGCTGTGTCCTGCTCGGGACAGAACTTCTTCTGCCCTGCTTATGTTCAGGAGCCAGATGGTTTAGGATTCTTGACTGTTCTTAGGATTTATTACGTGTAATGAATTTCATAAGGTCGTTACAGCAATAATAAGATGCTCCAGCTGACATCAGTGGTCTATTTTACACAACCAGAGGCCTCGGGACAGGAAGACTGTAAAACACTGAGCAGTTAAAGACATAAGGTAACATATGATGTTAAAAACCAGGAAATAATCTGATGATTTCCCATCCAGTTCCCCACACACCTGCACTAGAGGCAAAGGTACTCCTTAACAAGAAAATGTGACTAATAATACAGAGAAGAGATATTTAACAGGTCTCACCAGGCGTCAGTTAAATTCTTGCCTTCATGCCCTACTAAGTAGTGGCACAACATCGTTCATCTCTGTATGTCTATAGGTATAAGTTCCCTCTCCGAGGCAGGGTCCCTGCTTGCTGCAGGGAGTCTCTGGCATATGCTGCTCCAAAACGTGCCCCCACACTGTCTGGAGAGCAGTACAGGCCAAATAGCACCAAGAAATGTGATGACAATTTAGTGCCAGAGCCAACAAGGCAGAAGTCACCCTCTGTCTCAGACCTGTTTAGTTTACTGGCCCCAGAGCAGCCCTGAGGCTGAGAGCATACAGTTCCTCTTGCATACAACTTATACCCATCACCTTGGCTGCAGAGCATCATTCCTAGACACATTTGCTGTAAAAGGCAGGACAGATGCAGGGATGAAACTCTTGCTAATATCTTCTCAATCCATGGGGTTGTGCTAGGTCAGTATCACCACTCCCTTTCCTCATAAACAGCAATGTTAAAGTGTATCACTAATTTTCCCTGGATGAATTTCAAAGGAGGGTCATGCTTACTTGAAAATATCTTGTATTTTTAAGATGTTGCGACAGAGTCTGTAATTCTGGCAGATTGCAGGAGAGGGGGAATTTGTGATTTTGAATAACACAAAATGGCACCAACTCCTCTACTTTTATTCCAAGGGAAGTTTTATTAATAGTTGGGAAACACAATCCAGATTTCTCTCTCACAGACCTCTTGTGTTCAATGTCCTCAGCTATCACAGCAGCAGCGGGAGGGCTGGCTGTGAAGTGACATCCATGGGCAGAGCTGGCACAGAGGGATTGCCATAATGAGCCTGTGCAGGCTTGGTGCCTTGTATCTGTTCACTACAAATCTGTTTTGCTGTGCTGGGTGCTCTGCAGTGGCCCTGGAAAGAGGGAGCTTTGCATTTTGCTGGCCAAGCACAGAAAGAGGAGTGTTGTGACAGTGAACGGGTGTCTAGAGCAGCACACTTAGACAGCTCTTCACTGCTGCACAGCTCTCTTGCACTGATTCAGGGTAGAAACCTGGGACAGAAGTTTACAAATTAGGACTGGGGGACATCTGGTTCACATTTACCCAGAAAAGTCTGCATCAGACTGCTTGGACCGATGGAGAGAGGGAGCATATTTCTTAAGCATCTTCAGACTAGGCACAGTTTCTGAATTTGAAGTAATAAATTAGGGCTTAAGGAAACCATTTGAAATCAGATGGCTGAAACAGAGACATTCTCTGAGAAGACATAACTGTTTATGTTAGCAATCTGATTTCTCTTCCCCCTTTATTGTGCCAACTTTTATAAGAATCTGCATACACACTTTGGGAGAAATATTTGGCCAGCAAATGGGAAAGTTTGCTCAGCAGCACTGTAAAACTGCAGGAGCCTTAAAATGCTCTAAAAACAATCTGAAATTTTACAGTATGCTGTGCACTGGCACTAGTGTAATATTAGAGCTATCACTTTCTCACCATTTCCTTCAGCACATATTGAACTCACAAGCTGAAATCAGAAGCATGCCAGATGTTACCCTAATGTCCCACAAGATGGTGACAAAATAATTCTAATTACACAACACTTTGATTTGTGCTGTGTACAGACTTAGCGACTCCAAGTATTTTCTTACCATGCAGTTACATTAAACTCTACTTATATAACATACTTTGGGCATATTTTAACGTCTCACTCACTTGACAGAAGTTCATTCTTTTTAAGTATTTTGTTGATTTTATTTTAAATTAACTTCAGGACTACACAGCAAGTTTCAGTCCTCCCACATTAGAAGTCACAAATTCCCTAGCTGCTGGAGAAGGAAAAGCACTTTTATTGCTTCTGATCCATCCCTTTGCCAGCCTGTTTCTTCTCCCTCCTTCTGTGATTTTTATTTTGTGTGAGGTCTTAAGGTCCATAAATGCCTTACTTTCTGAATTAAGCATGAAAAAAGTGGCATGGTACATTAGGCATGAGAAAGGTGGCCACTGTAGAGCAGACACTTGCTGTCTAGAGGCAAGGCTAGGAACAAGAGGGGTGGGGAAGAAGTGAGGCTCTAGAAGCACAGGAGGGCTGGAAACCCTCTCCCCTACCCTTAGTCCCCAAATAGTTTATTAGACTTCCTTTTTATTTTTAACTATGATCAATTTGGGCTAGTTTCTTCTTTGGGCAATCAAGTGGAGAAACCTGAATGGGGCCTAAACTGTAGAATTTGCCTCTTGGAATTTGTGCCCTCAACCTGGGCACTGGAGATGGAGTAGGCATTCCACATTATAAGCTGCTGGTCTTTGAAGAGTAAATATATTGTCCAATATTAGAAACAGTTGTTTTCCTGGATTGTGTTGTTTTAGAAACAATAAAGGCAACATAGCCTTTTTTCAGCCTTTCAAGGGACAATGAATATCCTGTAAATACTAGCTCTTCAGTTTGGTGAGGGCAGGAGATGATTTTCATACACTGAATGGCTCTGACCTTTCAGATGTCTGAAAAAGATTGTAAAAAAAATACATTCCCAGCTGTAGTCATGAGTTTCTATCAACAGATGGCAAGATCAGATTAGTTCTTTGGCTAAAACTTACAGATGTGACTTGAAAGCCACAGGATCAGATTTTCAAAGGTGTTCTGCCATCTAATTCTCTGTGATTTAAATACAAATTTGGTGTCTAAATATATTCCATTTCTGGCCAGAAGTACCACTTAAAAATTATTTATTCATTCAGGACCCAAAAGCTTTGTGATAAAACAAGGATGTGCAGAGATGCCCAGCTTGTTCCAAGCAAGCTTGTTTGACTATGAGATGTGATGCGTCAGCCCATGCAAGAAAATCAGCCCTGCTGAGACGTACTTAGATCATCTTCAAAATCTCACCTCCCACCCTCTGCACTGCAAAGACATTTGCTGCGAATTTCTTTCCTATGGATTTTGGTCATAACCAACACAGGCTGATTTTGATATGCTTATGACTTTTAACACTATATATGAATTTCAGTTGGATTTCTTTGTAGCAATATGCAGCTCCTAGACAGGGAGATGGAATGTAGCCAGCTGGAAAAGCATGCTTTGATGGCAGTATAAGTGGCAGCAAGTGAGATGGCTCGAACATGGGGACAGCCCTGTCCTCAGCAGCAGTAGCTTTGTAGAACTTGGCAGGACTTATAATTTTCCCACTTTAAATCTAATTTTAAGTGTTATTCTCCCTCTCTCTCCCTCCCCCTCCATCTCAGTGTCTTTCTTCAAATGCCATGTAATCTCCATCCCATACCTGTTCCATGGCAAATTCCCACGCAGGTGCATCTTCATTTGTATGTTGTTCCACACCTCTGTTGTTGTTTGATGCTGCATTTGACACCTGACACTGGAGGAAATCCTGCCCTTCCATGCTGGCACAGTTGTGCTGTATGAGTTCCTGCTGTCTACACCCACTTCTAGCACATTTTTACATATAAACAAGTGGATGATCACAAGCATAACCACGCTTGTCTGGAAGTGGGCTATTCACACTTGTATAATTTTCGTATAAGAACCTAGATGCCCAAACCCATGTTCAATATATAAATAAACATGCCCTAATTTTAAGCCATTCCCATGGCCTTTGCAGACATTATTTAAATGTGCAGTCTTTGGCACCCAACTAGGAAAGATTTGGCTGATGTTTCCAGAGGCCTGTAAAAAAGCTCATTTGTGTGCCATTATTTTAAAGGCATAAATACGGTGATCTGAAAGCAGGCTTCTGGGCTTACCGTCAATCCTGGGCAAAACATCAGAGTTACTGATGAAGAGTTCTCTTTGCAGCACTATGCTATCAGCCATGCCAGTTCATATGGTTTTATGGAAAACAGTTCATCAGACTCACGTAGTATCATTTTTCAAGCTATTTTAACACAGAAGTTTTAGCAAAATAAGGTTGGTTGATAAAGGTTTTAAGATGATAAAATTATTTAGGCTTCTGCAGGGCATTTAACACAGTCATTATGAGTTTTTTCATTAGGAGAAGCAACAAAGATGTAACTGTAGAAAACATCCTCAGGTGACAGTTTTTTGAGTCAGGCCCCACAGGGACTAGCTCTTTCCCCCCTATACAACGAGGGGAAAATCATCAAGCTGTGCATGAAAATACCACATAAAATGTAGAGTCCTGCCCCTCTATTCCTAGTTGGCTTTCCAACTAGAACGCTGACTAAATCAGGTTGCTCAGGATCTCATCAGATATTTGAGTTTTGAACATCTCCAACAATGGAGATTCCACACTCTCTGGGAACCCTCTTCCAGTGTTTGACTACCCTCATAGTGAGGAAAAAAAATAGTTGGAATTTTCTGTGTTGCAATTTGTCTGCTGCCTTACACACTTCCAAAAAGAGTATGTTTTCTTCTTCTCTATGCCCCCATTTAATTTCAAGTGTCTCTTGAAAGATATCTCTTCTCTGGATTGAACAAGCCCAGCTCTCCCAGTGTCTTCTTATATGCCTTGTGCTCCAACCCCTGACCAGCTTGGCAGCCCTCTGCTGCACTTGCTCTACTTTGTCAACATCCTTCTTGTACTGGAGCTGACCAAAATTGGACAAAGTACACCAAACATAGTTTCACAACTGCTGAATATAAGCGAATTTGATATCTGCAAAATCACTGAGAGTGTACCTCATCCTATTGTCTATATTTTTAATAAAGGCACTTCCCAGCCTGGTGAAAAGGTCACTGGCTGACAGGCTGGATGTGAAATGCAACCTGCTCATTGCCATGGCATTCTATGTACTGGGGTGGGGATTTCTGGTAGAGCAAGTGAATGTAGGGAGGCAGAGAGTGGCCAAGCTGCGACCCCTCTAACTGCCTTGGAAGGATCTGGCAGTGCTCTGCTGACAGAGTCCCTCAGCATGGTAGAGGGGCTGTCATGGTGCTGCATTGCCATTTTCTCCATATCTTCCAAACTGAATTCTGTCATCCCTGCTGCTGCTTCCCTTGCCTCTCAACTAAAGAAAAAAAGCTCCTTTCTGAAATTTCTGGAGCAAGATGTTCTCTGAAAGCTGCCTTTTGCTGATTCCACTTTGAAAACACATAATGTTAAGCATTTCAGAACATGAGTGAAGAAGAAAAGCTCAGTGCTGGATTAATGCCACTTTTGGCAAGAAATAAAAGTCTCTCTCTCCCTCTCCCTCTCTCCCTCATGCACACATACACACACAGACAAACAGGAAGAAAAGCTCTCAGGGGCACAATCAATTACAGTTCATATCTCTTCTGAGCTGTCAGAGATAGTCTCTGGCACAGGCCCTGCTGGAGTGTAAACCCAAAAGGGGTTTCAAAAACAAATCCTCAGCGGGTGTATACCTTGTATACCAGTATAGCCCACAGCAATTTGTGGAACAGGAGGAAGACGACTAATACGTGATGATACATAAGCGCAAGGAATATTTTTCTCTTAACTGAATTTCCTCTGGCCTTCTGTAGCGAACTGACTGAAACAAAGGCTCTGCCGTTTCAGGCTGTTCATGAAAAGTTTAAGGTTTTTGGAAATTTGACTCAGTCCCAACCAGGACAGACATATCTTTACACATACACATACGCACAAATACAGATACAAATAGGAAATCCTAAAAATATCTGAAATGGAAAATCCAACTTCCAATATGAAACACAGACCTGCTGCTGGTGTATGGGCTTGTCCATTCTGCTGCTGCTTAAAATGGCTGTAAAACTGGCCAGCGTATGGATAGCAAACTCAGAGGGATATCCTGCTGGAAGATATCATGAAAAAGCCACCAGAACTTCCTCGACAGAAACAGCAACATGTTTTAACAGTTACAACTGAGAAGCATAACTTGAGTGCAAATATTTGCCACCAACCCAGACCTAAATATTTGTTCTCTTATCAGGGGATCAGTGCTAGGTCATCATGACAGCCCTGTAAATCCAGACTAACACGGCTAACATGAACAATAGGGAGCTTAGCTGCAGTCATGTAAGAAAATGCTGTGTCAGCCTGATTTGGTTATACTAAACACTGGGACAAGTGGTGGTGATTTTTCTGTAGGGATATGTGTGTTTAATGTTAAAGGACTGAAAACAAGCTGGGCTGAAAAGCGATGAATCAAGAGCCATCCTCATCTAGCACATACTTCGGGGTTTTTAGGAGATGAGCACTGACTGTAAAAGCCCCATCCCTCAGACTCCTTTCAGGTTCCCAAACCTTCTCTGGCAACGACAGATTTAAAGGACTACAAATACTTAATAGGTGCCCCAAGTCCACAGGGACCATTGTTGAGGGGATGTAGGTCTTGGCATCCCCTGTATGCTGCCTTACTGGGAGGCACGCATCACCCCTTGATGGTGCCAGTGGGGACATGTGAGGGATCTTGGATCAGGGATGTGACCTGGGCCAGGTCTTAGACCAGACCTGCCACTGACAGGGATGTCTAAGCAATCCTAGCCACAAAGACACCTCAGAGAAAGGCTGATGTTTTGTAAAATACAGAGGAACAGATATGTCAAAGTGACATAAAAAATTGTTGAAATCTTCTGGAAAAGTGTCACCATCAATTTTCTGCTTCAGCTTTTGGGTCAATGTCTGAGGGCAGGCACAGCATTTCAGTCACTTTTCTGAACGTTTGAAGCAGAGAAATCACAAAGGCCATGCAAGTTATGCAAACTTGTTAGACTTCTATACCATAGACACCAAATTGCTGTGCAGCTGCTTGTGAAGGTTCTCATAAAGGATGCTCTTTGGGTGTCTTTGGGGCCTCTACAGCTGCAAGGTGTCATCTTCTAATGCTAAATTCAGTTGGGGGCTGTACAAGGGTCTGTACATAGAATCATAGAATCATAGAATCAGCTGGGTTGGAAAGGACCTCGGAGATCATCAAGTCCACCCCTTGATCCACTACCACCATGGTTACTAGACCATGGCACTAAGTGCCACATCCAGTCTCAGCTTAAAAACCTCCAGGGACGGAGAATCCACCACTTCCCTGGGCAGCCCATTCCAGTGCCTGATTACCCTCTCTGTAAAGAATTTCTTCCTAATATCTAACCTAAACCTCCCCTGGTAGAGCTTAAGACCATGCCCTCTTGTCTTGCTGATAGCTGCCTGAGAGATGAGACCAACCCCCACCTGGCTACAACCTCCTTTCAGGGAGTTGTAGAGAGTGATGAGGTCTCCCCTGAGTCTCCTCCAGGCTGAACAGCCCCAGTTCCCTCAGCTTCTCCTCATAGGACTTGTGATCGAGTCCCTTCACCAGCCTTGTTGCTCTTCTCTGGGCCTGCTCCAGCACCTCAATATCCTTCCTGAACTGAGGGGCCCAGAACTGGACACAGCAGTCCAGGTGTGGCCTCACCAGCGCTGAGTACAGGGGAAGAATCACTTCCCTGGACCTGCTGACCACACTG
The DNA here is from genome assembly GCF_003945595.2 of Pipra filicauda. Classification (NCBI taxonomy): domain Eukaryota; kingdom Metazoa; phylum Chordata; class Aves; order Passeriformes; family Pipridae; genus Pipra; species Pipra filicauda. The sequence goes on from NW_024104543.1 coordinate 521,081, forward strand.
TTCCTGATCCAGGCCAGGATGCCATTGGCCTTCTTGGCTACCTGGGCACACTCTGGCTCATGTTCAGCTTCCTGTCAATCCACACTCCCAGGTCTCTTTCTGCCTGGCTGCTCTCCAGCCACTTTGTCCCCAGCCTGTAGAGCTGCACGGGGTTGTTGTGGTCAAAGTGGAGGACTCGGCACCTGGCCTTGTTGAACCTCATCCCATTGGAATCAGCCCAACTCTCCAGCTTGTCCAGGTCCCTCTGCAGAGCCCTCCTGCCTTCCAGCTGTTCGACACTCCCCCTTGACTTAGTGTCATCTGCAAATTTGCTGATGGGAGACTCAATCCCCTCATCCAAATCATCAGTAAAGATATTAAACAGAACTGGTCCCAACACTGATCCCTGGGGGATACCACCAGTGACCGGCCGCCAACTGGATGCAGCACCGTTCACCACCACTCTCTGGGCTCGGCCCTCTGGCCAGTTCCTAACCCAGCACAGAGTACCCCTGTCCAAACCGTGGGCTGCCAGCTTTTTCAGGAGTATGCTGTGGGAGATGGTGTCAAAGGCTTTACTGAAGTCCAGATAGACCACGTCCACAGCCCTCTCCTCATCCATTAGGCTGAGGATCATAAAAGGAGATCAGGTTGGTCAGACAGGACCTGCCCTTCTTAAACCCGTGCTGGTTGGGCCTGATCCCTTTTCCATCCTGTAGGTGCTGTGTGATTGCACTTAGAATGATCTGCCCTAGAACCTTGCCAGGTACTGAGGTCAGGTTGACGGGCCTCTAGTTTCCCGGGTCCTCCTTCCGGACCTTTTTGTGGATTGGTGTGACATTCGCCAACTTCCAATTATCTGGGACCTCCCCAGTGAGTCAGGACTGTTGGTAAATGATGGAGAGCGGCTTGGTGAGCTCTTCCACCAGCTCCCTCATCACCCTTGGGTGGATCCCATCTGGTCCCATAGACTTGTGGGGATCCAAGTGGCTCAGCAGGTCACTAACTGTTTCCTCCTGGACTACAGGGGGGCTATTCAGATTCTTATCTCTTTCTACAAGCTCCAGAAGCCAGCTGTCCTCAGGACAACCTGTCATACTGTTGAAAACTGAGGTAAAGAAGGTGTTAAATGCCTCAACCTTTTCCTCATCTTTGGTAACTATATTCCTACCCATGCCCAGTAAAGAATGGAGGTTTTCCTTGCCCTTCATTTTGCTACTGATGTATCTGTAAAATACATGCTTGAGCAGATCAGGAGAGCACTAATGTGCTGCTCATGGCTCCTTTTGCTCTCCCTCTAAGGCTTTCCCGACACTTTGGGCTGTGGCCCAGCCAGTGCAGGGCTGTGTGATGTTGCTCTCTTGGCTCCAAGAAGCTCCCTCTTGCTTTCCATGCACCCACCCCCTTCTTAAGCCTGATGCTAATGTGTTGCTTTTTCATTTTGGTGTTACATTCAGTTTATCTTACACCCTTCTCAAATATTCCTTTCTGGGCTCCGTGTAGAGTTTTGCAATCTGAGGGCAGAGGTGCTGTGCATGGCTGTAGGGAGGGAAGTGGTAAAAATTAAGAGCCCAGCTCAGGGAACAGAAGGGACAAATCTCACCCAAGGGAGTCTGGAGAGACCCTTTGGTTTTTAGGAGCCTAGGAAGCCTTGACCAGGATGGTAGAATTGCAGTAATAAATAAGAAAAGATCAAATTTAAGTGGCAACAAATACAAGTTAAAAGCATAAATTAGAAGTCTAAATCCTACTTAACAGCTCTAGATCTGGGGCAAAGATTTCAGCCACATTTCTGATTATAGTAATGGAATATTTTAACATTGCTTGTAGCTAAGCTTAATCTTCACCATACTTGGTACCTCAGCATCTACAAAGGGCTAAAAATCCCTGCATTACAAGCCTGGGCAGCTAGCATGGGCAGAGGAGCTCCAGGATGGTGTTGGTCTGGAGAACAGAGTCAGGATCTGACCTTTTGGTTCTGGGCTGAGGCTGAATATTTCTGCAGTTACAGGAGTAGAGAGAGCTGCTAGAGCAATTAACAGCCCTGTTTCTAATGATCAGACCTTTCTAAGGGCTGGGGAGAGGTGCCTGAGCAACCATTTCGAAAGCAGCCCAAGACATGCAATTCTTGGTGGATCCTGTCACCAGTGTCACCCCTGCTTCTTAGGGCAGGGCTGATTTACTCAGCCTGAATCAGGATGCCAGGACTCTGTTTGTGGCTATGGACTTGCATCTGTCCCAAGGAAGAGCTTGCAGAACTTTATTCATTCAAATTTTCACTAATTGTTACTGATGGTTAATATAAACATGCTTCAAACTCTGTTGGGCATGGTGTCTTTGTGCATCACTTTTCGTGAGATCACCATAAAGCATGGCAGGAGTTGTTGAATTCAGAGAGGGAGGAGCTCAGTTTTGCTTTTCTAAATTACATTTTTAACTGTTTTTCTAAATATTGTGGGGTACGTTGTGGAAAAAAATTTAGCCATCTGTCTAACAGATATTAGTAAAGCAGCGACTGTGTTAAAAATAAAGTCCCAGGTTGTCCTCTGCAGAAAATTAATAAAAAGAAGGAAGTGAAAGACTGCTCATTATTTTTAATGACTTTGCTTCCAGCAGAGTGCCTATATCTCCCTGCCTTTACATTCTGCCTTACTTCAGTTCATTACAGCACATTCAACTGCCCTGGAGAATGATGGCTTTGTTCTAAAAGACTGAATATATTAAGAGGCCCCTGGCCCAGCCTGGCCAGGCTGTTAATCACAGCCCCAGTGCCAGAAGAAGGATGTTGAGAAGAGACTGATGCACAGCAAATCCAGCCTGGATGGCTGGGAGCTCTTTGGCAGGGAAAGCCGCGACCAGCACTAGTGCTGCTGAACACTGTGTGCAAAGCTGTCATCAGAATTGATTAAGAGATGCTTGGTGACTGCCTGGATGTTTTCCGCGTGCACATCTCTACATTAGTCTCTCTTACTGGCTTCACCTGACGTTAACCTTTCATTCCCTGTCAGCGGATATTTGCTTTATTAACTTTAAAATATAGGATGTGTTTTGCAGTTCAGAAGATGAAGATTCATGAATGTGTGATTCAGAGCATAGCCCCAAGCAAAGCACCCAGAGCATCCAGCTGCATCTGCAGGCTCCTAGCAGCCAGTTGGTAGAAAAGATGAAAGCAGAAGCTGTATTTCCAGATTTGAAAAAAATGAGCTTTTCTCAACAGCTTTGCTTGAAAAAATCCATGCTGTGATTCGCTTAATCTGAATTTTTCTGATATGCTCTTGATAAATCAAGGCCCGTGTTACAACCAGACTACAGTTACAGTGATCTATTTGCAAACAAGATGCTTATTTTCTAGTACTCAGAGGAATCAACTAAAAGGGGTCCACAGCCAGGCTGCAGGACCTTTGCAGATTTTTTTCTTAGCAGCTTCTCAAAAACCCATTTGCCAGCAGATTTTGTTGTCATGCTCTGCCTCCTCTTCTTGCTTACTGATGGTTGAGGCCCTGTAGCAAAACCTGCATCTCGCATCTCATACATAACATGAGTGCAAAAATTCCAAACACCATGGAGAAGCTGCTGCATGGCTTGAGCAGCAGCAGGGGATGCAGAGAGACCTCACACAGCTGTGCTCACAGCTGGAGTGCCTCCTTGGCTATTTCCATGCCTTTCCTGTAGCTGCCATTCATGATCTCAGCTGCTGCTCCTGGAGTGTGCTGGTTTCAGCTGGGGTAGAGTTGACTTTCTTTACAGTGACTGATATGGGGCTTTGTTTTGGATTTGTGCTGAACACGAGGTTGATAATATAGAGATGTTTTTGTTATTGCTGAACAGGGCTTACACAGAGCCAAGGCCTTTTCTGCTTTCCATACTGCCAAGCTGGTAAGAAATTGGGAGCACATGGGAGGTTGGGAGGAGACACAGTGAGGACAGGTGACCCAAACTGAGCAAAGGGATAGTCCATACCATATGGCATTATGCTCAGTATATAAAGCTGTGGGGAAGAAGGAGAGGTTTGGATTGATGGGTGTTTGTCTTCCCAAGTCACTGTTAAGTCTGATGGGGCCCTGCTCTCCTGGAGATGACTGAAGACCTGCCTGCCCATGGGAAACAGTGAATTAATTGCTTGTCTTGCTTTGCTTGTGTGTGTGGCTTTTGCTTTCCCTATTAAACTGTCTTTATCTCAACCTGTGAGTTTTCTGGCTCTTACTCTTCCAATTCTCTCACCAATCCTGCTGGTGGAGGAGTGAGTGAGTGGCTTCGTGGAGCTTGGCTGCTGGCTGGGGTTAAACATGGGGATGCAGAGGCTCATGGGAAACTGCAGTGGGGAAATTCATAACCCTAAGGATCATCCAGAACAAATGATACTCCATTGGGACAACTGCCCTCGTGACCAGCCTGGCCAACAGGAGAAGGATTAGGTTTTTCTGAGGTTGCAGAAAGGGTCAGATGTGATGATGAACCAGTGCTGATCCTTTAAATTCTAGGCACAGAAAACCAGCTGATATTTTGGATTTGCTTACTTTTTAACACAGAACAAGGCCAAAACTCATTTATATTGGCTAACCACATTTTTTCTGCCTGTCTTAATCCAGGAAATGAAAAACATGACCAGAAGTGTAGTCCCCTTGTCTAAACATTGGCATGCTGGTGTTTATAAAAGAGGACTCCACCGTGATTTTTCCCAACTGCTAGAGGAGTGAAATGAGAGCATCAGCCAGGGAGGAAAATGAACTTGTTCCTGCATGAAAACATAGCACAGAGTCAGGCAGAGCTTTTTTGGGAGTCAGATGGATTGGTTATTTTTTTCCAGCTCCACCAAACAACAAACTTGGCTGTAACTTGATGTTACAAAGCATTCTTCTGTCTGTAAGTTAATGAGAGAAACATTTGATAGATGGCTACTGGCAAGCTAATTAGAAGAGAAGGGATTCACTGGTTTGAAGAAAAAAACAAAAGGAAGGGAATCAAAATGTTCAAGCAGATTGTTTAAGGTCCTCATTCTGAGAGAGAGGGAGTAACTGGTTTCACTTCCCAGAGGCTAATCCTGCTCTAATTGACTTATTATTCAAGTCTGAAGGAAAACAATCCATGTGGCTGTGACAGCAGAACCAGGGAAAGCATGATTATGGCTGCTGAGGGGAACATGGGGAGACGATTCGTTGCAGTGTGTGAAGTGACACAGGATAGCATGTGCAGATCTCAATGGCATAAAACCCTAACTGGGCACACTACTTAGTGTTACACTGTGGATGGGGAGCATTGAGAAGAGGCTCCTGATTCATTTTGACTCAGTGGTTTCAAACATTTTCTTCTGTTAGAAAAAGCTCAAGCTCTTCCCAAACATAGACCAGACAACCAGAGATCACATGTTACAAAAAAAGACAATGTGGGAGCTATAGCTTACTCATGAACTACAAAAAACAAATTACACATTTACAAACCAAACTTGGGACAGCAAGATCCTGATTTTGTGAGGGGGATGCTATGCAAGTGGTACATAGAGTTTTAAGGTACATGAAAATATAGTAAGTCTGGGAGCCAAGCAAAGGCTGAGAAGATTTACATTTTTTGGCATTGGGAAAATTTGTTGTGTTCTCTGTTAACATGGCAAAACTGTTTTGAGTCCCTAGTTTGCATAATTAAAATACATAGCTAGAAAAGAATTAAAATTTGGGCTAAATTACACTGAGGAAAATACATTCCATTTTGATCTCTTTGCAGATCCTCTTCAGATAAACTTTAATCTAAGAAGTATTTTCCTGACTGAAATGGGTGGAAATGCCTTCTCTCCAAAATTACTTGAATGAAATGAGCGAGTGTTGATGATCCCACCAGATATTTGATTAGTTGCTGTGGTTTGGAAAGGAAGGTATAAAAATCTGTTATCTTCTATTGGACCAGGTTTTCTGAGACTTTGGGTTAGGTTTTTCAAGCAGAGTTAAAAAGGGAATACAGCTGACCATGATACCTTAAGCCCCTGATGGTTTTTTATTTTTCTAATATTTGTAAGACTTGTAAGTTTTATAAGTAAGTTTTAAAAGCAGCAACCTTTCCCCCCCCTTGTCCCTTGTTCCTTTCCCTCTCTAGCGCCCTTGTTTATACATTCCTTAACCCTCTTACCCCATTCTATCCTCCCTATATCACTCATAGCCCCAAATCTAATAGAAAATGTTTAATCTTTTGTCAAGGCAAGGCCTAGACAGTTTGCAGAACAGCATATCTGGGCCTAAACCACAGAATAGGTCAGGAATTAGGTAACTATGTACCCTTTGTGCTCTGATGATGGTGAAGATGGGAGGAAGGGGGGGTTCCAAAATACACCCCAGACTCATTTCAAACAGGTGGACCTGGGGCAGGCCAGAGGAAAGGCCACAGGGTGGGCACATCTGGAATTGGATGGATGGTATTATAAAATGTAACCTCTCAGGCACGGCCTGCGCGTGTTGTATAACATCTTAGCCTTGGCAAATAACCCCTTTCTTGTCTCACCCCTAATTAACTGCTCTGGAGATTTTTTCAGCACCAAAATACATTGGCAACAGCCAGAAGTATTTTTCATTGTTGGAATATGTGTATATGCAGGCAATGGGCACTGCTAAGTAAGGGAAAGGCTTATTGGAAAGCAAGGAGCCAAGAGACATCACTCAAGTTTGCAATTTCGCTGGGATACAGCTATGGGGAGAAAAAAATGAGAAAATGAGAAATGCTCCTCTCTGAACACAGCATGTGTTACAACCCACCATTGAAGGTGGAGTAACTGAGGTTCTTGTTAATACTAGATCCCTTGGGATGGATTAGAGTGAAATGACAAGAAATGATTGGCCATATATAAATATATATATATGGCTGGTTTACTTCAGAACAATGTGGTTACAATAAAAAGGAGGTATGTTTGGTTATGTTTTGGTTATTATCTGTGGAAATCTAGCAACACAAAAGCATAAAAATAACACAAAAATATGTATATACAGATATAAGATTTATTTATATATTATATAAAATATATGTATATATTTATATTTATAAGATATAAATTAATAAGTGAAAGAGAGACAGAGAGAGAGAGAAAGAAAGAAAGAAAGAAGAAAGAAAGAAAGAAAGAAAAAGAAAGAAAGAAAGAAGAAAGAATTAGAGTAGAAAGATATCGTTGTGGATCCAGCGATGAGATGATTGCTGCAATTTTAATGTCTGTTAGTCGAAGTGATGGTCACAGTCTTGATCCATCAGGGGTGGGGAAACCCTGTGAAACACAAAGTTCAGTGGGTTAATATATGCTTATGTGGGAATGCCCAGGTACCCTCGGTGAAGGGGGGGGGAGGGGGATGGCACTGGGGAGTTTTACAGTGATGTAACACTGTGGACTACATGCAGTCCTCTGGTGGAAAGCCCTTTCACTCCACTGGTTCAAAGTGGGAACACTTCTGCCAACATCTGGGACTCTGCTTAATGGGTCAAGTGTTCCATCTGTAGTTTATGAGGGAGGGCTTGTAATTCTAACATCTGCTCCAGAACCATGTTTTCTGTCTGTACAGACTAAGAAATACACCTGCAAATTTTAGTAAAGGATTACGAAGCTAGAAAATTTCATAAATTCTAAAAATCCTCTCAAACTTTGGCCTTCCTGCAGACTTCTTCATGTGAAAGAACCATCTGCTGTACCATACAGTAAAATAAAAAGAACTCCAAAAATAAACACAGGTGGTAGGGCAGGGAAAAAAGCTCTCAGAGAAATTGGTGCATTTCTCACTTATTAGGACATTTCCTTGATTTTAAGCATAATTTATTCTGTTTCAGTCTCATGGTTTCTGCACATTTCCTTTGAAACATCTGTAGTTCTTTCTGGCAGAGATCCAAGGCAATATAGTGCAGTCTCAACTGGGAACAGTATCCTAGGAAAGCAAAAATATCCTGAAGCTGTAAAGAAAATAAAAATAATATGTTAGCATTGAAGGGTTTGGAAAAAACCTGGACTAGATTAGATATTAGTGAAATCACCTCACTGGGTGACTTGGGCAAGGAGGAGGAGTAGGAGGAGACTGGTGTCAGCCCACCCTGTGGGCCTAGGAGAGGTGTCCTTTCTCAAGCCTCTGGAACTCATCAAACCCCATTTCTGGTAGAATTGCCATTCATAGATGACTGAATTTTAAGTCAATTATAATAAGGACGAGACATGAACTCAATCCTCTGGGGAATCCATCCAGGAGACAGAAACTGTGATGGAGGAGTCAGTTTTTTTGGAATTACTAAGACAAAGCCCTGAAATGTGCTTTGGTCCTGTCAGTGGCTACAGGGTCATTCATTTCCCCAAGAGAGGACTCCAGCATGAACAAAGCATATCAGCTGCTCAGTCAGACCAAGTCTGGTGGTTCAGCAAGGGCTGAGCATCAAACAAACACCAGGACTACACTGTCTGTGTCCCTCACAGCATGGGGTGGCCTCTCAAATCTCTTCAAGCTGACAGGTCTGTGCAGTGCAGAGATGTGCAGAGACACTTGCCAAAGTCCCAAAGCAGCATAGCCATATCAACATAGCATCCTGGCTGGCCTAATTAAGGAAGTGGAGCTGATTAGGCCAGGCACAGCATCATATTGATTAGATGGTGGAGTCATAGCCCTGACACCTAGATGCACTAGTGGGATAACATAGCGTTGGGCTTGCATGTTACCCAGGTAAATCAGGGCCTCTATTCCCTGTCACTGTCGGTGTGGCTCTGCTTGAAAGCACTGCCTTCACATGAACTTAAGTAGTGCATTGTGTTTTGTTTTTCTTTAATCTTATCCAGAACTCAACATTCATCTCCCTGTTTTGTGGGCACAGTTCCTGAAATAAGATCGACTTTGTCTCCAGGGGTCACTTTCCAGTCAGCAAACCAAAAACTGTGCAGAAGAATGAAAACAAGGCAAAGAGAGAACAAAAATCAGACTGTGTTGCAGACTTTCAATTTATGATATGAAAACATTTCATGGCTTTTTATAGGAAATATTTAAACCCACAGATTAGGATTTTCTTGTTCAAGCCCTCTATGTTCATCTAACTGCAAGGAGCTTATAGTTTCCCAGCCAGAGGCTGTCCCCAAGAATACTGATTGCATGGGTCCACTTCCCAATGGATCCTACCCCACAACCTCCTCTGTCCAAACCCATTCTGCAGCACAGCAACCTGACAGAGCCCTGCTAGCTCTGCAGACTTGGCTCTCAAGGTGACAGCTCAACTACAGTAACCACGGGGGATCAGTCCTCCTGGTAATTCTTTGTGTGGCTTCCATTTGCCACTTCCATTCTCATCACCTAGGACATTTCAAAAGGATAGACATATTTTCTTTTTCTATATTATTCTAGAGGGGCTGTGAGAATGTTAATATTTATGAGTCTGACTAGCTGGGGAATCAAACTACTTCATATCACAGTGTAACCATTTCAAAGATATAGTTTCACAAAAAAGTGAATCCCAAGATTCAAGCAAGGCTGAGAAAAAAGGGAATATTTTATCATCTGTAGTCTCTCTGATCAAAGCAATACCAAAAGCATTTCTCTGTCTGCAGAGAAAAAAAATGAGGAATGTGGAGTAGACAGAAAAACTATTACTACTTGTGTCTGTACTTCTGAATCTCCTCCCCACCGAAAAAGGACAGCTCAACCTTTCAGTCTGCAAGCATGTGCAGGCATCTACATTTATCATGCTGTGAGTGTCTCTATTTTATTCCATTTCAGTCTGTAAAGAAATGCACAGGGACTGATTAAGCAAAATTACTGTATTCTCCTCTTCCTCCATGGAAAAGACGCCAGAGATGTTTTACTGGATAGCAGACGAGAGGGGGCACTCATGGATTTCTTACATCAGGGCTTTGCTTTATGCTGTGTTAGTAGGAAATGTATCCAAGAGAATCCTTGTTGGAAAGGGTTCCAGGAAAAATACCAAATTAAAATAATACCATAAAGAAGCAGAAAATTTGTCAGAAAGGGAAAGAAGAAAAATGAAGGTGCGTGGGTAACACTGGAAGACACCCTAGCGCGCTGCACTGGGAGGCCTGCTTGGGTGGGAGGACAGGGTGCTGCAGAGAATGAGGCTGGAAGCAAAGATCCTATGGCAGTGAGAAAAAGGCTGGGTTTGAAGTGTCATTCAAGCAATGAGCTAAAGCTGGCCTTCGGCCCCTTGCAAGCTTTTAAATGTTCATAGTAGTAAAAAAGTGCAGGATAGGGGCTGAGAGAAGCTGTAAGAGAGACAGCTCGTAGGGCAGTCCTCATTTCACTAATTAAGCGGTTTTGATTGCCTACACAGGGTCACTCAGGAAAGTTAAATAAATCAATCAGCTAAAGGTGTGAAGTCAATTTATGCAAGTAATAGCATATTTAAGCTGCTCTTGAATGGTTTCATTCAGGGTAAATAGCCTTAGATTACTACAGCTTAATTTTCTAGATTAGCAGAAAGAAAATATGTTTTGATAGCAAAGTAAAACAAGATGGAGGGAGAATAAACATCCAGTTTGTAAATTAGTCCTGCATCTGTGGTCCATCTTTTTTTCTAGCAGCAGAAAATCCAAAGCTACCTGGATAGACAAATGAAGTTTGCACTATAAATACTGTCTAACAACCTTAGCTGCTAAAGGCTGTAAGAAGCAGAAAGTGTGTTACAACAGCTGAGTACAAACCTCACAGCATTTGCTGTGCCATTGCCAGTCACTTTTGCTGCCTGTATTACTCCATCGGCACCCCGACTGGCACTGAACCATAAACCTGCTGCAAACAGAGGAATCAATTAACTGTGAATTCATGTCTAACTAACACAATTTAACTAAATTACCAGACAGTGATATCAGAAACATAACTAACTCTTTTATTAAACACTACATTCATTTGCTCGGTTAAGCGAAACATCAGTCAAAAACTCTGCCTTGTTTCGTAAGCTTCCCCTCTCTGCCTTTCACTTATCATTAGGCTCTTCTCAACCTCTTCTGTTTGAACCAGTAAGATGAGCCATGTTTGTGTCTCTTTTACCTTTTGTAGGCTTCCCCAAGTGGTCTTACCATTGTCCTGGGCTCTTCAAGAGTTTTACTCTGCTGTAAAAATGAAGAACTTTTGATAGTACAGCTAAATAAATGAAACTAAAATAAGGTATGTGCTTGTGGACACTACACTTTGTGAAGTGTACCTCCTTCACAAGGAAACCTGAATTGTAAGCGATGTCTGAAAATCATCGGTTTCCTGCTACAACTTTGTACACTGCTCATTAAAACCAAGACTGGGATTTTCTAAGCAAGTGAGTTTCACTGGTCACTTCAGACCTTGCATCAAATCACTACTTGAGGATGAAATTGGATTAGGAAAGAAAATATTGTACAATGTAGATATGACAGTATTAGGTAGTATTATAGCTCTTACTTTTTTTAACTACTGGCCAAATGTAATTGGATTTTTCATTGGACTCCTCTAATGTCGAAAATAAAGTCCTAAAACATTCTGGCAGCAACTGCATTAACGTCCTCAAGAGTCACATTTTCCCTTTGGAAAGGGGAAAAATATCAGGCTTGATTTAGCAAATTTCTGACCTATTTTAACAAGATGGGTTTGGAAACGTATTGCTAAATTGAGTATTACACAATTTCCATGACTCTTAGGAGAAACTCCGCAGGAATGTGAAAGTGGAGGAGCAAATCAATGAGAAAATGAGAACATTGTAGTAATGCTGAGATGTTTAGGGTGTTCACTTTAAAAAAGAAGTAAACTCCTGTTTGGGGAGAAAAGTCATGCTGAAATTATATTACTGAAAGTTAGAAACTACAAATGTGGCCTAAATTGTTACAGAACCTCAAGCCATGATCCTGTTCTCTAGTTTAGAGGCAATGTCTATTCTCTCTATAACACATTCGCTGTGTGAGACTGATCAGATACCCTGCATAAAACTAAGATATTACTAACTTCATGGATCACTTAAGGAAATGATAAATAGTATTTAAAACAAGAATCTTGTGATGGTTGTGCATAGCCGTTTCGGTAATCTAAGAACAAAACTGTTTGTTCCTTAATTCGTGCTTTTCCTGTAATAAACTGGTAGAAGTGTTATGCAATATATAGTATTTATACAGTAGAAGACAATGGGGTTGAGGTGTATAGGTCCTATCATGCCACATAATTAAAAATTAGGCTGTTTCTCCAACCTTTTTATATAACAGTTTGGTACTAATTTCATTGCCTTGAAACCAGAGTAAACAATAGCAGAAATATAATTTACTACAAGGAAATGACAGTTGAAATGTATGTGTGAATGAATTTTTTTTAAGGCTTTTTAACAGTGAACTTGTTCCTGGACTCAGACAAAATTAACTCAATCCAGGAGCCAACTAGCTTTCAAACCATCTTCTCAAGGTCTGGGCAGAACGCTTCAAAAGGCTTTTTATGGGAGACCAAGGTCATGCCATACTAAGCAATCAGGAAGCTTTCTGGAGAAGAGAATTTGCATTTGGTGAAACATATCTAAGGGATGAGGTTAAGAAATCAAAACAGGACCACACCAGAAGCCTTAAGCCTTCAGAATTAAATTACTTTCCTTATCCCTATAATTACCTGCAGGAAATCAACAAAATAACTACATATTTTATTTATTTGGGGTTTTTTTTTAGGACAGTTAGTTGCCATTTAAAAAAAAGGTATTTCAGAAATTCTCATAACCTATGGATAGGAATCATTTAGGATTTCTGTCCCTACTTCCAGGCAACTATTTTCTAAGATCTTTTCTTCAGCACTTGCAAAGAATTTTTCATTCAGCCACAGCCCTGCTGGTCTTCAAGGCACCATTCTCTGCTCTTCGAACCCTGTAACACTGGAGGTATATTCTTGGTGTCACAAACCCTCTGGTTTGCCCAGAGTCTATCAGTGTATGCTCGAAAACTACCAAAAAGCAGATGCCACACAGTATTCACCAGCCTCCCCTGGGAGACAGTGACCCCCCAAACACAGCTGTGCTCTCATCTCATGGCTCTCTGCCTCTGGCAACCTCTCACCTGTGCTGTGTCCCTCTTGTGCCATTCAACACCTTTTCCTTCAAGAAAAAGAGGAGGAGGTTTGCAGAACATCTTGGATGTGCCCAAGCTCAAGCCCCAGGAGGTCGTAGCCCTGTGACCACGATTCCTCAGGCTTGGTTTAAACTGCAGCAACAAACAGAACCACAGCAATTTCCAAGAGACAGATCAAATCTGGTCAGCAGGGAAGTAACACAAAAAGAAGTCTGAATCCTTTACAGGATAGCTAAATGATTATATGGGGAAGGAGACATCCTTTCCTCTAAGAATTGTTTCATGTTTAATCCCTGAAAATTCACTGTCAACCAGATGGGTTAGGAACAATGGGAAGTCCTGCAGGGTACTGTGAGTGACCCGCTTTCAGGTAGAGCTTAGCATTACTCAGCCCTTTCCAGGATTCTGTATGTAACAGTCCCCTCAGAGCTCAAATTTATTCCCATGCATTTTTGTCCTGTCCTACAAATTAGACACATTTTAAGAAATTAAAAGATGGGGAAGAAGAAAGAAGTGATTAAGACCCTGAGAATAAGACAAATACCTCCAATAGCAATAAATTTATGCGTATATTTGCCCATAAACAACAAAAAGAAATTCATAACACTGCACATAATGTTTTAAATGCTGTGAAAGCAGGCCAAGCCAGCAAAATGTTCAATCTCCTTAATCAGCAGTTGAAACAGGCTCTAAATTAATCAGGATTCTTAGAAACTCTAATAAGAAGGGGCTGATGAAAAACAGCTGCACCCAATCCCTATAAAAACCTTCAAAAAGAAGGGAATTAAGTGATAATGCTGGTGGAAGGACATATCATCATAGGATGGTCTCCTGCTGCTACAAAATGCCAGAGCAAGACCAAGTATTTTTCCAAGAAGAGATAATTAGGATGAGTCTCAACCCTGTTTTGAGGGGCTTGATTTCCGCTCTATGGTGTGGTGATAGAGCTCTCATTTGGGCAGTCTTTAAATTATACTGAACACTGAGAGTAAGAGCATCCAGTTCTAATGCTTATTAAAAGTGGTATTCAAAACATCTCTGCATCCAGTATAATGATCTGTGTGAGAACAATGTGTTTCCAAAGTATGACTCTGTAAAGGAGGGAAATAGAAATGAAAAATAAAATATATGCTCACCATTAAGTGTTGAAGCTCTTCAGAACTGCAGACTCAATAAAGTTAAATTACAGCCCAGCATTGGTGAAAGAGAAAGTATCCCACAGAGAGGCAGGATGTAAGTCTGGTCTCAGGAAACCGGTTGTCTGCACAAAGAATCCCTTGAGGAAAAGTAAGAGATGATACTAACAGGTTTTAGTAGTATTTCAGCAAAAAAATTATAGTTTGGCAAGATTAATGGTTCAACAAGGTAGTATTATACAAAACCAGTAGTTTATGGGAAGAAAGAGAGAAAAATTAATTTTTGCAGGATTCTCAAAAAAATGTTAATTGATTTTTTTTTTTATTTTTTTTTTTTTTAACAGAAAAGCAGTCAGTTCTCAGTAACTCTTCTTGCTTTGTGTGATGCCACTTCTGAGTGTCCCCCCGGATAGACAGGCATCCAGCCCACATTGGAACTGTGGTATACACACACATGGTTCCTGGTCTCCACAAGACAGGAAGTTTCTCTAAAACTCTGTAGGATTTATGCAGTGCTGATGGCCTGCAACTGCAAAATCTCCCTTACTGAAAAGACACAACGTCCACTCTAGAGATTGAATCACCCGGATAATGAGGTCCGTGTTTTGCCTTAAAAAGGAGGTTTGATGACTGTATGAAAATGTTTGCTCGTGAGACTTTTCATCTCATTTTTTTTGCCCTGGAACAAGTTGTTTAATTTTTGTTGTCTACAGTTTCTGTGGTTTTAAGATTGTCTTAATGCTCATAGTAACACTGGAGACTCTGCGAAGGAAGATTTCAGGACTCCCATGTGGAAATGTTCTACTGTATCAGAGCAGCTACTTCTCCTGTAACCCAAGTCATCATGAGGGGAGATTACTAGGAGACTACATATAGACACTTATCTAACATTCCTACCAAAGCCCAGTTATTTCTCTCTGATCTAATTATATGACAAAGGCCGATCTCACTATCAGTTATCTGCACAACAAAAGGAGGTTAAAGCAGTAAGATTTTTGCTTGCATAGACAGTGTGGAGAGGCAAAAAGAGGTACAAGCACTACAGAGGGGCCATCAAACAGGCACTCATCCCCATGGGGAGGCTGCTATAACTGCCTCAGCTTAAGGCCTCAGTTTTCTCCATTCCCTGCATTCTGCAATCCCCATGTCTGTCGTTTCCCAGCATAGACAGAAGTTGTACCCTGAAAAAAAGGGTTTGATAATGCAAATATATTTAGCAATGACAAGCCATAATGAGGACCCTGTAAGAGTCATAAACATGTTTGTTTTAATTAAGGTGGGATAGGGTTTGTAGTGTAATAGAGCAATGAAAACAGCCCCAAAAAAACAACTCCTCTCATCTCCTGCCCTGGCAACCCCATTCTCAAAGCACCAATATTACCCACTTAGAAAATGGAATTATGCCAAGTTTAAAGCACTTCTTTTTCTTTTAGCACACCAGATGGTACTAAAAATTCAAAATATTTCCTACAACAGCTGTATCTTTGACAACAAAATTAATACAAGCCGAAATACCACTGTTGTATGTAGGCCGCAATGACCACTGCCCTCAGTTTTATGTCTAATGTAACAAGGCATTTAATAATCAAAAAATAATCAACTCAGTATTGGGTCAATCTTGTGACTCTGGGTTTTCAAAGCCAGTTTCAAAATTTAGTGCCTTTATACTTTAACAGCAGGTCTGATAAGAATGTAAAATACACCTTTCCCTAGAGCTATAATAAATGTGTTAACACTTTCTTACAACCTACCCTTTCCTACAACTCATCATTTTCTTGCCCCAAGATTCCTCTTTATGAATTTGATGACATAAATCTTTTAAGCAGGTTTTGACCAGAAGCTAACTTCCCTTACTCTCTGATATTGGAAATTTTGAGGAATACAATGAGATGTGCTTTATCTTCAGTGTTTAAAGAGAAGGAGGGAGGAGGGGGAACACTTTTAGTTCAGACAAAACAAAAAATGCAAATGATGGTGCTTGCAATTTCCATCTCCTTAATGCAAATATGTACTGTGAGGTTTTTTAATGGTCTATTTGTTAGATCATTAGCTAGATCATTAGATATAAGACATGCAGTTCTCAAAGTTTTAGTATTTTAAACAATGTGGTAGCTTTGGCATGCCCTGAAGAGTGAGCAATAAGGGCAGGAAACATGAAAATAAAATTCAAACCAATTAGTTTACCCATGAAAATATTGCAGTATCCAAACAATGCAATGAGCACAATTCTGCTATCTGTATATGTTTCTACACGTATATTAACATTCTTGATGCTAGCATGTGGACATCTGCTACAAAATTCAATTACTTCAGGTGCTGTTGCAGAGAGGTGTGGTGATCATTCATGCTGGATGAAGCCTAATCTTGTCTTGTGGGACACTAAGCCACTTCAACAGAGAGTTTTACATCCCAGAGTTGTCTAAGGCCTGAGGCACATGGGGGATCTATCATGGGAACAGACAGTAAAAACCCAGCACCTGAGCTTTGGTCATCCTTTTCCCACCTAGACTTTGCCTGTAGTAGGTGAACTCTGTCCTCCTCACCTCTTCATGGCTGTCTTTACTCTCTGCCAGTTGCTGATCTCTGCTTTTCCACTGGCACCCTCCCTGCACAAATCCCTCCTCTTAACTTCTGGCAGTGCAATTCCCACCCTCATCTGAGGGATTCCCTCCTGGGCTCTACTCCTTATTCAGCACAAGTGTGTGCTTGCACAAGGCATTTGGCACTGAAATGATGCTGTTGAACTGGCACAGTCATGCTGGACACGGAGGTGATGAGTAAATGGTTGTTATTAGCAGATATGGGATTAGAGCTATTTTTAACCATCTTCCTTTTGCACAGCTGCAATGCTGTCATATTAGTTCAGCATACTTGAAAATTAACATTCAAAATATTACTCAATCGAAGCACTCCCATTTAAAAATTTTAAGTAAGT
The DNA here is from genome assembly GCF_003945595.2 of Pipra filicauda. NCBI lineage: Eukaryota > Metazoa > Chordata > Aves > Passeriformes > Pipridae > Pipra > Pipra filicauda. The sequence continues at coordinate 538,137 of NW_024104543.1, forward strand.
TATTAATTCTTAAATTAAGTGTGGCTGGTTCTAAATGAAATTTTTAGTGTTCCCTTTCAAAATAAATATACTGTCCAAGTTGATGAGGCTTATGTGTGTGACCTTAGCAGACATGAGCATATGGTTTTACTCTAGACATATCTCTAGATTATTTTATCCAGAAATCCAAATTATTTATCTAGATATTTAAATTTATCTAGAGGGCTCTAAATACCACAAGGGTGATGGCTTTCTGCCTCTCTTCAAATACAGTGCATCCCCACAGTCAGTTCAATTTCAAGATGAAAAATGTGGGTGACTTCTATGCCCTGGTCATCACCTCAGTAGGATCAGGAGAACAGACTTCTCTCATCTATACTGAAGACGGAGGTGATATTGGATGCTTAGAGTCTTCCTTGTTTTTCTTCTCTTTCCCAGCCCATCAGAACCACACAGCCCACTGATTGTCAGTCAGCCAAAAACTCGCCCACTGCACAGCTACAGACCCCTTTTAACTCAGGTAAAGTAATTTTAAAGCTACCTTTAGGAAAGAATTCTCTAAAGGACCCATTGCATCTCCTTTAATTTTTGAGGGAAGGAAACAATCAAACAGATGATCTCTAAGCAGGGTTTTCTGAGTATTTCTGGGTAATTTTGCATTTGGCCAAAATTTACTTAGAGTTATTTATTTCCATTTCTATTTGCAAGAGCCCAGCTCATTCTCACACAAATCCTTGTTGATGACACACATCCGCAGAACACTGAAAGCTAAAGGTAAGGCCACAGCTGTTGATTTGGAGCCAAACAAACTCCTCAGCCTCTGAACTCCAACTCTGTCACCTGCTTTCATGGTACCTGCTAAGCAAGCAGGAGCCAAGAATGAGCAAAATGCTAACCTGTCCAGGAAAACTTCCTGTGTGCAGCGTGGACAGCCAGGTGTGCAGCAATAGTAGCCACGAGACAGAAATTTCCTCTGAAAACTCTTTTCCATTTTATCTATTTCAGTCCAGTGAAAAGTTGAGGAGGTTAATACGAAAAGTACCACCACTTTATGCTAATCCATTTTGTTTTGCACAAGAATGAAGGATAACTGAAAGATGTTGAAATAATCATTTTAAAGTAATTTTTTGCCATTCTTCTTGGTAAGACTTCATTCCCAGCTGTGTACTCAATTGGACAAAACCATAGTAAATCAAGTGATGCATTGGGGCAAGGCTCTGAACCCATGATTTGATCAGCCTCGGAAGCCAAAGCCTTCATTAAAATGACTTCCTTCTTCAACACTAGCTCTACTACCCCAAACAAAATCCTGCGCATTTAAGCAATTCCTAGAAGACCGTCTGTGCTCCCCAAAGTCTCTTCCTGTAAGGCCCTTTCCCAGCTGCAGCACATACTTAATCACCATGGCTAACTGATTATTCCAAGAGCGTGTGTGATTCCCAGACTGTCAGATTTTCTTGGTTTGAGATGCTGACATACAGCTCCAAGCTGAACACACTGAGCTCTAAGATAAAGCACATAAATGAAAACAGGGTGAGTTCAGTACACCTGTTCTCCATCCATCCACCAAGAACACTGTCTTTAAAGACTCAAGACAAATTCACCATAGACACCCAGAGGTGAAAGACAATGAATTAAGTCACTCTGCAGTATTTTATTTTACTGCTAAGATACCATAAGGTTGTTGGAAACCTGACACTGGGAAAGGCTATGCAGGCATCCCGGGAAAGAGCTCAGGAAGCAGTGAACATGCCCATACACTTTAAGTGCATTTCTAGTTAAGCTCCACGCATCTAATATTTTGCCCTTCATCAAAAAGATTTATGATGCTTGTTTTAATCATTATTGTCTTGAGATCTTTTTCATATGAGGCGATCTCTGAAAAAATCCATGAGCCTCATGCCTCAATAGTCACCTTTAGTTCTTTCAAGTCACCTTTAGTTCTTCACAGTGCCCTTGAGGTGTCCTTAGCCTTGCTAAGGTTACTGTACAAGTGATGGTTATCTGCAGGTCAGTCTGTGAGAATTTGAAAGGCAGAGTCTATTCTTATCTCTGTCACTTCTCTTAGTGGGTCACCCTGGAGGAGTTTGTTCCTTGTTCTTTGCTTCAGTCTCCCAATACGTAAGAAGAGATATTAAATATTTCTTGATGAAAAGAATTTAGCTAAGCTGTAACACAATTTCCCTTCCTAGTTATCTGTCAAGTTGCTGTCTTCTGAGAGCATGTTTGAGCTGTGTGCAGTCAGGCTTGCAGATGCGCTGAGACACTATTTATTTTTTTTCTCTTAGCTTCTCTCTTATGCTTCTTGGGCACAGTCAGTGTTCTTACTCCTCACAAAAATGGACCAGAATTCTCTGTTCATCCTAAGTCACATCATAGAACCCTTGACAGGCAAACACTCATTGCCAAAAAATAACATTAGAGTTTTAATTTATAGTTTAGCTTCTGATTTGATATTTAAAGCAATATGATATTTGAAGTAATTTTAAGTAAATGATGGCAACCAGGATCTGTGAAGGACTCTGGTACAATCATACTTGACTGTAAACTGCAGAGGAGAAACAGATCTCAACACCTGAAATTCTGCACCTTTCTGGAGCATCCTTTGGAATAGCCTCCAAACATCTGCCGGGACAATATAAATGATACCTCCACACTCTGGAGTGTGACTTGTTCTGGTGCTGACTGCATGTGCAGAGTAGCCATACAGAGCCTATTTGCAAAGTCTAGTCTGTCTGGGATACCCCAATGTCATGTTTTATGTGCTACATAATCAATCTGCCAGGTGTGATGGTCGTATGTCTGGGACTTACAGAAATCTGGTGACTCCATTAGTATTATTTATCCTTGCTCCTCTCTTTACACGTTTAATAGGCCAAAAAGCTCTTTGTTTCTCCTGACAAAGTTTCTGGGTAGAGAGTGAAAGTGGACATATCTGGAAAAATCTAGAGATGTTTTGGTTGAAAACTAGGCCAGAACCCTCATCTCCCTTTAACCTACCCCTTCTCCCCAACCTTCACATGAATTTTTCCCTGAAACACATTGAAAATCTCCTCCTACCCTCTCTCTGGACTCTCCTGCCCTCCAGCGAGTTCTCTGTTTCTTTGGCTGATGGTGGAGGGGAGAAAAGTCCCCTCCGTGAAGATATCTGCCTTTGTTCCTCCTTTTTGACCAAAGCCGCCTTGCTCTTCAAGCCTCTGCTCTATCACCTCTGCCCCTTTGTTCTTCTGCTTGGGGATTTTCCACTCCTCACCTTCCTGCTGATAAAGTTAATCAAACTAATTTTCCCACTCACTCACCTCCCTTATCACAGTCACTGTTTGGCCAGAGCCCAATGGATATGCTTTATGAGCACTGTTGTTTGTTCTGCAGCTTTTTACGGCCAGGGTGAGTGATGTGTCCCAGGGTCTGTGTCAGCTCCTGGCTGATTCACAGTATCTTGAAACAAATAACAAATACATTTTGAACCATTTCGTGAAATAACTGGAATTCATAAATTCAAATAATTTCATCATCAGGAAAAGATACAGGATCTTTTTGTTTTGCTTTGAAAGTCTCTGTGTTTAACTAGTACTTAGTCCAAGGCATGATTGCAACTTGATTCGGCTTCTGTGTCAATGACTGCAAAAGGAAGAAAGGATAATTTGTTCTACCTTGTATTGCAGTTGAACATACTTTGAAGATACGGAACGGGAATGCATGTGAGAATCAGCTAGAAATGTCCCTTCCCTTTGGCACCTCTGGCAGATTGCTAGTCTGATTGGCCTCCCAAAGCCCCCTCAGCAGTTAGTGCAAAAGCCCATGGTCCTGCAGCACCCAGTGACCAGAGGAGTTGGTCAGTTTGGTGCATACTGGGTGCTTAACCCCAGATGGGCTCAAATTAGGGTGAGTGGCGAGTCCTACCCGATGAGTCAGAAAGACTTGTGATCACTCTTCCTATTGCTATTACTGCTCCAGCATCACTTGTGTTAGTAACACCAAGGACAGGGGTGTAAGAGGGGCAACAGAAGCATTTTGAGCAATTTGTCAACTGATCAGGGAGAGCTACAAGTGGGTAAGTAGATCCTTATGTTCGGGGTTGCTACTCATCCCTGCCATTTGATTAATGCCACTGAGTTTGCCTATGCATTCCCATTGACACTCTGCTCCCCACAGTTTGTCTGTCAGTGTTGGAGACCTCTGAGAAGGTTCTATCAGCTCAGTGGCAAGAAAATTCCTGACTACACAAGACTTACACTCCAAAAGGGATTCCTGTTTGGACATCTCTCTTAGTGCAGGGTGACATCTCGACATTTCACAGGTTATCCTGCTGAGGTGAAAAAATAAAACAAGTTTTGTTCTGCTACAGTAGAAACTGTTTTAAAAAGCCTTCTAGGTTTGTAAAACAGGTGCAAAGAATCAAAGGGCAGATCCTACTCTGATGTCACACACCTCATTTACATGCCATCCTGTGGCTACTCATCTGTGTGTCCCTTGGACCAGTTCTGGGCCTTGCTGAAGCCTTTCATGAGCTGATTTAACTCACTGAAACAGAAGAAAACTAATCCCAGAAGGAGGAAACGGAGTAAACAGTTGTCTGAAGCTTCAGTGAGGTCATTTGGCTCATCAGGATGTCCAGTGGATACCATTGGGGCAGAAGGGAGCGGAGAGGAGATGGTGGACACAGGATGGAGGGTGTCAAAATCTGTCTTCCTCTGTGCAGCAGGCTGGGCACCAGCCCAGAGGCAAATGCAACCACACTCCCAAACAGCCTAATCCCTCTATGACAAGTGCAATATACACCTGTACTCAAAGCTTGTGAACCCATGTTTTCCATGTGAATTCAACTGAGTCTAAATACCACTGGGAATTTCCTGTAGCCCAAAGACTTGATAATTGGTTTAATTAGGCTATCAATTTATGATCTTCTTGCTAGTGAAAAGCTACTTGATACAATGTTAGCTTTTGATATGCAAAAAGGCTTTTGAAACTCTACCTCACCCTGGGTGGCCCAGAAAGTGTTATAATTTCCCTGACAATAGATAATTCATTCATAATACACACGTGTCCCTGCTTGACAAATGCCGATAGAGAGTGTTGAATAATCTCTGGGGCTATGGATTCATAGGAGGTTTTCTCTGGTGACAGTTCCAGAGTGATAAGTTTTTCAGACTCCTCCCAACCCAAAAGCATCAGATTGTTTCAATGACCTTCTTGTGGACCTGCAAACGTTTCAGTCAACCTAGTGAGGGTACGTAAAGACAGGGACAGGGGCAGTGACAAGGAGGAAATATTCTCCTCACGGTAGCACTAGTATTGGGAGAACGTAATATGAAAATAAAGCTTCAGTTTAAATACACAAGTCTTAACAACTAAACTTTCTACAACATATAACCACAGACATGCCTAATGAACAGGCATTATAGTGGTAGAATTTTATATTGATGCTAATTATGATCACTAGCAAGACAACTGGGAGACTTTCAATTCTGAGTTACAGAAGATGCCAGTATAACAAAAAAGGGAAGACTCCCTTCACCAAGGCACATTGTGGTATTGTCAGCATCATTCTATGTTTCAAAGGCCCCAGCACTTCATTGAATAGTATTTTACTAGTATGATAAAGAGAATGACAGTATTTCAGAGGGATTTCCACTGATCTCATGTAATTTTAAATAATACTCGATCTGCCCCTTCACCATTTGTTTCAGTATTTCCAGCTATTCCAAATTATGGAAACCAAAACCACTGGGGCCTAAAGACTGGGATGACAGTTGGTGGGATATGCGGATATGCAATTCAGAATGACAGAAAATGTTGTGAGCTACTGCCACAACATAGAATACTGCTATAGGATAGAATCATAAGAATGTTAAGGTTGGACCTTAAGGATCATCTAGTCCCAACCCCAACTGCCTTGTGCAGGGACACCTCCCATTCTACCAGGTTGATCCACGCTTTATCCAACCTGGCTTTGAACACTGCCAGGGTTGGGGCATCCACAACCTCCCTGGGCAACCTGTTCCAGTGTCTAATCACCCTCACAGTAAAAAATTGCTTCCTAATATCTAACATAAATTTCCTCTCTTTCAATTTGTACCCATAGTATGATACATAGCATGTAGTGAGGAGTGATAGGGCGTTTTAAGGGATAGATAGACCTGAGAGATAGCTTCTCTCTCTCAGGTCATGGGTAAACCTCATGTGTTATTGCTAAGAGCTCCTGACCCCATCCTTATGTCATCCTTATCTGATCTGAAAGCCTTCTGAACCCTCAAACCTTTGCTTCCTTCTCTCTGTTCACAGCATTTCCAAATGCTCAGGCCAGGATGAAGGTGTGGGAATGGATACTTTTCTACTTCTGGGAATGTCTCGCTGCCAGAGTAAAGTGTTGTTTCCAAACTGTTCATCACAGCTAATGGCTTTATGAACTCCCTCAGAATTAAGGGCTTTCCAGGTGGCAGTGGAGACTTGTGCCATGTAAGGAAAGAGGAGAAAACCAGATATCTAAGATGATGGGAGAAAAGCAATGAAAAAAAATTTGTTCTGCAATCATACAGAACAGGCGTTTTAGACAGCTAGAGACATTTCTGCACATTAGTCTGGATGGTGGCCAGTTTACACATGAAGCTTGTGCCAGTGAGGAAATGAATGGTTTTCTTAATTCTCCCTGTATAGCTACTTCTGGGGAGATGCAGGCAGGTTTTCCTGCATAGTGTAAGAGAGAAACTGGTCTAAATCAAAGTCTCCCTTTCTACTCAGTGATCTTCAGCTGTGAACATGCAATGTGAAAGGTGCAACAAAGCAGAACTCAAAGAAAACCTAAGAAAAGGAAAAGTAGCACTTCAAAAGCAATCCAAAGGGGAAGCTACTTCAAAAGGGAACCCCGAAGTAAGAGGCACTTCAAAGGGGAAAACTTCCCTAGGGAGCTTGTTGCAAATTATTTTAAAGTAGGTCCTACCATCAAACAGTTGTAATTAGTTTTATTCCGATTGCTACTGTCATGAAATCTTCTTCATTCAAAACCAGCCTGAACATTTCATATGGTAGAGGAGCACTTGCCAAAGGATACACCAGACTTTATAGTGTAGTTGGCATCCTATCATTGTGGACAACAGGCTGCATGAAGTAGCTGCTCACCAAGGGTTGCCAAAGCTCAGAAAGGTCTCTCAGAGCAGATCTGTCCAATGTTATTCAGCATGGATTCATTTAGTTCCCATCTTTTCACAGCTGACTTGAACATTGTAAATTAAGTTTGTTCCTACAGTAAAAAACAGAGAAAGTTTCTGGCTTCTCATGTGTTTTCAGGTACTTTGTGTAGTCGTATTTAAGCACTCTAAAACTGCATATACCTTTTTCTTTCTCTGCTTCAATGTCTCTAGGCATAAGACAATCTCAACTCCATGCAGAACTGCATATACTGCCAATTAATTTTACTGTTACCATAGACAGTATAATTAAAATAATGACAGCATGGTCTGACCCTCCTGTTTCTCCTCTTTATATCTTTTTTTTTCCTTCTCATCACTTTTATCCCTTTGTCTTCCATATATCCTTTTCCATGTGCTTGTTCTCACGACAGGGGAACAGACTCTTCCCAGATCTCCTGGCTCCCTGCACCCTCCCTTGGCCAGAATCCATATTGGCTGCCTGGCCCTGCCACTAGCACAAATGTTAATTTTTAAATGTCTGCTTTCTTTTAGAAGTTCAAATTCAATACTCTGTGAAGAAGGTAACAAGGTGAAATGGCTTGTGTCTGCAATTTAGGTCAAACATGAACAACAACTTCCAAAAAGAACCGAGACATATTGGGATTGCTAAGTTTCAAAGTGCCCACAGCCTGATTTCAGGAAACCTCCCTCAGTTCTCAGCACTCTGCTTCCTCAATCCCCTCCTAAATCCTTGTTGATAAGTTAATTTTTTATTCTCTTGAGAACCAACTACCACCTTGGGATTAATTTAGTGTCTTGCGAAACCACGCCCATGTCAATTCAGTAACTGCTAAGGTACATTATTCCATTATACTTAAATAGATACATGAAAAAGCATGAATATGTACTATAATGGCATTAGATAAAACACATATCACCTGAAGACTCTCACACAGACACCTAGAAAGCTTACTCATCTTTTTTTTCTCTTTCCTATCAGAGTGTGTCTCTTACTCACCATGCATCTCATTCAATAGTTAAAGCTTGTTTGTTTCTTCCTGAATAGCATCTACGTTGTTACCCTAAGGCAGGCAAAGCTGTCTCCTTATTCCCTACCCAAGTCAGGCAAAGTTGCATACATGCTGGAAAAGGAGGAAGGATTAAAATGAGGGAATATTTATTGGATTTAGATTGTTTACCAAAAAGCAACATAAAATGCCCCCAGCTTTAAGTTATAGTGCCATTTTTCTCCTTCCAACAGACACAGACTTACACTGTATTTTCAGTGCCTAATTCCAATACTTCATGTTAAACAACCATATTTCAGCAAATCATCCCCTGGACTAGCAGTGAGATCAATGTTGTCTTTTAAAGACAAAGTGATTTTTATGTGTAAAAAAAAATCCTCCCCAAGACCTCTCAAATGTACCAGTTTTCTGGATTTCAGCAGCCTGCTCTGCTAGGCATACAGAGAAACAGCTACTGGGAGTGTAGGGATTCCTCAAGTGTGTGTGACAGGTACAGTATGGAATATGTCAGACCTATTGCCCTCTGACCTGCCAAGGTTGGCAAGTCTGCTTGTCCTCCCCCCAGAAAAGTTACTTGGCCTTATCAAAGGATGTTAAAGTGTGTTCTGCACAACATGAATATCTATTTAAGATTTTTAATATTAACACTGTTGTAGCTGAGACTTGTTTTGAAAGTTGTCTCTTAGCAACATCAGAGTTATTTACAGTAAATCACATCTGAATTGAGATGAAAGAACTTCACCTGACTTCAGAAAGTAAAATACGCACAACTTGTGTTTACAAGGCAACCCATTGCAGACGATTGCTTTGGTGATAGCAGCTTATGGAACATCCGTATGCGCTGTTGGCATTTGTAAGCTGATGAAACAGAATGCAATTTCTGATATCTGAGCTGCTTTTACTGTGGTATTTGCAAAAATACAGATACCAAACAAAACTAAACTTAGAATTTATAACAGCTGATTTATGTGAGAAATAGTAGCCAAACCATATTCTTTATTAAGATGAAGATCAAGCTCTAACATAATTTAAAAAATAATTGTGTGTGTTTTAGTGTTTAGACTGCTGTGGAACGGTCTGGCAAAGTAGTGGAGCCTGAGGCTCTTGTTCTGAGCTAGAAAGAAAATAAAGTAAGGTTGTTCTTATTTTAAACCAGAAAGGAAATAAACTTGTAGAGAATAGCTGCTCTAATTCTCTTAATTTCTTTACCACATTCTGAAGAGAGAGAAAGACAATAATGCAGTTAAAGAAAACAGAAAAAAAATTGGCTTACGAACAGATGACCTGCGATAACAAATACTGCAATACTGTGCACATTTTGCTACTCCTTTGCATAGGGATTGAATCTTGCTGTTGACTGCTCAGTTTTGTAGGACTGGATTAGCTGTAATTTAGATAGTTAGAGAAAAGGAAAAATTCATGCTGGAGACATGACCTTAAACTAATTTAGAAAATTAAACTATATCAACATCACTAGTTCAAAACACAAGTTCAACATTGCAGCTATGAATCTTTTGTATTGGAAAACTAGACATTCTTATAGAAAAAATTAGCAAAATTGTGTTTTGGGGTAGCTCCTCAAAAAGATTTCAGCCTTGTTATTTGGAGCACAACAGAACCTTCCCGTTAAATACACTGCTTGTGGTGTAATCTACAGACTGAGTTAGACCCACAGGCTATTACAGTGTGCTGGAGGATTAGCAACAAAGATATGCACAAACTTTTGCAAGCTACCCAGGGAAGGGACATCTTCCTTAGACACTCCAGGGGGAAGAACTGTGGAGGACAGAGTGGCTCTGGAGTCACATCTCCTGAGTACAGACTTCCACCAGAGCACAATTTTCAGATGTGCACCTCTCCTAGGTTGGACCTCTTGCCAAGGGCTTCTTATAAAGTGCAGACAGAAAAGATCTTCTCTATAATCATCTTCTGTTACAAAAATTTGGGTTCCTGTCCTTTCCTTAGCAGAACTCAAGTTCAGATCCCCTTTTCTTTCAATCTTCCTTATAGTCTTTCTTTGCTACCTTCTAACCTTTGGTCTGTAGCTATGAAAGTTGTAGTCCCTCTTTCATTTTACATGGATTAGTTATGTATTCATTATAACTGTCTTGGGTCAAAGCCCATAAGAATCTATAGATGGGAGGACAGCTCTTATCTGAGATGTGAGAGGCCTGGATATTAAAGGATGTTCCATTTAGTATTTATCTCTTTATCACAAAGTAATAAAACTTTGTGTCTCCTATGTCTCCTTTTAGTCCTCTAAGCCTTCAAATGTAGGGTGTTAAGTTGCTCAGAGATGTGGTGGATGCCCCATCCCTGAAACATTCAAGGTCAGGCTGGACAGAGCCCTGAGCCACCAGATCTAGTTCAAGATGTCCTTACTCATTGCCAGGAGATTGGACTAGGTGACCTCTAAATGTCCCTTCCTTCCCAAATTCCTCTATGATTTTATGATTCTATTCTCTTATGTAGGAGGGAAGGGAAGCAGTCTACCACCCTGGAAAGACCAGTCCAGAGTTTGCAGAGTTTCCTAGTGCAGGAAGGATGAGCATGGTATATCTCAAATAGGCATCAGGCTGAGGTGGCCACCCATCTCGATGCTGTCACACATACGGGAGATTTATTTGTGTTCAGTGTCAGGAAATTCAGGCTCTCTGGACTTTCCAGGTTAAACTCAAACAATTCCACACTGATGGCACCAGAGAAGAGGTTAGCAGCCAACAGGGCACTTGGGGGAAAACTATTTTTAGATTTGAAAGTTCCTAAATTACTGGCAGTGAGGTGTTAACGTCTGGATGGCATCGTACCATCAGGCAGTCTCCTTCCATGAGACTTCCCCCAGGATAGTCTCCTAGAATAAGGAAGCAATATCACACTCCAAGAAATAACAGCCTTTCTTTCCAAAATATTTGAGAATGTTTTCTAATCCTCCGAACTGAAAGCAGCAAATGTTTCTTATTTCCTGCAGAAGTCAAAGACTGACATCTTTATTTTTGTGTCTATCCTTGGCGTTCAGCTGTCATTGTAGTTAATTATCTTATCAGAGGCAACTGCAATTTGGAGTCTACTGCTGAAATATTTTCCTCCCATTTTCCACCCAGTTTGCATCCCATGGTAACATGTTCTGATGAGCAGTGGGAAAGAGAAATAGGATGGAGCGGCAGAAGGACAAAAAGATGGCCAAGTTTGGCAATAAACTCAGATAAGGCCATAATGCAACAAGTTTAATTGCTACAAATCAGAGACTATAATGAACACAAGAGCACAAGAATGAATGTACACCTTGAATGAATGGCAGAGAACAACTCTACTTACCTTTGATGTCCAGAATCTTAAAGTAATTTTTAAGTTTACTTGTTATATACAGTTTGTTGTACTTGCATGATGGTGTACCATTGCAATGACATATCTACTGAACATAAGCCATTCAATCTGAATGGTTTTATCAGTCCCAGTTTTTATAGAGGTGTTCAGGAGTCAACATGCAAGGTATGCATCCGCTGGCCAGGGCTAAGGTATGGGGATATGCGTCCTCCGGCTACTGACTATCTTTCTCATGATGAGGCTGCCTGGAAAGGGGTTGGAAAGAGATAGACTTAGCTATGGAGAGGGTGGCAGGAACGCTGGCCTAGAGAAACCTGCACATGCTATATCTTTTCCAGGACTGACAGGACAGACCTAGCAGGTATAGCATCTGTGTAATTTAGTGATGTTCTAGGGTTAAGAGGACTCCTAGACACACAATGCCTCCTGGGCCTCCCATCTGGGTGAGGGAGTGTCTATTATGCTGGAGTAGGCACATAAACCACAGCCTGACACATAGATTAATGATGATTACCAAGTCTGGACATTGCTGTATCTCTAAATATACAGCTTTCGTGTAGGATGACACTGTCTCAAACATCTGCCAGAGGGGAACAGGTAGTAAATTTCTCACATACAAAAGGGAATAAGTGTTAGATTATGTTCAACAAATAAACAAACCAAGAAAACCTGTTCCACCTCAGTCAGAGAGCAACAATTGTCTGGATTGTCCCTGTCAGCACTTGAGTAGATTTATTGCTTCTTATCAACAGCTAGTTAAAAAAGAACTATGACAAGACATTAAGAAAATGGGGAGGAAAATCCTCCAGACCATAGTTTGCTGTTGATGTCTACCAGTTAACCTCTCTTCCTTGGAAATCATGCCATGGCTGTCAAGAGCGATGAGCTATGCCATTTAATACAACTATAACTGTTACAGGTGTGAAGGTCAGCTCCTTGCAAAAGATTTTAAAAGATAAGTTTGTAATGAATACGTGGGAATATGTAGCTATTAATGTATCATGACTGAAGTCTTAAATAAATGGATTAGCCAAACACTAAAAAAAAAGGCCGTTTTGTGCACTTTAAAATAAGGAATGAGGTCTTCTTTATGAAAACAGCAGACAGGGGGCAAAAGTCATTCCCTTCTGATCTAAGATACAGGAACTGTAAGCAAGCCCAGATTCTGTCCAAGGTAGCCAAATGTTTTAATGGAGGCAACATTATTATATTACTACTTGGAGCAATGGATGAAACAGCAAAGGGAGATACCAGTGGTAAGGTCTAACATATAATGCTTACCAATCCTTGATTTTTTAGTTCATCTTCTTCTGTTTTCCTGTACCGAAATCACCTCAGATCTATTGCCCACTTATAATTAGATATTCAGAAATGTGGATGCCACATTTGGAGTTGTTGGTTATTAAGAACATGAGTTTTATGTATCTGTATATCAATCCAAAAAACAAGTGATTTTGTAAAGCACAAGTTATAACTAAAGAACACACTTGTATATTCCATAGTTTCTTCCCTAATTATGTGGGCAGAAGGAGTATAATTGTCCATTTTTCCACTTTATTAAGTTTCATGTACAAAATACGCTATCGTAGCTTTATAAATATAAATTCTAACTTTTATGACACAGATGAAGAGGAACATAAATGTGGATGTGGTTTTAAAATGAAATTAAACCTATTTTATACCTCAAAAGAATGAAATGCTTATCTGTGTTATCTCCGATTTTAATGGAGATATTCTCTTCCTATTACCACTCACATCAGATCTTATGGATAAAATACACAAATAAGTGAGATGTCAGTATAAGAGTGACAGTGCACAGATGGTTTAAAATTCTATGCTAAATTCACAGTCTGGATTTTTTTATAAAAGTTATTTATTGCAAAATGTCCCTAGATTTACACTGAGGTGTAATGTTCTACCGACAATTGCTTTAACAGCTCTCCAAAAAAAAAGCCCAAACCTGGGGACTCACTTCATCTCCGGTTTGTATTTTATTAACTCCGTAAAGCTAAGTCACTCCTGTCCATCACTAATGCTTAAGACTAATTTCACAGCCTGCAACAATTAATGCATGCATAATGGACACCTTTTGTCTGAAAATAAAAGGAATGCTCCAACAACCCAGAAACTGTATTTTTCTTTGGATGTGATTGTTCTCCTCACAGAATTTTAAAGTAGTGTTTTCACGAAGACATTTTGTCCATGTTCATTTTTTATCAGCTAGTAGAATCTAAACAGAAATGCAGTCTCTTCTGTTTTCACAGATCCCACTGTCTCAAATGGCAAATAACCTCTTTTTACCCACAGTTCTTTTGTCAGTTTGCAGGGAGATGACAGAAAGAATTAATAGATGATTAATCCTTATATCATAACTAGAAAGCTCTTTCAAAGCTGTTTTCTCTGGCCACTAGTCCTGGAGTATAAAACAAAGTTCCTCTGGGGACAGTGCAGCAGTGAGCGCATTCACCTGGGATGTGCCCCAAGTCTGTTTTGTGCCAAGTGTGATGATGTCCTGACTGTCCTTCCTCTCATGGAGATGCTGCCCAGCTGCTCCTGTGATTATCTTGCTGCTCACCTGACAAAGTTACAATGGTGTGATGAGGCTGTAGGAAAGGCCGGAACACTGACTTATTAATTTGTGAATCTATGCACATCTTGGATAAGAAAATCTCAGATGAAAAGAATGTGTTTATTGCATTGCAAGAGTTTCTTCATTACCTGAAAATAACTCATAAACTGGAGGCTTGCTGTCTGACATCAATAGCAGCATCTCCACAAAGCACACTTATAAGAGCTCACAGTCAGTTTCACTAATTAGCTTTTTTATAATTGCTTAGGATAAAGTAATTTTACCCTCTTGAAATGTGTGAGTGTCTTTAGCAAATTGCCTCAAAGTGCCATGTAATTATTCTATTTGTGATGGTGTTAAAGTAAAAAATACCACTTGCTGCTTTGCTCCCAAATCAACAAGCAACTTATTTTGTCACTGTTAGAGACACAAAAGCCACACAAAGGCCACCAGGTTTTGGAGTGTGGCTTTTGTAAGTGTGAAATGTGACAAGGCCAAAAATAGCTCAAGTGAAACCTCAGCCTTATCAGACAAAGTGCTGAGCAGACAGGGACTGTGAGACAGGCTTCAACTGGGAGAATGCAAATCTAAATGGTAAGAGCTCAGGAGAAAGTAAATGTTAAACCTATCTTGCAGATGGGCAGCAAAGGCACAGAGCAATTAAGGTCCTGATTTGGGAAAATACTTAAGAACATATGTGAATCCCACTGAAGTAATTAAGTACAGCTCCCGGGGAATGATTTTAATGAAATGAGACCTGGGAAATTGCCTACAGCCACTCATAAGCTTATGAGTGAGCCAATAGTGGGTTCTGTCTCCAAATTCTCATTTTGGTAACTTCAGTGGTGTCTTTGTACCATCCCACTGGAGTCCTCCCTACTGGCTTTGTTTCTGACTGGAGAGCACAAAGGGAGGAGCTGGACATGTGAATGCAGACCAGGAAAAACTAGTGGTCAGGGACCCTTCTGGCTGAGCAAAGAACATTAGCTGGGTTTTTATTACTTTTAGTTGATTGTTTTGTTATTTTTCCTTACTTTCTTCTATATTGTCTTTTTAGCACTGCAATTTTAACTGTTGAGAGGGGAAGGAAACACAGTGGTGGTCTGTCAAGCTCCCTTACCAGAGTCCTGCAGAGGAGCCCTGACACAGGGTGGATGGTGCAGCCCTGTCATTTTAAGGTTGCACAGTGGTCTCGCTGTCCATTGTGCACTGCTGCTACTGTTACCCTCACTGTGACCTGCTGCTCTGTCTGCTCCTGGACATAAAGCTGGGGTCTGACCCCACCTAGGCCTGCTCCACCGTTTGCTTACAGGTCCTCTGCCCAGGGCCACCCAGCTCAGCACCAGCCCTAACTGGCAATGTGGGTAGCAGGGATGATGGGATTTGCTGCCCAAACTGGGTCATGAGATCAGCTCAGCTGATTGGAGCTTGGTGCTAATAATGCCAAGGTTGTGGGTTTGATCCCTGTATGGGCCGTTCACTGAAGATTTGGACTCAGTGATCCTTGTGGGTACCTTCCAGCTCAGAATATTCTGTGATTCTGTGTCACTCTTGGGCTGCATTGGGAAAGCTGTTTATTTCTGGGCAAAGATCAGGTAAAAAAAAAAAAAAAAAAAAAAAAAAAAAAGGAAAAAACAGCATTTCTCTTCCAAATATGTGCGCCTGGAGTGACATATTACTACACTAAGTTGTTCAGGTTTCCATTAAAACCAGGAAAGCAATGGACTAGTAGCTAAACTGGAAGAAAATCGTTGAAATAATTTTTCCAGTTGAGCTTAACTTTAAAAGTATTCAAGACTTTTTCTTTTCTGTAAGATACATGTTTCTATTAAAAGGAAATACGTAGTTTCAAAAAGAAATATCAAAATCTTTAGTTTTAGTTTCTTGCAATAAAATGTTCAAACTTTTTCAGCTGAAGCTTTTCACAGTCCCGGAAAGGACCTTCCCATGTTCCTACATGACATTGTCAGGGTACTGATTGTTTCTCCATCCCTATCTGTCACCTCCCCTCTGCCATTTTGAAGAATTTAAGCTGTGACAAGTTAATGACATTTAACACCCCAAACATTTTCATAGGACAGCCATAGGGGAGATGACTCGTATGTCTCTAAACACTTCTTGAGGCTCTGCTGCAGCTTCAGTTAGTCCAAGGGAGAGGACTCAGTGCAGTTTCTGGCAGCGATCACTCCAGCAAGTGTTACCTCTTAAATCACTTCTTTGATGGAATGAAAATACAAAAAATAAATCATGATGATAGAACTGGGATGTTATTATGGCATGTGCTGTTGGTTTGGGGCTGAGAGGAAGCTATTTGTTTTTCTTGGTACCGTTGTTTTCTCACATCTGTAGTCATTTGGACTTGGGGTATCTTGTGATAGCCCTTCGCCCTGAAAAAAAGAGAAGAGGCTGTTTTCCTGCAGTTGGTTTTCATTCAGCTGGTTTGATAGCTGTGGAGGAGTTACTTGTCATCTTGAAGATTGGCTGTCACGACTATAAAAAGTATCTCTGTTACTGACAAAAGCTTTTTTCTTTCTCTGGTCACCAGTGTTGCTGCTCCTGTGTTTGGTTTATGATCTGTTGCTAGGGTGTATTTCCCCAGCTGTGAGCTGACCACATTTTACTGGTGTCTGGCATGTGTTGCTCTGTTTTTTATTCATATAATTGTTAAGCAGGAAATACCTATTAGCTTGTTATCATCTTGTGCTTAACATAGTCCTGGTGAGCAGACACCAAGATGCTGCAGCACAGTTGTTTCTGCTCATACACAACATTGTCTCAGCTGAGTACAAAGTGTATATGTGTTCTTGTTTCACAGGGCACAACTGTAATAAGTATCACATTGTGTGCTTTCTCTGATTAGGCTTGCAGGAAACTTACCTCCTCCCACTAGTGAGATCCACATGTGCGTCCTTTCTGGGCTGCATTGCTAGACATTAGTGTAAGCAACCCTAGATTTCTGGCATGAGCTTTCCTAGAATATGTTGGTGATAACTTCCTTCTCCAAGTGATAGAAAAACCAATGAGAAGTGCTGCTGTGCTGGACCTTGTTATCACCAACAAGGGGAATGTGATGCTCAAGGGCAGCCTGGGCTGCAGTGACCATGAAATGGTGGAATGCAAGATCCTTGGGGCAGTGAGGAGGGTGCACAGCAAGATCACTGCCCTAGACTTCAGAGAGCAGACTTTGGTCTCTTCAGGGATCTGCTTGGTAGAATATCATGGGATAAAGCCCTGAAGGGAAGAGGAACCCAAAAGATATAGTTAATATTCAAGGATCACCTCGAAGTTCAGGAACAATGCATCTCAACAAATAGGAAGTCAGTCAGAAATGCCAGCAGGCCTCCATGCATGAACAAGGAGCTCCTGGAAAAACCCAAACACATAAAGGAAGTCTACAGAGGGTGGAAGCATGGACAGATAGTACGGAATACAGAGGAATTGTCTAAGCAGCCAGGTATCATGTTTGGAAAGATAGAATTAAATCTGGCCGGGGATATGAAGGGCAAGGAAAGCTCCCGTTGGTATGTCAGTGATAAAAACAAGACTAGGAAAAGTGTGGGCCCTCTCCTGAAGGAAATGGTAGATTTCGTTACCTAGGATATGGAGAAGGCTGAGTTACTCAATGGCTGTTTTGGCTCAGTGTTCACTGGTAACTGCTCCAGCCATACCACCCAAGTCTCAGAGGGCAAAGGCAGGGAATGGGAGAATAAAGAACGACCCACTAGAAGAAGATCATATTTGAGACCATCTAAGGCACCTGAAGGTGGGATCTGATGAGGTAAATCTGCAGACCCTTAGGGAATTGGCAGATGAAGCTGCTAAACTGCTATCCATCATATTTGAGAAGTCATGGTGGTCCTATGAAGTTCCCACTGACTGGAAAAGGGGAAACACAGTCTCCATTTTTAAAGAGGGAAAAAAATAAGACCTGGGGAACTACAAGGCAATCTCATCTCTGTGTCTGGCAAGATCCTGGAGCATATCCTCCTGGAAGTTATGCTAAGTCACATGGAAAATAAGTAGGCAATTAGCGACAGCCAACATGACTTCTTGAAGAGCAACTGATATCATCTACCTGGATTTGTGCGAAGCATTTGACACTGTCCTGCATGACATCCTGGTCTTTAAATCAGAGAAACAGAGATTTGATGGATGGATCACTCAGTGGATAAGGAATTGGCTGGATGGTCACATTCAAAATGTTGTGGTCAACGACTCGATGTCCAAGTGGAGACCAGTGATGACTAGTGTTCCTCAGGGGCTGGTATTAGCACACACTGTTCAACATCTTTGTCAGCAACAAGGACAGCGGAATGGAGTGCACCCTCAGCAAGTTTGCTGATGACACCAAGCTGTGTGATGTGGTCGACAGGTTGGAGGGAAGGGATGCCATCCAGAGGGACCTTCACAGGCTTGAGAGGTGGGCTGATGCAAACCTAAAGTTCAACAAGGCCAAGTGCCAGGTTCTGCACCTCGGTCAGCTCAATCCTGAGCACAAATGCAGGCTCCTCCTCCCTGAGGAGCAGGACATGGAAGTGTTGATGGACAAGAAGCTGAATATGAGCTGACAGTATGTGCTTACAGCCCAGAAAGCCAAGCGTGCCCTGGACTGCATCGAAAGCAGCGTGGCCAGCAGTCCAGGGAGGTGATTCTGCCCTCTCCTCTGCTCTGGTGAGATCCACATGGTGTACTGTGTCCTGCTCTGGGGCCCCCAACCTAAGAAGAACCTGATGGTGTGAGTCCAGAGGAGAACCACAAAGATAATCCAAGGGCCTGGAGCACCTCTCCTGTGAAACAGGCTAAGAGGGTTGGGGTTGTTCAGTTTGGAGAAGAGAAGGCTCTGGGGAGACCTTCTAGCAGCTTCCCGGTACCTAAAGGGGGCTACAAGAAAGCTGTAGAGGGACTTTTCACAAGGGCATGTAGAAATAGGACAGTGGATAATGGCTTTAAACTGAAAGAGGGTAGATTTAGATATTAGGGAAAAATTCTTCCATGTGAGAGTGGCGAGACACTGGAAGTGGTTGCCCCATCTCTGGAAGTGTTCAAGGCCAAGTTGGACAGAACTCTGAGCAGCCTCGTCTAGAGGACAGTATCCCTGTCCATGGCAGGGGAGTTGGAACTAAAGGATCTTTAAGGTCCCTTCCAACCCAAACCAATCTGTGATTCTGTGAACTCTATTAACTTGTCTCTGTCTGAAAAAACTGTTGTGAATAAATGAGCAGTGGTGCAGCCACTGCTGTGAAGTCCACTCTGTTCTACTTCCAGTAAGAGATCTGGACCATAGTTTCTAAAGGCACCAATGGGCTCAAGTGCACTACTTACTCCTGACTAAGCTGTGTTTTCCTAGGACTAGGCAGCTGGCAAATTCTGAAAGCACAATATCAATACAAAAAAAAAAAATTGTTCTTGATTGACATATTTTAGCTCTGTAACAAGCATGTACAATTATGATACTTCTTAAGGTCTGACCATATTCAGAGGTAGCTTGAAGTTTCATACTAGAAATAGACTTGAAATTTGTGTCTACAAAATACAAATGTAGCATCTGCAGTGGGGGATTGATTAGTGGCTGCAGCATTCATTGCAAGTTAACTTTTACCTGAGTTTCTTGGAAAGGTGATGTCCTCTCCTTTGGTGATAAGGAAAGAGATGGACAAACTGCCACCCACTGGCAACCAGCTTGGTGTGATTTAAATAAATGGGTCCAAAGAGCTGTGAATGAACAAAGCATTTGAAGAGCAGAAGCAGAGGTATCAGAGGGAGGCTGGCTGTCACCAGAAGGGATGTTTGTTGAACTAACCTGCATGCTGGCATTTCAATGGATTCATTTGAGAGGGAATGAATCATAAGACAGCATTTTGTTCTTGTGTTTGATTTTGATGAACAATGGAATGAGGTTAAACACTTAATATGAAATACTAAGTCTGATAATGATGACAGACTTTGTAAGGGCCCATTTTGCATTACTGAAGAGTCTTTCAGTATAATGTAATTAGTCTTCCAATGATAAGTGAAAGCTGGAAGGTTTCCAGGTTCTTGTCATGCAATAACTGTAGATTGGTTATGTCTAACCAGAAAGAACAAATTTGAAACACACATTTTAATCAAAAAGCAAGGTGGCAGATCTTAGCAACCAATGCTATATTAACTATTTCTTAAACAATTCTACAGCCAGCTGGGCCTTCTGGAATTGCCCTTTTGGGATTTACCCATTTACCCAAGTGAGATCAACATTTGATACTTTTGGAAAGTAAGACTGGAGATTGCAGTTTTAAAAGACACATTTTAAGTTATAAGGGGGTGGCCTTCAGAAGGAGTATATTTAAAACTATTCCAGGAAGCCAGCCAATGTACACAAGCGTTTGCTGAAAGTATGTGAGAGATTTATAAAAAATTTTCCTGGATGAAACATTAACAGCACAATGCCTTAAAAACAGAACTACAAGAAATGCAAGAAGTTTAAGTGAGCATCTTACTGAGGTACAGACAAACCGTGAGAGTCCAGGACACAGAGCATCAGCTCAAGCATGGTTGTGCTTCTGCCAAGAAAGCTAAAGGATGTCATCAATATGGAGACTACATGTTTCTCCTTACCAGTCACTCCTCACGCATTTTGTCAGTTCATGTTACCTGAAAGATCCTTCCATTTGCATTGCAAATGTAGCATTGCATTACTACTCCATGGTTTAGTACCTCTGGGCATGAAAATCTCAATGAAAATTTTTTCAACCTTTGACCTTGGTGTTGGATGTTTCTTCTTCCCAACTTTCAGCTGCTCAGTCTCATTCACTCTGTCCACTCTGCTTCCATTTTTCAGCACCCAATTTCCTTCTCTGTCCTTTCATATTTTTTACTTATGAATGTCTTTCATCTCTGGCAATCCACAGATGCAAATGTGTACAATGTGTGGAACTTACCTTTATTGCTTAAATAACTTTGCCTAATCTCTGTCTTCATCCTTTTTTGTATCAAAACCACTTTGGTTTTGGAATTACAATGATATATTTTTTCAGTAGCAATCATAGTAGGGTGGTGCTGCTATGTACTGTATCTAGAGGTACTGTCATAAAAAAAGCAAAAAAACCAAATAAATATGTAAAAGAAATAACAATATCAAATGAGGAAAACTCAATGTCTGTGGTGGGATCTGGAGAAGGGTAAGAGAAAATGACTTCTTATATATAAAAATGTATTCTGAAGACTAGAAATGAAATGCACACCTAGCACATTATTAAAAGAACAGAAAATATTGCTGGAAAACAATCTTCATCATAAATAGTGAATCAGATGCAACTACAAGCCAGTCATTTAGCTACACTAATGTATTTTGGAGCAGCTCTGGTCAAAACTCTATTCCAACGTGCTTGTTGGGTATCATACCACAAAAATTTTGCAAGCAAAGCTGATTTGCAAGCTAGGATTTCCTGGGATAGATATGACATATTCTTTTCTTGTTTTTAGGAGAGTTTAGAGTTTTTAGACACACTGTTCAAGTTTTAAAGTACTTGTCTAGGCAATCTGACACCACATTGCATGTCTCAGTGCTCCATCTGGGACAGTGAAAAGCAGTGTTGCCTGTTCAAGAATTAAGAAGGAACTTTTTTTTTAATTTTAAAAGCAAGCTTGGAGTTTTGGAAACTATCATTTGGTAGTATAGGCTGCAGCATCAACTTACTTAGATATATATAAATTTTGATTATTTGTCATGTCTGTTTCTGAAGAAAGTATTGCAAGACAGAGCTGACTTTGATCTGACTGCTGTCTATGGCTCACTCTTTCCCTATATACTCCTTGCATTTCAAAAATGCTCCTACATGGCTGTGCCATGCAAGTGATTTTACATTGAGTTTTTCAGACATGACTGATTTTTCAGGTGGAAAAATATATGTAAGCCCTGGTATCATATGCATCTGAAAAAATACTTGTTCCAGCAAACTTAGGTAGTCAAAGTGTCCTGCAATATACCAAAGCTGTGATGAAGATGTTTAGAGGCAAGTTAATGACCACAGTAGCTATTCTAGACCATGAGCTATGATCATCTGAACGATCCTCTGTGAAAAAAAAAGATGCATTTTTACAGATTTTGGTGAACAAAAATAGCCATTCCTACTGACTTTGGAGCCAAACTGACTTTGAAATACACTAAATCAGTATTTTCAAACAATGCTGAGCAAGGTCTAATTTCACCTTTTTAGAAGCCTACTGCTGCTATGAGGTGGAGGTCTCTGAAAATCTCACTGCAGACCTCCAAGAAGAACAATATTTTTTTATTGGATCAAAAACTACATCAGATCTGGAAAATGTATTCCAAATGGAAGTCTTCCAATTATCACACACTGCAGAAGTGCAATTCACACCGTACCAAAAGATTAGTCAGTGTGACAAGTCCTGGATATTTCAAAACGAGAGTTAATGCATGTGTGGAATAGCTTCTTCATTTCACATAAAAGCTCAGCAAAACCGATGCACTTTAAGCTTGTGAGATGATACAGGTGAAAGAAAAGCTCAAAGAAAAAGATATTTAGGATTTATAACTGGCGCAGATGGTTCAGATGGTTATAATTCACATTGTAATAAAAAAATTGGCACTAGACACCTTCCAAAAATCTGTTACCCAGATTTTCAAAACCTGGATAAGGATATGATTCTAGCTAGATAATATCTAGAGACCTTATTCTAGAATGAAAGAAAACTCAGAGGACTGAGTTTCTTCTTGGCAGATAGCAGGGTTCAAGAGTGCACTAGATAAAAATTTCACATTCCAAGATGCCAGAAGAGATCAGGGCTGCAGCAGATACTTCTCATCTGGAAAATGAGAGTTAATTCCATTAATTTCAAGGAGCATTGTTGGTGTCATAAATATTTAGGCCCAATATTAAAGGAATAAATTTCAGAGAACTTACAACAAATAGCCATATAAGGAGAACCTTATTGCTTTTCAGAGTACACTGTTCTGGAAACCAGATGCAGTGATTCAAACTGGATTCTTAGGAGGTTCTGTATTTGTGCAATTTGCAATGATTTGCTGCTTCAACTTGGTAAATTACTCTGACAGTTCATTTAAAGTTGTCCTAATCTTTTCATAAAACTTAATGAAAAAATCATACGGTTCAGTTCCACTGAACAAAAACATTCAAAAATCCCATGTTGTGCCTTCTAATAAGTTTCATATTTGCTGACACCTTGGGAGTAAATTTTGCACAGCCAAAAATATCTCCGTATCAATATATGCATGTCTATATTTGCTCAGTCAATATCTTTTTTCTCAGAACAACCCAATAAGAATTTTTAGAAACTAAAATTAGAAGTTGTCTTACAACTTCTTGCAGAGGTTACTGCAAAAGGAAATCTTTCTGTCTGTAATCAAATACAGTATTGCTGTGCCACTGCTGAAGGTACCAGGGTTTCAGCCATTCTGGTGGTCACTCGTGACATGCAACCAGGAACTGCTATAGTGTTGTGTGAGCAATCACCTAGTCAAGTCAATAGAGCAGTTGACTAAATGATTCCTGCATACAACACAATATGTTTTGAATTAACATTTTGGGCAAATATTATTGTAAATGGGTTACCTCAACTTAACTGGGATATACTTTAAGAAATGTCTAATAGAATTGCAACTAAATCAAGAGAAAGAATTTCTAGGGTTTTTTTTCCCATATGAAGATTTTATTCTGGCTGCATAAATCCTATGTTTTGCTTTGTAAGCTGAAGTATTCCCATTCCCTGTAAGTGTTATGGTGCTATCTTTCCTAACAATTATCTTATTCTGCTTTCTCCTTTTTTTTCCCCCAAAGGTTTTTTTAGCAAAGTTTAATTTGGCCAGATCTGCCTACATATGCTCAGCTTTCAAATGATTCATTTCAGATGTTCCTTCTGCTTACTTCTCAGCAGCATTTGTTTCCATCATTCTCCACATGTCAACAGGTTATTTTGAAGCAGGCTCTCTTCCCATTTTGTCAGTAGGGTTAGCCATGTTGTCTGTGTGAGGACCCTGGGTATAGAAAAGAGTTTACAAGCCTTTTTAGAGAATAAAAAATGGCTGAAGCTTTAACCTATCATTGGTTCAAAACTGTTACATAAATACCAGATGAAAATCGTCCCTGGTTTTCTTGGTATCTAACAGGTCATTTATTTGTACGTCTTTTCTCATTAGACAATAATCGCCCTTGATTTCTCATGTTGATTTTGAGTTTGATGTTGTATCAGGTATCAAGCCCAGGCAAAGGAACATGTTCATTGTTTGGCATTTTATTTCTGTTATTAAAACAATTTTTCCTGCAGATACTTTCCCCCTTCAGCATATGTACTCCCTCTGCATTAATTCATCTTTCTCAATTTTTAGGGGGCTACTGTTTGACTTTTTCTTTTTTTGACAACTGAAGAAAAGCATGCAGCTCCTATTATCCTCAGCAATATTCCAAACATTTCTCTCTTACATATATATATCATCACTATTTTTAAAAGTTTTTCTTTCCGACATGCTACTTCCTCTCACTCAACCTTTTAATGTCCTAAAAGTTAGGGTGCACTGACATGCTGCAATTTTAATGTTGTACTGTTGTAGCTCTTCTGCATTAGATCTTTTACAGGACTTAGGAGACCAGAGGCTGTTTGTGTAATTTCTCTCTCATTTAAAATATCACTTCATTCTCAAAATGAAAACCATTTTGTGTTTTTGAATGTACAGAGCTTGTATTTTAATTGGCATCTACTGCACTTTGAAAAGGGCTGTAATCTGCATTGTTACAAACCTTTCACACAAACATAGTGTTGTTTCCAATTCAGTTATATTTCTTATTTAAATTTTAAGGCATACTTTAAAAAGAATCTGCTTTGCAGATAGTCTAGTTGGTAACAAACAGGCTTTGAATAATGCCTAGCACAAACTTTGTGCACGCAGCCAGACAATAGAAGGCCTGTGTCCAACTTGACAAATGTTAGATGCAGATTTCCATTGCCTTGCTTGTAGTTTAGGTTGCATCAGGGAATTTCTTCTGCGATTTTACTCACTGCAACTGATTGTTAAAAATCACACCCTAAATCCAAAGTTATTAATAACGCATACAACAGATGGCAGATTATTTCAGAAGAGCAAAATAAATGAGTGATGCATTGAGTGTGATTTTTCCAAAAGAAATTTTTAACTCACAGTATTTGGCTCTAAATCCAATCAAGTAAAATGTAGTTTAAATTGCAGTATAAAGTAAAGGATAATAATTTTGTGCCTCATGTTGTATCACCATCTGAATCCCTGAGCCTTAAAAATTGTCTATGATTTATATATTTAACAAGTTTACTGGAAGATAAAAAATAGCATCATTTAGCAGGAAAATACTATGCAAATATAAGGGTGTAGATCTTTATACCGAACATGTGGAAAACAGAACTAGACTTCTGAGTGAGTTTTATTAATTACACTAGTTGGGATTTGTAAAGCTGGGATCTAGAAATACAACCAACCATTTCTCACTCTGAAAACAAACAAAAAAAAAGCTGCTTTTAGAGCTCTTTGCAAGGATGATCAGGTGGAGCTGGACTTCTGTGATCTTTTAGGCCTAAAGCAACCCCCAGGAAAAATAATATGGGGGCACATTGTAGTCATAGTAGTCAAAGGAGGGAAAACATTCTGAGTACCACATCTCCTTTCTCTGTAGATCTAGAGGAAGCAATACTGTTCAAGCAATACTTCTCCGTAACAGCAAATAGTTCTCCACATCACACCAGCCCTGCTGTGCTTCTTACTTTCCTGGTGATATACCAGCCAGTTTCTACCAATTCTTGCACCTGATTAGCCAACACCACTCAGCAGCAGAGGCAAGTGACTATTCCAGCATCTATCCACAGCACAGTGTGCGTATGAATAACCTGCATAGATGCTTAGATTGCATTTTTCATCTCTTTATGCCTTAATGGGGTTGAGGAAGTACCAGTTAACTGTCAGAAGAGGAGCCCTGTGGAGCTCAACTGGGTTGCTCCTTCATGACCTGAATGCACAATGCGGTTCCTTCACGGCGTAGTGAGGGCAGTATCAAAGGAAACACACATGTGATGGAAATTGTCTGCTGGTTCCACCTCTGGGAGATGTTTCAGCTCTGTAACACTAATGAAAGGCCGACTATACTGTCAAGACATAATTAAAATGTGAACTAATCTCAGTACAGAAAGGTACAGCATCTGCCTTTATCAGCCTCAGTCATGACTCACTGCTCTGTGGTGTAATAAGCCCGAATGAACATGCAGTTGGAGCTCAACCCACGCAACTTCACTCTCAATTAACAGTTACAACAGCAGGAGAGACATATCTTGCAGAAGCAACTGGAACCTTTTTCTTTCAGAAATTTCATTTCATTTCTTGCTAAAATAGTAGCAGTAAATATGCATAGATAAAGAATTGTACATTTGTAAGTATCTACCACAAAGTGCCATAGAAAATTTGATGTATGGTTAGCATATGCTGTATTGAATTGGAATATAGCTAAACTATGCTAAAGCTGGCATCATATTTCTTGTGTTAGGTGAATTTAGCATGTAACTTTATCTCATATGAGATTCAAATTATAATGACTTGGATTTGTGCTTTGTACTGGGTCCATGAAATGTATGGCACTATTTCTATTCCACCAGAAGAGATTGTTTGAAGGGGAAGAAGCATAGGTAGCTTAAGTGACATACAATGAGCAAACTGTGTGAGACAATTGTACAGAGACAACTTTAGTCAAAATCATTCTTATTTTTCCTTCTTTTTTTTTATTACCTTCAGCATTGTTAAAGCACTTTTCAGTCATTACAGAGTGTTCCATTATACTGTCTATCTCTACTTTTGTCCATAGCATACAGAGCCTTTCCAGCTGAAGACAGGCAGCTGAAGGGATTTGGGAGACTGCGGGTGACATACCAAGCTGCCTTTTGTAGTTAATCTGAGCCTATCTAAGGCACTATCTAAATGAGTTATGTGTTACTTTTATCTGAGCTGCTTACAACATGAAAATTGCTTCCTACATAAGGGATGGCATTGGTCCCTGTATGCATTGCTGTGCTGATGGATTTAAAAATCTAACCATATGTTACAGAGCATGATGACTGGCTAAGGAAATGAAATCACCAGCACATAAGCAAAAAACATAGATCTTGTTTTAAGATGCTTCTTTATACTTTTAGTCTTTAGAGCTGATGATCTGAAATAGTTCTATAATGTCACCATTAATGACTGCATTTGTTAGGCTCAAGTTCAGAAAGGTAGTCAAGCATGTGCCTTGCTTCAGCTGGGTCATTCTTAACTTAAGCAGATCTTGAACTTAAACTTTTTCTTCAACACCCAGAGTTTTATTCTTGAGTCAGTGGGCATAGGTAAGAGAATCATAGCAGTGCTCCGTGTTGGGATAACTAAAAAACCAAACTTTCAAAACAGTCTTGGGTTGATATTTTGAGAAATTACATGTCAATATTTACTACAACAACAAAAAAATCAGTCATTAATGTTGTAAGGTTGTTCCCAAAATGGACTCCTGGATTCTTTTTGAATGAAGGTTACTTCAATAACGAAACGCAGTTGCATGGTCCAGGGCATAGGTCCGAAGAAAACAATTCCCTCTGATTTTCCAATTATTTACACAGTGAATTCTTCTACATATGTATGAGATTCAAGATGAATCTCATCTTGATTCAGAAGAAGAAAGCCTGGGAAGATTCAGAGAAATTCAGTCTTAATTCTATTTGAATGAATAACCTCAGATATAGGAAATAACAAAATTCTGAGGTGAGATCTTATAATTTTAACATAACCACAAACAAACAACAAAAGTATCTTTCTCATCTCAAGGCCCTTATTGCTCATGCAAGAATGTAAAGAATATTATTCGAAATAAACAAAGCTTGTAAAACACAGCGTGCAACGGCAGGAATACCTGCCTTTTTAATGTGGTTCTTTGACAGAGGAAAACAGAGTGACAGAGACACTTGCTGCTGAAAGATATTAAAAAAACCAGTCCAAAAAGGAACTGTGCGTGATGATCTGTTGGATCAGCCAGTGTCCCTGGTCAGTGCATTCTGGGTATGTAAACAAAAGGCAGTGGCCACTGTCATACAACGTAAGTCCAGTTTACACTTTCCAGTTGCTACTCTCTGTCTACTTTCCTTAAATTAGGATATGATGAGACATATGAGTTTTACTTGCTTCCCTCCTTATCCTTTAGGAGCCTGTTGCAGAGCTGAGATTAGGGTACAAAGATCTCAGAGACCAAGTTTGAAAAAACCCCTAGACCAGCCCCATCCCTGGACGTGTTCAAGGTCAGATTGGATGGGGCTCTGAGCAACCTGGTCTAGTGGAAGGTGTCACTTCCCATGGCAGAGGTTTGGAACCAGATGATCTTTAAGGTCCGTTCCAACCCAAAACATTCTATGATTCTGTGATTCTGTTTGCACACCCAGACTTCTGCACCAAATCAGGGCATTTCTTGCTGTAAAGTTTGCAGAGGGAATTGCTAATGGTTTTTGTTTATTTGTATGCAGTAGTTAATACGCTATAGATAATGTAAATGCATGCATTGCAGACTGCACCAGTGCATACCCAAAATGTGACATTCAAGAAGATGAAATATTTCCAGAAATCTAATGCTGGATCTATGTGAGGCCAAATCAAGCAAGATTCTGTCCAAAATGTTGTTCCACTGCTTATGTGCCAGATTTTCAACCTCACTTCATTCAGGTGGCAGCTTTTGAACCTGAAAATTTAGAAAGCATGAAAAACTACATGAAAAAACCCCTACAATGATGATAGTTAATGCTAAAAATATTCTAATAAATCTATAGCGTTTCAGTGTTCATCTGCAAATGCACAAGAATTATCTGGACTCTGGTGAGTATATTAAAAGAACATATCTTTTAAACCTGCCGGTGGTATTTTATAAACTTGGTTTGAAACTAACCTTCCTTTGAATATGGTGAAAGTTTACAGGATACCTTTCAAATTCTGTGTGGCTAATAATTATTTGTTGACTAATGAGTAAAGGCTGTTCCAAAGCACCAGGTGATAGTGATCACATAATGAAGGAAGTGATGAAATCATGAACTGCTGTTTAACAAGACAGAAGTTTTCCTTTCAAGTTTTCTTCTATTCTCTTCTGATGAGTATTAATTCTGATTTTCTTCCCTATGTTGCCACAACATATATCATAGTGCTGCATGATATTTTTCAAATAAAAAAGAAAATCTTCAGTGTTCACTTTTTTAAAAGTACAATAATTTTTCTTTTCTAAGCATCTCATGTTGTTCTGTTTTCATCCAGAACCCCCATAAAATATTCCAAAAGGAATATTCCAAAAGGAATCTCCATAAAAGGAGATTCAGTCATTTTAGACAAGAATTTCTGAAATTCATTTAATAATAAGGGTCCGTTTTGAATCCCATGAAATAAAATCACCTTGGAAATTTTGTTTATAAGCTTATTGTTTTATTTTATTTTATTTTTTCTTTATTTTTATTTTATTTTTCTTTATTATGGCTTTAATGTTTTTAAGGATTTGGCTACCAAATAAAATGGCTTTTTTCTCTTAATTCATTACATGGATCCTGTGCTCTGTGAGCAGTTTCAAGAACTGAAGATGGGCTGAGTGTTGCTTTCTGATTTTTTTCAGTATATTTTCTAGATTCATTTTTGTATGAATTTGTAGGTTACCTTTTTAATTTAGGCTGATGAAATATGGGGTGTTTGGGGCTTTTTTTTTATTATTATTTTGGCTAACTGTGTGGTGTACTATCTGTAATTTCCTAGCAGAATTTACTGTGCTTCTTATATGAGACTACTTTTCCTTGTTTGTATTCTCTTTAATAATTCCCCTTTTTACAAGGAGGTATTGACACTCTCATGCACACACACATGTACATGCATTCTAATTTTTGGCTGGTTTTTGTGATGGTCCCACAGCTAGATTTTAGGTCTGTATGAAAATAAAATAGAATTCCAACTCTGAACATCTTTAGATTGTCGGTGTTTAACTCTGTCTCAAAGGTGTCAAAAGCCCAAGAACTATTTTATGTTGTACTGGGCAAGAAAGCTGAAAAAGAATTTGCAGCATCAAGGGATTAATTGTTATAAAGAGCTATTAATTCAGAATTTTGAACTCTTAAGGACTAAATTATAGACCATAGAGTAGTTCTTCAAGAACTGCTAATTTATATTGGCCACCAAAATTTATTACTATTAAAACCAAAGATAAATAGGCTCTGCCCAAGGCATTTTTTCAATTACGCTTCCTTTGTCCTGCAATGCTCTGTCTCATTAAGTGACTGATCCTGATCACAGAAAATTGCGCACTGCAGGATCAAAACCCAAAAGAATCAACCTTCTTGACTTTCTTCCCCTACCAAAGCCATTTTTATGCAAGCTTATAACTATGCTTCTATCTATAATCCAAAGTAAATTTAAGTCCTTTACTTCCTCACCGTTGCTTAGCTAGCTCTTCAGATTCTGACAAATTTGAGGGGTTTTATTCAGGTACTTTGATAATTTTAGGTATTATAAGCTACCTTTAAAAAATTGCAGGAAAGTTCTGCACTTGACTTAAGATAACAGAACCTGACTTTGTACAAAAGTGAGCTTTCTAATGTAGCAGTAGAGTACAAAAGATATGGAGAAAGCATCTTATGAAATATAAGATTAACTACGGGTATTCTTTCAATAAAAGAGTCTGAAAGTAAGTAGTTTGAAAGAGAGTATTTTTCCAGCAGGCAGTAAAATATCTTCAAGAGTAAGCAATGAAATGAAAGTCAGATCCTAGTCCTTTTAATTCAATTGCATGGATAATCCAGTTCTCTGAAAAGATTATTTTCATGGAAAACGGAAATAGAAAACGGAACAGTTAAAACCGGGGCTGAGTGAAAGTCAACTTTGCTTACTGCCAGATTCGACCAATGCTGTCTGTACCTCATTTTCATTACTGGTTTTCAGTATCACGAAGAAACTCCCCACAGAGAAAGATCTTTTCAAACAGACAACTCAGATGTTGGAGGGGAAAGGTTGGCAAAGGGGAAGAGGACCTCACATGAGGCCACAGGAGTGAATGGAAGCTGAAGCAGGGTGCCCATGAGCACCCCACTCCTACCAGCATTGCTTCTGCTGCTGGAGCTGGTGATGCCCAGACAGGGGTGAGCACAGAAACCCCTGGGGGGGACACATACTCACAGGCAAAGATCTAGAAATTATAAATAGAATAAATGTCAGAAAAACATTTAAAACCATCTAGAGTTACAGGATTTCCAAGCAGGGAGCAAATCTGTGATAGGAGACCATTCATGCTTCTAAGAGGCAAAAATCTTCAATGTTGTCACTTTTAGCATTTAACAGGTCCATCATCCTGGAATACACCTTTCAGCCAATATGCAGACCAGAAAATACTTGTTTAGAATCCCTCTTAGTACAGGTGCAATTTGTTGGGGGAAATTGTTTATGTCTGTGCTACATACAGCAGTCTCACTAACAAACCATGCTATCTTGACACTATTCGATGTGTATTTGCCAATATGATAATGTCTGCCTTTAGGTTTTACTAGTTTAGATAACCAACACACTCTTGTTTACCAAATACAACCTCTCAAGCCATTCTTGATGAGCACTGCCATGTTAGGAAAAGCTCCTTCTGCTGGTAGGTAGCTTTATTTCATTTTTATCTCCCTGTAGACACCAGGTACATCTCTGCATAATGTGCGTCTACAGCAATAGGATGGTAAAACAATGACCATGGATGGAGTCACACCCACATTTACCAGCAGAAATTCATTCAGTTGATCATTGTTTAGCAAACCTCTTTGGGCTTGTGTCCCAAACCAGTCCCCAGACCCCTTCTACCTATTGTCCCCTGTGAAACTTCTGTTGACACCAGCTAGCAGGACTCCATGGTGTGCACAGTGAGCATTAAGTAGCACAAACTACATTAGGCTGAACACACTTGGAAATCAGGTGGTTTACTTCTTTCTGCCATGAACTCGGCTCACTGCGTGATTCCAGGTTGAAGCTGAGCAACAATGTACAGTGAATATGGTGGTTGGGCCTCTGCTGTTTATAATTTTTCCACTAATAAAATCAAAGTTTTCTTGACTTGAACTGCTTCCACTTTATTAAAAGACAGCATTTTAGAATTTCTTGGCTGTCTCCTATTTTCCTGGCTAGAGTTCCCAGGCAGACTTGGTGTTGTCAGGTGCTGTCCTCAATTCTGAGCGAAAAGGGGAAAAAGCAACTTTTTTTCTCTGCGACTTGAAGGATCCCTTTTCTTCCAAGTTGTCTGATGCCTTTCTCACAGTCCTCTCTTTTCCTATGAACAAGACTTTTTCTAACACCTTTTAGGACATTTTCTTCTTTTCTACCACCAGGGTATCATGTATTAATTTGCTGCTTTCTATGAAATTTAGCTGTTCCTCTTCTGATACCAATGTGCTTCTAGTGGCTGATTTCTGGTCCAATCAGCGTGCTGCTTTGAGATTTTTTGGCAACTAAGATGCCAATTAACCATTCCAAGTTGGAGTCTCTAGGCTCCAGAAAATGTCAAAGCCACACACCAATAATGGAGACTTTCATGAAGTTCGCTTACATTCGTGTGCTTGCAACCCACAGAGTTCAGGTGTGTCCAAGCCAAAACCATATCCCTCCACATAGCTTTAGACATGGTGTGAGTCATTTTTTCCTCTACTTGCAGATGTGGGAGTGTCAGGTGCTGATTTACTGTAAGCCTGAGGAGCCTTTTCAGCTACCTCCTATTAATACTAACCACCACAATGCACATTCACATGTCCATGCAGCAACCCCTCTTAAACTGGTGGTGCATTCATCCTTAGAGCATCCTAGTTTGAAGGTTAATCCATTTGCTCTTGTTTTTATCATGTATCAACAAGACTCTCCAAGTCAGAGGAATCACTGGGACATTTTTTATCCAGTTGAGCAATCTGACCTAGATTCTTCTGTTGTGCTTCCTGGAAAGAAAACATACTTTTTGTAATATTTTGTCAGATGTTCCGCTCAGACCTCCTGGAGTAATTTCTATGACCTTGATCACACTTCTTCAGTCAATCTTACTGGGATGTGACATTTCATACTCATCTCTCAGAGTATCTCGAAACAGACCAGCACAGAGACACACACTTGGAGACCACAGAACAGCACATTATGATAATGAGCTGTGAACTCTCTCAAAATTGACTTCAGGAGGCAAAGGGATATATTTGAAAGAAGTGCTAACTTGAACAAATACAGTTTTATTGGAGGAGCTTGGTAGGCTTATTACCACATTACGTGCAGCATGCGCATCCTGGATCATGCCATACAGATGCTCCTTGGCAGGTTTTTCATTCTGTGCACAACCAGGAGCTGTAACTGTCTCTGAAGTCCACCCTGAGTTGCTGGTCATGGCCACTGAAGCACAACCTGAAATTCTGCAGCTTCCATGTTGTTGTGGAATTTGGCCTTTGGCTATAAAAGATGTTTTACAAGGGGTGAACACATTGCCAGACTATTAGTTGTACTGAATTTCAAGCACCTAATTTAGTTTTCTCCTAGACTTCTTCTTTTAGGAGCTTGGACGGAGGATCAGGTCAAGGGCTACTAAGAATTGCTAAGTTAGGCTTTCACGCTCTATAGCAGCTAAGTCTCTCCCCACTAGCTAAGAGTTAAGAAACTGAGGAGCCTATCTTGTCTGTTAGATGGTTTGCACATATCCCCTGACAAATATGCAACCAGAAGTCACAAGACAAATTTCAACCAGATGCCTTTGAACTCAGTCAGAATTTCACTTGAGGAAGGCTTCAGGACAGTCGTCAGCCACTAGAGACAATTGATATCCTAGAAGATGTATTTAGAACAAATAATTTTTCCATGTATTGCAGATGAAACAATACAGTAATATAACATTGGCAACCACTATGCATTCTCTTTTCATATAATTGCATAATTACGTATTTCATCCAGGAACTGGTTTTGTGCTGCATCTTCATTTTAGACTTGGAAGTGCTTTTTTTAATAAGAGAAGTGGCAAAATATCAACCAAATACATTTCCTTAATTTTTTAAATAATCCAGTAGTATCAGAAAATCATAAAGCAACCTGGATAGTCAGATACACATCACATACTTCTATAAAGATCTGTATATGAATTACATTGTTGATATTGGGTAAAGAATTTTGTTATGTTAGAATCTGTTACATGCTGTTACCATGTAAATTATTTGGCTGGCACTACTGACAGTTTGTCTAACTGGATTGCAAGTTGCTTATTAATGCAGTGTTGGAAAATCATGTAAAACTATCATTCTTCTGAGAACAAGTCAATATTTATCTACATTTAGATGATGCAGCTGCCATGGTGATAGAAGGGGCTATGAGGGAGTCAGAAATGCCTAGTTCCCAGGTTCTTGTTTCAGGCATGGTGTGCTTATGGCTTTCTGGCAGGTATGTTCCCCATACAGCATCCTGGAAGGTTCACTATATAGCACCTTGGAAGAACCCAAGGTCCCCCAAGGTGGCACTGCTCCCAGTGCATATGGTACCCTAAGTGTAGCATTTTGTTCCTAAACAGACTACAAAAGGTTTCTGTGCATAGTGAAGTGGGGCAAAGAGGATGCTATTCCGGCTCCTCAAGATATTTGTCCATCTTAGCCATATTAAACTAAGTGTCCCTAGTCTTCTTTTGGGGACATTATTTCACATTGAGTCTTGATTTTGTCAGTCTCATCTGTCCTCTTCAGGCATCCCTCTTTTTCCCTCTGCTGACTTTAGAAACAGATAATTTAAAAACATACACATGAATAAGACAGGGCTCTTCCTCTTAATGTCTTGCATGGAACTCCAAGTTGTCTGTGGCCAATGTGAAACACAGTTTATGTACCAGACACCAATTCAAGCCCATGCCATTTTGGAAATAGAATCATAGAGTAGCTTGAGTTGGAAGGAGCCTTTAAAGGTCATCTGATCCAACTCCCCTGCATTATGCAGGGACATCTTCAACTAGATTAGGTTGCTCAGAGCCTCGTCCAATTGGACCTTGAATGTTTCCAGGGACAGAATATCTGCCACCTTTTTGGGCAACCTGAGCCGGTGTTTCACCACACTCATCATAAAAAAATTCTTCCTTATATTTAGTCTGAATCTATCCTCTTTTAGTTTAAAGCCATTACCCCCTGCCCTATCACTACAGGCCTGCTAAATAGTCTGTTCCCATCTTTCATATAAGCCCCCTTTCAGTCCCAAAAGGCTGTTACAAGATCTTCCCAAAGCCTTCTCTTCTCCAGGCTGAACAGCCCCAATTCTCTCAGCCTTTCCTCATAGAAGAGATGTTCCAACCCTTTAATGATCTTGGTGGCCCTCCTCTGGGCTTACTACAACAGGCCAATACCCTTCCTGTGCTGAGGACCTCGGAGCAGGATGCAGTACTCCAGCTGGAATCTCATGAGAGTGGGGTACAGGGGGAGAATCACCTCCCTGACATACTGGCCATGCTGCTTTTGGTGTAACCCAGGACAGGATTTCCTCTCTGGGCTGCATGACCTTGCAATGGGTCATGTCCAGCTTTTCAGCCACCAGTACCCCCAAGTCCTGTTCTGCAGGACTGCTCTAAATCCCTTCATCCCCAACCTATACCAGGGTTCCTCCACCTCCTTGTCTGTCAACTGAGAAGGAAAAGGCAGAGGTGGAAAGGAAAGGGGAAAATATCCAGGGCAGCCACACTACAAAAGGTCAGGATTCACTCACACACCCAAGGAAGACAATCACCACCAGACCTCATTGTGCAAACTGCAGTGGCACCGTGAAACAGCCGCCTGCCGTGCCTGAAGGTCAGTTTTCACTGTGCATCATTCTGTTTAACAAAAAATTAGTCTATGCTCCTAAGATCTGACACTGATAGTTTTCTCTGGAATGTTAGCATACATCAATCAGCTCCTTCTCAGAACAATAGGAGTGCTTGAAACAAGAATAAATTCCATTTTTGCTGGTCATGGCAGCTGTGTGTTCAACAGGAATACAGATAACTCTCTCAGCTGATTGACGACATCTCTGCCCCAAAGTCAAGACAGAGATGCAAGTATGCAGCCTTCAGGTGGAGAGCAAGGAGTCCTTGACTCATTATCTTCTGAGTTTTAAATCTGTCAGCCCTTCCTCAGGAACAACTGCATGGTGTTTATATAGCTGTTAGAGCCAGGAGATGGAGAACATATGGGACACCAAAATGTGACTTGTATATTAAAGTATCCTGATGGCAGTCTGCTAAACAGCAGCAGCAAACTGGGAAGACATACGTGAGTCCTGCACTGTTGCCATCACCCAGAGACATTGTTACTGGAAAAGTTGCACAGTGAAGCAAGGAGCTAAGAGGAAGCTCACCCCAAGGAAAGGAAGCAAAGGAAGCAGGTACTCTGATCCTTTGGCCCAGGAGGTCTAAAATAGCTGCCTGAAACCTGATCATGGGATTTTGCACCAAAAGAAAATGTCATCTGTCAGGGTTCTTCTCTGACTGATCTGATGTTAAGCCACATTGTAGATTAAGGGTAAACAGAGGCTGATAAGAGCAATCCAACAGCAGGAACTCCTCTCTGGCAGAGGCCATGAGGTCCCTGCGGATGGAAATCCCTAACTTTGGTCTCTAACTTCAGAGCAGACACTGCACGGTGTCATTCAGCTGTGTAAATCCAACACACAGAACACTTTTTTTGTTTGCAGTTAGAGACCCACCTGTCATAACAAATAGATAAAAATAAACCTTTTTTTAGTTCAGATTTAATTGGAGCTTTAATTGGAGCTGAAGTTTATCCATTTAAGAGCAAATTCAAATGATTCCCACTCCTCTCTAAGGAATATGAGAACATTAGCTACTTTTAAATAACAAAGAGATCAAACACAAAATCTGACAAATGCCACGCTAATCACCCAAGTTTCAGGCTATCTACCTGCTGAAATGTCCCCAGCTACATGAGTATGTTCCCATAGTGAAGGGAGAGAGAGAAAAGAGAAAGAAAAAGATCAGTAGATAAAGGAAAGACCTCAAGCTATGAAACCAGATAAGCACCACAGGCAGGACTTAGATGCCTATACGCTGAATAAAGCTTTACTCTATGAGTAATCCTATAGCTATTAGTATGCCAAATGATGAGGAAAAGAATTGTTACTGTGTGACTAAGAAAATCACAGTTTGGCCAATACTCAAATGAGAATGAAAAGTTCTTATCAGCAAAAGAAATTAAAGATTTTTTTTAAAAGCAATCTTAAAATACTTTTAATGTTTATTTATATTCAAAAGAAAAGTATCATGAGCCTTAATTTTTCCAGTGTTTTCATTGTTAAGGAAGAAAGCTTTATAGCTTTCTAAAACCTGATGCACAAACCACCATGACTGTCAAGTAAGATTTTCTTATAATACATCATCCGCTTCTTCAGAAAGAAGAAGACAATGGTCTGTATACAAAATAACCCACACATTATTATGTCTTGATCAGAAAAAGGAAAGGGTAATTTTAGACATCTCTTTATTTGGCAGCTTTGCAGAATCTTGACTAGACTATGAATTATCTCGTTTGAACAGATCCATATCAGATATGTAATTATACTTCCCAAGGACAAACCCACCCAAATCAAAGCAGGTATCATCAAAAGTCATGCAACATCTAGGCTAACCCTTGAAATTCAAAACATTGCAGTACCAAGAGCATTTTAATAAAGAAGGATGTTAAACAAACTGACTGCCTTCTCCAGTTTCTTTCAGTTAGTTACATGATATAGGATATGTTCTTTCCAAGTCCAGAAAAGACTCCAGGTACCTTCTATCCTCCAGCTAAGGAAGAATATATTAGGGTATGTTATCACCAAATATACACAGTGTTGGGATATTGTAATTACAACAGCATTATCAGCTTTGAAAAAAAAAAAGTTGAAGTCTCTACTTTTAACTGGGATCAGGTGGAAATAATGACATGGAAAAAAGCCCTATTCTAATTGAAATACTGCACTGGAATGTAAAGCAGAATTTCTTTAATCCTATCTGTGCGTTCAAACTGCAAACATCTAACCTGTGATTAATCATTACATAATCCAAACCTTTTCTCTTTAATCTTCAAGTTAATGGAGGAAAAATAATCTGGATCAATAAAACTGTAACAGCTTGACAGATGCAGTAGATACACGCTAAGCTAACATGGCACATCTACAGTCAGTTGCAACACTTAATCTATCCATGTCATTTTCTTGGGAAGAACATAGGTTTGTGTAGCCCATATTCACTCCTACTCTAATGACTCCAACCTGTGAACCCTTACAGACTTCGGCTTATTTCTCATGCAATCAGTGGCAGTGAGTAATAGGTTTCAGCCAGCAAGCGTTTACAGAGTAAAGCAGAGGGTGGAATCCAGTCTATCTCACCGAAACTTTAGACATGTTTTGTCAGGGCTATTAGAGGCAAGGAAAGGGCTGATTCATCACATCTAAATTTGCTTTATGCAAGGATAGAACTTCAGAAAACATATCCCACCATGTTTGGTGTCTTCCATTTCTCCTGTCTTCAGAGGAGCTCATGAACTTAATAGTCTCAAGCTGTGCCGGGGGAGGTTTAAGTTAGACATTAGGAGGAATTTATTCACAGAAAGGGTGATTCGACATTGGAATGGACTGCCCAGGGAGGTGATGGAGTCACTGTCTCTGGAGGTGTTCAAGGAAAGACTGGATGTGGCACTCAGTGCCATGTTCTAGTTGACAAGGTGGGGTTCAGTCATAGGTTGGACTCAATATCAGCCTGATTGCTTCTGTAACTCTTCAAGGGAGATCCAGTCCTTCCAAGCTTTCATCTTCACCTGATGGTATAAGGAACCAGCAGCAATTTCCAGGTGTCTGTGACTTCTGAAAGGAGTCATGACCTTCTTCAAAGGACCTTGAAAGTGTGTCTAGTGAGATGCTGCAGCACAATCCCTGATGCAGGCTGTGAAGTGATACCTGGCAATGGGCCCTGGGTTCTGCTTGGGGAGGGGAACCACACATACCCACCCTCCTGGCAAATGCTCCCAACACAAAACAAAGCACAGGGTGCCCCAGGGGATCACCCAGCTGTCATGTGTCTGGGAGTGGCCCGTAGGTAGCCACAGTGCCTGAGGCAAAGCCCATGGGAGCCCATCACCACCCAAGAGGGGGCCATTTTGAACCGTGCCTCTCTAAAACACACACACACACACACACACACACACACACACACACACACACACACACTCCAGCCAGGAGTAGATGACCTGGGAAGATCTGGAGAACATGATATCAAAACTAGCTGCAGTGAGGATTTTGCAGTGGTAGTCCTATGTAAAACATGAAAATATCCCTTAACTGTTTTGGAGCACTAATAATCCCCACATATCTCCTGATTCGTAACTGAAATGCAACCTCTCTCTTGTCCCGGAATTCTGCTCTTCCTTTTCCATAGGAGGCCAGCCCTGGTGACACTGGGGAGTCCTGTGCAGCAAGGAAAAGCAAAGACTGTAGATAACAACTGTACTGGGCACCTGGGCAGAGAATTTTCTCTTGGTAGTGTTGTCATTCTATAGCACTCACAGTATCAATAAATTCTTGGA
The DNA here is from genome assembly GCF_003945595.2 of Pipra filicauda. Taxonomy (NCBI): domain Eukaryota; kingdom Metazoa; phylum Chordata; class Aves; order Passeriformes; family Pipridae; genus Pipra; species Pipra filicauda. The sequence continues at coordinate 577,751 of NW_024104543.1, forward strand.
AGCGCCTTTAAAGTCCTTATTCAGAAATAAAAGCTTGATTATTTTTCGCCCATATTATTTGTTTTCCTGAAGTATTAAAATCATTGAAGAGACATTCTGACTTCTTTTGGGATGCAACATAAAAAAATTAGTGATGCTATTTATTATTCCCACCATAAAGAAAAAGAATTTCCATAGTATCCAGTTAGATTATTTTCTCATTTCTTTCTTACTACAGGAACTTTATTTTGAATATTACTGAATATTTTGCTTCACCTGCTCTATAAATTAGTCTCATCTGAATGAGTTTCAACCCTTCCTAAATATATGGCTTTCACTGCGTTTGTATTTGTATCACAGCAGGTGTCTATGTCAGTTTTGTTTCTCTTCATTTAGCCCTTGCATTTTCAGTTGCTGCAGAAAGAAATTTATGGCCGAATCAGCAAGGATAATGTTGGTCTGTTTAGGCACAATTTGTGGGGAGACCAACTGAAGGTACATTGCCTGGCCTTTGTCTTTCTTAAAGTAATTTCTTCTGTTGAGATAGTTTTGCTGCAATGGTGGTATTCCTACCCAAAAGAGTATGAAACTTTAAGAACTGTGAAAGATGTGGAAAGCAAAGGAACAGCAGTGTTTTCTTCTAATAAGAAGAACCAACATCAGTACTCCATCTCTAGGAAGTGGTAGGCATGGGAAAGGAGTGGAATGATTTTGACTAACATGAGCACACATCTGCAGCTTTGTCCTACTGTGAAATGGAGCTGATGTGCAAAAGGGACCTTCCTTGTTTTGCTCATCATTGCCAGCTCTTGTGGCTTAGTGTGACCCCTGTAATATTATCTGGTTTTCTCTTCTTTCTCTGTGTTTCTCTTCTGTTTTTCTTTTCCTCAACTCCTTGGGGCATTTGTGTGTGACACTTTCAGCTTCTACTTGTAGAGTAAAACTGAAGCTTTCTTGACAGGAGAGAGAAGCAAGAAACAAGACCCAAGTGTATCCTAATAGCTAAAGAGTCCAGAGGCAAATAAAACATACACAATTACTTTAATGAATATCATGACTCCTATGCCAGCTGTGGGAATTTCTGACCAGACTGATGATCTTTAGCATGGCATCTTACAATGCTCCTTAATAATGCCCTAGTCAATCATCTTTTATAAACATCTTTCATTTTATGGTATTTCTCTTCGAACTCTGCACTGTGGAGGTCAATAAAGCTATCACGATCCCAGGGAGGAGAGAAACTGGAATAGTTTGTTTGGACTCACAAGTTCATTTTTAAAGGGTTCAGGGTTTACATATTTAACAGGGAGTTTACATATTCATGGTATTAACATTGGGGGGTTTCACAAGGATGAGGTAAGGGGGAAACCCAGGTTAACATATTTTTGCGGTCTTAGGAATTACCTCATGGGAAAAACCCTATTTTATCTTGGGGGATTTACAGGTGGGATTAGGTATTGGATAAACATATGCGAAGGGTTACAGAGTATACACACAAGGGGGGAACACAGTGGGTTTTATACAGAGGTCTGATGAGATTAGGATGTGGATTCTCTGGCTTGGGCAGGACATGAGATAACATCATGTAAGGAGTTTCTTTACATCCTGTTGAAGAAGGCACGAAGAGTCCACAGAGATGAGGTCAGGGAAAAGAGGTTTTCCCAGCTTCTGTTCCCCATGGCCTTCTGCAGAGACCACTCAAATTTCTTTCTGTAGATATCATTTTTTGGAACCCAACACTGCACAGCCCCAAGTATATAATGTTGGACTCAGCCATGTGAGACTCTGTTACTGATCTCAAAAAAAATTGTAGTTATTAACCAGTTCATGTTTGTAAACACAAATAAAAAGTGTTATAAAAAAGGCTGATTATAGTGGTCACTGTTAAGGTATGTGGTTTTGCCTTTTGTTTAAATAGTTACCATGGTATTATCTATGTTAAGGTACCATGGTAACTTTAAACACTTGGAAATGGAAATTATATGCACGTTAATGTTGAGCACTGCACTGTTAATTGCATAACTCAGTTTTATAAGGATGGAAACAAACAAGATGAGAAACTCTGTATGAGATATAAAGGAAGCAAAGAGAAAACAGGAAATCTGTAAGAGTAAAAATACTGTATGGCCTCTAATATCCTGAATTCTGTTTAGTTCCGTATACTGTGTATAAGAGCTACTGAAATAAGACCTAACAAACCCATCAATGTCTTTCACTAAACAATCAGAATATAAATCTCCCCTCTTGCATCCCCAGAAATGTGTCTTATGTCTTCACTTAACACTTATAGACCCCCTCACTAAAGAGGAGGTTAGAAAGGAAGGCCAAGACTTTCCAAAGAATGCTCAAGATGAATGGTAACAAAGGTTGTTCAGAAATTTTATTCCTATTGGAGAAGTGCCACCTGCACTCATTGTTAATATTTGAAAAATTAATTGTACTTGCCAAAGACTCTTTCAAGATAGATGCTTCAATTCCTTTTTTGAAGTGGGATGAACCTTTCCTAGAAAGAGGACAGGTTTCCAACAAATACTAGGTATGCAAAAGACCCCTTACTTTCCATTAATTCTTTGGCAGATCCTGCATGGCTGGAGCATCATAATGCACTGTTGCTGTAGGTCTTACCTGAGGAAGGTAGGTCAGTAATAAGGACCAAAAGGTGAGGAAGAGGTTAAGAAGCTGATACAGGTGAGATCTGAAATAGGTAAGGACAGCAACTGTATCTGTCCCCAGACAGGATATGCTGCGTTAACACTCAAAAGAAAGCAAAAAGAACTGGGTGATCCAGTTCTGTACTACTGATCTCATTCTGTATTTCTAAGATTAGCATTAATATTTATTTTATTCTATGTTCCATTACAAGTCCTATTAAAAAAGCTTTACAGGGTTTCATAATACATTATTAGAATTTTCTCCACCCATGGAGTTAAATAAGTTCTGTTTCACTTCTTAAAGTATGGTGTGTAATATATGACTGGGAATCAATGGCCATATCTACTGCACATATAGAACTGGACATCAGCCAGATATTCCAGACACATGTCTAGTTCCCAGAGAGCATTTGCCTTAAGGAGTGGTATCTGAAGAAATTTTATAACTGCCCAGTATCATGGTTACCTCTTCTCAGTATTTGTGCTCTGAGGTGTCTCATCACTTTTTAGATCAAATTTGCTCCAGCTATTTCCTGGCATCCACTTTGGGTACCTGATTTTTTATTATCATTCTTTGGACACTGACACGAATGGTGAAATAGTTATTAAACAGTGCTGCAGCCAATGTATCACCAAAGATAGTCTGATATGTGCTGCTTTATAAAATTCCTTCCACAAAGTGCACAGCTGATGAGAGTGTAAGAGGGCAGATATGCAGAAAAGCCAATTAGTTTTGTCTTAGGTAATATAAAATACATACTGGAGACTGTTGGATTCAGGCAGCTTAGGCATTATTTTATGATATATTCACTAACCTGAAATCAGAATGTCTTGAACTGTTAGTGATAAAAGTGTGAGACAATAAGGAAGTAACAACGGCGTCAGCATCTGGGATAGAGAAAAGTTCTAGAAAAATCAAGTCCATATGAAAGTACTTAAGCAAAACCCATCCTTAAGGTTGTACTCCTCATTATAGCAAACAGACCTTGCACAGAGCAGGTGAGACAGCAGCGTGCTGATGCTGCTGAAGTCCTGCAATCTTCACAGTAGAGCTTGAAGACTGAAATTAAGTATGAGATAAATATTGGAGTAAGCTTGATTTTAATAACATATCCAGGATGGCATCACCTAGCAGGAAGGAAAGCTATAATAAGATCCTATGCCTAGAAGCTGAATGCTGACAGAATTCAGTCTAGAAATAAGACTCTGAACTTTAGATGCCGGAGTGATTAACTACTAGAATAGCATGCACGGAGATGAGTAAATTCCTGCAGACAAAGACCATTCATTTTTCTAAATGACAGAACTTCAAAGAGGAGTGCTGAGCACAGTGCAGAAATTACTGAGTGCATTTTTCTGGCAAGTGCCATGTGTCATGGAAAAGGTCATACCAGCCCATCAGCACCACACCTTCAGGTTTTCACATTGTCTTCATTTGTTTCATCATCACAAGTACTCCAGAGGTCTACACGGCTGCTAAAGGACCACAGGCGTACCCAGCTCCACCACCGCTTTTTGGGACATGGTCTCATTGCAAGACTGAAACTTAGATCAGATGAATTGAAAATTTCACAGGTTTTTGAACTAGCATGGGACTACTTTCAAACTAAACAGAGTTGCTCATCTAGATTTTAAAAATCTGTAGGTTCATCTTCTTTGACACAAAATCTTCTAAATAAGGCTTCCGATATTTCTTTTGGACAGAAATAGTAAAAATTAAACTAGTAGAATGTAGTTTATGACAGAAATCTCCAGTATTGCTGAATTAGGAACTTTCCTCCTAATATGTTCAGTTTCTGCCTTCTCAGGAAGACAAGGTATCTCTGGCATGTATCTAAGCGTATCAGAAGATGTCTTTCAATGAATGTTTAAGACATGCTTTAGAGATATTGCTGAACTGGGGACAAGAAAAGGGAAAGTTTTTGGCCATTGTTCTCCCTCCCACCTCTTACCTTCCAAGATGAGCTAACTGATCCCCTCTCTTTACAGAAATTTCAGAAAAATGGCAGGAATTCATTTGTTCTATGTTTTCAGACCATACAGCAATGTCTATGTCTTTTCGCATTTTCTGATGGTGCAGCAGTAGCTAGAATAAGTAATTTCACTGGGTCCCTGTCTATCCCCAAGCTCAGCAAGGTGTTTTCCTTTTGGCTAGAGAATATCTTCAGTGATTCATTGTCTTTTGCATTGTGTCTTTGTGAAACTACAGACTATTAAATTTCACCAGGTTTCACTTTGTGTATATGAATTTTTTAGGGTTCGAGATTCAAAACGAAAAGTCAGGATCTGAAATTTGGGATGAACTACAGCTGGCCAGTCTCATTAAAAAAAAAAAGAGGTTTATAATGAAAAAAGAGAGAAAGAGCCAACAATTCTACATAAATATACATTTAGAGCAAAACTCCATCCTTACACAGATTTTTGATTTTTCAGTCAGTCTATAGCATCACTTTCAAATAATTAATGAGCACAGCTCCCTGAGACCTCAAAACCTGCTTAGTTTGTTTTTTATCTGTGTCAAATCCATTTTTCTACAGCAGCTTTGGGGTAGATTCCTGTAGTTTGTGCTAGGAATTTTAACCTCACTGAAAAGCTTGTACAGGTCAGAGTTAGACAAAAGATGACAAAGCTCTGTTATTGTGAAGCAATGTTGCTCAAGAGATTCTATTATATGTCTGTCTCTCAATAAGCTGAAGCATCAGATTCTTGCATATATGGATTAACTTTCAGTCAGTATAGATAAAAGACTTAGGGGTGTTACTTTCCCTAAATTCTCTCACACTTTTTTTTTCCATTTTCTGTGGCTGAGCAGTACACATGTGGAAAGGGAAGAATGCGGATGTGGGTGAAAAAAAGTACAGCAGTCACCTTTTCCAAGTCAAAGCACAAAATCTCCTGTAGCTATATCAGAGATCATGGCAAGGACATCGTGCCAAGCACTGCTTGTCCCTCATTGATGGAACCCCACTACCCTCAGAGCTTTCTGGAAAAAGGCATTTTATCAAAGCCTCTGCCAAGCCTTAGCAGTTATGTCAGATTTTGTCCAATGATGATGATTAAGAGCTTCCCCCTTCAGAAAAAGCAAAGCATATTCTGACCTGAGACACTAGCGCCAGTAGTGCCTGATCCAGGAGACAGGTTCCAGTAGCTGCAGCTGCTGGTAGCTGCAACACAGCAGTCAAGGATGGGCATCTTTGTCCTCATACACCTGGTGGTGAGTCAGGGAGAGGGGCTCGTGGGATAGACAATGCCTGTTGTCACCTGCCCTCTCCAAGGAGACATCAACTTTCCTGAAGTCCTGCAGCAGAACCTGGCAGTCAGAGCAGGACATCACCTATGTTGTCTTTCCAAAAGCTCTCCAAAACCAGTGGTAAAATGCAGGAGACTAAAAGGGAAAAAAATTCACTGTTTTTTTCAGTGCAAGAACTACAGGGTGTCAAAAAAAAGGCCAGCTGAAGCTAGGTGGCAAACTCAAAATGAACAAAAAGTGATAGTCCTCATCTACTTATGACCACAGGCCAATGCAGATGATAGCAGCTTACAGAAGTTCGTAAAGAAATTGGATGAATTCATGGATGAAACACCCCTCTTGCACTATTAAATAGACAGCTGGTAGACAGCCAGTACTGCTGGCTCAGGAAGCAACTGCAGCACAAATCACTGAAGCCGTAAGACTGGGCCGGGGTAGCGTCACTATATGCTTGTCTTGTTTTTATGCTTTTCTTAAGCATCCTCTTGTTCACAGTCTTGGATACAGGCTTCTGGACCTCTGATATGATCCAGTTTATGGTTATTCTCATATTCTTCAGATAGTCTTGGCCAAACCTATGAGGTTGAGTAAAATTTATAATTTGTATGAGTGTGATATACTGCAGTAAATAATCGAAGACAGGCACATAATTAGGTTTTGATTATTCGTATGTTAAAAGTAACTAAAATAATACCATACAAGCTGTTTCCCACTTTTTACTTGACTACACTAATTTCTTTTACTAATCTGCCCACATGACTATCTTTCTTATTACTGCACTGTAATATCTGTAATATCTCCAAAACAACTGGTGAAATACAACCAGGGGGTGGGAGGTTTGGATACAAAGTTTGCAGTTTGATTCCGCTCCATTTGGGGAAAAAAACCCTCAAACATTCTAATCTGAATTCTAATGCCTGGTCAAAGGTCTGGAGCACAAGTCCTATGAGGAGAGACTGAGGGAGCTGGGGTTGTTTAGCCTGGAGAGGAGGAGGCTCAGGAGAGACCTCATCACTCTCTACAACTACCTGAAAGGAGGTTGTAGCCAGGTGGAGACCCATCTCTTCTCCTGGGCAGCTAGCAGTAGGACAAGAAGACACAGTCTTAAGCTCCGCCAGGGAGGGTTGGGGTTGGACATCAGGAAGTTCTTTACAGAAAGGGCATTGGAATGGGCTGCCCAGGGAGGTGTTTAAGAAAAGACTGGATGTGGCACTCAGTGCCGTGGTCAGGTTGGCAACATGGTGTTTGGTCATAGGTTGGACTTGATGATCTCAGAGGTCTTTTCCAACCTAATTGATTCTGTGATACTGTGAGAGGCTGAGATACAGCTGTGCAGTGATTCCCAGGAGAAGTGGTTCCAGCTGGCTTTGGCCCAAGCTGTGCCAGGAACCGGAGTAAAGTTGTCAAGAGTCTGCACCCAACTGGAGACTGGTGGACAACCCCTTTGGGAGGAGAGATATCAGGGTAAGACAGTTTTCTTATGGGGACAAAAGTCCCATTTCATTTGCCAGTTTAGTTGCAGCCTGCAAGTCTAGATGCAAAATTATTTGCAAAACAGAAAATAGGCTGAGAACACACTGAAGGCAAAAGGAGTCTTGCCTTTTGTGTTGATGGATTTTGGACCAGGCCTGCTGTTTGAAGCTACAGAAATCCTAAAAGAACACAAAAACTATCCATCAGTTCTGTGAGGAGTAAAAGCTCATAGGTGTACCAGGCATTTTAACAGATGATTTGTGGGCTTCTGTTGCAAAAAATCAATTAAATTCAAGGGAAGCAACTTTTAGGATTGAAAAAGTGGGAGTTTAAAGTGATTACTCATTTCTGGATCTCTTTTTCTCATCAGGGCAACACAGCACTGCAGCTGATAATGCAGCAGTTTACAGCACCGAAGGCAACTACTGCACTATTCATTGTTCCCTAAAGCTCACAAGCAACCGCCCTGCAAGGTGCAGCTTGAAGTTAATGGCTTGCATACACCAGAACCATATGAAAGTCTTAAAACCACTGTGATTTCTCTATTGTATCATGTTACGAGAGCACTGCTGTACCAGTGTTCCAGTACAATATTCATGTGATGCAGATGTGTTAAGCTTTTACGTCCTTGTTTCTATTTGTACTGAGGACTTCAAAGAATCCCTGAATGGTCCAATAACCTTAAATTCTCAGAAACATTCAACTTGACCAAAAATGTCTGGACTATCCAAAATAATTTTTTTATCAGGTGAACTGAAAAAGATCCAAACTCCTTTTTTGAAGTATGGCTGTATTTTATACAGACACGCAAAATTTCGTGTAATAGGTAACAAATTTTTAAACAGTGAGGACTTAAATAACAGTAGTTTTGCACCAAATATCCTAAATCTATGACCTCCAGAAATGGTCTCCTGGCAAAATGAAATCATAGTAAATACTTTGTAATGCTCTTCTCTCTCTCTCTCTCTCTCTCTCTCTCTCTCTCTCTCTCTCTTTTTTTTAATATATTTATAGTAGGCTTGCTGATTTTGGGGTAGAGTTCAAGTGAGGAGGGGAGACTGTTTTCAGTCTAACTGTGGGTAAGTGCTATCTACTTCAGAGGGTACTATGGGGCTTAATTAATATTTACAGTGCCTCAGGAGTCTTACCCACATTAAAGGTATAATAAGAACTATTGCTAATTAACTTCTTACTAAAAAGCAAAGTTTCATGAAGTTTTAAAGCAGAACAGTGGATGAATTTGTAAACTCCATTTATTTAAATCCCTAGAGTAGGAAAAGTTAGTCAGGAAAGTGGTAAAAATCTTCAATTAATTTTCTTCAACCTGAGGGATTTAATTAGGATGTTAGGAAAAACCTGCAAATTTCCTGTGGGTATTTCTTATTTAATTTTCAGTTTCTTAAAGACAGATCTTGAAGCTTAGAGCAGATTTGGTAAGCCTCAAAGAGAGTAATTCAAAAATAGATGTTAGTTTATTAAAATTGAACTGGGTATGGATCAAATTATCTAGACAAAATTCAACAGCTACGTGCAGCATTTTATGCTATTTATATTCTGTAGTTTTTTTGCTTTGAATTTCTTTAAAAAGGATTGCTTAGGATCATAGGATATCTCTTACTAGCATATCATCTCAAGCACCATGTAGAGATATGTGAGCTACCTGAAGAGCTAACTCAAGTGTTGGAAGTTACATACCTCTGCTAGCTCAGAATTATATCTGAGTTAATTAGTCCTAGGGAGAAGAGGAATATATAAGCTTCAGTGGAGCACAGCATGACACAGTGATACCAAAGCTACCTACTCTAGACTGATTAGAAGATTTTGGGGGTGAAATGCAAATAGTGCAAGATTTATATGCTGTTTAGCCATATACAGGTGCTCCCAATGAAAAGAACCAACAGAAAACTTGAGGGCATTTATGCAGACTCCATACTTCCTGCCACACAATATGTTGTTTGTTGTCATATTTTATTCATAAATAATTTGAGCCCACAAATAATGTAAGAGTTTGCTACAGAAATCACTAGGGAAGTGCAAAGTAGTCCCTCAGAGGTGCTAGATGTGGATTTCTAGACACCCTCCTCCATAGATGATCAAGCAACCAATAAACATGTGTGAGGACCCTCCATGTCAATGCAGCAAAACTGTTCTCCAGAAAATCATACCAGCTTGGATGGGATTCAATGAAGTAAATTATTTGGGAAAAAAAGATTGCTGAGAAAAGGAAGTACAACAAACACAGGACAAGATGCCAGTACTCCAGGCTGTTGTCAGACTTGACAGGGTTTTTACAGAGATCAGGGCAAGTTGTCTGTGGGGAATATTAAATGCTAGGGAGATGGAGCATCTTTAATGCATCTAGGCTGCTGGGACATAGCAAGATAAAGATGGGAATGGACGAACTACAAAATGGTAGTATTGACAGGTGGAAGTGTCAGTATTTTTTTCTCCAGAAAACACTTAAAACCCACCCCAACAATCTATTTGGCTTTAGGTTCAAAACATAAAGGAAATTAATGGTGTTGTTTTTCCACAATCTTTGCATTATACTAATCATGGGAAGCTCTTTGGTTCAATGTAAATTTCAAAACCGAGTTCTCTTTGACAACTTACTGAGATTTTTCTCTATTTTTTACATAGCGTGTAATATACTATGATTTTTCTTGCCTCTCTTTGGCTCAAAACATAACCGGGTATTCAGCTGAGCAGATGTCTCATATCAGTAGTTTCCATTGTAGGCCCTGATAATTTCTCATTAGTTCTTTTTTCTATTCTATTAACAGAATAAACATCATTTGAACAGTAAAGATTAATTTTTATTAGATGCTCAGGAAAAAAATAAAAAAGTCTTTTTTTTCAGACAGTAAGGGACCCAGGGCTATTTGTTTCTCAGTTGTTCAGGATGTGTTTAAATGCCTTGTTTATGTCTCCCATTATAACTGGGAAAATAAACCATGTCTGTTAGAAACTAAATAATGCCTATTTATGACTCACCTCTAGTTTAGGGGTTTTTTTGCTCCCATTGTTCTAATTTTATTTAACACAATTAAAATACAAAGGACAATGACTATCCATAGATTTTGGCACGTTACTAGTTATTTAAAATACAAGTCCAATACAGCAGAGCTCACACAAAACAAAATTAAATTAACTTAGCCAGCTAGTAATTCAAAGCAGTAAAATATATCCTGTCCCATTCATTCCCTCAATTCTTCCCAAAAAGCCTTAGGAAACAGATCATCTTTGTAGTCTGCTTTAAAGGTCAAAAGACTGTGCTTGAAACTTTTCCCCTCTTTTGAAGTGAGGAGACTCATTCTTGCATCCCTCTGGTGACACCAGGACCGGTTATGTCAGCAAAATTTGAAAGAAACAGTAAGGCAGCATTTAACAATACCTTAACATCCAGCCAAGAAAATCCAGCAGCCAAAAACCAAGGGACACAGATCTTACAAACTTACAGAAAAATACTGTTACACAAGCTCAGTCAGTTGATTGCTGGCTCAGCACAACTGGGTACAAAATTGATGGAGTCTGGATAAGGATCATTCAGTGGAAATAAATTCGTGTTTAAGGTGTAAGATTTTTATTTTTTTTTCCAGTTTGGCCACTGAAGCAAATGCATTTAAATACAGACCCACAAATTAGACAGTTCAGACTCCAGAACTAAGAAAAAAGTGTTTCTCCATTTGAACTCCATCAACCAAAATTTGGCATCTCTGTGAAGTGGAAATCCATAAACAGGACTGAAGAAGTCTATAGAGGTGTGACAAAGGAGATAAGGCAACCACCTTCTTCTGCCTTACCATCCAGCTCTCTGCATCCTCCCCATGAGCGGGAGACAAGACCTGCTGTCCCAGTAGGGCGCTTGGCTCCTGAACCAGAGTGGAACATTAATGCTGGTCCCAATATCACCATTTCATTTTGTATAAAGCAGCTTAAAAAGCCACCAGCACGAGGCCTGGATTACAATGTCATGCCTCTTTGGTGAACACCTAACAGCCATGGGCTGTTGAGCCATACTCTCTTGACTAGTAAGCGTGAAATTAGCCCGTAGCAAGAACAAAGATTTGCCCCTTCCTCGATGCTCACAAAGATTTTTTTACTATACATATCCCAATAACCCTTTCTCCGGGGATGTATTATTGGACTAGATTTTGCTCCCGTCCATCTGAAGTCACCTGTATGCTATGGGTGATATGTGCTGTAAAAATCTCTGCCCTAGAGCGTGGTAATGGAGTCCATTACAGGGTTGGTGGGACTGATATGCACAAACCTCTTCAGGCAGAAGAGAGAACTGGAGCTGAGTTTTGCACAGATGCAATGAACGTTCAGATTTCTGGGTGACTGTGGAGGCCATCACCATCCACAAACTCGCACCTAGACCTGAGGAAATAGGCTTATACACATCTCTGAGGACAGGAAAAAAAACCAACCAAACAAAAAATAACCCAGAACAAAAAACCCTAAGCTTAAACAGCTCTAAAGATGTGGGTTTGATTCAAGTATATTTTCCGGCCAACAAAAATCGTGTTTTTAGTGAATAATCTATTTGTTGGAAATAAATGACCTAACCCTAAAGGAGAGCCAAGTCTTTTCCTGCTTCTGGAATAAACAATTTCCCTTTTTCCCTGGAGCAGGACTCACACCCACATGCTTCCAGGCTTCCTTCCTGAATTACCTCCTCAGAGAGCATCCATCTCTGATGAGAGGGGCCACACCTTAGAGTGGTATCTGTAAATACGCCAAGAAGCACCCACTTCCACATCCACAGAGTGCTCCTTGTTGCACTCTGACCCCTAACCAGTGACCTGTCATGGTCTGTGCCAGCTTCAGTTTACAGTCCTCGCTTCTTGTAAAGCTTCTGGACCAAAATCATACTGTTATAAGAAACCACAATCTCCAGAATCACCTTGCAAGAGGAACATGAAATAGCTATCATGACCACTTCTGCGTGTTTGTTTTTTAAGACTAGGAAGTGCAACTTCAGAGACCCAGACGTGTTATCCTTGTGTTCTACCTCTTTGAAGTCTGCTTAAGGTTTCCTTACTAGGTGTCCTACTTTTTCAGCTTCTTGACTCACAAAGCGTGCAGCTACCCCACCTCAAATAGGGATTCAGAGAATCAATAAATGTGCATACCCTTTTCTATCCCCCAAAGATATTCCAGGAACAGTGTTTTATATATAAAACTCTGAGGTCTTCAGGGAAAGCAAATAGAAACTGAAGAAACAAAGTGAACCTTGTGTACACAATTTTCAGAAAATCTCCTTGTTCGTGCTACTGAGATGACAGATTAGAAAAATTTAATCTCTTTGATAATAACTGAGAAGCATTGGGGAAACCGGGACAAGATTCTCTTCTTGAGGCTGTGTATGTAAATCACAGCAAATCTCAATGGAGTTGCACCCATAACGTCAGACACTCATCCTCTCATAGCAAGTCAGTGTTAACTTGTCCAGAACAGGTATAAGGAACTTCTGCTGCACATCACTCAGCATATGAATTTTCAGGGGCGAGAAAGAGTTTAGCTTTTCTCTGAAGTTAGTTTACATTCATTGCTCTCTTAATTAAAGCAGGGTGTTATTTTCCCAGACTGAAATGGACTAGAAATACAATGGTTTCAGTGAAAGCTGAGAATAACTTCTCTGTGGTGCATTAGTAGGATGACTGAGGACTGAAAGGTTTAGTACGGCTGCTTCTCAAAATTTGTTTACACGTCTGAGAGCAAAACATTAAAACAGATTTAAAAACCTACTGCCCTATAGAAAATTACATTCCTGAAAGCATTTTTACCACAATTACAGTTAAGTAAATATTGTATGACTTCTCACCCTTGGACATAGAAAAGAAACAAAAATCCTGTAAGTTCTCAGTGTGGACATTTTTTGTTGTTAATATTTTTTATTGCAGCAGAAAGAATAGCTTCAAAATGATGCTCTTTTCCCACAGAAAGTAGCGCTGTCTGGGCTTCATACTTGGTTTAATAGTGTCTATAGGAGTACCTATAGCAACATATGGCCAAAGTTAAGACAACTTAGTGTAAAAGAGAAGTCGATTAAATGTTTCATTTGGCACTTGTACCTAAATAAATGCCACGGCTATGTTTCAATGGAGTATATATAGGAATCGGCTCAGAACAGCTTCTGTTAACCACGTTTGCCAGGTTAAGTGACTCAATATTACTTATTTCCTGGATAAGATTAACTTCTGATTTTATGGATATTTTTTATTTTCCTACTGTAATCACCACAGATAAACAATTTCAAGAATATAATCATTTAGACCCTCCTCAGGCAAAATGACCATTTAAGAAAACAGACATTTTGGTGAAGTGGGGACTGAGTCCACATTGACATAACACTGGCATAAGGAGTAGAAGTAAAAATAATGGATAATTGCATTCAGGAATATAATCTGAAAATTAAAGGCATGCAAACTTTTAACGTTTTCTTTCTGTACTTCAGCTCCATGAAATACAGTATTTGGGCAACACTAGTGAGCTGCAAAAGGTTAATACCAATCAATCCTAACTTGTGCAAACTTAAATGTGTTACTATACCAATGTTTTCTGATGACCAGGAAGCAGATTCTGCAGGACAGCTTCCTTTTGCCAAACAGCAGGAAATAATAGACTATTTTTATTTCTGCTGTGTTAAAATCTGACTGAGAGATTCTAAGACGGGATCCAGATAAAAACAACCTCTTTTCCCCTTCTTTCCAATGTCTTTATTTCAAGCTTTACCGTGATGTGACTAAAAACTCATTTCAATAACTTGTGAAAAAAGATCACTAGGACTACAATTACAGACATTTTCATGCTGAATACAGATTTTTTGAAAATCAAAATTAGATCAGCTGCCTGGGGAAATTTTCCACTATATTATCTGTAACAGCTTCAAGTTCTGCCTGTTAGTACCTTCACTTGTAAAGAGCCTTATTATCCTTAGCCTGGAATGCACATAGAAAGAAAGGCATTTATTACAAGAAGATTTCTAGTCATTTCTCATTTTAAAAAGTGAATAGTTTTCTTTAAAAATCAAAGTCTCTCCAGCTTACAACAGAGATTGAACTGCTATTCTTACAGTGAGGAGCTATTAAACACCACTTACTTCATGACCAACAGTATGAAATAGACACATCAGTCTTTTTTTCCCTAGTGACATGATGAGATACATTAAAGCACATAGCATAGAGAAAACTGAGTGTATGTCCACTCATTATTGTTTGAGAGCAGATTTGAATTTGCTTGTACAGACCATAAGCTCACTTTCAACAATGTGGCCTCAGCTTCCCTCCTCACCCATGCTCTACTTTCCCCGTGCAGTAGATTACATTACACCTCTTTTTCATCTGCAATGGTTGCATGAGGTGTTCTATCCTTCCTGACAAAGAGACAAAGCCTTCTTTCATGTAGAACCATACAATGGGTGTGGTTGGAAGAGACTTTAAAGATCATCTAGTTTCAACCTCCTGCCATGGGCAGGGACACCAGGGACATATCTATACCTCTTCTTCCTTTCAAAACTAGGTACAACTTTGCTCATAAAGCCCTGAGGTCTTCCTTAGCTGGGCTTAGGAAGAGGTGCAGTGCTGCCATACTCTCCTAGTACTTGCATCTAAGGACTCAGATTGCCAAGTTGTCTTGTATATCTCAAGTCTTTTTCTTCTCCTGCTCACTCTGTACATCCAAGTTTTAATCCCTTAATTCTCAAGATCCTAACAGACCATTATCCAGACATAAGTTTACCTCTTCCGTGCCTTCCTGATCTCCTTTGGCCCTTTCCCATAGCAACCTCTCAGACAGCTTCCTCAGCTCTACTTGGAAAGAAGTCACATCATGTCTTCTCCAAGCCCTGCTCTGTCTTCAGCTGAAGAAAGGGCTAGTCTTAGAAAATCCTTACTAAATTTCCTAGCAGGGCTTGCAGTGTCTGAGCTGCTTCTCAGAAACAACCAGCCACTGGTTGCTCAGTGGGTGCTTTTGTCCTCTGACAGGACATGTAGCCACAAGGTGCCCTCACAATTTTGAGAATTATCTAAGTAAGGAAATTTAAAAATATGCTGTTCGAAAGCTGGGTTTAGTGCACATTTTAATTCAGTTCAGTAATGTTGCAATTTTAGGAAACCATGCAGTGAGGCTCATCTCTTCTAGTTAAAGAATTTCAAAGTTAGATGAATGGTTTGGATTAGGACAAGGCTTCTAGCTCTGTGCTTCCTTGTTTGTCACTGAGAGAAGCAGGCACCTCCGGATGGTGAACCAATGCATGCGAAGAGAGTAGTCTACATCTGCTCTCACAAGTTACCTTCTCTCCATACACAGTCTAAGGCACAAAAGATGACTGGTACGGATCTTGTAGAATAGCTTGGAAATATTCTTAGTTCACTGAGAGGAATCCTCTGTGATTTTCCTATATCATCACAGAAAAGAGGCATGGGAGTGACCAGTGAGTCAGGTTAAGGGAGGATGAAAGTGCCACTGTACCAGGACAGGTTGCATGCTACTACACGTTTCTGGAAGTAAGCCCAGCAGTAGCCCCAGGTGACAGGATGACATCCTTAGTGACTGTGGCTGGCTGAGGAAGGTTGAGTGGTGGTGAGCCCATGTCAGCCCTTGGCAGAGCCTAATGCTACAAAGACATACAGTGAGATGATCTGTGACCCTTTCCTTTAAGATCTAAATCTCTATGGAAATGAGACATTTAAATACAAAATGTTTTACTACTTTAGGGTCTGGCCAGAAATGTATTTCTAGGTATGAATGTAATGAAAAGCAACAATGCCTCTCTTATCAATCTGTTAGTATCCCATGTTAATGGCTATAGTGTTCAATAGCCTGCTTGACACTACTGTTAGCAGCAAAGCTGTGCATATTGCATTTTTCTTTTGCCTTACCAAGGGAGAGCACTGATATTTTTCCATTTGCCGAGAAGAAACCAGGCCCTAGAGAAAGAAAAGACAATGAAGCAAGATCACTCTTGAAATGTACCCAGGCTCCGCCCACTCCTAAAATTGACTAAAATGAGGAAATATTTAAACAATTGTTACTTCTAAATTGCCGTTACATCCGGAATACCTACATACAACATCCGAACACGCTGTAACTGTCTGATTTTTGCATTTTCCTATTTCTGCCTCATAAAAGTCTGTACTATAAAAGAAAAGGGTAGTATGTGCTTAACAGTAGACATAGTTTCAGTCTTTGGATCTGTATTAATCCTTCAAGTTTCTCTCTCACGGTTTATTATGTTATCCAGATTTCGCTCTGAACCGTCTACTCTTTTCCATATGTTCTTAGCAGGAAATGTGCATGAATTTAGAAACACAACAAGACATATGATATTCAATAATAAGAACATTTTGAAGAGACACAAGAGAAAAAATCCAAAGGAAAGTTCTCGCTGGCTTCCAGCCTCACTCAGTCAAACAAGATACTCATATTCCTTAACTTGAAACTTTTAGTTATGGTAAAATATGTTTTGCTTTTCATTTATTTTTTTAACTTTGAGATTTTACTGTGGATACAGACTTAGAGGGTGTTACTTTATGTTTGCTCACATTTAAGTTTTGTATTAATATGTACAATCATATGAGGTTTTCGTTAAGTTATATGCAGAAAAAAGTAAATAAGGCTTTAAAGACAAGTCTTTGTATTTCAAAATTCAGTAAATATATGGGTACGTGAGATGCAACAGTTTGTTTTATGAAGTATGTTTCAGATGCTATGTCTATATCAAATAACATGCAATTGTCTAAAAAAACTAAATGTTATACACATGCCATAAAAACAAGAAGGATGCAAATGATGTACAGGTAAGTGTCTGAACACAGAAAATTGATTCCCAGATATTTTTTCCATTAAGAGTGAACTAAATAAATTGTCACAGACCTTGAACATTCCTCCCCTGTGACCCTGCATTGAGGAAGATGATGGAACAATAAGAAAATAAGAGTTTGCTACTGCAGAAAAAGGAAGGAAACCCCAGTCTGTAGGGCCTTGTAGGTCCATGAAGCAGGGGTGAAGCAGAGGAGAGGGAATGGGAAAAGCAGAAACGACAGATCATGGGAGTTATGCACGCCAAAACTGCACACTGAGTCAATCAGGGATGTTTCCTAAGTCTGTTTAGTTCCATAAAGCTTGGTTAAAAGACTGTTTATTTGATCTCCATAAGAAAGAAAGCTTTACAACAGGAAGTGACTTTTTTTTTTTAGGGGAAAAGATTGGGGTTTTTTCTATTTTTTATATTTATTTACTGGTATGTAATAGTTTATTTTATACCCTTCTTTTTCAAGGGGACCACTGTGGAATATTAAACCCCTCCAAAAATATCAGTTCAGGGAGACGGTACTAGCAATGGCTTTCTGTCTTTGCTTGGTGGTGGTGGGTCTCCGGGCAGGCAACAGGTTGTCCTCTGAACGGGACAATCTGCTCCAAAGTGTCGGCAGAATCTACAGTCTGAAGGAAACAAGGAGACTGGGGCAGGAGATAGGAAGGGATCTTCTGCATTCTTCTCCACTCTCCTGAAGAAATGAAGTGGGATTGGGTTTTATTGTGTCATATAAGGATTTATCGTGGGCATTAATTGTGCTACAGCCCTTCAACTAGTAGGGCCTGTGCCAGTCTGGGTGTTGTCAGCAGTGTTAGGCTGTCCACTTCAGTCCTGGCTCTGCCCTATCCCTGACCTCTGCCTTACATGTTATCCTGAGTATGAGATTCACATGTCTACCTCCCCACAGGATAGAAAACAATGAAGAGTAAACACTTTTAGACCCTGATAGGACCACTGGAGGAAAACTTAACTACTTAAGCTGGAGGAAGTCAAATTTAAAGTTATTTACAGAAAATTATTAAAATCATTAAAATTGTTAAAATTATTCAAAGAAGGGGTAAAGGTTTTGTTTCAAGACCATACATAGACACCATTCATGAGAAAGATCAGCAGTTGCCAAACTGTCTTCTGCAGATGGTCCTTTGTGGGGCATGAATCATTGGCAGACAACAGATTCCTGTCACCGTTATACCACTGCAATCTGATGAGCCATGTTCCAGGTGCTCTGTCAGAGAGTTTAAAAGGGTTTTTCTGTCACCTTTCTTTCCTGACTTCAAATTGGTTTGAGCATCAGTAGGATGAGTCTTTGTTAGAAGCAAATCAGAACCATATTCACTGTTTCATCAGCAAAATATTTCTATTTTTTCCTCCTATTAAATAAGCCTTATATTCCAGAGAAGGTGAATTTCAAGTACATGCCTGTACAAAAACACAACGTGAGCTGAAGCTGAAAGTTCCTGCTCTGTGAGGTTCTTTGGACTGTGGCACGTAGAAAATTCAATTTTTTTCTGTTGATATTTTTGGTATTGTAATTGTGTAGTCTATGTGTACCATGTCTGTAATTTTATGCTAGTCATAGGCAAGCATGGCAAGTCAGTACATGTATAAATTGTCTGTGACAGGAGTGGGCCGCTGTAACAAATCTTCTATACTTTAAATTAGTCATAAATGCATGCCTTTCACTAAGCAGCCTCTCACCCTCATAAAAAAGAAGGTGACCATTGAAATCAATTGCAACCTAATTTGGTATCTTAAAATGAAAGACATATGTAGAGCCAGCATCCACTGGTGTATTCACCAAATAACCCCCATTTTTTTCATTGTTATTAAAAGAAGGAAAGGTTTGCATCTCAGGGATGCAACCTTCATTGTTAAACTTTTTAGTTTGTTTGAGGTTTTTTTTCTTTTCCTTTGCGCATAGAGAATTTAAAGTTCAATTATTGCTCCGCATATGTCCTGGCAAGGCTGCTGAACAGCAAATACCCCCAAGTTCGGCCAGTGCTCCATTCCTCCGTTCCTCAGGGAGTTCTTGTTTCATATGTTTTTCATTTTAAGTTCTACCTCCTTGAACGCTATTTCCTCTCTTTCGTTTTTCACCAAGGTCAAAGAAATCTTTAGCAAATAAAAAATGTGAACATCCAGTCATCTACTGGAAGTGTGCCCATCCAGTGTCTGAATAAAAAGTTAATAGGTTCACAGAGCAGTCCTACATATACTAAGTGGAGTGCAGCAGAAACCTTACATCTGAGCACTTCATCACAGCTAAATAGAGAGTACTTACCAAACAGAGGGTTCTTTTGTCTTGATTATGGACAGCAGAGAAATCAGTTTATCAGATATCAAAATTCTAGCAAACAAGATCTTGGAGTAGGTAACAGGGCACAGACCTTCCCCATTGGCCTTCACTCATTTGTGGGCTGGAGATGCAGAGGCCCCTACACAGAGAAAGAATGGTGGCAAGAAGCTGGAAAGCCCTGACACTGTCTCATATTTTGATAATACTACATGAAAATCATAGAGATTAAGATTCTATAGAACCTATTCAGCATATTTTGGGTGATATCTGTTGAAAATTGCCTTATAAAAAGAAAAAATGTGATTTAATAATAACATTTACTAATTGCTGCCAGATGCGCTGCCAGAGAATCAAGAGTCACTACCCAACAGGACTTGTTGCAGGTGATGATAGGAGATACAGTATTTGTGGGGACCATTTGCCTCTGAAGAGACAAGTATGTATTTGGGGATTGAGCTAGTCAAGCAATTAACAGCTACTGATATTTCTTACAAACCTGGACTTACTTTTTCATCAAAAGTACAATTCAAGCTCACACTAGCCTTTTGGGTGATTCTATCAAGCTGAGTGTCTGAGCCGCACATGAGTTGTAAGGGAAGTCAGACCACAAGAGCTCTCCTGGACTGCTGCCTCCATCTCCTCCAACTACCTCGCTGTATCAACTTCCATAAACTGGTAAGGTTCTCTCTTAACAGCATATTGAGGTTGATGGATGGCCATTTCAGAAATGTAGGACTCTTCTGGTTAGAAACCTCCTTGTTTCCACTTTAAGCAATCTCTGTCACAAAATGGCACAAAATATCTTTGCTGGAGGCCTCCCTGTTTGATATATCCAGGGACCACATTTATATTCTCCATAGGCACATCACATATTGTGTCATCTGGTAACCAAATAGTCCGTTCTCAGGTCTTTTTTCAAAGCTTCCTGCTTGGGGAAATATTATTAGTCCTAAAGTGTCTGACCTCACCTTTTGGGTTATTCAAATTCATCCTATTTCTATTATTCCAGTCCTGAAACTTATCCAGTTCTTTCTGTATACTGTCCTCCTCCACATCCACACTACATATTGCATTATCAGAAAATTTCATGAGCACAGTACTACCTTTTCTGCCAAAGTTGTTAAAAATGTTAAATAGGATCAGTCCCTAGACACATCTTGGAAGAGCTCCACTAGTAACTTCCTTTCAGTTTGGTATTTCCCCTTTCAACATGATCTTTCATTCTTTTCCACCTCACAATTCTTCTGCTAATCCAAATTTTCTCCAGCTAAATGATCAATTTCCTATGCAGCACTCTGTCAAATGCTTTCCTGGTAACTGAGTTGCATCTCATTCTTTTAAAAATAAAAATGATTTTTCAGGTTATTCAAACATGATCTGCTCTTGTAACTTCATTTCCATCTTTATGTCCTTGTTTGTTTTTATCCAATATGTATTTTGAAATTTCGCATATTCTTGAAGCCAGACCTGTGGCTGACAAGACTTTTCCTCTCTTTTACTTAAACTAGATCCAAAGTTTGTTTTTTCAAGGAAGAGTTTTCATCTCTGATAAATGCATTCAAAATCTCTTGAATTCATTTGAATGCAAGCTGACTCAGTCACATTAATCTCTTCAGAGTTTGGCGTCCACCTTAGATGTGGTTAATTCCATTTCCATTCTTATATTCCTATTAGCAACACAGCCTTGTTTAACATCATCATCATCCCTGTTGAAACCTGAGCCAAAGTATTCATCTCGGGGCCATATCTGTATTACCCTTAACTTCACCATCTTCACTGAACAGTGCTTATAAATAATTTTTTGTTTGTGTGGCTAAAATAATCTCTATTTGATTTAGCTGTGTTTGAAAAATCCAACTTTGTTTGTCTGTTGGCAATTTTTATTTTATCCATACACCTCCTGACTTCTAAGATTAAATTGTGTTAGCTGAACATTACTCTCTTTTTCCATTCTACGTAGGATGTCTACTTGTTCTGAATAGGTTATTTCTGAGCTGGGTAATCATCCAGCTAAATCTAGATCCCTTCCCTTGATTTCAGTTGAGGCCCCAGAATTTCTGTCATTCAGAAATTCTAGCTCTCTATTACATTTAAGTCCATAAGTTTCCCAGTTCAGTAAACTGCGTATTTGAAACTGAAAATGTTACTTTCACTTTAAGCTAGAATGACCTGATTTTATCTTTACACTTAATTTAAAATTAATCAAGCCAAAATCTCTTGATCCCTTCCTCAGTGTCCAAAGGAATATTTCAAACTGCATCTAATTGAATGATATGTATCTGGTTTAAAGTTTACTTGCTAAAAATATTGTCGGCTATCTGGGATATTACAATAGCATAATTTCTGGTAATACTTCTGAGTGGAAATGCAGACATTTCTATCCAGAAGCTGAGTTGGTATAACTCTGTGTTGCTCTGCTGAAACTAGTTGAGCTATACAAATTTAAGCAGACTCTTTGTCGTGACAAACCAGATCAGACACATGACAAGCACAGCATACTTTGGTTTAAACTACAGAGCTGGCTGAGCTGCTTCGTTCTCTGCAAGCTTTCTCAACCTAGACAGACTTTTTACAGCACCATGTATAAGTCTTATCCCTTACAACATCAAATGAGGACACTCCTATCACTCCTGCTGCCATTGAAAAAGCTTCTCATGTAATTTATGGTCTTTCATTTGCTTGCAAAAAGAGCAAGGAAGTTTCATTAAGTAGGTGGGAGAAGCTGAAGGCCCTTTTCACACTCCCATGTTTTCTCTTTGTTGCTGTTTGTACAGGTGCAGTGAAAAAGACTCAGAGGGCGTATTCATAAAGACAGGACTTGAGAAATGCCACTTCAAATTGTTTGAAATCAAAGGTTTTGGTTGCTTATAAACAGGGAGCTGTTTTTTCCTTAGGACTGCAAATCTAAAGAGCCACCTTCATGTACAAATACATTCAACATACACACGTAACTACCATTAATGTAGTCTGCCCTTGTGGATTGTGGGAACAGGCCCTTTTCATTTATGCTCATTAAGAATTTCAATACCAAAAAATAATTTAAAAAAAATTAAAAAAAAGGAAAAGAAAAGGGCTAAAAGAAAAAAGAAAAAGATATTCTCATAATCAACCAGCTCATTTGTATATTGAAACAAAGATACCCTGTGAGGATGTCAGGAAGCCTGTACTCCATCCAAACTGACCAATTTAATGCTTGCTAAAAGTGTACTTCCAGACTAGCATCTGGAAATCTTAAATGAACGCAGATAGACATAGACACTCTTACACTCTGGGAAATAAGTGAAGTTGGAATAAGAAAATGTTTGTGGACCAGATCATCAGCTGGTATAAATCAGCACAGCTCCAATCATTCCAAAAAAGTAATGCCAGTTTATGCTAAAGTACTAGCTGGCTCCTGTAGCTTTCCTTTGTGATTAATTTCAGTGCAATCATTTTCTGGAACATGCTTCTGGACCAAGCTTCCTGAAGCATTACTTTTACAAATCTCTTGTGTGTTCTTGGACAGCTGCCTGTAGCACACCCTTCTGTATCAGGTCTGCTTTTCTCCAAACAGAAAACCCAAGGCTTGGGATATTTTTGAAATGATATCTTAAAAATAAGACTAAATCCAAATTTTTGCTGAGCAGTTAGCTTATACATATTCTTGACTCTTCTATGAATCAATGGCATCTGACTTTTTCATTCTTTGCCATTCTTTGATTATACTGTCCTTGAGATGGTTAATGTTGGTATTTCCCACTCCTTGTATACCATAGATCCCACTGAATTTAAGAGTGGAAGTTCATCTTCATGGTGGTGCAGAAGCAGACACATGGCTGCCATGAGGTGCCTCCAGTGCTGAGGGTGTGACAGTTGCCCATAAAGTTTCACCCTGGCAGGTACCCACTCACATAATGCCCTGGAGGTGCTGTGGCACCCAAGGAGCCATCACAGCACAGGTCAGCACAGCCTGTCCTACAACTTCCTTTTTTGCAAACTACCTAGGAGGTCTCCAGAGCTGGAGTCTTTTGCCAGAGGAGGATGCACAGGTGGCCCTGTCAACTTTCCACTGGTGTCTCAGATCTGCCAGATTTCCATCCATGAATGTGGTGATCCTGACAAGTTCCCTCCTGCTGGGATCTAAAGCACCACACCTGGCCTTCTGCCTGCCTTGGAAAAGCCAGCAGCAACCAGCTTGGGTCATTGTGGATGGAGAGAGAAGCCACAGCAATTCTTGTGGCAGGGGTAGCATCATTATGAGAAGCTATGCACTCAAAGGCCCCTTGCTGGAGCATATGGTTCCACCTTGCAGCCTCATGCCCAAGCACTCTGTGGCAAAGCGCAGCCAGGTCTTCTCTCACAGAAGATAGTTCCTGAGAAACCAGTCTAAGGGCACTGGACTAAATGCAGATATGTGCAGCCTTCTGCTTATGAGAAACTGAGCTGCTGTGATGTTGAGGTCAATGCCTAAAGAAATGAGCCAAAAGGGGACTTCACCACACAACACCTACTACCAGCACGAGATTGATATGATTTTCAGCACTCAGTAAGACTCAGAAGATCATTTTTTCACTGTTATCCACACTTCCTCTGTGACAGTAACTTGCAGAATTACTTTTTCTGGGTTCTTTGTGTTTGTGTTGCCAGGTCCTGATTTGCAGAAAATTAAGTATTCTTATGGAAATCTCCATCTGGAGATGCTCCAGATTTGATTAGATATGACCCTGAAAGACCTGATCTGATTTCAAAGTTGGGTATAACTTCAAATTTGGCTTTGCTTTAAGCAGGGGGTGGATCAGATGGTGTCTTCTAACCAGAACTATTCTCAGACTTCAGCTGCCTTTGCACTCACTCTGAGCTTTGCCTTGAACAGACATGTGCTCCAAAAAATCTGAGATTTTCTGCTCAGTACACAAAATTATTTGAAACTTTTGAAAATATTACATATAAACACTGCATTTATAAAATGGAGCAAATAATGCCAACAAAATCCACAGGCAAGGGTTAAAGATTGCTTATGAATCCTCTCAGCTATTATTTTATAAGCATCAGAAAAGACTGAGAAAATCAACCAGGGTTGGTATAACATAAAGGGACAGAGTTTTTCATGGAACTGTGATGCTTAAACACAAGACTGAAAACTCGTTCCTTAAACCCTGTCCATTCAGTGTTGCTTCTTTGAAACATGGCTTCTGTGCAGAAGGCAGTATGTCTTTGTGTAATGAAAAACTGTAGTAGGCTTTAATTTTTTAGTTTGTGCTCATTAGCATTTATCTTTTAAAATTAAGTTTTGACAGGCCATTCCAATTAACTAGATGCAATTTTACACCAATATTGAAATACCCATTTTTTTTGGTATTGCTCTGTTCGGTTAAAGTTAAACTTTCAGGTTATGAAAATGGAGATCTGGAAGCTTACAAATACAGCAGATGCCTTGAGTTTGAGTCAGAGTCAGTGACTAGTATTGACAGGATACTATGAAAGCAGAAGAAAATGCTACGGAGTCTAGACATACACATGTATCTAGGTGAAATCTACTTCACTCAGCAGTTAATCAAATTAAGAAGTCTATTGAAGTAATTGAGAACTCATTTAACATATTTCTCATGGGTAACTACTAACAGTGATAGCAGAAACAAGCCTTCAAGACTAAAAATAGAAAGCATTCCTATCATGAGTTTTGCTTGAAGCTCAAAAATGAAAATGTTGTGAGAACAAGGGAATGGGAGCCTAGTGCAAACATCCCTCTTTGCCTCTGTTTCTGAAATGCCATGCTGAGAAGCAGCACTTGCTTTCTCCAACTCACAGAAATCTTTGTGTTTGACAAATAGAACAGGAGATAAAAAGGATATCAAGTATCCAACATTTCAATACTTATGTGGGTTGATGATTTAAATTACAAAGTTTAAAGAATTTGGCACTTAGCTTACTTGAACCTTGCCCAAGCTTCTCCCCCCCAACCCCAATAATAAGTTTAAAAAACTTGAAAAAAAGAAATATTTTCTGCTCTAATACAGCATATAAACAACTGCACTTTCAAATGAGTTCAAAACACTTTTGGAATGAAAGGTTTTTCCCTTTGAATAGGAAAGAAACCCTTCCAGTATGCTCCAGTGGAGGAGAAGTCTCACAGAGATTGAGCCGTCTGGTTCCATTGTAAGGTTGCTGACAAAGACCCGGTGGCAGGACTGATGTTGCATTAATCACCAGGCCCATGGGCCCTCCAACCCCACTCCACCACGAGACATACTGGCAATGGATCTGAGGAATGCTACCATTATCTCAGTCCTGAAGATCTGAAGGCAACTTCTCCCCTGAACTTCAGGTGAAATGAAACATTTCACTGTGCTAATAAAATACACAGTTCTTTAGCATTCAGACTGACTGGGAGATAACTGTTTTATGTATTGCAAACTCTCTGCTCATATCTGACTTTAACTAAGATGATCACAGAAGACTTTTTGAGGTCTTTCGGTATGCTAATATTCATAATACTCACAATACACAATACTTTAATAATAGAAATATATTATCAGATATAGATTTTGTTTCTTATTAGTTGACAACGGGCCTCAATCTTATTTATACGTCTTTCATAGAAGAAAATAGCATCAATGTAATAGTGTTATGGCATGCAGCTCCAAACAGTGCTGGGCCCACAGAGATCTATACTCCACATTAACTTTCTGGGGCTTCCAGGGTAAAGAGAGAACAGTGCATCACAGTTACATCAGCCAACACTTTTTAGCAACTAGTCCTTTCAAGCAGCTTATTTCAGCTGGCTTAATTTGAATTGCACTGCACCAGCTTGCAGAAATTTGGAGGACTAGCATGATCAATTCTGTGCAAATTCTTTAAGCCTCTCTCAGTTCATGCACTAAAAATGCTCACTACCTTCACAGTGATCACTATCTAATTGATTCATTTCTGTCTTGCTTGATTGCACTGCCATTTTAACTAAAAATCAGACATAATAGCTAAGAAGACAGGAGCCATCAAATGGCTTTTTAACTAGCATCAGTTCCTTTGTTTGTCAACCTTGACTATAAAAACAGTGACAGTCAAAACCATAAGAACCTATACTGGCTTTCTTTATGAACAGGAAGAGCTGCTGAATTTGGCATCATCTCACTATAAACACTTGAATAAGAGATCAGATACCTGAAGTCCAAAGAAATACTGTTTGCAAACAATAAGCAACAGTAAAATCAAAACTTTTAGCTCAGTGTATATTTAGTTCTTTAATCCAGGTGGGGTTTAAACCAATATTTGGTCTTGATATATGTTCCCACAGAGTGATTGTGCAAGTATTACAGATTTTAACAATGTTTATATAAACAACATGAAATGCAAGATAAAGAACTTGATAATTACATATCACTTTTAAAGATACAAGTGAATTGTTTAAGTCTTTCAAATCAAAGTCATAATGGATTGCAGCTTTTTATGTAGTCAAAATAGATATTTGGGGAATATGATTTTTTTTATGGCTTGTAGATCTATTTTTAAATATTTTAAAAAATAAAGAATCCCATGATTAGCCCTTTCAATTACTGCATCACATTGTGGCTTTTACAGACTCTAATTATATCTTAGATTAAAATTCAAAACACCTGCTCTTGTGGATCACACTAATTTCAGCCTCAAGTATTTTGATACAAAGAGCTATAATCAGTGAGAACCAAATGATTTCCTATTCTCTGTACCTTCTCAGCTGAGTACAGATGGAGACCTCCATTTCCTTCTTATTTTTTTGTGTTAGGACTATTACATATTTTATTTAAAGATGTCTTTTTAATGCTGAAATATGTAGTATTATTACTTTTAGTTAAATCTGAAGGAATATTTAAGAATGATATTACCTTTTAAAATAACAGTCATTTTGATTTTAAACAGTAGATGAACAGTGTAGCTTTCTTCTGTTAGTTCCCTTTTTCATTTCAGTGTAGCTAATATAAATACTTTGTTCCTGGCTTTTGAGAAAACTGGTCTTTAAAAACCCTGTAATTTGAGTTCAGGGATTTAAATGGGAACACATACTTACTTGAAAGATAGTTTTTGATGTGTGTGGTTCTCTGTTATTATTCATCTACTTCTCCACACTTTAGGGGGTGTGATCCAAACTCCAGTGGGAAGACACACAGGTTTCGCTGGACTTTGGGTCAAGCTCTAAGTATTGTGTGAAGAAAACGAATGGTTGAAATATCCATGTAGACTCTATCACAATAAAATAGGAACATCTTTAACAGTACTTATTTTTTGATGAGCATAAGATGGGATCTGACTTTTTGCCCAGCTACATTGGTTTTAAGACAATAGGACAACACAGGACACAACAGGACAAGGAAGAGCCATGGTAGGGCACTGAATCAGGCCCATCATAGCCCTTCAAAGCCCTCTGGAGCAATTCAGTTACTCTGAATTTTATGCAATGATCCATTTTCAAATAATACTGTCTGCGGAAACTGTGGGGGTGGGTTGGCAGTTCTGTGTCAGAGCTGCTTATTTTATTCCTCCCCCATGCTGTACTAGAACTTGCTACTTTGCTCTACTGCAATGGGCAGGTTTCTGAAAGCCCATGAAAAGCCACCTGGCTCCTGCTCCAGAGTATATTAATGCAATGAAAATAGATTTAACGGCATGTCACATCAGAGTTAGAACAATCTTTTCAGAAATTCAGTATTTTTATACCCTGTGTTCCTCACTGGGATTAATTAGCCGTGAATTGTTTATTGATATTTTTCTTCTATTTTCCATGTCATGCATTGGAGAGGTAGGAAAGGCAAGTTCTTTGTGGAAAAACTCAAGCTCTCCACATGATAAAATGCCATTTGGCATGTACCAAATCCTTCCAGTTTTCCCTAAACGCTCAAAGAAATTTGTGCCTGAGTGTTGTACCATGAGCTTTCCATCACTTGCAGACAGCTGTTCTGTTTTAAGATAAATAGTACCTTGGGCCAGAGATATCTTCTGGAATCTCACAGACAAGCCTTGTAGTCTGATTAACCGTAAGGTCTTTGCTGCGCTCAGTGTTTTCCAGTAGTACTTTCAGCTCTGCTCAGACGCACATAGCTGGCTCAGGTCTGTAACTGCCGTGGGAGGAGACCTACCCTGAATGGGCAAGAAGCATGTGGGAGCCATGTGGAGGCACTGAGACAGCCCTGTGGCATTGGCCTCTCTTGGCTCTGGAGCATCTCATCAACTCACAGCACTGTGCCCCAGTTAATAAGCTGATCTCATGAAGGGTAAGTTTGGGTCAGGGATCAGTTTTGTTTTCTGTTGTCCAGAGCTTCCAGTCTTGCCGGTATCTGGGGACAATTGAAGCTGGCTGGTACCTCCCTACCAGCCTGCAGCCTGCTGTAGAGCGGAGCCCAGCAGCTGCTAGCACCAAGAAACCCAGAAGAAGAAAAATAATTAACATCAATGGCATTAAGAACAAAACAAGTAATGCAAATTTTGTGCATAGGATCCAGGGTCCTGTTTCATAAAGTCTCACTTCTCTGCGTGGTAGATGCATGAAACTCGACATTTGCCTAAAGGAGCTGAAGGGCTGAGTCAACCCTGCTGAGATTTAAACCAGTGGTTCCAGACAGTCTAGGTGTTTCAAACATGGTACTTACATGACTAAACTACTTCTTCAACTTTATTTAGCTGTGGCTACTGCTATCAAAATAAACCACATGTTGCAAATCTATTCATTGTGGGTTTGTGGTGCACTGACCATGACTGGAAGCCAGGTGCCCACCAAAAGTCACTCTATCGCTCCCCTCCTCAGCTGAACAGAGAAGAGAAAATAGAGCAAAATGCTCATGAGTCAAAAAAACAATAGGCAGAGATCACTGACCAGTTACCATCATGGGCAAAAATGGCTTGACTTGAGAAAATTATTTTAATTAATTATCAATCAAATCAGAGTAGGGTAATAAGAAATAAAAAAAAATCTTAAAACACCTTCCCCTCACCCCTTCCTTTTCCCTAGACTCAGCTTCACTCTCGAATTCTCTCCTTTCTCCTCCCACGTGGCTCAGGCAGATGGGGAATGGGAACTGTGGTCAGTTCATCACATGCTGTCTCTGTTGCCCCTTCCTCCTGCTCCAGTGTGGGATCCCTCCCATAGGGACAATCCTCCATGAATTTCTCCAACGAGTCCTTCCCATGGTCTGCAGTTCTTCATTAACTGCTTCATGGTGGGTCCTTGAGGCTGCTCCAGCAGGTCACAAGTCCTGCCAGTGAACTTGCTCCACCCTGGGCTTCCTGTGGGGTCACAGCCACAGGCATCCACCTGCTCTGCCATGAGGTCCTCTCTGCTCCATGGACTCCAGGGGGACAGCCTGCCTCACCATGGTCTGCAGGGGAATCTCTGCTCTGGCAAATGGAGACCCTCTTCCCCCTCCTTCTTCACTGACCTTGATGTCTGCAGAGCTGTTCTTCTCACATATTCTCACTCCTCTCTCAAGCTACAGCTGCCATTGTGCAGCAACTTTTTCCCTTTCCTAAATCTTCTATCCCAGCAGCACTACCACCATTGATGATGGGCTCAGTCTTGGCCAGTGGTAGGTTCATCTCAGAGCTGGCTGGCATCAGCTGTGTTGGACACAGGGAAAGCTTCTAGAAACTCCTCACAGAAGCCACCTCTCTACCAAAACCTGTCCATGCAAACGTAATGCAGGGTTTATATTGCTTTTGATGGGAAAGTCTTCTTTAAAGCAAGAAAAAACCTTGTGGTAGTCAAACTGCTTTAATTTTTTAGCTACACAGCCTAAAAAACACCATTTTTTTTCCATAGTAGAAATTAAAATGCGACCGATGTTTACTACTTGGAAATCACCTCTGTAATAAAAGTCTGCCTACTACCTATTAAGTGGAAACATTAGTAAGTTAAAAAGACAACATAGATATTATTCAAAGGAACAAATAAATCAAAGCTGTGTGCGAGCACTAAGTGTCTTCTGTGTGACGGGAGTCCTTAGAGAGCAATACCATGGCATTTTCAAGAATTAAACTGCATTATTATAAGAGCTTTAAATTAAGCTCCTACCTGTGACCTTTAAACACGGTGATTGCCATTATGCCTGCTGAGGAGGTTTGAAGGGTTTGGAAACCCTGTGCAAGATTGATGGGTTATAATATGTAATCAAGTATAGGTTCATTTAGCGCAGTTGTTGAACAGAGGGCCTAACACCAGACTATCACAGGAGCGCCCTCTCTTCTCTTCCAGACAAATCGGTGTTAGCAGTGGGAGGCGGGGTTGTTAGTGCCATGGAAAACAACACAGTATCTTCCAGATGGGATTGGAAGAAGATGTGGAGTTTAATAGTCGTGTCTCCTTTAGAGAGTGACCAGGAATAAAATTTTTCCCCAGCACTAATGCAGAACCACATATCAACAAAAAAAGCAACCTATATATAGCTTTGGTCTCAAAGTATTTCTGTGGGCACAATCCAAAAGAAAAACCATCCAAAAGACAGTTCAAGCCAAAAGTACTGTGCAAGAATGTTCATTTAGGCCAGGCAAAACTTCATACAATGCATACTTATAACAAAAACACACGCTGAAAAAAAATCAGCAAAATCCTTAAACAAATGCACAGAGGTAAGAAAAAAGTTTTCTTGCTCTCCATAGCATTTTGTTCTCAAATATACCTACTGACATTTATATACCTATCTTACACATTATATCTTATACACTATAATATACCTATCTTATGTGTCATAGAATTATCTTCAAGTGTGAAAAAAGGAAAGACTTTGGGGAAATAAACCAGACCCTACCACACTGTAGGGTTATGAGTATGCCCAGATCTACTTTGTCACATCTCACTTAAATTCAGAAGCATTAGAAGTTACTAACTTCTTTCTTTGACTGAGGAAAAAAGTGAAGAAGCACTTCCAGTTCAAGAAAGTTGTTTTAGGAAATTATTTGGGGTTTTGTCTCAAACATAATATTAAGATTTGAGATACTTTATCACTTTCGTATTTGTTATATTTTTGTTATTTTCACAAGAGAGAAATTATCATTCTCCCATTAACACTGAAACTTCAAAGTGGGTAGTGTAAGACTACATAGTTTGGATTTTGGATCCTTGCAGGTATATAGCTGCAAAAAGTGATGAAATACAGTTATGGAAATAAAAAGTATCAAGAGTCATTAATAAAAAACTACTATGTCTTCCTGGGAAAGTACCAGCTAGTTGACTGTTGGAAGAAGATGGCAATATATTAGGACAAAATATCACTATGGACTCCTAGGTTTGTCTACCTTTTCTCTAAGCATCTGCTCTTGGAAACTGTCACAGATGGGACACTGTTATGGATGAACTTTTGGTCTATTTCTTTTAAACTGATCTTAAAATCCCATGACTCCTTTACTCTGATGTCATGCTGAGGTACCACCACTGTACCCCTATTAAATCAGTGCATTTACGGTGTCATAAAGCTAACCTAGTGAAATGCAGAATTAAGCCTGACAACGGCTGAACAGTAACTTTTTGAGCTGAATTTGTAGAGTGACTGAGCATGCTTTCACACGACAAATTTACAGGCCACACCTGTATGCTACCCCTCTTTTAGGGCAATACAACCTCTTCTTTGTAACTGCAGGAGCTCTTTAAGAACTTCCTTACAAAACAGAACTCATTTCTTGGTCCATGAGTTGCAGATTATTTATTACTTACCTAAGAATAATTACCCCTGAAGACAGTTAAATGTTTCAAGACTAAAAAGCAAAATAAATGTAGATTGAAAGCCATTATGTACAGATACAAAAGACTTTTTGTCAGGAAACTTTTCATGCAGTCATCCAAAATGAATTGAATGGGTCCAATCCAGAGACTTCAGTCTGTGCAAAAAACCCTACTGGGCACTCTCAGCAGCTTTGTAAGGAACAGTTTGGGGCAGATCTATATTAAGGCAATATTTTGATCTAAAGATACAGGCATGAAATTGTCTCCCCTCTTCCTGTCTCATGTAAAAGCACTACCTGGAGAAAAGTAACAGCACTGATTTTGAATAATCCAGCTTGGAGGGGTGCCAGGCCTTGTGCTCCTCCTCACAGGGCCTCCCTGCAGTAAGGGCTTCCAAAGGCTGCTCTACCTCCAGAAGTGCCAAAATGGACCAGCATACTGGCTTCAGCCAGAAATGGACTCAAAGTAGCTGTTGTTTCTTTTCCCACAGGAGCACTTTCAGAGGAATGCCTCAGAGGCAAGGGCTGAGATTCCCAAGAATGGTCAACCTCACGTCAGGAAGGACTGGAGCATATCTATTTGCTAAATGCTCTATGAATGGCAATATTCTTTAGCCACTTTTTGGATAAATCCCACTCCACTTCTGAGAGAATATTTACAGACAGAAGCTCCTGAGCATCCTGCAAGTGACTGACACAGATACATATGGATTTTGTTTATTCTTGTCTGCCTTGGTTTTAAATTTTATACATGTCCTCTAGGCATTACTTTGATGCTGATTTTTCTAGGGAAAAAAAATGAATACATAAACAAAGAAGTTATACATACATAAAGTAGTAAAGCATAAATCAAAGTCAGCCCCTGGTTTGTTTTGGTTTAGTTTGGTTCTTTTTTTGTTGGTTGAGGGTTTTTGTTTGTTTTTGTTGTTGTTGTTGGGGTTTTTTAAGTGCCAAATACTTTAGGAAGCAAGATTCTGTTCTAATGGCTGTCTTGCCTTAGTTCTTGTCTACTTCAGTTTAAGGGGTTTTTAGTTCTGAATCATGACCTCAGGAATTTAGTTACATTGTGAAATTTTATAACTGTAAAGACAGAAAGCTAAGAGCTGTGAAACAGTTTCACAGCATCAATATTTTGTCTTTCCCCATGTGTGTATTAAAATGAGAGACCCGTCAGGTCTCTATCTGACTTGATGGTCTGGTCTCAGAGAGGTTTACTGTGTCACCTGCTAGCGCGACAAATCTCTCTCACATCTCTTTTCTCGAGATATGCTCACACAAAAGATTCTGGGTGGCAGAATATCTTTTAATGGCCGTGTATTTTCCCCCCTTTGCTGATCTCTGCACACCAAGTGGCATTGACTATACAGGGTTCTTGCCAAGGAGCAGCCAAAAGCCCTTTTACTGTGAAGGTCAGATCCCATTCTTCAGATCCCTGAAGAGCTGCCAAGGGTACTGACACCTGTACAGATCTCTTGAGCAAATGTTGTCTATGTTGGGGAGGTTTGACTGGACACAACATTAGTTGCAGGAATTTTCCAGGAATGCAAAATATGTTGACTTATGGACATAATAGTTCCATATAGTTCACCAGTTCCTGTCCCTATCCTTTTCTATAACTTCTCTGCAACCACAAAATGGCTCTGGATGGCTCCTGAATGCTAGTTGACTTTTCTTTGAAAGAGGAGTGCCAGATTTCTTTGAAATATTTGAGGACCATGAAGATGAGCTACATATAGGCAAAATTAAACCCAAAAGCCCCATGCTGTCACTTTTTTTAGCCTCACCTATGAATCCCAAGCAAATATAACTGCTAGATTTGACTGTGTTCAAACCATCAAATCAGTTCAGAAGCTGGCTGTAGTCTCGGATCACATGTAGGTATTATAAATAAATAAAACAAAGGCATTATTTTCTGGTTTTAATTGTCCAGAATTTCTTGATTATTTCCTGTATTTTATTTCATGTATTTAGTAGCTAGCATGAGACCTTTGACTGGGGAAACGTCACACGGCAAAGGCTCAGTGTGAAATAGCTCCCTGCCCACACATCTTTCTACAGCACTTTAAAATATGCATTTCCTGCACATACTGTAATTAGCCTCTTTCATTCTCCTTGCTGTTGCTATCAAAATGCTCATTATCTATAACAAAACTCTGATATTATGCTATTTTTTATAACCCTCTTGTTACTTCAGGAGGCAAATAGAGACACTTTAGTGGATTTAGTTCTAACAAGGGAAATTCCAGGATTGCTTCACCATGACAATGGGGCACAAGCATCAATGTAGCAACAACTTCACAGTGGATCACTGCAACTGCTGAAGGATTTGAGGCTGGCTTGCAGCCACAGACAACATCCACAGGATTACTTGCACCTCACCAAACTGCACACACAGATGCTAAATTTAAGTCAAATTCAAAAGATGTTGAAAGGATTAATAGTCCTTGGCACCTCAAGCAGAGAATGAGAAGAAGTAAGGAGGCAAGAGAAGCTTCTTTGGTGATTGGTAGTTTGCTGTCTAGGTGAAAATTCCCCCCAAAACATATCTCCTCCAGAGCAAAAAGAGATTGGCTTCTCTCTCAGGATTATGCCTTACTCTCAGAGAGCACATCTTATAAACTCAAAAGGTCCAAGGTTTAACCCCATTCTGCTTCTCTGAGTCATCATTTGTAGCTTCATGCCTGAAGAAGCAGAAGGAAAGATGCAATGTCACTGTTTGCTGCTGGCCATAAGCCAGCTGCTGGAGCTACCTGGAGCACTTGAGCAGTATGTTCCATCCACAGCTCCAAAAGGTTTAAAAATGGTTTTTGAAATACTATTTGACTCAAATAGCTTTTGAAGGGAAAAGGACTTCTCAGGGAGAATATGGTTTTCAGGAGAATGTCTGAGGCACCATGTTCCTGCTTACGTATATTTTCAAATTAAACTGCGTCCCTTTACTGGTACTATTCTGATGTAGGAAGTGCAAATTAGGCTGCAAGAAGACTGATAGGAATATGGTCTGGAGAAATAGTACTTCAGTGCAGTACTAACTAATCTGATGAAATATATTCAGTAATGGATAAGCTCATTAAATATATTATGGGTAGAGATACATAAAACTCAGGTGTACATTATTCCTAAGTATTAGAAAAGATCCTGACATGATCCAGACCTACAATAATGGAGCAGTTATAACTTTCATTTCAGCTAAGTCAAATATGTTAATATACAATCTTAAATTTAAATTTTTTTATATAAAATGAACTTGCTTTGACTTTTCCCAGAGGACATGTGCAATGCAGTTTGAACTTTATATTTATGTCTAAACAGGATCAAACATGCAGGGAATATTAACATGTTTAAAGTGCACAGTTAGGCAGAAATGCACTTCCTGTTTGAGCAAAGAGTTAAATACTTGTCTGTGGTTCAACAAAAAGGTGTCATTATATTGGAAGCAAGGGAACATGAGAAACATAGTTTCATCTAACTTTGAAATACTTTGAAATTTTATCTCGATTTGTGGGCCTGTTACCACCCGACTCTTTCTTGAGATCAAAGATGAATATGTAAGGTGTCAAACTCTTAATTGCATGGTTGAATGTCAATGTAGGCAGTGTTTTTTCAAATGATTTTGTAGTTGTGTTCATTTTATATAAGTCAACTTAGACACAAGCTCCTGTAAACCGTGGTTTACTGCACATACACTGTTTAAAATAATATTGTTTGCCTAAGAAGTACCACAGAGTGAACAGGATTCATTTTGAGGAAACTATTAGTCATGCACAGCAAATGAATACAGTTCATTACAAATTCTCTTTTCATTTTCTTTGAACTTTGTCAGCCCTGGGATTTCTCCCCAATTGATACCTCTATCAGTGCTTTGTTTCAAAGTATACAGAAAAGATTTAAGTCATATGGGTTTATAGGATCACTAGCCATAGTTTCCCACATTGCATCCTTTTCCTTCTATGGTCTATTGACTATGGTTTGGGAAGAGCTGTCTTATTTCCAACTAGAGTATAACTGTCCATTGCTAAAAGCGTATCACTCTCCTTATTCTGAAAAGTGGCAGGCCTAGCTAAGCTTTTAAAACAGACTTTGAAAAATGGAAATGTCTATGGCTGTTGGAGTGAAACAGAGCTGGTTGGAAAGCAAAGAGAAAAGAACAGAAAAAAAAATTTAAAAGTATAAATAATAAGAAAAGAGGCAACTTGAGATAACACAAACATCTCCCAGAGATGGGATTCCATCCTTGGGAAAGACCTCAGAAGTCAAACTCCAACTGGCTGGGAGCTGTAAATTACTAACACATTTGTCTCAGAATCATATCCATGCACTGTTATAACAAATCTGTGCCATGGTCTGTTCCTGGCATTCAATGCTTACTAGTTTCTGCATTAGCTATCTAATGTGAATATATATGAGCAACATCAATCACAACAAATTCTAAAGCAATATCTTCCTGTTGTAAAAGTTGGGGATTTTTTTATTTTGTTTACAAAGCAGTAGGAAATCAAATGTTCTCCACTTTTTCTTTCTCACAATCTGAAGAGGTTTTTAATTGGGGGGGACATTAATTTCTGCTGAAGACTGGATGACTTGAAACTTTGCCTAATACACATCAAATGCTAAAACAGACGTTTTTAATTACTAACACAAAATCTGCAGATATATGTTTTGTAATAGGAATGTGGTTAAACAGCAAAGTGGTCCCATTTGCCTTTGCAATAGACTGCTAAAATTTCATTTTGACCTATCTCTATACCACAGTTCTATTTTCTCTTTAAAAATTTACAGGGTTTGTTACTAAGTCAGGTAAATACAAATGGACAAATGCTGGCCTGCCAAAGCACCACTGAAGCCAATGGACCTCTGCCTACTCGTATCCACTCAGAATATTTCACAAACATATTTAAATACCATTAAGATAACAACACATATCAACAAAGCAAAATAAAAAATTATTATACTAGTACTCTCTCTTAAACATAATGGGAAAGAACAACAGGCATTTAAGAAAAGTTTTTCTGTTCCCTGGATAGTTGAACATCAACGTTTCTGGATATAATATTATGTTTTCCCTTGCAGTGGCAGTGTTTAAGAACAACAGTATAAAACAGGGGATAAACAAATTATTTGAAAAGTTTCCTAAAAGCCTATTTAAGGTCAGACACTTATAATAATGCTGAATCAATTCATGCTGGACAGAAATGGCCACGTGTCTCTAATCTCACTCCAAAATAGGCATTTAAGTCACATACATTTCTCTGCAAAGGTTTCTTCTTCTCTCTTCTGATTATAAGAGGAGTGAAGAGTAATTAATTTTGATTTAGAAATCTAATTTTTAGACATCTTAATCTGAGTTAGATGAGCTCCTGCCTATGAAGCATGGCACAGACAGCAGTTGCTGAAAAGTGCTCTTGGCTCTGTTAGAGCCCATGTGGCAGAGGTCACCAAGAAAGGTGATATTGACAATATTTAACTCTTCTAAGTGGAACATAAATTGATGTGAGCTCAGTGTCATGGTTTGAGAGCCCCAAAAATCCAATTCCCTAGTCCAAGCCCCCTCCCACATCTCAACCCAGTGTGAGATGGTTTCCAGACACCACACGAGACTTAAATGGGGGAAAGGGAATATATTACAATGACTGTACAAAATAAATACTACAATACATTATATACAATATTAATTATCTCTACCATGACATAAGTATTTACAAGGGATCAAATCTCTTCTCCCCTCCAAATAAAAGTCCAGGAGGGAAGAAGGAAAAGATCCTTTCCACTCAGAGCAGCAGTTTCTCTAGGGTAGCAATCTCTCTGTTTCGCTCTTCTTCTCATGCAGCAACTGTAGCTGGATCTCTGCCAGTACACACAAGGGGGTCTTCTTTCACCCCTCTTGTCCTTAGACTCCAAGTGAAGGTCTCACCCGTGGACTGCCAGCAGGGACAAAACTCGCTTCACCACAGTCATATCGTGGGGTGTAAGACCCCCATGAAGGTCCCTTCCTCAGGGGATTCACCCCTGAGTCAGAACATCTCGGGCAGCTTTCAGTTGAAGGCCTTTGCCTCAAGAGTTCTACCAGAGCTCCTGTGCTCTGTCTCAGCCTGCCAGCTTAGCTTGGCAGCAGTGGTGAGGGGCGTCCAAGGTCACCCCCTCTGCATTCCTTCTCCGTCCCGGTCCAGCTTTCCAGGACACTTTGAATTTCTCAGTTCTTCTCTGCAGTGCATGTTGCACTTCAAGACTCTTTCAAGTAAGAGTTCATCATCTTCCTCCTTTCTCGGAGGTCTCAGAGGGGTATGGGGTTTTATTTCAGTTCTTACCCCAACTTCCTCTCTCTCTGCTGCTGGCTCTCTCTCTCAGCTCTCTCAGACAACTCTGTGTCTTCTTTGGTTGCATGCTGTTTGCTGCTGCTTCTCTGGTTCAGTTCTTATCTGCTGGCTTTTAGCCACAGCCTCTGTTCACTGCTGTCTCTGCCACTGCTTTTCAGCATCTCTTGCTGCGGCTCACAGTGGAGAAATATCCCCCAGCTCATAGCTACAGATACATAGTCCAGCTTAACACTGTTCCCAGTCTCTGCAGCCCTCCTGCCGGGGGCTGGGGGGGCCCAGCCCCCAGTGGGGGCTCCTGCTGTTTCTCCTCGTGGCTTCACAACATGGCTACTTCTCGTACAACAACTACAACTAACCTTCTCTTACATTCTGCTTGTGATATGTTTATATTTTGCAGAAGCACTCATTGGGTAAAACCTCAAAACTTCAAGGGTCACCACTCCCTGGGGTTTTACCATTTTATAACTGCAGGGGGGAAACTGTTTCCCCCCACCACACTCAGTTTTGCCTTGTATCATCCAGAAAAAACAATATATAAGAAAACTTATGTTCTCAGGATTTAATGTATCTCAAATTTAGACCACTAGCTAAGCCAACTACATGGGTTTAAGCAGAACTTTACCAAGCTGTTTTTTTCCCCCTTTCTAGTTCTTTTTTTTCTTGCTTGCTTTTTTGCTTGAGGTATGGCTGAGAAGGAAAGACCAGATAGTGAAAATGAGAAGGATTAACTCTTTGAGTGAAAAGTTTGAAAGTAATGAAAATATGGAGGTTGGAGGAAAATACAGGAATTTCAGTTTCATTTTGCCTACTTCTTACTTTACAGTATACTTCAAAAAGAGTTAATGGCTGAGGAAAAAAAAAGATCTGAACATCATTGCAACATTCGGAGACCATTAAGTGAGGGGAAAAAAGATGAAATGGAAAAGAAGAATTCAACATAACTCAGTTCTTCAAAGCAACAATCTCAAATGGAACACCCTTTCTACATCTATAATCTGGCACCTACAAATTCAAGATGGGACAAAGTAAAAGCCATTGTGAAAATCATGTTGTTTCCAGTACAATGGGTATTTTTTTCTCAAAGTTATAAACGCTGAAGGAGGCACCAAATTGAAAACAGAGCTATTGTCAGACAACAGTGCTTCCTGCTTTACGAGAGACATTGCTGCAGATGTCTATGAGAAACAGTTTCAAAACTCAAGAAACCTTACAGCTTCAAAAATCAAACTGTTTTGTTAACATACTGTAGCTTTCAGTCTTTCTCAGGTATGCTAATGATGTGCTCAGTGAATTGGACTAGCTCTCTACAAGTCCCAACACTCATGAAACATCAGCTAATTTTTTTTACTTATATATATATATTTGATATATAAACCTGTATTTAATGCCTAATAAATCCATACCATGATACATACTTTTTGTCTGCATGTGAGAAGAAAACTCACACACATGTGTACATACACAATGTGTGTGTTGTACATATGTACATACACGCATTTGCATACCCATCTATCCGTGAATGCACAAATATCTCCAGATAACACACAACAATAAGCAGATATTTCTCCTCAGGAAGGGAAATGGGCTAGAGTTGCTTATATGCCACATTATCACTGATTTTACAATGGAAGCACCAAGCTGAGCAACTGTATAGTAGTCTAAAACATAGAAAGAAAAAGACAGACCATTTATATGAAGCAGTAGCAAAAAGTTTCTGAAGTCGGTGTTGGTAGGAGATGGTGACCCATGGGGATCACATTACAGCAGTGACTGAGGACAGTGGTTTTCTGGTTGGATGGGAAGGCAATGTTGTATGATTTCATTGTTCCCTCCATTGCCAGAGTTTTCGGGAGGCTGCAGCAGTCTGAGTGCTGGTGTAGGCTGTCTGGCTCCTCACCTGGGTTCTGGTCCCATACAGTTGACCAAGGCCTCCATATACTTGAGACCTCCTGGTACTGCCTTCTGTCTTACCATGATGGCTATTTGGCAGCTCATGTGTGCGAGAGGACTTGTGGTTGGGCACGTGGTGTGAGCCTGTGGGTCTCCTCACATCCGTACCTGACATTGTTTGGATACGTCAAGCTTGTAGTGCTCTACTGTCTTTCAGGACACAACCAGAGGGACCAGTGACAGGGAGTTTAGGTAGGGGGGCAGAAGGGGTAACTACACTGCCCTGAACCACCAGCACCAGCAGGAGGGCACAGCAGAGCAGGCTAGCGCAGTGGTAGAAAAATACCAAGTGGAACCAAGTGGAAAGGAAATAGCACTGGTTCACCCAAGGGTTTGGAAAGAGAGTCTTTAATAAGGGCAGTCAATCATGGTTGGAGAATCCATCAAGCTTCCATCTAATCCTGATTGTACAGATCTCATCTCTCGCTTTCCATATCCTATATCTGAACTTTCTGTGTCAAGTAACACATTCTTTACAAAATGAAATAACACAGTAATTGTTCTGCTCTTAGTTGGTGGTTTTCATTTTAGCACTCTGACTACCATAATAAACAAGCATAAAATGTTCGCACTCTCACTTCACATGTAGCATGCCTTTGCATGCCACAGCAACAGTAGCCCAAGGGTTAATTTTTTTTTCTATTTTAAACATATGCATGCAACAAAATGTATCCTAGGGCTATGATTCATTTTATGAGTTCACAGGGATAAAAAGGCTCTTGAATTCTAGCAGTTAAGCCTTTTTGTGGGCTTGCATGTTTAGCTGGTGAATCTTTGCATTAAAATGCATTTTATGTTTTTTCTGAATAAAGCAGGGTATGCCTTAAAGAAACACACAGACCAGATGCTTCATTTTTTAAATTACTTGTCTGGTCTTGCACCCTGTATCTGGGCAAGACTTCTTGACATGCATGAGGGGTGAATTTCTGAACACAGTTTGCACCACTAAGGCCATTCTAACAAGTAAATGACTATATATATTGAGGGTCAGACCCTTACATCCTTTCTTTGATTACATTCTCCCCACAATCGATGGAATAAGAACTGTTGGTTTGACACTAACCATCAGCTGATGCTAATGTTAATTCTGGTTTCTAATATAAGCACAGCTTGTAGATGATGAAGTTTAGTTTTTTTGGGACCCCCAAATATTGCCACATTGAAAGACATGGTCTCTCACCAGTCCTTAGGTGTCCCACATCTGCATTTCACCTAAAACGCAGCTCCCTGCCTCCCAGCCTGCTGTGATGCACGTTGCAGGGGAGAGGCTGCTGAGGGCTCCCGTCAGGTCAAAATTCTTCTGCCAAAATTCTCCCCAGTTTCCAAAGACATAATGTCACAAGCAGTGACTGTACTCAAGCAGTTGTGGTTGTAAAAAAGACTTTGTTTCAGCTTCAGCAGCAGCTTTTAGAACTGATGTAGCTTTAGTAGATTAAAAACAAGAGTGGAGAAAAGTTTGTGTCTTACAGTGCCAGAAGGTGTCTGGAAATCTGCTTTGAGCTTGGTAGGCTCTTAAAGAAAATCACTGGATCTGGCAAGAGCTACCTTTGCCTAATGGGCTGTCAGTGCGATTTAGCGTTTCAAAATTATTCCTCCCCCTCGGAAAAAGTTCAGCCCAACTCTGGTCCACCTACCCTCAATCATGGGATGAAAATGATCCGTTTCCCAGCAACTGCCTATCCTGTTGCCGCTGTAAATCCTGACCACATTATGCTGGTTTGGGGGATTTTGGAGCAATGAGGAAAGGAAGAACAAAGGATGGGCCAGAGACTCAGGACTGCTGCAGGAGCTAGCCCTGGTGTACAGCAGAGAGGAGGATGTACACAGGCTGGCCCCATTTGCCCAAGAATACTCCTGCATGATTGATAGGATGCTATGACACACGTGTAGATCCTGTGGCTCCAGAAGACCAGGAAAGAGAAATAATCGCCTTAATCATCTCCCAGCTGCATTAAATTGTTCTCAGCTCCAGTCACCCATGTCTTGAAAGACAAAGCAACGGGAGCTGCGTAGCTCCCTTTAGGTTGGGACATCCTCTGTCTCAGTTTCCTGCAGGCCAAGGATTCTTGGCTTGCTGGCCAGTCCCTGGGAGATATGACCTTCACAGAACTGTTGTCCACCATGGGCTGCTGTGTAGCTCTTCCAGTGACCAAGACCTGCCCTGAGAAACGTGCTTGTGTCCCTGAGTGCTCACAAGTGTCCCAGGACGCAGTGCTCAGGATCACCATATCCAGAGAAATGGAGTTGTTGGCGGGGCAACTGGCCACTGTCTCTGACTCAAGTCAGTGGAAGACAAAAATGAGGAACAGCATGTATATCCAACACCTGCAACAGACAGGATAACTGTAATGATGGAGAAGAAAAATCATGTGACATTGACGATCCAAGAGCAAACCCACAGGGTCCATCTCCCTCCCGGTACCCAGCTGAGGTGCTGTGGGTTACCACAAACCCCAAGAATCTTAATAAAAACCTGCCAGAATAGAAGCAAGTGTTTAACATAACAGCGAAAGCTTCCTGTGTCTCTGTTCACAGACATGATAACCTGACATGGACCGAAAGCATATTTCTGCATGGAATTATTATTGAAATGTAATCTCTCAGTCAAAATATAGCTATATGAAATCAAGGAGTTTATAAAACCCTCTCTGGTGTTGAAACGCTTATCTGCAACCTTTAATTTCCCTGTTTTTAATTAAAGGCATTTTTCTATAGATTTCTAACACAGAAAAAAATATTAATCTTTTGACTCAAAAAGATTAAAACCCACCATCTAGAAGCTATTTTCTGTGTGTCTGGAAAATATAACTTGTTCAAGAACATACAGCACATGAATCCCATCAACTTTTATTGAACTTGATGAACATGTTAGAGTTGTTTTTCAGTATGGATTCAACAGTGCTAAAACATTTGAAAGACATAACTGAAAACTCTGCTTCTAGTTTCCCTCTCATTATTTCGAATTGTTCAGCGCAAGTTTGGTTTGAGGTCCTGTTTGTAGCATGGCCTTCTTTAAAAATACATATTTTTAAAGACAAATACTTTAAACGCTTGGAAGGAGGTTTCCTTGGTATCCATCCATCACTGCAAAATCAGGACAGTGGCTGTTCATAAGCTGTTGTCAGTTCATAGACAGTGAGTAATATGGGAAAAAAATTCAATTTTCACCTATGGTAGTTCTGTGTTCTACTTTCAAATGAAATTGCTAGAGTTTTTTCCAGACAGGAAATGGATTTTCTGAATCAATGGCCTTCAGTGTTATTCTATTTCAGAAAAAGTGGCACATCATCAAAAACATCTACAAAATTATGCCAAAACATATTTCAATTTACATATTAAAGGAAAAATGTGAAAGGGAAGGAATATGGCTATTATTTTTGTGAAGAGATCTACAGTTAGAAAACCAATTTTTTTTTCTCAAGAATTTCCTGTAAGTCAAATCTAGACTATTCCTGGAAAGCAGAACCAAGCAATGTATCACAAGTACCTTAACCAATTTGTGCCTTGAATGGCAGTTCCTATTTTGGGATTGCCATTTTGAAAAGGAAGAAGTTCTGAAAAGGTAGGTAAGTCCATGAGTAACTAATAAAAATGAACCAACACCTGGAAACAATGATATGCTTGATGGAGATTATCCATCATGCTCTTTTTGCTGCCCAGTGAGAATACTCCCACATAGCATTTCAGTGGCTGAATCCCACTATGGAATGGTTGTAAATTGTAAATTACATTATATATTAAAAAATTCAACTAGAAACATTGAGAAAGAACATCACTGTGTTATGTCCAAAAATCGAATAAAACCTATAAAGATTCTGAATAAAATCTGGGTTTAAGTTTACATTACCAACCACCTCAATCTTCTTCTTGTCATATCTGAAAAGTACGTTGTATGGCTGAAAATTCAAAGGAATGCTGAAGATTTTGCTGTTGATATTGGAGACAACAGTGTGCTCTCTTCATGTTAAAGCCTATGAATTTGAGAAATACCTTTCAATCAGAAAAGATAAATGGAGGAGAGATTAATGTAAAATGAGAAT
Source organism: Pipra filicauda (assembly GCF_003945595.2). NCBI lineage: Eukaryota > Metazoa > Chordata > Aves > Passeriformes > Pipridae > Pipra > Pipra filicauda. The sequence continues at coordinate 622,187 of NW_024104543.1, forward strand.
GAACCATGATATCGTTTTGCTATGCCCAGAGGGTTAGATTTTTAGAATAGAATTTGTACTTTAATTGGTCTGATTTAACATAAATCACTAAGAGGAAAAAAACATCAACTACCTCTTCCAGCAAAATGGAATAGTCTATCATACGTGTACCAGGCAGTGCAATATGTTCTCACCTTCACTAACCACAGAAGACTTTCTTTAGAAAGTACATATAAATGTGATTTTGTTTTGTTTTGTTTTGTTTTAATTGATATTAGCAGAGAAGCATTTATTCCGTTCACCCTTTTTTAAAAGGTGCTATTTGACTATCTCTACAATTTCTTTGACTATCTCTACTATTTCTTTCTAATTCTTGACAAATTAAATATGCTAGTGGCTCTTTTACCATACAGATTATGTATTCAGCTGCATTATAGTTGAATGCAGTTGGATTTAAAAGCCACCCCTCTCTTTGCACCAGACACATTAGCTATCACAGTAAGATCTTGCCCTGAAAATGTTTATAATCTGCACTAAGAAAACAGACAGGTGAAAAACAAAAACACAAAAGGGAAAAAGGGGTCTAGTCTTGTCATGGTGGGTGGGAGAGCTAGGGCCATCTCACCTTGCCCCCTTCCCAATGCCTAGTTGCCAGGCAGAGTGCCTTGATGCTCAAGGATTTGCAGCACTCTACTAACCCTGAAGAATGAGAAATACCCCCAGAGACCTATAGAGTGAGGGATCTTCTCCATTGAAATCACTGAGTTCCCACTGCCTTCAAGCAAAATGGGTCCTCTGTCCAAAGAATATCAGATTCAGTCAGAACCCACAACTTCCAACCTCTCTCCATTTGTGGATCTCCAAGCGAGATCTCCATGCTAGCTTTCTTACAAATGTACATCAATGCTATACATAGACCTTGCAAAACTGTTTATGTCCTCTCTTTTTGTGGATGCCTGGGAGAAAATCACATCTCTGGGGAATCTACTGGCAACTTGTTGGAAAACACCCTTCCCATGGTCCAAAGTGTCAATTGGCATAGCTATGCTAGATACCTCAAGATCATACATCCTATTCAGTAATGTAATATCAACAAGTCCCTGCTCCAGACATGCCAGCTAACAACAGGCTGGTTCTGTCAGACAGTTTCCATTGTTAAAAACATGGTGGTGCAGGTCTCTCAGTGCTGGCTGCTGGCAAGGCTCACACCTTCGTCATAGGGCTTCTTCCTGCTCACAGAGGCTCTGCACCACAGGTAAGCCATATGAAAGTAGTAAGGTCTGATCACCAAAAAAAGCAACACACAGTGTTAGATATGAACCATAGAGCCATGAAATTATTCCTATCTGTTATCCATTTGTAATAGATTGTCAGAGCATGCAATACTTTAAAAACAATGTAAGAGCTAATTACAGGCAGCGATAGCATTCTGTGAAAGGGAGGAGACCATTTCCCACCTTGAACCTGGGACCTGATGTTAAGGTGAGGTGTTGCTAGTTTGCTCTTTGGAGTTGGGGAGAAATGGTAGGAAGGACTGTTCTTCAGCTTAGAAATGTCATTTGCTACGTGGTGACAGAAAGCAAGGGAGAGGCAAAGGGAAAAAAGGGAGTTCTTTCCGCATCTGTAGTGATTTTGGTGTCACTTGTGACCCTTTTTTGTGTGTAACTGTCAAGATAAAGTGTGACAAACAAATCAGCAGAACCCTGTGAACTGTTTCTCCAGTTCTGGATGTTCTTGACACCTCAGCTGGAGACATATTTTGCTGTTCTATGTCACAAATATTCCTCATGTGCATGGGGCCAATAAGCCACAAAACTGCTAAGGGATTTCTTCAAAATATCAATTACAAGAGGAGACATCAAACAAAGTTCGAAGTTCATTTCCAAAAGTACAGTCTTAATGAAATCCTTCTGCAGATAGTCATGATATTTATTAACTGCTATTTTCCAACCTATTTTGGAGAGTAAGTATGTGGATGGCCTGCCTCACGCCCCATTTTTTTGCAAAGATGATGTACATTGCAAGCCCTGGACACTCCTGAAGACCAGCACAGAAAGCAAACTCAGGAATCAAAGCACTGCCCTCAGTTTAACTGGACTGACAAACAAGCCAGGGTTGAAAGGGCCAGAAATGTCTTCAGAGGCTCCAAGAGGGAGTGTGGGGAGTGTCAGCAGCATGGCGTTCCCCTGCAGCCCCTAGAGTGCTTGGCCAGAGAGCTGTGCCAACTCGGTGGGAGTGAACAAAAGGGAAGTGGGATCCAGGGAGCAGACAATTTCCACAACATGTTCCCTGCCTAAACTAGTGGTAATAATTGTGCCAGAAAATAAAAATAATAAAAAGGCATCTTTGATTTCTGTTGTTTTGGAGTTTATTCCTGCAATGGAGCCAATGGAAGGAAAATTGCTAATGAATACACAGTTTCAGTAGTATTTATTCCTTGTTGTGAACGGCTCAAAACTTGTAGTTGTGAAAGCCCCGTGGGTCCCCAGTCCTGAGAGATGTGGACCAGATGTTAGGTCATCTTCCTGGGAAAACTAGCCCTTGCTACAAGCAACCAGCAGGGATGGCAGGGAGTAGGGGCTTGCTGGGCCCTGCCTGCCATAGCTAGCATGGCAGAGTGAACATTTTTCCATTTTAAAACACTTTCCTAAACCAAATGAACTCTACAGAGAAATGAAGTTTCTGCAACTTCTCTATGTTATTCTAAATATCAGAAATGTGATCCAAATGTTGTGGTGCTAATTGCCTGTAACCCGTAAGGGAAATGAGCTTTCTCATTTAAATGTGCTTTCTCTGGGGCTAACAACATGGCCTTTCAAGTGACAGGAAAATAAGTACCCCTCAAAAGAGTTTGGTGCCTCAAATGATATTCAGTCATCTCCCTGTCACAGCACCTATGAGGGATGTGACTACCCACGAGTGGATTTGGATGGCATTAGGGGTTTTGGGGTTTTTTTAGGATTTCACATTCACAATATTTATTTCAACTGGGAAGAAAAAACAGTCTCCATATTATATCCAATTGAAGTCCCAAGTGTGTTTATTTGCCTGAGTTATTAACCCCTAGTAATGAAGGTTTGAAATTGAGATATTAACTGCTGGAGGGGCAAATGAAGTTGCTTTAATTAGGCTAATTAGTCTGCACCTGCAGCAGGGCTGGGTGTGACTGCAAGTTGCTGGCAGCCAGGCTTGGGGGCCAGGTCCCCAGCTCCTGGAAGCTTATCAGTGTCAGGCAGCAGCTTCCGCAGCAGGGCTCACTCCAGGACCACAGCCAGGACCTCAAGGAAGCGTTTATCCAAAGGCAAAGCCATCACAGACAGACAACACACAAGCACAGCCATGCATCCTCAGTCCTGTTGAGGCTTTAGTCTCCCAGCTTTGATGGGAGGATGCCGAAGGCCAGAGTGGCACTGGCACGACAGGGTTTGCTCCATGCAATGCAGCTGTTGTCTTAGGCAGGCATTATCAGCATGATTTACATATTAATTGTAGGACCATATTTAGTCCTTTTTATCCCATCCTCCTTTTCTTTTTTTTCTTAGAGCTCAGAAATACTTCAATCCTTGAATTGTCAGTTTCAAGATATATAGAGAGAAATAGAAAGGGAAAAAGAGGCTAAGGCTTTCCATTTCAATTTTTGATTTGACTGACATGTTAAGAAGATTGAGAGTTTCTCTAACAAAAGCATCTGCATAAGACTTAGACAGTTCCTCTTATCCTCTTGTGCTGTTTTGCTTTTTACCAGCTGACAGGTTAATCCAAGCATAAACAATTGCATTATCATCCTGAAAATTATTTTCCACATAGTCTATATTCTTCTTTAAAGAGTCTCATAAAAAGTGAATCCATAAGAAGTCTTTGAATAGTGAAAACAGTTTAATTGACTTACAGGTACCGAGCCACCTCCAGAAAATAGACTCAAATGGCCTAATTACAAATACACCATATGGAGGAAAAGCAGAGGTGTGGTGCAGTCTGTTGATGGATCAATTAGCACACAAGGCAGAGGATTGTGTCATCATTGCTGTTACCATCAAAACAAAATCCTATTTTGCATGTCTGTAATATCACACAAACAATCTTGTTTTTTTCCATTTGTGTAGCACCTCCTTCAAAACTAATATCTTGAAACACATTGAAAACATTGAATGAAACCATCTCTGCCTCTGCTTTATTCTCCACAGGCTAGGAAGGTGTAAATGACAACTTGGTGCATCTGTCCTATAAAAGTAAATAATTGCTAGAGTGGCCAGTTTCTTCATACTCCACTGATAATTTCCAGCACTTGTGCAAAGTAATGGAAAAAACTGCTGAAAGTGAAGAAGCTGTCTCTATAGGTACAAAACTAACAAAGAGCTTTTGCCTTCACAGCATAGAAAGTGGACCCCCCAGGTGTCTACTTATCTTCAGGACTTTAGCAAGGCACTGGGAAATTGTAGTGCAGTGTGAATCTCTCCACAGCCTTTATCAGCATAATATACATTGCACTCAGAGGGGAGGGGGAAGGTTAGAAGTGTGAATTCTTTCACTCCTGGATATAATGTATCAAATTACAGCAAGCAGTTCATGCTGTTGCAATTAAGGGAAGTAGCTTCTGGTAGGCCCTCATTTTAGGTGTGGATTAAGCACCTATGAAATTTCTGAGTGGGCTCCTAGGAAAAAGTATATTGCTGAAATTTAAAATTAACTGGTTGAAGTTTAAATAAGAGAGGCCAAATGTCACATTTCAGGAAGAAATTTGATGAATTAACTTGTTTTTAAGTATTGAAATTTCACCACTTACCAATCTTTTGTATGGTAAAGCAAAGAGCATGACAGAGCACAGGCAACCTCTGTGGCAGAGCTACAGCTTTTCCTCTCAACAGCTAGCCCTATCTGGCTAGTTTGATAACTATAGATCTGCTTCATCATTCACATAAACCAGTTCTGTCAAAATTGTAGGTTTATGGGATCTCTGAGGCACCCCAATGCCCCAGCATTGGAGGAGTCCATCCTAGAGCTACACTATGATGGCGCCATTCTGTGGAGCTGCCATCATTCCTTCCATATACACACTTAAACAGTGTAGGATAAGTCTTGGTTCCTGATGCAGTGTCTATGAAGGTGAACCATTTTATCATACCCAAATGCACTATATTCTAGGGGCCGTACTTGTGTACTGGAGTCAATTCTTGAAAAGATGTTCCTGATTTCTCTCTTTGCCCTCGTAATAGAACTGCTGCATTTAATCAAATACTCTGACAATCCTTTTGTTCTCTGATTCATGTTTTCACTCATTTTCTGCTGCTATGTAACGTGGGAAAATGTGTCATACGCAATTATTGTTTTGTTCCTTCAGGTTTCATCTGACATGCATTTTAGCTGAGAAACCTTCTGCTTTCCAGCTTTCTTACTCAGAGAACAATTTAAACCTCTGTTTGCAACATCACTGTCAGACAAGTTAACCATTTCTGAAAAATTAAATAGATATGGTAACCAACACTATAAGAAGACTTTACTCCTGGGAGGATTTTAGACCACCATCATTTAGCTGCTTCCACTACTGTCTCTTTGCAATAATCTTTTGTGCTTTTGAAGTTAAATCTCAGACAAAACAGCTATATACTGAGTCCAAAATATTTAAATGTGACTAAGAAATCTGGGCAACTCTGCTTATGGGGCTCCCCTACTTGTTTGGAAGCAATACAGATTGGAAAGCCAGACTCTTTGTAATTGTCTCAAAATGAGTAAAAGTTGGGCAAAACTTGAAACAATCAAAATCATACATTTCTTCTGAAAAGCTAGGTCTAGCATTTTATATTTTTCTGAAAAGACTTAGGCAGGAATCAGCTTGTTTCAATATGTCGGTATAAACACGGCATCAGGTTTCACCCACTGTACAAGCAAGACTTCCAGGAAGCAGCCCAGTGCCCAGGCTGTGGACAGAAGCACCTTCTCTTCCTGAAGGGACAGTCCAACACATTTGTGTAGTGAAGGAAGACTGCTTCTCTGAATGATTTTGGAGGTGCAATAAATTGTTACAATGGAATATAGTTGCTAATTCCCATTAAAATTACTGTATTCAATTTTAAGAGCAACCCAAAAATGACTGATACCTACCAATGTACCCAGAGAAAGTGAGCTTTCTGAGCTGTCTGAGTCTTTAAGGGTGCCTGCTACCAATGATAATCTTCCAGTGGCAAATTTGTTTCTGTTGGACTGTCTCTATATGGTGGGCACAGTGCAGTAAAAGATACCTCACTCCTGTTGGACTAGCTCCCAGCTCAGCCTCCTCCTCCTCCCACCATCCATGTGCCCAGTCACATCCCCTTACAGAAACACTGCATAATACTAAAACATTTAGGGGAACCGTATGTCTAGAAAATGAAGTGGGCTTGCAAAATGAGATGATCTCTAGCCAGATTTTAGTTTTATTTAGAAATACCTGGAGGACAGTGATGCTTGTATGAATTCTACTGAGAAACTGCTGGCCGGGGTGGGAGTTGGACCTAGGGAAAGATGCTGCTAACACTCTTTGACTGCACATTCAGTCAAGGGGTGAAAGCTGAAGTTACATGATCCTGTCAAAATAGGCCTTGCAACCATATGATGAAGTGTACACTTCACGTCAGATTTCATTCCTGTGCTGTGATAGTTGACCCTAAGTACTATTTCTCTTCTTGTCTTTTCTCATGTTGCAGTCAGACAATAAGGCATCATTAATTTAACACTTTGATTTCTTCCTGCATGATTTTTTTGAAAACTCAAACATATTTATTTTCCGTGAAAGCAAAAGCATTGCTCACCCTATGTGTATGCCCAAGAGACATTCAGTAAGCCTATTAATAGACTTCCAGTGCTGTGGGTAATAGCTGCCCATTAACACAGGCATTTCTGATCGAGGCTCACAGAAGGTGTCAGGAAGTCAGGAGCCCCAAGCTCAATTCACTTTTGGTATCTCAGTACTGTTTTTCAGTGCACATGATTGGATCCCATGTCAGAATCATTCATTATCCTTCAGAAAGAGGAAAGCAAATCATCACTAAATAATTCCTTCTCTGTAAAAGAGCAGATATAAAACTGAAACTGCAGTTCAGCAGAGGAGTATCTCTACTCTTTGAAACCCCTCCTTCTGCATCAGAAATACTGCAACTGTAAGGCAAAACACACTAATCAGATATAATAACACCCACATCATCCATCCAGAAATGCTAACGGATTATCTGCATCAAGTACACCTCAGCTTAGACCAGGTATTGTTGCTCCATGCCACAGTAACTTAAGCTATGCTGAAAGTCATTCATCCTTGCCCAGCTGGTGTAAAGCCAACATAAACTCCAAACGGACAGTTCTGTATGGTGTGTTATGGCAAATTTGACAGAAATGTGATCATGTGTCCATTCTTGAGCCAGTTCAAATTTGTACTTCTGGGAGATCAGTCGGCACATAAGCCTCCAACTAATGGCTATGGAGCCACAGTGTAAGCATGAACAGCACACAGATTCCTGTGACTAAGGCCACTGAGGCTTGAACAGCATCCAGCAAGCTCCCCAAACTCGCAGGCTCTCAAACCAGCTCCTTTTGGTTTACTCACATTTTATTTTTCTGACACAACCAGACTCATCTCAATCAAACAGAAGCTCAGTGCCATCCCATACCATGTTGCTTTCCTTCAAGTATTCTTCTTTATTGTGTAGAATTGGCAAAGGCCTGTGCCATTTGAACTGACACCTCCAGTTCTCTAAGTCATGGCACTTGTGTGTAGCAGGGGAGTGTTCATCTTTAATGGGTTAGTTAAAGGAGAAAAATAAAACAAAGGTCTGATTTATTCAAAATTTGAATGCCATCACCCTCTGAACATGCCATTTTATGGTTTTCCGCAGTAATCCCTGTGGTCTCAGCTGTGTAATGTGTTTAGCAAGGTTATAGCTGTGATATCCTGGCCTAGGAAGGTATTCTAAATGAACAAAGCTGCCTTCACATAAAATTATAGTTTTATGTCCTTCTTGGTTGCAGTTGATATCAACTAACAAACAGCACAGTCTTCATTATTTCAGGAAAGCAGTAATGTTTATCTCCTTGTGCCTGGTCTTGAAACTTTTACAGATGCTGACCTCAAAGAGGTAGATAGATATAATAACTTGCATTGATGTCATTTACATATCTATACTTTACACTTTCTCATTAAAATGTTTTAAAATATGCAGATTTTGCTCAAAGGCAGAAGGTCTGTAGAACATTTTCTTTTCTTTTTCTGAGTTTTCCTTTTGAGTTATACCTTCAGAATAAAATACCATATGGCAGACACACACACACTTCTTAGCAGGCTAATGAAGTCTCACAGAAATTGCATACTTTTTCCCCCAAGGAATAGTTCTGCCTGTACTTCACATAGACAGTTTTATACAGCTGTAAGGCAACATACAAATTTTACTTTAAGAGATTAATTCCTCTGACACTTATACTGGAGTAAACCTGGAGCAATTTTCTTGAAGGCACCGAAGTTACTTAAGATTTATGCTGTCATAATAAGGCTCTGAGTGTGATCGATATATCGTTAATTGGTGTTTGTAATATGAGACCCGAAAAACATGGTGACCAAAACATGACTTAACCTGAACTTACTATTCACGTTTACACCATCAGCACTCACAACATCAGCAAATAACAACAGCATTAAGTGACAACTATGTTAGACATCATTTTTCTAAGTCTAAAGTCACTGTATGACTGAGGTACTGGGGGAAAATTCTGAGATCTTCAGCCATTATTGGATCTTTACTTTGCAAACATCACTACTGAGGTAAATACAGGTTTTCATATAACAATGCATGAAATAAGAATTTAAAAACTTGTTTCTTTTGAGAGCATTTAACTTCTAAAATGATTGTAAATCATTCTAGTTTAGGTGATCATCTGTAATGTTACTTTATTTTTCAAAGAATAAACAAAATTACTATTTTATTTTTCTGCATAGAGGATGCTCTTTTAATTCTAGATGTAGGAGAGACACATAAGACAAGAATGCAAGCTAAATTTCAACCATAATAGACTCTGCATGTTGCCACTTCAATGACCTTTTAATCCCTTGGAGTTTAACCATTTCCTAATGTCTCCTAACAGCCATTTTCTTGTTGGGAAAGCCCTTTCTAACTGATAACATCTAAACAAGCTTATACCTTAATTAGAAAAATTTTCCCATAAATATTTGTGTTGCTGTGATTAGGCCATTTAGTGAATCCAGCTACCCATTATGAGTTAAAATAGAGAGACTTGTTTTGAGAAGCCTGGGGCATGACATAGTTTATATTAGGGGACTTAAGGTTGTAATTCATCTAATCAAGTGCCTGACCCCTTGCCTCCAAAGTAACCAGTAGTCAGACAAGGAAAATAGCCTTCTGCTGAGCATGGTATCCTTCAGTCTGCATTTTTCTATGTTGGAAATAAATTGGATACATATCTAAGCAATCACTTAACTGTACAATAGCCTCATGCAGTCCTCTTTTTTTTGCTTCAACATCCAACATGTGAAAAATCTGAGAAAGAAAGGGGGCAATCTCTGTTTTTCAGAAGGAAATAAAAAAAGTTACAGGAGTATCAAAACACATTGCCTCTGAGGTATGAGACTCCCATGGCTCATTAGACTGGGGGGCACCATGGTGACTGTGGGTTGCTGGTGGGCAACCTGCCCTGCCTGGAGTTAGGTACCCGGTGTGATAGCTCCTGTTAAGAAAGTGATGAGAGATTTAGGTAGCTGGTTCTCAGGGGCTGTTCTCTGGCTCCAGAGGTATAAGCAGCACTGAAATGGGGCAGCACATATAGTGCACCTTTGCCTAATTTCACATAGTCACAGAATATTCTGAGTTGGAAGGGACCCACAAGGATCACTGAGGCCAACTCTTGAGTGAATGGCCTCTGCGGGGATAAAACCCATGACCTTGGTGTTATTAGAATCATAGAATCACAGAATCCACTGGGTTGGAAGGGACCTCTGGGATCAACAAGTCCAACCCTTGATCCAACACCACCATGGCTACTAATGGTTACTAAGTGCCACATCCAGTCTCATCTTAAAAACCTCCAGGGATGGAGAATCCACCACTTCCCTGGGCAGCCCATTCCAATATCTGATTACTCTGTAAAGAATTTCTTCCTAATATCCAACCTAAATCTCCCCTGGCACAGCTTAAGACTGTGCCCTCCTGTCCTGTTGCTGGTTGCCTGGGAGAAAAGACCGATGCTCACCCAGCTACAACCTCCTTTCAGGCAGTTGTAGAGGGTGATGAGGTCTCCCCTGAGCCTCCTCTTCTCCAGGCTAAACAGGGAGCTTCTCCAGCTCCCTCAGCCTCTATTAGCACCGTGCTCTAACCAACTGAGCTGATGTCAGGGCCAATTTAGCTGAATATGGAGGAGAAGACATACTGCCCTGGCAGTCGGAATTCTTTTAGTTGCCTAAAACCGTTGAGAGCTTGGACTGGGCTTCTGAATGAGGCTTTGGGCATCAGGAAGATTTAACTGTGCCTGGAAGCTGGAGCCCAACTATCCCACTGCTGAACAGCTAATTCCCCTCCCCAGCACAGTTTTGGCTGTCTCACTCTGTCATGCATTTCTGAAACACAGTCTTGGTAAGAATTTCAACTCCCTCAACATCAAAATGGAAGAAAATGTTGCTTTTTAAGAGATTTTTAAATAAATTTTCACTTTATTAATCCAAAATGTTGTTCCTTTCAGAAAGAGTCTCCTTCATTAATTCCCAGACATCTGAACCTAGCTTGGAGTAACACGTTTAAAATGACATGACGACTCCTTTTTCTGCTTCCCACCACTTACGCTAACTTCATTTGTACAGATGCAATCCTAGAATAGTTCATCCATACTTCAAAGTCAAAGTCATTTTCCTAGCTCTTCCAGCTGCAGCTTTCTGACCTTCCATTTCCTTCAGTGGGATTCAATTAATTCACAGGTAAAGAATGAAAAGTCTCCTTCCTCTACATGTTGCCTTTACAACTGCAATTACTAAAATCCCTTTCCATTATTTTTTTATCTACTTTTTTCATTTCATTTAAAATCACATCTAGCTTATTGATTGACTTGGGCACTTCACGACAGTGAATTTAGTTTGAAACAGTTAATAAATAACAAAGTCTGAAAATACAAGATATTATTATCAAATGCTTTCTTAATGTATAATCTATTGCTATTTATCTGCTTCTTGGTTACTCTATTTCCTCTCTTTACACACACACACAAAAAGTATACAAGCAATGGGATTTTCTGTGGCTTCACTGTTTATACCTTTATTGTAAATAGAATCACATTTAAGTTAAATATTCTTGAAAGACAGAATGTACTTATATTTTAATAGTATAATTTATTGTCCCATTTTGAATAATAATAACTTTTGATGTAAATATGGCTAATGTTTTTGTCAGTGTCAACTCCAGACTTCCTAAATTTGTTTCATGATCACCATATCATGATACTGACCTTGAAATAATAAGATTAGAAAAACAATCATTTGAAGTCTTCTTATGTCTAGTCTGGTTTCAGAAACATGAGGGGTCACATTTTTGAGATATTTCTTTCCAACCACATCAGGAATCTTCTCCAACAAAAGATGAAAACATTCTGCTAGTTGAAAAGAAGTACCACAAACTGTTTCTTGAAGAGTAACAAAAACAATCGTAAGAGTCACATTTAAAATCACTGAGGTTGGCTGCATTGATTTTCTCGAGTTGTGAGCCTTACTGCAGGCTTGCAAATAATAAGCGTGTACCAACTGAAGTTTTCTTGATATGCAGAGATACTGAGCATCAAAAGCTCTCCTTGACAGCAGTTATCCAATCCATCTAAAAATAAAGCTCTTTTATGTAAATAAGCTGGGCATCATAACCCTTGTATGAAGGCCTTCTGGGATGGTAGAAGTACTATTAATAATCTCCCTTTTAAGGCAAGACTGCAAATGAGGTGAATACCAGTTATGTGAATTCTTTCTCTTCTATGTTTTTTGTTTGCACTGTACTTGATATGGATTATTAGTAGCTAAACCAGTTTCAAAATTTCTTTTCATTTCAAATAATGCTTCCTGTTCATAATGTGATTTGCCAAATTTCTTCTTTTTTTTTTTTTCCAGAAAAATTCTGAGTTCCGATGTGGATAAATAAAATGGAGTCCACAAGTTGAACTATTTTGTTATTTTTAATTCTTTCCTGAACACTATCTCTGTCTACTTATCTCTACTCATCTGTCACGCCACTGTTAACTGCATGAAATGCTTGAAATTGTGAGTTACAGAGGGGACTTTAATGCCTTTTACTCCTATAACATTTCAAACTTCCTCAATCAAAATTATTTTCTCTATACTTATCTTAAGATGCTTATCACTCAGCCAACAGTTTTCTCCTCATACTTCACAGAAGCACCACCTGTGTCACCCAGCAAAAAATCAACTTCTATTGCCCCAGCTTACTCCGAGAAATGACCTGTTGCCCATCAGCAGCAGAGCTCTATGACTCACCTTTCCATCCTTCAATTAACAATGAAAACGAGAAAACTAATGTTAACCAGAAAAAAAACATTTATAGTCTTATTCAAGGAGACATTTTTTGTAAGAATATTGACCACAACAAGGGATTGAATAAGACAGAACATCTACCCTGTGGGCTAATTGTTCAATTATTTCTGATACCAGCTGAGGTAATGAGAGGAAACTTCTAATAGTGATTTTCAGCAACCGGACATTTTGCTGAAATGACCAGAAACTGTTTCTCTAGCTGAAAAAACGAGAGAAGCTCTCAGTATACTTAAGCTAAGGTGTGTGTATAACGGGGGTCAAAGAGTAGAGCCAGATGAAGAGAAAATATGCAAAAAGATCAGTTTCAGTTGGAAACTGTGGGAATAGGTCAGAGGTTCCAGCAGTCTATTTGGCAAAGGAGATACAAGTGTGGAGGCTTGCCTGAACCTCATCTTTATTATGAAATCAACTACAAAATCTTAGAGAAACTAGTCCTTCAAAATTCAAGCATTTCAGTCCTTTCAGTCGGGCCAGAAAAACACTGTCAAGATTATCAAACTTCCATGTAATATTTTAGCTCTTCTATATACATCAAAAGGTTGAAGCACAGAGGACCACAAAAAATATCTTGCATGCTGCTTGAAGTCTTTCAAGGCTGTTGCTTTTCAGCTGAAGAATCCTTTGGTTCAGACTCATAGACTATGATTTGGGGTCTAATCAGAACTTGGGTTATGTCTGATTTTATCCAGCATCACCTTGCACTAAAATTATCTTCTGATGTTTTATTGTGGACAACCTCCCTGCTTGAGGGCTAAATGTATCTATCTGAATGAAACCCCAGTGTCACCCTCCTTGAAGAACCCTGATTATGAACTCGTGGGTCTCAGAGCACTGTAGCCATAACTCACCAGCTGGGCAGTAAGTATTATAGCCTAATTTGGATTCTATGTTACCCCAGAAGGAGACTAGTTTACCAGGACTTGGTGTCTTCTGAATTGGGTGTTCACACGCCTGGAAAATAACCACAAAGGACACAGATCTTATATATGAAAACAGGGCATCTTTGCCCTTTATGGTAAAGACACTTTAACTGACCATGGCCTAAGCAGATGTTCCATTCTGTAAACCTCAGTAGTGGTCCCACACTAATCAAGAGGCAGGCCATTAGTTTTTCCATGTGTTAAGAGGACCCACTTAGTGATCTTCCCCTTAGCCACCTGTCCATATTATGTACCATCTTCTCTGTGGAGCAGAAAAAGGGAAAGCCATCAGTAGGTTCAGCACATTGTTGAAAACACTGAATCATCTCCATGACATTTCACATATTTATGCCTCTGAAACATCACTGAATTTAAGCTCCAACTGTCCCAAACTCCTTTGGTAACAAAGCACTGCAACAGATCACATCTGTTAATCACCAGGGACTCTGACATTTTTAAAAGCAAATTATTCATCCTCTCCATATGTAACAACTAACCCTGGTGGGAATATCTCAGCTGACCATTTGAGACTACATGTACCCAGAGTTACTCTCAGAAGGTTTGTATGATGATGCTTAGCAACAAGGACTTATTTTCACCTTTTTTTTCCTTTTTTTTTCTAGTGATAACTGTGAGTTATCTCTCCAAAGGGGCTGGCTCCTTTTCAGTGCTGCAGCTATAAAAGGAACAAAACAGGTGCAGAGGACCATGCTCCAGATTTGGGAGTGACAGCCATGAAGGCTAACAGCAGGAAATGAAAGGCAATATTCCTGCTGTATATTTTTCAGTTGCCAAGGCTGACACGAGAGTGTCATTACATGGAAAGAGTTGAGATTTGAGACTTGTAAGGTTTTTGCCCCATTTTATTTCATTTGTGACACACAGGAAAAGGGTCAGAGTACTTTTCCTTGCAATTTCTATTACAGTCATCTATGGACCAATGTTTCAATGCAGCCTACTTTTTGTCAACAAGGGGCATTTTTTTCTACTTCTATTGTGCTGAAGGCCTCTGTGGTTCATCCTGAATGCTTTACTGCTGAGATTTCTGGCTGATCTGCCTCAACTTTCCAGAGTTCTTGCCTGGTAAAAGCCATAGAAACAGTCCAGCAGGCAAACAGTGTAGACATCATGAATTCGTTGTTCTTCTCTTGATGTTTAGGGCTGTTTATCCCCTGGCCTCCTGCAGGTGAGGAATCCTCGCTAGCTAGCTCAGCCATGGCCAGGATCTCCTCTGCTATCACCTGAGCTTTTATGGAGAGCAGAGGAGTAGGTATTCAGCCATTCTTGAGGAGACCCTGGACTGACATGCTGCAATCTGACTGCCACACCAGGACCTTCTCATCCAGTACATGTCCTGCACAGCACTTCCAACAGCAAGGGGGAGCAGATGGAAGAAGAACAGGAAATGGAGCCTTGCTGAAGCTGCTACTGCCACCACTCTCTGTGTGGCTCTCTCACTTCCCTGTGAGACTTGGAAGAAGCAAACCTGGAGGGACAACTAGCAGAGTTTTCTCCACTGGTCACAGCCAGCACAGGTTCATGAGGGGAAAGTCCTGTATGACAAACTTAATTTCATTTTATGGCAACTAGGTTACCCACCTAGTTGACCAAGGGAAGCAAATTGAGGTAATCCTTTTGGATTTCAGTAAAGCTTTTGATATTATCTCTCAAGGTATTCTTCTGGACAAACTGTCCAGCATACGGCTGGTAGTAACTATTGGGCTCTATTATGCAGGGCTGTATTTTAGGGCCAGTTTTCTTCAGCATCTTCCTAAACAACTTGGATGCAGGACTCAAAGGTATACCAAGTAAGTTTACCAATTATACTAAATTGTAAGGAGTTCTGGACTCCCTCAAGGGCAGCCTTCGTACCAACTGTATGAAATTTAACAAGGGCAAGTGCCAGATTCTGCACTTGGGAAGGGGCAACTCTGGATGTACATACGGGCCGGGGAAAAAACCACTGGAGAGCAGCACCGTGGAAAGAGACCTGGGAGTCCTCATCAGTGGCAAGTTGAATATGAGTCAGCAGTGCCCTGGCAACCAGGAGGGCCAACTGTGTCCTGAGGGGCATCAGGCAAAGCATCACCAGCAAGGGGAGGGAGGGGATTGTCCTACTCTGTTCTGTGCTGGGGCAGCCTCACCTTGAATATTGTGTGCAGTTTGGGGCACTGCAATATAAGAAGGATATTAAGCTATTAGACAGTGCCCAAAGGAGGGCTACAAAGATGGTGAATGACCTAGAGGGGAAGTCACATGAGGTCACTTGGCTTTTTCAGTCTGGAGAAGAGGAGACTGAGGAGACACCTCATTGCAGCCTATACAACTGCCTCATGAGGGGAAGGGGTGGGGCAGGCACTGATCTCTCCTCTGTCGTGATCAGTGACAGGTCCAAGGGAATGGCATGAAGCTGTGTCAGGGCATGTTTAGGTTAGATATTAGGAAAACGTTCTTCATCTAGAGGGTGGTTGGGCACTGGAACAGGCTCCCCAGGGAAGCTCCAGCACCAAGCCTACTGGAGTTTAAGAAGCATTTGGAAAATGCTCTCAGGCACACGGTGTGACTCTTGGGACTGTCCTGTACAGGGCCAGGGGTTGGTTTTCAATGATCCCTGTGGGTCTCTTGCAATTCAGGATATTCTGTGAATCTGTGATTCAAAATCTCTGCTTTTGGCTTACTGTGTAGTGAAATTGATACTTTCCATGAAAGTAACAAATGGTTGCTGTAACCTCTCTTGTTTCCAGTCTCACTTTCTGCAACTGTCTCTGCTGACAGCCAAAGTCCACAGTCCACAACAGCTATGCCTGAAGACCAATATTTCCTTTATTTCCCCACTGTACCTTGAGGGGTCCTTTCCTCAGTGGCCACTGGCATCCTAAGCTTAAAGGAGTTACTGTAGTGCTTCCCTCAGAAATATTGGCGGAAATTTAACTTCATGAGTGAAGGAAACCTGTAAGGGGAAAAAAAGAAAAAAAAAACTGAAAAAAAAAAGCTGAGAACTCATTTTGGTGCTGGGAACAAGTGTGTACAGCTATTTACAGAGGTTTTAGCTATGGGAATGAGGGGAGGTAGCCGCGATTGCTGTGAGGTCTCTAGTCTCAGCAGGTCTGTGCTTGGCCATAAAGTGGTCCTTGTTTCCTGCTCTTGGATCACCAGGAGGCCGGCTTGAGGGCACCTTACTGGCATATGGAAAATGGATGAGATATGTCTGTGCAGCACAAGATCCAAAGGGGCTGCAAACAGCCACTGGCTGCTTGCAGCAGCCTGTACCAATTCTCACAATGTTCAGATTTCATCCTTCCTGGCATGACCATAGAGCAGTCTGGCTTCAGGGACCAAGCAGTGCTCGGCTGCATGCCACATTGACTGCCTCGCTCCTCCTTCTACTTCTGAACACTGGCATTTGCAGCACCTTTTTGAAAGCTGTCACCCTCCTCTCCCTCTTCCCTGTTTATACTGGATCACATTCACCATCCTCTTGGCTCTGGCATGCAGTCATGTCATGGACAGTCTGGATTCACCCACAGGTGCTGTGACTCTGAGTATAGGGAAATGAAAGGAGTCTCTGTTCCCTTCATTTGTAGAGGGACAGGAGCTTTTCTTCCTGACTTTTAAGCCCTCTCTTCCAGCATGACTCCATCTTCCTGCTCACAATGCAGGGATCTCTCTGACTTAGGAGGTGAAAAAAACCTGGTTTTAACTGACATCCAAGTGAAGCACGCATGATGGGTTAGGAGAAGGTTATGTTCATGGTGGTAGAAGCTATATCTGTATGACATATGTGTTTATGAAGGTTGAGGGCAACATAGGAACAAACCTAAATGGAGGACTTCTGTTCAGGGGAAAGCACCAGCTAAGACTGGGACCAGTGCTATGCAAGCATAGTGGCTGATTGCCCTGTTAAGTATGGCTCTGACTTTCTCATGCTGGATGAGATGACCTTATTCCAGCTCAGCAAAGATGTTTCTCCACCTAAGCAAAGGGAAGTTCAGCTAAGTGAGCCTGGATGATGGAAAAGCCAGAGCCAGTGAGGCACTGCAGGCCAGGAATAAGAGCAAGCCAGGGCCAACATGTGAGACCTCCACCAGGTGTTATTGGCCATCTTGGTGGGGCCACTTCAGAGCTCTTGGCCACCATAGGTTATTGTATTTCAAATATAAGATTTCAGGACAGAGTGATTTAGCCCATCAGGAAAAGGTCTGAGTCCTGTGACACTCCAGGTGAAAGTGCATGTCTAGAGGTGACTCATAGAGGGCAACATCTGCAGACCCTGAACCTGAGGCACTGGGAGCCTGAGGGGTCTGGTGGAAAGACCTGAAAAAGGGCCAAGGCAGGTGCAGTACAAGAATCATGCAGATAGCTGGGCAGGAAATATGTTTTTGCAGTGAGGATATTTTTAAATCCATCACTCAGTTCTGTAAAACCAACCTCCCACCATGCTGCTTGTGGGAAGGGGCCATGGTGACAGCAGCAGAAAGCAGCCAAGGACTCAGCAAAGCTCTCAGGCACCTTTGTCCTGATGTTACAGACCTAGAAGCAGACATGCCTGTTATCTATAGGACAAATAAAGTCTGATCTCAGCCATGCTTTCTGCAGAAGCTGAGAGGTGCCACGTGCAGGGAAATCTACTTTGGCCTCCCCTCTGGAGCAAACCAGGGGTGGAGGTCTTTGGAGCTGTCCCACTGCTTTCCTTCCTACCACGTCTCTCCACTGCTCTCTGAGGGTATGTTTAGAAGGTAACGCTTTGCTTTGCGGTGCTGCTTATACTTGCTCATTCAGTGTAAATAACTGTATTAACTCTACAGGCAGCCCTGGTTTGAACTGACAGAGGTTCGTGTAGCAAACTGGAACCAAGCCAGGCCCACCCGAGCAGCATCCTGTTAGTGCAAGGTGGAGCCTGAACAGCTCTCAGGTTGGGAGGTCTCTCCAAACGAATGTGATCCCTTCTTGTTCTTACAGATTAGTTTTAACGCTGACACAATGGCTGCCAAATGCTGAATCTGCCAGAAATGTTAACAAAAAGCACTTTGATCTCATTCACTTGTTCTTGTTAAGTATGTATTGTATTATTTTGCGGTCAGAAGAAAAATGTTTTGCCCTTGCATATCACTCATGTTCAATAATCTATGTGCTGTGTTACACAGGGCTTCTGCTTTTCGCTGCTCCTTGCTTTTGAGCTGCTTACTTTAGCAGTTGTTGCATGCTATACAATTGTTTAAACACTTTAGGGAGGTTTTATATTTTTTATATTAATGACTGGGATTTGTGGATACTTGCTGACATTCTCATCTAAACAGCTGAAGAATTTATTTTTTTATTATATGGGTAAAAGCTACTTAAATATCATTTTAAACTTTCAAGATAGTTATTAAGCTCTCAGCTTAGTTGTTAATACGGTTCACGTATCTGTTCTTGGCACAAAGTTTACATTTTTCTAACCACATATATTATATGTGAGCAAAGCAGATAATACTAATAAAATGATACAGTGACAACTATCTAGCAACTGTATTTCTTGCAATGCATCAGCCTCACAGTGTACTGTAACAATTGTAGTCTATGAGTCAGCGTAATTCTCGTCTTCAAACACAGTTGAAGTTTATGGAAAATGTAATCCCCACCAGCAAATAATTAAAAAAAAAAAAAAGGAAACTGTTGATGAGGAATTTTTGTGCCAAATCAAAGTACTACATTTGTTTACATATAAAATTGAAGAACAAGACATAACATGTTAAACTTATTGCCACGAGGCCCTGAGTATATTCCAGTATTTTGGCATGACAATACACAGTCAGCAACTATACTGGAGAAGATACAGATAAACTTGCAAAATGGCATGAATATGCATCATTATTGCTTTTTCTTGATATTGTAAAACCAGTGCTTGTATTTTTTATATTTCAGAAACAACTGCATGGAAAATCTCTGGTTTTAAAATGCAAAGAACATTATGTTCTCAAAACAAATTGATTACTTGTTCTGTATATTACACTGTAGTTGATCAACTCTCAATCTCATCTTTGAAGGTTAAGTTCTGACATGTGATCAGGTAAAACAAAAATTTCCTGTACTCTTCCTCCAAAGGTTAGAAGTCAGAAAAATAGATACACATTTAGGAAATGATATTCTACATCTATAAAATTGTCTAAAGGTTCTTTTTGCAAAGGGATTTTTTTTTTATCCCTGGATTATTGAATATCTGATGAGCACATCTTAACGTCATGGTCCCCTTTCTACCTGCCCTATTTTCATTACTAAGACCTGGTAGGTCTGCTTTCTTGTTTTTCTTCCCTAATTTGGTGTGACTTTCATGAAGAATCATGTCGCTTCTGTTTGGAGGTTTACTGTCAAAAGGAATATGTCTTTATGATAAGATTTGTTATCATGTTGAGTAAGTATGAGGATCAGCATATTATTGAGACTTACTAAGCCTGAACTGTGACATGACAAGGAATATATTATGGGGGACACTGAACAAAACACAATACAAAAAACTTAGCACAATTTTGAAAAGTTTTGTAATTAAAACTGTTATGGCCACCTTCTTTCCTGTTGGTAGCCAGTGCAACTCACATCACACATTACCAAGAGCTCCTTGAAGACACTGACCTGAAAAGTTGCTGCTTCAGTAAAATTGGACCATAATAAATGTTCCTAAACTGGTCTCTCTTTCTGAAGATTTCGGGGTCATCAAAACACCAGTTGGCTAGGGCAAGCCTCTTTGCCTGCGTGCAGTCCATGAAATGGGAGATACATTTTTAGGATTTCAAGATATTGGGCCATTTCAGTCTTACTAACTGGAGCATACATTCATGCCAAAAACTTATCTGTCATCCATTGGTTAGATATGTTGTTCTCTTGTAGCTAAAACTGTACTTTTTACACATTGCCACTAAGGATACTGAATTTTATGCTGATGCTAGTGATATTGGACTTGAACAGCACAGAAGGATCTGAAACCCCTCATTTTTACCATTTCACTGTCAATCCAGTCTCTTACAGATAAAATGACAAGACTCGAGAAGAATACCTGCCTGTAAAAAATTCACCAGTAGAGGTTGTCTGGGTCTTGAATATTGACCTCCATAGTTCTGTTTCTTTTGGCTGACAGGTTTGTTCTCAATGATTCTCTCCAAAGCACTTTTGCAGTTCTAAGGTAATGACTATGATTAGCAAAACACTGTCCCACTACTCATTTTAGGGTGAGAGGATCAATTCTGACTAGCAGCAATAGAAATGGAGATATCAGGACAGTGGGGAGGAAATAGAGGTAATAGAAGGATAGGGGAGGGTACATTTTCCTTCTACCAAAATAATCCTTCAAAATACAGACAGCTTTGCACAGTAATCTATAAATTTCCAGAATGTGTCACACAGTGTCTCTGTTCATGTTGTCAAAGTCTCCCACAGCTGATAAAATTTAAGGCAAGTGGTAGTTGCTGTGCACTACTTGTTCAAAATGACAAAGTGTGAAAATAATATCAATGCAGGAATTCACAGGGGGGGAAAACCACTCTGCTGTTCTTGAACTCTGTTAAGTAAAATTGTGCAAAAATAGAAGTTTAACTAAGCACCTTTAGTAACTAGAAACCACACATAGATAAGTCACAAGTACTTTTATACAAACTCAGTTTGATTCAAGCCTTTCTGGAAAGGTTTTATAGTAAAGCTGAACTGGTTTTGGCATTGCTTTCTCCATTGGTGCTCTCTGATGAAGAAGTAAACCTCTCATCCATCTGCTTTGGGAGAGACAAACTGGCTACCATTCTTGAAAAATTCACATGCTTACAGCTTGTTCCTGCTTTTAGCTTTCAACCATGCTGGTGTCTTGTTAGCTAACAACTAAGCTCACCTTTGTTACATGGCAAATATTTAAGACCAATGTAATTTGTAATCTTCACATGACATCCATTTCTAGTACTGTCTTTCCTGTGTTGTCTTCCAAGAATAAAGTGAGGGGTCCTCTGCAAGATTATGCAGTTTTAAACTCTCAGCAACCTAAGTAAAATATTGAGTAAAATTTTCTAAGCTTCTTCAAGCAGTTCCCGTTTACAGATACACTGGGTCTGGCTGGGAGGGGTTAACCCACAGCTATAGAGCATAAGGAAGCAGCTTGGCAAACAGTTGTAACTCAGTAGCTGAATGATACTTTAAGTAGGCACTCTGAATTAACCTCCAGGGGTAGATCAACTGGGAGAAAAGGTGAAAACACTGTTAGGTGGGTAACTGTGCCACTTCTTGGGCAAATACTATTGTATTTATTGTATGAGCACCTTTTTTCCTTCTTCATATCAAGGGTTCTTGACAGGATGATTGTTATTGTAAAACAAAGAGCAGAAGATGTAGCTACAAGGAATTCAGGTAAAAATGCCTAAAATTAAAAATGTAAAACTCTTAAAATTTTAGGATGGCTTATCACTTTGCTCAGCTGTAATTGTTAGAATAGAGCCTAAAAACATCTGCCATAGGCTGAATTTTCAATTGAAAGGGTTCACCCATTTTTCAGAATGACATTAAGGAGAGAATCTTATTTTACCCACATTAAAAATAACATAATTTATCAGAGAAGTTCCAATGTCTTACTGTTTTGGGTTGGGGATCTGAAGTATGTCAGGGCTGTGTGTATAAGACTGGCATTAAGACTCTGCCTTTAGTCATTCCTTGAGAAATTTTCACAAATTTGGTTCAAAAATAAAATTTTGAAAATTATCAGTTTGTCTCTAATAACTGATGTCTGCCTTTCCCCAAGAACCTGTTTAGTGTGCTCCATCATGGGGTGGAAAGGCACAAGAATTTCTTTCCCTGCAATTACTCCCGCAGGCGCTCAAGGATGCACAACCCAGTGACTAAAACCACATGCAAGAAAACTCTCCATCCCCACTACCTTTCCTGATGGCTTCCAGCTCTCTGAAATAGAAGGAAGAAGCTGCTTCATATCAGAATAGCTTGCAAGGAGGGCTGGAAGGAAAGGGGAAGTGGTGGAGGGAACAAGGGAGAGAGCATGAACTGGAGAATGGTGTTAGTAAGAGCATAGGAGCACAGCACCCACAAACTTCAAGTCATGCTGAAGATCCCTGAGCTTCTGCAGGCTCCAGTGTTGTGTACTTGGCTGATGGGATCTGATAAATCTCTTTCAATGCCCAGCCCTTATAGAGCCTTATATCAGTTACCTTTAAGAATCCAATACCATTAGCTCTAGGTCTGAATACCACCAATAGCCGAAGAGGGAGCCAATAGTCTTCCACTCACAGAACTGCTGCATCTTGTACTGTTCAGTTTTTACTTTGCAACTGTATTAAAAAAACCCTATTTTAAACACAGTGAGGCTGAGGGTTCACCTACTCAAACCCATGCATTTGTATATGACACTGTGCTAAGCCAAGTAGAGTTTCTGTTTCTCAGTGTTGTTAGTTTCTCATTGCATCAGGAGAATGAAACCCAAAATAAAGGAAACACTTAAGACTTCCAATTAACTTCTGAAAGCTTGATGAGTGCTAAATATATCATGTCGAGCAGGAAATAGACCAAAAGGCCTGCAGTTCATTGATGTGTTTGTTTTAGTCCTTTGTGTATTTTCTAAAGATCCACTGATTGCTCTGCTATATTTATTTGGAAATGCTACAAAAGGGAAGGGGGGAAAAGGGTGCTACAGCAGAAAAGAAAAATATTTTTTCCTATAGCTGAGTGGGAAAATGAAATTATTATCATAAAGACACAGAATGTCTGTATTAATTTTACAGTGAATAAACTACTTAAAGAAAGCTGAAGCTTAACACTTTTAAAAAATAGTAAGCCCTTCTTGACTATAAAAACTGTAAGACTTTTTATTTTCTTATACATTAATAAAATTTGAGATAAGTCAGCTTTAACCTCATTTTAATGGGGTTAAAAAAAATTAGAATAATGTAAGAAATGTGTATCTGATTAAGAAGATTTTTGAAAACTCAAGGGATCGATTCCCAAACTACAGACATTCATTTTATGCATATGTAATTTTTCTGAGCAATACAGAATTAAACCTGTTCAATGCTGACAGAGGAATTGGTAATGATAAACCAGGTATTTAACTGCTTATTCTCCATTCAGCCTATAGTTTAAGCTGCTGCATTTCTGATCCCATACAAACCAACCAAGCAGGAGTGCACAGCTGAGGCTATTGCTCCAAGAGGATGTTGTACAAATAGGCTCTGAAATCATGGATTGCAATCTATTGTGCAATACTAAGAAGTATTTCCATTTAATAGAAAATGGACTATTCCTCCGCTTGTCCCCATCAGTGGTGATTACCATCTATGGGCACTGCCAGATATTAGAGAACAGAGGCTCTCTGATCAACAGCTTCAGGGCAACACAACCAAGCTGTACTTAAAGACTGATGGAAATCATCACTGTGGATGCAGAAAAGACAAATGCAGAAGGTACAGCTTAACTGTGAATGTAATGTCCTGGCCCCAACTCAATGATCAAAGACATTCCAAAACAAGCACTAAGTTTCTGCAAGCTGCCAAAGAATTTGGGTGCAGTACTAGGAAGAAGATGAAGAACAGATTATACATCAGTAGCAGCTACTCCCTAGCTTGATGAGGTTGGATTTTTTAAAAAATAGCTAGAAAGATTTACAAGCCTATTACACATCCACAAAGATCCTCAAGGATAGGGGAATTATGAATTATGCTGTGTTGTAGTTCTCCAAGTTACTATTTAAAGAAAATACAACAAACAGGGGTTATAGGCTGGAAACAGAAGAGAGATAAATGAAAGAAATGGTGAACTGAAAAAGGAGAGGAAAGACTAGGAAAGAATCATGATACAAGGGTAGCTTTGAAACTGGGAATCTCCTGCTCTGAAGATAAAAACATATCGCTAGAAAGTCACATTACAAGAATTAAAACTTTTGGCACTTCTTTCCTGCAAGGGCTCCAGGAGGGAAGGGGACACAAATATCACAAGGTGGCTTTCATGTTTATCATGAATGAGAGGCATCACAGTTTTAAATAGCAAAACGCAGTACAGGCACTTCTCATAGAGCAGAGTTGCAAGTTACTTTGGCCATCCCTCTCTCTGTGCCTATCTAGCTCCTCAGGATGGAAACAAGCTCTCAAAAAGAAAACAACAAGCTTTGCATGACTGGTTTGCAAGAGCATCTGGTGTCTTGGAAACTGCTTCTTCAGCCAGTTCTCTTGGCTGCTTTGGAGATGCAGTGATGTTCAACTGCAATATGGTTAGGCTTGCTTCCCAGATCATATCTGCACTAGCCCATGGAGCCTGGCTCTCCAAAGTACAGGAGGTAGATGGAGAAAGTGCTCAGAACATTTACATGGCTGGAAACAAACTTGCACCAGATGGCCATTCAAAATAGCAGTCAGGAGAAAAGTGTCACATTGAGCAGATGCAAGTCTTATCCCTGAGAAAAGTCTTCTCAGCTGCCATTTTCCTCTGACTCATCTTCTAGACAAACTGTGTTTATTTAAGCTGCAGCCAATGTTGAGTCACAGAAGCTGCATGTCAGACCAGTTCACCGGGCCTCCTCTTTACCTGGAGTGAGGAGAGTACCTTAGGCAACTGAACTTTTTTGCTCAGTACATGTAAATTCCCATCTTTCTTTTATTTTCAGTTGCACTGTTGCTAGGACAGTGGCACAACTTTAAAAGCACTAATGCAAATACAGAAAAAATATATCAGACGGAGACTTCTAAAGATGAAGAGTACTCCCTTGATTTTAAGGAACACTGGATCAGCCTTGCATTAAATCAGAACTTTGGCTTTCATCACTGGATGAAAAAAGATATTTTAAAAATGAAGTGTCCGAGATCTTTATAGATTTAATTATGTGAAGCAAAAAGTTGCTCTGAGCACCTGCACCTGTAGGAAATGTTCTTTCAGATTTACTGCTTTTGAGAAACCTTTTTTCCTTAATATTTCAAGAACCACCTTTTTCAGTACTTAAGCCATGATTTCTTTGTACTAAAACTGGATAATACAATACAATGACATGAAACGCAAAAATAGAATTGGAGGAGGTTTTTTAATTTCCTGCTAATTTCCTCCACATATTCTGAAAGGTTTACAGTCGTTTCACCAAACACTGGTACTGTCTGCACTAAACTATTTTGGTCTTCTTTCAGTTCCCAAAATAAAAAACTAAGGGTCTTTTGTGAATATCTTTCCTCCCCAGCTAGAAAACACACAAATGCAGCTCTGTCACTCCTCTTTCTAAGCTCCAGTCAGTCTGTGCCATGGAGGAACAAGTTTCAGTTCCCACCTTAGGCTAGCCTAAAAAATGTTTTATATTCCCTTACTTGAGCTGTTGGACTCTGCCTCTATCCTTTCCTGCTGCTCTCTTGAAGTTCTTTCTATTGGATTCTCCCATTTACTGAGGCAGGAGATGTAATTTACCATTTTCTTGTCTTAAGTTTTCAACCACTTTCAGTAAAAACACTCTCTCCCTTTGTTGCTGCTGTTGTTGTTTCTGGAAGGGTTTTTTGTGGTGGTCTTTTTGGGACAAGGATGTGTTCGGGTTTTTTGTTTGTTTTGTTTTTTGGTTGATTGGGTTTGGGGTTTTTTGGGGGAGGAGCAGGGACGGGTTTCTAAATAGTATCTTTATGCTACCAAAAGTGAGGGTTTGGGCCTGTACTGTTCAGTCAGTGGACTGACTCCAACAATTTCCTTAGAATCCATTAAACCATGAGGAAGCTCAGAGGCATTTACATTTCTTCAGAGACACCAGGCTCCCAAGATTTTCCAGGTTAATTATTCACCATATAGACTTTTCCAGGGTGCCATTAAATAAACAAACTTCAGAACAAGAAAGATGGTTCCATAAAGCCTCAACAGCACATACAAGGACAAAACTCTTTATTCCATTTTTATTATTTTGATGTATTTTTCCATGGCATTGGACCAAGTTATGCAACAAAAGGAAGACTGTCAGCATTTTAATTTTTGGACTACTGCATTGCCTTGATTCTTTGGCATCAATGAGTAAACCTGCATGATTTTTGTACAAGGAGAAAACATCCTGCTTGTAGGTGGTCGAACACCTGCTACCGAAGATAGAAAGGCAGCAGCTGTTGTCCTTAGTGTGCCTGATTTGAGGAAAGTAGGATGTTGTCTATGTATTTTCACAATCCCATTTATAAGGCATGTAGCAAGCTTGCTACAATATGAATTATTACCTTTGACAGAAGAAATAAAATTTTAATACAAGATTTTGACAGAAATACTCAAAAGGCATTTTTTTTGAAGCACAGGTTGAAGAAGTCAACCGCTTTGAAAAACTGAATAAATTCTGATCCCAGAAGTGCTTTGCTGCCCTCCGGAACAGACACTCCAGAAGCCTGTAAGAAAGTCCAGCTTCTTACATCCTGAGACAATGGTTCTGCCATGCTTTAGGTATTCTGTATTTCTGTTGAAAAACCAACTGTGTTTGCTCTGGTTTGGATGGAGTATGGTACATCAGCATATTCAAATGTCAGGATGTTTGGATTCTGTAAGGAGGCTCATCTGGAAGCAATGTACATGTTGCAGTTCTTTGTAGAAAATGTTTAATTCTAATTTTTCATGAAAGCTCTTTCTCTTAGAACAACTCATCTGCTTAAAATTAGGCTTGTACTTGTTTGTCTTGCTGACTTGAGGCCATTACAATACACAGACCTCTGATGCTGAGTAATTTATGTGCCTGCATAAATCAGTGGGTAGCCAACAGAGGACAGATTGGATTCAACAGTTTCACATATGCATTCTTCTTTTATGGTCAAAAGATCATGGAAATAATCTCATACGTCATGCCTTTGAAAGTTCATTCCTTCTTCTGTCATGTCTGGAAAATGCAGTGGGTTATGATTATTTTCAAGATTTTTAGTGAATTATTTACAATCATCAGCATAGAAAAAATGTGGACTTCGCTGTCTTCTCCAGTATTTGAAGTGAAGGTTACAGAGGTGACTACAGCCTGCAACAGTTCCTTCTCTACTTTCTCACCTCTGAAACATTTAAATGCGGGAAGGTTGCATTAAGCCTGAAGAAGTCCTAGTCCTGTAGGAGAGTCAGAGACTAACAAGAAGGCCACGTGTCCTGTTCCAACTGGCAGAAAAGATTCTGCAAAGGGAGAGTTTCAGGACTATAACTGCACATTTCCAGCTCCCTCTGAGAAATTAAATGGAATGTGCTGAAGTGAAATACTTTTAGAAACATGTCTTGTTGGTCTTCTTGAGTTACAGATGAGCCTTCACATTGAAAGCAGCTGAGCTATCTTGTCCTTTTAGCATAACAAAAGAGTTTTTCATATCTGTATGGAAAGTGTAAGCACACATTCTTGCCAAATTGCAGAAGAGATGTGATAAATCCAGTAATACAGAATAGAATATTTGCATAGATGTGAATAATGCAATAGAGAAGAGGTAAAAAAAAAATGTGTATGACTCCAAACTGGTAAAATACCCATTTCCAGCCTCGATTTGCTTCCTTGACATGTACTAATGCTTATGGGCTATATTCAGGGAAAGGAGACACACTTTGCTAGGTAAAGCACACACTGAAGGACAGGTCTTTCTGAAAGTTATTTACCAGACTGCAGCCAGCAGGTTTCAGCAGACCATCCTGTAGCACACCCAGAGCAGTGAAATCCCAGAGGCAGAACCTAGTTACCCTGCAGGGTCTGGGAGTGGCATAGGGAGCTTTTCAGAAGGACAAGGAGACTTGACCTCCCACCAAGGGGAAGACCTAAGCCCTCTCCTCAGGCAGGCTGTTGGGAGATGGCAGGGATGCCTGCCTGTGTGGGGTGCACAGGCCCATGCTGGGCAGCAGGGGCTGCCAGGCGCAGGAAGAGCAGCCACAGGCCAGCCTCTGCCTTGGCAGCTATAGCAACACCAACGCACCAGCAAGGTTAATGAATGAACATACTGGCAGGATTTGTTAAAAAATTAATTGCCTAAAAGGATTTTGTGTGTTAGGCCAGACTCTGCTGATTTTATCATCCTATTGAACCTTTATCTTATAATTCATCGTTATTTTCCACCTTATGTTCACTAACAGTAGAGACCATTCATGTGCATTTAAAGCTATTCCTGTAAAATGAATATTAAACATTTAATTCTTGAATTATATCTTAAAGCCAAAGGGGTAAGAAAGATGCAGCACCTCTCAACCCTTTCTAATTTACGGGTGGGGATCAGAATTGCTGTTAACCCAGATACAACTGAAAACATCACAAGAATTATGAAAAAGATACAATGACTTTTTTGTACCAACTAGAATCAGAATGGCCAAATTTCATTGGATTTTCCCATATAAAGTGACAGTCAGCCGTGGGAATTGAAGAAATGTAACTAGTGAACAGTCTTCCCCTCTGAGCTCCTTCCACATACAATGCAGGCTTTACTTGACACTGATTTGTTAATGCTTTGTATGTGCATCTGGTCATGAAAAAAGCCTCTAACATAGCAGGCAGGAGAACATCTGAACTAGGCTGACATCACACCAGACCACATTATTTGAGTTTTATGAGTGTGCACAAAACAGACAATCCCCTCTACCCTGGCTTTAATAGTTTTCTTCAAGTCTGGGAAACTACAGAGAAAGTAAACAGCAAGGTAATTAAAACATGTATTGCTTAATTCGTTGTTATGGGTGGCTGAGAGTTTTTTGGACAAAGTATTTTCCCTTTAGGAAATATCTGTGCTTTGAAAAGAAAAACATCTGTTGCAAATAGTATTTTTTCTCAAATTACTCAAAAGTCTATTAAAAAATTATCAAAATGACCAAGTTCAACATTTTTAATATGAGAATTAAAATTTTAATATGAGAATTTGAACCTTTGGTTCAAGTAATCTTTCAGAACTTCAAAGTACTTGTAGTAGAAGCTGTAAATGAGAGTCAGAATCCAAATGAAAATCTATAAATATTGATGTGCGATATTTTAATTTACTCTAATCAACATGTCTTGTTTAATAGATTGCTGGAATGAACATCTGTAAGAGTTTGGTTTTTCATTCTGATTCTAGCTAAAAACTTTTGTCCACATGTCAACTTTCCCAAGAAAGAAATACAATTTCCTCATTGGCCTTAATGAACCTTTCCTCATGAACCTTAACTTAACAAGTGCATGATACACTGATTTCTGTCAGCAGATCACAGTGAGAATATACTGTGGTAGAAATTGACTCCATCTTCCATTCCAAACTATCTTAAGCAGTTCTGTTAATATAATAGGCTTGTGGGCATATATTATACAGTGACATGAGGCCTAACCTTTCTCTTTCAAGCAGTTTCTCATTTCCTGACTTCAACAAACATAAGAGACTATCACATGGTGAAAGAATGCTGTGAAAAGCATATTGAATCATCTGGCACTATTTAAACCATGAGATGACATTTTATTTTGCTTATTCTACATGGAAATTCCTAACATCAGCTCTTGCTCAAATACATCAGTCCAGGCTCTGCTGTTTCTATTCAAACATTCTTTATTCTCTTCTTCTTTTTATATCTTGTTGTATCTTTTTATCTTTTAGCTTGACTATGGATTTCTGTAGATGTCTAAAAGGAGAAAAACACCCAGGGTCTGAAGTTTTAATTTTTCTTTCTGAAAAATATGAATGCAGAATTATTTAACAAGACCTTTTTCTCCTCTCTCTTTTTCTGTTTTCTCTAGACCTCTTCAGAGTCACAGCTAGTCAATAGGGTGTTAATAACAACTCTTCAATGGCTGCCCTAATACTTCAGGGATGCTCTAAGGGAACCTTCAATATGTAAGTGTCAAAATAATGACATTATATGTGTTTAAATCAATTGATTTCTGGCAAAGTAACTAGTATGCTCTGGAGGCTCCATTTAAATACCACAGTCCAGACTACTCATACACCTAAAGCTGACCATTCTCTTAAGAGCTTTCTTGGAGGAGGTCTAGAGCTCTCAACACCTTGAACGGCTGAGCCCCAAACACAGAGTTATTTCCCAGGAGACGTAGCACTTAGTAAAGCTATAAAGGTAACAATTCAGGAAAGAAAGTATGTGACAGTATGAAAAGGAAAGAAAAATTAACAAAGCACAATAAGGCATCACTTGCATACCTCTAGAGACAAGTAAACAATGCATTACAGCCAGCAAGTAGCAACTGATTCCTGCCGTTTGAACAAAGGGGAAAAGGCTGTGTTGATAGCAGGGAGGATCTTAAGACACTACATATGTTTTCATGGATTTGAAACCCAAAAAAGTACTATTAGATCTTCTAGTCATACTTCCTTCGTAGTGCAGGCCATAAAAATTCTTGCTTCTCCTTCTATTCAGTAATGACTTGTGTGCTGGCGAGAACAGTCTGCTCCCCAGGGGCACCCCCAGCCTTAACCTGAAAACTTCAACAAGGGAAGAAGTGGGTCTTTTGGCCCTGATAGTCTTGTTACAGCCCATCCATTCCTACAAAGGTTTACTAACCAACATGCACTCCAACACCAATATTACATTAGCCAGTGACATATAATTATACATGACAAGCCATGATTCATTGCTTGCTTCAAATGTTCCCAAGTGTATCTTGGTTACTTGCCACCACTGGCAATGGCAGCAGCTCTCAGCTGGACAGGACACTCCAGCAATATGCTACTTCACTCTAGTGCACATACTGCAATTTGGAAAGACCTGGCATGGCTGATAATTAATTTGTAGCAGCTATGGTACCTTTGTCCATCATTGTTGCCTAGAGAAAGATAGAGACATTTGAATGTCACAGAAGACTTTTGTTTATCTCAAAATTGATTTCAAATTCTCCATGGTCACAAGGGAAATTACTTCCTACTTCAGCTGACTCCATAGAGACTTAGAGCCAGGCTCACTCAAGGAAAAGGGGAATACAAGGTTGCAGCATTAGTTATGGTATTAGAAAGACCTGAGCACTGTGACCTTACTGTGTTCTTTAGAGTAGTTCCCAGCAAATTTGGGGATTGCTTCAGTGCATATGAGAAAGTACCTTTTTTGAGCATAAGTTATAACAGGTAATTTCCACCAAAAACAGAAAGAAGAGCACATAATGATATTTATCGCATAATATAGCTTTGCAAGTTTTCTGGAATTAATTTTTGGGTTTGTTTTGGGGTTTGAGGGGTTTTTTCTGTTTTGTTTCACTTTGTTTTGTTTTGCCTGTTTTAATAGTACGAAGAAAGTTGGAAACTTAGGTAACCCTGCCTGAGTTCCAGTCATCCTAGTAACAGCCCAACAACAACCGTGCAGTGTCTGTGAAACATCCAGGAGATGCCAGGCAAACTATCTCCAAAGTTTTTCCAAAACAAAAGAGACTCTTTAAAGACATTTTATTATTCATAAACAGTTATGAGACAGATAGCAATTTAAGGAAGACAAGCAACTTCAGAAAGAGTGGAAATCCTGAATTCATGCCTAAAATTAAAATAACTTCTTAATAGACTTACAAAGGAATTAATGAATGCTCTTTCACATCTTTACATAAAGCCAGACTCTGGCAGATGTGAGATAGATTATTACATGCAACATAAACAATATTCAGTCTTTTATCCTGGCAGCCGGCAGTGTACATCTCCACACTTGAACAAAAGACCCTTTCTAGCTTAGACAGGTGACTCTGGTCACCGGTCACGCTCCAGGAACCCACAGGAATACCTGGGCAATGTTTCTACCAAACCCTGAAAGCCAAGCTAAGGGGCAGGTGGGGTAGAACACGGCAGCAAGCCTGGAGCAGTATTTGGTCTGAACGCCAGGATTCTTCAGTGGTGTTTGCTTTTGTGCAGGCTGAGGACTGCCAGCCCCTGCCCAGCTGAGCTCTTCAAGCTGTAGCTAGGAGACTGCCTCCAGCATGCTAAAAATATATCCCCTGCACCAGTCAGTGACAGCCTATTTGTAAGTGCAGGGGGAGACCTTAAATGCTGCTGAATTCAGGCTTTGGGAAGGCAGGGAGAGCCCAGGCATCCAGCATGAGTGCACACTGATACACTGACAGTATCCCGTCTCAGCCAAAGTTGGTCCTACTCCTACCTCATGCACCGCTGCCCTCACACAAGCCAAGATGCCACCAACAGACCTGTGGCACCCTGCCCTGATGAGAGGCCATGTCTCCTGGCCTCCAGTCAAGTGGGGCAGAGGAGACCATGGTCCCACACACACCCCTCTCAGGAGGAGGAATGTGGGACAGGACCTAAGGGCTCTTTCTCATGGGGAGAGCAGAGGAGGGCCACAAAGATGATTAGAGGCATGGAACACCTCTTCTGTTAAGACAGGCTGAGAGAGTTGGGGTTGTTCAGCCTTGAGAAGAAAAGGCTCTGGGGAGACCTTAGAGCAGCCTTTCAGTACCGAAAAGGGACCTATAAAAAAGACAGGAATAAACTTTTTAGTAGGTCATGTTCTGATAGGACATTTTATAATGGTTTTAAACTAAAACAGAGTAGATCCAGACTAGACACAGGGAAGAAATTTTTTATGATAAGTGTGGCAAAACACTGGCTCAGATTTCCCAGAGAGATGGTGGTTGCCCCATTCTTGGAAACATTGAAGGTCAGGTTGGATATGGCTCTGAGCAACATGATCTTGTTCAAGATGTCCCTGTTTGTTGCAGGAGGATTGAATTAGATGTCCCTTCCAACCCAAATCATTTTATGATTACATGAAAATTCACTTGGTTCCAACCCACATTGCCAAAGAGCACCAGCTTTGCCCCTCATAAAGCCAGTCCCCAGCTCTCTTTTCTGAAGTCTGGGTCACCTGGGTTGAGCATCGGGAGACCAGAGGGGATAGCCATCCCTGCTGTCACCACTGCCAGTAGGCTGCAGGCAATGCAGGACCTCTGTCCTTCCGTCATTAGGCTGGAAACAGTGCCCTGGGGAGCCCTGAGGCAGCCATATGCCCCATTTCCAGGCAGTTAAATATGTAGATGGTTGAAGCTGAATTTCTGTCTCCAAACTAACTTGAGCAATGCAATATAGTGCTGGGAGTTGGACTGTGTGTGGTCAGGAATGGGAAGACTGGTTCATCTGGGTCGCCAGCCAGTAAGATGTGTCTTACTGGCAAAACTCAGGTGAAAATTGTGCTAAAATGTATGCCAGAAGAGAGAGGTCTTTTATTACCAATTATTCCCTCTTAGTGCTGCCACGAACATTGTGCATATGTAAAACATAAACAATTATGAGATTCTGCACAGAGATCTCACTGTCTCCAATTTCTGCAGATATCTGTGGCTATTGCTAAATTCCCATGCACATACCAAGAACACATCTTTGCAACACAGGAATATTTGGGTTTGGGAACTGTGCTTTCATAGTACAGCAGGAGCCTTGGGCAGGGAAGCTGTGAAGAACTCTGTGGGTCCGTAACCACAAAGGTACCCTTGATGAACTGGACCTCTTGCATTGCACATTTATGATTAAACTTAGTTAGAAAAAAATGTTATTTTCTTTAACTAGAAAAATCTATGTCTCCTCTGTGGCATTAGTTTCGATGGAGATATGGCACAAAAAAACTATTCTAGTGTTGGTTTATGACATATTCACTCAAAACAGCAGAGAAGCACGAGCACTAACAGCAGTTTAGTTGCTTTGAAATGAATAGATTTATGTATCACACCACCCCGTGCACATGCATGCATACAGTCACAAATTCACCTTCCCCTCCTTCTGCCTCCATCCCCGGGATTTTCTTCTCTGCTTAATTCCCATTTTAACTAATATCAATATTTTTTAACATATTACCTTACAGTAATCAATGGAAGTTTAACATCAATCTTTTTCAGCATTTCAGCTACTGTTATACCCTGTCATGAGTCTGGCAGCATTTGGGTGGGATCTGGGTTTGCAGGAGCACAAAAACAGGTTTGCAAAGAGCGAGTAATGGAACACCAGGTAATTTTTTAAAAGATCACAGACTGCATAGATCTATTTGAGACACAGCACTGAAACAAGGGAGAGGCCTACTTAGTGTTGTCTTTCCCTTTGTATTTCCACTAATATCCAGATTCCTTCAAGCTGTTAATGATAAGAATAGCTTTATTAAAGTTACTGAAGAAATAATAAAGGAAAAATAAATAGAGGGACCTGATGCACCAGGAGCTGGCAGAAGTTTGAAAAGCCTGCCTGTTTTCCCTTTGAAATCTTGGCAGGCA
Organism: Pipra filicauda; assembly: GCF_003945595.2. Lineage (NCBI taxonomy): Eukaryota > Metazoa > Chordata > Aves > Passeriformes > Pipridae > Pipra > Pipra filicauda. Next base: position 656,754 of record NW_024104543.1, read on the forward strand.
TGCAGAGTACTCAAACCTGCTCCTGCAGCCTAGTTGTCTCTCTCCATCAGTCAGTGGCTACCTTTATGTTACTCCAGGTATGGTCCAGAGATGTTTATGATTTTCACAAAAATGTCTTGCGCAACCTGAATACAAAACCTTTAAAGAATACATTAGTTCTTGTAGACAGTTTAGCAGACAGCAACTCCCTGAGACAACCATATGATGGTTTACAGTAAACAGTATCACCTGTAATCACATATCTGGCTGTATCAAGGCTGGAGGTGGCATCCTGAAGTCCCTTGGCAGTGCAGAACCTTCTGTCTGCACCAGTTCTGTGGCTGGCTTCTCCCTCTTGGTAAAAACCTGGTTTAATTTGTTTTCAAATGTACTGGAAGGCCCTATCTATCTCAGTCAAAGTTCTCTTTGAAAACATCCTCTCTTTTCTCAAAGACTGGACATGCACTTGATCCTTCATATCAAATCATCCTTAAAAAGATAGTTGAAAATGTTTATTTAATTCTTTGTATTTGGGGGTTAACTGAGAAGGAGTCTAAAAAGCACATTTGAATTGTATCTATAAATCTAACTAGTGGGCATTTTCTGCCAGATTTGCCAGGGTGACAATAGCTCCTTCTGCCCGTACTGTCAGTGTTGAATTCAGTAGTCCTGCTTGTGTGGTCAGGTCGACCAAGTTCAGCACCCATTTTAGAAACTGGTTGTCAGCTCTTTGTTTGTACAGCTGCTCGAGGTTTGTTCTCCAGTGTTTTAGGGGTCAGGCACATTTTGCTGATGAGCTGTGAGTGCTAGTACCCTGTCTTCATTGGGGGATGTGGAAGGATGCCAGCTGCACACTCCTGTAGATGCACTTGCCCAATGGGCAGTGCACTGCTGCCTGCTACACCACCATTGTCACTGATATGGTTACAGGAATGTCAGGAACCTGAAGGATCCCCTAGGACTCTCGCACAAGTCTAACTGAGGAACATAGATGCAGAACAGCAGTATTTTCAAATATTTATAGCAGCACCCTCTTGCATTCTTTCGTACACTCCATATTCATACCTGCGTATACATGAAAGTGTATTTTAATGCATAATGTTTAATAATATTCTAGGAATAAGTATCATCAAGACACATTCATTTACGGAAAATTCAATTTTTTATGACTTGCTGACTCTTCCACTTTCTCACTCTAAATTATGCATAGATATATATGTTTCTTACAGTCATTTCTCTACTTTTTAATTTGAGCCTTTCCCATGCTGATGTCACTCCTGTTTTTTATTTGCCTTTCAACACTGCTCCCTGTTATCCAGCTGTAACACAAATCTTTCTCTTCTCAAATACTTTCAGAGCGCTTTTATTTCAGGTTTTTGTGTTTTTTCTTCACATGGTCATTAGGACTCCTGAGTACTCTCTGAGCTTCCTTGATAATGATTATGAAAATCTCTGAAGCTGGTTGTGGTGGGCCCATCCCAAGCAGTAGAACTGCCTTTCCTCTCACTCTGAGATGGAAAACCAAATATGCATTGCGAAACCCTTTCTGCAGTTGTATGCCCACAAGTCATATCTGCTTAAAGAAGCAAAGGCAAGGGCTGATTCAACGCAACTCCTGAATGGCCTGGGCAATGCATCCGCTGTGAGTGCAGGGTTTGCACACCTTTGGTAAATCACACTAATGTCTGCTGTGCAAACATTGTCCTTGTAAAGTTAAACACAAAAACAGTTTTCCTTTGACATAAAGCACATACATTTTCAGTGTAATTCCTGAAATATATAGTCATCCATGCCTCAGAGTAAGACTAAGTAGTCTTTGTAGGACAAACCATTTGAGAAAATATTAATTATAAATAAAGTGACCAGGATATTTTCCACACACGTATTAAAAAAAAACCAAACAAAACAAAGAGAAAAAACAACCAACAAACAAACAAAAACCAAACCCAACCAAACCAACAAACCAAACAAAAATAAAAACAAGCAATCAAAAAAGCCCAAATAGATCCCAAAGAAAAGATAAACTAAAAACCCCAAACTCTTGGGATGGGCAAGGGTCCAGATGATGCTCTTATTTACCTGTATTAGATAACACAATTATACAACAGCTGCAGCCATCTCATCAGTCACATATAGGACAGCAAATAAATACCTTGCAGTGCTGGTCCCCATGGAACAAACCACATTTCTCCTGGCAAGAGGGGCCCCACATCTGTGACTTGGGGATGTGATGGAAAGAGGGATATATTACACACCATGACAGTCACAGTGAAGTGGTGTTGGCCGTGACTGATTAGGAAAAGAACTGTGTCATTCCTTATCTTGAATAACTTATCTTATCTTATATTTTGTATATTATCGTATATTTTGTTTTATCCCGGAAAGAAAATAGTGAAGGTTGGCAGATGGACTGGGGCGCAGTTGGCTATCCTTCTTCAGCTGCGATTTCTTGTGGTCTAATTTTAGCTGACACAGTATGCATTTGTAATTTAAACCAGTCATTTTACTTTTAGGATATCCTACCCTGTCAAGACTGAACATCTGCTTTTATGATCTTCAAAATTATCTCCAATCCATGTAAAATCACCTTTTCCTGTGTCTGTACTTCCCTTTTTACCATATCTTACTAAAAAAAAAAATGCTAGTTTCAAATCCACAGTCTTACTCAGAAATATCTCAAACAATATGTAAGGTTTTAATTCATATGGTTCTTCCTATTGACAAATATTTTTATTACAAATCCATACCATTTCAGCAAAGGAATAAGACTAATTCAACAGGTTATCTCCAACATCTGACATATGAAAAATTAATTGATTAACTCACCCATATTTGTTGTGTTTTTCTGACACACAAGCCAAGTTTCAGGTCTCAAACTAGGTAGAGATGTGCCTAACATCATTTAAGTCTGTTCATTGCTAAGTATACAAGAATTTACACACCTTTACTTTTTTTTGCCCCCCTCAGATTCTATTTATAATGTTAAATGATTGAGTTAAAAGACCAGTTCATTGAAGCTCAGTTTCTCACTTGCTGCTTATGAGGAGGCTCCCTTCAACTTTCGAGTTCTTGACCTCAACCACAGATTGCAGATGGCTCTGTTGATGTTTATAAAACACCAGTGCATAATTTGGATGTTCTTGGAAGTAGCATGACCCAAATCATCACCAACTTTTGCCTACACAAAGAGATTTTCAAAATGAAGCTTTCTTCATTTATTTTAATAGCAAAATCTGCAAAATCAAAGAAAAAAACCCTAAAATGCACAAGTTGAAACTTGCAAGCTTAGCTGGTTAGCGTGCACCTTCTCTTGTCAACATTCAATTTAGGGCAAAGCAAGGCTATTTTCATACTCAGTCCCTGACAGCTTTTATCTTTAAAATTAGTCTTACTATTCTGGATTTATAATTTATTTTTCAGGTACAGAATTTTCAAAGAGGGCTAGAAAAAAGTCCTAGAAAAGTGGAAAAAATATTAAACAACTGTTGGGTAATTTGAAATTCTGTTGAATTCATGTTAGTTAATTAAAGTTAATAAAAAATTGTGATAAAGGCATTTCACTGGCAAAGATTATTGTATGCTGTTGCACACTGTATTTCTGGACAGAACTGTTTTCAAATAAAGCTAATGGTATTTAAACTAAGAACTTGTAGAAGCAGCAGGGACTTTAAGAAAAACAGCACATTGACTAATATTTTCCATTTGCACTTTTAATCACAGATTTCAGCAGAGTCCATGTAGTGACAGTGATGCTACCCTAAGAAATTCTTATTAGAATTTAGAAAACCAGCAGTGCTTCAGTCAAAACACTTTAGTCCAAACCAAAATTGAAAAGAAGTTGTACTTTTTTCACCACAACAAGAAAAGGTTAGAAAAGCCCCAAGGAAAATGCATATTTATTCACAGACCCAAATTATATGAACTGAAACAATTAAGTGGTAGTTTAGAAGCACTAACTTTAAGCCAAAGTGCTACAATAGTGTTGCACTGCAGACTCATCAGTTGGCCCTAAGCTTCAAATAATTGTGTTCGGGGGCCAGCCTTCATCAATTAAAAATGATGTATGTCCCTTTGTCTGAATCACTGCTTGTTTTAAGCATAATCCATCCGTCAAGAGGGAAACTTACCCATCTAGCTTTTGACAAGAATCTGTAAATTGATTGGTCGGCATCAGACGGGAAGGTTCAATGATTAAATAATAATTAAATGTATATTGATTAGTATAACCTTGGCTACATTTGTTGCCTTCTGCTGTGCTACGGTTGAGGAGGGATAGCTTTCTTATTCATTTGGACATCTTTCACTCCCTGGGAGAGTGCTCTAAACACCCTCTGCTACCTACTGCTTTCTTGATAATTGAGATGGGCAAGGCTACAATTAGTTCTGAGTTTTTCAGCAGATGCTGCAAAGTTGGGATTAAAATGTCTATCCAAATGTTACTGTCTTTCCACATGTTTATATGAAGGGAAGGGTAGACAGACTTTCAGGTCTGGGTGTCACAGAACAAGCAGTGATACAGAAACGAATGGAGCATGAAATTAAATTTTAGAATTTGTGCAGTGTTTTCTACCACAGTGATAGTCAGGTAATGAAACTCCCCAGGTTCAAGGTATCAAATGAATTTTCCAACCCCACATACTTAATCCTGGAACTCAGCTAGGTAATGATTAAACCTTCCAAAAGAAGATTCGGGAGAACATACTTAGATTTGACATAGCAGTCAGGAGTTTGAAGACATTTCAGACCTTGAAATAGGTTGGAAATGTCTTGTTCCAAAGCAAAGGAGCTTTGTTCTTTACCAAAGACTATTTGCTGATCAGAGAAAACATCTGTTTAACACCATCACTGGAGGAGCCCGAACAGGGCTTTTGGAAAAAAGGAAAGGGTATTAATTTCAAAGTTCACACAATAATTCTGAAATTCTGGTTTGCATAAGACTGAATGAGGATTTCTTTTTTCTTTCATTAAAAGTCAAAAACAAAAACAAAAAACCAACCAACCAAACAAAAAAACCCACTTCTATGAGCTTTTACTTAGCTCTCTCATTGTTATGCTCTCTTCATTTTCCAGACAGTAAGGATGTTTGCAGTCCAGAAGCAGAAAGATTTTAGGGTTTAAGTAGTTCTCTATTTGAAGACTCAATAAAGGTGGAACTTTCTGCTTTACTCAGTTTCAGGTCAGGTAGTCTTTTGCAGGACAATTTCTAGCTCTGTGATCCAGTCACTCAGACACCCTTCAATAGACACACAGCTTTCACTCTCTCTTAAACTTCTAATTTATTTTATTTACTTTTTACTAATGAGAAACAGAAACCTTTAATGCAACTTTTCTAAATAAATTTTGAGATAAATGTGAGAAATGTAAAAGCAAGAAAATATAACAGAGCTGATCTAGGATAGAGCATGGTTTCTTGAAATAGTCATCCTGTTCATAAAAAGTCTCAGGCTTTACTTGTTCAGTTCATTTTGGACTATTTTTACCCCAAATAGCTGAAATGTTACTCCAGCAGATAACAAATCAGCACATTTCTCTTGATTCTCTTGTCTAAATGATCACATTCTTAGTCTGGTATTTATTCCTACAACTGTAGTGATTAAATGCACTCATTGCCTAAAATTACAAAACTGAAATTTCATCCTTGTTTGTCATTACTGAAAAATGAACCAATTAGAAGTAAATTTTTAAATAGGGACTTTTTCCCTTCTTGCAATTTGCAAAGGAAATCCAGCAAGTTTGGGGTGATGCAAAGCAATGCACAAATAACTTCTGATCTGGATTCCCTCATATGCCACGTTTACTGTCACCAAGGGATTATGTGCCAAAAAAAAAACCCAGTGAAATTTGTAGCATTTCAACAGCACATAGCATGCATGTCAGTGAAATGAAATGCCAATGCATCCAGTGGTGATATGCCACAGCTGAAAACGCCTTCTGTGGCATGTGTTTCACTCCTCTGAAACCCATGCTAAATGTTATAAAATGCTGAAACTCTTTTGTGACATTTAACAAGCCATTCCCATTCAGCAGTGTTTTTGATGTGGGACACCATGAAAAAGCTAAACAAAATGCAGAGTTTTCTACCACATATAAGTGGCTAACTGTTGCCATTTGTGTTTTGTATCTTTCCTGACTTGCCCAATATACTACGTACATTGCTGCTGCCCCAGATCTCTGAATAGATATACTCCAGACATTGATCCAAAAAACTTAAATTAGACAAGAAAGGTCTCAAAACCGCAAAATGCTCCAAGTGTTGGAGTTTGCATTTAATCACAAGCTGGTTGAAATAAAGGTTTAACATCTCAGTGTTAAAACTAATCTGAGGAAACGAGTGAAGCATTTGAACGGTGTATAATACTCCCTTAATCCAGTGACATTTTTTTTACTCATATGGGTACATGTTCATATGTGCATTTCTGGCAGATCTTCCCTAGATGTACTCAGAAAGGACTGCCCATAAATGAAACACAGACTCGAGTCCATGCTCTTCAGAGGAAGAACTGTGACGCCCTGAGGGTTTGCAGAGTGCTCTCTTTGAGCGAGAGCCTCTGACTGAAAGGATAGGGCTGCTGCAATAAAATTTTTTAAAAGCCATAAAAGAAAATTTACAGTGGTGACATGATTTAGGAGTTCATTGGGAAAGGCGTAGCTCTGCATGCCAGAAAGTTCAGGCAGGTCCACATGGCACAGCACAGCACAAGCTCTGCAGCAAGGATAAGCCCAGAGAAAGGAAGGGCGGTATCTCCCAGAGGTACTTTAAAATAAGATCCTCGGAGCTGCAGATTTGTAACGGGAAGAAGGAGGTTTGGATTGTATCACATCCAAGTCTGTTATTGGTTTAATCTCTCACTGTCAGGACCCCAGCTCCGGTCACCCCTTCCTAGAGGAGGTGGCGCTTCTGGCCGCTGCCACGCCACTCACGGAACAACAGCCTCACACTGGAAATCACATCCTCAGGCAGCTCCCTTCACAGGCATGCCTTGGGAGATAACAGAGCCTGGCGGCTGCGCTGCCTTCCAGAACTCATCAGTTTGACTCTCCGGCCCCGCTGCTGCAGAAAGAGTTGCCTTTGCAGCTCACTAGCAGGGGAGAGGCGTGGCGTGGTTGGGGATGCCTGGGTCAAGACCAATGGCTGCTCTCTTTTCAGCCCTGAGAGAAGGCTGAGAGAGCCATTACGATGGCAGAGGAACACTTGTGTACAGCAGAGAATATTTTGGTTCTTAGCAATTGCAATAGCCAGTGTCCTCAGGGCTGACTCTTTCTTCCACTCTACTTCAAGTTTTTGCTTACTTAAAGGGAATATTTCCTGTTCTGGTGTTGCTTCAGACAGAAATTCCTTCATTTTGCCTTATTTGTCTCCAAGGTGGCAGAAAGGGTCAGTCTGACATTTTTCATGAGAACTCATGAGAGTTCTTCTTTCGATGACCTGTTCACATTCTCTGCAGATTGTTTGCCACAAGGACAATCATCTGTGCCATGTAGAGAACACGGACCCTCTATGGAGACTGGCAGGCTTTGCTTCTGAATTAGGCCTCCTGACACCCTTGCTAAGCACTGTTATCCTCTGTCTCTGGAGGAATATTAAACCAGAAAGAGATTAAATAAATTCTTCAAGGTTGCATATCAAGTGTGTGACAAAGCTGGGAAAAGAACATGAATTACTGCAAGTCACCATCCTTTGCCTCCATTAACTTCCACCTTTTGTTGTTATTGTTATTAATAAACACAGGCAGTATTACCAGCAGGCGCAATTTCCAATGAATAGCAGACACAATTGCCCAAAGCATTGTGAAAATACAGGAGAAAGGATGGTCTTTGTCTTGAAGAGATTGAAACCAAAAGTAAGCCTTTCAGTTCCTCATGTTGCTGGAATGTTCCTGTACAACCTTGAAATTTTCACTGGACAGTCACTCAACATTTTACAGATGCAGCTATCTGTATGAGAAAAAACACGTAGTCCTCTTATGTAGGGCATGCGGAATTCCAGTGACCTGAGTGGCACTGAATTTCAGTTTACCCTTTTTTCTGTCTTGTTGAAAGCAGAAAAGCACTCACAGCAGATAGGATTTTTGCTCATTTCCTGCAAATAGAGCTGAGAGGAAAAGTTACTGATAGCACTGACTGACCTCCAAGAAGCACACAGACAGCATGCTCAAAATTCAACTCAATAGCATGCTCTATACCAGCCAAGCCTGATCTAACACCAATATTACAACATGTGGTGCTGCCAGATACAGGCCTGGCTGACTTTATAGATTGGTCACAGGTTTCCCTTTAGTTATGAAACAGCTTCCAAACTTCAGACATGAACACAATGTGCTGATCACTGCCAGGTATGTCACACACAGCAAATAATATCCAGGAAGTACAAGAATCTGGACTTATTTTTAAACTTATTTTTATCTAACTCTTCTTAAATGCAGTAGCAGTAAGTTTCTGCTTTTGCAATTCCTACTTTATCCTGAGCTAGAGACTAAATGATCAGGCAATGAGTAACTCCAGGCACTGAATTTACGGGGAAATGGTTGCACTTTTCAGGTGGTTAAAGTCATTAACTCATACCTTATTACAGCAGCTGAGGCATGCAATAATCAGCCCAAAAGTACTGCTCTCTAGGTCTTAATGCTCAATTAATTTTCTGGAATCCACATGAAGAAACAAAGGAATGAAACCACAATAAGAAGAACCAGGGGAAGAGTTATTGTGTTTCCTTTATTCTTTCATTTCAGTCTTGGTTTATCAGAATTATAAATACTTCAACAAAAGTCCATGCTGGTCAAGCCTCACTGACAGTCCAAATTATTCTACTACTTCTGTTGACTCAAATAGGAGTAATTGCAGAAGGCAGCCGTGTGGATCAGACCAAAAGTCCATCTACTCCAGCACGAGCCTCCAAAAGTGCTCAGCAGTGGATGCCCAGGAAACAGCATACACATAGGGCAAGCAGAAAGTGGTGCTTTCTCTGTGATGTTCTCAGTGTTCAGTCTCTCTGTGAATCACAGGTGGTTTCTTTCCATCTAATATCCTTCATTACACTTCTATTCCATGAATGTATCAAATCCTTTTTTGAAGAGGTCTGTAACATTATCATCCACAGCAATCTATGACATGAAGACCTATGAAATAACCTTGCATGATACCAGGAGATGAGTCATTTGTTCTGGACTTGGCAATTGCCATTTTTCTTTGACATCATGGCTTTCTCTTCAGTTGTGTGTTACTGGGGCATATATGAGAAAACTGATTCCATAGTCATTCCATTCCAACAGCCTCCCAAGATCAATGTTATTCCTTCTTGAAAGATAACAAATCCTGTTTTCAGGGTAAGGATATTAAAAATGTTTAATTACAAAAGAAAAAGGAATAAAATAAGGACAAAATGCACTCAAGCACTTTGCACAGGCCTATGGAAGAGATACAGAAAGCCTTTACTGACAAGCTACACTTCAAAGCAGTGCAGGCATGCAAGTTTCTGGACAGGGCTCAGCCTGCTTTACTGGAACAGCTGTAGAGGAATGTTATCCATGCAAGTTCAGGAAACAAATATGCAACTCTATATTCATGATCCAAGTGCTGTACTCCCGAATTTTCCTACTGCTTACAAGGCCAGAGAGTGCTTTTCTGATTCTCTAGTCTGATCACATGGCTATTAATCTTAAAACAGTACTTCTGTCATCAAACCCACGTTTTCTTTTAGAGATAAAAAATACACATGCTAATTGAGAATTAAAGAATACTCTCTTGGGTACCAAAAATCTGAGAGATAAAGACAATGTTCTACATTGTTGTTTTTTTTTTAAATAACAATAACTTAAAAGAAAAATGTAATAACAATTATGAAAACAAATAGAAAAGCAAGAAAGTCGACAGCATCATGTATCACGGTACAGTGGGAAGTGAACAAGGCAGGAAAAAGGACATGATAATACCTTTAGGAAAAAAAAGATTAAGGACAAATAAAATTTAAGCCTAATTAAAATAAAAGAAATCCCAGCAATGGTTTTAGTACAAGAGGGCAGAAGTACTTAAATATTTCTGGCCTTGTGGTTGGGGAAAAAGACAGATTTATATGTATGATAAAATATTTTGCATACCATTTTACCCATTTCTAAAGAGGATGCTAAACAACAGATTCCAAATGAAGATTTGCTAACAACAAAATCAGATAATTCAGATGTATGGATTTTAAAAGGGCCAGACAAGGATGTCTTTAGTATTCATAATTTCTAGTGAGTTTTGGAACACCCAGTAACTGCAGAGGATTAAAAGAAAGCTCAGTTTGTGACAATATGTTAGAAGTGTAAGCAGACATTCTGAGCAATCACATTCCCAGCAGCCTGCTATCAAAGGCAGTGGAATACCTGCTGTTGGTTTCTACTAATAATAAATTTTAAAAGGTAATAAAAGAATTCTAATCAACATGTATTTATGCAAAATACATTTTGTCAAGTTAACCTGGGAACGTATTCACAGGATTATATGTTTGGGTCATCTTTTATACATTTATATATTGGTTAACATCAGCACTGGAGGCAGAGACAGCATGAGGACATCTACCCTGAGAGAAGATGGTGGGAGACACTAGAGGAGCGGGAACCACGGGCAGCACACAGAGAGAGACAAGAGGCTCCTCAAACCATGTCCTGTTAGAATCAGAGGGATGTGTAAATGGCCTACGAAGGCTATTTAAAGACCATGAATCAAGCTAAAGGCCACCATCAGAGTTTGAGGCAGAAGAAAGGTCCATCTAGGAGGTTTGAGTGTACCCATCCCAGGCCAGGCATGGTCTTCAGTACAACTTTGCGAAGGGTATTGAGGGAAATCAGTATTAAGACTATATTTGTAAATATGGTATCAGTTGCTCTAAGGTTTATTTATTGCTCCTTTTATTTCAGCACATGCAGTTTTACATCTGATCTTTGCACATGATTCACAAATATTGCATTACCCTGTAAAATCTCCCTTTGACCAGCTGCAAAAAAATGTTATGGCTTGTGTATCCCACAGTGAACAGTGAGGAAGACTGTTTAATGAGATGCAATCCAAGCAGTTTCTGAAAAATTAATTTAACAAATACACTCTCAAATAAATGTTGTTGCCTGTTTTATGCACTGTCTGTGTGCACAAATGTGAATAAACTGTGTTTATGCTGCAAAATTGAAAACTTACTTTTCATTTTCTACTCACTGCCAGAAGACCAGTTTTAGCAAATTAATCACTTAATATGTTCTAAAACATTCCTTTGCTTTATTTATTCAGCTCTTTGTTCATCGTTAGTTTCCTAATAAAATACAGTCTTTCAAGTCTGGTTTTAAAATAAACCTAATTTCTCTAAAATGTGAAAATCCTTTAAGATTTTCAGTGAAGTAGCCCATGGATATATTTTCAGCAGTTCCCTTTTTTCAGAAAGATTCATAATCTTTCTGACATAATTATATATTAAAGAAGGAAAATTAAAGTTCAGGTGGCCAGTGCTTGTTATAAACAGGTCTGATTTCAGGAAATACTTGAATTTTCTACATGGCACTTAGCAAAGCAAGTGTTTCTCCTCCTTTCATCCCTGGATGTTTTTACATCCATATTATAGAGTAATGAGGATTTCTGCCTGTTTAAGCTGAGCAGAAGGAATGTATATGAGAGTCACCAGGCAGGGCTTGTCAGGTACACAGACAGGAGGTTTAAGACGCAAGTCAATGCAGCCTCAGCTGTCGATAACAATGGAGGAGGTATTACCCTAAGAAAATGCCAGACAATGAATCTATCAGCTGCTTCTGACACTCAGTTCCTCCCTCCATTTCCTATTCACTCCCTCTCCGCTGACCTCCAAATCCCCTTGTTTCCTATCTTGTTGATGTGTTTTTCAGCATCCTCACCACTGTTGTCTTCAAGCATTCTGTTGTTGGCCCCCCTTCCTTACTTTCTGTGTGTTGTTTCTAAGAGATCATTTCTCAGTGCGAGTCTAATACCCATTATATAAAGTGAGAGGCAGCAGCCTCTTCACTGGGACATCCAGACAAATGTTGTGGCTGGGAAGTAGAAGAAAAGCTGTCTCTTAGGCATGTGAAAAGGTGACTCAAACTTTTCTTGACCTTTCCTATAAATGGAAAGATAAAACCATCCACAGCTCAAACTGTGGCTACAGCAATGTGGTTCATATGTGTTTGTCCAATCTCATAGTGTCTGTAAGAATTCAATCAAACTGATGCACCTTTTTTTTTTGCCCCATACTGGGTTTGGTTAAATGGCTGTCGTGGGTGTTTGGAATCTGGCCAGGGTCAACCCACGACAATGGCATAAACTTACTCTGAATTTTAGCAGATATCACCATGGGAAAACACGAGATGCCACCTGGGCACTGACTGGCAACCCTGCTAATCTGAGATCCAGTCTCTGAAGAGGGGAAATACCAAACAAATGAGAGAGAAAAGTGCAAGAACCTTTTCTATTTCACCAAGATATTTCTGGGTTTTTTCTCTGAAAGGCAAGTATTTTAAGTTTCTCTTCAACTTTCCCCACTATTAAATTCCTTTAGTCCCATTTCTATCCTTTTAGCACCTGAGTACTAAGAGTGTGATACAGCTGTGTTCACAAATTCATTCCCTCTCGTGTGAAAAAGCATATCCTCTTCTCAGCTTTTAACTTCTTGCTGCCTTCTCATGAAGTATCCTAATTACCTTGCCTGGTGCAGTCAGTACTTCATACGCAGCAGACACATTCCCTGTTGTCTCCTTCCTGAACTAAATACAGAACAAGACATTTTGCAGCGCTAAGGGCCGCACAGATGCATAAGCAGCAGCTTCTCAGCTGACCACAATGTCCAAGGTGGCCACAGTGCTACTGCAACTTCTCTTCAAGAATAGGTGTCTCTTTAAAGTTTTCTCAAGATCCATTTTCTCAACAAGATCTAGTCCTTTGTATGCATACATTAGCTAGAACACAGTTAAGTAGTTAATTTTAAGAGAGTTTTTAAAGAGAGTTTGACCTGGTTTTCATTTTGGAAAACATTAACAGAAAAAGCTGGATTGTTCTTGTCCTCTGGTCAACTGTCAGTTGTTCTTTTTTACAGTTATATAATTTCCAAAAACAAGGTATTTCTCAAGCCAATAGGAAGGGAGTGAAACAAGTTGCCACTTGTTGCCAGCTGTTTTCTGTGTATGCTGACTGGTCACATTGGATATCAGCTATCAAAAGGTTTAAACCATTTGTGGACAAATTCTGGGTTTTGAGCTCCAGATTAAGTGCCCTACCAAAGTCCCACTGTGTGAATTGGAACAGGCATAAAATCACTCTTGTGGAGAGAGATGGTAGGAAGAAGCATATATATTTGCTTTTGTTTTCTTGCTTATTTTAATCTGTGGTCTGTTCCTGTGCACATGCTATAATGAGTCTAGTACTACTTTAAATCAGGTTTGCATAGAAAGGAGAAGAACCTCAATAAAAACCAGAGAATCAGAGAATATGCTGAGTTGGAATGGATCCATTGAGTCCAGCTCTTAGCCCTGCACGGGACCATCTTCATGTCACAGTATGTGCTTGAGAGCATTGTCCAAACGCTTCTTGAACTCCATCCTGGTGAACACTATCAGGCTTGGTGCTGTGAGCACTTCTCTGGGGAGCTTATTCCAGTGCCGTTTGTACATCCTTTTTTTATCCCAGAGAAAATGTCTTTCTTAGACCAGTTCAGAAAGAGCCATCTTCACAAATTCACCAGCTCCTACTTCTGGGAAACCACTACTGCCTAAGTGTCAGTCATATGACTACTACCAGCATTAAGCAAATTTCCAGATTTTTCTCAGTTTGGTCCACAACTTTATACCCAGCTTGGCTAATGGGTTGAAAACTCCTGGATGCTATTCTCAGTCATAAAGTCCCTGTAGAAATTGCCTCTCCTCACAATGGGAAGAACATGGGGAACCACTATGCTAAGAATGTTTTAATATAGCTCTTGATTCTTGTGGCTGTACTTTTGTGGCTGGAAACATGAAGAGGAGCCATTAGCACATGACCAGCCAGCTCTCCAGAAGCTGTTGTCAAATGCTCTGGGAACCACAGTTTGGCCACCCTATTACCCCCACTAAATCCCAAATTCCCAGTTTTCCTATAGAGTTTCATTCAGAGCATAGGAAAGAGTTTTTTTAATTTATATATTTATGCATATTTTTAAATTTGTTTATTATTTATGTGGATACAGACATGCAATACACTGGAATTGATGCTGTTTAAGTAGCAGTGCTGGCTGTTGATCTCGGTTGTTGTGGTTAAGATAGTTAATCCTTAGAATTCTTCAGTGAGTGCCTGTCTCCCGTTTTCCCTGTCTGGCTTCACTTACTAGCAATGTGTATTCTACTTTATTTTACTCTCAATTAAAAAGCCAAGCACAAGCCTACCTGCAGAACAGTCGCAGCAGGTCTGCCAGGTACCTTCATTTGTCCTAAAACTGTGTACTTCATAAGGGCTCAGGCATCATCTGGGGCTAGGGTAAGACAGACAAATCAGCCAGAGATATCTTCCTAGCCGGGTCTCAGGTGTGCAGCTGTGCCCATGGGATGAGCCTCCTGTCTGATCTCCACTGCCCTGAGATTGGCATGGGACCACAGCTCCTGCGGTGCTAGTGCCCTTGAGCTGGCAGCATGAGCAGATAAAGTGTGGGCTATAAAAATATTTCCTTTGACTAAAATATCTAGAAAGCTTTCTGGAGGGAGCAAAGAAAATGAAGCTTTAAACTGTCATCCAACGTCATTAAATTTGAGAGTTTCTGTTCATTAGCAGAAGACGTGAAGAAAAAGCTTAGGGTCTTCCTAGCAAAAACTGCCAGAATTCTGGTTCCCAGGCACACATCCTGACCAGCAGGGAGGAATACTGATGTACCAGTTGAAAGTAGAGGATCCAAAGTCCCAAACTTGATGGCTGCAAACACATAGGAGGATGTTCTGAGGGAGAAATACTACATGCTGGTCCTTTTGTTATACTCTTTCCAAGCATACGCTTTCAGTTGAGATCAGACACAGACAAGAAGGCTACATGGGTCTCTGGTTGAACACAATATGGCCACTCATGTTCCCAGAAGGGGACACCAGCTTTGGTAAGGTGTGCTGGGCAGTCCCCAAGTGCTCCTTCCTGGCTTTCCCAGCCCATCACTCTTCAGCTCCTCATGCTCCCTGTATCCTTCAGTGTCATGTGAAGGAACCTCAGCTTTGGAGAGGCACGGCGTGCAGGCCCATGTCCTTCTAACATGGAGCCAGGACACAGAGGGTGACTTTCCAGGAATGGGTCTCTGAAGCACATGACAAAGATGTTGTAGTATAGACAAAGCCTGTGGAAGCTGCACAACTGATGTCAATAAGAGAAAGATCAGAACCTGGTTCCTAAAATTACTTGCTTTAAGTTAATGTTAAACATATTGTCAAAGCATCTTACACAATTTCAATTATGCATTAAAAAAATCTGCATTGTTGAGTTAAAGTTTAATTATATTGTCATTTACTCTGAGGAATGCTTGCGGTTTAATCACTGTTTATGTTTATTATCTTTTGGTTTACATTTTTTTCCCAGATTAATAGATCATTAGATAACACCACATCAAGATTTCACATTAAGGCAAGATACTATTTTAACATTACATGGTAACTCTAAAAACCAAACAATTGTCAGCCTCATGCCGTTCAAATAACTCTTTGTTCCAAATTCATGTCCCTGGAAGTGCTGGAATGTCCTCATGGTGAGGTGGCCAAATCACTAAACGAGGGCTGGGGTCAGCTCCCCTGCTGGTGCAACGCTAATGACTCCATGGAGCTGAGCCAATGGGGGTTTTGGCCCTCCATGTAACTGTTCCCAGGATGTTCA
The DNA here is from genome assembly GCF_003945595.2 of Pipra filicauda. Lineage (NCBI taxonomy): Eukaryota > Metazoa > Chordata > Aves > Passeriformes > Pipridae > Pipra > Pipra filicauda. The sequence goes on from NW_024104543.1 coordinate 672,576, forward strand.
TTGTTCCATTATTTGGAACATGCACATGCTGTGGTCATATAATGTCCTTCAAATAATCCACCTCAGAAAAGTGACCTTGAGAGGCTGGATATACACAGAAATAAGGAAATTAACTGTATATTAACCCCATGAATGTGCTCCCAAGTGGCTGCAGGACCCTTTGGTGTAACCAGTAATTTCCATCACAAACTAGCCACATAAATACGGTCCAACTGCAGAACTAATGCTTATCTCACAGCAGCTCAATTGTGGTCTGGGTCCTGATCGTGCCATCAGATAGTAGGTGCCTTCCCAAACTATTCGAAGGTCAGCCCTGACCTGTAAACGCTGGACTGCGTATGGAAGGTGCTTGCACAAACTGGCATTCATGCACGGACAAGGAGCAGTCAGCAGGAATCGGATCACCAGGTAGGAGAGTCCTGCATTATCAGAGCAAGTTTTGGTTTATACAAATTTATCAATATCAGTATCAATAATATCATTATACTAACTAGAAAAAGAACTGAAGATATCATGTTAAAAATGTGTAGTCAGAATACTTCACAGTTTCCAAATGGTGAGTAAATATTGTGCAAGAGAGGAAGAGAATGAAGCCATTTCTTCCGCTCTTTCTTACCTGGTTTGTTTTGGGAAAGTCGTTTGTCCACATTTCATTTTAGATTACCACGTAAGTAGGACAGAATCTTCTCAAGTTCAGACTATGCAAACACCAGATTTCTCTTCCAGCAAATGTGTGTCATTCAATGCAGTCTCAAGCACAGAAGAACAATGCTGTGCAGTCAGGAAAGATGGATTATCATAAAATAATAAACATACTGTACTGTACTGGAATATACTATACAATGCAATAAAGATAAATATGCATATATATAAATTAACATGCATAAACACAAAAGTACACATATGGGTCTGTTCTTACCCCATCCCATCCCAACAAAAACATACATGAAGTTTTCTTGAGTTTTAATACAGAGTGTGCATTTTTGAGGACTGCAAAATTTGGTCATATTAGAAGTAGTAAAAATGTCGGAGTTTGTCCACATTCCTCAGATAAGTTACATGCTCGAACAATGTACTGTCGTGTGTACTAATACACGTGGCTTGATCAAATCTACAGAGTTAATTCATATTTCCTCTCTGTAATTAAGTGACAGATGTTCCCAGTATAAACAATGCATGTGCATGGAGACTGTTAAACCACTCATAAATGCAGGTATTTCTGTAGTCAGTGAATCACTTGCAAATAAATTCTGATTTCATTCTAATGCATTCTGCATACTCAAGGATCCAGCAAATATTTTCTGTGACAAACTCAGCTGATGGGTGCTGCTCAACATTCACTGAGCACATCTAGTAACCCACTGTGTAGCCCCCACCTTGATTGGATGAGAAGGAAGACTTTGTCAACAAGAAAATAAGGAAGAATTATTAATTCACTTCCCATCTGAATTTTAAGGCATTCAGAAACATTCATACTAAAATTCATGAGACTTTGGGGATTTATTCATAGCAGAAATTTTTTTTCAACTCATTTGTATAGTGACTTAGTGAATCACAGAGCAATGACCAGCTCAATTCTTTCATGATTTTTTTATTCACTATTTGTTAGTGGATTTTTTTTGCTTGATTATTTTCTGTATTTGATGAGATCTTATGTATATATATATATATATATACATATATTTCTATGTAAATAAACATGAATACCATGGCAGTCACCATGACCAGGAAAAACCATAGCAGCCACCTCTGTAGACATCTGTAAGGGAGGGGATGCTTTTCAGGTACTCTGCTCCCTGAGCTTTTCTAAATGGAAAGCTAGACTTACAGGAGAATGAATCAGACCAAAATTTAGCCATCCAAAAGTTAGGCTGGTCAGCTAGATGGTCCTCTGTATGCAGAGCAGAGGTGGCCCTTCCACAGTGCAAGTCAGCCTGGTAGTCCCAGAAGGGGAAAAATCACCATCTGGGCTTTTTATCTCCATCTGTGGGGAGATGGGTCTGTGGGGACAACTTAGGACAATAGCTTAATGAGAAACTTAAGTTTTATGTAGTTCGGCATAAGTCAGATGAATCTCACCCTTTTGCCTGAACTTGGGAAAATAACCAAGTAAAATAAGGAAGTCATAAGAGATCCAATAGTTTTAGGGGTTTTTTATTATGCTCTACAAAGCTTCACATACATGCTGGCTAAGGCATTTCTGAATACAGAATAATAACATGAACTGACATTGCTGGCTGCAATTTTTTCTGCTTTCATTCTGCAGAGGTTGAACATGGAAAACAAGTCACTGGAAGGGAGGGAAGCATGAAAAATGTGTCTCTGTGTACAACTGCAACCTTTCGCTTATTAATTCTCAAAGGACTTACAGCAGAATCTCATGGAAGTTTAAAATCTGACAAAGCTTAAAATAAAAAGGCAAGTCCTAAAACTTTTAAGGTAATAAATCATAGTGTTCAGATTGCCTGTTTCTTAGAATGTCAGTTAAGATGAAAGAGCTTGAGAAGGAATAAAATACTTAATCTTTTTTGATTACTCCTTTTCCAAGTCATCATTCCTGTGTTTCTCTCTATTTTGCCTACAGAAGATCCATTTCTCTCCATGTAACTTACAGTTAATTTGTAGGGGGTCAAAACTTTCTATGGTTTTTTGGAAGGAGTATAGAATAATCTCTGCAATATACTGTCACAAAATAATATCCTAATGTATCATACTGAAAAACTATCTCAACTTTATCTCCAATTTAACAGGAGAAAGAAGTATCAGATCATCTATTATTTAGATCAGTCAGACACAATATCATTCTACTACATATGCCCCTGAAATTGTAGAAAAAGACCGTTGAAGTTGCAAAGTACAGGATACAGATGCCATAAAGTCCCCAAATTAAAGATGTCACTGGGACTTCATTACACATTGGTACCAAAGAGCAGTGTAACGTTCCTTTACTGTGCACAGAACTACCTAGATGCAGCCAACAGAAATGCCAGTCATAGTGATGTTTCCTCTGCAGCTTATGCAATCAAGACTCAACATAGTTTATTTTTTTCCCACTTGGGATCTAAAATTTGGAGTTTACTCTAGACAGGTACAGCACAGGAGGAACTTTTGTCACTATGGCTTATGATGGGAAAACAAGTGAATAGATGAAGCACTTGACCAGGATAAAATACGAGCTTAATGAACTCTGAAATAGCATTTGAAGTGACTGCTGACCAGGAGACTCTGCTGACCTCTGTGAGGGTCACCTGGGGGTAGAGGGGAAAAGTCATACCTTCATCTTTGGAAAGCCTCCTGCACTGCTGAGCATGGAAGTACCATGACACCAAAAATACAAGCAGTGAGAAACACTGAGTTCCCCGAGGCTTTGGGCAGGCCTGGCAAACTGGCCTCTCCAGAGAGTTACTTGACATTTAGGGACCCTCTCCACTCACCTATCTGGGTCATGATGTGAGAAACCAGACTGTGCACTCATAGAGAGACAGTTGGCCTGCCCAACCCGCTGTCCGGCCTCCAGCAGTAAGGCAGTAACCATCACTTGATCCCTGAGGAGGATTTGGAGAAGAGGGTAAGCAGTACAGCCATGATTCCCAGGTACCTGCCCCACCTTGCAATGTAATTGCTGCTGTCTTTGTGTCTGATAGCCCTTGATGGCTCTTCCTTCTGTGGACTCCCGCTCCAACATCACGAACAAAGTTAATCTCCTGCAGTGACAGGGATATTTGTGCCCCTACAGGGACATGCAGGTCCAGAGTGAGGGGCCAGCTAGCAGAGGTGAGGGGACAGGCTTTCTGAGCGGCTCCTGGCAACCAGGTGCTTCAGCTCCACTCCAGCCTGCCAGAGGTGCCGAAAATAGCTAGGCTCAGTCTAGCCTCATGAACTCAATGTTCCTTTTATTGGTTAAGTAATATTATAGAACATCTGAACAACAGTTTCAGAATGTAATCTAACATTGTTTTGTTTTGCGTCTTTTTAAAATAAAATTAGTAGGGTATAAAGGCATTCTGTGAATTATGCTGGCTTTCATGTGCACTGGAATAGCATGTTTGAATAAGAAAATTCAGAATAAGAGTCTGCTGTGGCAGATACCATGTTCACACAGTTAATGTACTGTTATCTTATGGTCTGAGAGAGCACATTTCCAGAATAGACAATCCTTAAGATTTTTTTTATTAAGCTCCTTATCTCCGAGCTATAGTATGGATGTTACAGATGGAGCAGGAATGTTCCTTCAGCATGTTTTAGACATTCCCTGGTGGCTCAGAAGATCATCTCCTGAGCAGCCACCTTCACAGGTCACCACTGCCTGACTTGGTCCCCTTATCACCCCTCCCGGAGCTCAAAGGAGACAGTGCGGCTACTCCAGGGAAAGTTGGATTTTTCACAAGACTTCAGCTCCCACGAAAGCTGAGAGCATTTAAAGTTTCATCACCTCATTTAGCTGCCTACATGGGAACTGGTGGGTGCTGAACTCTTTGGAAACTCCTGTCCGGTGAAATGAGCCTCCAAGCATTTTATATCGCAGCTGATGGTGTCAGTGTCAACTTCTACATGTTGAGTAAGTAAGGTCCTGACATAATACACTATAATGACTCCCTGTGCAGCCCTTTAAGGCTTTTATGTAAAGACACACTTAGACGTCTTAATAGCTCAGAGTTGTTACTTTTACTACTCATGGCTGTCTTACACATGTGGGTTTATATGTCGATTCATGTCGGTGTAGCTGCTAGGTGAACATATTCACATAAGCTTTGGAATTTTTCTTGGAAAATGCACCACATCTTTCCCCCTTTCTGTGAAATAAATTATATCCATTTGATGAGGTGCTTTCTCTGGTATTCAAAGAGGCCATTTCTACAAGTGTTAATCAATTATCTGCCAAAAAATCAGTTACAAAGATATGCCCCTTTGTATACTCACTAAGGTAAGTGTTTTACAGTCTGGTAGACTACAAACAAGTCTGCATTTAAGTCTCAGGTTTTTTAATTAATCATTCTTTGTTTTCAGCTTTGGAGAGGTTTCTTCATCTAACCGTCAAATTCCTGAAAAAAGGAGTTTATGTCTGGAACTGTACTGTAACAAGAGAAGCAAGCCTTTAAATTGCATGTATACTTTAGACAATACATGTATTTTACAAACATGCTCCATGTGGCTATGTTTAGCAATCTAAAGTATATCGCAATGAGTGAATGAGCATTTAAAAGTAACCATGTAAAGGACAGGGGACATCTCTGGATTAATCACTGCAACTTTTGAGTGGTCCAGGATACGCTTGTAAAGTTTTATGTTGAGCAAATTTAATATTATGCGGGAAAATCACCTTTGCAGGATATTTCACCTCTGCATTCCTGTGTCTGCCTTTCTTCCTAGCAGAGGCAACATGGCCTCAGGTGCTAACAGGGGTTCAGCTCCTGGGAGTGGAACTTCTCTGCAGACCTTTCATAGCTGTAGGACTGACTGTTCAAGCATGTGATTGTTGGTAGATGATGGACTTTTCCATTGGTACTTGCCAGACTGACAAACCAGACTAGGTCCTCTTTCAGATGTATTCCTGATGCTGCTGAGACTTTGAGAAGGCCTGTATATTAATATGTGTGGATTCATTTTTACCAAGTAGACTCTGAACTCAACTCAGGATGAATGGATTTTTTTTTTTCCCCTTAGCCTCTAGCAATATGTAAATAGGTGAAATCACCTCTTACATTTGAAAAATAATTAAAAAGGTAGAATACTATCTAGCTAAATCCACTTTTTCAGATCTGGCATTTATTTTTTTCTCTGTTTACAAAAACTAGGTCACAGTGTGTGTTCATTTCAAAGAAAAAAATTTAAATACACCTTTCAAGTACAAATTAATGCTTCCCAATTATATCTTTCCATGGTGTTCAAAAAACGTTTGTTAAAATAACAAATTTAGCATAGAAGAAATGAAAAAACACCTAGTAAAAGAGAAAGGCTATCATAATTTACTGACTAAAGGTGTAAAATTATTGGTTCTAGTAAGGTTAAAAACAAAGTGATAAGGCTAGTAGCATCGCTCAAAGGGTATATTTTTGGTTATGATCGTAGTTATTACATCATTCACAAAAAGTACTGTGTTTTTGCTACAAACAGGAAGCTATTAAAGCAATAATAAATAGAAAACTGTTCATTGAACAAAGAATAAATGAGTGGGGAAAAAACCCACTTTTCTATAGAAGCATATATTAATTGTCCCAGCTACAGATGCCTGTCTGAAAACTATTCAAGCAAATGAATAATCCAAAAGCAAAACTTGTTTACCACTGATATTAAGTTTTCTAGCATCTTCTTCAGCTGTAATGGCAAGAGAGGAAAGAAGAAGCCAAGGTCTTTGGTTTTCTCTTTGGTGTGTTTCCCAGGTGTCAGGAGCTGCATGTACAGTTCAGCACTCCAGCACTCCCACCAGCACACTCCACACTCGCATGAGCACAACAGTACCGGGGTAGCAGAAAACACATTTTCCTCCAGGCTATTATTAATTTTCCAGTGTTCAAAGAATCACAGAATAATAGAATAGTTTAGGTTGGAAGGGACCTTAAAGATCACTGAGTTCCAACCCCCCTACCATGGGCAGGGACATGTTTCACTAGTGGAGTTGCTTGAAGCCCCGCTCAACCTAGTCTTGAACATTTCCAGGGCTGGGGCATCCACAACTTCTCTGGGCAGCCTATTCCAGTACCTCACTACCCTCTGAGTAAATAATTTTTTCCCAGTTTGTAATCTAAATTTAGCTTCTTCCAGGTTAAAGCCATTCCCCCTTGCTCTATCACTACATGTCCTTGAGATGAGTCAGATTAGAGAACAACTCTTGATAGAGATCAACAAGGAGAAGAATTTTGTTTCCCTTACAATGCTTGATACAGCTGTGGTTTCCCCCAGGGCCCAAAGAATGGGACCTGTGCTGATAGCTGCCAGCAGTAGCTCTTGCCACCTTCAGGAAAACATGAGCTTATTCCTTGTTCACCTGAGCCCTCTTGGCTTGATGCAAACAACATGGTGAGCTGCAGTGACAGAACAAAGCATATGCACACTTCTATTTGCTGTGGTCTGTGGCTAGATATGGACTAGCTCTTAGTTAACATCTGAAGTAAGGAGTGACTGAAACAAGACATGAGCTCTAGCATGCCTGCTGGTGGTCCTGCCACAGTGAGTCTTCACCCAGGTGTGGGTCCAAAGAAAAATGGTCCTGTCAGGGTCAAGGCTGCAGGGAGACTGGAGGGAAAATTGGCAAAGAGATCAAGATAGAAATTTGCACTGCTGCTGCCCAGTTTGACTTGACTGCATGGATAAAAAGTTTGTCCTTATGAATAAAATGCATTAAAGCTTTTCTCTCCCTCTCTAGCTTCAATTACATTGTCTTTTATCTGTTATGGTTTGACCCCAGATGGTAACTAAGTTCAGAGCATCTGCTTGCTCAGCCCTCCATTCTTTCAGGTGGGATGGGGAGGAAAATCAGAGGGGGTAAAATAAAACCCATTAATTGAGATAGGAACAGTCTAATAATTGAAACAAAGTAAAATTAATAATACTAAAAGTAGCAATAATAATAATAGTAGGGGGAGAGACAGCTAAACCCCAAGAAAAACAAGTGATTCACAATCCAATTGCTCATCACTTGTTGACTGATGTTCAGCCTGCCACCAAGTAATGATTGGCCCCTTCCAGCCAGCTCTCCCCAGTTTATATACTGGACATGACATTCAATGGTATGGAATATCCCTTTGGCCAGGTCACGTCAGCTGTCCTGGCCATGCTTCTGCCCAGGTTCTTATACAAGTCCTCCCTGGCTGAGCAGAGGAAATTGTAAAGTCCTTGACTTCGGGTAAGCACTACTTAGCAACAACCAAAACATCACTGTCATATCAACATTATTCTCATACTGAATCCAAAACAAAGCACTGTACCAGCTACGAAGAAGAGAATTAATTCTATCTCAGATGAAAAGAGGTCATTATCACCCCAAACCCCCCCAAAAAATTCAACTCAGTATTAAAACACTCTTCCTTACTCTGGCTAAGAAAGGTACTAAAAGAGGATAGATGCTCAAAAAAACTGTTGGTAATGGTAGCACAGAGGTAATCAGTGAGGTTTTCACATGGGAGTTAATTTTGAGAAAACTCAGTAGCATTGCCATTTTCCAGCTCACATTCAACATATAGCGGGACTAACGACTCATCCTCTAATCCACTGGCTGGAGAGGATACCTCTGCATGTATGTCCACAGGCAACCATGTATTAATATAAGTACAAACAAAGCTGGTATTCCTGGCCCCTATTGTTCAGAGCTGGCAATAGAAATAAAGCAATAAAACTGTTAATAAACATTTTGAAATACCTACTCAGTCACAGCTAAACCAGACCTAAACTCAGTATTTTTTGGAAACAGAAAAGAAGCAGACACTTCATTTCTGTGCCTCAGCTACACATGAGCACAGCTCTTCCTTGTAAACCTGGCAGGCTCAGGCTTATGGACCTTAAAGTTACAATAGCGTTATGTGCAGAAAGCTGTTTCCATTCATCCTTAGCAATATGTAATTGTGTATCTTTTTTTGACTTGTTCCACAGGAGATACAAAAAATGTTAACACAAAAATAAAACATGCCTGGGATATTCGTGGAGAGGTGAGAACCCAGAAGACTTTTTCCCTCGGTCTGGAAGATTTTTTTCAGGAAGGTAAATTCTCTGAGAACTGCCAGAATTTAGGACCTAATTCAGCTGTAATTGTAGAGTAAAGTGTTTCATCAAATATGGGGTGAACTGGACTAACCTTCACTTAAGATGAGCTATAGATATTTATTTGTGCCTCTGCCTCTCCTGAACAATGAAATCATCCCTAATAATCACTCACCGGAGGATCCAAGCCCCACTGATCAAGGGACTGTACATGCAATAAAAAGACCATCTAAAGGAGTTTAGTCTATCTAATGTACAGACAATCAGAGAATCAGCTAAATGCCAACTGTATTTTCTTAGCTGTTCTTTTCTATCTCAAATGTATGCAATATGAGGAATTTCTTTAAAGATCAGTTGAATATTAGTTGAAAATCAACTTGATAAATACAATGGCTAAAATATATTTAAAATGCATTCATTTGCTGATTTTATCCACCGGTTATTCAAAATAATAGCATATAATTGAAATTGTTTTGGCTAAACCAAAATATCAGTTGTCCCAAACACTAAAATGTCCTGGCTGAGCTCCTAGGTGATGACAGTACTATATTTAGTCACTGAGTACCACCAGCTGTCTTGCTAACAGAAGTCTGGCATTTTCCTTAATTGAGAGATGCAGTATGTGTGAAATGATACCACTCACACTCACTCATGATAATACTAGCATGACCTAGTTGAAAGCTTTTGATTTTATTTTTTGGTTTTTTTGCTTCTTTGTTCAGAAGAATAACACTTGGTTCAGTACAATGTTAAAAACTGAAACCTATCCAAGGGGTTTATAAGGAATTCTCTTTAGATTATGATCTAGAAACCTCATTTTTCTGAGTCCCCTGGCAGGAAGGGAAGGTGAGGGGGATGAAATGGAAAATATAGCCTTCAACATTTGACAATTACCTTCCCAGTCACCCATATCTTGCAAGTTTAGGTGATGTTTTCTTAATTTTTTTTGCCTGACTGAACACTGAGCAAGAGCTAGCTCATGGTGTTACATTCTGGTGGACATTACTGCTTTCTGTCAACCTCCTACTTTAAAAGCAACTATAAGTGGATAATGGCTTTTGTTGCTGAATAGTGAGTCTGTCCAAAAAATGTGGGTTTGGATACAAAAAATTTATTTGCAAACTCTGATTTGCATTCCTAGAGTATAAATTTCAGAGAGGAGCCAACTGTCCTTTTCCCCACTCTCACTCCTAAGCTGTATTGCCCAATAGGTACAAATATCAGACCATAATGTAACTAAGTGCACCGCTTCCCAGGAGAGCTCCTTGGCACTGGGGTCTGGGCAGTGGGCAGTGTAGCTCATCTATTCTCTCTTGTTGACATGCTTCCACTCATATTCATAAAGAAACATTCACTGAAGCAGCAACTAAAAATCTGAAGTTCCTCTTATCAGATGACCTAATTATCATCTTAGAGAGATGTATATTATTTTTTTAACCAATAGGTAAGTTTTCATTGTTAAGTCGTCCAGCCATAACAGAAGAGCCATGAGACCCTTGCCTCAGCACACGCTGCAGTTTAACATTTGCAGTACCTTCTGAGTGGGTCAGCCTGGGGTTAAAATTCTTGCTGTGGACCAGACAAAAAGGGAATGGGACCAAAGGTTTCTCACCTATGATGTGAATGTCCAGCACTGAGATCTAGGGCACAGGAGGAACAGCTTTGCTACCAGCTTCTCCAAATTACCTCATTCCTCTTGTGAATGTGGCCCTTGGGCTATTTTTACGATGTCCCAAAGTGAAACCAAGCTATTCAAGGTGAGTTAAATGTTGCAAGCAGTCCAGCACTGCTCTTTTTTTTTTATTCAATGAAAATGCTGAAAAGCCTTGTCTGGGGAAGCAGTCAACCGCAACAGTCAAAAAAGATGGAAGAACGGTTATTGAGCAGGAAACATCCTCATTCACTGTGCCTGCTCCTGAAGGGCCAGCTAGAGCTGGTGTGTGCAGCCAACCATCCTTACTGAGAGTGCGATGGCTTGTGAATGGGCAAAACAAATATTTAATAGTATTTATAGTCACTGCAGGCAGGTGACGAGACTGAACCTGAGCCTGCAATTTGAAGAGGTGAATTTGGTTCCCAGCTGGGCCACAGAATTTCTGTGCAACCTCAGGTGAGTTGTTTGCCCCCTGGATGTGCAAGTGCAAACTCTTGGAGCTCTGTGAAAGGTTTCTCTGCTTCTGTGACCATTTATACCAACTGGAGAACTTGGCACTGACACCTCACGCCCCTTGGTATAACAAGGTGGGTAGTGCTTTCCTAGATCTTGAGGACCTTGGACTAATGATAAAGTCACTAATGGGTCTAATGGGTGCCTATTGTGATGGGCTCATAAGGACCTAAAAAATCAGAATGAGTAAAACAATAACATGGCAACACATTAACCAGCAATTTATTGTATACTAGACAGCAATTAGCTATGTACTATATCACAATGCTATTGTAGGCTTTTAAATCTTTAAACACAGAATGTTTTCCTGTTCTCACTCGATGCTTCCTCCAAATGGGGAACTTCTGGTGTGTATGACAGATCAGCCGTTCACATATTCATTGTTCTGTGCAGTCACATTTTCAGGAGTGAAGCTGTGACTTTTTGCTTCAGAGGTGATTACGAAGACAGCTAAAGCCATACTGCTTAACAAAACAATGTAGCTGGTCAGAATTTCTCACCATGTATTAACTGTGAAATGTACTTGAAAACTGAAATTTGAATTAAAAATCAGTGTTCTTACCTGACATCATTTGAGGGTCACTGAGCAACACAAGAATGCAAATGAGTTCTGGTCTGCTTGTTAACCAGTGGTTAACAAGCCCAAAGAGATGAATAGGAAGCACACAGCGTTTCCCTGCCTGCCAATAAGTAAAGATCATCAGATCTGCTTTTCTGCTTTTCTATTCTGTTCTGTGTCTGCCTGGGGAAAAATCTGGAAGGGATGAGCAGGCTCTCAGTCACTGTTTAAGTACCTTGCTTTTCATAAAATCATGAAACAGAAGTGTTTTGTTTGTCATTTCAGTTCACAGCTTCTGCACACTAAATGGCTTCAGATTCCTGCAGAGAGCTAAACCTGGTGTGCAGGCTGCAGCAAGTAAACAAGGTATATCTTAACGAACTTCCAAGTAACAACATGAGGGAACTTTTTAACATGCTCTACTTTCATTACTCATGCTAAACTCCATGAGTGCTCTTACAGCCTCTAAGCCCTGAGAAAAACAGGGTTTGTCCCTGTGATTCCTGATGTAATATGACTAGGAGGCACAAACCTGACCCTAATTTAATGCAGCTGAGTCACATGCCTTTGCAAAAAGACTGGGTTAATTCTTTTTAGCAATTTTTTTAAAGGGAAAAGAGAAAATTGTTAAGATCTGCATTTAATTAGCAAAGATGTTTGGTTTCAAGTGTATGCCCAGCAGGGTGGCATTTAGTAACATCACTGTCTGTTCTGGCAGTAGCTGGTCAGACTGGAGGTGTCCAGTTCTACCTGCTGTTCAAACATGATCTGAGAAATAGGTCCTTCCCAGAATATTTTAGGATCTCAAAATAAAATCTGGCAAGTTGGGGCAAGCAAAGAAAGAGGGCTTGAAAGGGAAAGAGATCAGGGGAAAAGGAAGGTCATGTGACAGGACTTACTCCAACTCCACCCATGCTCTTTTAAGAAGAGAAACAAGAGATCCTAATAATATCAGTGAGCACCTTCCATCAGTTAAGACTTTGGCATACACATTTTTGTAATAAGGGGTCTTGAAAACCAACCTAAAGGAAAACAATCATGGAATGGTTGGGGTTGGAAGGGACCTCTGGGGGTCATCTGGTCCAACCCCACATGCACAGACAGGGACATCTAGAGCAGGTTGCCCAGGAACACATCCAGATAGCTTTTGAATATCTCCAAGGATGGAGACTCCACAACCTTCCTGGGCAATCTTTGCCCGTGCTCAGTTACTCTCACAGTGAAAAGATGTTTTCTGATGTTCACAGGAAACCTGTGTTTCAGTTTGTGCCCATTGCCTCTGGTGCTGTCACCAGGCAACTAGGAATAAGTAGAATGTTCTCTAGGAAATATTTTTCACTCATAGATTGCAAGACTCCAGATTTCTGTGCTCACAAAGCATGGGACGGATTACTTGATAAAATTCTTACCAAATTATTCACAAAGCACAGCATTTGAGGAAAAACAGGTCAGCTGCAGACACTGTAACTTGAAGACCTGGCTTGAAAAACAAACATACAAAAATTGGAAATTCTATATCCAGTATCTTACTTTGCAGTAAGCCAGGGGCTGCATGTTCTGTTTGAAATTGCTTTGCTTCTTAAGATTTTCATCAGGGTTGTAATACCACACTATCACTTTATATGCTTTGACATAATTGTTCTCCTTTCTAAATCAGCACCTTATTCTTGCTTCAGAAATCTAAGCTTTCATTTTGAGCATATTAAAATCATTAGCATAATTAACATTAAAGGAAAATGTCAGGTAGCCAATATAAGTTCTCTGATGTTGCAAACACCATGAAAACAACAGCTTCATTCATCTCAAGGCAATATTAAAAGTGAAATATTAATTATAAGCATAATGCTACTTCTTACATCAACATTTTAATCTATTTCAGAGGTCACTATTGTGAAAACAGTAGCAGCAGCAGCAGTTGTTATGGAAAGATGCAACAGGCAGCATGCAGCTTGTTGTTGTCACCGATGCTGTAGATCTCAAGCATTCTTTGCCAAAGTATAAATTACTTATCAGAAGGACAATATTCTCCAGGTTTTGCACCAAATGAATCTGCTGCCCTCTATTCCCAAAAATCACAACCAGGTTACAGATCTCTATGTCTCTCCACATACTGGTTCTCCCAAGTCCATTTCCACAATGCATTCACAGTACTAAATTGGCCAACTGGCAAACAACTACTTTAGCACTGATGGTATTGTTTCAAACGGTGTCACAGAGCTCAGTCCCATCCAGCTGCTTTCATCTGGCCCCAGATTATTTGCTGACTCACAATGATCTATTTTTTAATAGGCAATGTCAATGGTTGCTAGCAACGTATCAGTCAAGTAGACCTACACAGCAGAACATCTGTATTATGCTCTCAACACAGAAGCCAGATGTCTAGTAGTACATACTAATGGAGAAAAGTGGAGTTGTGGTTTTTCTTCCCTTATATGAAGACCTGACTTAAAACAACAAACATCTAATGAAATTTGCACAGGAACCTTCTGGAGCTGGCAGGCTATCAGGAGTACTGTTTAGGCAATCCAAAGCCCACAAGTAGTATGTCTGCAGCATCTGAAGTTGCCTAAAAGGCTTTAAAGACCTGAGAACCTTTAAAAACCTGAATCTCAACACTGGAAGGTACATTTCTGAAGGATGTATTTGGTGAGATGATTGTCATCCAATTCAGAGGGTTACAAACTGCAAAAGATGAATTTTTGATTTTCTCAAGTCTTTGGGAGCAGGGAAGAAAGTAATCAGGGGTCTGTAGGGTGAAGCAGCACCTTATCAACTCCTAGACACTATGTGTCTTCCAGCTTCAGATACCCAGCTGTAAAGAGCCTCTGAGTAGGAAACAGGGAAGGAGGAGGAAGATTAGAAGTGAAAAAAAAATTACTGTTTGGCGTGGTCCTCCATCACATCAGAAATTGGATGACTGAATGTAATGAATTATACCAGAAATTTCTTTGAGGCTGCATCTTTGCCAAACACGGTGACTGTGCAAAGAGACCAGCCATGTTTTTGTGAGGTGTGGACTTACAGGGACTCGGGTGACACATCTGAATGACCAAGGCTGGCACCTCTTACAAGTAAGCCAAGGTTCGTCTAGCTTAGAGGCTTTGCATGAATCTGAAGTTGTTAACCTCTCTCTAATGAACTGTAGCTTTTACAAGTTGATTTCTCCCCTTTCCCATATTCTTCCATGAGGGGAAAAGAGGCCAGTTCCAAGCTAAACATTTTTTCTGGCTTTGCTCTGTCTTGACTAAGCTGAGCACAAATGATTAAGGAGAGCACGATAAATCATATGACAAATTACTCTCAATAACTGAAACAGAAGTCACAAAAATTAATAAATAAATAAATAAGAAAATATAGAAGGATCCATCTATAAAAGCATGTCTTCTTTGCGTTGTTCATCTTTCACTTCCATACATAAACTGCACAATATTTCCACACCTATTTATCTTATGATATTTTTATGGATCTAACCTGTTTTTTCCTCTCTGAGACATTCTGGCACTGTGGTTGGAGAGCACAGCTGGGATACAGCTGTATACTGTCCAGCTTTGATGAGCTATAAACGTTTGCCCTCGTACTAACATTGTGACATTGCCCACTGTTTTGGTTTCTTGAATGCTGGTGGTTAAAAGGCAGATCTGAAATACCCAAAACCGCTCATTTTAGCCAGCCGTTGCTCTCCTTTTGTATCAGCAGTTTCTAATTAAACAGCACCATACTAGAGGACCTAAAGATCATTAAAGGTGCACTCGGGGTGTCCAAGAATAGAAACACAATGCAGGTGTTGTTCCCGCAGTTCAAAACAGACTGATCAGTTTCCTCATTGATTAGCAATTGTGCTAAATGTCTTATAAAAGTCTGACCCTAACATTGCTAATAACTTTGGTCAGCCAAATAAATTCTTCCAACTTTTCACAGTGGAAAAAGCTTTCTATTTTATGATTTTATACCCCTATCATTAGCAATCTTTGAAACAGCATTCCACCCCCAGGTTGAGTTCTGTGGTTACGAACTTCATTTGATCACTGCCCCATCAATTTGACATTAACTGCTACAATTTACAACTGCTCTGGCTTTCTATCTATTATTGTCGTACCTCTGCAAGTGCAAAAAACTGCTGCCCAGGGGAAGTCTGAAAGAATGCAATGTCTTGTTAAAACCTGAAAGGGCAGCAGGGGTGGGGGGAACAACCTCCCAGAAGAGAAAACCAAAGGTTTGATAATGAATAATGCTTCATTCTCTGCTGTGAACACGGGTGACCTGGCATGTAGACCACAGCAAAGTAGTGAATAATTCACTGAGAGAGTCACAGACCTCCTGGTAGACCACAGCATTGCTTTGTCTCACAAATATGTTCTCCCACAGAACAGGGCTCAACAGGATGTTTTAGTCTACGAATGTTTAAACAAAAGGCGGGTGTGATGGGGTATGCAAGGGGAGAACTGTGCATGGAGCAGGCCAGCCTGCATGGCTGTTTTTCCATTAGCAGCTGATTGTTAATTCTATAGGCACTGAACATAAGGGTGACGGACAGTAGAATGGCTTTGATGGAGATGAGGCACCGAGCTCATGTCCAGTTTCTAACCCAGACAAGAAACCAATTGCACCCTCAGAAAGGGACATTTAAGCAATATTAATTGTCTGAGCTGAAGCAATAGGACATGGACATTTTGAGCAGCAGTTGGAATCCAGGCTGATTTCTTGATCTTTGTGCTCATAAAAGGAAAAGCAACCAAAGGAACCGTTGAGGCTGGAATATGGTCCCAGTTTCCATGTGAATTGCTTTCTTTGCTTTTAAGGGTTTCTCAGTCTGAGAGACAAATTTGAGGCCAGGTTGTTTCTGGTTTAGTTTGCAAATGTTCATTTCACTGAACACTATTCAGGCTTCACGTCCTTCTGTCTCTGAGCCCAGGGCTGTGAATATGGGCCTGGGTCCTGGGGGCTATGCTGGGAGCAGAAGAGTGGTGCAAAACCCCGTAAATCCCATCTCTGCTCTGGGTTGCAGTTGTGTTTGGGAACAAAGCTGGCAGGCACTTTTTGCTAACTTGGATATCAAACTGTTTATAGAAACTAACATTTTAACAGCTTTTGCCATTTCTCTCGCTTTTCCATTTTCATAGCCAGAAATATTCTGAGGCTTATCTTACAGTATATCTGAAGTTTAAATTCTTTGATCTGATGGGGCTTCTGAGTGAGTCACTTCTATATCCAGATCCTCTCATGTTACCTTACTCACACTTAAAAAGGTCTTTTGATTTAATTGTGGTCACTTCCTGCTTATAAGATAGTTAATGTCTAGCCTGTGCTTTTCTTCTCTTATCCAGACAAACTGAGCTATTCTCAGGCTCTGTAACTGGCCAAAGTATCAAACAGAGTATCCTCAGTTCTTCCTCCTGATTATCCTCCCATGTTGCACAACCTCCTATAGATCTTTTTCTAACATATCAGGCAGCACCTTGTCCTCTCACATGGTGAAGGATATATCTGGTCTGTCAGCCCATGTGACAGGAGGAGGATGTCCAGATGCTAAAACTTTACTTTGGAATTATGTATGTCCTTTGAGCATGGGGCAATGAGGAGGAGGACATGAGTGCCCATGTCACCACTGGCGACTGCTGTGCCTCGCTCAGGAGGTCACCATACAAAATAGATACTTCAGGTTGGCACCATCCTTCAAAAGTGAGCAGGGTATAATCATCAGCGCATGGGAAGGGGACACAGGGACCAAATGCAGGACTCTCATGCTGTGCATGACTCTGAATGCACCACAGAGGTAGGAGAGCTGCAATCTCATTTCAAGCAGGGATGCTCTGAGAGTCACTGCACAACACTTCTGCAGATTTTAATAGGTGCCCCACCTCCTTCAAGAGAGACCATTACAACACAGCACAACTCCAATGGTTACTACACTACTATTTCAATCTGCTTCTTTATCAAGGTGTTGCCTCTGCTGTGTGGGCATCACTCGCTATCACTGACCTGTTAATAAGACTTTATCTACTGATAGTACAGGCCAGGCCCTGTTTCCATGGTGCACACAGAAAAGGGCTTTCCTTCTCTGGTTACTCCTCAGAAACAGGGCAGACAGAATCTAAGCCTTTGCCCCATAAAATTTGCATGTTGTTCTGAAAGTCAAATGCAAATAATTCATGAATTTTGTAACCATCTCTAAGGGAAGAGAAAAATGGTAGGCAAAATTGGAGTCTGCTATTTTTACCCGTGTGTCTAGTTGATTACACGTCATTCTTCTCACACAGAACTAAATATCTTAAATGCAAATAGCCAGAGGTTGTTGTACATTTTTTGCCCTTTCCGCAGCTGTTCATTACAGAGCTCAACAGCAGCTGACAGCAGGTGAATATGTGGATGATGGGCCATGGATATATTCTGTTAAATAGAATGAATAAACCATTAAATGATCTTGTTTCTTGACATGCCTGAATGCAAGCTGCATCTACAAGCAAAACAACATTACATTCTGTGTAGCAAATCCCTCTTTTATTTTGCAGCACATCAGTCATGAAAATTTTATGCTATAATCTTTTAAGCAATTATAACCTCCATTTATTTTTAATTATATGGAGTATCCTTTTGCTTTTAGTTCTAGACAATTGAAATAAGAATGCATGAACCTCGAGTACTAGACTACTTATATCTGGTTCATTTTTTAAACTGTATTTGGTGTTTTATGTGACTTGTTTGACCTGGGTAGCAATGTCCTGAGTGACAATGTATTGTCAATTTTTGAGAATCAGTATCTTCAAAATTCACTAATATGCTAATTTAGCTGCATGTTTACATGCCACTTCTATCATAGGAATTGAAAATTATTTAGAAATATCTTTTTAGAGTGAATGCATATTGCATGTATGTAACATATATGCATGTATACAATGTAGACATAAATTGTACATTTTAAGCAAAAAGAATTAAATGTGAAAGAAATTATAAAATTAGTCCTAAAGCATCATCTCCAAAAATAAGTACAATATTTTAACCACTTTTGGATTAGAAATATGATGCTGGATTTGGAAGTGTCTCTCTTCAACGATAGGTTTATATTTTCTATAGAAATATAGAAAATATTTCAGATGTAGCTTTGCTCTCCATTTGCTAAAAAACAATTTATTTCTCTGTAGCTCTGGGAATGAAGGACCTCCAACTCTTTCCATGACAACACCATCCACACAGACATGACCCTCTGCTATTTGATGTGGTCCAGGAGAGCATGGGTTTTTGGAAGGCTAAGCATATCAGAGCATTCCTCTGTAAGAGGAGGAATTAAGAGGGAGAAATGTAGGACCAGGCTGGGTTGGTGACTCCATCTGAAGGATGTATGTATCCTTGCACAGCTATTGCTCTACCTCCAAATCTGAGGTTGGGAAAACAAAGTGGCCAAAGACCATTAAAAAGTTAACCATCACTGCTTTCATGATCTCTTGTGTCTCCTTGCTTACTCTCCCCATCTTGCTTACACAGCAGAGCTTTTGTCTGGATTCCAAATCTGGGAAGAAGCCTCACAACCTTCAGAGACCAACACTGCATTACCTACTCTGGGAAATTCAGGAGAAGACATTTGTCTTGGATTAGTAACACCTGCCTCTGTAAGACTTGCATGAGTGGTGTGTAAAACAGGATGAACCACAGAAGTGAGGAGTTCTAATAGCACTAAAGGTCAGGTGTTCTTCAATTCAGTAAAGCTCAGGGAGAGCAAGATTTACTAAAATCGAAACTCTAGGGTCTACGATTGACAAGCTTTAGTAAACCAGAGATATCTTATCCCACTGGCCCACAAGGAAGTCAGACTCAAATTCTCCATAGCCTGATGCTGTTGTATTTGTGTGGAATTAGGTTGCATTGTACAGCTGGCGTAATTCTGTTTCTTTGCAGCCAACTGTGGAATAAAAGCAGGAGAGAGATTTAGTAAAGTTTAATCCTTTTTTTCTGCCATCTTCTGGAAACATGTTGTGTGCTCTATATTCGGAGTTGTTTTCTATAGAAAATTCTTCTGGAATGAGCTTCCAGGGAGCCCTTTTTTCCAGTCATACTGCTGCCGTTTGGCCAAAATTTTGACCTGCTGTGCTTTCAAGGCATCTGTATCATTTCTCTTATACATTTGAAATCCATAAAAAAGTGCCATACAGTTATCTGAGGATTGTCACAGGTCGAAAGGAGTGGGCTTTGACATTAGCAGAATTGAAGAAGCCTGGCAGCAGAAGCATATAAAATATGCTAATAAGAAGATCTGAAGACAAAGAGCAAAACCAAAAAGTAAGCTACAAAAAGTAGGCTACAAAAACATAAAATAGATTGAAATTTATATATTAATTTATATATTAATACATATTTTAGCAGTGTTTAGAGAAGTTGTATAATAATTAAAAGCAGACACAAAACTGTCTAGCTGTACAATACTACAGATTTTTCAATGTAAAGACTATCACAAAAAATGATCATTGAACTAAACCCAGTTGAACAGACCAGAAAACAAAGAGCAGTGCTGTCAGCATACCAAGTTTCAGTAAGATTAATATGTGTTGCAAGTGTTGTTCCCGATGTATCTCTCTGCACTCATCCATCATCTCCCTCCATGAAGCCAATGTGAGCTTGCGGCCTTTTTGCTGCCTAAGGCAACCTGGTGTCTATGTGTTTGTGTGTAAATACAGATTATTTGTCCAGTCCCCAAACCAACAGTCCTCACACAGTTAATAGCCAGTAGGACATTTTTCCTTCCCCTCACTGGGAATATCCAGGCCTTGTCCTGCTCTCACATTCACTCTAACTTGAGCTATTAAAAAAATTGGTCTTTCAGAGTCACACAGTAAAATTGGTGTGAAAAACAGGGCACTTCTAAAGGAAGAAGATATTTTAGACGCTTATGTTAAAACTGTGAAAGACTTTGTGTTAACTACAGAGGAAGCCTAAATGTATAACTCGACCTAGACACCCATTTGTACATGGTTAACAACTGAGGGAATTAGGTGCTTAGAAAGATGCATCCAAACCACACTGCACACATGAGTGGCTACTACAATCACCCAGAACCTGCCTATAACCTGAGTCCTCATGGGACCAATGCCTGAAAACAATGATTTCTGGCTCACTAGAAATTTGTCTTTTCTCTCTGGTGTGTTGAAATTAGCTTAGAGTAACTCACTCTCTTTTTAATAAGAACGATAACTCATAGTGATACTTTTACAAGCCCTTACACACAGCATTAGCCTCAACTCCCAGTTCCCCTTTCTATATATACAGAATCCATAGTACACCTCATATTCACAGGAGAGATGAGGGAGAAGTGGGAATTCTCAGAGCCTTGTCCCTATGTGGTGCCATCTTCTTTCTCTCTCCCCAGATTTTCACTGGTGTCATCTCTGATGTCATTACTAGCACAGAGCAGGGATAACACATATCTCACAGGAATGTTGTGGGTGTTAATTAATAAACACTTGTAAAATGCTTGGAAACCTTCAGGCTGAAAAATGTATAAAAACTTTCCTGGAAATATTGTTCTTATTTTCTGTATCCAGATACTATGTCTCCTGAGGTCTCTGCAATCTGAAAGTAGGTCAAAATTCGGCTTTTAATAAGTTGAATTGGGAACTCTGAAATTTTCCTCCAGACACAATTTTGTACTGCTTAAATTAAGAAACATGAGGCCCTCTTCCCTGCACCCAAACACCGCTGTGCAACAGCTGAGGACAGCAATGAAGAGACCAGATGTGCTCCTCACATCCAGCCAAAGCGCATTTGCAAGCCAAATGTTGACCTCAAAGTGCCAGCCCACTCCGTGCTAACATACTACCTGGTTTCTATGGGCTTCTACGGTTTTATCTTTTGGCTCCCAAACAAAAGACACAATATATCATTTAGAGCATTAAATGCTTCCTTTTGGATGAGCCATGATAAGCCGAGTGGATGCACACATTCGATTCATGCCATCTAACGAGTTAGAACATGGGCTGTTAAAATTCTCTGTATGTACCAACCAGAATGGGATTAACTCCTGTAAGAAATACATGACATTACGCTTTTCATTTCCATTCTGTAGAAGCAGACACAGCTGAGACATACAGTGTTTCCTGAGGTTAATGATAACCTGAGGTTAATGGTTTCTGGCTGAACTTTAGGCCCTCAGCTCCCCCTAACCTGTCATTAATCTCCAGGAAATGCCTGAAACCAAGCATATTATTTAAATCTGGCAGCAATTAATTTATCTCTGGACCTTACAGATGCTCATATTAAATTAAAAAGAGGATGATTTATGAAGAGTGCCAATAATGTCCAGATCTAGGCAAAGATAGATGTTATCCTTAATATTTAAAATTCAGGTTTCCTTTTTCACTGAGTCATTGACTATCAGCCGTATTAAAGGTTTTTATTTAATTATTCTATCAAATAAGATCTTTTCCCTAATTATTCCTTTTCAAAAACACTTTATCTTATATATCCTGCCAGCTACATCAAGATTTTACCTCTTTTCCTCTTTGGGAATGTTTCATGAACATTGTTCACTGTCGCTTCTGAATCAGAAAATAAGTGTATTTTTAGCAACTTACTTAAAAAGAAGCAATCAGAACAAATGCAGTGGCATGTGTAAGAAGTAAGAATTATCCTCCTGCTCAGCAGTAAGTCTATACGTCTCAGACAAAATAACAGCTGTGGTTTTATTTCTACATATTAAGATAGGCCAAAAATACAGTATAAAGTTTTCAGTTTCTAGAGAGCCAGAAAGTAAAGCTGTACATTGGTTTCTATTCTCAGTTTATCTCTGACTTTTAGGCTGGTGCTGCCAACAGTGTGCACACTTTCTTTTAAGGGCCTCTGAAGTCTTACCAGAGCTCTCAGTGGTGTGCTTTGGCAATAGGTACCACTAAACCAGAGACATAGGCATCAGTGCAGTTGGCTCCATAATTGCAAACAGCAGCCATAAATCCATTGAAACTAATCCATGTACCAACTGAAAGAAAATCCTTAATCCCACCTCCTTTCTGTTGTTTAGCTTTCACTTTCAAGTCTTATCACAGCACAGTATTGTTAGCCATACTGATAAAATGGAGTCTTCCAGACTCCTTAAATCTGAAATTCTGCTATAAAAACAGTTCAAGAAAAATATTCTGGACCTTCTGAGTAAAAGATGATCTGTAAGGGGACAAAAATCAGAGTTGTGTATTTTTTCCTTCTTTGAAGAGAATTCCTCCTGTAATATGTCTCATAATAAAATGATTACTGAAAAACCGCATTTTATGCTTTAATATTTCTGTAAACTGATTAAACCAATTCCCTACAGAAAAATTACTGCCTGCATTGCAATAAGAGCTCTACAGATACGCTGGATTATTCCACTCTTAGAGAATAAGAGGAAAAATTTCACATGTGTATATGTGGTCACACATCTGGCTTCGTACAGCATTAGCACTCCCTTTCCTGAAATCAATCTCTCTTGACTATTTTTTTCCTTAACAGCCTCTTCTCACATGCTGGTTCTGCTGCCTTTCAGCAGTTTTATGTGTAACCCACCCATGGAGAAGAAGACGGGGCAGGTGCAGTGGTTGTGCTATTCTGGTGAGGCTCCTCCTCACTAAGGTGGGTCTCAGCCCCAGCACTGCCTTTTCTGGAGTTGTTCCTACCACTGGTAACACCAGTCTGTACATGTCGGGAGTACATCTACACTGCTGTACACATGTGACTATGAATACTACTGTGAAAATGTTGTGTGAGTAATGGAAGACAGACATCAGCCTCCTCCACTAACGTGGCTCCTTTGTTCTTGAAGAAAATTATCTTTTTTAAGGTTCTGTTCAGAAATGCTTTTTAAACCCACTTTTATTTTTATGAGCTTATCTTCATACAGCTTCAGCATCTCTTTTTACTACAATATTTTGTCTCCATTTTGAAAATATCACTATATGTGTTTCAGCCACAGGTGTTGCCTCTTTCATAACTTAATAAAATACATATACTGCAGCATCATTTTCTAATAGCTTAAAAGGGGTTACAGAAATACGTCTATAAAATGTCAACCAGGGAAGGTAAGGGCAGTTTTTGCCACAGCTGTACCTTCCTCTTTTCTGCAGTCATGTACAGTGCCCATTTCTTCCAGGGTGCAGTCGATCAGCTAATGAGTCTCATTGGTGTACTGGAACCTCCTGTTTCAGCTGATACAAGCAATTTGGGGTTTTTGCCTTAGGGCAGTAAAAGTGTTTTAACCATGACGAAATAACTGAAATGCCCACAAATTGTAATGACTTAAAACATATTTCTAGCATTCCCCTAAACGCTTAGGATCCGGTCTGTACACTACATAGTTTAGGAATGATTTGCTATGCGCTTCACTAAACCTTGGTGTGAAAGATATAGAACATACTATCACGTGTGTTTTGTGGACATCTTTATGACAGGAGTCAAATTCAGTGATGCTGTTTGGCAAATGAATAGTATTCCAAGGGAAAATAAGTCAACTGTCATTATACAACCACATTTCTTATGGTTTCCTGATTTTCTGCCTTCTGGTATACCTAAATCCTCTAAATATGAGCTACTGAATCAGCATTTTGTATGCTCAGATGTGATTAAAGCTGTTCAGAGGACACGGATTCTATTTTACTGTAAATTTCGAGGTTTCAGAATTAGTTTTCACTTTTCAGAGGAATGAAAATAAACCCCTCAAACATTTTTGCAAATGGAAATTGTTATGAAAAGTCTATTTCTGAATATAAAACCTGATCTTTTGAGCTCATGTTCTTTCTCCTCTAGCTGTAAGTGACAAGGGAACCCCAGGCAAAAACTTTCTCAAGAAATATTTGTCAAAACTGATATGTTGATACAACATTTTGGCTTTGATGAAGTGACATATTTCGTTTCACTGAAAATATTCTGACCAGCTCCAGATGGGATTGACTTATTTAAGCTGAGAAAATGATTCATTGTTGGAGTCTGAATAACCCAATAAAATAATAGAGTAATTCATGGGAGAGTCTAAATAAGCCAATAAAATCATAGAAAAAAGCAATGTTCTTCAAATCAACATCATTGGATCTGAACTCTTGTCTTTATGTATGAGATAAACTCATAAAATATAAACAAATTCAAATAATAGGAAGTATGTTTATGTCCATCCAGTATAGACTCCTGGATAATGTTGGCCATTTCCTTTAGAATCTTGGAGTCTTAGGAAAGTAAGGTCTGAATCCAACTTTCTCCTGTGCTGAAGAACATATACATGTAGAACACATCTGAGAAAAATTTGTGAAACCTGTTTTTAAAGTTTTCTATTAGAAGAGAGTCTAAAACTTACTCAGATAGCTGTTCCTTTATTATTAGGGTATGCTGATCATTGAAAATGTTTTACTACAACCTAACCTGCATTCTCTTGATGAAACCTCAGCTAATTAGTTTAAGCCAACATTTAGAGGGTAATCAATCATTGCTTTCAATTGTAGTAGTTCCAGGCGTATTTCAAATATATTAAAACTTTTCAAGGTCCACACTTGTAAATCATTTTTTTTAACTAAATAAAACATTTCTTGAAGAGTTGCCCAACTATCTGTGTTTTCTAAGCCTGTCTTTTTGAAGAGAAGAGCAAATGAATAAATGTTATGGAACAATTTCTGAATCCCATTCATATTACCTGATCAGTCATTTCAATACTTAACCATATATTATAGTATTTGGGCTACATTTTCTACACAAGTTCAGTTATCACACCATGTTTAGTAAGGGGCCTCAACCTCAATTTCAATTAGAGAAAGGCAGGCAAACCATCCACCAGTTCGCCATCTCAGACTGTCGTAATGATGTCTGGATTTAAGTGGAGCTCTGAACAACAGCATATGTCATGAAAGCCTTGACACGGCCACCAGATGCAGAAAACGCAGGGTGGCTGACTTCTTGTGAACTTCACACTTATCAGGGATTGGAAATCCCTGCCTGAACTACAGTTTTGAGTATCGGCTGTGGAATTTCCTGAGCCATCTCACAAAGTGCAGGCACTACATCAATAGCTCCTGCCAAGCCATAGCTGTGATCCAAACACCATTTCCTTCTTAGTCTGTCAAGGAGATTGGTGTGCTATCAGCCCAAGTTAGAATTAAATCACAGAGATCATTTTGCTGAACAGAAAAGAGGGGACAAATAATCATTTGTTTTGTTTTAAAAATCAGAGAAGACCAAGACTTGCAACATTGATTTTATCTCAAAATCTATAAACGGAAAATGTGACTGTGCCTGAACAAGGCTCTACCACAGTCGATCAAGGAAGATAACTTTCAAAATTAATTTGGGATGTTTGCCTAATTAATATAATTACAGTATCTATTTGATCCAGAATTGATGTAATTTGGGTGGGGTTCAATCACCAATAGGAAATAAAGCCCGATTCCTAGTCTTGTCTCTTGGGAACAGGCTGTCCAAGCCCACATAGATCAGAAAATCTAATTCACACTGTTTTCTTTTTAAGAAGACTCCTGGGGCCAGTGGAAACATATGAGGTTTTATATCAGGTCATTAAATTGTCATGCTTTGTCCTTTGATTTAATTAAAATCTTCTTAGCTATTCAGACTTCTGTGCTGCAAGCTGAAATGTAAATGAATGACAAGATGAATGGTTTAATATAACATCTGCAACTCTATATTTCTTCTTACCTGAGAAGTTAAAATTTGATAATATATTTTTAACTCCACACAACCATCGCTTCTCAGTGTTCAGAATAACTGCTTGTGTTAGAAAACTAGAAAATATATTTTATAGTTTCTATACTACAAATATTCTCAGAAAAATTACCTTCTCTTTTTCTGTCCAACAAATGTTCAAACTCCCATGAAGTTTAAGGGACTG
Source organism: Pipra filicauda (assembly GCF_003945595.2). Classification (NCBI taxonomy): domain Eukaryota; kingdom Metazoa; phylum Chordata; class Aves; order Passeriformes; family Pipridae; genus Pipra; species Pipra filicauda. Next base: position 698,832 of record NW_024104543.1, read on the forward strand.
AACAACATTATATAGACCATTTTGATGTTTTTATATTTTGATTAATTAAGCACACAATTGAATTGATACTGTTCATAAATCAATTTCTTCCTTTTTTATTCCTTTGTTGAATAGGAAAAACACTTAGTCCCATAGCTATAATCTATTTTTTAATATACTACTAATGATTTATTGTAGATGTCTCTCAAGAAGAAGAATAAGGTTCTTCTGCGTTCTTCCTCTGCTGACTTCAGCAATACAATTAGACATTTTATTTTATTTTTGCTGATACCACTAAGTTCTATAATCTAAGAAAAACGTGTATTCCTTGATACCACTGGAAACAAACATTCAACACAGATGTTTGTATTCTGTGCGTATACTGTTTTAAAAATGTCTACTTAGTGTAGATGATAACCTACTCAATTACTCTCCGAGTATTTTTCTCTGCTAGACAAAACATCTGCAATTCAATTAAATGTTTCATCTATTATCTTCCTATCATTCCAGGATATAAACCTTGATTCTGTTAATCCAGTGCTGATGCTTGTTGTGAAAAGCACATTTTGAAATTCTTTAAAACAACACAATACTTGAGAAATTAGAAGAAAACAGAGTATTTTGACTTAGGAAAAGTTACTATGGGATCAGATCAGTGATTGCTCCATAATCACAGCTTTTCCCTGGCAGGCAATTAGAGAAGATCATATATGCTGAATTTCTCTAAGGGCACTGAAATACTTCTGTTCCAGCTTCGACTAAGGAAAGAATTAACAGTTTTACAGCTTAAAATTCCATGAACAGTTTCTGGTTTTCACCGACTTTTTAGATAATTTGGTAATAATTTCTGCAAGAAAAAGTCATAACTTTCAAACAGGATATTTGCAGCAAGAGATCTCACATAGATTGCTGTGGAGTAGCATATCAGACAGTCTGCAAAAATAGCTGACATTTCTACAGATAGGCTAAGAAATGCCTACTTGTCTTACATAAACACTTTTGCAGGCTATTCTACATGACACCGACTTTTGTAAGACCGTTTCATTATAGCATCTGAGCACATCCAGGTATGATTAGGTGAGAATATTAGTGACTGTTGAGTTTTCTTTCACTCTCTGTCATTTCTTCCTTCTAAGGACAGTAGAGGACATTTTTCCTTCTAGGTCCATTTGCTTAATGTGTGTCCAGTGCTTGTATGAGCCCAGTTACTTTGGAAAGTCAATCTACTGTCTCCAAGGAGGTCTCTCTGCTCCAGGAGGTTGTATTTGTCTGTTGGGCAGGGAGGTGCCTGGCTGCCGCTCACAGCTCCCCCCGGGGACATCCCTTGGGTGTCATCCCTAGGCTGATGAGTGCATTCAGTGCTCCCAACATCAAGGCATTGAGTGCAGGGGCGAGCAGGGGCACAGGTGGCAGCCCTGGGGGCCTCTCCTGTGGGAGTTTTACCAGTGCTTCTCTGGTCACCAGATTTGTGGTGCTGCTGGCTGCCTTCCCTGGGACCCTGGTCCAGTTCCTTCCTTAAGGTATCTCAAAGGCCGGCTCTAAACACTGGGCTTCACCTTATATCAAGAAGACTAAATTTTGGAACTCACTGTCTGTACATCTGCCCAGATCCAGACTAACTCTCCAAGCTAACTTTAAACATGGAGTGGTTTAGAAACGAGTTCTGCACCTCAAAATTGTCTGTGTCCTTTGTCTGGAGTATGTACTTCCTTCCCAGCCTTATCTTTTTCCTTCTCCTCATTTGCATCACACTTTCAGCTTGCTAGACCAATGTGCTTTATGCCCAATCTACAAAAGACAAGTTATTCAACCAAACAGCACACAGAGGAGACATCTTATGACAATACCACTAAGTGTTAATACCAAGAGATTATTATTTTATAATAGAAGCTAGAACAAATTGGTTTTTGTGAAAGAAAGTCTGCTTTCTCAAATGCTTAAAGTTTATATAATGGTCAGAAATTGGCCAGTTCAGCAGATTTTATACACATAAATACTATATGTAATATTTTATGTATAAATGTTCCAAGTTTACTCTAGTGTAAAGCTTTTCTTTAAAGAGTAATTCTCACCCCATAATTCACTTTTATGATTTTCTTAGAGCTTTAAGTGTAAAAGATCAATCTGGTTTTGTTTTACTCTTTAAAAAAAAAAAAAAAAAAGGAAAAAGAAAAGGCACAGAGCAAGTTAATTTTTACATTTACTCTGCCAAAGGCACATTGTCAGATATGAAGCTAAACATGTCACTTTTGCAGACACATGCACACACAGATGTGCACATCCAGATACACAGCAACATTTTAAGACTTAATGACAATAGAAATAGTTTCATGCAAGTGGAAAAAGGGAGGCCCCAACCAGAGCCGATGACTGCAGCAGGCTGTGCTCATTCTTGGGCTTGTCTCCAACCCTCCCTCCAGCCCTCCTGTTTCACATCTAGTGTAAAGATATTTCTCTCCCCCAGACAGTTTCTCACAAATCTGAAACTTGGGCTCTCTGCCAGATGCTGGAACTTGGGCTGAGTCCTTTGCCTGACCATGACCCTCTCCATGTCCTGTCCCTTTCCTTTGGTGTCAGATAGCAACAGTCAGGTTCTTTGCTTCTTCTTCCTCTTTCTCTCCTGCCCTGTATGCACAGAGAAGAGCACTGACTCCTGCTCAGCCATGGGCACACGTTCTCATGTGTTTTAATATGACCTCGAAGGAGAGGATTTGATGAGGCTAACTGAGGAAATCACATATGTTTGGGCTGGAACGTAATCAAACCACAACACAAGTTCTGGGCCCTTCCTGGATTCATCAAAGTCAAGGATAGGGCTGCAGGGATGCCTGCTTATTCAATCTCCTTCCTTCTTTGCCGGCTGTCCAGCTTTCAGACATGCAGTGCAACCATCCACTTTTTACCCCCCAATATTGTATTTTAGACAGAAATTATTCCCAGTATATTCTAGGATCTAAACAATACCTGCTGCCAGAATTGCAAAACCAAAGTCATGCATGGTTTGCATTACCAGAACTGACTCCACTAGGATCTGAGGTGCTAATACATTTTCTCCCCATATAGACTGTGCTGTACTTCAGAGCTGCAAGGATTCCCTTTGCATTCCACTTCATAATTTAGCACTTTTTAACTCATGTACATGCTGCAAATTGGAAACGTTTTTACCATCACTATGCCATATAAAAGTATTTAAATCCCCTACTCATCCATGCAGGCGTTACAGCACAAATAATGGCAGTAGACACTCCACTGTCACTACCTCCCAAGTCACTACCATCCTATTGCTGTGACAAGTTCGCAGGGATGATGCTTAGTAAAGTAACACTTTGGGATCAGACACTAATGTTGTCCCAAGGCTTATAGCATAGCACATGGAGAGACTTACAGGATTCTTGCTGCTCTTGAGCAGCTTACAGTTTCTGGTGTGAATATTCCTCAGTTATTTTACCATTTTCTTAACAACAACAAGAGATTTTTCCAGTCAAAGGAGATATGTCCAACTCACCGGGGGCAGTCATTCAGGTTGACTACGAGAAATGAGAAATAAGCATCGGTCTCACAGGATTGAAGAAGATTCCTAGAATCGCTCACACTTGTGATTATCCATGGCGCTCATATGTTGGTTTACTTTTCAAGTAAAAAACAACTCTGGACCCCAAGGCAAAAGCTGGGTGCAGTTTCAGAGACAGTTTAGTCCAGGAACTGCTGCTGACGGTGACAAGCTTGGTTCCCAGAAAGCCATGTAATACATGCTCACACGTAGGCATACATCTGATACTCTCAGTACTATCTCACAAAAAACACCAGTTTGCAACATTGCCTTCAGGCACCTTACACTGAAAAATCACTAGTAAAAATAGGCATTTATGTATACATGCCTACACACACACACACACACACACACACACATCTTATGGTCACTGGTGCCTCTATGCACTCAGAAGCTCTGCTGTAGAGAAACTTCCCCAAAAGAGTGCGAGGGAGACTGCTCTATCTATATTGTTTAGGCATTGTTTGGTACCAACCAGCACTACCCTTGCTGTACTGGAAGAGACACATTTCCTTGGAGCACAGCAATCACTCTTTCAGCAATTTTTGCGTAACTGCTAAATGAAGTGTGTGATCCTGTAAAAGAAAACCTACAAAGAGCACACCAAAGGAAGGGGACTAAGGTTGCACTAGCATCTTAAATTTGGCATTTCCTATCCTATGAGTGACATCAATGAAGATTTTGTTTTTTATTTTACTATGAGAATTCCTGTCTTCATTGTAAAGTTATTTCTCCACTACAGCTCACAGGAAGTTTGATTTGAAGTGCTCCAAAATGGGAGCACACCCTCCTTATCTTGTTTCTGGATCCACATCAGAATTGGCTAGTTTAATGTATCACCATAACAACAGCTGAGCACTTTGATTTAAGTATATTTTCTCCACTGTTTTGTTCAAGTCATAGATTATGTGAGACATAGATTTCACACGTTTATTTTGAAACAGGCAAGACAACCATTTTTGACTGTCCTTGGCATGCAACAGACCACAGGCTAAATGTTTCCTTGATCCCAAGGAGTAAAACCACTGAAGAAAACACTTTACAGGCATTATAATTGTTGTGTGATCAGACAAAATTCATACTTCTGATGAGATGTTAGTAGCTTTTGATTTAGTTAACATTTTTTAAATATTTCATTTCCATTCCTAGCAAATCTTGAATCAACATAAATAAACATATCTAAGCAACAGATTTCATATATCCATATTTTCATGGAGATTTTTTTCTTTTGTGAGCACATCCACATAGATTTTCAGATGAACTTTAAAATTTCTCTACTGGAATCAAATGTTTGATAACAAAAACTTTACCTAAAGGAGCTCATACTATCTGAAGGAACAGTTAGACAGGGTTCATCTCTGATGGGTTTAAACCAAGCAGGATTCTTAGTTTTAGAAGTACTCAAATAAAATTTTGTCTCTTTAATAACCAAGACTTTTTCGTATTAAAAGTAGGAAAATAATCATAAACCTCCACAACTGATTCCCTAGAGAACCCTCTTTGCTTTACTCACTTATTGGGGCTGCAGACACCAGACACTAAGACACATGTGGAGACCAAGCTTCTACTTGCTTCTGCAATTCAGATATTGAACTATACAAATAATTTTGAGACACTGTGAAGGAAAAAAATCTCAAATATACATGATGCAATATAATTTGGAAGAGGTTTCCAGCTTTGTCAGGTACAAACATCAGGACTAGTTTAATGAAGGAGTCAGTTCTGCCATACTCTGTGAATAGCTATATGTGTCAGAAGGCAGGGATGCAAAACAAAATATTGGCCAATATCAAACAAAAGCAAATGTGTATCACACCCTTGGTTTTTTTACACCACTTCTTTTGAGTGGCTGCATAACATGAATACTTTTTAGTTTTCATGTTAGTGATGCCCCTGGTGATATAAAAAGCCAAAATAACATCCTGAATTATGGACTCTTAAAGCATTGCAGATGCCTTTGAAAGCTCATTTACACTAGTTCAAATATCAGCTGTAGAAATCAGTCAGTGAACTTCTTAGAGATGTTCTCTAGCACACTGTAAATGGATAAGATGTAGATCAGCTCAACACAAATCCTTCTTTGGACTTTCTACAGATGAGATGACAGCTGAACACCTGTAGAAAAGATTATGTACAGATGTCTTCAAAGATTCAAACAAAGAAGAATATTAAGGCAAACAAGGTGCTGTGAATTCAAGAAACTATATTTGGATCATTAGTCGCCAAAGCACTGCAAAAGTCAGACTAATTTGTCATCTAAAAAGCCAGAAAAGCTAGGTCTGTCAAATAAATGTGAACCTCCACCAGCCCCTATTCTGTTTCACGGTTAGAAATACCCATGATTACTTTGATTAGGTAGCTGAGAAGATAACTTAATTAAAAACTAATAAAGCAGCTTGCAAGATCATAGCAATGTTCTACCCCAAAACTATGTAGATCTAGGAGTGATTTACACACATATGGAGCATTCACTGCCATATTTTAGGGGTAAGAGCCAAATTTTTAAACAATACCCAGTGACATATGTATTCACAAGCATTTTCTCAGACAGACCAATTTTCTTAAAAGTCTTGATTCTGAAAGAGCAAGTGGTTGTCTAGAGTATTTGAGGCTGGACCTAAACCCACTTTCAATATCAATGTTACGTTGTGCCCACAATGCTCCGACATAGGTCTCTTGTTGTGCCAGTAGCAATCCTTTTATCTCCACACTTTGATATGATTACCTACTGACTCATTGAGAGGAAAGGCCACAAGTTATTATTTTGAAATATATAGATTTAGTGGCAATTCAGGTCAAAATATTTCATCGCAAATACAGTTGAAAATATAGGACAAGCTTGTCTGGCTGAGGCAGAGACTAAATCATCGAGAACATATTGAAGTATGCTGTGCGTATCTTTAGAAACGCTGGCAAGATTTCCATGGAGTTAACAGATTCTTATCTTCCCTATAACTGAAAAGGATGAACCAATGCAAGGAAAAGTGACCCAATTTCAAAAGAGGATGCTTCAGATATTCTTCTCTGACAATCTAACCACAAATTCCTGCTCTGCATCCAATTCTGTGTTCATAAAGTAGTTTCCCTTATTGCACAGGATGTTATGAGGTTGTCCACACTAAACAGTGCGAGTGACTCAGTAGTACAATAACAGAGTCATCCAATATCCTAAAATAAAAACAAAAAAAAATAAAAACAAACCCCAAAAAGATGAAATCATTGAACTCTGTTCTTCCTTGAGAAATTCTTTTGAGTATGTTATGCAACAGCTTTCCATGAAAAACTTCAGCAAATCTCTCAAATTTGAGACTCGTTATATGGTCTCAGTTTTTACTGATATATGCTAGTAACTTCAACAGGACCAGGCTGAAATGCCTGTACATAGCTGTATGTTCTTGTTTAGTCATTAGCAAGCTCCCTGTGATCTCTGCCAATTACAGCTTATAGTCTCCTCACCTGGGCAAGAGTTCTTAGGGAGGATTGCTACTAATTGGCAATGGGGAGAAAACCACCCTGTTTTGAGGGGGAAAACGCTATGGCTAGAGCTGTGATGTGTTGTTTGTCCTCAGGGTGCCAAGGGCTGCTCACTATCAATGCCCTCAGGCCATGGTCCATACTATTCGCCAGAATAGCCATAAATCACAATCCCTGATGAAACACCTTCCACAGCTCCTGAAAGACAAATTCAGCATCTTTTATGGTATTGTTGATGCTTTTAGTATGCACTGAAGCACAAGGTATAATAGGGAAATTTTTCCTACTATGCCCTATTCCCATAACCTTCTTTGCATTTTCTTTAAATCCCAGGCATGCATTTCTCTTCATTGTGGAAAATTTATACTTAATTCAAGGCCCAAAGCAGAAATACTGCTTACAGGAATGCTTTCTTGAGTCTTATTAACTTATGAACTCTTGCTGTGTTGCCGAGCACTCACAGCAGCTTTTAGGTTATTTTCAAAACTACATCAAAATATTTGTCTCAAGGGCCTGAATTTTTTTGATTATTCTTTCCCTCACTGAAAATTATTTTCTAACGTTAGTCATGTGTGCTACAACTGCATTTCTCTCTTTATGCTAAGCTTTGCAGTTCCTCTACACTTAAAACAGAAGGGAAGTTTTACTCAAGTGCTAGGTAAGTGATGTGCAGGTTATCTGATGTATTATTCCTTCTAGTGACCTTGGGAGTCAGAAGAGGCCCTTAGCCACACAGTGTGAATCTATATCCAAAGCTGCTTCTGTTTCAATGACTCAGGATATTATACAAAGGTCACAGCAGACTCCAGGTGAACTAGAAGGCACTGCAACAAGTACGACAAGAGCTTTTGATTACAATAGCCCCTGTCATTCCCACATACACTAGATCCACATTCATGAAAAGTATGTATAAATTCAAATAATGATCTCTAGCTAGCAGCATTCACACCTGAAGGTGAATCATGGACAATATGGATTATTCAGGTGTGCATACTTGGAACAATGACAGACCTCCTTCTTTTCCTATAAGGCCTATTTGTACAAACAGTCCTTTTCCCCCTTAATTACACGAAGCCAGAGCTGCAAAGTAAACAAATTGCTGATGGGATGCGGAATGCTTAGAGCAGAATATCTGACAGACTACAACCTCTACTTCAGCATGTATTAGAAAATATTTAGGCGATTTGTATCCATACATTTCCAGAACCGTGAGGGGCAAAATTCATTTAATAACAGTCACTGACCTGTGTAAAGACTCATTAGCTTCCCCTGATGCCTGAAGAAGCAGATGCAGTGTCACTCAGTCAGAGATGCATGAGCACCAGAAAGCCCCTCCTGCCTCTGTGCAGCTGAAGTAGGACCTCCATGCACATCACAGCACAACATGCTGGTCTGTGCTCAGGTTCAGCTCCTGCTCACAACCAGAGCTAGAAGTCAGTGTGTATTTTGCCACTGTATTTTACCTCAGCAGTTTCTGGAAAACTTGAGAGCAGGTTAGCAGATTTTAATTCTTTCTACTATTTATCCTTTTCCTGGCTGGAAACAAAGCTCTTTTTTTGTTAGCCTTTTCAGACGCCTTGCATGGCTACTGAAACAGTGGAAACTTCAAGTTGCAGCAGCACATAATAATGCCAGCAATTGTGAACATTTATTGCCTCAGCAGGAGACTGCAAATCAAACATGGCAAACCAGCAGCTCTCCTTTCAGAAAAAAAATGTCCTGCCTTCACTTCTCAAGGGATCAGAGCTTCTTGGCCTCTGGCCTTTACTTCTTATAGACGAAAACTACTTACATCTCTAAGCTCCAGAGATCTGTTTGACTAGAATTGATTCTTAAAAGCAACCTGGAGTGGACCTAAGTCCACAATGGTATTGCTTTATTTTGCTATGTGAGATAAAGTCACAGTGACCTTCTAATGCAACTCTAAGATTAAGGGCAAATAAGCACTATGGACATGAATCTGCAAACCAACCAGGCTTGCTCTTTAATACATACCACAAAATAGACACAGTCATACACTTGAGAGGAGCCTGGAAAGAAAAATGGTATTACATCTTGTTTGTTTTTTTCCTGTGGAGCAGGGAGCATGGGGATTAATCAACACATCTGCAGTGTAGATAAGACTTTGGCTCACATGGAACAGGGCGAGATCCAGTCAGAGTGGGCAGCCCCTTGCTGGGGCTGCATTCCACTGCCCTGTGCTGCCCTGGAGACCTCCACGAGAAAATCCAAGGATGTCACCACCTGAGCCTCCCTTGTGTACCAGGGATTTGCTAAAGGAAAGAGGAGTTCAGGTTAGCTGTTCCTGACTTTCCTCCAGGTTGAGCCTCCTGCACCACACTCCACAGCAATACAACACCAAATCAGCCCTTTCAGCTCTGACGTTACCCAGATTGGGTAAGCTTTAAGTCTCAGGCTGAGCTTTGTAGCTTAGAGACAGCTCTTTTAGTATGTGCTGGGTGATTTTATGCTATGTGTAGTGTCTTGTAATTCACCCTATATCCCCTTTCTCATTGCAGCTTCAAAGAAACATACTTCTGATTTGAAAGTAATTCATTCATTTGGAGCTACAGGCAACCTTGAGTGACCCCAAAGGCAGAGACAGGTAACAAAGACAAGACCTAATCCTGAAGTATGTTAGTGCTGAGTTTTGTTGGGAATTTTGTCAGAGCTGGGATAAGAGGAACTGGCCACAAAGAATTTGTAGAGGCACAACTCTCTCAGAAAATGTAACCTATTGAACTCTACCTAATTAGTAATCAGGCTCCTTTCATTCATCTAAATTACAAACACCAGCAAGAGAGGGAGGGAAAAATCCACACTGATGCTTTACATCAATTAATTCCAACAGAACGTCAGAGTTTATGTATTATTAACCTCCTATATAATTATACCTCTTGCAGTGATTTGTTAGATATCTTAAGTTATCACTTTTTTTCCTACATCACTCATTCATTTCTTTCAAAATTTTGTCTGTCATTAAATAGTTCTTTTCTTTTTTAAAGAAAAAAATCTCACGGTTCTTTGGTTCTGATTAGCCATATTTTATTGCTAATGTTCATCTAACTTCGGTAGTAACGAGGACCAGACTGTGGTCCCTTATTCACAGTAGCCAAAAGCTGTGTGAACCTATGCTGACTTCAGTGTAACCCCTTGTGTGAGTATCTGTTCACCAATGGAAGAGCTTCACAATCTGGCATGTGGTGCTTTGCCATGGTCCTGGGCACACTGACACTTCTGTCTTCAGAGGACTTTCAAAAAGATAGTGGCTTATTGTTATTCTGTCATTGATTCAAATCTTGACAGTCTTGTAAATAAGCACAGGTAAAAGAAAAATAGCCTCGCTAGCCCCATTTTATTGATGAGGAAATATGGACAGGGGGATGATGTACTGTGTCTAAGCCTTGCTTCGTAAGTATTTTAGAAATAAGATGGAAAGTGACTACAGTACTCAGTACTGTGGCTTACAGGCCATAAGGCAGATTGTCAGAAGACTGCTGTCTGCAGCTCCTGAGTTCATGCCTTCTGAGGCCAGGATGAAATCCAGACCTAAGTTGTTCCTATCTGTTATTTGTGTATTTATGGGGTGTCAGTCACTGAAGTACTGAAATGCCAGACTAGCCCAAGGCCACAGACTCAGCATCCAACTGGAGTTCAGATTTCAGGAATTCCTCTGTCCCATTCCCATGCTCTGTCACCTCCTCTGTGCCACATGAAAACAAAAATAAAGCTCAGGCCACCTATATCTCTAGGACTTTTTGATTTCATATAATAGATAAAAGTACACCATCAGTGCTGCCAGAAAGTATTTTCCCATTTTGTCCACCTTTCTATAGGAATTCTATGATGCAAAAGAGCAATGCTGCAATCATATATATCAGGAGACTTGTTTCAGGATTGCCATAATAAGATAATTGCATTCCCTTTGCTTGGACTGGACATGAAGGAGTAAGAGAAACAGGGGTGATAGAAAATAGGTGTTAACTTTCAGCTGTGTCTCCAACTTGCTCAGCAAAGTGCTTGTTCATTATCTTAATTCACTCTCACACTCTTTTTTGTCTTGTTCAAGACAAAAAAAAAATGCAGCTTGGGAAAAGAGTGAGGCAGTGCAAGAAGGGAATAGCTGGATTTTTTTTTTTTTTTTGTTTTGTTACCCTAAGTGATTACCTTTTTCTAGCAATAAAAATCATGTTGTGAGCAGTGAAGGTGACCTTTTGTACAGGTCTTACAAACTACAGGGATTTGAGAACCTCAAATCTAAATCTTCTGAGGAATCTAGAAAAGTTAACTCTTGCCTAAACCACAGTTAAAACCGAAGAGAACAAGGCTCACCTAATGAAACATATCTGACTATATTCGATTTAGTTATCAATGTTCCTTCTACTGCTAACAGAAAGAAATAGGCAAGACAGCTAAGGAAGGCCAAGTAAATTTTACTCTATTTCTTTCTTTTCAGTAGTTACATAGGGAGTTTGTTGGCTGCCTTAAACATGGTTATCTATACTAAACTCCTATGAGATAAATCCCAATCTGAGTCACCACAGTTTAAACAGCTTTATCCTTATAGTTTTTGGATGATGAACAGTTTGACACAAGGAGTGAAGTGTATAACCGTTTATTTTATCTGCTTGAAATAAATATCATAGCTTATAATTTCCCTGATCTCTCTGAATGACTCAGCCCTAAGGGTCTAATTCGGTAAGTGTCATTCAACCACAATTTCTCTTTAATGAGTAAACACAAGGGCCAAAGACCTGAAGAGTTCACAGAAGTTTCTCTGCACTCCTGTCTTTTAACTTCTCTCCAAATTCTTTTCTCTCACCTAAGCTCTCATCACCATCTACAGCTTTTAGCAGCTGGTGGTCATGATAAAGCAGGTCAGCTGCTGAAATTCTTCAGAGAACTTTTGACAGTCAATTTGGATCAACGGTCTACAGGAATAGTGCATTTCTGAAAGCCATACTCACTTTATGCCCCGGTGCAAATGGCTAATGTTCAGATATGTCAAACAGCTCAGGATTAAGTGTACTAGAAAGTATGAATTTAATTTCCTCTGTTTAAGAATTAGAAGAGAAGCTTGTTTTTAAATTTCACAGTTGTAGAATAGTCATTTCATTCGAATTCAGGATTGTTTTCTGTGAGATTGGGTGATTGGTACCATGTACAGCATTAATTCAACAATACACTTAAACACAGAGAGTTCTAAGCAAGCAAGTAGCCCTAATGAAATAAAAAAGTTAATATTGCACAGTCCTTCAGTAGTCAAGATTTGAAAGTCTGAAAAATCATTTCTATTTTTATCTCCACAGAAAAAGCAACAGAAAAACATTTAAAAAAAAAAAAAACCTATTCATGCAGTAGCTAATGGCTTGACTTTGGACTGTGGCATTATCTTGATAAACTTTCTTTCCAAGGTACTGCTTAGTTTCCTCCAAACCAGGGAGAAAGCGAGCAAGCAAGAAAGATTGGCATGGGGTTGTGTTTGAGGCCAAATTACCCAGAGGCAGAAAGTGGTGAGCAGCCTTCCTTGAGACCCTGTTCCAGCGACATAGTATGTCTTTTGATTATAGAAAAGCTGCTTTCAAAGGCATCATAGCAACTCCTGAAGGACGCTCTGACTTTCAAAATGGGACAGAGAGTTACTGTTTAACACTGAAATACTGTTTATTAGATAAACATTACATTTAAGTAGCAAGAAAACACATTAAACCATTGCAAAAGTTAATGTACTTTCTTTGCTGCAGCTTTGTTCTTCATTTTATTTTTCTTGAAGAAAGAGTTTACTATTGGAACAAAGGTTCAAAAATCACCAGCAAAATAAACTGAAATTTACTTGTTCAGTAATACCGTCTGTTCTCCATGCCGTTCCATCACTGGTTTCAATGTTTGCTCCTGAATAATTGCTTTCTTTTTCACAACTCAAGGATCTTGGTGCAAGGAAGAAAGTAAAAACTCCTCTGTGTGTCACATCAGTCTGCTGCCACAGCAATGCGTGTAATCTTATATGCAACCTTTCAGTCTAAATTCTGCTCTTAATTACACTTGATTCATGCTGTTGGCTTGCATATTTTTGGAGAAATTTAAGAGAGAGATTATTTACAAGACTGAGTACAGCTCTTCTCCCATACTAATCTTACTTCACTGGTTTCAACCAAGTTGCTCCTGATTTATATTAGTTTACCAGAGATCAGGTTCAAGCATGAAAATGATCAGGAAGTTATAGACCTTTATCCAAAACAAAAATATTTTTTCTCATTAATCAGGAAAGGCTATGGAAAAAGTAAGTTAGTGACTTTACATTTGGCTGATATGTGGGAACATTTGCTCAAGTACTAAATCCCCCTTTAAAGAAAAATAACATGTGCTAAAGCTTTAAAAAAAGTCCAAATAGAGGATTAATTGAGGAGATTGATTTCAGTTCTCCCCACCCTAATTTAATAGGCTTTTTCCCAACTGGGTTTTAGGGAGTTTGGTCTTTTAGACCACTTATTCTTAACAGCAGTAAGGAAGAAATCTGGAAATTGATTTATTGTGAGGATTTTCCATTGTACTCAATGGACATCCTGTACTGCCTTTTTTTTTTTTGCCTACTTTCTAGCTAATATGAATCTGTTAGAGTTTATACTTGCATCTACTAGTACCATATATCTTCCTTGGACATTGAGCACAAAAGGCCTGGAACCTATTAAAAAAAAAAAAAAAAAAATATTTCATAATGGTATTTTACTACAACATACAGCTCTTATTTTCAGGTTGCTTGGGATTGTGAACTTGTTGATACAGTAATATGCTTTAGAACTGCTGTATGTTAGCTGAGGGGCATAGAGATAGGTCAAGCCTGAGAACTACAAGTCTCTCACAACAAATACAGCATTTGACCAAAGACCAAATCCTAGTTTGGTTTTGGGTCATAAAGATGCAAGTCCCTCATCAATCAAGTTCTTTTCTGAACTGATCCAATTCCAAGACACATTAACTGAGGACAGAGAGGAAATAACTCCTTTTAACAGATGATGCTCTTGTAACTGCAGCACCATGACACACCAACAAAGACAGCTGTGTCCCATGGTGCAGGAGCCAGGGCTCAGGGCAGCTCTGCCCAGGGAGCTACACCTACTCGCGGTCATTATTACAGGTGAGGACATGCTGTTGGAGGCAGCTATTTCTCCACATTGCTCTAACCTCCTGCTGTTTAAAGCTCTGGCACAGATCAGTCTCCCCTGCCTTTACTACAGCTCTGCTAGCGGATTTGGTCCTGCTCCTGCTCCACATACACTGGTGTAACTCGGAGCAGAGTCAGACATGCCAGACCAGCCCCTTGGCTGCATTCACAGACCACACACCAGCAGGCTGAGCCTTACCTTGGCTAGTAACACCTCAAGCTGGTCAGAAACCAGAAGGGGAATGCTTCTGGATTTTTAACAGCATAGTTTTTAATTGCAAAAATGTTCTTCCAGGTTTATTTAAGCCACAGGAGATCAGAATGGCAGAAAGAGGATCAGCTCCCCGGAAGAGTATTCAAGACCATGTTGGATGGGGCTTTGAGCAACCTAGTCTAGTGGAAGGTGTCCCTGACCATAATAGGGCAAAATAGCAGAGGACGTTGGAACTAGGTGATCTTTAAGTCCTTTCCAACCCAAAGCATTCTATGATTCTATGAAGAGTACCCCAGACACACCCCTTTCTCTCTAGGAAAAGATATGCCCATACCACGGCCAGAAACTGCCAATTCTGTGATGCAAAGCACGTGATCTGGCCCCTGTACTACTTTTCCTGTCAAAACTGCACCTACAATTTATGAAACCTGGTGATCTTTTTTCCCCTGTTCTGTTTTAGATCAGGCTGAGAATTCATCTGAGCATTCAGAGATTTTTAATATTGTCTTTTTCTGGCTAAGCAATTGTAAAGTTTTATTATTTTCCCACACTGCAGGCTTTCCAAAATGTACTGCTTTTATAAATGTAGGAAGAGGGAGAGAAAATGGGTAATTATATCTCCTATCCCTTCTTATCAAAGCTGTGTGTTAGAAGAGAGGGAGAAATTGAGAAAAAAATGAGAATAGAATTTATTGTAGACATTTCTCAGCTGAATGTCTTCCAACTAAGCTTCCTCTCCCAAACCTTTTGATTTCAAAGGCTGTGTAAGATACATCTTATATGCAAGGATTTAAATGTGGGGGGTTTTGCAATGCAAGGAAATAATGTTTCAAGTCTAACTTAAATACCAAGGAACAAAAGTGTGTTCAGTGATATCTCCCAGAACTACAGCTGCATTGTGATTGTTTAGAGATTTTAAAATGCCTGGCCTGTCTATAGAAACCAGCTGTGGAAAAAAACCCCAAACCTATTCCTACAGGAACCTGAAGGAAAGCACAATTAATGGATGTTCTCACTCACTCTCCAAACACTATAGCATGTGCTCCTTTCCCCAGGACATATACGAGTGATCTCAAAGGGGCGTTTGCCTGTCACATTACACCCTGGATCACTATTTGCCTACTCCTGTCAACCTCAAGCACTTAGAAGTCATGACTCCTACCCTAGGCCAGTGTGTGATGAGCTCCCAAATGCTTAGATGCTTTTTTCTGACTATTTCATTTTGCATTAGAAAGTTGAGATTATATTTTTAGATCATATCTCTCCTTCCCAGATATCCACACAGTATTTACAGTACTGCCAGATCCAAAATATTGAGAATATTGAGAAGTACTTTTGGAATTTCTTTACAAGAGTCCCACTTGGGATCCTGACCTGCGGTCAGCTCACTGTGGCTTTGTTTGGGCATTACGTCTCCCTCAGTTCCATGCAAATTCAGGGATGTTCATCTCCACATCTATAATATAACTTTGCAAGCAGCTCAACCCAGAAACCAAAAATAAGAACACGCTCTCCAGCTATAGATCAGTTCAGCCCCCAAACTCACATCTGTTTCTTGACCTAGCATCACCCCTGCTCCTTTTGCAGCACTGGAGGCTCCACATCCCATAGGTCAGTCTAGGGAGGGTTCAGCCCTTTCCCATCCTCCTTGAGGATGACTGAAAAGGGAAGTGCCCTCTGCTGACACAGCAAGATGAGGAGAGGAGGGAGTGGGCAGCAAGCCCACAGTCCTTCTGAACTGTTGGGTCTTTTCATGATACCTTCTTCTTCTCTCCTGTGCAGTTGATTTTGGGTCCTCCCTCTCCCACATTCCTACAGGAAATGTTGCCTGCTCATGCACAAATGGGAAAGAGATCTGTGGGCTGACCCTAGCAGCCCTGCTGTCTTTCCTGTGGCTGCTGGGGACAAAGCAGAGGCAGCTACTGAGGACTGCAACCTGCTACCCCACTGGGACCTCAGTGTTTGTTGCACATGCTCATAATACCAAGTCCTAAAATGAGACAGCACTATTCCTTCCCACCTATCCCATACAGCCCCACTCAGGCTGGTCATATTCAACCACACTAGCAAGAGAGATGAGATGTTGTGTCTAGAGCTGCTTTCCAGTGACTTCTTTTATTTCTTCAACTAGAAATTCCCTGGCACTCCCTTTCATCAAATATCCCATTTATCACTGTTTCTCATTACGTTTAGTGACCAAGCTGTACATAAACATGCAGCTATCACTTACACTCACAGTTCAACACTCAAGTAGGAAAATTGTTTAATCACTCAGTCACCCGAGAGGCAAGCTTCAAGTTTAGCCTTGGTTTCTGAGGCAGATTTTTGTAGTTCTTAGTTTAAAACGTTGTTATAATACTTTGTTAAACCAGCTATTGGAGTTACCCCAGCACCAGTGAGAAAATGAGGAAATCCTAATTGATTTAGGCATAGAGCATGCATCAAATTCCTTGAATGAAAGCTGTACAGGATGACATGGGTATTATGAGTTAAGACAAACCTGAGGGTCCATGTGTAAGTCACGTACGCCGTGGAAATTCAGTTTTGAGGTGAATGTGTGTTGCAGTCCAAAATTCAGATACCAACAGAAAAGGAACTGCTAGGATAAAACAGGAAACCTTGAGCCATAGGGGCTGGGGAAAAACCCACTGTCTAAAAGACCATTGTCAAGATCCATTGACCTGCCTCCCCCAGCAGGATGTAGAGAGACTTTGCATGATGCTATCAGATATCCCATTGTTGTCTCTCTTCCTGGGGAAGAGCTGATCACCCTTCCCCAGTATAATCTTGCTTACTGGAAATATCAAATCCTTTTTCCCCCAAATGTAAATACTGGATCCCAGAAATTTAAATCCCTTTTTTCCCTTATGTCACCCCTGCTACTGGAAATGCTAATACATTGTGGAATCCCCTATTTGGCATAACCCTGCCTCCTTTTTAGCATGTTAAGCCCCCGAGACCCTTAAATAGTGGTTCGCATGTTCAATAAAGGTATTCCAGTTTTTGCCTCTATATCTGGGATCGTGTTAGCTTTATTGGACTGTTATGAATGTGGGCTTTGGATTTGAACTTAATGTAAGATAGACTTTTCACATTTTCCAATGCACCCTGATTCTTCATGTTTATTTTATGGTCATCTGTTGGTTTTCTGAAACTACAGCATTTCATAGGTAAGAAAGAAGAAGAATGGTTATCTGTTTATGAGTATAAATTCTACCTAGTCGGTGTGACGAAACACAATGAATACTTCCACACAATAATATCTTTAAGACTAGGTCCAGCCTACCAAGTAAGACTGAAGAGTAAAGAGCTGGGGAAGAGCGTTGCTGCATCCCAAATCCCTATTCTGTAGTATCAGGGAAGTTATGAAAAATATGTAGGCAGGGGAGGTTCCCATAAGATTTAGAGCAAAGAATACGGAAATCATACATGAAATCAGGTTGAAATACTCAACAGAGTTAGGAAACCTAGCAATCTAGAGGCATCTGCCTGAAAAATGGCAGGGAGAGAAAGTGGTAATCTTTCATTACGATCGTACTTGTCAAAGAAATTGTACTTATTTACATCTTTTCATCTCTGGAACTCCTTTTTAAAGGACCCTTCTTGTGGTGACTTGGATCTTGCATGTGGGACATGAAGACTTGCAAGCATCTTACAGATTCAGAGGAAGAGTCATGGAAAGCAGAGCTCTCCACCACATTGATGTATAACAGGGAATCAGTCAAAGGAATCAAGTGAAATGCAATGCCTCCAACAATATCCACAAAGGGAATGATTTTGATAATTGTGTCAAGATTTATTTCATTGTTTGACCCTTCCCACCTTGAATGTATTTACTAACACACTGTCTCACCCTCCACTATACCTTCTGTTAGCCTGCTGCATCAAAGAAGTATAATTTTGCACACTGATAGTAACTCAGCATCTCAAAGGTACAAGGTCAGCTTTTTCCATTTGAATTGGGAGGGGAGGCATGTAAAGAAAGCAATGTCAGAAAATTTCAAGTAGTGAGGAGAGAGCATAGGCTCTACTAGATTCTGTTTTCCAGGTAAAATTCTGCTTTCAAAGTAACACAGCCACTTCTCACTGACCTCAGCAGAAGTCAACGGTGAGTTTGTTCTCTCGATATTTTTGTGAATCAAGGAGAGAGAAACTGGTTGTTCCAGGATTTCCAAGTCCAACAAATGCAACAAACATACCCACAACTTCATATACACTTTGTGCATACTCACATATTACCCTGCACCTTGTATTTCACTTTTGTTTGTGAAAAACAAAACAAAAAAAAAAACAAACAAACAACAACAAAAAAAATCAAAAAAAAAAGGAGCATGTTTCTTTTGCATTCCATTTCTGTGAACAATAAATCAGGCTCCAGAGAGCTCATAAATTTTGCTTATAGGAGTCAGACTGATAAAAACCATCTTTTGTAGACGCAGCGCTGCACCCCTCATTTTTGAATGCTCTCTTCCTGGAATAGAAAAGAGTGCCCTGGCCCCCAACAAGGGAATAAGGGAGGGAAAAGCTCTTCACTGTTGCTGTCGTATCTGTATCACCATCCAGGACCCCTGTGTCTTGTTTCTCCCGTATGGTTTTCAAGTCATTCCTCTGCAAGGTAGGAGAAATTAATTTTAACCCTTAAGCTGTGAATGGAAGAGTAACAAGGTAGTGAAGCCTCAGGTCAGTGTTCTGGTGACCAGACTGATGTACAAAAGATGGGAATCATGCTCTCCACCATCAGCTATGTGAACCTGAGCCTGAACTTCTTCCAGTTGGCACGCACTCCTTTTAGGAAGTACCAATGCAAGTGCAAATTTTCAAAAGAGACTGCTCTCCTCACTGTCTTGCTATTGTCTGCAGTGTCTTTGACCACGTCTTAACTTCAAAACCATATATATTAGAAAAGAAAATGCTTTCACTTAATGAATGACATTTCTTCTCTCTTTTTCCCCTTTTAAAATCTGTTTTCATTTTGCGTGTGTGTTAGCTGCATTTGATAAATCATGAGCTAGAGGTCAGTGAGATTTTGCCATGGTTTGACATAGATTTGACAAGTACTGACAAATCCTGACAAATTTCTCACTGATTGCAATTCAAGATAGATTTTTGCCACTGGATCAAAGGATAGAGACTTTGTAAGATACCTCTGTGGGTGACCAAATTTCTTAAATTAGTACAATGAGAAGAATGAAAGTGATCCCTGCTAACACAAGCACAAGAAAATACTGTTTTCTAAGTATCAAGGAAATTGCTGAAAGATTTTTACAAAAGGTTGTGAATCTGTATTTTTTGTACCCAATTTTAAGCACATTGGGTCAGGTGCTTTCCTTTGATGCAATTAAACAATGTACAGCATAAAATCATTCTGCACTACAGAGAATCTTGAAACAATTGTTTGGGTTCAAACTGAAAGAGGGAAAAATTAGGTAGATATATGGAAGAACTTCTCTACAGTGAGCATAGTGAGGCACTGGCACAAGTTGCCCAGAGAAGTTGTGGATACTCCATCCCTGTAAGTGTTCAAGGCCAGATTGGATGGGGCATTGAGCAACCTGGTATACTGGGAGGTGTACCTGCCCATGGGAGGGGGGCTGGAACTAGATACCTTCGGTGTCCCTTCCAACCAAAACCATTCTATGATTTCACAATCTGAACACTAAAATGTGTCCTGCGACTTTTTTTTCTTCTCAATTAGCATAAGCTGACTGAGTAATTCAGTGTGAGTTTGACAAATCCTGTTTTGCTGACTCCTTTGTTTTGACTTTCTGGAGTTTCCATTATATCGTGTTTAACTACATAAAATGCAAGTAAAAAAAATATAAGGCATATTTAACTGATAAATCAGGTGGCTTGACATATTTTCATGTCAACCTTGACAGATAGATAGGCAGAGTCTGAGAAAATGACAGGTCCAAATGAATAAGCATGCCTTTTTATATCCAGTACCTCAGCTTACTTAAGTGTTGACACCTCAGAGAAGCAACTAATATACAATAAACCTTACAGGGTGGAGAATGAAAAGTACAAAAATTTGGCAACACTCCCCTCTGACTAGGTCTAGAGGGAGACTTAGCACTAAAGGGAGATGTCAGAGCTATAGCAAATTGTGATGTGACACTGCATGGAAGAGAAGAAACCTGAAACACATATGAGTGCTTAATTATCAACTGTTCGGGTAGCATCACTACTGAAGAGACTTGATATTTGAATCTGGCAAAAACTGTGGGGAAAAAAAGAACAAGCATTCAAATTCTGTAAACATTCCTGATTTTCAGAAATGCTGCCCGCTCATTATCCCCTTTCCCTTCTGTTGGATTTCTGGCTCTTAACCATCTCCAAAGAGCATCCTTTGATTTATTTACTTGCAGCTTTTATGTTTCCATGAACTCCCATGTTACCAAGTTTCAGAACTCAAATGTTTTCTGAAAATGCATTTCAAAGTAATTTCAAACTGCTTAAGGAAGCAGAATCTTAAATTTGTCAATATAGACACTACCAGCATAGTGTGTTCAGCCAATACGATAATAGAAACAGTGTAATTCTGCCTAGCACATGGCAATACTGATATATGGCAATACTGAATTTTGTTTATCCTTTTCATTTTTCAAACCAATGGCTATTTAGGCAATGTGCATTTATCCATGTGCATGTATGTTATCTGCAAACTTTGCATTTATGGCTTCTGAACTGGTTGGTATAATGCATGCTGTTGAGGCGAAAAGACATTAAAAACTGTTAAACAACTCATATCTAAATCATAGTCCTAATAATAACTGAAAGCATATTCCCAGTACATGAATTTAAAATCTACCAAATATTTGTGATCTGTGTATCACTGCACTCATCCTATCAGCATCAAAACAACATCATGTGAGGTTATTATTTGCAACTAATAGCTGCATGCAGCTACATAGCTTGAATAATGATTACTTCTAAAGAACAGTTGATCCCTGGTGTTAAAAAAACCCTAACTTTATCAATCCTTCTGAAATATTTCTTTTTTAATTTGAAAAAGAAACATAATTTGCTAGATTAGTGACCTTCCAGTTTACTTCTTCAGGTGAAAGAAGATTTAATTCTTTTAACTTTTAGCATGATAGTAAAAAATGTTGAATACTTGAAAAAAGCACTTACATATGCTGGGGACTGCTGTCAAGATCAGGCTTCACTTTTACCTGAGTCCAACTGACTGAGAAATTATTTCATTAACAGTGTTTATGAGTAAGACTAATGTTGACGTTTTTATTGTTTCTTAGAGAATCTTTTTCTAGGTATGCGACATGACTTTCCATTGATTTAAATATCCAGCAAGTCAGGTCCTGCATTCATGAAAATAACAAATCAATTAGTAAATTCAAAAATCCATAAGACTTCCAAACCCAAATTCTTATAGCAACGTAAATTTATCCATGTTCATTTTTGGCATTTAGTATGGAAAAACACAAGTTAGACTAAAGGTAAATTTAGCAGAGGAGTTAAATATTTAATTTGTTTTTAAGAATGAGTTTTAATTTTTGTAACTGGTGCATCGGTCACATAATAATGGAGGAGACTAAAATCTATAATAATAACAGCATCCTTGCATTAGACAGAAGTAATACATGGGAAAAAATAGAAAATATTTCAGGCTACAGATGTCATCTGTGTCCCCATACATGAATAAGCTCTTTCAGATAACACTTTTGTACAATCATTCCTCAGCGTCTCAATCAGGTAACTCACATTTTAATTTCATTTTGACTTAATTGCAAGAATTGTAATTTCAAAGGAAATTATCAGTACAGAATCCAATAGTGTTTTATCTTAATTACATCTTATTCTTCATGTCTCCTATTCTTCTCTGAGGATGATGAATAATTGATTACATGATTTGCCACAATTATTTGATGAAAAATCAATGGTATTCAATCAATTTGTTTAGCGATTGTACTTTGCAATTTACATTTAAGTAAAAGATTAAGATCTTCTGCATAGTTAAATAATGAACTATATTTAAATAATGTTAAAACTGTAACACAGTGAAACAAAAGTTAATAAAGTTAGGGTTGTGATTTGCACTTGTGCCATCATAGAGAAGGAAAAGGACAAATGGTGTGGCATATTATCCTTAACTTCTAACACCCTGACTTCCCAAAGTGTATTTTTTAAGTAAACTGAATCTAATAAGAATAAAAGATACTTAAAGTCATTATAGATATTTGTACAAAATAATATTTATTGCCTCCTATCAAGGCTGGGGTTTTTTTCTGTGTAGTAGTTACAAATCTGGGTTGATCTTATGAAAGGGCTAATCATCAAGTGTCTTAGTGGATGTGGGATCAGACATATGCTCTCAAAGCTGTTTCATCTCTCAAAACGGGGACAACAGAAGGTTGTTCAATCTCAGTGTCTCCTGTTCAAACAGAAACACCTCCAGGCAATGAAATGGCCACACTCCTGGGGACAACGCAGTGAAAAATCCATTGTAGTCTCATAGGCATACAGGAGATTGCTAGAACTAGAAAATGAATATGCGAAGAACCACTGAATTTCTGAGGATTCATCTGGAACTAGAGAAATGCAGGGAGTTTTTCCGTCGTTTCTTGAATACAACCAGTTTCATCTGAGACCACTCAGAAGGCAGAATACAATCATCCATGGCTGGAATAGTTACAGAAATGTTGGGATGTTTTCCAAGAGCTGCTACAAACGTCACTACAGCTCACAGGACTGACTCCAGCTCTGGCAGAAGGGAGCACAAGGCACTGCAGCAGATCTTGGAACCAGGACTAGGATTACTTAAATGGATTGTAAACTAAATGTTGATTTTTTTCATCTCAGTGAAGTTGCCCATTTTATCCTAGCCCATAGAAGATAACTAGGCTAGAAGAACCAATGGAGCACTCTGATCAAAGGCAGAGCAGGAAGCCTTCATATAAGGATAACATTTTGGCAGAGATGGATAGGACTTAGAAAGTTAAACAACCAGTGAAGGTGCCTGGGAAAGAAATCCATAAGAAATATTTTTTTAGCTGGCCATGCAAGGATTCAGCTGACTTCTAAACAGAGATTAGGAGCAACTATACAGCTGAAAAAGTTATGGAGCCATAGGATAAGGCCAAACCAAACAAAACAGGCAAAATCAGCAGGAGAGATCTTACACAAAAATGAAGGACCATTGCAAAAATAAATCAGAAAAGAAGATACCGTAAACTGGAAGAATACTTGAACAGGAAAGTCTGAGAAGCCATCCCCTCTCCAAAATACAAGCATGCACTCCAGCTTTGTCCTGACTCTGTAGCCGGATGCAATTCCCTCTCTCCATACATGCTACACTCAAGTTTACTTGGGAAAAGAAATCAAACCTGGATGCTGTGATGGGAGTCATAGTACTCAGTCTGTCCCTGCTTTGACTGACCAGTGACCAGGTTTCCAACTACCCTGCAAAACCATCCAGCACTCAGAGTATGTCTGATGTAGATTGTTGAGTCTCATGTGGATACAGAACAGGAAAGAGTACACCTGCCAAGGTTGTGGGGAAAACAACTCTCTTAACCATTGACATTTTGAAAACTCATTATTAAGACTGGGGTTTTTTTAAGCCAAATCTATACAACTGATAAAGAACATATTGCTGGGTACAAGCCAAAGAAAAAAGAGGGTTTTATAAGAATTAGCATTTGAAAACTTGTGCCTAATTGCTTCTGCCAGTCCACATGACTCCATTCCAAGTAACTTGGTAACTTGAACAGGCTTTGTTTCTATCCACGTGTCTCTGTGAAGCAGCCCAGAAACACCCAACACGGAACTTGAACAAGGTGGTCTTGTTAATATTAATAATTTCTGTGCTTCTATACAGATTTTTGTCTGAAAAACTCAAGTGCAGCATAAAGATTAACTAAGCCTTTGCTTAGTCTTTGCATGCAAACAGGGAAACTGAGGCATTCCTACTGCTACTTAGAGATACAAATAGGAAAAGAATGGCTACTGCACACATTGTGGGATCCCTTCCTGAAGAAAGACTAAGGAATAAAAAGAGAAAGTAAAAATCTAATGTACAGCATTATAGAAAGTGAGCAGCAGAAATTAAAGCACTGTTCCTCTCCTAAAATGCTCAAATGAAGATGGTTTGTGCTTCACACCTTAAAGAAAAGCTAAACCAAAACCTTGAAGAAATTCAAATCTTGCCCCTAATCCAACACAAATTTTGTTTTAATTCACAGTAAAGCCACCACAGACACCCGTGGGGTGGCCTAATGTCGGTATCAAGACTGCTATGCTTCACTCAAACTCTCCATCTCCAGGGACGGCCTATTTCTATTCCCTGTACTTACACTGCTTTAGTAACTAGACAACATAGTCTGACCTGTATCTTCTGTACTGGCTGAATCCAAAAGCTCTAGATGACAAGAACAGGGTTGGAAAGGACCTCTGAGGGCCTTTCCAACCTGGTTCAGCCACCACTTCCAAGCCAGGCTAGCCTCAAAGCTACATCACTGATAGACTACATTTATGCTACCAAGCTAAGGAGCTACTTTTGTTCACTTACCTGCAGCTACAGTTGTAACTCTGTAGGTGTGATTTCAATATGAAAACATGTGACACTTAAAAGATAATAAGAAAAATTTAAAATATTCACTGGAAGAGGTAGGATTGGAAAAGAAGGTCTGGTGGATTGCTCTAGGCATTTCCTTCCAGGGTATCCGTATGAATCTGTGTGGGTGCTTTCCTCCTACTTCAAAATCACACGACAACTTTTCATATTTCACATTTTTAAATTTTAACCTCCTGCAACATGGGCCAAAAATTGCATTCCTCACATGAAATTAATGATAACTGTCAGCATTATTTCTGGAGAAAAATCCTAAATATAGAACATATTTTAGAAAACATTTTTCATAAAAGGGGCAATAGTCTCATGGAATTTGGGGCTTTTAGTATGTTACAGTAACAAAGCTGTGACTCAAGCCCCTTTTAAACTTGCTTATCAGTATGCAACAAAATCACAGGACAGCTAAGTAGTTCCTATAGAAAGTGCAAAAAAATTGATGGAGAAGATTATATTCCTTTCCTCAGCAATTGCATTTGCAGGTTGTATTTTTTTTATCTTATTTCCTGAGGCTTGCAGTAGCTGTGTTTTCTCTTGGACATCAAACAAAGTCCTGTATATACAAAGAGAAAACTGTCTGTGCTCTTTCCTCAGGACTACAGTTGGTAACTTGGACAGGCTTTATTTCTGTCCATGTTGTGAAAAACAGGGCAGGTTATAACACTATTAAAGCAGCTCTGCTGAATTTGCATTGCAGACATGGCTGTAGAATGGGTAAATTACATTACTGTAGCAAACTTCCCAGGCTACCCATATGGTTAAGTAGAAACTCAGAGTTTATAGCTTAATTAGAGGCATTTGTAAGTGAGGATCAGATAAACAGATATACAACTTAAAAGAGCGCATTGGCCATAAATTCTTTCATTCCAGATTCAGATCTGCTAATATATGACTTCAAACACCTTTGACAAGGTTATTGAACAGCCAAGCATCTTATTTCCTATGCCTTTGGAACCTGAAGTGGGAAGAAGTAAATGGCAGAAATCATGTAATCCGGCCAGCAGAGCCTAAACATATTTAGATCTTTGTGATAAGTGTTACAGAAATGCTTGAGTAGGTGGCAGGGAAAAACACAGGACAAGGAACAAACAACTCTAAGGGGAGAGATGGCCCTTTTGCCATCTTTGCCACCTTTTCTTTGCATTCCCTTTATAATTAATTTTTACAATATTACGATTTAATTTATTTTTATTATATATTTTACAATACATTTCTTTTTTTTCACACTCTTCCTTCATCCTCTGTGTTTTTTCTTAAATTACAGTTGAAATCCAAACTAATTCTGATGGAAAGGGTGATAGAAGCTGACTCTCTGAGGTTTCACCTGCCTGTACAAGTGTCTATCCTTTCTCTCTGAAAACTTCCACGTAGATGAAATCTGGAAGTGTTTATTTTCAGACTTGGTTAGGATTTAAAAGGAATTGCTCAGCAATGTGATGGTGATACTACATCCAGGCTGCAAGGAAATGGCAGAGCAGAGCACCCAGGGCTTGAATTGCAGTTGAAACTTTTAAGGTGATAAGAGGTTTAACACTCTTGCTGTAGCAAAGTTGTAGCCTTGGGTTGTAGTCTGAAGTTGTTTTCTGTGAGTTACATTTTTATTTTTTCATACGCAGAAAGATGATTTTGACCAGATTGGAATACAGATACCAAACTTACTCAGCTAACACAGGAAAACCAAATACGTTTCAAAACAAGATGGGAAAATTGTCATTTCCATTTCCTCATGTAATTTCTTTCCTAGAAAACGAAGACACTGCCACATAACAGCCCAGATTTCAGCTTTATATAAAACAACTTTTGAGGTTTCAAACATATTTGTTTCACCAAGTGGGGAGAGTTTGTGACTGCTTAGAAGTCACTCTGGCAAAATTATCTCATCTTCCAATTTGCATCTACAGAAAAAATATAACGTTGAGTTAAACGCCTTCATTGTTACTCATTCTTTGATGTTTCCACAGGGGTTTTAAACACTGCGAGACCACTAGAGAACCAGGAGCTCAATCCACGTTGCTTAAAGTGAGTTAGGTGCAAGACGCTGAAACAAGGGCTGCAGACTCCGGCCGCTGAAACAGATACCGAAAGTACCGGTAACAACATAGCAAAGGGATTTAAACGTGTGCCTCGCTGCTTCAGCGTCCCTTTAATGCCTGCCACCTTCGTTTTGCGACCCTCTCGATGTTAACGCCAGGGCTGCTTTGCTTTAGGAAGTGTCCACCCCTGCCAGCCCCCTCCGGGAGCTTCCCTAAGCCTGGCGGCTGCCGGACCCAAACACCCTTCTATCCAGCAGTGCCCCGGCTGCCATCGGTGGGTATGCGCAGCCCACCGACAGCACCGTGGGCCGCGAATCCCACCGGAACGGGCTTCATCGCCCACCTCCGCACAGATCAACGGGAAAAATTTTCCATTAACTTTCCCTCTCCTGCTCCCTCGGTGGAAACTGGCGCCTCCAGAGTTCTGTCTGACCGGGGGAAACGGAGCAAGGAGGTTGCCTGTCCTCCGCCTGCTCCCCAGCCATCCCAAACTGGGGGGAAAAGGGGTTCCCCCAAGTTTTCCCGGGTCCCCCCCAGCCCCACACGGCAGCGCCTCCTCCGCGCGCCGCTGGGCCCTGGGGCGGGGTCTGCTCGGGCCCCGCCCCTCGCTCCGCCCCGAGCCCTGCCCCCCGAGCCCCGCGAGCCGGCGCCCGGCCTGGCCCGGCGGCGATTGGTGGGCGCGGCGGGCGACAGCCAATGGATGCGGCGGAGCGCGGCCGTCGCGGGCCGGGCGCGGGGCGGCCGAGCCCCATTAGGGCGGGGAGCGCGGGCGGGCTGGGCAGTCGCGGCGGAGGCGGCAGCGGGCGGTCCCTTCGCGGCGCGGCCGGAGATGCGCGTCCCCCGCCGGCGCTGACTCCGTGCGGCAGAGCCGCGTACCCGCTTCCCTCGCCGTCTATGTGACGGACCCCACCGCCGCTCTCCGCTAGAGAGTACGTCGACGTGGTCCGGCCGCGCTGCGGGGAGGGTAAGTGGCGGCTCCCCGGGGTGAGGCGTGACGGGCAGCCTGCGGCGGGACGCCCGGCGGGTTTGCCGGGGCTCCGTCCGCGGGCAGCACTGTGCCCCTGGTGGCGGGGCACTTCCCGCGGTGCGGTGGGGGTCCTGCGCCCTACGCGGGGCTTGGATCTACAGGGCGTGACCGCGAGGAGCCGCCCGACCTCGGAGCCGGCGCTGTCCTGCGCGGAGTTGTCGGACGGGGCTGCGGACTTGGCAGAGCAGGGGAGGAGGGGGGGCGCGGGGAGTTCCGCCGAGCCCCGCGGCGACTCCCGAGGGAAGGTGTCGCGGCGCCGCCGCGGTGCCGGCTCGGTGCGCCCGGCGGAGGGGCGCGCCGGGGCCGCCGGGCTGAGCGAGGGTTCAGATGCGGGAGCTCAGCTGTTGCCTGTCAGTGGGTGACAACTGGCTCCTGCAAGGCAGCCTCCGCCTCCTCCCTTATCCTGAGCGAAGTGTCCGCCTCTGGGTCCTGCCCCGAGCGGGGACCCTGGCCGGGGGGGAAATCTCGGTCCGCCATCCCGGGAGCATCTTCCGCACTGTTCGCTGTTACTGAGGGTACCTCGTCCCCCGCACCTCCCCGCGGCTGCAGCACGGACGTCGTCGAAGTATGTGGGTTTTTTTCCCTTCCTCCGTGAAGAGAGCTCTGAAAGGGCGATGGACCCTCCCCGAGCCCCTTCTCCCAGAATATTTATGCCCACCGCGGGATTTCAAACTCCAGCAGCCACCATTTATCAACCGACCCGGCTGGGTTGAGCCCGGGAGCCTTCGCTACGGTCCGAGCCCGGGGCTGTTGGCTCTGGCCTTGGGCAGGAATCTCTGACTGTCCCCCAGCGGGGTGGCCAAGAAAGGCAAAAGAGAGCACCCGCCAGTGTTTCCGAATGCCATCAGCTGGAGAGCGAGGAAACGCAGCGGGGGGTATTTTACAAGCGCGCTGAGAAACGTTTATACAGCGGACTTAAAGGTTAACAATGCCATTCCCTACATGCTAAAACCTAAAAGGTGGCAGAAATGTATGACTAGCGTTATTGCAGCGAAGTTCCCTGTGATCGTTGTTTAGCTGGTAACTGAGGTCTTTAAACTGCATGTTTTGCGCGACACTCAGAGTGAGTACTGAGGTTTTCGAGCAGGAAGGGGTTTTCCCCCTTTAGCTCTAGTTATTGTTATTATTTCTAGGAGGAATTACGTGATTTGTACTACTCCTTTACAACACAGGTATATCACAGTGGCCAGGTTTTCATCCCAAGATGTGATTAGGTCAGAGTGGGCTTGGACAGAGAGCGAAAAGGAAGGGAGAAGGAGAGAGCAATTACTCTGATGCTGTGACAGATTCTCTCATTTCTCCCTGCAGAGCCCCGGATGAGCCGGGCTGGTGCAGTTCTGCCAACAGCACGGTAAACTGTGTCCTGTAAATCAAGGTCCACGGAGCTGCTCTCTGTATAACAAAAGGTTTTGTAATGAGTAAGCCCAGATCAGTAATACAACAATTTTAACATAACTGGGCAAGGGGTGTGCATGTGTGTGGATCTTACAGGGTTAATAGCTAAACTATTAAGATTGGAGTCAGATGTGGGTAAAAGCAACAGGAGAGTCTGGTTTTTCCTAATATCCTGTAGTATGATAACTCTGAAGAAGGTAATTGTTTAAAAAAAATCTGTTTCAATTTAAGATTTATTAAGCAAGAAGAACCTTATGTAAACATCAGAATCCCTTTCTTGTTTCATAAGACAAGAAATGGCTAGAAATGTCATTTGAACTTAAAGACTACAAACTATGTGTGGATTTTCATGTGTATGTGCAAGAATGTTATTAATCTAATTTTCAACTCAATTGTTCTACTTCTTAGGGGGACTGGGGTGTTTAACTCAGGCTTTTGGCAAAATGGCTTCTGCACTTTTAGATTTTGTTCCCTAGTAAATGAGTTTTTCCTAGCATTTAATAAGACTT
Source organism: Pipra filicauda (assembly GCF_003945595.2). Taxonomy (NCBI): domain Eukaryota; kingdom Metazoa; phylum Chordata; class Aves; order Passeriformes; family Pipridae; genus Pipra; species Pipra filicauda. Next base: position 728,763 of record NW_024104543.1, read on the forward strand.
TTAGAATAGAGAAGTAAGAGATAGCAAGTGCCTTCCAAAGAGGGAGAAATGGAGGGGGTAGAAGGGGGATGCAGAGTTTTACTTACACATGTTGTAAGTTGGGAATGTATATTTGTATATAAGGAGAAGATCTGAGGAATGACTTGGCACGCTAATGACCTGGCTTTTCAGAACTTCAAGAGTTTGGTCTGTCTCCCCCTATGGTTATAATAAGAGATTAAATGCATTTGGAATATTTAATTAATTAGGATATGAAAATACGATGACTTTTACTTTGTCATTGTTTTCCTGTGAAACTTTTCTATGCTAATGAATGTCTACATTTTGCAGAGTAATTTAAATGGCATGGCTTTGCATTATGTTTTTGCAGATTGCTTTGACTCTTTCTAATGCTACAAGCCTTTGTATCATAGCCTAAAAGTCCTTTTGCTTTGTCATATTAATCTATTGATAAATATGTTGTCAGTGACTGTGATACACAGCTTCTAACAGAGCAGACTGAGAGTTGCTCTTAAATTTAAGGCCTCTATTTGCTTCGGTGCTATATCTTGTGCATTCCAGTGTTAATTGGATGTGCAGTGATGAAGTCCATTTAAAACAAACAAACAGGCTGGGTTGTGTTTCTGTTTTCTACCACTACCTTACCCTAAAGTAAAGAGATCCCTGCTGTGGTTTAAGACCATGCTCTTTCTAATAATTGCGAAGCATCATTCGTGCTTTTGGGAAAAGTGTCGTATGATACAATATTGCATTAAGAATGCTTGATTGAGATGGATGCATAGTCACCAAGTGGTTTATATCAATATTCACTTTATCAGCTTGTATTAGGACTTAAGCTTGAGTTTGGCCAGCTCTGGTTTTGACTTATGCTGTTTAAACAGAGGTAAACTTGAGGTTAGCTCTAGCCATTAGTATATGCTTGGTGTAAGCCATGCATGCTTAGGTCCTGCTCCTGGAAATGTTTACAGAAATGAGTAACTTTTACTTGAGTGCTTAAATTGTTTGGATTAGGAGTTGTATAATGGGAAGAACCAGCTTGGAAGGATACAGCACAGCAATCACTCATCTTTTTCCCCTCCCACCTTATGGCTGAAGAAACATGTTTTGCAAGTAATAGCATACTGAAGTCATGGCACTTCTGGCAGAAATTCCCAGATAGACTATCAGATCAGTTTGCCAAAATTACATGCTTTTTTCAGAAACAGCTCTTTGGCTGCTGGTTCATTGACAAAAGACAGTTCCAGCTACTGAAGAAAATTTCATAGGTGGTCTGCTATAACTCTTCCTCTTTGTATTTTACTTGTTTGTAATATGTACGTTATACTTTTTTTAGCAAAACTAAATGAGCGAACGACTTTTCAGCACAAACTAACAATACTTCTCAAGCATGTTTTTGTGCAAGGAGGTTTTTCTAAATTTACAGAATGAGTGAAGTGCTCATATACAAGAGGTATGAGCCAATACAAATATTTTCAGTGTTTTTAAAATATCTGTAAGTGACAGCTTTTTGCAAGTGTACCTTTTCTTGGAACTCTGCCTGGAAGGCTGACTCCTTAAAAGTTCTTCAATATAGCCATAAGCTTGATGAGTTGCTTTTCAAGATTATTTTGAACCTATCAAGCTCAGTGTTTTGCTAGCTAGTAAACCTGGGGTAGACAGTCTCTCAGGCAGGCCTTTCATTTCCAGTGGATTACGCATCAACAAAAGCTGGAACTGTGTTATTTCAGTTGTTCTGCACCAAAGTCATGTACTCCTGTCTAAGGTCTGTGTTTGAAACAAGAATTTATAGCACCTGATAGCTCTTGCTGTTCTGCCTTCTGTACTTCTCTCCTTCCTTTTCCTCCCCTCTCTCCCCTCCTTAAGATGTAAGAGTATTATGGAGTGTGCTTGTAAGTTTGTATCTATAACAGTTTTATTCAGTTGTCCCCCTTTTGTCTAAGCACAGATCCCACAGCTTGCAATTACTGTCTTTGACTTTAGTAACAATTCTTTTTTTTTTTTTTAAATGGTTCCAGTTACATACAATATCAGCTTTGTAGAGCAGTTGCGTGCCAAAAAAGCATTTTCAACTGCCATCCAAATATTGAAATATAATTGCTTGCTTTTATATAAAGTAAAATTTGGTTCCTGTGATGTTTTTTTAACCCCCTTTTTGAGCTTGTTGCTTTCTAGTAATCCCAGTTTTAATACTACATGATTCCAGAACTAGGCTTCTCTGTCGGCAGCATGCCAAATTCTGTCTAATGTCTGTCTTAATGTGGTGTATATGAAAACTGACTTCTCTGTGGATTTGATCACTGATTTGTTTAATTGCAACCAGCGTGATTAAAAATCTGCATGTCAATATCGTGATGCTTATAGTAAAATTAGTTTGTTTTTTTTTTTTAAGCAGAGTGATATTAGTCCCTTAAATTTTCTCTGAGAGAGCCTTCATTGTCCAAACATCTTCATTTCTGAATATTTGAGTGTTTTAAAAAGAAAATAGCAACATGGATGCAGTTATGAATATAACAACATAGGCCTTGGATTGTGCTGTGTGGTAGGACTCTTGCATCCTCTTGTTCTGTAGGAAACCTGCATCTTCTCTCACCAGCCTTAAAAGGACTGACATGAGAGACTTGCATCTGGAACCTTAAACACTTCTAGACAGACACTGCTGCACCATTTCTCAAAACACACATCCCTTCTGTATTCCTATGCTCCCTGCTGAAGCCCCCTGACACAGGCACAGTAATTGTTTAGCTTTCCCCATTTTGCCCTCCCCTAATCTCTTCATTAACAGGGTGCTCCTGTGACAGAGTAGTGCTAGCTCAGCAAGAGGCTCAGCCCAGACACTCTTGCTCAACCTGCCCAGCACATGGGCTGGTTGGACACTGCCCTCACCCATGGCCCTTTTCTGTGGCAACACAGACACACAATAACCATGGCACAAATTGAAAGCCACCTTGCACTTTCAGGTGTGGATCAAGTTGTCTAAGAGCAGTAAAACCTGACTTGTTTTCAAGTATGTTAAAAATTACTGCATGATTAGTGAAGATGTTTTTTAAGGATCTCTTTTTGTAATCAAGTGTTAATCACCCAGAAGTTCAAAAGTGTTTACGTAAAGACATTGCATGTGTTTGTGTGCATACTTTAGAACTAATACGCTTTTACTTTATTTCAGACTCTTTGTATGAATTGGTATTTTCATATAAAAATAAAAGCTTCACATGCTGAGATGACTATTCAGAGTATGAATATTTATGTACTTTGAAATGAATTTTATGAAGGTGCTGAAGAAATGTCTGAACCTAGCATATTTGCATCTCTGTATACAGACTGCTAAATGAGTTATGCTGGCTCTAGAACCTCAGTAGTGAATTGTAAATGTCTTCTGTAAAAGTATACATATGGCTTTCTGAGAGCTTTGAACTGTTTTCTCATGCTTTGCTCATCAGAAAGATCATATGGATAACTCATGAAAGGGCTTTTTTTTCTTCCAGTCTTGTTTGCAAAGTATGGTGGATCTGTGTGATGAATATTGAGTTCTTATTCATCCTGGGACTGAAATGGGTTCATTCTGTGCCTATGGAATATGAGAAAAATATATACAAAGGATATGTTTATATTTAATAAAATTAATAGCATAAAGCGAGTGCAAAGAAACTTATAAGCCTAAACAGCTTGGCAGGCCAATAGCCAGCAAATGTCTTAGAGTACTGCCAAACACGTAGAGAGCAGACCAGGCTCTCATCTGTTCTGAGGTACCAAAAAACTATGTAACTTCCAGCCTCTTAAGGATGTTGTTTACCCAGGGTGCAGCTTTGTTCTGTCCTATCAGCAGCTCAGTATAGGTTTGGATTGCAGCAGGTATCTGCTAGAAGGTACCCCTGTCATTCAGGAGAAATGTGACTGCCTAAAAAAGCAAGTAGTTGTGCTGCAGCAACTCTTCACAGCCAGATCCCAGAGTGCGTGTCCCCTTTTACAGGGCATTGGCATCCCCTTAGGAGGCTCTGGGGAAGGAAGCTGTGTTACCAGGGTAAAGCTGGAGACAACATCCATGTGGTAAGAGGATGTACTGCTGTTGTGCTCAACTATGAGCTGCCAAAAAGCTGTGGAAGTGCTCTCAGCAACGGATGCTGCCTAGTAGGTTGGTGAGCTCAGTGGCTTCTTTAGCTGTTTGGGAATCCAGTAAATGTCAAGCTTTACCCCAACCTTTCATACAGCCCCTCTGCTTGGACAGTCTTTGGAGGGGATTTTGGGTGGTGTGAAGCTGTAGTTCAGTGGTCCAGGCAATTAGCCCATTTTGTTCTCAATATATAGTTTTCCAGTTATATAAAACTGTTGATTTCATGCAAGAACAACTTGTATGGTTTTAGAGTAGCTGTTAATATACTGAAACTGAGCAATGCAGGTATTTGATTGAACTGAAGTGACCACAGTGACAAGGGGGCATCTGTTTCATTGCTGCAGATTTATTGCTTTTCTCATTTCTTTGCAAGATGTCCCCTGACACTTGGAGCTCTATTGTCTAGTTCTCAATCTACCACCTTTTAGGCTGTAATTTTGGAAGGTTAATTTTTTAATGTCTCTCTGTCTGTCTTGTACTGTGACTATTCATAAACATTTTTAAACTTATTAGTGGATGTCTTATTAGCCTGGAGCTGATGCTGTAAGGAGGTACTGATATGATGAGGGCTTTTTCACAGTGGTGTACTTGGCGGCCTTATTTTAGGAATTGAAGTGATACCAGCCTCCTTTTTTTTTTTTTTTTAATTTGATGCCTAAGTCAGTGTTCAACATCTAAACGCTAACTACAAAATGCTCAGAGTTGGATATTCCAGGGCATATGCTTGTTCTTGCATCTCTTTCCATATTCCCATGGCCTCTAGAAGGAGATATGCTTTGAAAGAACAGGTCTCATGAAAATCAGGAGGTACATCTTGAATTATGCAACATTTTTTCTGCAGGTGGAAGTCATCCTCCTTTGTGCAATTCTATGCATTTACCTTCATCCTGCTTTGTTGTGTATTAAATCAGCTGATATCTAATGCAATTGGGAGAAGATAATCTAGACTTGTTTTTAAAAGGAAACTGATGGCACGTTGTCCTGCTGGAGTGCAGGGGGAGACTTAAAAACCAGTATGTGGGCTGTGACACTGGTCATGCATATGAGTGAGAGCAGGGGGAAAAACACTTCCAAACAGGCAGTTACAGTAATATTCTGCCAGAGTTGGACTCTGAATAAGTATGAATTACTTCAATCTTGCATTACTGCTGTAAATAAAACCTGTAAATAAAATGAATTAAGACTCTATTCCCTCTGTAAAGTACTCGAGCTATTTACCTTATACTGTTGCATAGTTTTGCAGGCACAGTTTAAGTGGGGATGTAGAGATACTTTGGAAATATTTGGGGGTTTTCTTTTTAATTTAAGTGAGCTTCCCAGATCAGTCTGAACAGTACAATGACTGTGTTCATGCACACTGGGGTGTGGTGAAAAAGGAGCTTCCTAACCACATGCTGCTACCAAAAAGGAAAAAAAAAACAACCATAGACATAAAGCTGTAGCTTCTGTTCTGCTGTAGCTCCAACTTATGAAGTGATTTTGTCACTTATGTCACGCCTAGTACTTTGACTGGAGTTCCAGTTTCAAGTGTTGCTTTTTCTAACCACTGTAATATTAGTTGTTCAGATGATCCTGAAGGGTTTTGGAAGATCATCTGCTTGGACTTGAGTATGAATGATGGTTAGGTACTATATCTAGTGATGAAAATAGTTCAGATCTCTGCTCTCACTTCCCAGTTGCTGGGAGTGGAAAGTCTTTGTGTCCTTCAGAAAGAAAATGGCCTGCTCCTCATTTTATAGAATAACTGTAGGAAAATATAAATCAATGAAGTCTGTCTGAAAAAAAAAATAAAAAAAGCAATATTTATTTCTAAACTTTTATTTTAGAAGCCAGTGCCTGAGCTTCTGACTTCCTAACACCAGTTCCAAGTCCTTAAAAAAAAAAAAAAAAGAAAGGCAAACCCTGGGTAAGCTACAAGTTCTCTTCACCCCCATCCCCAGCTAGAGCCTCTTTGCTTGCCTTTGCTTGTGTACTCTATCGGTTTCACAGTTCATATACTTGTGTTTTTTTTTAAATCTCCCCCTGCACTCTGGTGGGAAACATGTCTGCTGTTTCCTTTCAAACACACAAGGCTTGATTCTCCTCTCACAATGGCATAAATTGTGAAGAACTCCACTTGAAATCAATGGAAGTAAAGACATGTAAAATGGGGTGAGAGAAGAGCCTAGCCTCTGGTTTCTATTTTTAAGTCAGTCTGGTTAACCTAAAATTGTTCAATGTGCCACTGTGACTTTAGTTTGTAGAAATCAATTGCTATGCTTGTTTCTTTTCATACATAATGTATCATTTTCATATATAATAGATCACAGCTAGTACCCCTAATCATGATGCACATGTCTTTGACTTAATATCTTGGTACTACTACGTCAGTTTTGGTAGTTAATAAGTAATATGTATGGTAAAGTACTTAACTTACTAGAGTCAGATCCTATGAAAAGTCTGAGTTATAGTTGTATTCCTGTGCAGCTCCCGAAGGAAAGAAAGCTGGATTGGCTCTATCGCTACAACCTAAACTTTCTTTGTGGTTTTCTAGTGCTTTAGTAGTTCTAATCTGTGAATCTTGTTCCTCGTTATCCAGGTTCAAGATATTAATTCTACATAAACAAAACTTTCTTGGTTATTGTTGTTTTTCTGTGCTTGTAAAGTGTTCAGCTCTGTTCTTAAGCTCTGTTAACTTGCTACAACTTCAAATTTTCTCTGAAAAGTGAAGTACTTTGTAATAAACCCAGAATATCTGCACACAGTTTTTGCCACTGCCCAAGTTTTGGAGGTTGTACACATTTGTTTATCTTTTGGCAATGGCTTATGGTCCTTAATTACCATCAGTAGTCAAATAACAGAATGAGATTATACAGCAGTGCTGTAAAAGCTGTTCATGCTAGCTATGATCTGTACATGTGTGGATATCTTTGAGAACAGTCACCTCATTCATTAACCAGTGCCACAGACTTCCAACTTTACCACTATTTAGTTCTTGAAATTAATGCAACGTTCTCTACCTAACTGAAACATTGCTTTGACTGCCTCTTTCTGTAGTTTAAAAACCTCCCATGAAATAGTTGCCTCCTGTAATGTATTCTAACTTGCAGTAAATCTATTGGTGCATTTGAATTTTTGTTTTCTGCTAGAGTAGCAAATCACAGGTGTCCACAAGGGAGTCTCTTTAAACTTGAATACTGTGGTAGGCTTAATATATCATTTAAATTTTATCTCTAATTTTATTATGATGAGAGTGAAAATCCTGTGGTGTTTAGCTGTTGGGTCCTTGAGCTTTCCCCTTCCATTTTAATCCACTAGCTCCTCAAAAATCAAGAGGTTGCTTAGCTACTACGTGGTGGCCTTTTGTATCAGGGACAGAAGATGCCACAGAAGCTTGCTGTGCTGCACTGGGTTGTAGTAATGCAGATCTCAATGTTCAGTGTGGCTTCCCAGCCACAGAGGTGATGCACAACTGGCTTCTGACTTCTTGACTACAGTTGTGAATTCCAAGAGCAAATCCTTCCTCATCCCTGCTAGGTTTTGCATTACTTACCATGGGGAAAATGGTTTATCATAGTCAATTCACTGTAGCTTTAACCATGGCTTTTTTGAAGTATAGTTGTCTGACAGGTAGCATGGGGGAGACTAACTAACTAAGATGTGGTGTTCACTGCTGCTGTGAACTGCTGTGGTTGTGTGCAGCAGTGCTTGCCTACAACTGATGTGAGGAGTGGTGGGGGCAGAGAAGGGTGTGTGATAGGGATACGTACGCTTGTTGGTCAAATAAGCTTTTCCCACCTGGAAGCTGGACACTTCTCAGCTTTGTTCAGGTAGAGCAGTCCTTGTTGTGGAGTTGTGGGGAACTGACTGCCTTCCAAGTGCAGAGATGTGAAGATAGTCTTTCTGGTGGCAGGCTTTACTCATTTTTCATCTCATGGCTTTGAGACTCATTCTGTCATATAATTTTTTGAGCACTTTTATGCTCTTCTGAGAGTTATTATTGTGGAGGCTGCAATATGTGTCTGGAACAGAAACTACTTTTGGTAGTATTTTTAAAGCATAAGGTCTGGTGTGCAAGTCATTTTTGGGTACAAGAGAAACAAAAGGTTCTGTGGATAGAGTATCAGAATCTGTGAGAAAATTAGTCTCTAATGCAAATTGGTACATACAGCAAGCCTGAAGAAAGACTGAAGTCTTTGCCAAGCAATATGAAGCACCTTATAATTTTCATAGATGAAGGAGCCTCCTATGAAAAAGATATGGGAATAGAAGAGCATGCTTCTGGCTCTTTATTAGTTGTAGTGGTTAAGAACAAATCAAAGCTAATAGCGTGTAATAAGGTTGGTGACTTAAAGGCTCTGAACAAACTTAAGTAACTTTCTGCCTGTTTGTGAAATTTCATGATGTAAGACTTGATCTCAGAAAATGGAGATGGGTTTGGAGATCCAGAGCTTGAGCTTGTTTATAGTTAATTTTGAGGAGTTGTCACCACAAAATACAGATCTGATGGTGCCATGCTTCTGCAAAACACAAATCTGTTTTGGAAGTAGCAATAAGGCCAATGTAAATTTCAGAAAGCAGTCCTTCTAGTAAATAATTCCAGAGCCATTTGCTTTCCGTCTTGATTTGTATGTAGGCATCCTGAAAGCTCTGACTACTGAACAGTTCACTGTGTACCTATTTCAACTGTCTTTAAAAGCTACCTTTTTTCGCATAGATGCTTTCTGACAAGAGACCTCAGACAGATGCTTGGCACTCGTGTCTTTTGTGGCAGAAAGCAAAAACATATGGGAGCAGAAGTATGAATAGATTACTCCTGAATAATCCTTCTATTCAGTTACAGGTCTGTGTCACAGCATACACTGTAAGAAAGTGTTTAAAACTCTTTTAAAAGATGCATGTGTTAAGGACAAAAGTGTGTGTGGTGGGAAAGTAAAGCAATGTTTTACATAACACCAGCAGGCTCTAAGGTTTTATCTGACTGTCCTGTTTAAGGAAGGTAAAAATGATTAAAAATTGGTATGCTATGGAAGGGTGCATAGAAAATATATATTTCTTGGCATCCTTCCAGAATTACTATTTAGAGACAATTTTGTAATGTTGGTGTCTAACAGCATTCTGATAGCCTCAGTTTTCTTTTCCATGGAACAGCTCCAGCCCTCAATTAAAAATTAGCTTGCTCTGTGATACCATATGGAATAAAATAAATATCAGGACACACTGCAAAACATTTATGCCTAAATTTCTGACCAAAGTATGCACATAGTTTGCTACAGCTATGAATTTGGCCCTTTAAGAAAAACATTTTGGAAGACACCTGATCATGTGTGCACATGCTGTGCCTGTGCCACAATAGATGCACGCCAAGCACACTTCTGTAAGGAAGCCTGGGATCCTCTCCTCTAAAGCTGAAGCGTTTCTGTAGCTGTTAGGCCAACACTGTAAGGTGCACTACCAGCATGGAGGGCAGAGCATGCTGGCCTGAGAAGGTGTAGATGCTTATCAAGTCTGTGCTGTGACAGCTATCTACAGAAGAAATGCTTGAGAATAGTCACCTTGAAGCTGCATAGATAAAAAATATGCAGAATCAATGATAGTCCTTGACACTTCCACTAAAATACTGAAATATGTGACTTGAGCTCCAGCTACACTTCTGGGTTTGCAGAGTAAACCAGACTACTGATAGGGCCTGGCTCAGCTTTTTTGTAGCTGGTGACTTCAGGGAAGGGCTGAAGGGTAGGGTCTTGCAACAAGGAGGGTTAACAGCCAAATCTGATCAGGTAAACACCAAGCACAGACTCAAAGATGACAAATGTAGTAGCTAAGTGGTGGGGTATGGAAAGCTCGCAGCCTGTGGTGTTAGGGCTCTGGCTGCTACTGTCCAGTGCAGGCCTCGCAATCCTGGTGGAAAATGGCAATATACTAATCTCTTCACTGAGGAAAGGTGCAATGGAGCTGCAACCGTGGAGTCAGTGTGACTCGTGATGGTGGCTTAATGTATAGCTAAAAAAAAGGTTGATGAATTGTCATAGAATGATTTGGGTTGGAAGGGACCTTAAAGATAATCTAGTTCCAACCACCCTGGTGTAAGCATGGACACCTTCCTCTGGACCAGGTTGCTCAAAGCCCCATCCAACCGGGCCTTGAGCACTTCCATGGATGAGGAATCCACAGCTTCTCTGGGCAGCCTGTTCTGGTGCCTCACCACCTTCACAATAAAGGATTTCTTCCTAATATCTAATCTAAATGTACCTTGTTTCAGTTCATAGCCAATACCCTTTGTCCTATCACTACATGCCCTTGAGGTAAGTCCCCCTCTAGCTTTTTGTAGGTGCTGGAAGGCTGCTCTAAAAGTCTCCTTGGAGCTTTCTCTTCTCCAGGCTGAACAACCCCAGCTCTCTCAGCCTGCCTTCATAAAAGAGGTGCTCCAGCCCTCTCATCTTCTTCCTAGCTCTCCTCTGGACTTGCTCCATCCAGCATGTTCATGTGCTTGTTGTGTTACGGGCCCCAGAGCTGGATGCAGTATTCTGGGTGGGTCTAATGAGAGCAGAAGGGCAGAATCACCTCTCTTGCCCTGCTGGCCACACTGCTTTCCCTGCAGCCTGGGACACATTTGGCTTTCTGGGTTGCAAGTGCACCGTGATGGGTTATGTTGAGCTTCTTGTCCACCAACACCCCCAAGTCCTTCTCCTCAGGACCGCTCTCAATCCATTCTCCTCCGAGTCTGTACCTGTGCTTGGGATTACCCTGACCCCGGTGCAGAACCTGGCACTTGGCCTTGTTGAACTTCATGAGGTTCGCACAGACCCACCTCTCAAGCCTGTCCAGATGCCTCTGGATCGCATCCCTTCCCTCCAGCGTGTCAGCCACACCACACAGCTTGGCGTCGGCGACCTTGCTGGGGCTGCACTCTCGATGGCACTGTCCGTGTCGCCGACAAAGATCTTAAACAGCGCCGGCCCCAATACTGACCCCAGCCGAACGCCACTCGATAGAGAGCTCGTTCCGCCCGTCGCCTCAGCCTGGGAGGGCGGGGGGCGGGCGGGCGGTCCCGGCGGGGTCGCTCCGGTGGCGGGGCCCTGTCGCCGCCTCCCCGCTCACGGCACCGGCGGCCGCTGCTCCGCCACCGCCAGGTGGCGCCCGTGCGCTGAGCGCGCGCCGGCTCCTGCTCCTGCCGAGGCCGGGGATCGGGATCAGCCATGGGAGAGGTGATGTTAAACGGAGGAAAGGACAACGCTCGTGCTTTTCGCAGTGCGCTTGTGGCACTCAGAACGCTTCTGCCTGGCTGTGTTTTCAAGGCTAAAGTTATTTCAGGGACGGGTTTGCAGTGGCACTAAGAGCAAAAGCAAAGTGGGCTTTTTTTCATTCCCCTCAATTTGCCATCATCCTGCTTTAAATGAGTGAAATTAGATGGATTTGAGGGACAGATGAAAACCTGCAATGCAAACAAAAACAAACAAAAAAAACCAACAGAGGACTGGCTATTTTTTCTGTTCCTCTGCATGCTTGGTCTCTGTTAATTTACCACTGTTCCAAATTATATTGAAACCCAAAGGAAAAGGGAACAAGCTTAAAGGTCCCAGCCCATCTATTCAAAGATCTGTGTAGGTGTTCATCTTTTGGAGTGACATCTTGCTTCACTTTTTCTGTCAGGAGAGGATGGACATGCCTTTGCAGGTAGAGCTGGAGAAGTGAAGTAGAACATAGCCCAGGTAGAGCTGGAGAAGTGAAGTAGAACGTAGCCCTTGGCCTCTGGTTGCCCCAGCTGGCCAGACGGTATGGCAGGAGCCTGGCAGGCTGTGGCATTCCATGTTGGAGACTAAGCTCTTCCCCACCCCAGAAGACCCTCTGGACAGGCAAGTGTGTGTGTTGCCTGTTGTGGTGGCAGCTCCGTGAGGGTGCAAGTGGTCTGAGTATGTAGGCGGAGGCAGGAGCCTTCTCACAGCCACTCCACAAACACGGAAGACAACACAAGAAGTCTATGCACTTTGATGTGGTTCTCTAAGGCCCTGGTAAGCTGCCCAAACTAGTTTAACCAGGCCCAGAGGCAGCAGAGTGAGGAAGAAATGGGCTCTGCTGAATAGCCAAAGCAGCGCTTCCTTATCACCCTCATTCCTAGGGAGCTTTTGCCCAGAACTGAGCTTGTCCCGAAGATACAGGAGCGAGATAGTCCTGCCTGAGACTGAAGGAGAAACATGTTTTGTTAATAATTGCGAGGAGGCCATCTAGGATCAGTAACTGTTGGTTCTCCTTTTCAAGGAAGGATAGGCGGGTGCTAAATTCAGGCCCGCAGAGTAATTCTGCTTGGGATGCAAGCTGTGACTGCCACTGCTTCCCTCTAATGGCCTTGGAAGGAGAAGGGGCACCTCAGGAGGTTACTGAGATTTCAGGCAGATTGTGCCTTCAAACAGCAGTGTCCATATCTTTTGATGGATACAGGGTGACTGTCAAATAGGGAGAAATGTGACTCACCTGGCAAACAGGGTGACAGCCTGAGCAGCCTGCAGCCAGATTTGTAGATCAAAGCCTTCAAGCGCTGCACCCTGAGCTGCATGGTGAGCTCCTCACATGCATTAAACTAGTCTAACAAAATGAACGGAATACTCAGTATTCAGAAAATTTTCTGCATAAAAGAAATGGGGAGGAACTACTGGCCCTGCAGAACTTGGGCATCTGGCCAACTTGACCAAAATATTGTTTAAAAATAAGATGGTGATTTCTCAGAATTTTAGGCATGTGGTTTGAGAGTTTTTAGTTAAATCCTTGTAAGCATTATCCTGTTAACATGAAAAATGTTAGCAGTTTTATAGACTTTCTGATAGGGCTGTGAGACAGAGGTGCTAATAATGAATCACCTGAGTGGCAAGTGTTGTAACCATTCTCAAATAGACTGGAAGGCTTTCTTTTTTTCTTTATTATTTTACAAATACTGATTAGTCCTACACCAAATAAGACTTGTCTCCTTTTGTACCCTTCTTCCTATAGGAGAAAGAAAACATTCTTTCAGGAGGGCTTTTTTGTTTTGGCTTGTTTGTTTGTTTGTTTGTTTGGGGTTTTTTTGGGGGGAGAGGTGATGTTCCTTGATTTCAATCTTGGGAAAGGAAACCCTCAGTGGTAAATAATTGGGTAAGGATCTAGTAGGATGGGCTTAAATGAAAGTGCCTTGTTCAGCAACTCCTCTCCCTTCTTAATTGTACAATGGACTTTCTCAACAGTGCATCCTGGTATTCATCCAAGACCTTCAGCTCTGATACCTGTAAACAATTATCATTCTCCCACATGGTACACAAGCACTTGGGTTTAATAGTGTATTTGTGTGTGGCAGCAGTTTAACCTCCTCAAGGAATTTTTCTGTCATCCTTCTGTCTTTCTCTTCTGTGTCCCTTCCTTGCAGCTGTTTGTTGCTGATTTATTCCATTTATATGCAGATTCTAAATACAGCTGTTTCTGTGTGATGCTACTGTCTTCTCTCCCCTATGAAGCTATAATTGGACAAAAATGTCAGTTTTTAATGGCATATATCTAGTAGTCCCTATCTAATGTTCACACCTGCTTTTTAGTTTGTTATAGCAATAAGTTGCTGATGGGAACATGATGTTCCGCTCTCATACTGCAAAAAAATGAAGTGGTTCCTGCACCTTCTGTGAGGTTTCTTTTATTGCTGTCCTCATCCTCTTCTGCGTTTGAACCGAGTACATTATTAGTTGCCTCTTGACTGGTCAAAAGCACAATACCGGGACATGGAAGCAAGAACTCATACATTTTAAGTACATCTCCTACTGTTATGTAGCTTGGCCATTGGGTGACAGGGAGTTAGACCTGTGGTGCAGAACCTCTTATATAAGGTGTTAAAATGAATTGAAAATCAACATCTAATGAAAGACTCTTAAAAGTACTTTTCTGGATCACAGGACTTACTGGTGTGGAATATGTACAAATGAGCACAGTTTGGGAACTCCTTCTTAGCCAACTGAAAAGTAAAAACGGTTTACTCCTATGTGCGTCCAGAGAGTGGAAGGTCTCCTAAACAGCAGCTTTCTTTGAGTGAAGCGTTGCTCAGCCGTGGTGCTAGTTTTATTGTGCAGTCATGAGGCATGAAAATTGCTATATAAAATTGCTCAGTGCTGCAGTACTACTTTTAAAAAGGAAATCAAGCCCCAAATTTTTCAATGTTGTTGCATTAGCTTCCATTTTTCATCAGATAATGCACAGCTTGAATGATAAGTTTACAAAAACCAACTTTTTCAAGTGTGATAAGGTAATAGAAACAGCGTAGTTGCATCTGCATTCCAATCCTTTGAATATCAGCCGCAGTTGAAGCACTTCAGGATTCAGTGTGTAATGCCTGTAATCATCTTGATCTTCAGCAACCTGTGCAAGAAATTGACTTCAAGGTTCAAAGTTATCCATATCTTACACAGAAAAATGTGAATAACAAATAGCTGGAAATTTACCCTTCAATGATTATTTATCTGTCAATAAAGACCTTTAGAACAAGGGAGAAATGAAACTGGCCCTTACTTTTTAAAAAATTTTTTTCTTGTAATGACTAAGGTTTCTTAACCAATATGCTTTGCATTTAAAAGTGGAAATACTTTTACATGGAACTTGGAATGTGTAAGTCTTACTGCAAGTACTAACTGAATGTTTTGTCTGACTGACCATTTCTTATTAATTACAAAGCTAGAAGTAGATTGGGTTGATAAGGCATAACCCTGAAGCTGCTTCCTGTACGTGATCTTTAGTGTTTTTAAAATTCTTTTCTTATCACATTCTTATTATATCTAGGATCATGACACAGGCCTTTAGGGGATGACAGGCTGTGGTCCTGTGGGATTTTTATTTCAGTCTTCTAGCATTAGTTTTAGGAAGCTTCTATTGAGTAGGTAACACTTTCAACTTGTCAATAGCATGCTGTCTGTACTCTGGCATGCAAAGACTCGTACAGGAATACAAAACATTGACATCACCCGCAACAGTTTGAAGTTGATATTCCATAGTTCAGTGTTTGTTCTGTGACTAGAGCAAGCTAAGATTTGGCAGGATTGTTAGCTCAAGGAAAGCCTAGTGAAGTAAATAAAACTGTCAGTGTTGCTTCAATCTTAAAAAGTATCTTTTAAATATAGACATCTCTTGCCCCTCACTGAAGCTTGAACTAAATATTGAAGACATTTCTTGAAATAATACAAAATGCATTGGAAAACAAGAACAGGGTGATTTTGTTTGTTCTAGAAGTTCAACTAAGTTCACTGAAGGGCTGACATTACATCCATGACTACTGCTGATTGCTGTCTTCACACGTCACCTTTCTGCATCATAAAACCATTTTTAAAATTAAAACCTAAAATATCTCCTGTCCCTTTCTGTAGAACCTGTAGCTCTGGTGCCACTAGCTGTCTTTTTTTATTTTTTTTGGGGGGTAGGACTGAATCCATTTGATGGACCTAGTTTGTGAGCTTGGAAACAATCTCTGGAGCACAGTTTGTGTAACCTTCTCTCAGAGCAGGATCAACTGAATTGAGACCACGCTGTATCGATGCAGTGTTTCGATTTGTGGAGCATGCAGCAGGTCTCTTAATAAATAAGCCAGTGTTTCTATGAATTGTGTCTTCATAAATTAGAAGGTTTTTAGTAAATCATGTGTTCCCACTGGAAGAATGGGGATAATAGAAAAATCCCAGTTTCTTTCCTTGTGTGTACAGTTACTCTTTGCGGGTGCAGTACGGCATCATGAATATGTTGACCTGTTTGTCTGACTTCCTTCGTTCATGGATGCCTGGTTGCTAAAGTAGCTGGCTGCATGGTTGACTAAGTGGCACTTGAGTAACGATATCTTCCAGTGCTGTTAGAAGGGGATTAAGATTTAAGTAGGCTCTAAGTTGCTTTTCTTTTGAAAGTAGCTTCTAAAATATTAATTTAGAGGCTGTATTCATGAAATACAGGCTTCATGTTGCAGTTTAGAGATGTACTGTAAGTGATGGACAATTGAGTTTTGTCACGCTAAAGCGACTTGGTCATTAGGTAGGACAGCAGACCCAATCATTCACAACCCATGAATGGTCAGGGCTTTGTTCTCAAAATGTTTGCAAGATCAGGAAATTCTTCAGAAACAACTGCTTGTGAGTACCAAGTAGAATACTTCCAGAGGAATACATAAATAAAAGGCAATAAAGATTGTCATCTTCTAAATCTACATGGTATGAAATAAGGTTGAGAAACTGGTCATTCTGGATGAGTAGCAATCTTGCAGCTCAGCTTGAACCTCTGAGTTTGGTTTGGTTTTCATATTCAACATATTTTTATTATGCTCCCTTGCAAGTAGCTGAAGTTGCATGTTTGTACCTTTCAGACAAAATTTTTATGAGTGTGGATTCCTTCCAGGTAATTTGGTTGTAAAGGGGAAGTTTGATTAAGTCATAGTTATGCTTTAAAGAACAAAGTTTTGGATGTCCAAAGATAGCTACAGCAATTTAGTAGAAATTGGATTTGAGTGGGGATTATCGTGGAGACTGTCATTTGATTCCTGTTGCTTTTCCAGGCATCTGAAGATGGTTAGGGAACTGCTTATGTGAGCATAACAGGCCTATCTATTGCCAGTGAGTGCTGGTGGCACTGGTAGGTAAGTTGGCCATGCAGAGAAAGCATGTCTTTCCAAGGAATTCCACTGTTCTGCACTGATGCTTTTTTTGATTGGGTTTGAGGTTTTTGTGTTGCCTTGTTTTGGTTTGGTTTTTTGTGTTACTGTCTAGCATGTCAGAGTCTATTACTGTTTCATCAGTTTAAAGTGTTCTATACAGGTAAGTAAAACTTTTTTACTCTTTCTGTAAGTTGTTAATTGCTTTTTAATTCTGTTTGTATAGAGTAAGTGTTCAGATACTTCAGCCATAGAAGTTCATATGTTATACTTTAAGCCTCCTTACTTATTACTAATACAAACAGCTAATTCCTACCCACGGTAAATCTATCTCATGTTCTTCCTCGCCTACCCCAATGTGCAAATGCAAAAGAACAGAGAGGTTCAGGGTACCACTCTGAATGTGAAAGTGGAATCACTCAACATGGATACAGCAATAATAGTTTGAGAATAGCAAAGGGAAAAGTGGTCACAGGGCCTGTGGCTTAGAGCCACTGGTTTAGAGCACTGTTTAGGTAAATGCTGCTGTGATCTGCCTCTCCCCTTGTAGTGGCATTCCTGCTTGTCTAAGCTCATGGTGAACTGGTTTAAAAAAATCAAATCAACAGGAAATTTCACTTCTTTTTTTCTTTTGGCAGAGTTAGCTTTTTGCTTGTTTAAATTCATCTGCAGTCCCACCATGCAATCAGCTGAGTGCCAGCGCTGGCACAGTGCCTGTTGTCTGCATGGAGGAAGAATAGAGAGTCCATACAGTATCCCAAACATAAATGGGTTTCAGTTGTGTCTTTAAAGTCCCCAGTTATGCAGTTCTTGTGCATCTTGCTTTGTCTTGTTCTTCAGTTACACCTACTTCTCTCCTTCAGGTCTATTTACATGGCTCACTTTTATGACTTCACTAATAGTGAAATGTTCCACAGAAATGGTGGCACCCACTAAAATAGTTGGGAATGCTATTGCCTGTGATTACTGCTCTTGGTGGTGCAAAGATTATTAGGGATTGGAACCCTTTGCCTGCCATTTCTTCATCAGCATGGCTGTCACCCCTGGCTTCTTTGCCAAAACTTGTCCCTCCCTAGCAGAGGTGATGGAGTGTAGGGTGGGTTAACGAGGTTTCAGTCTAAACCAGGGATAGAATCATAGGTCTAAGTCCAAACAGTAGTTAGAGTACATGCTCTGGGGAAAAAAAGTGTATCCCTAGATCTAGGATGGGGGAAGTAATTACAAAAGCTCAGGTTTCATATATGACAGACTTTTAAAAAATATTTTTCCTGTAGATAAAATATGAGAAGGTTTGTCCCTAGTGCCTTTTTTTGTTGTTGTGTGATAGGCTGTGAGATGGAATTAATTCCAAATAAAAACAAACAAACAAACATTTGTATGTAACTATGTGTTTGGTTTTTAGTTTACCACCCAATCTTCTGGGTCTTTTTCTAGGGTACTGTAACTTATTTTGGTTTGTGGTTTTTTGGTTGATGTTTTGATGTGGGGTTGTTTTGCTTTGTTTGATTTGGTTTGGTGTGGTTTAGTTTTGGTTTTAAATGCCAGGAAAAGACTCCAAAACCTGAGTTCACGTTTTTCCAACAAAGGGTTTTGTGTGTCTCACTTGTGCCATAATGATCTTGTTGCAGATAAGGACAGCAGTGGTAAGAGATTTAAGAATGCTTTACAGTAATTGTCAACCTCTCAAAATTTCTGGAACTTGCTAGATCTTGAATGCTAACTCTCTTCACTGTAATCGTGCTATATAATTTTGTACATATCTCCTGTGTTTTCTGTTCTTAGTTTGATTGTTTGATCTGCATTGTCAGGTCTGGTGTTTATAAACAGTTGCTTGTATACGTCAGGTATACAAAGGCAGAAAAACAAGAACAAAAAAAATCTGTTTAATGCATTCATACTGTTCACCACTGTGCTCTTAATGAGGACTTCAGAAGTCCCACATCTAAGGGCTTGTAGAGAAGTGCTGTGCCAAATTGTCTGTTGCTTCCTCATTAAGCTTTACTAAGTACTGGGTTTTGGCGTTGTCAGAGATTAGTTCCTTGAGGAAGGGAAATTCTACGCAATATTAAAGGTTATTTAAAAGATGGTGCTCTGACAGTCAGTCGACGGCAGCAGCAGCAGAGGTGGTAGCGGCACCCAAGGTAAGCCCGGGGTTTAGAGCTGTAGATTCAAGCAGCGCAGGGAGGTTCCCGAGCCCAAGGACACTTGAGCAGCAGCCCCGCCCGGACCCGGCAGGTCTTGGCAGCCAATTAGGCGAGCAAGGGGCGTCGCCAGGACCATCTGCGGGAGATTTAAAGGGCTCCAGGAAGCGTGAATGACACGGAGAGGGTAAAGGGGGGTGTGGTGCGGCAGTTCGTGCAGGAAGGACACGGCCACCTTCCTGTCTCTGGTTGTGTGTTAGGTGTGGGTATGGTGGGTTTTGTTTTGGGGTTTTTTGTTGGTTTTCTTTTTCCTCTCCAACTTGACTAGATCCAGCAATGGTTTACAAATGATCAAAAGCCATCGCTGCTGCTGCTGCCAGTGATGGAGTGTGGTGACCCAGACAGAACACACCCAAGAAGGATGCAGCTGTGTCTGAGTCTAGTGTTAGTACTGCAGGATAGTGCAAAAGACACCTGTGAGCGGTGTGAACAGGTGAATGATCTGCTCTGTCTAGTGGCAGAGCTTAAGGAAAAAGTGAAAAGGCTAAGGAGTATTAGGGAAAGCAAAGAAAAATAGACTGGTGGAGTTTCACCCTTCCAAGCCTGAGAGAAGCTCAGCAGGCGTCAGAGATGCCCTGCCCCTCTTGCCATCAGGCAAAAGGAGAAGAATCTAGTGGATGGGGGGGAATGGAAGTGTGTCCCTGCTCAGGGAGGTAGAAGAGTCCCCTCCCAAGCCCCATCACCTTCCCAGGTGCCGTCATGGAATAGGTGTGAGACCCTGGATCTAGATGGTACGTAGATGACTCTAGAGAAAAAAATCTAGAGGGTCTCCCAGTTGCACTCCGTCTGTCAGACAGATTATGACCTCAGGTCTTAAGAAGAAAACAAGGGTAGTTGTAGTAGGTGACTCCCTTCTGAGAGGAACTGAGTGCCCTATCTGCTGCCCAGACCCATGCCACAGGGAACTTTGCTGCCTCCCTGGGGCCTGAGTAAGGGATATTACCAGGAGACTCTCAGAACTAATTCAGCCCTCTGATTATTACCAACTGCTGGTTGTCCAGGTTGGCAGTGGTGAGGTTGACAAGAGGGGTACCAGTGTAATTAAAAAGGACTTCAAGGCTCTGGGTCGATTGTTGATGGGGCAGGAGAGCAAGTGGTACTCTGTTCAATTCCTTCAGTAGCAGGGATTAATGATGGAAGGAACAGGAAAACCCATGTTACCAATAAGTGGCTTAAGGACTGGTGCCATCAGTGGAATTTTGGTTTATTTGATCATACGGCAATTTTTACGGCACCAGGCCTGCTAGAATCAGATGGGCTTCATCTGTCTAGCAAGGGCAAAAGGCTTGTAGCCCATGAGTTGGCAGGGCTGACTGAGAGGGCTTTAAACTAGGTTTGAAGAGGGAAGGGGATGAAACCAGGCTATCCAAAGATTTCTTGATTGAAGTACATTATTGTGAGTCTCAAAAACTGGTTATGATAAACTTCATAAATGTTTGAACTAAAGAGTGATTAAGCTTGATTTAGGCAAGTTGTGGCTGTGAAGTAGTTGCCAAAATTGTTACTTCATTATATCCTGCTCCTAGGGAAGGGAGATCCCGATTGCAGCTGTGTAATAAGTAGGCCACACCATGCTTTAGCAAAGAAACCAAGAATATAATGTATAGAAATAAGTTCATTTGAGGTGATACCTATAGTTATGTGATGAACTGATGTTGAAACTCTTTATTGCCAGCAATCTGTGCTGTTCTTACTGTGTTTAAATTTTCCTGTGTATTCTTGTAAATACAGATCTTAAGAAGAAAAAAAAAGGCATCAGATTTATTAATGCAGCTAAAAATATGCAAAACAGGCCATGCATCTTCACATAGCCCATTGGACTGCTACGTGATATCTTCTACTGTTACACTGTGCAGAAAGACTGGATATTTTAAAAAAAAAATATTAGAAAAAAGAGAGCAGGCAAGGACTGGAAAATAAAGTTGTCGGATTCTCCAGCTGCAGTAAAAAGCAAACTCAGATTCTAGTTGCTGAGGTTTCTACAGCGCTTGGCTAATAATGCATTATCTTGCTGTATTCTTGACTTTGAGCAGCTATTGTGCTGAAGTGTGGGCCCTGGCTGTCAGAGTCTTTCCCACTTTCTGCGTCCAGGAATGGCTAGAGCTCTGAGAAAACAGATTGTCTGGCTCTTTTTTCCTTTCTCTTTAGCCAACCTTGTTTCCAATCCGGTCTGTAGATAGTAAGCAGGGACTGGCTATGAATAATGTCTGTGTTGCTTTTCTTAAAGAGCTTATGTATCAAGGTTGACTCATAAGAATTTCACAGAGAAAGCTGAATTTTCATTTCAAGGGTTAAAACACAGATCTTTTGAAAGTGATCATATGGACAGTAGATCGTTGTGGTGGTTGCTGAGAAGTGTATTTTAAGAGACGTCTGAGCTTCATCTGCTTCTAAGAAGGGAACAGGATAGTTGCTCAGCTGTAATTAAAACCAGGATCTAAAAGGCTCTCATTTCTCTGAGGTACAGGCTTACATAATGCAATATAAAATAAATTTTGATTCGAAGGGCTGCAGTTACTTACTGCTTGCACCCATAATCTGGAGAAGATACTGACGACAGATTACTCTCACTGTCATGGCAAGTTCTTTATTCCACTATATTTCATGATGCTGCTAGGCTTCAGCCTAATGATTTTGGCATCTTTCCCTACCTGCTCTAAAGTGTGTGTAGTGTTTGTACTCTGTATGTTTACAGGCAAGTCAGTGTTTGCAACCATTCAGAAGAGATGGAAATACCTTTTTTTTAGGAGGGAGGAAAACTAACAAAGACAGTTAATTGAACAAAATCCACCCATTTATCTGTAACCTTTCACATCTCTTAGCTGTCCTGAGTGTTGATTTAACAAGGAATCTAGAGATACACTTAAGTACTGAAGAAAGGTTGTTTGCCATGCTGACATTTTTCTTCTTAGTTGGTAAAAACAGGAAAATAACTCTCACATATGGGTTGTAGTTTGTTGTGCAGAGAAGTGGTTTTAAAAAGAGTTCTCATAGTGAATTCTGTCTAAGAAGCACTAATTACAGCTTTGAAATCTACTCAAGCAAATGACTGAATGCTGTCTAAGAATACTATTACTTTGAGTTGGACTTGATGATTCTTGTGGGTCATTACCAACAGGATGTTCTATGATTTTTTTAAAAGCAAATCCACAACATGAGATACTTAGAAACTTAAATAGGGTTAAACTTGTCAACACCCAATTAAGTTATTTTTTGGCCTTTTTATCTCAGTTTCTGTTGAGACAGTGTGTAATTAAAATACATTATAGCTTGGGTCATGTTAACTTAATAGCATATCCTGAAAAAGATCCCCAAAACATAACTGTTACTTGTTTTTACCAATTGATCATGAAAAGTCAAGGTACTGAGTTTAGTTATGCCTAAGGAAATCAGATAGGCTTGTAGGGTAGGATGCCTTTGCACACAAACTGACCAAGTTTGTGTGCAATTTGTCTCCTGGATGTTCTTCTGGGACTTCTACTGCAGACAAGTGAATAAAGCTTTACTGTTGTGTCAGTATTTTTTAAGCCAGCAGGAGAGATTTAGGGCTTGGGGTTTTCACTCCAGAGTTGCTTTTAACTTCACATCTATACTCTCCAAAAACCTAGCAGCCAACAGGATGAGTTATTCTCCATCATCCATGTAGTTACTGATTGGTTGTTTTGAGGAACTATAGTATGCATATATGAAGACAATCCTTTGAAACCAACTCTTGCATCCATGTACTGGTTTAAAAGTTAACCAGCAGGGGAAATGAACTCAACTCAAAAGAGAGATTATAAGTCAGAATAACAATTTAATAAAATAATACAATAAGTACGATTATACAGACAAGCAATTTGGTTTTAACCCACAAAACCCGAATGTATAACCCAGGGGGCATGAACAAAGTGGTGTTTCTTGGCCCCCCACACCCCCCTAGTCCAAAGTAAAGGTAGAGGGGAAAAAACCTGCTGGTGGGAGAGCTGTTGCAGTCTGGTCAAAAGTGGTGATTGCAGTCCAGTTGAGGGTGGTGAGCTGTACTCTGGTTGAGAGCGGTGAGCTGCAGTCTTCCTCTGGATCCAACGAGTGGTAAAAAGGTTCCAAAACTCCAAGTTTATATATTCTCCAGTTCAGGCAGGAATACTCAGTCCTTCCCTCAGAGAGGGGAATTCCATAAAAGGGTATGAGGGTGCTCAGTCCTTCCCTCAGAGCGGGGAATTCCATAAAAGGGTATGAGGACAGGAACATCTACAGGCCTCTACTGCTAACAGTTTCTGGGAAATGGCATGGAAGCCTATAGAATACACAGATTTGGGTTACACCCATACCATGATGAACTGGTCTCAGCTGTCCTAACTAGGACAATCTGCACAGAGTTTCTCTTGCAATGGATGAATAACTTGGTCACAGATGTTGAGGTGTGTATTTACAGAAGTTCTGTTTCCTATCTAACCAGGAGATGGCTCTGTCTAGCCATTCCCAAAGGACATCAAGATTTCTGAAACTAGAGATAACTGGTATTCTTTGGGAGATCTAAATTTGGTGTTTTATGCATCTGTTTCATAAATTTCGGGATACCTGTAGGGAGAAGCTTGAATGGGAAGGAATTCTTAACAGAATTACAGTAAGAAAAATGGATGCATATGGACATGATTGCCTGTAATTGGAGATCTGTTTGTAGAAGGTCAAGGTAAAGACCTTACAATAACCAGAACCTGGCTAAAAAAGCCTGGCAAGCTCTCAAAGAGTTGTCTTGCTGCTGAAAACACAGCCTTTGAGCTGAAGCATAAGCAGCTGCAAAGCATGTTTTTTTATTTCTCTACAAGTGTTGTTACACCTAGTATCTACTTCCACTGATCTTAAAATAAAATAACAATGGTACATGCTGAGTGGCCTCATGCTGTTAAGCCACTGATATTTCTTCCTGTGACTGACACGGGATCAGAGAAAGGAGGGCTACTGATCCACTGCTTGGTATTTAGTGGTCTACTACAAGACTAGGGGACCCAAGAGTAGAAATAAACGCAGATTGTTTTACTAAGTTGAAGCACCAAGACAAATACTTGAGAAAACCCATTAAGAGCAATTGACCCGTCAGCTTAATATTCTGCAAAAAGTGAGGAGAGCACGTGTTGAGAGTCTTATGTGCTGCACAGAGTGAACTATCATGTGAAGAAAGTGTTATGTGTACATAGATTTTATAGTTAAAGGACTCAGATGAAATAACAGTTACAGTCTGACTGTGAATTGTATTTTTCACCTATTAATGCAGGTGGTAATCACAGTTCTTGCAATTCATACTCTTGTGTCATCTAAATATGCACAAGTGAATCCTTGATGATTAGATAAGTGAAATGATTACTGAATATCTTGTCTACCATCATAGCTTCTTAGGTCAAAGAAAACAGTCATGTTTTTCTGATAAGCAGTAGATCAACTGCTGCTTTTTTCTAAAATC
The DNA here is from genome assembly GCF_003945595.2 of Pipra filicauda. Lineage (NCBI taxonomy): Eukaryota > Metazoa > Chordata > Aves > Passeriformes > Pipridae > Pipra > Pipra filicauda. The sequence goes on from NW_024104543.1 coordinate 753,125, forward strand.
AAATTAAAATCAGGTACTTGGATAGTATAAAACTACTTCTTGTTCTTGTGTTGTCTTCTCTGTTGCGTTACAGATGACTTGCTAAATTTAGACCCACACTGATAGATCTATAGAGTATTCACCAAACATTGGCCTCTTTAAGTAGAAGATTTCAGTCTAATTGTACACTTCACTGGTGACAAATGTTGCTAAGACTCTACATAAGCAAACATTACTGAAAAAGGAGGAAACTGCAATTTCCAGCCCTGAAGGCTTCAAGTGAAGTCTTTGTCAGGATATTCCAGGCACAAAAATGCCACATTTAAAAGTATTGTTGTAAGATTGCCTTAAAATGGCCCATAAATGTTGGTTTAGTTCATAATATTTGGTGACATTTTCATCAGCGTTTAATGCTGAGAGATCAGCCTTCAATCTGAAAATAAAAACCTAGACATTTAAACGCAGGAAAATTTCTACTGAAAAAAGGAAAATATAAGCTTTTTAAAATTGGAATAATGTTGGTGATGTGACAGGTAGCATCTGTTTTCTGGAGATAGGACTCAATTTAGGACTTAAGGAAGTTGATTATGGAATGTTTTGAGGATTTTTATTTTCTGCTTCCTTTATAGACAAGTTAATTTGCATTTTTCTTGATACTAAGATGCCTGTCTGATCTTGAGGTAAGAATCTCGAATTAATTCAACACTTCTGGAAAACCCTGGCTAGTAAATATTAGTAAATTTGACATTATTATTGTCCTGGCTTCTGAAAAGCTGGACTTCTCTGTGAGTTTGCACTGTCGTTGGTTTTGTTTTGGGAGAAATGTGAATTTAGTTGGTTGGGTTTTTTCCCAGTGGTTTTGTGGAACTGAGTAGCTTTTGGGCACCCAAAGCTGACTTGTTTGGATGTAGTTTTTTCTATTTTTTTTTTTTTTTTTACCTGACACTTAAATCTTTATATTATAACACTCAAGTATTTCTGACCAGTTATAAAATCTATATGGCTCAAGGATCTTCTATAAATATTTTGCAGTGTGACAAGGTATAAAGATCTAATCAGTAGAGGGAGCTGTGTGCAAGACCAGTGGTTTCTTCCTTTCTGTGGTCCAAGTTCTGCAAGGCAAGACAAGACCATTTAAAAAAGTTTTGAAAACTGGCTGACTTGTTATAAAATACCACTGGCTGTTTACTTAAAGCACTGGTGTAAACCGATCTAAATGCTTTAGGGAAATGCATTTCTATACAAATAGGTATAACTGCAATTATCCTTTTTCAGATGTTCATGAAATCATAGACTGATCAAAGAAAAGTTAATTTTGAGATGCAGATCCCAACTTGGGCTGTACATGTTTTGAGCAAAAAGTTGTAAAAGAGAATGAAAAGCACCCATTTGAAAATCTCTTTAATATCTGTGAGGCTCATCAGTACAAGGGACATCTTTGTCTTAAATTTTCAGAGCTCATTTACAACTGTATAAATACCCACTAAGAAAAGTTAATGTACTTGATTTTTTTCCCCCACCCTCATTAATCCTTGTACTTTTCATGGCTCTAAAGCAGGATGGCTTAACAGCTGCCTCAAGAGCAGCTGAGACATCCTTATTACTGTTCATCTAAGAGAAGAGTGGGACAGGCAGGTGGGGAACATTTCCTTTACAATAACAGAGAATATAGAAATCAGACTTTACCTTTACTTCGTCTGAGTCTTCTAACTCTATGAGAATTAATGGGTGACTTTTGGTGGAGTACTGTGAAATAGAAGTTTGCATTAGAAAGCTCTTACCATGCACAACAGCTGGTTGCTAAACATGTAATTTTACCAAAGTTAAAATAAGCGATTTAAGAAAGAAGCTTTTTCTTGTAACTTGTGCATGCATGTAATTAGTAGGTTTAAACTTTTCCATCTGTATGATTGTTCTTTTGCATTACATAAGTCTCCAAGAACAGGTTTAATTACCTAATTAAGGCTATGGTTATTATTTCCTGTGGAACATTTTAATTACAAATAAAATCTGAGGTGAAGCATCTAATATTGAAGGAGAAGGTTGTTCTGAGATTTTACAGCCATTTATGCTGGTATAACTTAGTAAATGTTTCCATATGAAACCCTAAGGAGCAGAAACTCTTATTTATATATATCCACCCACAAGAGCAATTCCTCTAAAGGTAGCCTCCAGAAGACATTTTTCAAGGTGCTCTCAAGCCACTTCATACCTTGAAGTAGAAGGCCTGGTAATGGTTGCAGTTAAGTGGTATATATTCTTTAAATAATTGTTTCTTGTCTTAGGTACAAAGAGTGTTGGATTAGTTACCTAGATCTTGATGGAGTGGTGGTCAGGTTCTCCAAAGCATATGTTTTTGAAGGTTTGCAAGGTACAGGACAACAAATGGAATTTCTTCAAAATTCACATCACTGAAGTATTAGAAGGTTTTAATTAGTTCTTTAATGACTAATAAAAAGAAATTCTCCATTTAACACCGAGATTTTTCTTCATGATAAGAAGACAATAGAATAAATACATACTTAGATTTTCTCCAAGTCCTGGATTCTCAGGAAAGATGTTGATCTTTCAAATTAAGTGTTGAAACCTGGGAGCAGATTGGCAGAAGTGCTTTTCTGGTTCTTCAGATTTTATACCTTTCAAGAAAGGGGCATTTTATATGGGAAGATGCTCTTTTCTCTATCCCTCAACCCTGAAGAAAATCCAAACCAAAACCTCTATTTTTCCAGCTGTTTTGTCAACAGCAGCAACAAAAAGCAGATAATCCTATGTGTATGACAGTGGCACAAGAACTAGTGCTTGTACAATCACCTGAGCTTTCTGTTAGACAAGACCTGAAGCTTTGGTGTGAAAATGATTTGAAAGTAAGAAAAACTTACTCAGAAAAGGACACTATAAAGGTTGAGTCCACAGACTGCTTTTGTAAAGTGAAGGAAGCCAAGTTCTCCTTTTTACAGTAAAGAAAGTGAAACAGATGGACCAAGTGGTTTGGCAGAAGCAGAAAGTTTTATTGTTGGAAAGGATTAGAGTTTAGGAATTTTGGTTTAGTGGTTTGCACACACCCTTCTGACTATGTACTTATTAATTTTTTTAATAAGGATGTGGTTGAGATGCAGAATTTCTTGGGGGGTTTTTTTGAGAGGTGGGGGAGGCAGTCTTTTTTGACAATTTAACTCATATGTGCTTAACACTATGCACTGGAAATGCAGCACAGACAAAGCTCCAAAGATTGGCTCCAAAAATCTCTGTCTTGCTGGGGAGAGGGATAGCCATGATTTGTTTGCCCTAGTGAAGGAAAATGTGGTCACAGATATGTGCTTGCATTCAGGCCTTCCAGTGACTGGAAGAGTTGTGGTGCAAACTAACCAGGTTTTCATGCCACTCACCAGAACACGTGTGAGCCTGTTTTGGGACAGGCAATGAGAGAGATTAATCTATTTCTTCTCTGTTGGTGAAGCCTTGTGAAATGTACGTTCTGTGGGTGTTTCTTGGTCCTAGTGGATTTCTTTCTCCTTCGACAGTCCATGTCTGGCTCAGGGCTGCAGAGTGTAACAAATCAGGCAGGTGGAACACGTGTGTCACCTGGCTACTAGAACAGTAGCACTTTTAGAAAAGCGGTCATGGCTTTACACAAACTATAACTATAGCTATTCCAGCTCTAACCATAGAATGAGATGAAGAGGAAAAAAAAAAACTAGCAATTTCAGGCTTGTTAAGCTTGAGGATTTCAAGTTAACTTATTTCAGGTTAAATGCCACTTGTTCCCACACGAATAATTAAGAAACTTCTGAAGTCAGTTTGGGTTAGTTACTCTGGAAACAGATTTTACTGAATACAAAATGAATTATTCCACCATAAAATAGATGGAGCTACTTCTTAGAATAAACTACTTTGCATCTTTTGGCTGTCAGTGTGCTCTTTTAAATTGTACTATTATTTACTTGTCTCAACCTGTCTAGTGTTGTGTCCTTAAGTGCTCTGGAATAATCTCGCTTGCTTATAGTCTTACCTATGCGTGTGTGTATACATACATATACACACATGAAACGTGTATCTTGTATGTACGTAGAGCAAAAACCTGCAGCCAAGCGTGTCTGCATTGTAGCTTATAGTCTGTGTGCTCTGCTTCCCTGTTGCCTTGGTTCAACATCTTTCCCTCCCTGCACTTCAGAGTCCTGTCCTGAGAATAGCAACCAGACTGTTGAGAGAGAGGCAGTGTGTCTGGATCAGTACTGCAAGGAAGTTGTAAAAAGTGAGATGGCCTTGGGGAGAGAAATCCCAAGGCCTGTTATGTGTCACTTCAGATAGTAAGACAGATGATGGGGCAGGTCTTCCTTTTGCCAAGCAGGCTGCCAGGGATACTTTTGCCATCACAAAACAGTTGGGACCTGAAGCACCCTTAAGATCTTAAACAGAAAGAAATCTGATGCAAAATCCAGTGGTAGTGCTGGGCATCTGTAATTCCTGGGCACAGGAGTGAAGCCCAGGTGCTGGGCTTCATGTAAAGCAGAGTACATTCTCCACTGAGCAGCTTGTCCTCTCTAACCATGGTATACCATGGCTGTCTGGCTTGCTCTTCTGAAAGCTGTGCCTTTTGATGGAAGGTCTCTCTGCACCAGCAGTGTCTCCACTGCAAGGGCAGCCTCTGGAAGTGCAGATGCTGTTACTGCGCCTGCTACTGCTGTCACTTTTTCCTTCCCTGGGATCTCCTGGCACTGCTGGAGCCTGGTAGATCAGAGTCCAATCTCAAACAGCCTCCAGTGCATGGCCAGAACTCTCATCCCAGTACTTTTCCCTCCCTATAAGCGGTTCCAGTGATTTATGTGGCTTAATGGCAGTTGTCTTCTGTTACCTTTCGCTTCCCTTCTGTGCTCTGCACAGCAGTGCCTTGTGTTTTGGCCAAGGGCTATGGGCCTCCCTGAGGAGCTTTTCCTCCTCTGAGTCCCGGCTCAATCTGCTGCATTGGTGTTGGCTGTTTCCCAACATTGCCAGTGCTGACTGTGCTGTTTATTTATCCCATTGGACATTGTTAAAATAAAGTTTCAGTGTAATTTTTAGGCTATTCAGTGGATCAGTGCTGTTTCTACCTAAGCTGTTGTAGTCTCACTGATATTCAGAGGTTTAACTGAAAGCAGCAATCTTTCCTGAGTTCTGTCAAGTACTGAAGTCCTATTTAAAACCTACATTTAAACAGCTTTGCACTTTGAACATTTTTTTTTTCTTTGGTATCTTTTTTCCTTCAATGAGCATCTGTTTCCAGATCCAGACTGTTGTTGTTAGCTCTCCTGTTCACCTGAGTCACCCCTTCTGCTTCTGGGTATCACAGCTGCTTGTTAGGATGGGACCTGGGGATGGGGAAGGAGGTTGGTTGTTAAATCTCTTCCTCCTTTCACTGGCAGGAAGATGGTGATTCATCCTGTCAGCTTTCACTTGGAATATTTCTAGACCCCAGTGTGTGTTCTGAGCACTCCTAGATTGGCTCTACTTCCTTGGAAGCAGAAGCTGTGGGGGAATGCAATATAGACATCCAATTTTAGCGGCACAAGAGCTATGTAAATGCAGCTATATTGTTGCTGGCCCAAGCTGAATATCCAGCTGCACTGCATCATGTGGCTTTATGAGCCTGCATCGCTACTAGCTCATGAGTCTCTGTTTCTGATCTGTTTCCTGGTGTAGGCACGCACATCTTTGCAGATGTGTGCACTCAAGGGTTCAGTCCGAGATGGTTGTAATTCTTTATCTTACCATTTCAAGTACTGGCTCTTGAGCTGTGACTGGCAAGGAGCCCAGCAGCCATATGGCGAAGGGCATGCTGCCCAATGCTGTATTCTCTTCACTGACTCCATTTGAAGTCATATATAAGCCTTGAACCCTCCAAACTTTTGGATGGACTAGCCTGGTCTTCCACTCTGAAACATTCTCTCAGGAAACAAGTGGGCAACTCTGATCCTTTAACTACAAAGGAGAACGTAAAACCTTTTTCTTACTAGCACTGTGAAATGAACTCTCCAGAGCAACTTTTCCCAGGGAGCCGTGCTTGGAATGTGATAAGCAACATAAGCAAACCCAAATGGGTGATGATGGAGTGACTCAAGATAATAGCATTAATGAAGAGATCAGCTCTTCTAGATCAGTCATAACTATTTTAAAAAACCTAATCCATCAGTTCCTGATAAACAGTACCGTATTGAATCTTGCTTTGTTTGGCTCCCAGGGTTGTCCTGGCTTGCTTGTACCTTACGCTATAAAGTTAAGCATGTGGTATTTTTAATAAATGCTTATTCCTGTATCTTGGTCCAGTGAAGAGATGCTTCAGAATAACCAGAACATTGCAAAACCTTATTTCAGCATTTTGTTTCTTTTTCCTCAAGTAATGTACAAAATGACAGGCTGCATAGCAGCTGAAGCAGTGTTCTCTAGGAAAGCATCTAGATATGAACTGGTGAGGTCTTAACTAAGCTTTTCGTGGTAGAGCTGTTTGGGCAGTCAGGTCCCTGCTTATTTATGCATTGGAAGAGTGTAATTAAATTAACTGTTCTCCTTGAGTTAAAAATTACATATGCTGTTCCATAGTTTTCTACTTCAAAATTTGTGAAAAGCAGTGCAGAATGGTATGATTAAATCCACTGTAAATTACTTGTTTTAAACAAATGTGTGTAATATAGGTAGAAACTCATGCCTCTGGCATGCATGTAGTACTTGCTAAACTTGAAGTCTTAACTCTAACTTTTTCCTTCCTGTAAAGCCCACTAAATATTATTAGATACCTGAAGATCATGGATAATTTTTCAGTAATACTGGCTTCAAATTTCTTCTAAAGGGAAAAATTAATATGCTGCATCTAAATGCTAATGGAAAGAAATGGCTAGATGGTCCCCGGCAACCACAGGAGTAATAAAACCCTTCCTTGGGCACACGTTTAGAGCATCCTCTGTCAGAGTAATGTCGTGCAAGTATGGCTCATGGGGTAAAGGTACATGACTTGATATTGAAATGCTTTCTATTTCAAGTGTATACACCTAAAGCAACATGTTTACAGAGGCACAAAGACTTATCTCTACAGTTGCCTCTGATGCTCAAGTTTTGAGGCCTAAAGAAACTGGGCAGCTCCAAGGAAGGGAATGCTGTACATGGTGTACGTGCTGGTTGTGTAAGCACAGCAGTAGTCACCTGGAAGTCTCAGGCACAACTGCTTGCTTTTAAGCTTCGAGAGAATCCTTCCTGAATGTATTTGATAGAAACAAACAATGTTTTTATTAGGATTTGCTATTTAAAACATCTCCTACTTAATTCCTCCAATTTAGTCTTCTCTGAAAAGCAGATTCTTTCTGAAAAGATTGCTCCTCCTAGAGACAAGGCAGGTACTAAATGTATAAATGATGAAAGATCACCCAAGACATCAGAAAACTGTGTGTTTTGCTGTACTCCTGTGACTAATTGAAAGATAACGCAGTAGAAGCGAGGAGGGAGGGAGAGGACAAAAGAGAGGAAGAGAGAGACTACGTGTGTGCAAGTCACAATCACAAGCTGTACTGCTTTACTGCCCGGGGCATGGAAGGCGAGGGCATATAAAATGTGTGTTAGCTGAGATGGAATACAGCCCTAAGACAAAACTGCTTATAACTTGAGTGTTATCACACATCAGCCTGTCACCAGTGGAGATTAGGGTTTTATTTTGCCTTGGTCAGTTTTATTAAAACTACAATGTGCGCTGTGTTATGGATGTGCACTGCGAGGTGTCATACATTGGAGTGAACTGCTCTTGCAGCTTTGCTGCTGAGACAGGTGGGAAGTATGTGGGGCTCTGCTGGTACAGTGTAACTTGCTGGGATGTTACAATATAATAGCTTTCGTTTGCAGCCTGTGCTCTTTGTAGTCGTGCTTGCAGAAATTGATCATGGGAGGTCCAATTGAAAGTTTCTTTTTCCCATCTAAAGGGAACTAGAGTAACTAGAAAAAGGATAATTCCTTCAGTGAAGATTGAATGTAACCCCTATCTGAGTTTAAACTAATTTCTAGAATTAAAACTTAATTTAATTGTGGTCTGTTTGTGCTTTCAACAGACATGTTTTAGAGTAGATGACCTTGGTTTGCTGTGGGTCACATGTTTACTCCTATGTGTAAACTGTGGCTTGTTGATCAGACAGGAAACGTTTTGGTTTGAAAAGCTTCCTGTCATGTCCTCATTCATGTGAAAATGAAGCTTCTTGCTGTTATAATCCTTTCTGGCACATCTTGTTACCGGTGTCCCAAGCTAACAGATCGAAGGAACTGCACTGCAGTCGTTCCAAAGACATTACAGTGCTCTTTCCAAAGGATGCTGCTCTATCCAAGCAGATGGTTGGCCCAAAAAAACAAGGCTGGGACTCTGGGCTGTCATTCCAAAGAAACTGGGGAGAGAGCTAAGTGAAAAGGAATTTTAAAAGATGAATGACATGCAAACTTATTATGCTCAGTTTAGGAGATCTTTACTTAAAACATATGGTTTATGTGTGAAGGGAGGTCACAGATCAAATACTGGGAAAGATCTGAGGCAAGTCATCTTAGATCTAGATAAAGGTACATGCATCCAGCGCTAATGCAAACTGGCAGATGTGGGATAACCACATCTGCACCTTAACATGCATGATCTATGTCATATGATCCTGTAATAACTGGAGAATGGCCAGTTGGTCCATGCTCACTGTGCCCAGTCTCCTCACCTTGATTCCATATAGCAAACTAACAAACAAACCCCTTGTCTCTTTGATCATCCAAGGGAGTGCCAGCTCCAAGGGAGTTCCTGCCTATGCAGCCAGCTTAAAATGAATCCAGGCTAATGTGTCAGACAAGCAGCTAATCAATAGATCTGCTCTTCCAAATGTCCACTCCTGTAAGTTTTCCTCAGTAGTACTACTGTCTGTGTGTTTTCTCCTGTCCAAAGGAGGGTTACAGGTTTGTGGGATAAGAGCAAGTCCTACTGGGCCTGGCTTCCTGCTACAGCAGGTTTGTCAAACCTGATACTGTAGTAATCTTGTTTCTCTCTTGGCCAGGTATGGGCTTGTCTGAACCTAGGAAAACAAGGGGACCTGCTTTGGAAGTAGAGGCACGTGATGGATTTGCTGCATTTCACACGACTTTTTTTATTATCTGCTTTTCATTTGTCTAGTGAAGACAAATACCTCTGCATGAAAAAGTCTGTTGGATGGCATAGAGAACTTGGCAAAACCAAAGCATTTACAACATCTGTATCTTTGAAGTGCCTGTTTAATAGTGCCATTGTCATGCCAGTTGGAGGAAACACTTCTCTTTGCAACTGAAAGGCTCAGCAGAGCTAGCTGATAAGCACTGGTGCCCTGCTGGGAAATTGACCCTTTGAACTGGGAAGAATCTCTGCAGATAAGCAAGTAATGGAATTTTTATCAGGTCTTGCTTTTTATTGTAGCACGTTTAGAGTTGTCAGGCTTTCTAAGTTGCAAAAGTGTTTTCTCTCTAGCCTAGTAGGCGTGTGGGCAATGTAATACTCACAATCTAAAGATGCTGCTTCCAGGCTTGAAGGGGATAACCATGTCTCGAGCTCACAGAACGGAAAGAAAGCAATGACAATATAACTTAAATAACAAACGTATGTTGATTTAAGAGCCAAACTTTCTGAGCGTCCTAACTCCCAAAGGAAAGGAGATTTGAGGATACTCTTAGCTCTTTGTAGATATAAAGATATAAAGTTTTTTTCACTGTTCCCTTTTTTCTAAAACAAAACAAACAAACAAACAAACCACAAAAAAACCAAACCAAACCAGTAAGCCAGGAAGTTTATTTAACAAACTTCTGTTTTCATTTCACTATAGAAATAAATGCTCTCTTCTACATTAAACTTCATAGATACATTTGTCTCTAAAAAGATAACATTTGTCTCAACAACATAACAATGTTTGCAAGCAAAGGACTGTTAAGCACCAGACTTCTTCTGTGTGGGTGAGAATCTGCTTTCATTTAAATCAGGGATCAAGCTTTTCAAGGCTTTTCTTTCTGAGCCCTACAATTGAACCGTTAGATTTACTTCAAATCTCAGTATCAAGAAAGCAAAGAGAAGGAAACAAAAATTCAGACTTGACCTGGGTTTGAGCCTTGTTGTGTCCCTGTCCTGGATACTGTTGATATTTCCAGTATGACCATCCCAGGAAAGCATAGTGTGGGTCTTGTGGGAGGGCTGGTGTCGCCTATGGGAGTGTTTGAGTTGGATTTGCATGTTTTGAACCAGGACCTTGTATATTCAGCCAGTGCAATCTGTTTGGCAAAGCAGCCGTCTCTGGCAGGCTACACATACAATACAGATGGTTTGATTAGTGAAGTCTGAGACAATAACAGAGAAGAGATGGCTCTATTAAATATGTTGATTTGAACAAATTTGTCTGGTGGACAACCTGCAGATCAGAAGAAAGCTCTAAAGGAGAGTACAGCAATATGATGTGGGAAGCTGCTGCCATTGCAGTGGGGGACGGGATATGTTCCTCTGAGTACAAATTAATCAAGTTCAGACTGACATTCCTTCGTGTCAGGTTTCCCCTTTGGTCTCCCTGAGACACTGCTGCAGTGGAAAAGCTTTCTCTCTAAATAGTTTCATTGCTCTTTAAAGTGTGCTTTATTCCTTGCTAACGATATAGCACTGCTGTGCTATATTAATGAATTTGTAATTTAAAGAAGGGTGGCAGGGGCTGACATATGGCAAATACATGCTTTAGTTCTGGTACGCACATGATTTTGAAGGTAAACAAAGCTGTTTCCTTATCCTCAGCATGTACTTATTTTGTTTTGCTGATAATGAGAAAAAATTAACAGTGTTAAACATGATTGAAAACAGCAGTATCTTCTGAAATTAATGTCTGTGTGAATGGCATTGATAGTCCCTTTGCTTCTTTGCATTTACTCTAAACTAGAGTTCACTTATAAGATGTATTAAAAAATCATCCAAACTCAAAAAGTTTCAAATTTCTCTATTTTGTTTTCAGTCTGGTAAAAATGATCTCTCTGCATTTGCTTCTCAAATACGTATAAAACTAAAAGTTATTTTTATTAAAAATTGGATGCTATCAAAAAGTTTCCAAATGATAAAAGAGTTTCTGAAAGTATTTTATAACATAAATGTTTTGCACTGAAGTTTGTAACTACATCCAGCACTCAGACTGGAGTAAATCCTAGTTCCAAAATTTTTTTTTAATAAGGAGGTGTTTAAAAGACATGTAGATGCGGCACTTGGGGACATGGTTCAGTGATGGGCTTGGCAGTGTTAAATTAACGGTTAGAGTTGATAATTTTAAAGGTATTTTCCAATCTAAATGATTCTGTTATTCTAAGGAAAGTTATGAAAACCTAAAAATTCAGGGAAGGCAGCAGTTATTCTGCTATTTCCCATTTTAACCATGTTTATTTTATTAAAGTCAGTGGGAGACTTCTCAGAAGCCCAAGACTATATCTATCTGGGCAGTGTTTCATTAACAGTAACTGGTGCCCTGACCCTGAGACCGGACTGCCCAAATCCATTGCCTTTGGGCATAGTTGCCCTGCACTGTACACTGCAACACATACATGCCCTTCTCAGAGACATTAATCTTTGGTGGATTGTCTTTTTTTACATTCAACATGCTTGAAATATTCATCATGGTGCTGAGAGTCTGTGTTGCAACATATGTGTTGCATATGTTGGAGTACTACATGAAAGCATGACTGACTATTCAAAGACTCTTTGAGCTAGTACTGGAGGACTGTGGAGAGAGGATGGAAATACTCAAGCCCAATCCTTTCCTGGCCCACCTGGTAGGAACGGTTCATGGCCTTTCTTGTATCCCACTCACTGTGTCCAGTAGTGCTGATTACTCAAAACCACGCCATGGACTGTACCACCAGTGAAAGGATGTGAGTGGCTGCAGGCTGGTGCTTGCACTTATGCCCTGTTCCTGTTTAACTTATCAGTGCAGAGATAGTTGGAGTGTCCTTTCCGTTAAAGGAGGGTCAAGGTGCTCTAAGTGCCAGTATTTGGGGCACTGTGGGGATTTGGAACTGAGCAGGCTGCAACTGCAGTGAAAGCTTGTGGCTCATGTGTCATGGCTGGTCCTCCCAACCCATGCTCTGATGTGAATGCTCTCCAGTGCCTCCTGGGCTGGGGGCTGGCGGTTCTCAGCACTGTCTTCTGGCAGAAGTGCTCAGTGTGACCTGCTCACCCTGTCTGCTCTGAGGGCTTCCTTTTTGATGACTGCCTGTTTCCAAGGGGACAGTGGGCTGGGAGGCCCCAGAACACCACTCTGCAGCTACAAGAGATATACGCGGTTAGATTATTATTCTGCATAGGCAGTACATGAGAAGTTAATTTAAGGTGTAAAAAGAAGAGCTGGGTTGAGGAGGTGCTGTGATGAGTACTCTTTCTGAGACCAAACTGAGATCAGTGATCTGTCCAGAAAAAAGTTTGTCACTGCTGCCTCACAATACTGTTGCAGAGGTATCATCATCTCTAACTCTACTGAAGCATTCTAGCAGAGAGTCTCATTGAGCTCATGGGAACGGAGGCTGAGGCCATCAAAAACAGGAACTAGTTTATAAAGATCTCTGGCATAACCTAAGTCTATTCTCAGTTTAACATATAAGACCCTTCTTAATACAAAACCCAGCCTCTGAAATGACATCTCTCCACCAGATCTGAAAAATGTCTTTGTGCCCTTGAGTTGTGGGAGGAAAAAAAAGAGGAGAGCATGCAATTTGGACACCTTCTGTAATTTTTTTTCCTATTTCTTTTAAAGTAGAGAGGTGATCTGTCCCTTCTTTTTCCATGGACAAAGTTGTACTTGTAAAATTTTTTTAACCCTTTGTTGTTAATGCTATGATGTTCTGCTACAAAATCGCTGTATTGTGAACAGCACAGAACAAGCAGTGGGTTGTTTTATGCTTCTTCATAATTCTGATTAATAATGTCTGGTTTCTTCTAACACCTCTCACATGAGGGTTCTAGCTCTGCTCTTTGAAACAGATGTACAGCTATGACAGTAATTAGATAAACTCCAGTGACTGAACTTGGCGTGCACTTCCCAGAGGGATTCTCCTGTTTTGCTTACATCAGTGCCCAAGAGCAAGAGAGCACCATGCAGAGCAAAACATGTTAGTTAGCTGGAAAAGTGGATTCTGTTGCTGCATTGGTCTTCAAGAGAAAAGATGTGCATGATGAAACAGTTTACTAATCAAGTTCTAGTCATTCAGAACAAACCAACCTTATTGTTGTCAGTATTTCATGAGGCATGTTTTCTTGTAAAATAACTAGACTTTCTCCATAAATTTGAACAGTGTGACATTAATTTCTCCACTGTTGTGAAAAGCTTTCCTTTACCTCCCTTTAATAGCATCAAAGTAGCAAAATGTTGATAATACAGTGATGCACTATTTTACACTATTGTCAAAGTAGCGTTCAAATAAGTAATAAATCTTTGCAAGAAAAAGGTGGTATCAGCCCATATTTCGGATGAGGAAAGCTGACAAAGAATGCTGGTGATGTGTTAGTAGTCACAGGAAGGTGATACTATACCTTGATCCATATTTGGAGAGTTTAGATTGTATGGGGCACTTGTTTTCATAGCTGCAGTATCTTTCTTTAGATGTTCTGCATGGGTCTAATGATACAGAAGCTTCATTTGGTCTCATAGATCAAAATTCAAGGGTAATACACAAGTATCTTCCTGGGAAATGTGACAAGATATTATTTGGAAGGGGGTATGCTTGCTACTGCTTAGGATAACTAAGAAAATGTACAGCTCTGCCTCAGGTAGTCAGCATTGTCCCCAAAAAAAGCCCACTGTTCGAGGGATTCAGTCTTTCTCAAGACAGACCATGTACTTAATTATTGTCTGGGTGTTCAGAGCAGAGACTGGCTTTCTAAAGGATGGGATTTGCTTTGGGTTCTCATTCAGTGTTATGTGCCGTAGTGTGACACACAATATGCCCTGCAGTGTGTCATGTGCTATGATGCTAATCAACATTCAATACCAAAGGAGGAGAGCAGCTGCTCCGCAGTCAGCATGTCTGAACAGTCCTGCACCCAGCAGGGTATCACTTAATTCACGCTAATGGATAAAGAACTGGCCTCGTAACACTTCTGTAAATGAGGCTAATGATCAGGGAAAAAATGCAAACTAGTTCTCACTTATTCATACAGATAGGTGTAATTAGAGGTAATAGCTGGATCCAAAAACTTGCTCTCCAGCATTTATTTGTTGATAGTACAAAATGTGAATGGCTTGTTCCACTGTTCGTCTCTTGCAAAGTTATTAACTTCACACAGAAGTTGAAATATGTATGCTCTTAAATTCTCATTGAGAGAGTTACAAGGCTTAATGGGGAAAAGCTACGGATAATTGCATCTCTTAAACTTACCTCAGTCATTTTCACTGTGTGGTAACGGATCTCTATTGTAAATCCACTGCTGAGAGGATCAGTTTATTGCTTCAATTTTTTGACCTTTTTCCATTAGCTCCACTGTCTTCTGTAGATTAGAGAAATCAAGAGGCAACCTGTCCATTGCAGTTATGGCAGCTGAGTAATAAAGTCATAATTAGGTACAAAGGTCTTACTCTAGCATCTAAGCTGTAGAGTACAAACTGCCCTCTTCCATTTCCCCTGGCTTTCTTCCTCTTCCTCCTTCCTGAAGTCTGTTGTTCCCCTCGCAGGTGTGTTGTCCCAATGGCACAGCTGATGCCATTTGATCATTCATGTCTTGAAGAATCAATCAGCCACAGTGACATAGTACAGTGGTATCAAGCAGAAGTTGATCAACCTGAAATTTTAACAAGTCATCATCTACTTGGGTTTGCTATGCAGTGCCAAGTGCATGCTTCTCACCCTACTCTACATGCTGGTTTTGACTATACGGATTTCTCCAAAAGTGGTCTTCCCACTACTGTGATGAGTAGGGAAGAAGTATATCCAGCCTTTATCTAACTTAGAATTGGAAGCTGAGTAACACTTGAAGCTCTGTTGTCCCAACACAGAGCCAGTCTGGGTTTATACAGGCATTCCTTATTTTCTGTAGTTTAATGTTGTGCAAACTAGCTACATAAAATTCTGTGAGAGCGGATTTTACTGCAGCTGAGCGGGCCCCTTTCTGGATCTTTGCATGGTAACTAAGTCTTGCAAAATTTTAGGTATTATCTGACATGTACACCAAGAATTGATTGAGAAAGAACGTTCTAATCTAACTTGCCATAATGGCATCAAGTTGGTTGAGAAAGCAGTAGCAGTGCTCAAAACAAGGTCAGGATTCTCCATTCTTAATTCATCCATTTCCTAATGAAATTGTAGCTAATTTAACTAGATGATGTTTTCAAACCTTTTATCTTTTTTCTCTTCTTTGATGTGCCCATTAGTAATCTCTTAAGGTCCTCTTTCTGCATGGAGCTTACACAGCAGTCTGGATATGTGTGTGGGATATTTGCTGATGAAAGCAAATCATCCAAACCTAAAAAGTGGTTCTTGCCCAAATCCCCACCTTGCTCTTGTTGGAAAAAGTGGTTCTTGCTTTAAAACTTGGACAGTGGAAGGTTCAGAGTACCTTCAAAAGACTTGAGTTCTTGTTATCACGTGGAAGGAAAGTCCAGACCAGCTGTTAATCAATTGCATTTACAAAAACAACATAATTATCACTGACTCATTACTCCTGCCTATCAGAAAAGGAGTATTGTGAAAGAGTACCAGTGAAGAGAAAGTAGATGATGACTGAGGAGGGAGGGATGCGTGTGTAACAGAAAAATTCAAATATTACATTAAGCTGGAGAGTCAGGTGTATATGGCTGTTGTGAAACCTTTACTCTTTCCCCTGCTTACTGATTATCTGAGAGTTAATCTTGTCCTAGCAATATTTCTTGTAGACAAGAAAGCAAGTCAGAAAAATACACAAGTTTAAAGGGACTAAGTAATTGAAAATTGGAACTAATACTAAGCATACATGAGTATTCTCAGGACTTTTTTATAGACTCTGTATGTGACTTGCCATTTTTCAGGCCTCTAAAAACGTCATGTCTTGACAAATCACCTGTCAAGACATATCTAAAGTCATATTGAGCAGCTCTGATATTCACAGGTTTTACTTAACAAAACCTGGTTTGTCAAAATTTAGGGTTTTGCCTTGAGTTCACGTTGCTATCTCAAGTATATGCTTTCAAAACTGTTTAAAAGATAATGAAACATCATGTGTTGGAAAGGTTTGAATGTTTTTCTCCTGTCTTATGCTGAAAGTGATTGAACTTTTTTCCTTAGAAACTGCAGAATTCTAGAAATTAGTGTTGAGCTATCTTTGTGCAAGTGGCTTGACACTTGAGTAGATTAGCTCAGTCTCTGACGTTGGAAGTCGTAGCAATGGTAAAATGGTTCACTTCATGGTGGCTGAATGTAAATATATTCTAAGAAAATGGGGGTGAAAGTTGTCTATTCTAGAAGCATATGTTGTCTATGGCCATAGCTTGCATTAGCACTTGTTCACTTCCATTAAATTCTGGTACTCTTTCAAAGCTAGGCGTTACTACTTCAAGGAATCCATCCTCCTGAGCAAGCTGCTAAGAAAAGCTGGGATGTGCTGGCAAGCCCAGGTGGGTGTAGCTTAAAGCTCAGAGGCTGCCAGCTGAGTATCAGGTGTCAAGTATTGTCAAGCAGCTGCTGTTTCAGCAGCTGACACTACCATGAGGACTTCAGGATCAATGGATGCTTCTACAAAGGTCACTCATGTCAAGGGTACCAGTTGAGTGTTCTTAAAACAATCTTATTTGTACTGTTTGCTTCATACGTATGGATTTGCAGTACTATCAATAATCAAAAATATTTTCCTCCTAAATTATCCTTATATATTCTTAAGAATTTGCAAACATTTCTATAAATACAGTTAAGAATATACATATGTATTGGAGACTCCAGAATTTTCTGTAGTAATGTCATGTTGATGTTGAGATGAAGCTTGATATGTAGGGGATTTAAACTGATTTTCCCTATTGTAGTTACAATTAATTATCTTACCAATTGGTGTGGAAAGGATAATGACTGCTAGCTAAGAAACATAATTAACTGGATTTCTATTTGAATATTTGTTTAACTAAGATCTGCGATATTATGCTCCTGAACAAACAGACATAACTCACATCTTGAACAGACACTGCCTGCCCACATGGCCTTTCAGTTCAAGTGCAGTGGAGATGAAGAGAAGGAAAGGAGCACTTTTATATGTCCAACCACTAGATGCTTAGTTCTGTAGTGAAGGGAATACTCTTTCATAGTATCACCACTGAATCATAGAATGTTTTGGGTTGGAAGGAACCTTAAAGATCATCTAGTTCGAGCCCCCCTGCTACAGGCAGGGACACTTTCCACTGGAACTGGTTGCTCAAAGCCCCATCCAACCTGGCCTTGAACACTTCCAGGGGCATATCGGGGCATTGACTGCAGGTCTTTGAGTGCCACCATCCAGCCAATCCCTTATCCTTTCAAATGCCTGTGGATGGTGACTCTACTAGGTCTGAGGGTTTTATTGATCTAGCACTTCTTGCCTAATCTTTCTCCTCAGTTCGTACTTCAGTGTCTGTAATCCCAAGAGTACTTGGCATGCAACTCAGAGAAGTGCTGTTGAAGCCATCTTCCTGACTGCCTTTTGATGTGGTTTTCATGTGTCAGTGTAGTTATGATAGATAGCTTCTTACTAGGAGTGGGACCATGCCTCTCAGCTTTCCTCCCATCCCATTCCTAATACTTACAGTTGTGCTCAACTCATCCTGCAGTAAACCAGTTCTGTGAGCTAAACCAGCAGAGAAAAACTAATCATGCTTAGAGGAAAAAAAACTGCAAAAACAAATAAACAAACCCCAAACCAACCAAACGAACCAACTCCCCCAAAAATAAAAAAATAAAGAAGCAAAAGGTAGGGGTGGGGAAGTGGGAGGAAGTAACCTCCAGATCAGCATTCCTCACTCTGTTAAGCAGAAAACCTCTTTGGGTTTTCCAGAAAATGTGCTGAATCATCCCCCTCCTAGGAAAAGAAACAGCAAACTTCAGCCATGCATGTTTACCCCATATCTTATTGGTCATACACAGAGTAATGTTGGTGAGATGAAGTTTGTACTAAGGGCAAAACCCCCTTAACACTGATTTTTATTTGCCCAGGCATGTAAACGTGGGCTGGTTTGGTGCCCATTTTGGAGTAATGGGTTACATTAACAGTACTAACATTGGGAAACAAGACACATATGCCAGCATATGGAAGTTTACAGTGCATTTAAGAAAGACACGGGAGTGAGGGGGAAACTTTCATGGCTCTCACTGAAGGAACTTCAGTTAGGTGGAGGACTTTTTCTTATTCCTCTTTCTTTTTTTTTCTTTCTATTTTTGAATTTTGTTTCAGAGTTGGAAAGAATAAGAAGGGGGAGGAGGAGATTTGAGTATCATTTTTGTTTTAGGGCAGCAACAAAGTATGGGAACACATTGCAAAACCGTCTGTTAAGTGTCTGGAGTCAGTGTGTCATTCGGATGCTGACTAACCCATGACAAGCTTTCAAAAGCATGAAGAAAAAGAAACCTTATACAAATCAAGAAAGCTACAGTAACAGTAGTGGCAGAGAGCATGAGCTGGCTGGATAGATGAGCAGTGAACCTCTGGTGAAGTAGAAACCCACTCAGCTTTGAGACAGGGTTTTTTGTTTGCTGAGCAAGAAGTGAGAGCACTGTTCCTAAGCTCACCGGGCTCAGATAATTATTTAGCCATTGATCTTTCTATGCAAAATACTAAAATACTTACCATGTTTTGGTGATGCCTTTTGGTAGAGCTCCATGGCCTTCAGCCTTGACAGCTGACATCAGGTGGTGTCTCTTGCAGTGCTGTGCTAAGGAAAGCTAAGAAAGGTGTAATGCATCTTGTTATTCACCTGACATTTCTGCATCCTTCTTGCATCACGTTCTGCCCTGAGGTTGACCTGTGAGATTAATTTGGTAAAATAAACTAATAGTTAATCTAAGCATTGTTCTCTCCCCTGTATTTGTAGTGTGCTGTGCATGTAGCTTGTGGAAAATGGTCAAACAGAACTGTGCAGGGTACCTGTTTCACTGGCTGCTGGATTTCCCTCCTGCAGATTTTAAGCAAGAGGAGGTTACCACAAACCTTTGCATTTCTCATCTTTGGCTTAAAATTGAGTTCTGTTTTTCCTGGATATAATGCTGCAGGAGCAGTTGTAATCCTCCGTGTCAAACTGCCTTCACTTAAACTCAGTCACTTGGGTTTTTTCCTGAGTTCAGGTTTTTGAAAAGTATTGCCAGTGACAGGGAAGACTGAGTGTAACTGGAGCATCACTTGTGCAACAAAACCATACTCACAAAGGGTTTGAAATTTGGTTTTAAATACTAGTCAAATATTTGTTTGAATTATTAGTTTATAATATTACTTTGTTGTTGTTATTATTTTCTTTACATGGATGCCCCACTCCTAGGGTCAATGTCCCTTTGTGTCTGTGTATGAATGTTGACCACAGTAGAAGATCCACAGAGTTCACACCATTTCCTTTTTTAATCTAAATCAATTTCCAAACCAATTTAGATAAATTGTGAGAAGTTCTTCAGAGGAAGGCCTGGGAGCAGAACTTGACGTGAATAAGAGTGTCATCATGCACCATCCACACAGGCTTTGGCACAATACTTGACTGAAATTCCCTCAATAAGCAAACAGTGCATTAGCCCTGGCTCTGCAACACCTTCCCCGTTGCATAATGGTGTTTGTGCTGGGGTGTTATTAAAACCCCAGGCAGCGATTCCACCCTGCCTCAGACTCTGCTACTGGCAAAATGATGCAGGCACATGTTGTTGCAACGCACTTTGTTGTGCCTTGTCCAGCCTGGGAACAGGGCACTGATGAACCGTGGGTGTCAGCGTGGGCAGGGAAGCCCCACTCATGCCCATCAGCTGGTGGTTGTGGTGGTGTTGTGGGGTAGTTACCTCTGCCCTGTGTGACTGTGGGCTGCGCAGAGCCAATTACAATAAAATCAAGATTACTGTCTTCAGATGAGCCTGTGGGGTTAAGAGTTTCCAGATACAGCAAGAGACCTGTTGGTTCAGGAGCAAGTCCTAGCCCGATCTGACAAGGAAGGGCATTTTAATGAAATTTTAATTCTTTGCTGCTGAAGCGAAGTAGGATTGTGGTTTTAGAAGGTGTGTTGGTCTTCAACTCTGAGAGCATTAAGGAAAGGAAATAAAATAAACCTCTCTTAGTCAAGCATTCCCAACACAGTAGCTGATGCCAGCCAGTTCTCAGTCCATCTGTAGCTGGTGTAAGCACTGGTTCTCTCCTTGATGCTTGATTGCTTGATGCCTCAGCGGATCTATGTACTATTGGTTGGTGAAAATAAAAGCGAGTTTTTGTATTATTATTATTTATTTGCCTAGTGCTACTTGATTGTCTCATTTTGTTATCTGATGTTATTATTTCCACTGGAGGTATTGACTTACTTTCTAAAGCCGTTTGTGGCAGTGTCCCCTCTGCATCGACCCTGAGGCAGGCAAAAGGCAAGCTTTTGGATCACAGGGAATGCAGCAAAGAGGAGAGTGGAAACTAAGCACCCTCATTTAATCACAGACCCTTGCTGGGCAAAAGTAATCTTACTCTTGTTTTTTTTTTAACTTGTTGCATTTAACATGCATTCTTCATTTTAATTCCTGTATCTCTCCTCTATTGCAAATCATCTCTTGTGTTTTACTACTACAGAGCTGGTTTTCTCTGGATTTTAAGTGTTATTTAAATGTTATTTTTAAACATTATTTAAAAATTGGCAAAGGTTCAGACTTTGGAGCCATCCGAACTCATAAGATGCTGCCTTCATGCCCTTTCTCTGCAGCCTCAAGAAAGAAAATACAGAAAGACACCAGTCAGCAGCACAGTCGAGAGGCCTCAATACGTTGGTAACAGCACTGGTTTGCCTCTGCTCCCAGCAGCACATGGTGATCCACTGTTGGCACCAAACTCTCCCATTTGGGTGGGCAGGAGGAAGCAGTGTTGAACAGGGAGAGGTTTCACCTATGGCTATAGGCGTGAAGCGGCTCAGACAGGGGCTGGTGGCCCATTGGGGTCCTTCAAGGCTTGAGCTTTGCTTCAAGGACATCCACTGTGTCAGGTGTCTCCTAGTGATTGTATATAGTGATAAAATAGTGCAAACTTTTCCCACCTATGAAGGCATACTTCCACCCGCTCATATCCTTAACCTGTGAGAGGAAACCTAAGGCTGGGTTTGACAAGACATTCCAAGTATCTAGAAAATGCAAGTGGATGTCCACAGGGGTTTCTGAACACACCAAGGCAAACATAGTAAATGTAAAGTGGTCTTGGAGGTCAGGCTGTTTATATACCACCTAAGCAAGTGTGTATAAACAGCCAGTTTTCCCAGAAGACAGAGGAAGCAAGGCCGGGAACTGAGCCTGCAGCTCCACAGCAGTCCAGCCTCACAGGAGTCCATCATGGTTTTTCCTTGTGCTAACACTGGCAGGTCAAGGAAATTAAACCAACATTTTTCACTGGATTGGGTTTTGCAGTAGATCATCTCAGATCATGATGAGACTGCTTCCCTTATTCTGATCTCTTCACTCCCTTGGAGCATACACCGGGGACCACTGGAGGTGGAAAGGACTTTGGTGCTGTAAATGCGTCCTAGAGCTCCCTGTGCTGTAACCTACAGGCAGGACCATACATGGTCAAGTCATTGTCTCTAAAGTTCCTGAAAGGCATATCTGCCTGCCTGCATCAGAGATTAGCTTTGATTTGTGCATAACCACCCCTTGGGTTGTAATTCTGGCTCCATGGACTCCTCCTGTGGTGTCAAGTATATGGAAAACCTTTCGTGGTTTGTTTTATTTCAAAACACAAAACCTGGTTTATTTTGAAGAGTTTTCTCACTGACTTCTCTGAAAGAATTATTACTGAGATTTTTTTTTTTGTTCTAGCTTCCATCCACCTTACTGCATGCTTTTACCTTTCATAGCTGACTCACAACTTTTTATTTTAAATGAACAGGGGAGATGATGCTTAATTAAAATTCTTGGGATGGAGGTGGTGATCATTACAGGGTGATGATGCAGAGGGTGAACTCTTCTGTTTATCCACAGAACTAATCGGGCTTGAGAGGTGGGTGTTAAGCCACTGTCCTACCTGGAGAAGCTGCCTCTGAAGCACAAGCGGTTAATTAGTTTTCTGCTCCTTGGTCTCTCTTCTGTGATTGCCAACAAAGGTAGCAATTACCAGGTTATGTCAGGGGATGGTCCCTGATGTGGATAACTTGGAACTGGGAAACTACACTGACAACTCAGCAAATTTCTTACAGGCCAGAGAACACCCTTGGCCTGGTCAGTAGTAAAAGAAAGATGCTACCCAGACTAAATTTGTGCTAATACCTTAGGGCAAAAGGTTCCATATCCATTACGGGTCCCTTGAAGCATTTGGTTGTTTGAAGGATCAACTCTACCCAAACACAGTCAAGAATGTGGTACGTGCTGTAAAGGGTGAGTTGTTTTGTGCCTGTCTTTTCAGTATCTTTTTTTTTTTAGGCAACTTCTGTAGCATAGTTTATGCTTCACATAACAAGTATGTATGCTGTAGTATTTGTTGTGCAAAAAATAGAGAAAAAAATCATAGCAACACATTTGTTCTTGTGGAAGCAGCCTGAATCAAAGGAGGTGGTTCAGGAATGAATTTCACAATTTGCAAATGCCTAAGGGGAGTTATGATAGCTGGTTCTTTAGCCCAGCGTTCAAGGGTACCATACAATCAAGTGTTTGAACACTGAAACACAGCAATTTGAGATTTAAAAAAAAAAAGAAAAAAGTAGTGTAAAATAATTGACTACTTGAAATAATTTAACAAGGACTGTAGTGGATTTAACAGGAGTTGTAGTGGGTTATTCATTGCTGGTACTTTTGAATCAAGATCAGATGTTTTGTTCATGCAGCCAGTAATGGTAGGAAAATCTTATGAGCACATTAGTTCAGACTAGAAGATCACAATGGTTGGTTTTGGTCTGATACTCTATAAGTGCACTGTCCAGAACAATGTAGTAGTTTCTGTGCTCAAGCCAGAAAAATCCAGGGAAAAAAGAGCCATGCAGCCAACTATCTCTGTATATCCTCCGACACTTCAGTGTCAGGGAAAGCATTAGTAAAATGGGGGACAGTTTGACTGACCAGGAGTGTAAGTGAACATCTCTTTGTTGGCTTCAGTAGGCTCATGGTCAGGAAACTTCACAAACTTATCTGCAGCCATTGTGTTGGTTGTGGTGCAGAAGTTTCCAAAGGTGATTCTCATTTTTGCAATGTGCTGTGCAGAGGTGTTGAGCCCCTGGTGTGGGGAGGTGCTGAGAAAAGGTCAAGCACCTCTGGAAAAGGAGTAGGTGATATATGCAAATTGTTGGTATTTATTCAGTCACGTAGTGGGAAAGAATAAACATTATTCCTGACATTTCCATTTTTGATTAATGATGAACAGAGTTGGCAGATTTTCAGCTGGCCGCCACATGGGGTCTGCTCAGTCCAACAAACAGAACAGGAACAGTCTGGGTCTCGTAAAGTTTGTCCAGGTGATATGCCAATTTTGACCTCAAAATTACTTAGCCGCTTCAGAATGGAGGTAGTACAACCAGCGAAACTGCTTATGGAAGCAAAATGGGGTGTGGAAGGATGGGAGCTGGTTAGTTTGCTGGAGTTTCAGCAGGTTTTTTTCAGTCGCAGGAGCCACAGAGTGTGGCTTTGATTCCCTGAGGTTGGATCCGCGCGGGGCCTCCTGAATTCACCCACGGTTACAGGTGTAATGGTCTCTGGGCACATCTAGTCGGTCGGCGGTGGGGATCGGGTCGGGATCGGGTGCTTGTAGCGTCGTGAGCCCGGGGTGGGCTGTGCCACGTGAGATCAGATAGCCCGGCGTTGGTCCTGATCCATCGGCCGGCCGGTCTGTCTGCCTGCTTCTGGCCGTGGGGAATCAGCCCACGGGAGGAGGGGGTGTGGGCTTCTCCGTGAGAACTCGCGTGTGCCTGGCCGAGGGTTAGGGGAGCCCGTGGGGACGCGGGGGATAGGGCTGGGGACAGGGACGCTGCTCTGAGCGCCTCAGCCCGCGGCAGCCGCCGTGCCTGTACCCATCAGGGCTGGCTTCCCTCAGCGCCCCGCGGACAAAGCCATTCAAATTTAGAGGAGTGAATTTGAATCCATGCAAATTCGGTTCCTGAGGGAAGCGATAAGTGTCTGTGAAGTGCCCCGTCTCAGTCCCGCGCGGCGGGTCCTGGCAGATGAAGCCGCCCCCGGCCGCGGGACGTCGGGGCGAGACGGGACACGACACGACACGGGGCTAGGTCACCGCTGCCCCTCGCAGCGGAAGCGGGGGTGGGTGTGGGGGGGTGTGTGTTGCCGCTTTGCCCCCGAGATGCAGCGCGAATAAATTCCCTTTGATAATGACTTCCCCAGGGAGACAAAAGAGCGGGAGGGAAGAGGAAATTTGACCGCAGTGTTCACGGTTACATTGGCGGTGCCGGGGGGAAGGTGGCCGCCTGCCTTTGAAGCCGAAACAGCTACCTCTCGGTGCTTTTTATGCCTACGGGGGTGGGGGAAGTGGTAAAAGCGGCGGCTGGCAGCCGCTTAGGATATGCACCGGTAGTCCCGGTGCTACTTCTCTGTACATGTGCTGGGGCTCGGACACCTCTTTCCCTACTTAAGATGTGCCAGAAGAGACAGCGATGAACGGCTGCTCGCTGTGGTCGTCGGCTTCAAACTGGGTTTATTATTTTTATTATTCGTGCACAGCGATCTAGAACAAATGATTTCCCGTCCTGACCCGAGCCCTTCCCGTCCCAGTGCGCGGGGCGGCAGTGGCTGGGCCGGGCAGGGTCAGCCCGGGGCGGCCGGAGCGTGGCCAGGGTGGGGTGGGAAATCTATTTCAGGCGTAAACACGAACAAAAGCGCTGTCCATCGTGTCCTGAGCGCAGAATTTATTGCTTCTGCAGGCGCTCGGTCCCTCGGGTGGGCAGGCGGCGGGGCCGACGACCCTTCCTGCCTCGGGACCGGTGGCAGGAGCCGCTCCCCCTTCCCTCGCTCCCTCCCCCGCCTCGGGCAGCACTTTGAACGAAGATCGTTGGTGGGAGAGATTCTTCCCGCCGCCTGACGAGGAGCGGTGAGAGTGCCCGGCGCTGGGGTACGGCGGGGTCGGGGGAGCCCCCCGGGGGGAGGCGGGAGGTGCTGCCGCTCCGGGGCGAGTCTGGGGAGGAGCGCTCGGGAGGCTGCTTCCTCCCTGGCTTGCCGCCCCGGGGGAGGGGGACGGAGGGCGGTGCAGGTATCTCTCCCGCTGCGCTCCCACCAGGCGGGACGGGGAAGGGAAGTGGTGGCGCCTCCCGGCAGGGGCAAGGCTGGAGGAGCTCCCCGCCGCCCCTGCCCTCGGAAGAGTCGTGCCTGGCGCTGGCCCCTCCTCGGGACCTGCCGGGCACGGGAGGGAGCCGCGGGGAGCTGCCGGCGCCTGGCCGGGTGCGCGGGTCTGCGCAGCCCCGGGTCTCGGTGTGAAACTGCCGCCGACGGGGCGCGGGTCGGGTCTGCAGCCGGCATCGCCTCTCCTGCGCCGCCTGCCCCGGCTCCGCGGCAGCCTGGCCGCTGTTTTGGTGCCGTACAGAGGTAATTTGCGGTTACTTGTATCCGCTCTCCCTGGAGGCAGCTCGGCCGGAGGGGCAGGGTGAGTGGGTGGGTGCCAGTGGATGCCGGTGCCTTCGCCCATCCGGCTGCAGAGCGTGGGGAGCCGAGGGGCTGGAGGCGCCTCTGCCCCACCGTAACGTCTTTGGAACTTGGTCAGGATAGATAGAACCCCACCTGTCCTTCAGGGAGCTCTGCCTACTGAGAACGGCACCGTCCCGGCTCCTCCGGGATAAGCGCTCGCGGCGGGACTGTCGATACACAAGGCTAGGCGCAGAATTTTTTTATTTTTCTATTCTTTACAATTCCAGCCTTGTGACTTATTGAACACTTTCTTCAAGTGTTTTCACTGGAAACTTGTCTCAAATGAGGGCTGTGAGCCCTAACAAAGAAGGGTGTTGTTCGAGAGCCAACAGGTGACGGGGTGAAACCTGAGTATATGTGTACATTGGAGTAAAGTCTGGCTGCTGTTTAAAATAGAATTTAAAAAAATCAATGGGAGACTGTAAAAGGCAAGATTTCTTTCTTTCTAAATCTGTACACCCTCCTAAGGAGAGAGGGGGGAAGCATCCGTGAGAATACGGCTTCCTCGGCTGGAAGTTTGGGTCTTGCCTTACTGCAGTGTGCGCTTGAGTTTCCATCAGCGCTGGAAAGTGCCAAGGATAACACGGCCAAATCAGATGTGTTGGCGTGGGGCGATGCTTTGTCATGGGGCTTCCTCCTTTTGTTAATGGAGGTAGGCTGTCTTTGCAGTGTGGCTCGTCAAAAGAAAATACCCTGAAAAGGATAGTCTGATTTTCAGTTGGAAAAGTAATCTTTGCGCTGGAATGCTAGAGGAGGAAAGCAGTTAACTCATCTGTCGGTCCTTGTTCGCTGGCTAATGAAAGGGAAAAAAGTTCTTACTTGTAGGGTCCATCTGGAGGTCCGTCGAATGGATAAGTAGACAGGCTCCGTTCTTTCCCCCACTGCTCTGGGTAGTTCGTTACTCAAAGGAGTCAACAGATGAAGAAGTCGCTGGTACTGATACAGATTCTGATCATCAGTTGGATCCAGATTTTCCAAGCACAGAGCTATAGAGGTCACTGTAAATATGTTACTTGTTCTGTAGCTAGGGAATGGGACTTCCTGATGATGTGCGTAATACATATTGGAAATAGTCTTTGAATTATTAATAGGTTACTTTGTGGTTGTTTATTGCTGCTGTATTACGCCCTTCCTCTTCTAATGTAGTTATCTTGCACCAGGGATTAAATACACAGGTGAATGAGCTGGCCACGCTAATCTTAACTTGTTGAGCCTTCATTGTGAATGGATGCATGTGATATGCATCTTGTATCCCCTACAGCCTTGTTAACAAGCCTTCTAACAAAAAAAGTTGTTAAAACAATTTACCCTGCAGGACAGAGTAAAACAGCAGGGGATGGGCAAGGAGATGTTTGTCTAACTGTGCTCACAAATCATGACCTTTCTATCTGGTCAGGGGGGAACATAATCAGTGAGCTGGAAATCCTAGCACAGGGATAACCTTCAAATGGGCTTCAGCAACAACTTTGTTCTAAGTTTGATATCCCAATATTTTTTGGACCCATAGGTTTGTAATTAGGAGTGTAGTTTGTCTTTGCTTCTAAGGAATTTCTCATATTATGGTTGTTTTAATTCATCAGTGGAAAAAACACATTAATTGCTTTTCTTTTTAAATCGAATTTAGCTGTGTAGTTCAATTATGTTATTCATAGTTGTCAACCTGCCAGTGAATACCTCCTTGTAGACTATAAAGCCTTTTTTAAGAGGTAGTATTTGAACAGAGCTGAAACCTCAAAATGTTCCACAGACTTCAAGAAAGCAAAGCAAAACAAAACATCCTTGCTGTGTTCTGTAGGTGTCATGGCAGGAGAAGAAAACATACCTTTCCACTCATCCCTTGGAAAGCACTTATTTTTTCAGCTGTTGTTTATATTCATTTGAATCCTCCTTAGGATGTAATCATTTTAAACAGATCACTTTGAAGGATGAGTGTGGTTGGAAGGCAGGGAGGAAAAACCCTGTAGTTTTAAAATGCAAACCAAATCACACTTGAGCAGGAGAGGAAGAAGAACTCCTAAACAAGCAATTGCTAAAATAGTTCTGCAGATAGCCTGCTGTTAAACTAGGCTGGATTAGAAACCTTGCTCTCAGCAACACCACGGTATTTGTGACATGGCCATATTGATACGTGATGTACTGTCAGTCATTTTATAGCCAGCTTTGCGTTTGCTCTATGGGAGCATTTTTCTTTGAAAGTGAATTATGTCCTTTTGAGTAATCTCAGTTCACTGAAGATTTGTGAACGTTGCTTTGACCATTTCCAGTTGCCTTATCTGGGGAGGAGAACCCTGACAATAAAGTTGCATTTTAGAGTTGGAGGTAAGGAGTATTTTTCCTTTATTCTCTATCAGCCTAACTTTCAACTGTCTTGTATGACTGGAAACTGGACCTGTGGGTCTGTGGTTTCCTCTTGTTGGTGTGCAAGCTCTCTTAAATGGATTGGTCAGAGGACGCCCAGGCAGGACCAGTTTCTACAGAAAAGCAGTCTGGTCTCTTACCAGTGCCTTGTCTTCCTTAGGAATTAGGCAGCGCTCCTACACTTACATACCTTTGCTAGTTGAAATCCTGATGTTTCCCAGCGCTGCTTTTTGCAGTGTGGAAGTAGTATTTAGCCTTAGTATTCAAAATACTCAGCAAAGTTAACACATCACCATGCGTTCAGATTTTGGATTGTTTCCTTGCCTTTCAAGAGAAGTAAGTCAGAGAAGTTAATCTCTGATCTTGCAGAGAAAGGGTTTTGCACAATCAATATGAAGCGATTACTCAGTTACTGGTGGGCTTGTGAGCGTTTGGCATTGTGTGAATGAGGCAGAGGTACACTCTGCTCAAGTGCCGAGGCACTGCCAGAGCTTAACCTGTCTCTTTGCCTAAATTATGTTTCAAGTCTGCTTTGTGTGGTGCGCGGTTGAGGTCAGGCTGCCTAATGAAATATTGGCAAAGACATTTCACCTACTGACTCCTTTTATTCCTGGTTTATTGGGCAGGAGTCAGTTCTTGAAAACTGACTGTTTGACCACCACAAGTTCTTGCGTTGCGATGCCATAAGAATTGGAAATACCAGCTTAGATGTCAGTGAGTGACACAGTATTGTAAATTAGATATCTGTCTCTTTCTAAGGGGAAATGGTAAAACAGTTCATCTGCTGCTGAGATAATATTGGAAGGAATTGGGCTTCTCGGTGATCCTCATAGTGACTTTTTACTTAAGAGTTATTTGGATATAGATGATGCAGGACACAAGCTGCCAATCTGAGCATCCCCATCCCTCAGCAACAGTGAGCACTGTTGCCTCTTTTTGCTAGAGTGATTTCCTAAGTGCATCACAGCATTCCTCTATCCTTCCTTCCTCAAACCCCAGTTTTATGCAAGCAATAACAAAAACATACCTGATGCTTAACTTTACTTCCACTGGTAAGTTGAAAAGGGAAACAGTCTCTTGTCTTGTCATTTGTTTCTGAAGGCAACTAATTCAAGGGATATAGTAAGTACCAGGAAGTCTGTTTTCTATTTGAAATACATGTGATTGAGTTTGGTTATACTCACCTTCCTTGAGAAAGATGGTGATATGGCAGTGTTAAACTCAGAAGCTGTTTTACTAACCTTCAGTTGTTCAACTTGAGTAAGATTTCAGGCATGTGCCTGACAGCTCACCAGCTTTCCAGAAATAGCCTGTTCTCCGAAGGGAAGTTGGCAGGTTTGCTTGCCCCATCAAATATTAAATTAATCTCTTATTACAGTGCAGCTATGAAGTGTGTTGGCATCTCAGCCATGCACCAAAAATAATGCCTATGTTTTTGAACCAGAAGGTTTTGGAGTAAAGTTAAATAATTTAATTTCTATGAGCACTAGCCCAGTGGAAGAGTAAAGTAATGCCATCTCTTTTTATTGGGTGTGGGAATGTATAGATGTATAGAAAATAGGAGTAGATAAGACCGTATACTACTGGGTATTGTAATTTCTGTGAGTTTGTTGCTCTGGATGCATGTGGGCACTTTTTATGGAACAGGTTTAGTTTATGTGCTGAATCATCAGAACTTGGCACTAACCAGTGCCTGATACTTGAAGGAGAAACTCCTGTTGAGTAACCAACAAAATAGTTGGGTACACAGTCTTAAATCTTCCATCTGTGATCTATCAGCAACTTACTTTCTCTAATATGGTGGTGATATACTGGATATGTAATAACATGGGACTCAACAGAAGTTTTTAGAGTGCTCTCCACATTAGACGCACCAGCAAGGTTATATGGCAAGGAGATTAGAATTTTCTGCTGCTCAGATCTAGCACTCACAAAATTGGATCTCTGTTTAGATAAATAGGTGGAAGAATGTCCTAAAATGGGGAAGACATAGGTCATGTGTAATGTGGTACTGTTACAGCAAACTTGTTCCTACCCTGAGTGGTCAGGATGTCTGCCATTTTAGGACACATCCTCTGTGGGTTTGGTTATCTGTATTTTTATGTATATATATATATATATTCATTGAAATTCCTCATCTGAATTTCCTAAGAACTGCTAGACATTCTAATGTAAGATATTTATCTTAAGCTTTTTACTACAGACTGCTATGGATCTTGGTGAGAGCCTTCTTTGCCAGTTGTTACTCAAAATGATCCCAGTGATATTAATCTTTGCAGGCTTCATGAATCAACAGAAGCATCACCCTGTAGGGTTTTAAATTGACAGAACAATCATGATGTATTTTACAGAGACTAATCTGGCATAATTGAATTTCAGATATTTAGCAGGACCAACGCCCTTCCGCTCCCATACAGCTGAAACAAAGTTCTCAGAGGAATCCAGCAGATGCTTGCTGCTCTGTGCCTACCTTGTGAACAACAGGATGCTACTTGCACAACTATCTTTTCCCAGTAATTTCTTTAGTTTTTAACATGTGGTTGTCATGTCTTTTGTTTTACTAGATTAGTGGTAGTAATGGCTTCAGGAAGAGCTTGTGTCGTTCATGTTGTTAATATCTGCTCAATGAGTCTTTCCTAGATATACCTATGTACAACCTGTGATGTGAAACAAGCAGAACTGTAAAAGGTGACAAGTGTTAATATTGAAATACATTGTGGTTGCCAATTGTGGTAGTGTGTGTCTAGGGTTTGTTTTGTTTTTTTCTTGAGTAGTTTTATAACTCTTTCAAGAACTTTTGAATTGCTTATAGCAAGTTGTAATGAAGCTTCAATAATTTATTATTCTGGACAACAAAAGGAATACTGAACTGTTTTAAGATCATTTACACTGATAATTAGTTGTTGCATGTTCAAATTTATTAAAGGTCTATTAATCTCTTTCTCTAGATCAATTTCTTGATGAGCTGCAGCTGAAATATTTAACACTTCACACTCATGCCACTGGAGATGGAGCCCAAAGCCAATAACCTCGTTTTTGGGTGTCAGCGAAGCTCAACCTCTGATGATGACTCTGGCTGTGCCTTGGAGGAATATGCTTGGGTTCCCCCAGGCCTCAGACCAGAGCAGGTACCAACTATACTTCTCCATTTTAAAAATAAG
Organism: Pipra filicauda; assembly: GCF_003945595.2. Classification (NCBI taxonomy): domain Eukaryota; kingdom Metazoa; phylum Chordata; class Aves; order Passeriformes; family Pipridae; genus Pipra; species Pipra filicauda. The sequence goes on from NW_024104543.1 coordinate 784,387, forward strand.
CCTCATAAGGACTGTCTGAGGGAGTGATGTGCTGCCTCTACAAGTGTAATGAAATTCTTATAATGTATAAAACTTTAATTCATATAGAACTTTTCACTTCTTTTTTTGTTTGTTTCCTGTTCCAATGAGGCTGTGTGTAGGGAGCTTAAAATCCTCAACCCTGAGGAGTTTTATGTTCCAAAGAACAGTTCCCAGTCAAGGTTTTTCACTAAGTATGTGCTGCAGAGATATGTATTATCAAGTCTAAAAGTAGCACAGAAATGTGCTTTTTCTTTGAAAGTAGTTATTAGGTTAAATTAAAGCTTATGGCATACCTCATGGCATTGTGCTCTTTGGCCAAGTACTTCATTGCACTTGGCAAATTAGGCATTTGACATCTAGAACGTGGATGATACTACAGCACACGTAAATGCAAGTGTTCTATCACTGTGACAAATAATAACATATTTTACACTTGTTTAAATAGTTGTATGGCTGTCATTTGTCCCTGCTAGGATTCCTCTTGCATGGTGTCTGGAGCTGACATTCATGGGTTGGCTGTGCTGTTCCTTCCCCTCTCCTCATTACCCTTTTTTTTTGTATAACATCACAGTAATGGAAATAAAAGTGAAATTATTTATGAGCAAGTTTCTGTGGGAGATCAAAATGAGCCTCTCGTGGTTTTCATTTACTTGATGATATTGTAACTGTGCTTAAGCTGTGTGCTTGCTAATATCCAGAACTCAGACTTTAGTATTAAATGGCCAGGGTGGCTTTGCAACATCTGCTAAAGGAGGCAGAGCAATCCTGGCAAGCTTATACAGTTCGTAGTTAAAAAAAGTGCAGAAGATGTCTCCTTTTTGCAATGCAGAGATTTTCTTAATAGCGAGTTTAGTAACAAGTCAGCAGGAATTGCAAATAATGGGCTATTTTTAGGGCAACTCTTTTTATCACTTATTTAAGCATCTATAAGAATCCTGATGAATCAGACCTTAAGGCAAACAGCAAGCTAACATTCTGCCAGAACAATTAAATGCCCTAAAATATCCTCATAATCTCAGCTAGCTCAAACTCCCTGAAGATTTTTTTTTCCAAGACAAATTACTTACTTTGAGAACAGTGCAATAAACTTGAGAAAAGGGCAGAAAGTATCTTTAAAGCTTCACTTCTTGCTGCATGTTATCTTTTTCCAGAGCTTTTTGAAATACAGTTAGTAGCAAGTGGGCTTACAGTAAACTTCAGTTGGTTTAAGTTTTGGTTAAATGAAGACTAAGTCATGTTTTGTACAGCCTGTCTCTAATAATTTTGATTGCTTTCTGGCTTAAGTGACAGATTACTGCTTCTTTTTCTGTCTTGAACAATAATAAGCTGTTTACCTGAGCATTATCTAAATCTGGATGGCAAGTAATATTTTTCCCAATAGCAAAACTTACAGCTCCAGGTCTCATGACAAGCTGGAAGCTGCATAGGAAAAACAATAAATCTGTAGCTGTTCCACAAAAATATTTTTTGCCATTGGGCTTTGTCATAGTGTTCATTACAGCTTTCCTGTCATAATATTCTTCTGAAAAAAAAAAAAAGAGTGAAGATTGATACAAAAACATTCATCCCGTGAAAATTCCATGGTTAACTTGCACTTGATTGAAATGTGGCTGGATCCAGCCTCCTCCCAAGGGAAGGATGTTTCCACCTTCTTACCAAAGCCCACATGGAAGCAATGAAAGCCGATGCTTTGGGTGAACCTGGTCAGCAGGAGACTACAAAACAGCTTTTGTCTCAACAATGTGTAAAATGCAGAGAGCAAATTAAATTTGTTTATATAGTGGCTGTTTTCTGGAAAGCTTCATGCCTTGTGTGGTAAATTACAGAGGGAAACTTGGAATTTCCACAGAGTTGTTGACCAGCCCTAAAGGGGGTGGGAATAATGAGAACATTAAATGTGCATAATTTATGATACCCCCCTAATTGTCACTGCAAATTGCATTCCAGAAAAGCAATTCAGCAGCTGGGTGCTAGTTTTATCAGAGACAATTCAGGTTTGCTGAGCTGGTTTATTTGGGTCTCGTATTTTCAGCAAAAACCCTGTCATAGGTCTAATGTAGCGTGACCTCCTTCCTTCATAAATGAGACCTGAGATAAAACAGTAGGTAAAAGATGCTGGCAGTGCTTGGGTGATGCATCTCCCTTGGACTGAACTCTGTGTTTCTCCTGGTCAGGTCCAGCTGTATTTCGCCTGCTTGCCAGAGGAGAAGGTCCCTTACGTTAACAGTCCTGGAGAGAAACACCGGATTAAACAACTTCTCTATCAGCTGCCACCCCATGATAATGAGGTAAATACAGAATTTAGGATGAACCATCAGGGCTTGGGGTCTCCTTGCCAGCTTTTACATGGAGAATTACCTGCCTGTGTATTTATTACAAGCCTAAACCGTGGCCTGCAGTGGCATCTGAGCTATAAAGCAGCATGGTGTGTACACTGAGTCCATTGTTCAGCTGTCCGCTTGGCCTGTGTGCAGATAAGAGCTGTCTGGAAGGACACTGCTTCTGCTTGTTAGGGAGGTTGGTGTCACTGCAATAAACTTAATACAAGTTGGTTTTATAGTGTTTGCAGCCACCCACCAATTACCAGGAACCTACAAATTCCTGAAATTGCATTGTAGCGCACAAAAAAGGATGCTTTGTGATAGTAAAAGGTTTGCATCTCAGTTATGCAGCGTAATTTGGAGTAGAAGTGGAAATAACAAACAAGCTCTTTGTAAGGAAAGGGGCGTGGATGTCAATACTTAAGATCTTGTGTCTACTGCAATACTTAGTTGTGGGCACTTAACCATAAATCTAAAAGACAATGTTACGGCTGATTTGGGTTCATTCCATTGTTTTAGGATAGCAGCAGATTTTGGGTTGACTTTTAAAAATCTTTTTTCTTTCCTAAACAACTCCTTAGTTTAGTATGGTGGGTTTTTTTATCTCTAATGCAAAATCTCTCTCCATACTCCTTTTGTGTTATGCCATATTACCTAAATATTAAGATGGCAGAGAAGGCAAGTTGGAAAAGTTTAATGATGAGTGGCAGCAGGCCTGATGAATTCCTTGCATATATGCACTTACTTATTAATGTGTTACTTTAAAGGCTCAGTGTATAAAATAAGTTCTCTTGTGTTTTCACTGGAAGGTGAGATACTGCCAGTCTTTAAGTGAAGAAGAAAAGAAGGAACTGCAGATATTCAGTTCTCAGCGCAAAAAGGAGGCACTTGGCCGAGGCACTATTAAACTACTCTCAAGAGCAGTGATGCATGCAGTTTGTGAACAGGTAATACTCCTAGTGCCACAAGCTGACTACCAGGCTGAATAATCTAAAACTACAGTATCTCAGTATTAAAATTTAAGCTTATCTCTGTCTATATCTGAAAACAACAACAAAACCAAAAAAAAGGATTTTTGGAAGCTGCATGGAAGAAGAAAGAAGGTAGTGCTTGCTTAAGCAAAACACAACCTTTGATACTGGGAATGAACTGAGTCTTTGATGTATTTCCTACTCAAAAAAAACCCCTAATGCTGACTCATACTAAAGTAATGACAAATGAAAAACAGACATATGCTTTAAAATGTTATTTTGTATAAAACAAACTTATATTCACAAAAGGTTCATTGAGACACAGTTTGTCTAGACCAAAATTGATAACAATTTTTCCCTCTTGTCAGAATTTTTAACTTAGTTTAAACGCAAGAAGCTAGTAGTTTGGGATGGGAACTGTATTCACTTTCTGCGTTTGTTCCTAGTGTGGTACAAAAATAAACGGCGGTGAGGTTGCAGTTTTTGCCTCGAGAGCCGGGCCTGGTGTGTGCTGGCATCCCTCGTGTTTTGTGTGCTTCACATGCAATGAGCTGCTTGTTGACCTTATCTACTTCTACCAAGATGGAAAAATTCACTGTGGCAGACACCATGCTGAACTTCTCAAACCTCGATGTTCAGCCTGTGATGAGGTAAATAATTCACATTTTACAGCCAATCTACACTCCTGTTGTTCAGTTAAGAAACTGCAGTTGGGAAATTCCTAACTTCAAATGCAGTCACTTAAGAAGTCAGGACTCTGCTGCATAGATGTGTCTGGAGGCTGAGGGGCATTTAATTTCTTGTCAAATTGGCAATATTACAAGCAATATGATGGTCTTTAGAAGGCACAAACCTGTTTGTGTTTAGAGTTGAACCTTGTAGATCAAATAAGAAAAAGTATCTGTACAAATATTCCAAAATATCATCCTTATAGAGGCCTCTTTAATGGTTGAATTCTTAGGTTCCTTTTTTTTTTTTTTTTTGCTTTAAAATGTGCTGGTTTTCTTTTTTTTTTTTTTTGTTATAGAAAAGGTTGGAATGCCACAATTGCTGTGGGAGGTCGTTGTTTCTATCTTTGTATGCAAAAGGCAGCTAAATAAAAATAAACTTAGTGTATGAACTGCAGAGCTAGGATATTTTACATGCTCGGGTTTTGGCCACTTAACTAAAAGTATACATTTTATTTCTGAACAGATAATTTTTGCTGATGAGTGTACAGAAGCTGAAGGTCGCCACTGGCACATGAAGCACTTCTGTTGCCTTGAGTGTGAAACAATCCTGGGTGGACAGAGATACATCATGAAGGATGGGCGACCGTTCTGCTGTAACTGTTTTGAATCTCTCTATGCAGAATACTGTGAGACCTGTGGGGAACATATTGGTAAGTCCTTTTTAAGCATTAAAGTTACAAATTAAGGGAAAGGGAAAGCCAATTTATGAACTGATTTCACGTTCCAGAAGCATGAATTCTGCAAGTAATTTTTTAGAGAAACCCAAAGCACTGCTTTTTCTCCCTTTCTAGGTGTTGACCATGCTCAGATGACCTATGATGGACAGCACTGGCACGCCACAGAAGCTTGCTTTTCTTGTGCTCAGTGCAAGACCTCTTTGCTTGGCTGCCCTTTCCTTCCAAAGCAAGGGCAGATTTATTGTTCAAAAACCTGCAGCTTGGGAGAGGATGTTCATGCCTCCGACTCTTCTGATTCTGCGTTTCAGTCAGCTCGATCCAGAGATTCCAGGAGGAGTGTCCGCATGGGAAAAAGCAGCCGGTCAGCTGACCAGTGCCGTCAGTCTCTCCTCCTGTCACCAGCTGTCAATTACAAATTTCCTGGCCTTTCAGACAATGCTGATGATACTCTCTCTCGTAAGTTGGATGATTTAAGCCTTTCAAGGGAAGAGGCAAGCTTCGTTAATGAAGATTTCTGGAAAGGAAGAGTAGAGCAAGAAATGCCTGAAGACCCTGAAGAATGGGCAGAACATGAAGATTACATGACTCAACTTCTTCTGAAGTTTGGTGATAAAAGCCTTTTCCAGCAGCCCGCTGAAGTAGACATTAGATCAAGTGAACACTGGATTTCTGACAGCATGGTCAAGAGCAAGTTGGACTTGAAAAAAAATAATCCAAGCCTAGCAAGTAAGAAGTATCAATCAGACATGTACTGGGCCCAGTCACAAGATGGTTTGGGAGACTCTGCATATGGCAGCCACCCAGGCCCTGCCAGCAGCAGGAAGATCCAGGAGCTAGACATGGAACATGGGGCATCAGGATACAAACACGACCAAACACCGTGGTATGGAGGTTCACTCGAATGTTTGTCTGACTTGAAACAGCAAGAACAAAGTGTTCGAGACTCAATGGATTCCTTGGCTTTGTCTAACATAACAGGTAATGGGGAAATAAATGAATGGTTTTGATGGAGAGGTCAACCAAAGTATGAGTGTTAGAGTATTTTCAACAAAGATTTTTCATTTCTGTGATTTCTAAAAAGCTTTAGTAGTAGGAGATGCATGTAAAGTAGGCAACAGCTTTAATCAAGCACATCTTTAGTGAAATATGTTTCTGCTACTAAAATTCTTTTAGACTCTTCTCCTTTCCTTTTGAATTCTCTTTTCTTTGTCAGAGTAAGAATGGTCTTAAACTGTGCATTTGTTATATACAAATCACCACTTTAAGCAAATGACAATTTATTTTTGCCATACCTTAAGTACAAAAAGTTGCATTATATATTAGGATAACATTAAAGATAATCTGCAAAACACTTTAGATAATTTCCTGATTTGCTTGTAAAAATATGTAGGAAGTCTGAAAGGATGGTAAATTTCTTAGCCTTAGGAAATTAGGTTTATGAGATTATCTTTCTCCATTGACTAAAAGGAAACTGGTAATCCGCTTTTGTGAATCTCCTTGTCAAACGTGATTGTCAAAAGTTACCCAAAGGGATAAAGTGCATGTTAACCTTCCTTTCCTATTTCCCTACAAAACCCCCAAACCTGGGAGTTAGAGACCCATTTTAAAAGTTGTTCAATCATCTTCTCCATTCTTTTCCTCCTGTAACCTGAATTACTGCAACTACTCGTGTAGCTCAGGCCCAACCACAGGCTGGCTGCATTTGCCAAGCAGTAATGAAGGAACTGAGGAGGGGAGGTTGTTTCAGGGAGCACAGGAGGAGAATGAACTAGAGGTGTTGCACCTGGGACCATCACAGGGCACGTGACACTGCTGTGGGAATGAAGGGTCAGTAGACACAAATGTGGAGTACACCAGGCCAGCTTATTGTTGATGCTTTTTGGAGGGTAAGGATCCTTCTTTGCAAGGCAGTAAAGCTTGGCTTTCCTGTAGCACCAGCTGGAACATGAATTTGGCAGTACCAGAAACATGAATTATTTTAGCCCTAAAAACGGCAAGCATAGACTGCAGAATAATTTTAAATAATCCTTTTTTCTTAAAGGCCTAGCTGTATTCATGTTTCAAAATTTTAAACTAATAGAATTTCTGCTCTTGATGTCCTCATGAACTAATTCTTTGGTAATCAGAGCTAATATTTAAATGTTTTAAGTCAAAACAAAGTTTAATCTTCTGTGAAGCTAGTCCTTTAGTTCTGAATAGTTCCGAAAGGTCTGCTTTGCTGACAAGAAGCATTTTATATTTTGTTATAATACTTGTCTCCATCATGCTTCTCTCATTTCCTTTTCTTCCTTTTTCCCCACAGGGGCTTCAATGGACGGAGAAGGCAAACCACGGCCATCTCTCTACTCTTTGCAAACTTTCCAAGAGCTGGATGTGGAGGACTGTGAGAAGATGAGCAACATGGGAACTCTAAATTCTTCAATGCTCCACCGGAGCACAGAGTCCTTGAAGAGTCTGAGCTCAGAGTTGTGTCAGGAAAAAGTCTTGCCAGAGGAAAAGCCAGTCCATATGCCTGTACTGAGAAGATCTAAATCCCAGTCTAGACCACAGCAAGTGAAGTTTTCAGATGATGTCATTGATAATGGAAGTTATGAGAATCTTGAAATACGTCAGCCTCCAATGAGTGAAAGGACTCGTAGGCGTGTTTACCATTTTGAAGAACGTGGAAATCGGCCTTCTCACCATCGCAGAAGAAGTAGGAAGTCTCGTTCAGATAACGCACTTAACTTGGCCACAGAAAGAAGAAGCTCTCCGAGAGAGAGATTTCGTTATTACTCCCCTCAGGATCATGAAAAATTTATTCAGAATAGGAGCTCACGTGAGCTTCGGGCATTTATTCAAAATTCAGAGCTGTATGGACAATATGCCCATACTAGGTCTGACTATGCACTGAGGAATCAGGTGGTTGATAAGTTTTTTGGACTATATGGTGATGAAGATGACTCCTGGTGTTCAACTTCATCCTCATCATCCGATTCTGAAGAGGAAGGATATTTTCTAGGACAGCCAATTCCACAACCACGGTCACTGAGATATCCATACTATACAGATGATCTTTCTGGTCCAACTACTGCGTTATCTACTTCTCAGTTTGGACAAAGGACAACCAAATCAAAGAAGAAGAGGGGACACAAAGGAAAAAATTGCATTATTTCTTAATTAATTCTTAATATTTCTTAATTGGGAAGACCAGTCAACTCTGTAGCTACAGTATGAACCACATCTTTTTATATTAATAATTGTACTTAGGCAAGTTGCTAAAGTTCTTAATGCTTTGCCATTGTAAATGATAACCCTGCCAGAGTTTACATTGTACAAGTAACATTCAGAAATGTCCCCACACCAAATGATCTGCTCAGATACTGCTAGGTTTACATACTGTGTTTCAGCTGTCAAAATACTGTTACTGCAGTTCTTGATAGAGACTTTTTGTAGACATTTTATTTTATGCTCGCTATTCACCTACACTGAATTATCTGAGAGAGGATTCAACAAAGATAAGTAAATAAAAATGTCAGTCCTGTGCTGTAGCTATATCCACACAGGTGATCTTTGACTTTTTCCTCTTGCTGCCAAGAATAAGAAGGCTCTATGCTGTGTCTTTTCTTCACAGATAAAGCTCACTCTTCCTCTTTCAAGTTTCCACACAAAAACTGGAATTTTATTTTTTTTTAATTTGGGAAAACGCTCCTTAAAGAGGTAAAAATCAGAATGTGGGAGCTGAAATGCTTGAAGCCTTGATGTATCCTAGAGCAACAGTAAATGGTTTATACACTTAACTGTCATGGGTTTTCCTCCACAATTTTTTGAGAAAGTGTAAGGTGGTTGTTTTGGATTTTGGGGTTTTTTTGTGCCTGCTTAAATGAAGCTATTAATTCGGCTGCTGGAACTGGACTTAGCTGCCAATGAGTGGTGATGTTTCTTCTGTCGTGCCCCCCACCCCTCAGCAGTGAGAGAGGTAAAACTGCTGGAGTCCTTTGCTCAGGCATGTAACCCCATTTAAGTCAATGAATCTACTTACGTAACAAATATTTTCATAAGGGCTTAAAGGATTAGGCTCCAGAATTGTGTCTTTTCACATGCATTATCCAGGTTTTAAAATGTATTAGCTGCAATTCTAAGTCAAAAACATTGATATTTATAATGTAGTATTTCATAGGCTTAAATGTATTCATAATTTAACAGTGCAAATACTAATGTACATATTGTACAGTTAAAATTTTAAAATCTGAATATTTTTATATCCCTGAATTTGAAGAAGTTTGTTACAAGATCAAACTAGATTTGTTAAGGGTTTAACAGCAGCATTATGGATGAAATATTGCTTGTATTTTAGTCAGGGGGTTTAAGCTGAAAAATATTGAAAAATGTTCAGTGCAAAACAGCTTAATTTTGTCTACTAGGTATTAAAAGCTCTGTATGCATGGTGGGGCTATGTAAATACTCTCTATGGCCCTCTTAATCTTGCAAGTGTTATTTATGGGTCAAGCAAAATGTAAACTATATAAATGTAAAAACCACACAAGCCTGGAATATATCAGTACAACCAGTATGCAACTCCTGTGGATGTGGATTTTATTATTATTGTTCCCCCTCCTTTCCCAAAAATAATTTCTGAAGTTCACCTACATAAAGGAAGAGAGATACTGGGTGGTTAGAGAAGGCAAGCTGGCAAAAACTATAACCTTGTAGGTGATCTCAAAAGTTCCCTTGAACTGAGATGTGGAGCAGGAGCTACTTTAAGTTATAATAAACTTCTTCCACTGTTTTAAATAAAGGGCAGAAATTTGTTAACAGTGACATCCACTAATTAAGATAGTAAATGCTAAAGCCATTGGCTTTCTGACCACCTGAAGAAAGGAAATGAATAAAATAGTAGATGCTTCTTACCAGAAAAATGTGTCAAATCAAACTTCCCCCTTCCCCTACAGAAGCTTCTGGCCTGAAAGTTTCTCTCCGGTGTTAGGATAAATTGTTGAGAAGGGGTGGGGGAAGCCTAAAAATTGGATTTTAGATTTCTAATGTGGCTCAAACTGCCACAAATTTTTGCCCTTCTTGAGGATATAGAAGTTGTAAATAAAAGCAGCTAAAAGTAAGGAATGGGTACATGGGCAGCAAAGAAAATGAAGCTATTGCGAAGGCTAAATCGGACTAGCAGTTACTTGCTTGTATTTTTCAGGGTAAAATGAGTAACAGATCCTTTACTCCCAGAAGTGGTACTCACCGTGTAAGTCACTTTTCTAGTACAAACAAGTCTTGTGTATGTGAAAGCTGATCAAAGCAATGCGCTGTTCCGTCGCATGGGCCGACGGGCACCTTGTGGGATGGTTCCAGCTGGCAGGCTCTGCCCTGGCTCAGGCACCACATGCTTTACAGCCACCAGACTGCCAGGAGTTACAGGGCATGAGGAGAGATGTTGACTTCTTAATACCTTCCCCAAGATGCTCCAACAATGATTAGGACCTTCCCTTCTTGCCTGCATTTCCAAAAATGGGAAACCAGGGTCCTCAAAACCAAAATGGTGTAACCGCTACTGCTGTGTCCTTTGTTGGACCAAGTAACTGTCTCATGGAGAAATGTCTCCACCGGTATTTCTTCTGATCTTACATCACCTCCTGAGATGCAGCATATGTACTCTCCCAAATGGCGATGTCTTATGGAATATTAGATGATAAAAGTTTTCCATAGATTGCTAGTTGCTTCTTAATACTTTCTTCAAGAAAAAAATTTAAGATGACTATACAACACAAGACTCAGATACAGTCACCAAAGCTCTAAAATGTGGGTTGTGTTATTAGACCTATATTCCAAGTGCCTCATAGGCATCCATGTCACACAGCTGCTCACTCACTATCCCTAGTGGGGGGGGAGAGAAGAATAAAAGAAAACTCATGGGCTGAGTTAAAGACAGTTTAATAGGCAAAAAACAAACACAAAAAAACCAACCAACACCCTGAAGTGATACCAAAAAAACCCCAGTAGCTCACCACTAGCCACATAATACCCAGTCTATCCCTGAACAACAGCAGCCCTGGCAAACTCTTCACCCCCGCCCCCAGCTTCATACGTTGAGCATGATGCCGTATGGTCTGGAATATCCTTGTGGTCACTTGAGGTCAGCTGTGTTCATTTCCCACTTCTTGTGCACCCCCAGCCTCCTCACCGGTGGGGTGGGGTGAGAGGCAGAAAAGGCCTTAACTCTGTGTAAGCTCTGCGCAGCAGTAGCTAAAACATCCCTTTGTTATCAACAGCTTCCGTCAGAAACCCAAAGCACGGCACCACTACACCAGCTAATACTTTAATATCCATAGTGGTTTTGTTGCCGATTTTCACCCCTACTGCTTACATTGTCATTCAAAGCTGCAAACTCACTCAAGTGAGGTTACAGAACCATTTAGAACCATTCCAGCCTCGGCAGATAGCACTGAATTTCCATACTCCTTTCCTTCAATTTCCACCTCCTTTCTTACTCTTTTATGAGATCTGCACATTATCAAGTGCAAGGAGTAACTTCCATTTTCAGTAGCTCTTACAGCAACAAAGAAATCAAATTCCTCCATCACAACATGTTTCCTTTCACCAGTGCTCTTCCTACCACTTTCCAGGAGCCCCACTGAGGCTGTTCTCTAGACCAGAGACAATTTTTTTTTATATTGATCTGAAATAAATCTGAACTACATGCTTGTTCTAAAGGAAGCAAGACTAAAAGCCATCCTTCTTCGTTAAGTTAAGGAACTGGCATAGTATATTTTACTTACATCAACAGGAAGCATACATCCCAAAAGGTTAAATGTGAACATTCAACACAATGTCAAGTATTAAATGGAAAATCAGTAACCTATCCCTTATGAATGCAAATGAAACCTTTCACAGAAATAGCAGTTAAAAAAATTAAAGACTCCTTAGTTCATGAGTAAAATTTAATCAATTTTTTCAAAATAGTCAGATTAAGCAAAGGACAATATAACAAACTTTTGAAAGATCTTACTGACCTGTTAGCTAATATAAAATACTCAAGAATACTGGCCAACAGGTCAGGCTCAAAGAATTATAGTAAAAGGGCCAATGCTCTTTAATGTTTTTATAAATGGTAAAGAGAGGAGTCAAATGTACATTAAGTAAGTTTGCTAACAACACTAAATTGAGAGGAGCTGTGGATTCCCTCAAGGGTAGAGAGGCCCTGCACAGAGATCTAGATAAACTAGCAAACTGGGCAATCACCAGCTGCATGACGTTTAACAAGAGCAAGTGCCAGATTCTCCACCTGGGACAAGGGTAGTTCTGATTATACATACAAATTAGAGAATGAGAAGCTGGAGAGCAGCCCTGCAAAAGGGCCATGGAGGTCCTGGTCAAAGGCAAGTTGACTATGAGTCAGCAGTGCCCTGGCAGCCAGGAGGGCCAACCATATCCTGGGGGCATCAGGCAAAGCATCACCAGCTGGTTGAGGAAAGGGATCGTCCCACTCTGCTCTGCACTGGTGTGGCCTCACCTTGAATATTGTGTGCAGTTTTAGGCACCACAATATAGGAAAGAGATTAGGCTATTAGAGGAGGAGCCTGGAGAAGACTGAGGGGAGACCTCATTAAAATCTACAACTTCAAGATGGGTAGTGGAGGGGGAAGTGCTGATCTCTCTGGTGACCAGTAACAGGACACAAGGAAATGGAATGAAGCTGCATCAGGGGAAGTTCAGGTTGTACATGAGGAAAAGGTTCTTCACTGAGAGGGTGGTCAGTCACTGTCACAGACTCCCCAGGGAAGTGGTCATGGCCTCAAGCTGCCAGAGCTTGGATGATGCTCCTAGTCATGTGGTTCAGTTTTAGGTAGTTCTGCGAGTAGCAGAGAGTTGGACTCAATGATCTTTACTGTTCCTTTCCAACTTGAGATATTCTATCACCGTAAGCTTAGGTCTTACTTAAGAGAAAAGCACTTGAAAATTCAGATACTTTTATCATGGTAAATTTAATAAGGCTTCTAACAAAGGAAACTCCTAACAAACTGTACAGTAACAATGGAGATTTTTAATCAAAAATATATTACACACAATTTCAGTATTTTTCCATTAGCATTTCTAACCCAAAGCAGAAACTCTGATGTAACACCCCAAAGGTTCTCTGTCCTGTAGACAAGTAGTGAAGTGCTGTAGTTATGCTTCTGCATCAGAGAAAACTTTGCCTGTGGTTCAAAACTGATCTTGGTAAAACAGATTGCCAGAAGGGGTGTGTCAGGTCTCACTACTGTGTCACAACAGGTTGCCTCTCTTCCCCTCTCTCCCTCACCAAATTAGCATCCTGTAAGGCCCATGAGCTGATTCCCACTACTGTGCAATTCACACAGTCCCAGGTGCCAACAAGAGTACTTGCAGGTCATCTCCTCTGAGCAATGGGAACTCTTAGAAACCAACAAAAGCCAACTGCAAAACTGCACCCTACTGACATGAGAACTAACCAGGCATCTCAGGAATCTCATGCAACGAATACTTAATACACCATAGGGAGATTTGCGTGTGCAAGATGCTGTGACACATTCAGTACCCTGTACGTGCAAAATCAATGCTATTTCATTTATGTTTCTGCACCCCATTCTGATGAAATCTGGAAATGGTGAGTTTGGTCATTAGTCCTTTTAGAGTTTCACATGTTCCTAAATGCAAATGTAGAGAAAACAATCATACTTATACTTACCTCTTTGTGATTATGACTCAAATTATGCCTTTTCTAAAATGTTCATAAAAAACAGTATCTTAATGCATTCAATAGTCAGGATTCCACAAACGAGTCCCGAATATTTTTCACTGGCAGTCTCTTGACTTTCCTCAATCACTGTTCCCAAAATACAAGTTGCTCTATCACATAAAAAAAAGTGGTCCCAGAATCACCTAGGTTTGAAATGATAGTCAATTTGGGGCCTGAGGGATCAACTTTGTTTTACACCTAATCCAAAGCTACCTGGGGTTACTAAAGAGATGGTACTGCTTGCTTTCCTTTCCCATCTTTGCCACCCCAATTCCTGCTCCTTCTTGAAGTCGGAAATAAAGATTACACACAGCCTCGTTATTGTTAAAACTGATGGGTGAAAAGTGGTGAGAAGGTGTAAGGGGGGAGAGGAACAGAGTAGGAAAAGGGAACTTTCCCTGCTCAGTGGCTGCCTGCAGTTACATTCTGTATGGTGTAGTCAAAAACACAGCAAATACAAACAGTAAAAAAAATTAGAATCCATCCTACATAATACTGCTTACTAGTAATGAGTCCTGATAGGGAAAACACCAAAATTTAAAAGGCATTTGCAGAATGCACAGTTATAAAAAAATACAGCACTTCTTATATTAAGCAGTTAGAGTTGCTCTAGCAGTCAGAGTTAACCTCTTGTGTAATTTTACAGAATTAATCTGAATTTTTAAATTAAACCAAAACAGATTATTTAAATCATAATTGTGACCAATTTTGCAAGTCTTCCTTTCCTATAGTATATATGAAAACCAGACATATTTCTGCATATGTTGACAAATGAGAGCTGTGTCTTATTATTTTAATAAAAAATACAATGTTTGAAGTTACACTTATAAGCATCAAAACATAAGAGTGCATACATCAGACTGAACAATTTTTACAAGCTAACAGTGTAAAGGTTTCAAAAATAGTTTATTGCTTTACAACATTTTTCAAAAGAACGTTCTTTAAAAGGAATATATGTCAACAAGGACAGGTAGGAACAATACAATTGCGGAGACCACAGTGAACAAGGGAACAGCCACCTGAGCTACCTCGAAGGAGCACAGCCTTGGGTTCATATCTCCAAAAAGATCTCATCTTTCCCTGCACAAAGCAGATTTATATGCTATGGCATACACAATGAAGAGGATCTAAAAGCATATTTTTGACCTTAGTATGAGCCCTCTTTGAAGGATTCTGATAGATCTTGGTTGGCAGCATCGTACTGAGCAATGAAATGTTTGAGTTCTTCAATGCATCGCTCACCTATTTCATGCAAATTCTGCCTCAGGGCAAACTGAATGGACTTCTCTAATGATGGATCTTTATCAATTAGCATCTTCACTACCATGCCAAAGGTTTCACAGTCTTGTCTGTAGACCTAGAAACAACACATTTTACATTAAATGTAATGATGCCTTAAGCCCCTAATGGTTTTTTATTTTTCTAATATTTGTAAGAATTGTAAGTTTTAAAAAGCAGCAACCTTCCTCCCCCCACCCCTTGTCCCTTGTTCCTTTCCCTTGTTTACATTCCCTAACCCTCTTACCCCATTCTATACTCCCCATATCAAACCTACCCCTGAATTCAGTGGCAATGTTTTGTCTTTTGTCAAGGCAAGACCTAGACTGTTTAGAGAACAGCAGATCAGGGCCTGAATAACAAAACGGAGTCAAGAATTAGGTAACTATGTACCCTTTGTGCTCTGAGGATGATGAGAATGATGAAGTAGGTGGTCCCAAAAAGTCCCCAGACCCAATTCTAAGGAGGTGGGCCCGGGGCAGACCAGAGGAAGGGCCGCAGGGTGGACACATCTGGGATTGGATGGATAGTGTTATAAAATGTAACATCTCAGGCATGGCGGGTGCGCGTCGTATAACATCTTAGCCTTGGCAAATAAACCCGTTCTTATCTCACCCCTAATTAACTGCTCCGGAGATTTTTTTTCAGCACCAAAATACACAGGCAACAGTAAGACTCTTCACCTTAGCATACCAACAGCCTTCAGCAAATTAGATCCAAACCAAACAAGGAATATTGGATTTAGAGTGAGTTTCAACTGTAAAGCTTATTGGCATTTACCTCTCTTCTGACCTGTACTAATACAAATGTAACTAGCTCAGAACTATCTGGATACCAGAAATAACTTTTATTGGATGAAATGCCTTCAAAGGAGAGATTAAGTTCCTCTTGTAGAAATATTTAATAAATAATGGTAGAGCAAAGTGCAAATGCTAAACCAGATTTTCATTTCGATATATTTAAAATTAAACTGTGGCATGTCTAGCAATCTAATCTTTATACGAAGCATCAATAACTTAGTTTGTAATATTTCTTAATACTTTAAATACAAGGTGTGTTTAAATAATTCCACCAAATTTTGTTTGTTTGTTGGATATCTGTTTATTGTAAAAGTCCGTGATAAATATGACTTTGGGTGCACTGGTGATTCGATAACTAGGGAATAGAGAAATCCTGACAGTGCTTTACCTGAACCCATCTGACCTCATCCTGCAGGGAATGAGGAGTTTTCAAGTCAGTTATGCGCCACATTTGACGTGAAGGAACTTCTCATTATCACTGCAACTGTTTTTCTAACAAGCATCTGGCTGTGCTCTTAGGTGGTTTTCAAAGCAAGTCAGTGGCATTTCAAATTTGTTTTTTTCCAGATTCCAGCTAAGTTTATTAATCTAAACACCCAGAGAAAAAGGAATTTGTTGAAGTCTTCCAACTGCTAGGTGCAGTTCATTTTCACACCTCTTTGGCCAATTTCCATTTAGAAAATGCACTGTTTTTTTTGAATGAAGATAGTAAGTTTTCTATCTCCATATATTTTTTTTGAGGAAAATAAGCTAAAATGTTGATAACTCTTCAAAGTATGATTATCTCTTAGTATTCTAGACTTGTCTTAGAACTTGTTTTTCACAGAGATGTGTGACCCTTTCCTCCCACATTTACCTATATTGTGGATGCCAATGATACAACTGTATATAAGCAATTCCCCACTACTAAAAACAAAATTAAAAAAGAAAACACCCACCTCACCCCCAACCAAAACTCACCACACTATTGTATTCATAAGAACCAGTTTGAGGTCACCTCAAGCATATTCGTGTCAGAGGAGCAGTAAAAAAGCCCAACATTCTGCACACAAACTAAACTATTCTCAGAAAAACAATGATTAACATGATACCTTTAATAAAGACAGTTCTCAAACGTTTGAAAGCATATTCTATAAAAACAGTCTAAAACAAGACTCAAACACTGTTGACAAATGAAAGAAAACCTTTCAGAAGAAACTGATTTTCAATGGTGATTAAAAAATTAAAAAGAAGAGTGCAGCCCAAACCAAACTGGAGCTGAACATCTTCAGTGTGGAAATATTGTGCACATGGCATTTTTTTCAGAGAAGGCTTTGTGGTAACTTTTGGGTAACTTTTTTCTCTGACTCTTTCCAAAGAAAAAGCTCAGAAAGAATTGCTGTCTCTGATTAGTCATGTGACAGACAGATGGGATTTCGCTTTGGGTAACTCAGGCCTTTCAAGTACTTGCAGCATGCTTGCTAACACCTTCACAGGACGATTTCTGAAATGGTTTTTTCCCCACAGACATTATGCTTTGGGGGAAATAGATTTTTTTTTTCTTATTGCACATCTATTTGTCCTATTTTACCACCTTCAAAGTGGTCAGACCAAGGATGCGTGAATGATCTTCCACAAGTAAACAAACGTAGTAACTCTGAGTCTTCAGAGGACCCTGGCACTAACAGACAACACAGATGCATTGCCCCATCTTCTGCACAGGAAGGCACCCAAAGCTACAACTGAAGGAAATGCTCTACTTTTAACTGGTCTTCAAATGAATGGCAAATAGTACCATCTGCTATTTCTCTCACACACCACAAAGAACTAACCCACATGAAATTCTCTGACCTTTCGCATATAAATATTAGCTCAATCTAAGCATATTTTTCTTTCAAATTTTCACAAAAGAAGATTTGGAGAAGAATCAAAAGAGCCATTGTCACTGCATCTGGAGTCAGAAGTCACTTTGCTGTCACAACAATCTGGAAACTAAACACCTTCATACAAGAGATGAACATTTTCAATACTTTACGACAAAAGACTTTAAAAAAATAGAATTGACCTAAATTAGGAGAAGAGGGCGAAGGTGGAGCCGGAAGGCAGTTCTAACAACAGAAAACAAAGGAAACAGCTCAGCTCCTCTAACAATAATTGAGTAATTTTCCCTCAAGAAGTTTTCTGCCCCAGCTACTAATTCTGATCCTCCTGGTGCAATCTGCCTCCTTCCCAATTGTGCTGATAAACTTATTTGTATAGCTGCAACATAAATTGCATCACTGAGATTATCCCTTTTAAAATTACTTTCCCTCAATTAGTGTGATTCAATGATTCAATTCTAAAATCAGATGCATCAGCATAACTGAAACAACTGTGAGCCATGGTCTTAAAGTGAAAATAACTTCACAAACCAGTTTATATCTGAAGTCAGTGCACAACTACCAACCTTCAGAGAGAAGTTACTATGTCTTACAGAAAGAAACAGAGATTATCAATTACAAAAATATCAATACAGAAGATGTTAATTACAACTTAATGGTACAATCAACTATTTGAAAAATGTGTGAAAGCACTCAAAGCTCTTAAAAAAAAGAGGACAGTGGTATGACATTAAAATCCATCTTTACACAGAATACAAGGAGGTTATTTCTGGAGAATGAGCCGAGAATGTGATGCTTAAGAAAGGAAAAAAACTGCAGAAGAGACTCTAAACAAGCAAAAGAAGCTCTCTGTTGGAGAAAAATACTGAAAGAACTTGTGATCCAACAAGGTACAAAAATAACCCTATCTTTAAAATTGCAGCTGATACTGATTTTGATCTCAGACCATGGAAAGCTCATCTGTAAACATCTGGAACTAAAAGCTGAAAATTATATCATGTGTGGGGAAAGAAGAAATGTTTTTAAAATGAAAACCAAGAAAGGGAATGATACTAATGACATGATTATTCTGTCTAACATATGTCAGATAATCCGGACAACAGCTAGAGCCATAGGGTGATCATTTACTGAGCATACCTTTATTCTCTGACCTAAGCTACAGCACCAGCATAATTGAAAGAGTATGTACAACTTCAGTAAGCAGATGAAAGAGAAGTATAAACAGCTGTTCTGTTCCACAATACATAACTATATTTATTTTATATATACATACATGGTCTTGATTTTCCTATGAACCAGAAGTATTTAAGCTGAATTGAAGTTCTTTTTGAAGAGTTTTCCAAAATCAACACATCTGACATCTGTGAAGTCCGAGGATCACAAATATGCATACTTTTATATTATTCTCATGGAATTTTAGCTCTTTTTATTGTTACATGATAACAGCTTAGAAGCTCTGGCTGAGATCAACTATTTGCTGTGCTGGTCTCCATATAAGCACTTGATGCAAATCTAAAGGTGTGATGCACCTGCAACATGTTAGTGAACATTCCTCATTTATTTCAGAAAACTAAATCAAAATTTGCACTTAGAACTGTTTAAATATAGCTAAAAGACATTTATTTCCAGATACAGTTCGAGAAAAGGAAATGTTAGTCCCCCAGGTGTGAGGTGATCAAGCCCTAGAATTCCCCAGGCAGAATGAAACGTGAAAACTCCCTGATCTATGTCTGTGCTATGTTTTCACAGTTAACCTCAAAATGCCATCATCAGTGTCTTAAATTACAATGTATGACACTGACATGAAGAGAATGATGGACACCACAGACTTCTTTCAGCTCAGCTCTTCTCTGAACAGGAAGACAGAGGGGCAGAAGCAAGCACATGGGGACTGCTCATGTCTTTGACTGCTATATCCCATCTTCAGTGATAATCTAAAAATGGTCTTGGCTTAAACCAAAGAAAAACATATTGAATGGCTTTGCTGATGAGTGAAATTATACCTAGCTAGGGAATACCTTGACGACATGCCTACTACTCACTGACAAAGTCCACATAATTTCCTTTCTCTGCCTAGCACAGCCCCATGTTTTCCTCCAAAACTGTTCCAGAGTGGCACACGCATTTTGTTCAACAGAGCTGTTGGACAGTAATGAGAATGAAAACTAGAACTTCAGATGTCCTCCCCTGCAAATGATTACAGGCTGCAGAAGAGTCATAAGAGTAATATTGATCTCAAGGTCTTGCATACCTGGCCAAAAATCAGCTTCATTTCAACAGCAAGAGTAGACATGATATTCAAAGGGCATGAGGACAACCCTTATTTCAATCCATGCACCAAGTTTCCCCCAGCTTAGCTCTACAGTCTGTGCAAAGAAAGGCTCCTTAACTTCTCAAAGTGACTCAGAATAGCTAAAACCACAGCATCTGTTCTCAATAGATTTGAAGAATAGGGAAACAGGGCAGAAGTTCCCTGTTCACTGGAATGATCTCCAGGAAGACTGGTCCCACCAGGACACAAAAGTTAGCCTCTGTATCTCCCTTGTTCACAGCTCATAGAAAGTAGAACTGAGTAGAAAATGAAAGATGCAAATTTCTACTGTCTCAGAAAGGACTCAACTGAATCTTCACTTCTCATTTGTGGGAGAACTGATCTAATGGATGTGCTTTATTTTATATACAGGCGTTAAAACATTAACTTTCTTCTCCAGCTATGGCTTTGAATGAATATGGCACTGTGGCACCTTTTTTGTATGCTCTTGGCTTTATGCACATGTAAAAGCCTCTTGAATAGGAATCATCAAGAGACTTGCATATGCAAGGATTAAGCAGCTATATGCAGGAGATGGTCAAACTCACTTCAATGCTGAAGGATAATCTCTTCTGCTCACAAACACAAGCAGGACCACCAGGCACGACAAGGGCCACATCCATTAAGTGGGTGTGATGATTTAGCAAGTGAAATCTGTGCCCACAATTTAATCTGTAATTTTCAACCCCTTGCTCTTTTTCATTGCAACTTTTCCTGCATTTTTTTCAGTATTTTTATCATTCAATACATTTACAGATTCATCCAACACTCTCTTGCCTCCACCAGGGCTCCTTCTTCAAAGCAACACAACATGCATAGGCCCTCTGAGTAGCTGTACACCATATGTATATAGCCTCAGTGCTTTTGAGTCAGTGCTCTTCTTCAGAGATGCCTGTTCTTAGCTCCCCATCCAAAAGGCCGAAGACCCTCAAGGCTCAGTTCACAGAGGGGAAGGAGCTAAGGTTGTGGTTCAGAAACCACGTTAAACAGCCTGCAACCCTTAGATACTAACTAACCTTTGAGAAGACCCAACATGCCCAGCGATCACAATCTGACATCTGTGATTAATGCAAGTACTCATTTAATATATTATCTTTCAGAAGACAGAAGCTCTTCAGTTACCAAGGGCACATTTCCCACAAGTATCAAATACCCCATACAAGGAGGAAAGAAGCAACATGCTTGCTGGTAATTGTTTGATTTCTCACAAAGGCACGGCATGAACTTGCAGAGAACAAGTACAGCACAAATTTGAAAGCCATAGCACATCCCCTCCAGACACCTCAATAATGAAAGAGCAAACTACCGGAAATTTTCCTTGCTTCAGTGATGCCCCAGGGCCCCCCTACACCAGGGAGAGGTAACAGTTTTTGTTCCCCCACCTAAACCACGATAGCTGGGTTGGTATAGCCCTCTGGTGGTATAAATCAGTTTCTTATTTCACCTCATCAGCAGACCTAAAATAAGTCTGACAAAGCACTCTTCTGTTAACCCAGCCACATCTATGCCAGGTTTTCCCACCATGGGTGAGACCGTAATACAAAGTTTTTCTTCTACTCCTAACTAAAAGCAATACTGAAAGTTTTTGTAATGTAGACTTAACTCTCAACTGATTGCATGTGCAGTCAAATTTGCATTTTAATTGTGCATGTAATCTCTAGCAAACTGGGAAAGTAGTATACATTGAATGACTTCTGAACCACTAGTATCAGTTTTTTCTTTGCCAAAGACATATTTTAAAAGAAATTATTACCTCTCCCCAAATCTCTTCTTTTTAATTTATTTACATGCTATCTTGGATTTTTTTCAACTCTGCAAATTAGACTTCATTAACTTACCCAAAATTTAGTCTCCTAAAGTACAATAAGCTAATCCTCTACTGAAAGAGTACAGAGAAATTTTCATTGCTGCAGTGGCAGTGTAATTGTACTGTTATATTTATGAGTACAATATATAAATTTATAGCTCCACAGTGCAAAGAATGCTCAGAACTGTCATTAAACCACTTGCAGACAATTCTCATGATCAAGACATTTAGAATTCATTTTCAACCAAGATAAACTATTTTTTATGGTTACAAAAAGCTAAATTAACATACAAAAAATTTAATGCTTGGTTACAATAGAGGTGTACAATTTTTAGTTATAAAATATCAACAAGTCTATTCTATTCCTTTTTTAAAAACACACTAACAATTTTTTCCTGAATCCATGTAATATTTTCTGCACCCATTAATCAATGTGTTTATAGATCAACTAGATATTCATTGAAATGCAAATTGGGAGAAATAAGTTAATCTAATATGTAATAATGAACAATTGCATGTTAATCTGCTACTTACTGAAGTTATGCAAAATATTAAAGTTATTTGTACTTAAATGCAATTCTGCCTGCCCTTCCACTGAACATTTAAAATGGCTGGTTTAATAGGTTTAATCAGTTTTCAGAATGTAAGTCCAATATTTTTGGCATCTAAATACCTGACTGGAAGCCCCTCATGTGGAATAGATGTCGACACAGCCCTCACTTTAAAAGCAGCATGATTTCGGATCTGGACTCTGCTTCGCCCTCAAGGACCAGGACTGGCAATCTGTGGGGGCAACAGGGGAGCACAGCACAGCAGGGACTGGTGCTGGGAGCCACAGTGCCTGGGAGGAGGCCCTTGGCAGATGCAGTTGAGGCTGGCCCTGGACTCCCCAGGAGCTGGGGCCACAGTGTTTCTGTTCAGCTGGTCTACAGCACCTTGCTTCTAGGTCACAGCATCTCCTGTCTGCGATTTTCCTTTTTCCTTTGACTAAATTAATTTGATAGAGGAAATGCAGTGTAAAACAATGCCACTACAAGGCTTCCCCTTCATTTAAAAGTAGAATTCTAGAAAGGAGATGAAAAGAGCTCTGTAAAACTGATGGGCGGGTGTCTATGTCTACAGTAACAAACTCTCTGCTGAGTTTACACATACGTTTTAGGGGTTGAAAACCCTGAAGAGTTGGCTTGGGTCCTGAGACACAATCTTGGTCTTTTCCATGCTCTGTAATACACTGGGAAGAAAACTTGCAGGCCAAATTATTTACCTGCATGAATCGATTACCTCCAGTTTAAGGTCAAGACATCATTTGGATACTCCTTTGCTTCATACCATGCCCCCAATGACACCTCTGCTATTCTGGTGAAGCCATGGGCTTTGAATGGGATGGAGCCCATTGCTGCTCAGGAGAAGCCCATGACTGTCTCAGGCATGCCATGTCTGCAGTTGTGCTCCAACAAAGCCACACTGCCTTGTCTTCCACACATCAGCCTCCTCTGCCCATGGCTTCTACTCTTCTCTGCCCCTCGAGAGCAATCACACCTCTAATCATCCCTGCAGAGAAGCACCACCTGTCCTCAACTCCCTTCTTCTTTTCACCATCCAAACAAAAAATTACCTGTTTTTTTGCATTTGCTCAATGCTTATAAAGCAATCTAAAGATGGAACGTGCAGCTTTTGTATGACACTGTTGAGGAGACACAAAGAATAAGAGGGTCTCCTATTATTAAATAATAGGAGAATCCATTATTTAATGGATAATAAATCCATTAATAGGAGTCTCCTATTATTAAAAAATAGAATAGTAATAAATAGTAATAAAATAAAATAGTAAAAAATAGTAATAAAAATAAAAAGCAATAAAAAGGTAAGTCCTCAGCAAGTGCAGTACATGTTTACAGCTCCAGTTACACAAGGACGGATCTGTAGAGCAAGGCTGTATAGTTCAGAACAATCATAGCAAAAAACAACCAAGTTGGTACTACTTAGAAAGCTGTTCATATAAACTATTGAACTATCTCAGCAATCTTTAAAGTCAAAGGGAACAGGGAAAGCATCACATTCAAAGCAATTAGCACAACGCAAGATTAATATTGAACTGCTGTGACTTGTACTGCCTGGCAATTAAATTTGTATCTGGACAGCTCAGCGACAGAGTTTTCATTTATGAAAACTTACATTTTGTAACTAATTCCCCACTGCTTTGAAGTTAATACACATAAGTTTTCAATAAGAAGCAAAAAATTATTTTAAATATATTGCTAGGAAATCCATGGATTTACTTTAATATTTTTTAATGCTATGGTGGAGGACTTGACACAAAATATTTAAATGAACAAGAACTGGTACACAAAAGAAATGTACATGATGATACACTTCATTTAATGTTACATTTTGGCAAGAGCAACTGTATTATTACTCCTTCAAGAAATGTCTTGCTCAGTCAAGCAGAAGTAGCTCCCATGTGGGAGAGCAAGGACTATTATGTTACATGGTTTTACTGGAGATAATTCTTTGCTAAACCAATCAGACCACATAATAACAGCATTCTAACACCAACTAAAGGCCCTTGGAGACCAGTTTGTGTGTGGCCTAGATTTCATAGGCTTCTTTACAACAGATGTATTGGATGAGGGTAGTGTTACTTCATATATTAACTTGTGTGTTCCTTAGGTAAAGCAGCAGTACGAGTTTAAATTCTGCCTCTTACATATTCTTGCTATAGGAAGTGTGTGCCTTCTGTAAGCAGATCATAAATCTGAATTCAAATAATCCATAGCAATTACAGTTCATCAGTTTCTAAGCCTCACTAGGAGTACTGATAATCTCTTGAAGATAGATCAATGACATCTTTTCAGCTTATGTATAAGAATACCCAGCTGTATGTTTAAGAATGCCTAGATACAAACAACTGAGCAGCCAAGTCCAAAAATTGTCTGAAAGAGCAACTATTTATGTATCTAATTATTTCTCTTTGTTCTATAATGATCTTCAAGTCTAGAAACTGTGTTTTCATAGGAACATGAAAACAAATTCTTAAATACTCTCCTCTCTGACTGATGCTAAAAAACTCCCATTACTTGAAATGCACCAGTTCTGGATTAAACAGGAAATAATCAGCTTTATGCCAAAGGAAGGACCTCGCCCTGCAACTTTTTATTTATAAAATACTGAATTGATGGAAAGCTATTTCCTAAATCTGCTCCATGGTAAACTTATTGCTCCATCCAAAACAGGAAGGGTGAAGTTTATCTGCAGAAGACTCTACATTAATTCTCTTGTTAAAAATGCTTTAATAGCTTTCAGTTATGTCCGCTGACCATAAAGGAACACAGTATTCATTTAAGCTTCATCAGAATGGGCTGCATATATGACAAACCAGTCTTTCTTGTCATAAAAACACACAAATATTTTGTATGAAATGTACAGTAGTTCAAAATCCACACCGATCGGCTGTGTTGCGGTCAAGATCAACAATGATGCACCTGATTTTATCAAAAAGTGACTTGTGGTGATTTAGTTTTCCCTCAACAAAAGTTGTCTCACTTTCAATTTCAACAAATATTCTCAGCTACAAATATTCTCAGACTCAATACTGTGTTATGAGGGTTCATTTTCATTAATGGGCAAGACAGAATTTTATCCTGAGGTGTGGATCACCTGTATTTTCTCCAACTGCAAAATGAAAATAAGCAGCAATAGAAAAAAAAAACAACCAAAAAACCCCTTCTTCCAATTAAAAGCAACTCCAAGTAGTTAGTTGCACAATTAACTGACAGCAGCATTGCTAATATAACTTCAAAGCTGGTGGATCCATGAGTTTAAGAACTAGTCCTTATATGGGAAGACTTCCTCACCATCACTATAAAAAGAGCAACTTATTTTTTTTTCTTCTTTAATGGTTAAAAAAATGCTAAAACAGGTTTGAAATTGCATGCCAAAGGGTAGGTTTTTTCATCACATATGCAGCATAAAGAAAACACTACACAAAATAAGTAAACTCCTGTATGTAACGGACAGCTTTTCAGAAAGGAAAAGCAACAGCTGCAAGAAGAAAAACAATTACTTCAATTACCCACATTTTATTGCTTAGTTTAGGTTAAACCTTACTGCTTCTGAAAGTTTAGAATTACTTCACACATTATATTAGCCTCACAAATCGATTTTATTAGTGCCTCAATAATGGATCAAACTTTTTTCATGTCCAAGTCATTGTCCTGTCTCTACCCTTGAAACAGGCTCTCTCGTCATTTACTTTAAGTACTCATTTCAAATCTAAAATCAAATAAAGGAAAATGACAATTAAGACCATGTTTTTGAAGACTTCTGTAATCTTTCCTTAGCTTGTGGACGGATATCTTTTCTCACATGCAGCTGTGACAGCTGAAAAGATTCTTCCCCCTTCCCAGCTATCAGTATTCCTATGCCAGAAACCATCACCCCACTTGTTTGTGTGAGCCAGTAGGATACAGGACTAAAATGAATTTTTAGGCAAAACCAGCCTCATTAGGTCAACATGATAGCACATTGGTTGGGGTGTGGAGAGGAATCACCTATCCTGGGTGAGAAGGTGACAAGCATCTGTGAGTGACATCTAAAGAGGACATTTATCTATAGCTTTACAGTAGTGTTTACAGTCTCCTTGAGCTCATCTGGAACTACTCACAGAACTTCCACATAACCCAGAAAGACAAAGCATACAGGATCTGTGTTTAAATGTTTGCACATCTTAGTAGTATCTTCGGTCAAATACAAAACATACACAGAAACAGAACATACAGCTAGAACAATGGCTGGGGTTGGAGCAGGTCAGAAAAGCTTTATGATGAAGCCTCATTTCTTATTGCAAATATATGCATTCCTTCTGTGTTTTTAGTATTCAACACCCAAATCATCTCTCCTTCTGAATCTGTTCCCACAATTCTAGCTATTTCCACTTCAATTTAGAAGCAGAAATTCAATCCAAAAATTGGTAAAAACAGAAAGCATGTCTCTCCCCAAAGAGAAAGCCACAATGAGTAGAGACTGTCTTTTATGGTTAGTAAATCATATGTATTAGGGCAGCAATTACCAACTGTGGTTCCAAGGGAATGTAGTACGAGTTCTGCATTTACTGAGTGGATATACCACTGACTGTATCCCACAGTACTTAGAAGTAATTATTTGATAAGTTTGGGTTACAGCTCATAAGTAATACTGAAGAATCACAGAGATTAGCTGGTTCAAAAGAGCTCAGGAACCACTGGTTTTTTTCATTGTGAATTATTTTTCCATGTGAAAAACAAGCCTATTTGTATTTAAAAACATCATCTCAGAACACTAGCTTTCTGCATTCTATTTACAAGCCTTCTTATTGAGATAGTTAAGCAACACTGCAGCATTTCAGCACAAGAACTGTTACCTATCAAACTCATTAAAGGAATGTCTGCCCTGTTCAATCCAGTGTCACTGTACATTTTCCAGAAGTTGTCTGATGGGGTGAACTGACAGAGGATATATCGGGAACAAACTTGGCAAGATATGTGAACACACTCAGGACTTTTTGAAGTGTTTGCTTGTCTCCAGATTCTGGCATCCACTGAAAAGCTTTGTTTCTTTTCAAGCCTGGCTTCAGTCAGTCCTTATAAGAAGTTTTATGACCATAAGAAGAAAACCAGGATCATCAAATACTGTTCTGTGTTGGGTTTTTTCCTAAGACAGTTTTACAGAGCTTTAGCTCCATATTCTTCAGATAGCTTACAGCAGCTTTACAGTCACTGTGATCTGTGACACCTATAAATTGTGGTAACAGCATGATGCAACAAATCCACTAAATCAAAGAATAACAGAGATATTTCTAGTACTCAAAATCACAGAATCATTAAGGTTGATCTCTAATACCTCTAAGATTAAGTCCAATTGTAAACATAACACTGCCAAGTCCACCACTAAACCATGTCCCTAAGTGCCACATCTACACATCTTTTGAATACCATCATGGATAGTGACTCCACCACTATGCTGGGCAGTCTGTTCCAATGTTTGACAACTGTTTTGGTGAAGAAACTTTTCCTAATATCAAATCCAAACCTCCCCTGGTGCAACTTGAGGCCACTGCCTCTTGTCCTGTCACTTGTTACCTGGAAGAAAAGGTTGACACCCCCATCTTGCTACAACTTCCTGTCAGATAGTTGTAGAGAGTGATGAAGTCCCCCTGAGCCTCCTTTTCTCCAGGCTAAACATCCCCAGCTCCCTCAGCCGCTCCTCATAAGACTTGTGCTCCAGACCCTTCCCCAGTTCCATTGCCTTTCACTGGACACACTATAGCACCTCAATGTCTTTCTTGCAGTGAGAGCCCCAGAACTGAACACAGGATTTGAGGTGCAGCCTCACCAGTGCCCTGGGCCTGCCGGCCACACTATTTCTTATACAAGGATACTAGCAGTCTGGACTCAGTCCTCTTGGATATGAAATATTTAACTGTAAAACAGGGAGGCTCATTATGGTGCCAGTATTTGTTTACTAGTAACAACAGTAAAGCATCATGTGAATTAACAAGTCAATGAAAAAAAAAATATAGCTAGAACAAATCAGCGGCTGCCCTGAAACTGTCCGCTTCCTGCAGGTTAAAGATTTGATGAATATCATCAGCAGAATTGACCAATTCTGAGATTCAATTCAGAGATACAGCAAATTCTGCCTCTGGCCAAAATTCCAACATATAGAACTTCACTTTGGCAAATCACACAGACAACTGAAGGTATGGGGGAGTTGACCCTTTAACTAAACACTTCATAAAATTTCAAATTACCACCACCTTGTCAATGATTTGAAGACATCATCAAATAACTAGAAAATCTGCTAATACCTGCAAACATACTCTTCCGTTTTAATCTTACCTTTAGAGATACAAATTATATAGTTTGAATAGTCTAAAATAACTCACTTTACAGCAAACACCAAACCAAGTAATTTCACACCAAACAGCCAAAATCCAGGGAAAGAGTACGGTAATAAGGAGGCAATACGAAAGGAGATCTGAACTATAATGAAGCTGGAAACCACAAAAATATAAATTATTTATTGAATAGAATGTACTGTTACAACATAAATAAACTTTTTATGCTGCATCTCTAGGCAGAATAATAGCTGCTGCTCGTAAAGTCTACTGATGCTGGATTGATACAGTGTGTTTTGGATAAGAACAGCATGGAAAGAGCAGTGAAGTCTCTTTTGATAAGCAGAACTAAACAGTTTACTGCCTAAGATAAAAACAGGTTGCCAAAGGTCAAGCACTTTAATGCAACAGCCAAAAGAAACAATACCATACCATTTACCTTTTAACCTTACTTCATACAAGATTACCATGTGCTCTCAAAGATACAGAGTAGATGGGTTATTCGCACAAACATGTCCTGAAAAATAAGGCATTCCTCCCTTCATGCAGCCTTACAGAACTTTTTGGGGAAAAAAAAAACAAACAAAACCTCAACACTAAAACCAGTTTGTGCTTAAAAAGAT
The DNA here is from genome assembly GCF_003945595.2 of Pipra filicauda. Taxonomy (NCBI): domain Eukaryota; kingdom Metazoa; phylum Chordata; class Aves; order Passeriformes; family Pipridae; genus Pipra; species Pipra filicauda. The sequence continues at coordinate 813,397 of NW_024104543.1, forward strand.
CTAGCTGAACTACACAGTCTAGAATCAAAACTAAATCAGGAAAAAATATTTAATTATTTAGAACAGAGCAAGCCAAATTAAATAAAAAACCACAATGAAAATGAATGACATTTTCTTATTTAAATTGAAAATTTAATTTTAATTTAAATGGGTTTTCTATTCTTTAAAATCTCATAAAGGTATAAACATTGCAAACTTCCTATTTTCAAATCAGCAGGTAAGGGATTTTTCTATTTCAAGGATCAGCATCCACAAAGAATTCATTTATATAGTAAACAAAGGATTATTTCATTTATTTATATATTTATTTAAGAGTACCATGGACTGTGTAGAATAATAACACTAACTGTTTTAAAAAAATGAAAAGTTGCCTTCTCTAGGGTAAGTCAGTAGCTCACACTCTTAATGAAGAGAACACGACTAACACTTCCCGTTTGTTGGTTGCAGTGCACCAAAATCTGATCCTAAAATTATTGCTTAGTTGTAACATAATCCATTGACTCACTTCATATTACCTCAACTTAATAATAATCTCTTTCATTTGTTCACATCTTCTCTTTGTTCTCTTTAGTTCTCCACCACTCAGCAAACTACACTGTGGACAAATCACTTTTCCTGCCCAAGACCCTGCAGTTGGCCAATACATATGTGACAAAGGAACCACTACTACCTCTGACAACCTGCACTTCTGCCACAATTTTATCCGAGTCCTTCTCATTCCCTTGGCTAGTCTTCACTAAAGCTCTCATACAACCTAGCACTCTGAAAAATCAAAAATTCATTGAAAAACATTTCACGCCAATTGAATTATCTGAGCATCTTTATATTACTTTGTGATATATGCATTTACATTTCATGCATTTCTGCCAAACAGGAAAACATAAACAAAAGATATGTTCCTTAGTTACATGGAAACATCTATGAAAACACTGTCCACTGTATATATTATATACATATGCACACATGTTTTTTCAGAGCTTAAATATAATATATAATACAGCAGCTTTAAGGAAGTATTCATACTCAGGTAACATGCTAGGTGACCTTGCCTCTTTTAAAATCTTAGTTGATCCACAACAGACAAAAACAAGCTCAGCACTTTATCCCTAAGAGACCTCTGCATATCTTAATATAACTCTTCAGCAATATGCACATATGTTTTTTGAAGAATACTTAATACAACCTTAACAGTAGATGGGATACTTTTCTTTGGGATCACTGCTGGCTGCTTACTGTGACACAAGTAACACCTACACACATTAAAAGGCTCCAGAGTCAACTCATTATAATGATACATGCTTTTCTCAGTAGCAAAAAGCCCATCCTGCTTAAAATAGGAACACTCCTAAACCACAGTTTTCTTGGTGACTTATCTGGGTCATGAGAGACCATATAATTACTTGCTTATCTCTGCTTCTGATTTTAGCAAAAACATAATTGCAAGAAAACCTCCTTCCATATCAACATAAGAAAAAGGAAAATTGTACAGTGAGTTGTAGTTATGTTTATGAGTAAATTTGACAAAAACTATGAAAAGCATTAAAAAAAAATCAGGGCATTTTTGAGTTATGGCTAGACCTACACTAGGGTAAACAGATTAGTAATTTCATTAAAAACTCATTTTTACATTAAGAAAATTTTTTTTCTAGTTGATGACAAATACAGTAAACTGAACCAAAAGCACTGACTGACATGTTCATCAAATTTTTTAGTAGGCAATTTCAGGTACTCGATGAAGGAACGTTGCATTTCCTGCCTTACAATTGTAGCTTCCTGCAGACACCTCAAGGGCATCCAGAAGGGAAGATACCATGCTGGAAGCACCTGACTGCAAGTTTTCTTGCATGATGTAGCGTCTCCACCCTCCAGCCAGGGAGTAAACTCCACTGCATTTGCCCATGAGCTTTAGAGCTAATTCCCATCTTAAGAATTAATTCCCATCTCCACCCATGTTCCCCATCTCATTCTTTCCCCCACCCTCTTGGCTGCAGTTCCTGATCTTGGCACAAATCTTTTTTTTTTTTTTAACTGCAAGTCCAGTCCCACCCTGGTTCATTGCTTCCCACACTCAGTTACTAACCCTACCTCTCCTGTCACCGCAAATCCTTTCATCCCTTCCAGATTTCCTCCACCTTCCAATTCAGAGGTCACCTCATTCCTCAGCTAGACATAGTTCTACACTGCCTCTTCCACAGAAACTCTTGTATTCTTTTGTCCCTGCCTTCCCAAGGACATATCCAGTCCTCCTCTCTTCCTTATGTTATGGTCCACCTCTTGGCATATAAAAGAACTTGGACAGGAAGGTTCCTAACTTGACACTCGCCTTCCTAGATTGGTTTCTCCCTTACAGTTGTGTGAAAAAACAAAATTTTTTTGTTGGGTGTGGAGGGGCCCACCAGCGCCACTGCCAAGAACTGGTGAAGGTACAGTCTCCATCCCCTTTGCTGGGAGAGCTACAGGCGAGACTGCACCACCAACAGAAGTCATCTAATTACACGTATCAAGGAGGCTGCGTCTAGCTCACAGGTCCCCCCCAAATGAACAGAGACATCCTTATCTTAAACTGTAACAGAGTCCTTGTCACAACTACCCCGTTCAGTGGCAGGTAACAGACACATGCAAAAGAGCTTCCAGCTTTACTTTACAGCAGGCTGTGCCTTGGTGTGGGAACACTTCTCTATAATTGCACACTTACAGTTCTTCATTGCATTAGCTGAGAGACAATAAATAAAACAAAAATCTCTTGGTATTCATTTTCCTAAAGTGAAAATACTTTAAAGAACTGCAAGCGATTAGTTTGAATTAAAAGAGATCATTTAGTTTACAAAACCAAGCTATCTGACTACCAAAAATACTGGTTTATTGTGACTGCTCTTTCTGCTCAAAATCTACTCAAAAACTTAAAGGCTGGAGCCAACAGGTACCAGTTTGGTTCACAACTGAATCCAAGTTTGGCTCCAACAGGCCACGTGGAAGAGGCTGTTATGAGGGTGTCTAGTGATGCACTAGTACTTCCAAGTGAGTTAATTCTCGAAAATACACAGAACCAATGCTATCAAAGTTAGAAGATAGTGAGATGTCTTGAAGTGAGTTCTCGTTATGGCAGCTTTAGATAGAAATTGAACAGAAATATTTTTCAAAGTTTTATCTTCCCTGAAAAAATAAGCAGCTACTCTGCAAATACCATCAAAGACTACAGCTTTCTATAGATTTCTGCCTGATGATTAAATAACTAAGCAGTGTCTAAGCAGTACACTAAGTGTGTCTGAACAGAACCTTCAAGATAGTGAATGTTCAGAGATGGTAGTGGCTTGACATAGAACACAGCGAGGGTACTCCCTTGTAGCAGCAGGCACATTTAAGGAGCTACACTGTGAATAAGAGAACTGGGTAAAGGAGTATCTATAAACTTTTCATTCTTTTTCTTGACTTGATTCATGGTCAGGCCCACAAAGACTACTGTGCCAGTACATGGAACAGTACAGGGACACAATTTCTTAAGCTATGGTAGCACCAAACTCTTTGCAATGTGCAGCTGAAGTCTGCAGTGGTAAAAGTTGGGTTTTGGTTGGTTTTTTGTTTGTTTGTTTTTAAACAGCAGCACTTGCTTAAAAGGAGACTTTCGGATGTCTAATGAGATGCAATCATAACATGGTCTCCACTGGAATGCATGCAGTTTCTGTCACTGCCTATTTTCATAAAGCTTGTAACAATTAATCATTTTGGTTTATGCCTAAATTGAATTTAGTTGAAATCTGACAATAGAGTCGAAAGATACAGAGCATAGATACTCTGCAACTGCATAAGCTAGTTTCTCCAGAAAGCCAAGTTTTAAAAAGAAACATAATAAAAGGGGAAAATTTCCAGTTGAAGCTTGTGTTAGCATATCCTAACCTACTTACAATTTTCTGTTTAAAAATGCTTATGTGGAGATTTTTTTTTTAGGTAGCACGTGACCAAAAAAGTTAATATACAAATTATCTACTATACTGAGGTGGTGAACTGCTTGTGAGGTATAATTATGGTCAAGTAAGCAGACACAGAACCCACATAAGTACAACATTTCATGTTGTAATGAAACTAAGTATTTAAGGTATCTGTAGTCAGGAGAAGGGGAAAGACTGCTACCAAGCGAATTAAACATTGGAGAAACAGTATCAAAAACATGTATCAAAGGTCATTAGTGTCATTGAGAGCAATACTTGAAGTTCAGTAGTTTAAAAAATTCATGTATGAACAATCCTTCTAAAGAAGCACGAAAAGCTAAAGAACCACGAACAATATGACCCACTCGATTGGTCAGTATTCACCTTCTGTGTTTATTTCAAGTCAGGCTGACTCCCTTAGCCTTTGCAAGTCAAAGTAGCAAGGAAAACCGGCACACTGTAACCTTTCTCCTATGTGGAGTCTCGGCCCTTGTTTTTCTGCCATGTTTTGTGAAGCGTGCCCTTGTGATTCCATACTAATGTACGTCCAGGTAATCATTGAGGACTCAAAAGTTGCAACATCAATGCAAACAAGAGTCAAACAAAACAGGAAAAGTGATCCTTGCTGGTCAGCAATAAAGGATGATGTGCATTAGTCATTTATACCCCAAGATAAAAATCTAATGTTTTCACAATCTTAACTTACAGAAGAAGCCCATGTATAAACAACTTATGCTACAATAGATTTTTTTCCCCATATCATTTAGGAAAGTTCCCAATTCTGATGCCTTTTGAAACTATAAGATTACCCTGTATTTATTTCAAGGTCAGAGAAAATTAATACTTTGTATGCCAAGGTTTTAAGATAAAAACCTAAATAAATATTAAATGTACTCAAAATAATTTGAACAAAAAACTACGTAACAGTAAATTGTAGCTACTTTTAAATAATCCACTAATATTCACAGAAAAGAACAAGCTATTGCAAAAGGGTGTAGTCTATCCATCTTTAGAACATACTGAGTTTAACCTGCTCAGTGAAACAACTGCCAAAAGAAAGAAGACATCAGGCAGTGAGATATAACATATAAATTTAAGAATCAGGTGACAAATACAACCTGTCACCCAAGTGTCTTTGGTCACAGATGATCCTATATTTACATATGCATCAGTGTTGTATATAAATCAGATTACAAATGGATCACAGGATTAAACTATATTCACCAGGAAAACTCTCATCTACAAACCAAGTTTCTGTTATATAAAGATAAGCACCACAGTCTGTAAAAGACACAAAAATCCATAAAACTGTAGATTCACACTTCTGCAAATTTTCCCTCCCTACAGGTAGAGTGATACTACTCTGCTGCTGTCTACTTCAACCTCCTGAGGCCTGAAAGCTCTTGTCAGTGCAGGAGAAATGGAAACCAGTTTCCATGCCAAACATCAAGTCCTTCCTGTCACCACATTTCATTTACCACTTACAGCGCTTTTCGCATGTTCGCTCAATTACCGCATTCCCATCATCACATGGTTTTACGAAACCTTTCCCTTATGACACCGTCCTCCGTTTGCTCTACAGACATCTTATTTTAAGCACCACTTGGACTCTTGTTTCCTCTCTAAGTCTTTCAGAAGATCAATGCTCAGACTGTATTGGGAATACTGACAGAGATGATGTGAGTGGGGAGGGGGGAGGTACAGACGTTAGACAGTAGTTCTTTGAGCTTAGGTTATTTCTAAGGGAATTTAGATCTCTGGATCTAATTACTAGGTTTATGGGAGTGATCCTATTCTCATTCTGTTTCAATCCAGGAAGCAGCAGGTTTCCCTAGTAACAATACTGAAGAGACATTATGTTATAAGAACAAAAAATACTTAAAACTTTGATCATCAGTGCCTTGAGTCAACCAAAAGAGAATTTGATCTTTAATCCTTAAAACAGTCCAAAAATAAAATCAAACACCACTGCTAACCTACTTCTTAAGTCCACCAATGCCCTTCTGCTAAAGAAAGAATAAACTGGAGAAAAATTGAAGAGAAGGCTTTCTCTATCCTCTGAACTAAATCCAAGTTATCAAAAGCAACAACAACAAAACTCCACCGACACCACCAAAACCCCCATAAACCCACCAAAACCCCAAACAAAAAAAACTCAACCCCTCCCAACAAAAAACGCAACACAACACAAAACCAACACTCACTCCTACAGAAATTACTGCCTTTATCAAGGCTCAGACTATTCATCATTTCTGGTTTCATCCTTCAGCATTCTCAGGAGGTTCGCCAGTGTCAGTTCAGCTTATCCTTCCAAGCATCTCAACTTCTGACAGTTTTTTCAATAAGCAATTTCTCATAATTAGTTCCTAATTATATAACAAGGCCCACACATTTTTAGTGAGTTTCTTCTCTTTCTAATACCTTTCTGCACTCATCATCTCCTAAAACTAATCCTTTTTCTTTCCAGCCTACTCAGTATTATAGTTTCCAAGTCTTCTTTCATCCTGTCTTTATGTTCTTTTGGTTTCTCACGACAGAACCAGAAATCTTAAATCAAGCAATCACAGCTAGCTGTTGATGGAAAAAATGCTATTTAATATATATCTCCTTAAACTTTCACTTATCTGACCAAGAAGTGGATCTTGTCTTTCAGATCTGAACAACCTTCTTTCACATTTTCTTTGGTTTCAACCTAGTTCAGCAATTTTATCAAGTACCTAACTACTAATCCTCTCTCATTTAAGTCTTACAGAGATTTGCGACCACATTGTAACACCTGTAAACAATCCCCCTTAAGACTGTGTGTAAGCAAACAGTTGTGAGATCTTGCAATCTGCAGTACTGCATGATCACATAATGAAGTGCCTCTACATCAAAAACTCTACATCTGTCAATGGGTTCAGCATTCACCAACTCCAAAATAATGTGATCAGCACAGGCCTAAAACTGTTTACACTAAAAAACATAAGATCTTCAATAGATAGTTAGTGATAGAAAGCTAAAGGTGAATTATATCTAATTCCAACCTCTCTAAGAAATACCCTACTGTTATTGCATAAATGCATACATTTCTGGTATTAAGTTCTCTTAAAAGTATTTCCCTGAGAGTGTTGCATAACACTTTCTATCAGTTTTCCAATGAAAAAAGCTGCTGGCAAAAAGCTGAAATGTGGTAATATATTTCCTTATTAAACCATACCTTCAGGTGCTGAAGTAAAATGAATGAGTTGCACTGATTTTGCATATGCAGCAGTTTGAAATTAAGAACACAGCAGTGCCTACCAAATAACCCATTAATGTCCATGGAAAAGGAATAGAACACAGCTGAAAAAACGTAAAGTGAAGGACTACAACTTCTAAAGCATTGTGACCCAAACACAAGAAAAGGAAAGTAGCTAAAATTTTCACATTCTTTTACAAGTACTCTGCTTTAAATAAATGTATTTGTAAGAAGAATAAAAGATACTATGAAGATGGTAACCAAAAGCTTTTATGTGCTTCATCTTGCAGTTTCATAAACATGAAAACACAAATTGCTAACAAACAGCTCATATTTATAACACTGAAAGATCTCAAAACAAAAAAAAAGAATTAAGGCAAGTGTGAACTACAGAGATCAAATAAACTCAGCAATGTAAACAATTTGATTTTGCAATGATAAAAAGGAAGTCTAGAGTAAGTAGTAAAAGGTCGTAGAAAAATCAGCAAGTCAGAATTATTACCGAAGAAAAAGTGTCTAAGAATATATGTAAAAAGAAATAAATTATTTGCCTTTTATATATAAAGAGAGGGATACTGATACAAGGAAACTAATAAACCACAAAAGGATGAAACAAGATCATAGGGAGATGATATAATTAAGTAAAGGGATTGTCATCAATTTTTATGAGAAGCCTAAGGCAAAATACCAGAACCTGAGACAAATGTTTTCTTGATTATGAAAAAATAAATTAACTCTCTTAATTACAACTTACATTTAAATAAAATAAACATAAGCTCAGAGGAGGCATGATACATACTATGCTACCAACCAAATTAGACTGATGATGATGATTCCATCATTAAGGCCTTGCCACTGTGTATTAAGTACACAAGGTTTGAAGGACAACAGAAAAGCTAGGAGGGAATGAAAATCTACAGCCTCCCCATCTTTTACTCTCATCTGGCCTGTTACTCTTGTCTGGTCTATTCCTGTCAGAAACAAAGCATGCCTGACCTCATCCACAATCAGAAATAATCCTTTAATGTGTTTTTTAGCCACTGTTCCAGTTCTTTCAGCTTCACTTAACTCACCTAGTTCTTAACTTATATTTTAATTAGGGGATTTTTTTCTAACCTAGATAATTTTGCCTGAAATGAGCAGCAGCACAAGCAGACCAACAAGCTAATCTGAGGAAACAGTAACCTGTTTCCCTGGCTCAGCTAAAGTGAAAAGAAAAGGTGCACCCAAGGCCAGCTTCAAAAGCCTCTTCAATTTTTTCCTGGACTCCAATTACTCCAATTAGTAATTTATTTATTTTACTACAACTGCTAAAACTTAGGTGCTTAATCTATCATATCCAAGCCTTACAAAACTTTTCTGATATATTTACCATTAGCTTATTCCTAGCCAAGATGCAGACACTACTTCATATTTACACCCTCTTTCATCTTTACACTGTTTGAAGCAAAACAAAACTAGCAATGGACACTGGGGGGGTTGGGGGCAGAGAGGAAGGGATACAGTATACTCCCATACATTACAGAAATTGTAACTATTTTATTACAAAAGAAATGCCTGTAATAATGTTTTTATGTTCTGATATTAGAACCGAAGCTTTCTTGACTAAGTCCTTGCAACGTGAAGTATTGCTTTGTGACAGGTCAGTCTTTGCTCAGAGCAGCACCTCCAGAGAACAGTCCCATTAATTGTGTTAAATACACACAAAGACAATTCAGCTATTGCTATATAGGTTTTACCAGAACAAGAAATATGACAGAGAAGGAGAACAAGAAACAGTTCTTCTGAAACTACACACACTATAATTGCTAAAACCTGTTTTTCTTACTTAACTGTAACCTCTAGGCCAGAGATTTAAGCAATTTACTTAAAAAAAAGGAGTTAGCAGATCTGAAAACAGAATATGGGCAGCCTGTGGACCCAGTCACACACCTACTTTTCCTTCTTTTATGCATTGTAGCTATGAAGTTTCAAATGCAAGCTTTAGAAAAACCTCTTATTTTCACCATCTTCCAGCAAGAAGGCTGTTAACGAGCAATATTCATTTAGAAATCCAAGTAAAGAAGCAATTAATCCAAATGTTTTGAACATTTTAAAATATTATTCTGCTGCATATTTAAAGACATTGGTGAACTGGAAGCATACAGTCTGACAGTAATTCCCTTAACAGAAAAAAGCATTCATGAATGTATTAATTCCTGTGCTTCCTTGTTAGATGCCAGAACTCTGTGATAACAGCCAAATTGAAGCTCTGAGTGTCAAATCTCATTCAGAGACTAAGAGGTTTGATTTTTGCCAAAATCAAGGAAGGTACTTGGTAAAATTGTCATAATACTTTTCCAAAGGTAACCGATGTCACTCGCACACGCAATGTGTAAGAAACTGGACACATAATAATGGACTAATTAACACAGTATTGCAGACTTGATGTCTAGACAAGATAAGACATTTTAAGAATCCCTGCTACTCCTGCTCATAAAGGAAGAACAAAGAGATAGCCTTTTGTGTAACACTGATGCTGAATAGCTGCAATTGTGAATTTAACACCAGGGACGTATTTGTCATCACTTCCAAAAAAATACCACACTTCAGCACATTACATACTGAAAGCATAAGCTGATCCTTAACTATATAAAAACAGAAACTAAACAACTCCAAAACAATACTTTAATGCATACTGCATGTTATTAAATGTAGAAGTATTTTAAAAGTGCATTAAATGGTTACATTAGCAAACTATAGGCATTCATTGATCTTGACATGACAATGAAAGCTTTTCTGCTACACTATTTTCAAGTACTCAGACCAATCTTTTAAGCATCTCTTTAATGGGGTTCTACCTCACTATGCTCAGACAAATACTCAGACAACATGTAACACCTTATTTCAAAATTATAAATGTAGAGCAAAGAGGGAAAGCCATGTTCAAAGGTCTAAGACCCAGCTTCAAAAAAAACCCAAACAATCAAAAAACACCTCAACTGAGAAAGTTAATTACTTCCCTATTTTATTTTTTAAAAACTCTCCAAAGCCTCCTATTACAAACCGAACATTAAAGAACACATCATAGATCTAGACCCTACTTAATGGAATATATTAAAATATGAGACACACGTTAATGCTGCAGAATTTTCATTCAGTGCAAAGAGGCACAAAGATTGAAAAGACTATGCACTTGGATGGAAGGGAACAGTTTTCCCAGTACCTGCTGTGCAAAAATGACAGGAAAAATTCTGTTCTTTCAACCACAAAGTGGCAGAGCCAGAGGATTCTAGGAAATCAACCCTTCCCTGAGAACAGCTGAGCCCACTCCCAGTGCAGTAGAGGTCCTAAAAACAGGGGAACACAGCAAGGAGCTGGGATTCTGCAGTTCAAGAATGGGGACAGGAAGCTGTCAAGAGAAGCAGTGAGCAGAAACGGTGTCCTTGTTGGAAAAAAAGCATGTTCTGGACTGTGATGGCAGCTGAGCTCAAGAGACAGAGCAGTGAAACACTGAAATAGGCTGTCTAGAGAAACAGCAGAGTCTTCTTCACTGGAAATATGTGGGACTCAATTTGACAAAGCCCTGAACAACCTGATCTAAGGCCCTGTTTCAAGAGGAGACTGGCTCAGGTGAGAACCCATCCAAGCTGGATGTTTCCACGATACTGTCACTATGCCTGTTCTTTCAGAGATGAGGTCAGAAATGTCCAGGATCTGCAGTCCCAGTTCAGAAACGTTTTCAAGCACCTGTGCATCTTCAGCCATGCTCTTCCTTTCCAAGTAATATCGGCACATTTCAAATCAAATATAAACTTTGGAGTTTTTCTAGTTTGAGAGTGACATAGATAATTCTTGGCTCTGTTAAAACAGTGTCTGGATTTTTCCAAGCCTTTATCCATGAAACTTCTAGTCTCCTCTCTTTATGTCAGCTTCAGTCAATATTTGCAAAGCAACTGCAGACTCTTAAAAGATAGTCACTATATAGCTAACAGCAACTAGCACTTGGTCTGACACTTTTTCCCCTGTTATCATCAGCACACAAAACTTCATTTTTCTTTAAATGGCATGATTTTACATGAATGCTTGCAATAAGTCCCCCGTCAAATAAATAATATACAAATATTTTCTTCATGAGTCGAGTGATCATTTACAATCACATTTCCTTTAAAATTCTGAATCTGGAGGTTCTGTTATTGTAGCTTAGAGGAAAGGCAAAGGGAACTTTGCAAAAGAGTGATATGAGCGATACACAAGATACGGAGAAGCACTTATTTAAACAGAACACCTCTATGAATATTTCATTCAATTGCTCAAGGGATTTTTTTTTGTTTGCTTTTATTAAGAGAAATAACAGACTATATCACAAGCTGCCACCACCACGCCCCAGGGCATCAGGTTGCCTGTTTTTCTGCTGTACAGCAATGAATTTGCTCATTACGACACTGCATGTTCTGTCAGCACAGTTTTCTGCCTCTGCATTTGCCTGAAACAGTACCATGTAGTAAAAGTACTATGAACAACAGTACTATGAAGTAAAAGTACATATTTGGAAAATTTTGCTCTTTTTCCTGGTTAGAGCTTTGGAGACAGGTGGAGAGGACAAAGCAAAGAGGGCTTTATCAGGAGTTTGGAACAGCAAAAATACCTGGCAATCAGGTTAAGAATAAATATGAACGGAAAAGCAAACATCACTAGATCTGGTGCTCCAAGAGAAAGCAGAACAACTTGGGAGACAGAAGTAGAAGAGATCCAATAGGTCAAGCCTTCTAATCAAGCCTCATTTCCTCAAACACTAGCTGGACCCTCACCAATTCTTTGACACATACCCAGTGGCACAAGCCCTGTCTGACCTCATTACTTATTTTAAATACCTTAAGAGCTGTCCAGTGTATACTGAAAAACAACTGTTTGGAAATCTTGCTTTGCAGAGGGATTACAGCTTCACCACTTGTGCAGCATAAGTCTTTGCAATAAATAATTTATTTTAGTAATCCTTCCACAAAATTACATTCCAGAAATAATAACTAAAACTAGTTTTTCAGAAACTATTTTAAACACCTGAATGAAATTTAACTGAAAAGAAGTCCATGGAGCAAAATTTTTTTCTGCTATTACTTGAGTCTTCAAGACAAATAATCAGAAACAAATAATGAAAAAGCTTTCTTATAAATATATTATATATTTTATTATCAAGTCAGTCTTTCTAAAGTGTATTATAGCTTACAGTTCACTTTAAAGATTTAAATGTTACATCTGTATAAACAATACAGCATGACTAGCGATAGTATTAAATTTGTATGATAAGGACTAATTTTACTGTGTGAAAAACAGAAACATACTTTCAGTTAAAAAGTAGTAAAATCAGTATAAATTATACTGAGAAATTCATCCAAAGAACCTTTAGTAAGCAGTTCACAACAGCACTGCAAATTTACCCTGCATTCCAGTCTTTGCTCCCTCTCTCATTACTTGTCAAAGGAAGAGAACTCAAGCCACACAGAACTAAATTAAATTTACTTTTGGATGCTGAGAACTCAAAGTCAATAGAATAGCGTATAAGTTTGTACAGAGAGACTGCTTCAGTATACAGTAGGAAGATTCACAGTATTTCATTATGATGATTCATTATGCTATTAATGATGATTATGAAAATCATTAGGTCTATTACAACAATAAAAAAAATCCAGAAAATTTAATTGCTGAAGCAGAATCTACTTTTAAATATTTATTTGAAAAATATACAGATAATTCTCCAGTCTTGAGTTTCAATGATTAAATAAATATCCTCTTAACAAATTCACAGTACCTCATTTTATAAGAAAATAAGCATCTCCTTCAGTTAAGATATATTGAAGGTACTTCTAGCATCATTCTAAAATCTTATTTAAATTCTGCAGAAGCTGACAGCTTCAATATTCAAATCAACAACAGGAGAAACTGGTTCTGCAAAATCCAAATCTTTAATTATTCCTCAGGCTTTTCTGAGCCAAGTTCCTAAAAGTATTCCATTTCATGGATCATAACCTAGATTTCCTTAGAATTAAGTGCAAACTCTACCAAGCGCAATAGCATTAGATCATACTGAAAACAACCTTAGAGTTTCGTGTCTAAATTTTCATCTGTTTTCATCACTATAACCCTGTCTTTAGGACCTAGGGGAATTAAACCAATCCACAGATTCACCACTATCAGCCAAAATAATCACAACTGCTATTTTTTAAAAAATCTGCTCCTAGTCTTTGTATTTTTTTCAGTTTGTCATTTTTAAATAGCCATAAGTTTATGCATTTGGTAGTAGTTGATTTAGGCCATGTACGAGCCTATGATCTGATGCACAGGGATAAACCAACTGCATTGACAGCATACTCTGGTTAACTCCATCCCAGCCAGGCCCAGCACATGTGGAAAGCCATCATCACCAGGAACGTGATTATGCAAAGTCACTATTAAAAGGGGAAAAAAACCCCAAATGCAAAAACAATTGAGTAGAAAGCTAGTTTTCAAGTGTCAATAAAAAGGAAATGTGTTACAGCACAGGAAATGGGTTCACAGGCAACAGAACAAAGGCCACTAGAATTAAGATGAAAAATGAAGACCTAGAATAAGCTTATCTCAAACAAGACATGAAACCTATTTTCTTGAAGATGTTATTATGAGATAAACATGAGAGGGGAAACTGATTTGTATTTCTATTTCACACAGCCCAGGTATACACTGAAAACACTGTAAATTACAGCAAGTTTGAAGAAAGTCACCTCTTTCTCTCACCCAAATGATAAACTTTAAATGCAATTTACAGAGTTGGACATAGTTGCATTTACATTAGAAAGATCAACTCAGAAAAATCTCCAAACTCTGCATTTAAAATAAGAAAAAACAGAAACAAACCACTTTCAGTTGTTTATGACAAATGAAATTGAAGGTCATTGTAGATAATTTTCTTACTTTGAGGTGACATAATAAAGACTAATACATGAATAAGCTTTCATTGAACTACCTCAAAAACTGTTACAAGAGTAATAGAAATCTTGTTTTGTATTAAATCAATCCCCAGTACTCAACACAAAAGAGAAAAAAAAATACAGATTTTGAATACAGTAACCCTCTCTCATCTGTCTGTAGTCAAAGCAAAATTTGATGGTTCTTAATACTCAGAGAATGACAAAGGCACTGAGATTCAAAGCTGATTTAAAAAAAACCAAAACAAACACAAAAGCCCAACAGCACCCCTCAATCACAACAACAAAAATAAACCCAGCTAAACAAATACAAACACACAAAACAATAACAGGCAGCTTCTGGTGTTCAATCCCAAACTGCATATATTTCAGTGAAGGAAATTACACTGCAAAATTGATTTTTGATTATTTGATCTCACATAAAGCCTTACTTTTTAATTACATTTGAAATTATTTGTATTATATTTGATTTTAAAACAATTATTCAAAGAAGCAGTCATCATCTTAGCTTGAAAAACAGCAGTTGCTGTATGTAAGTTACAGAAAACTACCGCTAATTTCCATGTGCAGATAAATGTCATGGTTCTTCAGAATGAAATAGTCAGAGATGTTATCATCACATCATCTCCAGAAATCAGATTACATTCATATTATACTCCAAGAAGGAGGAAAAAATAAATCAGGATAATTCTAGCAGAGCAAGCCATTACTGTATTAGTGACAAAATGCCAAAAGGACTCACCTGTTCAATCTCCTTTGTCTTAGTTGCAATTGCTTTTGAGCGCCCAAGAAACTGGCCATCCTCATATAATTCCGTACTATCTGTTATATTTGCTTCTGTTTCCCCTGTTTGTTCGACATACAATGGAGCTGAAGATCCAGCCTAAAAAAACCACAAACAATAGATTCAGTTTTGAGAGCAAAATAAAAACCTCAGTGTGAGGAAAAAAAATAAAATCCCAAATGCAGTCATCAAGTCGATATGGAGTTTGCTCATCAAGACTGTTAGTGAAGTATTATTGCTACAATCTTAACAGATACAGAAATAGGGATTTTAAACAGGTAGAAAACATGACATCATAAAAATCTCTGTGACTCAGTCTTAACAGTGTAAAGGCAATGATTTCAGATAATCTTTACCTGCCCATCCACTGAGAAAAGATTTGTATATGTAATATTTGTAACACCAGCTAGCAAGAAAAATCCACAATGAAAGTGTGATTAATTTTCTGGGAAAGGATAAAAGTAAGAAAATCAAAGGTAAATAGGCATCAACAAAATAAAAATGCTGTCAGAAAGAACTCTTGCAGCATTCAGGACCAAAGGTCTAATATTAAAGGAAAAGTGATACTCTCCTGAACCTCTCAGAAATGTCCATCTGTATTGTATGTTCTCCTCCATATGGCATTCATCCCTGGATCGGTTCTTGCTTTTTCCTTACTCTAACACTTCGTTCCTTTTTTTTTCCCCAATTACTTTTTTCAGTTTGTTTATCCAACTAGATCTTCCTGGCCAGTACTGAGGAATTGTTCATGCATTCACCCATTACATCAACAGAAAAGACTTAAAAGTTCAGATAAATATGGATCCAATGAGTTTATTTCTCTAACACAGCCTTACATTCCACAAGTGTGAAACAGAAGAGGAAATGTGAGGCTTCCCAAGATGCTTTCATTTTCCCTCAAATCATTTACAAATAAATAAAAAAATATATATCAAACCCATTAATTGTAAAGTTTAAGACACATGACTTTGTAAAGTAGGTCCTATTTTGTTTTTTAAAGAGTGTCTCTAAAGTTGAAGCCAAGTGAAAGTCAAAGAGCAAATTACCACAGAATTAAAACAGATAATTTAACATTACATGACTTTTGGGTTGTTTTAAATGATACATCTTCTACTAACATAATCGAATCAAAAAAGTACATCCTACCCAAAAGCAGCATAACAAAACAATGACTGAGAAGGGCTATAATCACACTTCAGTATAGCCACCGGTAGAAGACAAGGAGGGGTAAGAACAGATGGGAATAAACTAGCAAATAATTAATATCGATTATTAATGAAATAAGGGTTCCAGGGGAAAACAACACATCTACCCACTGCAGTATCAAGGTGAAAACTTAGTTTTTAATATAGAGGAGGACTACTTTCTGAAAAAGAATACATGACATGGTAGGCTGACATGGCATGAAACTGAACTCAATAAACCAGAGTTTCTCTTCTAAGTCTTATATTTTACACGTACACTCATGTTTTGACTCGGAAGTCCCTTGGTAATTTTAAGGAGTTCAGTAGGCATACAGAGCTACACTGCTACAAGAGTTCCTTGAAGAATCCCCAGGACAGCTGGAGCCTTATTGTGTCAGTTGTAGGTCAACATGAATTCAAATTATACTAACAAAATGTACTCTGGTTTTGTCTATTTTTTCAAAATAAATAAATAAATCCCAAGACTTTAGTCTCCCTCTCACTCCCTTTCAACAAATATTTCATAGCATAAGCAGAAAAATTCAGGAGTAAGTTACAAAATGTGCTTTTCAGAAGAGTACAGAAAAACAAGAGTCTATCATTGTAACATTTTAAAACAAGTGGATTAATAATCATATCTTACATCATACTCTGTTATTTCAGGTAAATTGCTTTCCTCAGCCTTCTCTGACTTTTCAGCTGCCCACTTGCTTGCAGCTTCTGCAAGTTCCTTTTCTGATAGTCTGTTGCTCTTCTCCAAGGCCTGTACAAACACATTATAGTCAAGATTTAACATGAAATACACTTACAGCAAAAAGTCTTCGAAATTAAATTAAGGAGTTATTCAGATCCCTAAAACATTTTAAAATAGGAAATAAAAAAGTTGAAATTATTTCATTTTGCTGACGGATTTCTTTAAAGAAAAGCAGGTGGGGAAAGAGCAGATAATAAAGCAATAAAGGAAGAGGAGAAAAAAAAATAAATCAATGAAGTTCAGTAGACTGCTAAGAAACCACCACACTTTCAGAATCAGTTTTAGTAAATTCACAGGTCAGAGAAAACAGAACAATTATCTGAGACCAGCTGGAAGCTAAAGGAAGTCAGACAAGTGCGGAGTGATGTAATAATTCAATGTGATTTTCAGGCATAAAAGGTTGTAGCAAATTTAAATTAACTACTAAATACTAGGTAGGGTATACAACCTAAGCAAATTAGGGACAGAAAGTATTTTATACATACTTTAAGTGATCAGTGCCGGTTCCATTAAAAGCAATTATTTTTTACGGGGGGTAAAGCTGATCATTTATAACAGAGTCAGTCATGGCTTTATGGCCTTTAATTCTACCTTTTCATATGGAAATTCTTGTATAAATAATATTTAAAAATTGATTTCTCTCTAAGAATACTATTTTACTATCAGAGCAGCAAACAGACAATGACAAATACCAGTTTAGGAATAGCTAGCTTTATAGATCTTGTTACCACTATCGTGGGTACTTAATTTGAATTAACTGTATGTATAGAAGCATCCACCCAAGAATCTATACCACTCTAGCTTTAAAAATTGCAACACTAAGATGGATATCTAAAGAAAAAAGATACTCCTGAAAAGGCTGTAACAATATCTACTCAATACCTGTTTCATGTCAGCAAACAGGTACACAAAAAACCCCACACAAACAAAAATCCAAATGAAAAAAACAACGCCCCCTCTTATCATTAGTTCATTCTAGGTTACATAAATGGCCAGTGGAAGCAAATACTGTGACCTGTATCAAGACTGCTTTGTCTTCAGATGTTTTGTGTTTACCTCAAGTAAACTATTATCCAAACATGTCTTTGTGCTTTAGTATGGCATAAACACACAATTCACAGAACTCTTCCAGAATTCAGTGTCATAAAGACACCATCTTTATCTGCATCCAGAAGAGAAGTGCAACACAATGTTCCACCAGGAACCCCTGTTTTCTATAACTGCAAATTACAGAATTACAACCAGCAAAGTCAGGAAGTTCAATATGCAGGGGTATGAACAGGGCTCTTAAAAGCAAGGAATAGGACACAAACATAGAACAGCTGGCCAGCTCACCTTTCCAAACTATACAATTATTCTTACACTAGTCTAACCAAAAACTATCTGCTGCCAAGTTCTTTTCCCCCCAATGTTCCTATTTCCCATAGTATGTCTGACTTTTATTTTTACCCTGACTTTTCCCTAGCGGCCAAAAAATCTTGTCCTGTGGTTCTATTATTAATCTCTCCCTTTTCTCAAATATAGCTCTGTCCATTACTAACAAAAAGACCAGTATCTTCATAACCAACAATCAGCTTTGCATGAAATGAAGATAAATAAAATCTCACACGCCCTACTATATTTCCACAAGCCATAAAAAGAATCTGATCACTCTAATGTCTAGTGGAATACAGACAAAAACTGTTGGATTTAATCTCACTAAATTTAATTCTATAGGTTGAATGTCGATAAATATGTATTAAATCCCGAGTGAATTTTATGTAATAAAGTAATGGTATTTCCCCAGGTACAACTGAAGGGAAAGAAAAGGACATACTTCTCAGTTGAAAATGTCTGCTGCTACGCAGGCTGCAAACATGCAAGAAATGAACAACCTAGTATATCTTGTAAAAAATCCAAACTGCTCCCCCTCCCCATGTTCCCTGCCTCAAAACAGAAGTCTCTTTTTTTGGAGTGGGTTTCTTTGGTTTTTTTTTTACCTCATGGATAACACAGAACCGTAAAAACCTGTCACTGCTGAGAAGGTTTCCCTGTCTCCTATATCTGTCTTTTGCTCTAACTACGCTGGACACAGCCTCTGAAGTTTATGGTCCACGCAGCTATTAAAGAAAAACACGAAAGATTTCATGCCGTAGTCAATTAAACAGGTGGCTAAGATCTGATAACATCAACACATATTAATTCACAATCATGATTATGTAAAAAATTAATTATAAGATAGATAAGAATACCTTTTCAGATTTGCAAATAGATACTACAGTGAAAAGAGGTATTGCTGGAGAAACATACACCTTTGTAAGTATTTCAAAGCTAAATTATAACTTAGAGCATTGAAAATCATCTCCTTTAATCTCTAATATAAAGTATATAGGTAATGTCTCAAGCCTTAATAGACTGTAAGACTCTGGCTCTAGAGATGTTCATGTTTTTGCCAACACTTTTTCTGTCACTACTTCTATGTCAGTGAAGCACTCACGTAACTTAACTGGTCAGTGTAATCCAGCCAAGAGGCTGATCCCAAACAGACTCCACTGACATAGGACAGTACATTACAAGCAGATTTGGAAACTTCAAGAGAAAAGCAATAAACAGTCATGGAAGTACTTCCATTTCTGCAGCTGATGCATACCCAATAAATATTTGTGTTGTCTGCGGAATTGACTTTCGTCAAAGTTTCATTTTGTGTAACCTATACCAGATGAGCATATACTTGCAAACTGCTAGCAAAAAAACCAATGCAGCATAGATCAGATCTGACTGAAGACGAAAGCAGAACATTTACAGAATACTTTATGTTTCAAGCTCACACTACATATTAGAACAAGAGCAAGAGATTTTGCAATTCCTCCTTGTTCTCAAAGTTTTGTATTAAGCAAGGACTTGATATTAAGCTGCAGTATGCTGAGTCTGTAAGCAAAGTAGGTGAACTAATTATGAAGTTTATTTTATGATCTAAATCAGTGTAACTTATGCATAATAGCTTTTATCTTACTTTCCTTATTTACATCACTGAAAATATATCACTTGCCTCCGCCCTTAAGGACATTGGCATTTAGCTAGCACAGCAGTTCTAAAAGAGCTGCATAAGGGATAAGTACTTAGAATAACATAGCACAACCAAAGCCTGTTTTTTTCCCCACCTAATTATTTTCTTCAGTGTCCCCTTCT
This sequence comes from Pipra filicauda, assembly GCF_003945595.2. Taxonomy (NCBI): domain Eukaryota; kingdom Metazoa; phylum Chordata; class Aves; order Passeriformes; family Pipridae; genus Pipra; species Pipra filicauda. The sequence goes on from NW_024104543.1 coordinate 833,374, forward strand.
CTCAACAAAAAGTACTTTTTTTTTTGTTTAAGCACTCTACTGCTTTTATTAAAAAGACCTCAAGAACTGAGCTAGTACACCATGTTACTTAGGGCAAGTGCTATTTTTTAATAGGACCTTATTAATTTCAAACAATATCGTGCATTGTTTCTTTACTTCTCATTAAAGTATTCCTCAACAATTTACAGAAAATACTCCTGTGGAAGTGTTAATTTTAACCTCAAATATAATTTGCAGGGAAGCAGTCTGTGATGTGAAAATGATTTTGCTGCCACAGGAAAGCCAGAACAATATTGAATGTTGATTGTTCATCACTGTTTATTAGCCTGTCCATTTAACTAATTAGCAAGATTATGTAGTTGGTGCTCAGTCCACAAGATTTGATGGGAAATAAAACGGCATTAGTAAAAACATAAGGTGACACTTACCAAACTATCTTGCAATGAAGCTCCCTTCCCAATTAAATGCCATCATTCTTGCCACATCCTCGAGCACCCTGTTTCTCTGCTATTTACATTATCTTCTCAGTCAGTCAGACACTTTACACACTATTTCCAAATCCAGTCACAGCCTAGGAATCACTAAAGGATGAAGTTCAGTGCAAATACAGGCTTGTCCAACTGATCTGTTGCTCCTAAAAACCACCTGACCATTTTTTTATTCCTTGCCATTCCTTTTCTGGCACAACCTGAACTTTGAAAAATGGCAATTTTAAATTCATACAAAACTCCCTTTTTCCTAAAATGCTACAGTGAATACCAAATAAAAAGGTCTGTCAGTGTCATCATTAGATACACAGCATTATCAGCACCTTCCTACCAGATAAGGGAAGTCTATCCTCTGGTGGATTGCAGAGCAATTCAAGATGCTCCCTTTGACAACAATTGCACACAGCATCTCCTTCTAACTGAGGAAAAAATCCAACAATGAGCAATCTAAAAACATGGCGAGAAACACTCAAAAATTCACCTTTGATGAGGGTACTGCTGTGGACCCTGAAGGTGATGCATCTCTCGATGTTCTCAGTGTCCTCTCTTTACCTACAATTAAGGAAAAAATTAATGACTGTGAAATTAAAGATATACATTTCAAATATGCTTACTGGCTTATAAAAATTGCAGTGAAATTTGCTCAAGTCAGACATGAACCTTATCACTCTCTAAAACTACCTGATGACAGGAGGCTGTAGCAAGATAGGAATTGGCCTCTTCTCCCAGGCAAATAACCAGGACAAGAGGAAATGGCCTCAAGCTGCATGGGGGGAGGTTCAATTGGAGATAAGGAAGAATATTTTCACTGAAAGGGTGGTCAAGCATTTTAACAGAATGCCCAGGTGGTGGCCTCAATATCTCTGGAAGTGTTCAAGAAACAACTGGACATAGCACTTAGTGCTATGGTTTAGTTGACAAGGTGGTGTTTGGTCAAAGGTTGGGCTCAATGATCTTGTAGGTCTTTTCCAACCTTAGTGATTCAATGATTCTGTGAAATCTACATGCTTCATCATCTGATAAATATTGATAAAACTTTCTTCTCTTCACAAGGAGAGAAGAGATACAGCTGTGTCATTTCACGCATTTAGGAAAAACCACTATCCTTTTCTCCATCATTAACTGAAAGGGCATATCAATGTGATTCAGCAAGATGATGTAGTTTCACTTTTTAATATTCATGTAATAATATAAAGAGGTGAAATATTAAACACAGTCAATCATTCCAGGAAACCAGGCAGTGTAGGAACTGGTTTAGCAGGCCACAGTATGTTGAAAAGCCCTGCCATGGGAAACACTCCTGTATTGTATCAGCCACAGGCTAGATGTTCTTTGTATGATCAGTGTTTTTCTTATAAGAGTTACAATTGGCAAAATGTCAAATCAAGTGTGCTAATCACAGTCTGTGCGTGGTCTTGCCACAGACCAGTTTCAGGCAGCCCACAGCAGCAGAAATGGTTGCAGTGTAAACTACTAGTTTTCAAGCTGTGGTCCACAGATTACATCTAAGGGATCTGCAAAAGGTAAATACAAAAAGCAAACATGTTGTCAGTAGGCCTAAATTAACTAGACTATTCACTCACACTGGGAAACAGTTGACTGTTCACAAATAAAATACAAACTTACCTTGGCTTCCATTAAACTTTTATCAATACAATTAATAAAGAGATGTCTTAAAATGCCTATCAAATACTTACAAAATTATTTTAGTAGAGCTATAAAGATGATTGTTCATTATGGCTTTAAATACGGCTTTAATTTAATGAGTCAAAGCAATAAAGAGCAGACATGAAATCTCACTCCTATGAGCTGAGCTATTTTCCTTTTTTTTACTCAATGCCATAAAGTAATAGTGCATATGTATTTTAAAAAACCTACACAAAAATGTAAAGAAAAGTCTATACAAAATGCATATCTTTAACAATAGGAAATGTTTAAGAGGTATTTGAAAAGCTGGTCTTCAAGTCTTTTGACACATTTTCATACCATATGTATAGCATAGACCTAATACAAAGCAAAGATCACTGTTGGAGGCAAGCAAGTTACTGCTGTAATGTTGAAGGCCTACTAATCCATGCAAGCATCTTCGCAGCTACTGATGGGTCTTTCAAAAATGCTAATGAAAATAGGTGGGAAAGTTACTTTGACAAAAGCAAATGTTCTAAATTGCACTTTAAACCTCAGTTTGAAGAGGATGCTAAATGGAGAGCATACTTTAAAAACACAGCAATCAAATTTATTTAAGAATTTCTAGTAGACATAAAACAAAAGAAATTGATCTTTAACAGAAAAAAGCTTTTTAAAAATAAATCATAAATAGAAAAATTATGAAAAATAAAAAGCTCCTATAAATACAAAGTATATGTCAAAACCAAAACCAAGAAAATAGAAATAGTCATGTCTTTAATCTGTCATACTCCTCAAAGCACAGAACATCTCCCTTGCCACCCTGAAGTTTTGCTCCTGTGATACCTGCTTTTCAGCTCCATGGCTGGGCCACCTCCTTTTAAATTTACAGACTACTCTAACTCTGCCTCCCACACACCTCCTCTATCAGACCGGATTCTTTAAAGATTATCTCAGTTGAATGGATTATATGTTTGCACCCAAACAGATGAAAATGAGCTGATACAAGTGGCAGTAAATTATTCAAAGTCAAGCAGAGAGAAAAACCACCATTTAATTTGGAGACATTATTAGGCCATTTTTTCTGAATATGTGTGGTTATTTTGAACCCAAAAGCCCTACCTGTAAGACTAAACGTGACACTTTCCATGCACCATATTTGCCTTCTTGCATCTCCTCCACACACCACCCTACAGACTCCTTACTTCCTGGCCCACTGAAGGAATACCACCCTGCTTCTCTCCATGCTCTCCCATCACAGATGAATGCCTGTCCTTTCCATTAGCCCTTTCCCTCCCTTTACCAAGCTTATTCACATTCCCCCAGTTTTCTTCATTTAAGTCCTGTTTTTATCCTAATGTATGAAGAGCTGTAGAGCATGGGACATTCCTTCTTCAGTGGAAGTCATGAGGCCTAACCAATTCAGACAGCATGATTTTAAACAGTGTTATGATATTCTAAAAAGATGCCATATTGAAAGTCCCACATGAAATAGTATATACTTTGCGTGTTGTAAATCCATTTAAGTACCAACTAAAATGTAGTGTTGATATATATATGCCACACTTTATGTTCCTTTTAAATATGTAATACATGAGCTTACCTAAGGCAAATCATATTCAAAAATTATTCTAAAAGTATTAGTTAAGCCATTTATATTTTGTGAATAAGCCATTTTAGTTCAGCCATCTAGAGGAACAATTTAGTAGTACTGTTTTCCAGGAACGAGCGGTTATAAAGAAATAGTCCTCCGTACAAGCCATCTGGACCCTTAGAACTGATTTAAAGGTGATTGGGAGAGATGTTTAACCATGCAATTTGAAAAAAATAGCAAAAACCACAGACCTAGATGTAAGATCCTCTCTTGACCAGCATCTTTTCTGTTTTGTGAAGATGTCTGCTTCTACTTCACTACTTCCACTACTGTCTGAGTAATTCTGACAATATTCTATATATCTGTACTTAAATGATCGAAGTCAGCTCAAAAGTTTAGGAATACCCTGAAACATGCCAAAATTTTATATGGCTTTCTCACAACATTGTTTTCCTAGTAAGTATGAGCTGCACACCTACAACACTTCTATAATGTAGAAAAATATATTTTCCTTTTCCTCTCCTACACTTAGAGAAATTCATGTTCACTGAGTATTGCTACAAAATGTTAAAAGAATTGCAATGACCAAATAGAAAGATCATCTGTATTCTACAAGGAGTAAAATAATTCCTCAATATTTAAACAATGCTAACTAAACTATGAAGATCTTTTTTGGCAAGAAATGCTACATAATGGTTCAGTGTGTCACTCTGGAAACACAACACATCTATCAGTGAATAAAAAAATCTAATTATATTATAAAAGCTGCCAAAATGAACAGTAGGTTTGTATAGTTCACTAGAAAGCATTTGCAGAAAGGGAAATCAAATCGGATTAATTTACATAAGCAGTACAAACAGCAGTGGCTACAACCGTGGTATACTAAAAAAAGCAATTTTATCTTTTTTTTTCCCAAATCATTTAAATAGGAAAACCTCAAATATTTTCAGAACAGATGATTCATTAGACTTCTGGAAAACATTAACAGTCAAGTTTTTAAAAGGCAGAACACACAGAGTATAGACTCAACTGAGATATGTTTCAGATTTCTTTGAGGAAAGCAAGATTTGAGAGGATCTGACAACAAGATGAAATTGCTAAAAAACAATCAGTTTCAAAAGCCTAATAATACAGTTCTAAGAACATCTGGAGAAAATGCAACAAGTATGTACTTTAATTTCTCCAATTTTTTAATCCCTCTTTTCCCCTGGTTGCAGGAAGAAATGTCTTGATCTGCTATAGATGACAGCAAAGGTTCTTGTAAGGGAATCCAATGAAGCACATAAAGAAGTAACAGGAGTTGATAATAAAAGGAACATAAAGTACTAGAAAAAGTTGTGCAGCTGAAACTCCTACAGTCAGTCTAGAGCCGCTACCAAAATAACATCTCCAATCTCCCACATGAAATACATAAGGGAACAGAAAGTACAATGAAACAACCAGAGCAGACAACACATAGATGGTACAAAATGTCTAGTTTTCTCATTGTAAAAGACAGTATGCAAAGAAGTGAGTTGCAGTTTCACCTCACTAACCAGTGCTCATCAATAATCCAGCATTACCTTGCTGAGAAGAAATATTTCTTTTATGTAAAGATGACATACTTCTGCTATGCTGGTGGAAAGGATAAGCTTTGCTTCTTTCAGGAGAGTAGCTCCTGCTGCTGACACTAGAGCCAGATCTGCTGTGCGGAGAATCCCTTCGGCTCCCTGGTGATTCCCTGAAGAAAGGAGAGTCCCTCTTATGAGGGGATCGATCTCTCACATAATGAGAAGGATAGAAGCTTTTTCTTCTGAAGCCATCTCTGACGTCCCTTGGAAGACAACACAAAAATTAAAGTTACTTGGTTATCCTTCCAATGTTTCTGGAACAGCACTAAACAATACAATGGTAACATTTTATGCCTTGTAAATACAAATAGATTAGCTGCCTAAAATCTTAAGAATTGTTTAGAGTACTAGGCAATGAGTGAAAAACAAGTGGAAAAATAAAAGGTTGTAATTTTTTCAGATTTCATTGAACTACTTCATTGCTAGAAGTTAATTCCTTTCTATTTCTTGATAGTACAGTTAAAATATAAGAAAAAGACATTCAAGAAATGGGAGCTCTCGCAATTTTTTTTTCAGATTCAGTCTACTTCCCCTGGAAATTAAGCTTTCATTTACAATTGTTAAAAATGCATATGCAAATATTGCTCACACTAATTGGTATTTTTCAGCTTTGTTTTCTTCTTATTTTCAAGGGACTATATCCCTCATTTGACTTCACACATATTGCTCTGGGAAATATCACTGAGGGATTTCAGCTTATATCAAGCAAAGACAAAAAGAAATCTGCAGAATATCTATTCTCATGCCTATGTATCCACTCAAGATTAAATCTTGAATGAAAATATGAAGACTTATACCTCCTAAAAATGTTTTTCACAGAATACAATATTAATTTTGAACTTTACTGTAAAATGTCCCAGACTCAACTGATATTAAACCATAATCTAGTAACCATGACAACTTTCTATTAAATTTAGATATTGTTACTCCAGACCATACCATAAATGTGTTGGTTACCTGTAAATTATATTAATATATATATATACGTGTACAGGTAAAAAAAACCAAACAAAACAACAAACTCAGTATCCTTTTGAACTTGTCCTAAAGAATCTCAGAGCTAACAAACACACAAGCCAACTAATACAAAACTTGTCACATTCGCCTTGGTCGGAAGATGTATTGCTGAGAGAAGGAAGTACTTCCCAGCTTCTTCACAGCATTGCTAAAAGTGAAAAGAAAGACTTCATAGCATTTCTAGTAAATCAGAATGCATCATACTTCACTATTCTTCTCCCCTATGTCTCATCATAGTCCAATATTTTAAACAAGTGAATGTCTCACAGAGATGACCAAAAATCTGGTGGTGTTATTTAGCACAATGTAGCTATAGCTATGAGATGTATCCAAAAATAGGGAACTAATGCTTTATCTACATCGTATGTATGAACATTTTATGTAGCAATAGACTTGAAGCAGTTCACACTTGAAGAAAATGAGATTAGCTCAGTACTGAACTATTTTTTCTAGCTAAGTGAGGGTTATTTATTTATTTATTAAAGAACATATTAATCAAATATTTATCAAGAATGAGTTCGGTACAGCCCACTTTTTCTTCCATTTCCTTCTGAACCTCTCTTTATGTATACAGAGAAGTTTATCATGGAAATGTTTACAGAGCCCCAGCTATTGCACACATAAAAGAAACGCTCTAATACCCACATAAGAATTTAAAAAATATCACTGAAACATACTTTTAAACAGGAACACATTTGAAAGCCTCATTCTACAATAATATTATGCACCCTAAAATAGAATCTCACTTTCAATTTTTGAATTTCCATTTCATCACTCCACGTTAATTCTTAACTGGACCATATCTCATACAGAACATTCAAACCATAACCATTAACTATATTAAATCTGTTTTGGACAGCATAGCAACAGCACAGCATTTCTGATGTTTTCCATTAATGTAACAAACAACACTGAATGGAACAAAGTAAGTATTGTTTTGCTTTTATTTTTTTCCTTAAATACTTAAGCTAACATACACCTGCAATTTGGTAATGAAGGCCCCAATTCAAGCAAAGCAGTTAAGCACATGCTTCAGATTCCAACACATACTCAAAAGGTTTATTGAGCAGGGGCAATATTTAATAGAGATGCAAGATTTTGTGCTCAGCTGTAACTTTAAAATAGAACTACTGCCCTTAATAACAAATACAGGATTAATCCCTTTTATATAGCGCCCCTGAAATCTTTTTATTTTGCATTCTTATTTCAAACTTAGTCCTGAAAGCACAATTTTGTTCTCAGCAGCATTGCAACAGAAAGTAGCATCATTGTTAACCTCGATGAAACCTGACCAATAAATTCTCACTAAAGCTGACATTCTTGGATGAGCTCCTAAAATTTTACAAGTAAACAGCCATACTCTGATATATCATTCACCAAGGGCTGCTGAGGGAAGAGCACAAGTCTGAGAGCTATTCCAGTTAACCATCAGCTCCAGCTTCCTCAAAGATAAAACACAATTACATAATAGACAAAGGTATGGCTTTCTGCATAGCAGAAGACCAAGAGAATACAACACAGGGAAGGTTTTCAGATGCCAAAGGATCAGAAACACCACCTTCTCTAAGCTATCACTACCACAAAGAGTACTTCTGGTCTCATTCCTCCCTGCAAACCATTCAGCAGCAGTGTTGTAGAAAACTGAGGGCTACAAGTAGTCATGTAGTTTACAACAGGGAGTGGTACAGCTTAAGCTACGTGAAAAAAAAAACTGGTGTGTCAGTTTTATATTTTAAGAGTACATAAAGGTAAAATTAAATCACTTGCTAGAGGTGAAATGCCCAGGAATGGAGGTGTACTTAGGTACATGACAGCACATCATATGCAATACAGGAAAAAGCTTTGTTGTAAGAAGAATCTTAGTGCGCTCTCATTGAATTCGTGCTCCTGGGCAATTGTGTGCAATACCTTGTCTCTGGAGCTTCTACGTCCCAATACAGACGATCATCTTTTCAGATAAAACATTAATCTACAATGTGGTCCATCCATAAAGGACACAACTCTCAAGTTTGACACTGAAATGAGGAGACTGGCAACAAAACAGCACATTGCTGTAGAACAAAAACTGAGGTTCTTCCAATAATTTATAGGTGAGTGCAGTTTATGACCTAGATAAAAAAGTCAGGGAAGTTTTTGTGATCCTTCCATCTGAGAATAATTATTGCAATTGTCAAAGGGGATAAATATTCCATTTATAGGCTTGGGCTTAATTACTAACCTTGCCTAAAAATAGCCCACACAATTTTTTAAATAAATTGAGAAAATTATAGATAGCTTCTACAACACCAGACTTCAGTGCAAAGAGGTAAAACAGACAAGATTTGAACTGAATTCTTTCTGTCTCGTAATACACAGGCAAGGGGGAAGGGGAGGGAGGAAAAGTGCAACTAAAATAAAAAATCCTCTTGCCTTGTCAGGACACTGCAAGGGCTAACAGAGCTCACGAGAACATGATTCAGATGACATAGAAAATATTTAATAAAATATACTACACCCCTAATCTCTAAAAGAAGAGTCGAGAACACTTCCACTTTTAACATCTTCAACGTAAATGTAGGTGGTGGAAGATTCCAGCCACCATCCTCTCTCCCAGAAGCCATTCTATTTCTTTCCGAAGTACGGGGTTGTGCAACAAACCAACAACTTACTCGGGTTCTGCTTTGGAGACTTATTATAATCTCATGTTGTTGTCCAAAGATTTTTATACAGATTTATCATAATCTAAAATAATACAGTGAATTACACCATCACAGATATAAGTAATTGCACCTGGTTCCAATGGCTTTCATTTGAACATGTGAAATGATGACAAGATTTCTTATGACAACTGTTTTTCAACGTTTTATTACTAAGCAAGTAACTGCAGCACTTGTGATATTTGCATTTGCTTTAAATGAAACTAAGGTAATTAGGACTAGTCAATGTAATCTTATTAACAGCTTTTTGCATGAAGCCAAGAGGAAATAGGCATTGTGAAACACTGCTAAGTCTCATGCAGGGAAGGGTAACTACACATATAAAATGTACCAAAAAAAATCAAAAATATTTAAATGTTTCACAATTCTTATGATGCATGCAATACTACTGAAGTTATCATATCCAAACACCAAAACTCCACACTGATGCCACTTGTCCACCTCACTCAATATGAAAGCTACTCATCTCCCACCACCTCAGGATGCCATGATAGATCAGAGAATAAAAACTAAGACAACTTGAATATTATATCAACATTAGAGAGAAATGCCTCTTTGTCCTTTAATGAAATAGTAAAGCTGTGCACTTCAACTGCACTGGAAATCCCACTACATTCCTCTTTATCTTTAGTAAAGAGTACCTTGTTTCTACCATCATCTATAATGTATTATTAGACTTGCTGGAAGATAAGTCCACACAATAAAAGCATTTTTAAACTAAAACTCTCTTTCTATTATCTGACACAGAAAAATTATGCTCAAGTGTACAGATAAGGACAGAGAAACAAGTAAAAAAAGTCCAGAAAACAACAGATTTAAGTACCAAAGAATTAAGAGCAAACAGTCTTATACAACTGTTCGCAGAATAAAGACAAAATACGTTCATTAGACAAATCAAGATTCAATTAGACAAAAGAATTGCATTCAAATGCATGTGATCTTAGTTTCTCTTTTCAAAAACATGGGCTTAGTAAGTTCCCTGCAATTTCTCTACAATAGAAAATAAATCATAGGTCTGAAGTTCCAGAGGCAGCATTAGTTTTAAGTGATGGACCAACTTACAATTTCTATAAACAAGCTACAACATTTACAACTGCACTTTGAGCAGCATATCATGCCAGAAGAGTCAAGCAGTTCAGCTAACAAGCTCAAGGAATAAATCTCTTTCATTTTATGTAGTAGCAACCGAATCAATTCCTAAACAGACTCAATTTAAAATGGAAATAATTGAAATCTTCTATCTCAATATAAGCTTAAAATTGGAAAGAAGAAGCAAGCACAACATGGTATACCTTCAAATACATTTTTCCCCTTATATCAGAAAAACTGGTCATCATTACTGCTTCTAGACAGAGTTCTAATGGGACAGACCTTTCTGAGTAGGTCTTTGTACATTTACTGTCATCCTGCCACAAGCACATGGAAAAGATCTTTAAAATATTTCCCTGAGGTACCAAAGACATTGGTACCGCTCAAAAAGGTGTTTTCTTAGGGGTTTTTGACTTTGTTTTTTACTTCACAGTCAGTATCAGTACTTGCAAGTGATTCAACCGTAGGCAAGCATTTGTCTTATATACACACTAAGCACTAGAAAGAAAGAGATATTTTTGCACTTTGTTTTAGGGACATAAGTGAAGGTTATGTTCAGCAAGCTATTACTCTTTGCCCCAAAAGCTATCCTTAAAATCCTTAAATAAAAGAACCCAGAAACCTTGAAATATCTGCTGAAGGAGCTCTTAAGCTTTTCATCGGTGTGCCGCAGAACGCTATTAGTTTATTGACGTGCAAAAGAAAGCAACAAGCACTGTAGTAGTATATACTGATTTGATTAACTCTTGGGGTTGACTTTCTAAGACTATCAATAAAACGCTGCAAAAGGAAAGAACAAGTTGTGCAACAGGCTTGTAAGCAGTAATACCTTTTGTCAGTAATACTGATACACAATACCCTTATTATATTTACTTCTCCTCTATCTTCAAATCCCTTAATGAGATCTATAAATCAGAAAAACACTCCATTTTTCTCTATAACAGAAAAATGCTTCACAGAACTCTATGTTTTTATTCTTAAATTGAAGTGAGATTTGAAGCAATTAGGTCAAATAGGTTTCACCTGCTTATGCCCCAAAGTGTTGTATGAGTGGTATGGACTTCTGCATAGCAAATTTAAAAAAAAGTTAGCAAACTACCTCTGCTTTTGGATTTCTCAATATAAAAGACATTATACATATCTGACGAAAAAATTCATTATACATAATGGTGTTTTTCTTTATGTGATCTCATTCCTTCCTGTCAAGTATACAGTTTGTTCAAAATCAGAAAGCCTCAAGTTACGACAGACATTTCCTCTTATAAATTATTCAGCCACGTAGCTTTATCGTTTTTGTTTTCCAGTTCGCTTTTTCCCTTCACTTTGATTACAGTTTACAGTCTCTGTAATAAACACTAACTTGCCTCTTTTTGTAGGCCATTTCCTATATATTACAAACAGCACTTACTTGAACATATTTAATGCAGAAGTAAGTTATGCTGCTTGGGTAAATTCCTTATTAAAAATCCTTTTGCAACTCTTGTATGCCTCCAGTTATTTCAATAATTTAATAACAGTTAACTTCAGAGTGTAGCTCCATGACAAATCATACTGATGGAAACTGGTGCTGCTAAAATCCTGAACTTTGCCATCTTCCTTGGACCCATAGTCCCAGTCCATATTTTCTTTCAGAAGACCAAACTGGTAGACAATTATTTAATTCATTATGACATTTAGCACTCAGGACCAACTCACTGAACATTCAAGGCCAGGCTGGATGGAGCTGTGAGCAACCTGATCTAGTTAAAGATGCCTCTCCTTATTGCAGGGGGGTTGGGCTAGATGACGTTTAAAGGTACCTTCTAACTCAAACCATTCTATGATTCCATAAGTCAACACATCAATTCACCTTTTCCATTTTACTTCCGAATTTCATAATCATGCTCTCAAACATAATTTCCAAAAATAATTAGACATACTAGTCTAGGTAAGGTAGGACTTAATTTAACATATGCAACTATTAAACGTCGTATTTCAGAACAGGAAGACATTCCCGCAGCTCGCTGACAAAACCCTGTTGCATGTAATGGCATCAGTATTCAGTTTCACTTGGACAAAAGCATTTATTATCAACTAATAACAAGTACTACAATCTTTCATATACAAGGGAAAGAACCTTTAAGGTTGAACTAATGTCAAGACTAAAACTGAGAATAATTTGTTACCATGCAAAAACAGCATCATCTTTCAAAAATAATACCAATGGCGTGAGATCATAGAATTCCTTTATTGATGAACTTTCCTCAGTGTAGTTCATAACATCCTAAAACACAGTAGTCAAAAGTCAAAAAATCAAAAATCTTCTCTTTGCAGCAAAATGCTTAGCAAAAGGATGTCTATACTGTCAGTAACACTAAACTTTTTCCTCTGCTCTCCTGTATCGTAATATTCCCACCCTTTCTCAACAGGAATTAAATTCCCTGAAATTTTTAGTATACTCATTATAAAACAAACAAGTCCTTGGAACCCAATAAATGGAAAATTTGCCTCCTAAGGGAAATTATGTCAGTCCTTGGAGGCAATACTCCTCAACCTGAGAAAGCCACAACCACATTCATCAGTCCAATTCATTGGCTATCACTGAGATGATTTAGTTAGATGCCATCTGAACAGAAGCTGTTTGGACTTGAAGGGAGACTCCCTTCTCTTTCCCTCCCCACTGTCTCTCAGTACCTAGCTGTTTTTCCACAAAGTTGTTAGGAAAACTTTCCAGAATAATCAAGTGCTACCCATGGGAGTTTGCCTCATTATTTCCCAATACATCATTAACTTGCTAGTTTGATACAATTTATAGTGCTAACTGTAAGACTGGACCAGATGAGCTTGCTTTTTAAAGACTTCCTTTAAGTGAGGTGTTAGCCAAGATCTTACAGTGTAAATGTACATAATCTTATCTTTAGGCACGTTACCCTATCATACATGGTAAAGAGATCATCTCCTTACAGTTTATTAGCATTATGTAAACAACATTGATAAGAAGAAAATACTAATTTTCCCAAAATGTGACTTAGTTTTAAACAACAAATCAATGTTGTTACAAAACAAAACTGAGTTTGCACAGACTACTGAATTTTTCCTTACAGGTATATCATAACATATTAAAATCTGTAGTAAAAGTTCTCATGCAATAACCACTGTTAAAAATATGATGGTAGCAATTCCATATGACAATTTAAAACATTACAAAACTGCAGTGGGAAACAGTTGTACACACAAAAAGCAACAGATCCTTAAAACATAACACAGCCCTGGATCAAAAGTAAGTCAAACCAGATAGCAGTTGAGAAGTGAGAGGAGGAGAACTTCTGTTTTTTGGATTTTTTTACCAAGTTTGGTATGCTTGCTGTAATTGTTGTCAAATACAAGTCAATTTACTACCTAATCATTTCTTGTATAAAATTTTTTTGAGAAGTTTATAACTATCTGTCTCTATCTTTTCTCAATCCTTTGGAGTCACAACATAGAGATCACATTTACATATAACTAAAACATTTCAAAGGACCGAAGTATAAGAAATGCCATGTGCACAGAATCAGACTGAAAATACCTATTATAATTACACTTTTCAAAAAGAAGCTTACCCAGTTTTCTCTTACAGTTTTTAGAGGAGTTAAACCCAAGATTTTGAACCGTTCCACATTTCATATAACAGGTAAGCTCTACTACATGAGGTTGTATATTTACAAGCTCAGCAGGGAAAAAAAAAATCAGGTAGTGGGAAGTTCTGCTACTTTGATAATTTCAATACATGAGAAATACAGAAATATTTTGAGTAGAAAAATAAAGCTTCCCTGACATCATTCAGAAATGAAATAGAACAGCCAGATTTCTCTGTAACCAACAACAGCCAAAGGAGTCTCCCACCAGCTAGGAGTGGGGAAAAAAAAATAAAAAAATCACAGCTCAGATTTGTTTGGGAAGTTCTAGGGTTCTGGTTGAATGCTAAAAATACTGGCACTGCCCTTACAAGCTCATGATAAGAAATGATTATGAGAAAAACAAATTAAATTATCAATACACCTTATATTATGACTTTAAACTCCTTTCTCTCAACCTGAGATGGAAATGGCATAACCAATTAAAAGAATTCTGCAAGGCCTTCTGAAAGGAACAAAATTATCAGTAAGCAATTTTTGAAAGCAGACTTTTTTTTTAGAATTGGATGGATAAATTTCACAGAAATAAAACAGGCCTTCAATAAACATCACAGTCAATTGTTAGACAAAATATTTAAAAATTAAAAGCATTCACTCAGCAACTAAAACTAGCTGCCATTCACCTCACAAAATAAGCACACAATCAGCTAAAACATAAAAAAAAAAGGTTGAAAATAAGAGCAATTTTTACCTCCTTTCCATATTTTTACATTGTAGGGTGGGAGCAAAAAAATTCCACAGCTGAAACCCTCTCTACCAGTCAAATTATAAAACATAATCTCAATGTGCAAACAAATTAGCTCTGTTGTGCTTTGGGACAATTAAAGAGGCAGTGTAGCAGAGAACAGCTCTTAAAGAAAACATAGCAACTACTGAATCAATAAGACCACTGCATAAGACATGAACTGTAATATGAAGTCATTAAATATTTAGTGTAAACCAGAATCAACTTTTAAGTTACATATTACCTATTATCTTGTTCCAAAAAGTGCTAACTTCCCCCCTCCACCCTCCAAAATATCATAAGCCAAGGTAAACTAATTTAGCTAGCAGCCTAACACAATGAGTTTTCTGAACTAAAGATTTCAACAGACAAGTCCTTGCCTGGAGTTGTAGACAGGTATAACGAATCTACCACAATGATCTATTATAAGGAAACCGTAATTCTGTATATGAATAAACAAGCTACTCTCAGTCGGTCGTGTGAATACCTGAGAGGTTCAATGTTCTGGCAGGGATTTTACTTATTTATTGAAAGAAAAAGGCATGTGCTAATGAATATGATTATAACTTTGCTTATCAGTTTGTCAAAAGCAAGACCATTTTCTTTGGGTGACTGCCATATTTATTTCCCTCCACATATGGTTTTTAATAAAGAATAAAGTTCTTGTACGGTGTCCCTTAAGACCTGTCAAATATTGCAATAGAATAGCAGACTTATGTACATTTATAGCATCAACTCATAAATCCCTTTGGCTAAGTTTATCTTTTATAAGCAAGACAAAGATCAGTTTACATTACGAGAAAGTTTAAATCCAAAGCCTAAAGACCTCCCACAATATAATACACTGTTTTAAATGAGTATAATATTTAAAAAGGTTCACAATTTCATTAATTAAAGAATACATACAAGGGAGGAGAACAAAAAACAAGAAACAACCTACCCCTTGTAATTCAAAGGTGATTGCATGGTGTTAATGTAAAGATAACTGCCTTGGCAGAGATCAGAAAGCCAGGATTTCTGGGCTTCTATCCCCCACTTTTTAACCAATTTTTTACATGCTCTTCAGTAAACACAGCCTCACTGTGAAGGTGCATGCATCTATAAAAATCAAGATATATTATGCTGTACCAACGTATAGAGGTAATTGCAAGTTTCAATGTTCAGAAAAACATGTAAAATTGTCAGAAGAAAGGCAATGTGCCATTGATTTAAAAGATTTCTAAAACAAAATATCGAACTAACTGACGAATTTCAGTTGTTCACAGATCATTAATTGTTTAAAATTAAGTTTCAATATTTTGCCAGACAGTTTTCTCTCATTTCTAGCACCAAAATTACTTTAGTATTTCCATTTCTTACACAATATTTCCTATGCACTCCACAGATAAGCAGATTTGGTTTATATAGACAAATGGATTAGTATTGAAGACTAGACTAAGACTACTTTCTAATTTCACAGTGAATATAGGAGAAAAACCCAACCAACAACCAATAAACAAAACAACACACATAGTAGCAGCGAGTTTCCTTCATTAACAATGAAAAAATTATTCATAACAACTGGAGAGGAGATATTAAAAATGTCCTAAGTAAGCCACTTCTCAGGAGTCTATTTCATATAAACAGTATTCCTACTGACACAGAGTACTTAGTCTGCAAATACGGCAATCCTTATTTAACAAAAATCTGGGCCTTGGATCATTCTAAGGATCAAATTTAATGCATGTGTAGCTGGGATTTACAAGTGCGTCATTTTGTAATTTCTCTTTGAAGATGAGTCTTACACATCTTAAGTTGCCAAGTTTCGCATATTTCACATCTTATGAACTTAGTTTGGTTGGGAAAAAAAAAGAATGAAGTAATGCTCTGTGCACTCAAAAGGATTATATTTTGGCATGACTAAAGTGAACAGCAGCTAGCAATCTTCTAAAGCATTTCACACTGAAAAGTTCATCTGACCTCACAGAAATGAACGTATATGCAAAATTCATTGCTATTAGGCCCAGAGAGAACTAGAGTCCTTCAACATATAACAGCATAATTCCCTGCAACTTTTAAAAAAATTTGACATGCATGAGTGCTTCGAATAAATGAGCTTAATATACTGCTAAAGACAGTAACACAGCTCCAGAAGTGATCAACATCAGTAGAAGATAAATATACAAATAAGTATATCTTAATTGATCTCTACCCCTCTCAATTGCTAAGTTTCACCATTCTCAGCATCTTGGTCACCAGCATCAGTGACCGAGAGAGTAAAACTGTCATAACATGTGCAGAAAATTTTCTCCAAACTAAGAGATTGTGCTTTGATGTAGGATTCTTTATATATGCCAACTACACTTGAACCAAGAACCACTTCAAACCAAGCTAAAACTGTAAGGTTACAAAATTCACATCAGTTCCTAGAGTTCAGAAATCCAGCAAGAATTCCTTAGGTGACAACAGGAGAAAAAGAGCTAGGAACTCATTTTGAAATCTATGCCCCACATATCCTCGGAATTACTTTATTTTTTACATATAAAATACGATATTGCCATAAAGAAGTCATAGTCAGTATGACAGCTGTTCACTAAGCATAGTATAAAACAGGGCTAACAACTCCCAAGAACCATGAGATCCAGAGAATAGCAGAAGGATTTGTAATGCTCCACTCCGTGGTAGACATGATAATGTCTACTATGTAAATGAAAGCTGCTTGGAAAGTGGAGTAAAATTCCAGAAGAAGGATGAAGGCAAGAAAAAAAAGACAGCTAAGCCAAGTGGTAGAACCTCAGCAATCCTCTTGTCACTCACAGAGAAATGTTGCTGGTCAGTAGACACATCACAGCTGAAGCCTCAGTTCTGCAACTGCTAAGTAAGCAAGCACTTCCTATTTTTAGCAAAAAGGCAAGAAGCTTAAAAAAAAAAAAAAAGTCACCACAAAAGAAACAACAGCAACCAAAACAGCAACCAGAAATAACACTACAAAAAACCTGACAGCTGGTTTCTTCAACATAGCAAAGTTTCAGAAAACCACAGACTCATAGAATATCCTGAGTTGGAAGGGACTCACAAGGATCATTGAAGTCCAATTCGTGGCCCTGCACAGGACAGTCCCAAGAATCACACTATGGGCCTGAACACATTGTTCAAACGCTTCTTGAACTCTGTCAGGTGCTGTGACCACTTCTTTGGGGAGCCTGTTCCAGTACCCAACCACACTCTGGGTGAAGAACCTTTTCCTAATACCTAACCTAAACCCATCCTGAAACAATTTCAGGTCCTTCCCTCGGGTCCTGTCACTGGCCACCCTCCTCTTCCCCTAACAAGGAAGTTGCAGACTGCAATGAGATCTCCCCTCAGTCTCCTCTTCTCCAGGTTGAACACAAGTGACCTGAGCTGCTCCTCCTACAACTTCCCCCAAGGCCTTTCACCATCTTTGTTCCCCTCCTTGCGACACTCTCTAACAACTTTATATCTTTCTTATATTGCAGTGCCCAAAACTGCACACAATATTCAAGGTGAGGCTGCACCAGCGCAGAGCAGAGCGGGACAATCCGCTCCCTTGACCGGCTGGCGATGCTTTGCCTGATGGCCCCAGGACACAGTTGGCCCTCCTGGCTGCCAGGGCACTGCTGACTCATGTTCAACTTGCCATTGACCAGGACCCCCACGTCCCTTTCCATGGCACTGCTTTCCAGAATCTTATTCCCCAGTCTGTACGTACACCTGGGGTTGCCCCATCCCAGGGTGATTTTATCACTCCCCAAAATTCTGCAGCATTTAAAGATTTTTGATATTGCAGATAAGCAGCATTTTACTTCGGGAGAATCTCATGAAATGTTTTTTAGCACTCCGAATCAAGATAGGGGGAACAAAAATGGAAATAGTAGGAGATAGAAAGTACTTTTCAACAGTTATATCAAAACCCAAAGCAGGAAAATCTGAATGATGAATGCTTAAAAGGAAATGCTAACATGATATTTGCAACAATTTCTTATGGTATATTTTTAGCTACAGAATGAGTTTTTAAAAATACTCAATAAAACTGATTATTTGGGTCAATAGAAGTGCTATTATTTTTAGAATTTATAGTCACTGCACTGCCTATGAAAACCCATTAAC
Source organism: Pipra filicauda (assembly GCF_003945595.2). Taxonomy (NCBI): domain Eukaryota; kingdom Metazoa; phylum Chordata; class Aves; order Passeriformes; family Pipridae; genus Pipra; species Pipra filicauda. The sequence goes on from NW_024104543.1 coordinate 851,981, forward strand.
TACAGAAGTCTCCTGAGTGTCTTTAGCTTCTAATTTTGTACTATGTTTTAGCCATGCTCCACGCAATTTAAGAAAAAAAACCTTCTTAGAATAATCTTAAATCTCCTTCTACTACCTCAAAGAAAAAAAATATTTATATGTACTTCAGAAGAACTTACCCAAAATAACTTTCAGCATACCCAAAGAGAAAGCATTTTTGCATATACTAACTTTTTAATATCATGTTTTATAGAGTAAATGGAAAGTAATTAGCGTTTTCACCACAGGAGACAACATATACCAAGTACTGTACTTTGATTTCCTCTGTTGAGATCCACTACATAGCTCAATAGTGAGCCATATGCAAGAAATCATAATTAAGTGTATTACAAATATGTAACATTACAAGTCTTTAGCAGTCTGATCACAAGATTTTACTTTCACGGTTATTTACTATATTTATACAATAAATCAGTAGGGTTTCATTTAATTGCAAATATATTCTCATACCCTCAATTGAACCATGGATCTTTATGAAGTTCTTCCATAGCATTACTGCAGTTGTGTAAGTTACATAGTCTAAAGTATAAAATGAAGACTCAGATGGGACTATCACCTACCACACAACATGCTTTTAAAGACTCCAACAAAATGAGCTGACATTTTATCCTCACATTTTAAAAGGAAGAAATCAGGATGCATTTAAGACAATCTTTTTGACCACTGGGTGCCACTCTTGTTCTGTGTACAATAAACTGCCTGACAGTAAGTCACTCTTCTCAGCCTTTTAACTTCCTCAGCTTTAAACAACTCTGATTCTCCTAAATTGAGAGGAAAAAATGGAAGAATTTTTACATAAGTTTCTATTAACCACTACTTTTCAAAAACCTTTACTATTTCTTTTAGCCACAGGAATGCAATTTTGAAAGAAGTATAGTACACACAGACCCTTATGGTATATGGATTTCTTTCATGGTGAGGTTATAGAATAACTCAGTTATATTACATCTAAACAATAATCACATTCAAAGGAACAGATGTATCTACTGCAACTGTGTAGCCCTGTATTGATATTACTACTAACAGTTTCATATTCATATTCATATTCAAGACTAAGGCCTTGAGCAAGCTTGTCAGGCTTGCTCTGTCTGAGCTTTTCCTGACCTCCCTGAAGGGGTTTTTTTAACTTGCTGCAGGTTTAATAGTAATTTTTCTAACTGACCAGGTGTCTATAGCTAACCTGGTTTACTTTAGTTGAATTTTGTATGGTACAACCACAGTTTTTAATACACAGTAGTAAAAAGGAGTTATTCTATGATATTTATGATGCAGTATATACAAATACAGGCCTGGTATAATAGACATCTTAAGAAGTGGAAATGCAGGATGTGGCATATAAAAGCACAGCCATGAGATAACATTCTTAGATTAGACTGTTAATATTTCAGATATACTAACAATCAATTCTTGTCTGAATATTTAAGGTGGGTTTCATCCTTTTCCATAAGTTTTGTGTAATGCTATCCTGTGCACTTTATTTGCTAACTGAAATAATCCCATATCAAACATCATTCCACTGTATTGTGGCCTGAAGATACTGCAATCACAGAATCAAATAACAGACCAAAGAATTCTCTGAAGTCATCTAAAAACTGTGACTGACCAGAGAGATGCACTAAGTTATTTACAGGTCTAGGTTACCATCCTAAACATGTTATCATTATGCCTCCTATCCTTATTAAACACATACTAAAGCAGAGACTTTCATGCCATACCATTTATTTTATTTCTATTTCAAACAATACAACTAAAAACCACTGTCCACTATTGTCTTTTACTTCAGCAGATGTTCTTTCCCTGTCATTGCACTGCTCTGCTCTACCAACTGTTTGGATAACAAAGTAAAATACCCTAAATATTTCCAGCTTATGCATGGCACTACTATAGTCTTATAAAGTACCTGTATTCAGGCTGCCGACTTGTAGGATGATCATCCCTTGCCCATCTGTATCCTGATTCATCCTGCAAAACAGACATGCAAAACAACTGTGTGACATGTATCTCAACATCAGATGTCAGGTACAGCTAGTTGCCAACTAGTTAATTACTGCAAAATCAAAGCATTTAATGAGCTAAAAAAAAAATGTTTTAATCTCTCACACCAAGTATCCTCTTAATTTATTCACTGTACTCCATTTTCTTTCTCTATCAGTACTGAAGAGAGCAACTTTGCAATGCTGTACAAAACACAAAAACTACAAAAGTTTCTAAAATAAATACAGATGCTTTGACTTAAAAAAAATTTCCTCTTTGAAATACAAATTACCATCAATAGCTTGAAGTTACAGAATTCCAAACAGCTGGATCGCAGGAGGCAACAGTAATAACCTTTACAAGGGACCATAAATTTTGTGCTTACGTGCAGCTATTGGAAAAAAAAATGCATTCATCATCACAACAGTGTTTAACTAAGTGAACAACTGTGAGAACTAGAAGGATACGTAGACAACATTCAACAACTTGCATGTGCAAAGACTTGTTAAATAGAAAGATTCTGCAATCATTCTTCCATTCATCCAGGTAACTTTGCACTGCATTACAGAGAGGGTTTCTGGCCATTTTTGTTTTCCCAGTTCAGATTCTGGGCTTTCAAATCCAAAACCTGGATTTCTTTTCTATTAATTCTATTTCAGTTTGTGATAACAGCAGTAACACCAGTGCTCTGTCTGAAATAGTATTTTAATTGTTTAGTATTCAAGCATTAATGAAAAAATAAATATCATAAACATGCGAGAAGAATCACCTTACGTACACCTCGGTGTGGAGGGCCACTTCTTCGGTCATGGGCAAAACTACGACCCTCTTCATAGTCTCTGTACTCGGCATGACTGTAATCATCATACCGACTGTAATTTCCATCCCCAGGTCTCTCAAGCAGTGGTGGTTTCTTGGGCACAACGTTTACTATTCTATGGTAATCACCCTAAACCACAAAACAAACAAAATCACATTGCTTTTAAAAGACGAAAATCTGTAGAGAATAAACAAAACTAAAAATAAATTATTTCTAAATATGGGACTTAAATAATCTTAAAAGAAGAAATTGTACAGGAAAACAACAAATATTAAAAATCATGCCAGTCTGATGGTGGAATAACTTATTAAATCTAATTGGACACCACTCAGATTCAATCCTTAGGCATCACAAGTTTAATTATAGAGAGAAAATTTTCAACAGCATTAGCTACTTTCTAACCATCAGCTACACGGTTTTTTTAAGCATTAGCTACATGTATTTCTCAAAGACTTTTATATTAACTTTGGAAACCAACAGAGCAAGTTACACCTGTAATGCCTGTAAAATAAAGAGCACATTTGAAAATATTAACAATTTACTTAATGTCCACAACATCCCCCACACAGCAGAGATTATAATTAAGACAGTCCTTGCTTCATAATGTTAATAGATAAGCACCCACTCAATACAATGCAGTAGGTGATCTGAGGATTCAAGTGACAGAGAGTTTTAACAGTCATTTTTAATTTTAATGCAAGTTTCAGACAGTTTTTTGCAAGAACACAAAATTAATTTACTGTATTTCCTTCAAATAAATAACAAGTCACATGCCATTGCCAATGAAAGAAATCCTTTGTTTATTAAGCAAAAATTGTCCAGCTGTAAAAGATACACATTCAATTTTCTGGAACCAAGTTTTACCTAAGTCAACTGCGAATAAAAAGCAAATGAAAACATGAATGACAGATTTTGTATTTTAAATCTTCTTCCTTTAGCAAAATATTTTTTCTTTGGGCCTTAAACCAAAAGCTACATATGCAGAGAGTTGAGTTAGCATGTGCAATTTGGAGGGGGAAAAAGATATTCAAACTACTGTTTTAATAGTAAGCAGAAGTCACAACCTAATGCACCAATAGTTTTTGTAGAAAAATACACAAAAATTACACTCATAAACTGCTAAATATTGTCATGCAAAACAACGTTAGTTCTGATTTCACAGGCCACCCAACAAATGGACTAGAGGGCAATCCCAAGCCAGGCTATAGCCATACTGATGCAAAGTGGATACTTCACACACAGTCATACACAGCCACAATGCTTGATTTACCCTTACCTCATTGAACATACTCCACATGTAATTCTTTTTTTTAGTTTAGTGTCCTACAAAGATGTGCTCTGCAGCTGAAATAAAACAGCTGTATGCTTTAACCTCACCCAGAAGACCCCATCACATAACTATATTGACACACATAAGGACAGTCACATGAAAGCTCAAGGTGTATCTAGTTACGGATATTAGTTACTGTGCCAAGTGCATGCAACTTTATGTTCTTTACCAGGATCTGAAAGCATGTGTTTCTACTACAATCTATACTTGATATATAATTAGCACCCAGTTTAGATCAGGACACAGCTCTTGCTCTCTCAAACAAAAGATACTTCATTCTGTATCACTGGCACATCTCAGTTCCAATGTACTAACCTATCAGCAAGCACTAAGCACATTCATAGATTGAATAAATTAATGCCATTTCACTTGCCTAGTCAAAATTAAGTCAGACTTCTACACATGGACACAGATACAATGGTACAGGCTTACAAGGAGAGAAACTGCCTTCTAATGGTCTTGAATCTGCAGAGCTCTATGAGAAGGAACTTCATCTTTCAGTATGGCAGAGAGACACCGCATTTTGGTTTGCCCAGCTACTGGGGTGTTGTTTTGGTAGAGATGGATAGTATTAATTGTGATGAGTGTACTCTGCTAGTCCCTTCATCCCCAGTTCCAAACACATGTAACATAAAGCTAGCTTTGAGCTATCTAGTTAATTCTTGCATCAAACTGAATGCATCACATCTTTTAAACTGTAAAGTAAATTTTCATAATGCATATGTCATGATTTGTTCTCTGAACAGCCTGAAAGACTACAAGGATTTAGAAATGTCATTGATGCAATGGTAAAATTAAATCAGCAACATGTTAGTCAAGTCAAACTACTAAAAAAAAAAATCTGTGAAAATACATTCTGCCTTTCCTCCTGTCCTACTGTTGATAAGTATTTTGGAGGAGGAGGTAGCTAAATACCCTGTCCAAATGAATCTGATTTCCAGGTTGCTGAAAACACAGAAATTTTATTGTTCCCTGTAAAGAGTTAAAAATGTCACAGAGCAGCCAAAGTCTAACACATTACTCAGTAGAGAAGCCTATATAACTGGTTACCAAGTTACTGACATTGGTATGCTTCCAAAATGATGAGCTGAAAATGTAACAAATGGGACCCAGAAGGTATGCTAACTCAGCTATGCTATTATTTCACCATTTAAGATAATTAAAAGGAAAGTCAGATAACAGGCACTGGTATCTGAAATTTTATTTTGCCTAAAGCACATTGCACAGGACGCAAAATATAAATATCAAACAGTATTCTTAAAGTTCTATTTATGGTGTAATGCCTCAAAAGACAAAGCTACAGCCTGGTTTATATCTTTGTTAGAGACTTCAGACAAAGAAAAAAAATTACCCAACTCTTTGGCACAGAAATGTTCTGAAAGCATTCTGAAGTTATTCTACAGCAGAGCAAGCATAGCTTCTGTGTTTGCTTTTACAAGCACAACATACATATGTAACATACCACGAAAGACTCCATGCCTACAAAGTAGATTTCCATTGACACTTCTCGAAAAGCATTTCCCTTACAAGACTTCAAAGCACAATTTCTTTAGTAAAGATGTATTTTCAACATTTGTTATAAACATTTCCTCCAATACTTTAAGCATCATAATAAAAAACTGTATCGGTGACAAGAACAATTTTGAAAGTAGTTACTTTATGACCTCAAATTACTTAAAAGAATCACAGATCACAGAATAGGCTGAGTTGGAAGGGATCCACAAGGATCATCAAGTCCAATTCTTAGCCCTGCACAGGATCATTCCCAAGAGTCACACTATGTGTCTGAGAGTTATCGTCCATACTATTGACATAGAAAGAAAAGACTGGAAAAATACAACACAGTATGGCCTTTTGAAGTTATTAAAACCCTATGTTTAATAACACAAAGAATTACACCAAAAAAATTCAATTTATCAAAATACAAATATTCTGAAACAGTTCCAATAGACTTGAAAATAAGAAAAAAGTACCCAAGACTTAATTTTGTAGGCATCCTATGACTTCTATGCAAATGCATTTGCTAGCTTGTTGGCTTCAAAGACTGAGAAAAGAAAAGAACTTGGGGTATATTAGGAACATAAATCCAGCCCTTATGGTACAAGCCATTGTATAAAGTGTAACACTATAATGCTATAGAAACTTACTATACACTTACATCACCGTGAATCCTTGGAGGGAGACGTTCTCTTGGAACTCTTTCATAGTCATATCGCCCTTCAGACCACATTTCATCTCTTCGATATGCCACTAAAGACAATAAAAATACAATTAGTGAAAACCAATTAGTTACGAATAGACAAAAGGATAGTGAGCATAGAAATAAAGGTTCACGGACTTCTCTCAATATAATGTATTATGCACAAGCTCTGTACATACACTTCCTATTGTCAGCCCTTTAAAATAAGTACTTCTAGTTATACTAGAAATTACTATAGAAAGTAATTAATGTACTTTAAGCAAAAATAACTCACAGTATGTGCAAGAACAACTGAACAACTGGAAATTAGTGTAGCATAATCAGCAAAATTACAGGACTTACAGATACTATAAACAGCTCTATTGAAATATATGCATATTGCAAATACTAGCTGTACATATAAATGCATACACATAAAGCAATTTTGATACTGCTCTGCTAAAAATACTGGACTCCTAAAAATATTTAAACTATTTATTAAATAATTTCTAATTTTTAATATAATATAATAACTTTTAATTATTTCATTAACTCAACTATCAAGCAGTTAAAACACAGCACATCATTCATTTACTAAAAAGTTCTGCGCTTTGATTACATGAATAAAACACATTCTTCATATGCAGATACTTCCTGTTTTAAATTGGAAGCCAGCAGAACACAAAAATTCCTCTTTCCAAAGAAGCGTGACTTTCAAAGTCAAAATTAGTAATTAAAGGCAGGTAGCAATAAACCATCACCCTAAGAGATTCTAGTCATGCTATGTTGGGCAATACAGACTTGAGGAGCTCAAACAACTGCTAGAATTATATTTTCCAAAGCTTCCCCTCACAATGGTAGCTCTGCTATTAAAAACAGTCATTAAGGAAAAGTAACAGCAGGTCATATTCAGAAGAAGAAATACATAACATTACCTACTTGCACAAAGTAAAAACATTTTATTGGAAATAGACTTATGAGGCTATACAGAAATACTGATTAATACAGATGTTAAGAATCAACATGACAAAGGGATTAATAACTGTAAACAGAGGTAGTACTAAGATATGTACCATTGCATAAAACAACGAACACTCACATACTCACTTTTCCGTCAGTTTTAGCAACTCTGCTCCTGAAGATCCATTCACTTTCCTACAAAAAAAGAAACTGAAATTAGCAAAAAATGCATATATATTCATCATAAGTACATTTTTTTCTTTTAAGTAAACCAGACAGCTAAAATCTAAATGTTTTACCCACCTGTCCCCTGTGATCTGTCTGAATTAGCAGTTACTTACCACACTCAATTAAGAAAGAAGATGAATTACTCAGCTAAATAAACAGTATCAAAAAACTTCCTGTGACAAATTATTACAGAAAAAACACCTTCCTAATAAATTCCAGAATTTCCTTTCCCTTTTGTCATCTTTTATTCACTATCTCAAATCCCAGTTTTTCTTCCATTCATTAGCAAAAGCTTTTGGAAATACTGTAACTGCTTTCTTAAAAGCACTCAGAAAAATATTTAACATATTCACTTAATGAATATTTATTTAACTGTCTTTCAACATCATTAAGTAAAGAAAAATAAAACTCAGTTGCATGTGATGAGAGGTTACAATTTAACAAAGGCTTTTCCTTTAAAAATACACTGTAAATCCCAACAAAGCAGTTCTTTCCTCAACTGTAAGATGCATTTATGTTCAGAGATTTTCACCCTACCACTGGTTCAAACGAACCAGAGTATCTTCTTAAAATATTGTTCCATTTTATAAGAGACTTGACCTTAAGTTTGTTCGATAACCCAGACACAGGACTAGCCTGATGTAGCCACAGATTACAAATCAAAAGCTGACAAAGCCAACCAGCTGATCCTGGTTTTAGTAAGGGCAAAAGCTAGAGGATCCGCTGGCCCTGCCCTCTAAGGGACAGAAGAGTTACTAATTCTGAAACCACTTTTCGTATTGCTGTATTGGACGGTCAGGTGTATCATCAGAAGTACTGTCCTGGCACTTTCATAGTAACTGTCTCAACTTTTCTTTATTCTCTACTCCAGGGACTTTTGCTAAAGCCTGAAAAAATTCCCACCAGGGGTTACATGTACATGAACAGTTCTTTGACCAACTTCATGCCCTCCTTCCCACATTACAGAGAGGGTGTTTCATTTGCTCTCACACTGTCCCCACAGTCCTCTTTTCTTTGTGCCTAGTACCTGAATACCCCTGTGTTTTTAAGTACCAGGAGGGAGAGAACTGGATGAAGCAAGACATGAAGCATCACGTGGTCTTCCTCAATACATTTCACTGCTGGCCCCTCATGCCCAACCCTTGCCCCGGGGTGGATCATTCCTTCTGCCAGACCTGCCCACAGCTGGGGAGCACTTGAGCCACTCAACAGCACCCACTCTCACCCCTGCTTGTCCACAGCTCACCCATCTCTCACATGTGCAGAGATTTAGGTACTTGACAGTAAGCCTCAGTTTTTTAGACCAACAGCAAATACCAGAAGCTGGATTCAAATAAGGTTTTCAAGTGGGCTTTTTTTTTTTCCATTTTCATAAATACAGTAGTGTCCCTGCCCTGGTGCCTGCAGAAGTTATGGAACTGTTAACTGAACACACCATTCAAAAAGCAACACATTTCAGGTAAGTGCCACTGAAGATGAGTGCAAACTTACACATCGTGCTACTGTCAGTCAAACCACCTCCAACATCCCAACATGCATCACTGGTGGCAGCAGGCACCACCACCACCACTCATGTACAAGCTCCATTATATTATCAAGGAGCCAGGCTGATAAAAACACTCCCTTTTTTATCACTGTTGGACCTCACTGAAACTAGCAAGAATTATCATCAGTATTTTGACAAAGCAAAACACAAGCTGGAAAGAAGGTAGAGATACACTATCACAAAAGACAGTAGATGGACATAAAAAAATATACACCAGAAAACAAGCAACTATGGAGGTGGAAAAGAAAATCTCATTCTCATTTAGAGGAATTAAATGAAGGAGTTAATCAGACAGAATCAACCATCAAGTACATTGCTCAAAATGCTAGTAAGGTGAACAAGTAGGAGAAGACTGATTTTACATAGAAGACTAAACAGACAAATTTTAGCTGAGACCAATGAGATAAAGTTAGAAGAAAAAAAGATGTTTAAAAGGAGGAAAATGCATTTCCCAGCATCTTGAGTAGATTTCATCTGTTTCTATAGAAAAAGAAAAAAACCCCTTACTTAAATCATGTGGCCTAACACAGCTTTAATAACAACCATGAAGAATCGAAACTCTTAAGGTCAATATGAGAATATTCCACTAACAAAGATTCAGGAGATCAAATCTCAAGTTTATTATGCTGAATTCAAATTCATCTGTTCTCTCAATGAGTACAAAGTTGTTGTAAAACAAATAATAAAAAAAAATCTGTTTCTGTTTCACAGCTATCAACATTGCCACTCATACTGAATGACTATTTTCTATTAGCAAGTACAGCAAAAGTAGTTGATATGTCTTTAACACAATGAGACATAACCACTAGCTATATTAATTTAAACAATCTCTTCCTAATTTTGATCAGAGGTGACTCTTCTACCTAAAGCAAGGTCTTTATTTTCTCAAATAAATACATTCTGTGAATGGAGAAGCCATTCTATTAATGCAACACAAGCTGCTCTACTATGGCCAGCCAAGAACGGCTTTGCACCAATTATCACAGCACTCTCTGTCTGTATGTATATACATATAACTGATGTAATACAAGGGTTTCTTCATCAAGCAGATTACATAGGTCACTTCAGATTTTTTTTGCACAATGATTTTCTTTATAAATCATTGGTTTTTTATTCCTTTTTGCTTTCTAAATAATGTGCTAAAAATCCTTCGTGCATTTGCAAAAGCACTCCAGTATTCTGAAATACTTTGTACACAATTCTTGTCTGTTTACACTTACTTGAGACATCAGTCGTCATCAAGGCTAGAAATACCTACTTCTCCAGGATTCGCAATTTTCTAGTGTGTGCCATCATCCTTCTGTAGAATCTACATTTTTGTTTCCAAAACATACAGCTCTCTAATCCAGATGACTATATCTTGCCATATGTGAACAAAGCATAAAACCAATGCTGTGCTGTAAATGCAGAGACAGGCAGCTGCAGTGTCTCCCATGCTAAGGGATATATCTAGGTTCATAATATTACTTTGACAAACAGCAGATTGACAAATGTGGGCCGGTTCTGTGTCTCCTCTGCTTTGGAAAGCTCTCCAAAAAAAGCTCAGATGCTTTTGTGAAAGTAAGATCTGGGACAGATGTAACTTATTAGAAATATCACTATTAACTTTGCAATGATTCCTGCAGTGAGGACATAAAGACAGAGAGAAAACACTGCTTTTTCTTCCAACAATTAGACTCCATATTTGATAATGCTTCAAAGATATCCTAGCATCTCTTACCTAGACAATTGATAAGATGGATAAAACTGAGTTTGAGAGGGAAAAAAACCCCCAACTTTCTCAACCTCCCCTCATATCTGGGACAGGCAGAAAACACTGAATAGACACAGTCCTACCCGTAGGATGAAAAAGCAGAAGTGTGAGAGTAGAGGGAAAAATCCAACACATCAGGAAATAAAATAATGTGAGGGGGGCATTAAGAAAAAACAGAGATTTAAAGACAGTCCATCTCTCCCTAATAATAAATATTAGGCTGTAGGATTTTCAAAAGCAAAAAGAAGTATGACTGCAACAAGTCTAGGCATATTCACCTAGATACCAAATAACCTGAGGAAAGCAGCTTTCTTCCAAAGTCAAATTAACTTGCATCTCAAAAGAAAAAATAGCCAGACATGCATAAGCTGAATAAAATTATTCAGAGCAGCAGCATTCCAATGAGAATTTACAATCCCATCAATTCCGTTTTCTTACCACATCATTCCAATACATCCCTGAGAGCAAGAGAAATGGAGGCAATGCGTTGGGGGTTATATTAATACAATGACTGATGTATTAGCGCTTCTCTTTGCCTGACCACCTGCAGATACCAACCTGTCCTTCACCAGTGCCAATGCCACGAAAAGAATATTCCACCAGGCTGCGAGGGGCTGCTGCGCCGGCACCGTCAATGCAAACAAGCGCATGGACCTCCGCCTCCTCCGCGGCTTTGTCTTGCGGCACACTTGGACAATAAAATATGTCAGCTCTCCATACTGCTGTCATAACAGGTCAAAACTGCAATGCTCTCATCAATTACTCCTGAAAGTACCAACCAATCCTGCGTATTTCACCCAGGGCAAATCACTGCAACAAACCGTCCTCACTGCTTGCACTGATTGCGTGAGTTTCCACGTCTTTTTGTGTATTTCTGACAGTTTTGGTTCCCCTGAAGTCCCGGATACCCCAGACAAAGAATTTACAATCTACCCTTGAAAAGGGGTAGGCGGTCCCGGGGCGCCCCGCAAGGACAGAGCGCGCACCGGCGGGGCCGCGCCATCGGCTGCGGCAGCGCGCAGTACCCTGCCCGCCCCGCGGCGCCCGGCCGGACAGCCGGGCCCGCTCCGCGCCCCGCCGCTCACCCGCGTCCAGCTCCCGCGGCGCGGCGGCCCTGGGATGGCCCCGCACGTCCAGGACGGCCCCGAAACCCCGAGACAGCTTCGCACCTCCCGGACGGCCCCGCACCACCCGGACAGCACCACACCTCCGCCGCCGCTTCCGGCGCTATCGGCGCGTCAGCGGAACTCCGCCCTCCCGGGGCCGCCGCCCATTGGCCGCAGCCGCGCCGGGCGCGGTGCGTCAGCGGAAGCGCGACGGGATCGGGGCGGTGGGAGCGGGGAGCAGCGAGAAGGCGGCGAGTCGAGAGTCCGGACCGATCCCGTAGGGACCTGCGCGTCCTCCGGTGCCGCGTCGCAGGATGGGCTCCCTCGCGGGCTGAGCCCTCCGGGACGGGGGCACCACGCGTGTGGGAGCGCTTGTTTACAGCTCCCTCTCTTCGGGCTTTTGCGGCGTAGGAAGGGATGAAATAAGCAGCTGGTCGGGACCGTGCTGTGGTAAGGGAACCGCGGGGTGATGCTACAGCCAAAAGCTTTAGTACAGCGTGTGGAGTCTGTGAGCAGTCTGTGAGCAGTCTGTGAGCAGTCTGTGAGCAGTCTGTGAGCAGTCTGTGAGCAGTCTGTGAGCAGTCTGTGACTCTGTTGCCTTAATGGGGGTTTGCACGTACCGAGCTCTGAAATGGAGTCAAGTCTCTCGGCTGGGGTTTGAGGAGGAAGGGCCGTCACCTACTAAATTACCCAGATCTGCCCCTCCTGGGTGAGGTTCTGGGCGAGACCAGATGCGATTGAACCAAACAGCTCTTCTCCCATCTTGGCTATGCTGGAAATCGCTTTAAAAAGACTGTTAAGAAAGCGCTTAAGGTAGTCCTTGCTGGTGGTCTGATGCTCGCTTACTTAATGTCCCTACGTTTTTGTAGCTAGATTAGTGCGTAAGAGTGGTTCAATTCAAACGGATCCTTTTTACGTTCCTCTTTGGCTTGGGCAGACTTTCTTTCTTTGCTGATAGCATTAACGTTGTTTACCAAACTCTGATCCTGTTTAATATTTGCTTTGTACTATTTAGGTGACTGTGAAATAAAACAGATTATGCTTTGACAGCTTATTCCATGCCCCCTCTGTAGGATAGAATTGTAACAAGTGGTTAATACCCTTGACAGGAACCAAGGAGAACATGAGTGTGGTTTCCTCCTTTACCACAGACATTTGATTATAAGCCTGAGCCAAGCTCCTCTGAAACTAATGGTTGGTTGATTTGGGTCTAAACTCTGTTGATGCTATTAAATCAGGAATAAAATACTGTGTTTTAAGGATCAAGATAGAAGAGCTCAAATTAGTTGGCCTGAGTGAGCAAGCCTTGAGAAACTTGTTCACAAATCATTTATGCTACTTTAATTGATTAAATTATAAATCTGACCTTGCTGCTCTGCACTTAAACACACAAATTTGTGCTTAAGTGGAAACACTGATGTTAAGTCATGGAAGTATGAGTGAATTTAGACTCCACTTGGTGCTTCAGAGGCATCTGAACAGTTTTGCTGGTGTTCTTATGTGTTCTGGGACAGAGCAGAAAAGACAATTACTGAAATTAATCATTGTCTTTTCTTGTGATGTCCCCAGCGCTAGTGACAGATGCTGCATTAAGCATATTGGATTCAAACAAAACATATTCATGTACCTGATCTATTTTTCAGGAGACTTAATCATTACTGACAGATGGTTCTTGTCAAAGAATGGCTTCTTTTAGTTCAAGTTGTTAGAAAAGTCAAAAAAGATTGAATTCAAGAAGTCATTGTAATGAGAGACAACTCTATCCTCAAAGTTAATATGTAAAAATTATGAAGGTGACATTAATATTACACAGAGGCTGTTACATTAATGGGAATTTTGCTCAGTCCCATGGGGATAATGTACTCGCTTTCAGCTGATGCTTTAAAGTTAAGTAATCAGGTAATACCTTGAAGATCAGGAAAACCCCGTAAAAGCTTCCAGGATAAAACAGAAATGTTTTGATTTGTTGGAGAGCTCTAGCAGGATACAGAAGTCAGGCTGTACATGACTCTAAGGTGAGTCTCCTGCAGCAAGTAGAAAGCTCAGATGTTGTTTTTTGGTTGCTTTGTTTGTTTTTTTTTTTTCTTGAGGAAAGGGAATATTTACTTTTTTTTTTTGCCAGCTGAGCAGAGTGACTAGTGATCAAGGAGAAAGAATGTGATGAAAGTGTTAAATTTTTATTGGACAGTTCTATGAAGTCAGAAACTTCCTGAAATAGAAGACCTCTCAGCCTTGTAATGGTGAGCCTCCAGATGACATGTCTCATCTAGAGATCTGCTTTAAAGCTGGAACTGGCATTTTTTTACTCCTCCCACTAAAAATCATCAGATAGTAAATGATGATAGCCCTACAGTTACAGTACTCTGTCTTGTATTAAAGTTGTGCCTGTCCAGTGAGTCAGACATTAAAAATAAGAAATCCTTGCACAACAGTCCTAAACAATAGAAATTGCTAAAAATATTTGGGCAGTTGGAGCAGCAAAACTGTTACACTTAAATTTGTTCAGAGGACTAGAAACAAAGTTCAACCTCAGCTGTCTGGCAGCCAGCACTCCAAGGTGCAACTCTTCCAGCTTGCTTCTGGAAAAAGTAGTGTGCAGCTGAAAATGGTGGTTCTGTAGGCGGCCTTTATTAATAATTTCCTAACAACTGAGGTATTAGGCCCGTAGTAATCTCTGCATGATGTATCACCTCCTCTTTGGAGGTTTGCACTGTGGTGCTGTGGAATGTGCAAGCTGACTGCTCTCCAGCGATGCCGTTCTCCTCAGCGCCTGCCCGTTACAATGAGGGCTGCTTGATTTCCTGTTACAGGGTGCTCCAGCTTCTCTTGTCGTTTAGGCAGACTGAAATTGCTGTCTTCAGACACTTGAGGTTCACCTCTGCTGTTTTCTCCTCCACTGTTGCAATATATTAGCACTGGCGATGTACTATAGCGCAGCATTAAGGTCAATCTTACCAAGTCCTTCTATCCACTGTACATCTGGATAACTCCACTTCAGACCATCTATTCGTGTGGAATGTTGCCAAGTCAGTTTGGTTAGGCTTGTCAAGGATAGTAATGCCAAGCAGAAAGGAATTTGGGATAATGAATCCAGCCTGCATAACACCAGATGCAATGTATGGCCTTTATTGAAAATTTATTCTGTTTTCATTTGCTTAACCTTTATGCTTCTGTTTTTGCTCATGCCAAAAAACCTGTCTCTGAACACGGAGAACCTCAAAATTCAATCACTTGGAAACTGCCACTCAAATGAATTGTGATACAATAAGCATGTCAGGAAAAAGAAGCAAAACACTTGGATAATCAGTGCCTGTTGGGAATATCACGTCTTCAGATGGCTGAATCATGAAATGTCTGAAAACATCAGCCAGATTATAATATGATATTAGTTACTTTGTTGGCACTTGGCCAAGCAATCTCTTCAAACTAACTACCCAAAAAGTCCCATAAGAAACTATGTGCTATGGCAGATGTTGCTTTTAATACTTCAGGTTTTTTTATCCCTTGATCAGCTTTTGTCTGCATTATAAAAATGAGCTGGTCTTGCTGAAGAAATGGCTTAATCCTCAGTTAGAAATTGGCTAGAAGTGCCAAGAAGCAGTAATAAGGCTGTAGGAAACTGGACAAGGAGGAAGCAATTGGACTGTGTAGGTAGTGGATTTGCTGTACTATTTGGTGTGCTCTTTCAAAAGGGCTGTGTTTTGATCTTAAATTTTACTCACTTAGCTCTTGGTCTGAGCCATGGCTACAGAATGGATCAAAGAGAATGTTTTACACAGACTTTACATCGCTTAAAATTTTGGGAAATGTCCAAATGGGAAGAAAAACATTGGCTGTTCTTTCTCTAGTTAGTTCAGTTACTCTTCACCTAGTGTTAGAAGATATGTACGTGGTTATAACAGTATTTTTTAGTTGATTCATTGTTTCCGGACGTACTTAGTTTCAAGACCATAGAAAAGATTGGAAGTGAAAATGGCTTTGAAATTGCCCTGTTTCTTGCCGGGATAGATCTGCTTAATTGGGAGGAGGAAGAGAAGTGCTTCTAGGGGAGAATGCTGTCTTATGGTCAGCTCTGGAATACACTTGGAGTTCTAGAGGAGTGCAGAAACCTGAGCAATAGCTACAAGAGGAAATGCATGCTGCTCTAGCATCTTACTACATTGACTTTAAAATCTCTCTCTCTCTCTCTCCAATAATTAGGGCTCTGCTTTAGGGAAGCTTTTTTTCACTTAACTGATTGTGTTTTGTTGAATGCAGCTGAACTGATACTTGTATAAAGAATCAGATCATGCAGGTACTTGAACAAAGGTCAATAATTTCACACACATATGGCTCACATACAAGAAAAATATGTTTGGATCCAGGAGAGGAGGAAGGAATGTATGTCTTCTGTAGCCCATGAAGGCAAACACTAATTTCCATGTAAAATGATGTAAGGGAGATAAAGGGAAATAAGAGCTATGCTTTTCTGCAACTTCATCATGGCTGTCTGGGCTGGGTTTGAAATACAACTGAAAGTCTTGCAACTGTTTTTTTTAATTGATTTCTCTGTTGAATACAGTTTAACTCTTCTCTCTTTCTGCTGTTACCAGAAAAATGAGTGGTGGGTTGGCACCAAGCAAAAGCACAGTGTATGTGTCCAATTTACCCTTTGCTTTGACAAACAATGATCTGTACAGGGTAAGTTTTAAGAGCTGCATTATTTAGATTTAATTTGCTGACAACGATTTTGAGTGTAAAATCAATACTGATATATATCAGTTTGTTGTGATAAATTTATTACTAATGAAATGCAATTGTCTGTTGCTAAATCTTTTTATTTTGTTTTATATTTCAGATATTTTCAAAGTATGGGAAAGTTGTCAAGTAAGTGACCTGATATGGCCTTCTATTTTTGTACCTCTCATTTTAAATATTTAATGTCTTTCCTTCACCTGAAAGTCTTGAGCTTTTTATAATTAAAGCATGAATGTGGAACTGTATTGAAGTTCTGTTCATTTTAATAAAGTATAAATTTAATTTAACAACTAGAAGTTCTTGCAGTTACATACATAGTACAAGAATATTTGTACTAGGGACAGGTTTTGCTAACCATTTCCTAAGAGCAAGTAGAATGTCATTACATACCATCAGTCTTTTCTCTGAAATAGTTGAAGTAGTATTCTTCTAGTAAGTATTGTTCTCCTTCCCTTGAACATGTGTGGGGCACAATGGATAAGTGTAGAAGTGAGACCTTTTACTTATGTCACTCAGATATCACAGTTCCCACAATTGCAATGTACAGTTCTCTACTTGTGATTCTAGAGGGACTTGTTATTGTGACTGCTTAGTATTTTACCTAAAATTAGATGTAAGGATGCATTTGAAATCAATAAGAGTTGAAGTTGTGTAGGTTCCCACCCCCCGCCCTATCTTGTAATTTTTTCTTTTTTTTTTTTTTTTTACTGCGTCTAGATCCTTCTTGAATTTCTCAATGTGCTATTGAAGCTGTTGATATCAATGTTAGACTGAAGATTTAACTTCATATGTCATGTGAAATAACACATGTATCCATAATCCTTGGATTTCAGCTGGAGATATTTGTAGAACAATACTGCACATACTTAGCATTTCCTACTGTGAACCTGTTTAGCTGATTAGTTCTACACAAACATAGATTTCTCAGTTTGGATGCAGTTCAATGCACTGTGTTTTTCAGCAATAATAGCAGTGATTAGATTACTCCTGAATTTTTCTTTCACGTCCAGTATGCGTAGTTCCCTCCAGTTAGGTTGCCTGCAGATCTAAAGAGTATGTTCTCTGTTCGGGTCATCCAAGGGAATTGAGAGTGACACTGTCCCCAGAAATACCCCACATTCTTTTTTAAAATCATCTCCACTCTACCTGTAAGCACATGGCCAGGTTAGCTGTTCCTTTGAATTTCTCTTTATTGAGCATTTTTATTGTTAGATATACTTTAACCTTTTTGCTATATAACAAAGCTAAGATCCCACTGAGATCTTTAAGGAAAAAATGTCTCTGAAGTCATTTTAGTGTATCAATAATGCAGTTATATGTTTCCAGAGTTACTATTATGAAAGACAAAGACACCAGGAAGAGCAAAGGAGTTGCCTTTATTTTGTTTTTGGATAAAGAATCTGCACAAAACTGTTCTCGGGCACTTAATAACAAACAGGTAAATTGTGGAAAGTCATTATGGCAGGAGGGTTGGGTTTGCAGTCCCAAAACATTTACCTTTTCTTTCCAATTTTCTTCAGTTGTTTGGAAGAGTAATAAAAGCAAGTATTGCCATTGATAATGGAAGAGCAGCAGAATTCATTCGCAGGCGTAACTACTTTGATAAGTCTAAGTGTTACGAATGTGGGGTGAGTAAAACCAAAAATCTAGAGAAATGGACAAAAGTTGTGGGATAAGTACAGCTTAATAATTGAAATAATATAAAATAGTAGTAATAATAGTAAATGGTAATGAAAATGAAAATAACAAAGAGAAATAAAACCCAAGAAAGGCAAGTGATGCAAATGAAAACAATTGATCACCACCAACCAATCAATGCCTAGGCAATCCTTGAGCAACAGCACCCCTGCCAAGCTTCCCACTAGTGTTATGGCTGAGCATGACATCATCTGGTCTAGAAGTATGCCTTGGGTCATTTTAGGTCAGTCATCCTGGTTCTGTGCACCCCCAGCCCACCCAGTGGTGAGGGGGATGAGTGGCAGAAGGGGCCT
The DNA here is from genome assembly GCF_003945595.2 of Pipra filicauda. Classification (NCBI taxonomy): domain Eukaryota; kingdom Metazoa; phylum Chordata; class Aves; order Passeriformes; family Pipridae; genus Pipra; species Pipra filicauda. Next base: position 870,644 of record NW_024104543.1, read on the forward strand.
TGACTCTCTGTAAACTCTGCTCAGCAATAGCTAAAACATTCCCGTGTAATCAACACTGTTTCCAGGACAAATCCCAAACTATAGCTAGTCCCATACCAGCTACTGTGAAGAACATCAACTATCCCAGCGAAAACGAGCACAGAATCTTAGCTGGTGTCTTCAGTTTGGCCATTGCTAATCCTGCCTTTGCTGTTAAATTTTTTTTGGTTGATATTACCAACTTGCATAGCACGTTGTATCATTTTCAGGAATGATAGTACCCCTTCTGTCTTTTATTCGAGATTCTGGAGGTGGGGGAAAAATACGTGCGTGTTACGGATGCTTAACATGCTGATGAGCAGACAAATCTGAGTGTCAGTATAATGCTGTTTGTGAATGAAAATCTCCTAATCTTTGCTTCAAAATGCCTGCTTTTGCTATATCTTTAGAAGTTCACAACATAGTTGGCAGTAAAATAAGCAGTGGAAACAACTGTTTTATCTAGCAGTGAGTTTTAAGTTTTAGGCAGTTTCTGACTTTTCCTGAATGTAATGATGTAGGACATTGAGATTCAGATGGTATTTAATGTCCAATACAAACTTGATTTATATTCATAACAGCAAAAATGTTGTCTCACTTCTGTGTCTTCACTTGTTAATTCTGAGATTTCTATCTTGAATATAAACTGTATGTAGTATATTCAGCTACTGCAGCAGCCAAAGAAATCTTTTGTGTTCATGGCTTGTTCTTAGTATGCAGTTAAACGTGCATATCACCACCAATCTCCTAATTTCCATGGCAAGTTTATAGAGGGGAGTTTGTCTTCTGTGTGCTAATTCAGCATTCCATTTATCTTACTAATTGCTTCCATTTTTTTCTCCATGAACTGTCTTACATTAACTTCCCTCATGATATGTTTTAACATATAGTTGTTTGTAATGGTTTGTGTTAAGCAATATTTCTTTTTCTCCAAGGAAGCAGGACACTTAAGTTATGCTTGTCCTAAGAATATGCTAGGAGAGCGGGAGCCACCGAAGAAAAAAGAAAAGAAGAAGAAAAAGAAAATAGTTGAACCAGAAGAAATGTATGTATATTTACTTACATGTTCCTACTTCTTTTAGGAAGTTTTTTCATACTAAACACTTAAATTAAAGAACTTTTATTCTTTTTCTCTCTGCACAATGAAGTCAGGAGGAAGGAGAAAGTGAAGAGGAAGGAGAAGACCCTGCTCTGGATAGCCTCAGCCAAGCCATAGCTTTTCAGGTACAAAATTGAAGCATTGCATATTTATTATTATTTTTTAAATGCAAGTCTACTTCCTTCTTCAGATGCTCTTCAAAAGCTCTGATATACGTGCATGGGTCTGTCCGCTCTATAGCACTTGGGGGCTCTTGTTCGGCAGCAGCAGTTGGTAACTGTAGTTACATCTTCACATTGCAGTCATGTTCAGTGGGATTTTGTTTGAGGTTTTTGCACTTTCATTATTGCTGGTTTATGTGTATTTATTTTGTATTATGTGTTGCAGCTTTTTATTTCCTTCAAGCTCCTTTGCTGCTTAGTTTTTTGTCATCTCTGCTGCAGTGCCCTGCTAGATTTTTGTTCACAAATCCCTCTTTACTTTGTTAACTGAGCAGATGGGGAAACACAGTTATGTACGAATGACTGGACACATCCTCTGCCCTCACTGGACTATCCTTGAACAACATGTATTTCTGGGGTACTTCCTTTGCCTAGTACAGTCCATCGCAGTCTCTAGTAGACTCAGCTCTCGAAACATACTGAGTGCATATTTTGTTATGTAGATAGATTGTCTGACATCTGTATTACTGTCTTTATTACTTGTTTACACACTTCTGCTTCACTACACAGAGCAAACCTGACCTGTTATTCAAATTTCTTTGCTCCCTGTCCGCTGTGTGCCTGTCCCCAAAAAAACCCTCAAGAGTTATTAGCACAACTTTGTTCTGAATCTGACTGTAATGAGTGCAGAATTTTTACATTATATAGTCCAAAAAAATAATTCAAATATGCACAATTATTCCCCTTTTCCCCAAAAACTCTACAATTGAAAATAAAACCTATGAAGCCAAGAAACATTGCCATATCTCTCACCATCCAAAAATTTTATCTGGTAAAAATAGGAAGCTTCTATTTAAATCTTTAGCTGAATAACCTTCAATAATAATCCCCAAAGGCATTCATTATGTGAATGAATGATTGCAAAAGACAACTGTTAGAAGACTTGTTAGTGGAACAAAGCTGATTCAATAACGTCAGTTTAAAACGTGAGGCATTCTTTGCTTCAGATCTTAGCTGCTCTATAGTTTTTTTGCCATGGGCAAAATTCCACTTTTTGAAAATACAGGATAGTCCATGTGGCCTACAATGGTGTAGAAGACTGCTTGTGTGTGAGAAATACTTTCAGGAATGTTTCCTAGTGCATTTATCGCACAGTTTACTGGAAATGGAGATAAACCCTTGCAATTCTCTAACTTATTTAATGATTCAATGCATATGAATAATTAGCATTATTATTTGTAATGCATCTTAGTTGTTCTTAGTCCTAGCTAATACTTTTCCTTCTTTCGTTGTAGCAAGCCAAAATTGAGGAAGAACAACAGCGATGGACGCAGACTGCAGGGGAATCTTCGATTTCAGATGATTCAAAACGTCCACGGATTAAGAAAAGTGCTTATTTCAGTGATGAGGAAGAACTTAGCGATTGAAATAATACTATTCTATATGTATATATAATATATGTAGTGTACCTTTTGTAAATTGCTACAAAGTGATCTGTAATATAGGTTTGTTTTGGTGTTGGAGACACTGAAAATCATGTTGTATTTTTATTCTGTCCTCTCACCCTCCTGTCTTTTTATACCTGTTCTCAAAACTTCACCTTTCAAGGCAGCTTCTTAAGGAAATGGTGTGTTCCTACACTTAAATCCAGAAGAGTATCTATGAGAATACTACTTACAGTTAGTATCTAGACCCAAACCCTGGGAATGAAATCTTTCCTAAGAGAATTTCCCACAGCTTTTTTCCCAAGAGGATTCCTCTTAGGACGACTGTTAGCACCACTGATTCTTTATGTATTGGTCTGTTTATTGCCTGCTTGGAAGCAGGAGGCTTTAGCAGTACTTTAGTGGAATGTGAATCTTACACTAGTTCCTCTTCATAGGGTTGAATTTCAACTTTAAGCATTGTACTAGTCTTTTAACTTCTCATACAGTAGATGAGAAATTACTGTCACATCAGCACTGTTTTTCTTGACTGCAGTTTGAGTGCCTAACATGGTAATTATGATTATCCATGGCGTTTTGAATATACTTGTATCTAACCTGGGTCACAGTTCTATGTTCACAGCCATCTGAACCTGTTGGCAAAATCTAAAAGGCACAAAGTTTCCTACATGCTTAAAAATTAGCTTTCATGTATACTTGGAACCATCATGGTCTCTAAGCAAAGTGTGTCGGCACCTATTTTGCAAATAAAGCTGTCAAGACCTTTTAAATAGGGTCTCCATCCTTACATCTCTAGGGTTCTAGTCATGTTCTCCTGTATCAGTGATCATTCCCAGAACCACAGACACTTGATTTCTTACTGTTCTTACAGTTCTTACTGTTTAACCATCAGGACTTAATTTTCTTCCAAATATTCCATTATCTATTTTTAATACCAATTTACATTCAAATACATAAGATGCAAAGCAAAGAAATACACACACTCCCCCCATCAAAGCTAGTGTATAGTCTCGTTCCGAAGGTCATTCTTGTGCTTGTGTTGCTCCATAAACACAAGAATTCAGAAACAAGAATAAGGTAATAAAAGTTTTTTCTCTGCAAGCTACTCAAGCCATCGGAATAAGGAGGAATATTGAGTTCTAAACATAGGAAGGTCTTGGACTCAGTAATCAAAGGAATGTTTTTAAGACTGACTTTTTGCTGAAAGTACTATATATTAAGTCTGAAGCTTCCTTTACTGAATTTTGGGAAGATCTCTTGATACTGAATAGCAGAGTGCTAAAGTGCCAGGCGTAACTTAGTGATAGTAAATGCAAATCAGTGTACATCGTGTATGTAATAATAAAGCCTGAGGAGTTCTAAACTCTGCTAAGGAAGAAAGTCTTGCTACCAGCATGCTTCTCTGCAAATGCTAGGTTAGGATGCAGTGACAGTCAAAAAAAAAAGAAAGCAAAACAAACAAAAATATTAGACCACTACTTAAAATTGGGGTTTGTCTTCTTTTCAAGTACCATATTCAATGCTGTTTTTTGAAGAAGATAGAAAACTAAAATGTGACAGAGGACCAGTTTGACATTGTCCATGACTTTGGTTTGGGAATATTTGATAGCTTGTAAGAGTTAAGATTTCAATGAAGTGATTAGGCAGCAAGTTTCAAACTTGTATTTCATTACACTATGTAATGTGGTAGTGGAACTCACTGCTAGGAGACTTCAGGGTCATGCAGTCAAAAGGATTTGGCTTATATGTGAAACAGATTTTCAAATGTTAGTTTAATAAAGTCTCCACTCAGAAATATCCTCAGTTGCTGGCTTCCTCTAACAGTTAAAATATACAGAGATATCAACAGTCTTGGAATGTATTGTTCTTACACACTTTACTGTTTCATATTTGCTACTGGTGTCTTGTCAGAAAGCATAAAACCCAAAACTGACCCTTGTTCTGACCTAATAAAGTACTTTTTCAAGAGCTGCAGTAGCTGAAGCATGTTGATATATTTTTCTAGTCTGCTGCTTCTGCCTCACTGCTTTCCCAGTAGGATTTGCTCTTGTCAGCATGAAGCAGTAGCTCAGTCCAGACTTTTACAACTGACCCAGTGTTGTTCCTCCATGCTCTTTTGTACCAAGTATAAACAGTTGAGGTAGGTGACATTGGAAGAGAAAAGTAAAAATGAGCCTGCTTCTGTGCATAATTGGCATCTGGAATTCTTTCCCTTAAGTCATCTTGCTGTAACAGTTTTCTTAACTCTGAACTTCTGTTGTTTAGCAGTGCTTATAGTTTTTGCCTTAGAGTCAGGGTAAAGAGGAATACACCTAATGCCTAAATCATGATCTAGAGGGGCTTGGGAGGAGTCAGATTTTTGCACTTGATCTTCTGAATAATTTTAAATTTTTATTCTTTGTTGGCAAGATAACAAAGCATTTCTCGGTGAGGAATTCAGAGCACTAGCATTAGTTAGTTAGACAGTTAGAGTAGTTAGATACTGTGAGTACCTGTTCTGCTTACTTAAATCCAAAATTGTTTCTGGCAGCAGCCCCTAATGCAGCTGCCTCATCCTGAAAAAAAAGGCCAGAACTTGTCAATGAAGTCTCTTTCTGATCTTTGAACCTGGAGAGGTTTGCTCCTATTCATGTCCACCATCACCTACTCTAAGCAGCACGGCTTCAGGTTGCCATCAGAGTCCCATCAGCGCTGAGGAGCAAGGGGGAGTGTTAACTAGGCTCCTGATTTAGGTCAGGCCAATAGGGTGCAATTATTTTGCAAAGCTTCAGCAACAGAGTGATGCTTTTGTCAGTGTGGTATCATAAAGCACCAACTCCAGAAAGAGAAAACAGCTTTGGTGGTTGTATGGCTCTGGGCCAGACAAGGTGAGACTCTAGTCTTGTTATCAAAAGAGAGAAGAATAAAAATCACCTTGTAGAACCCTTTATTGTTGCTGTTAGAAAAACCACATGATTGTCTTCTGAGGGGGCCGTGTGCAGGAGGTGTGTTTGTTTGGGGTTATTTTTAGTACTTTGAGAACTTAGGTTAGCAAGCTGACTGCTAGTTTTAGAGTATAGATAATATGGCTCTGATAAGTAGCAGATTTTTTTTTTTAATAATGTCAAAAACTTGGATCTTTCTGCAAACATCCACTTATTAGATTTTATCTTTCGTAGTTTCCAAACAGCTTGAAAATTGTCAAAATGTGTTATGGGTCATAGGACCTCTTGTCAGTTGAAATGGCTAACAGAGTAGTGTCTCAAAAGCCACTAGGAGATGCCTTTTGTCTGTCCTTGTGGAAGAAGGGGCTATGGAAGTGAGATAAGGACAATTAGCTTAACTGAATATAAGTGGTATTACACAGACTGTGCCTGTGCAGCACTTGTTAAAACCATTGCAGCTATGAGACACAGGAGTAATTTTAGTCCATGTTTAACAGGCTCCCACTATGTTCTCGGCATATTCAGGTTACTACTCTCAACAGAGCAATAGAAGGGACTGTAAATACAAAGAACTGTGTGTAGCTAAATATATGATGTCTGGAACAAATTGTAAACACTTTGGCTTCTGGGTCACTGTGTTCTCTGGGATAGCCCTTTAATCTGCAGAGATGACTTACTGTAGCATGGGAAGGTGAGCTGTGCAGGCTGTCTAGCTGTAGTCTTCTGAGGCAAGAAATATTAAATTGCTTAGAAAAGCTAGATGTAAAATGTGATATTTTAAAATGGCATTTATGAAGTGCTACTATAAGCGTTTCTGTTCTATTTTGCATCTGCAGTGTCAATACGATTATATATTCTGTCACTATTCCATCATTGCTCTTCTATAAAAATATTTCAAATAATATTCTTCCAAATGTGCTATCTTAAAATAGCAATATTGGATATTGCTTCTTTTTAGTATAAATTACAAACCCATTTTTAGATGTCCTTTACTCAGCAGCTTTGTTTATCTTACGGGTCTTAAGAGGCTGAGGGGTTTTTTTCTGTAGCTGTTGAAGGTAACATTAAAAATTACTACACTGTTCCTTCTTTAGAGAAAAAGGTGTAAAATGGAGGGTTTAGTCACTTTTAACATACATGACCTTGTTTTTCATATCTATCCTGGTATCTGTAAAACATATCCTAGAAGGAATAAGTTGAGACTCTCCATGTAAAAGAAAGCAATATTTTTTTCAATCGAAGAACTGTACAGGTTTGAGAAGCAACCCTCCATCACTGTCAGGCTAACCATGACCCTGCTGTGCATTCAGACAGACAAGTTGTGTGTTTATGCATGTATTTAATGGATGTGATAAGTAATACAGCAAGCAGAGAGTTACAGAACTTGTGGCAGCAGAATGTCATAAAAGAGTGTGAAACATTTAACCAACCCACTGAGGCAATGTAGGTCACAGTGGCTTGAAGAAATACCACAGTTACTAATATGAGAATTTTTCTGTCTGATGAACAGGATGCTCCAGAGAATCAAAAGCAACTCTGAGGTTTTAAGTTCATCAAATGCAACAGCCACAAGCCTACATCAAGATGAGCTAATCCATGAAAATTCAGTTTTATCAATGTGCAGTCAAAGAGAATTAGAAGGCATCCAAATTTAGATGCTGCAGCAAGCTCAGTGCAGTACAGCAAAACATGTCGCTTGGTTGCAAGAGTAAAGATGCATTATTTTAACTGTGTATATGGAGGCAGAGCATGTAGATATGCTCTGCTCAAAGAACAGATGTGGCTATGGAAGAAGGAGAGATCTAAAATAGAACCAAAAGGGATATTAAGGACTCTGTGGGTATGCTGTGAAGTTCTAAGGCACTGAACTGTATTTTTAGAGTGGGATAGAACTGATTGTACTATGTTTGCTTAATTGAAGAATGAGTGTCTTATATCAGAAAATTATGAACCTTTTGATAGTACAAATTTGTACTGATGTTCAAATGCTCAAGAAAATGAGACAAATTAAAGGAGGATACAGTTCTACAAAGAACCTTACTTGGGATGTCTTTGATGTATGAATTTGATTAGGTGGCAAACAGCCATCTGCCCATGAAGCCTGGAGCCATGAGAGTGCATATAAAATTAAATGGCTGAACAGCATATGGCAGTTAGGAAAGATGAGAACATGCAGTACTTGGATGTGATGGTTTTGAGTTCATGAACCATGTATCTGGAATGAGTGATTGTAGTTTTTGATATTATGTTCTTTCAAAGAAAGTTTTTGAAAATTCATCAGCTAGATTTATTTTCATTACTGCAGCATAACATTTTTAAGGAGTGTTTTTACTGTGAGAGGCTTTCATAGGAAAAGCTTAACAGAGGAAACTCAATTAATTAAAATCTGTAACACAGTTCTGCAGCAAGGGTGGATTCTCTGTGAGTCCCATGCTTGTGGCATCCTAGAGAATGCAGGGCCCCTGGGCCTTATTCATGTTCATATTTAATTTAGCTGAAGCTGCTGGAGAATGTCCAGAATCCTCTCTTCATTTGCTGCACAATTTAGGTCAAGCCCATAACAAAGTACTTGAGTTCAGGACAGAGTAGCCCTTGCAAAAGTTTCACCTTTTTTTCACTCTTATATTATTTGTTCTAGGATGGTGGATTTTTTGCTGTATTGCACACCTTTGAAATGGCAAACTGGTTGACAGGAAGTTACTTAACTCCCTTGATTTGAATGTGGTAGGAGCAGCATACACACATTACTCTGCTGCTTTAAAGAAGGGGCAAGGAGTAATTATTGTAACAGCATTCTCTGGATGCAATTTCACTGCTTCCAGTGGCTGGGATCCAGAGAAGGAGGGAAGGAGGCAGGCAGGGCAAAGAATGAATAAGCCAAATGTGCATCCAGAATAAGTGTACATGACTTACACTAAACATTTTCAGGTTTCTTTCTACAGATTCTCCTTTTAACTGTACTTTAGATCAGAGTTTATGTAGATAAAATTCATGGGGCTGTCTGGATTACATAGGTATAATAGGTCTAACTGCAAAGACTTTATTTCAGTCGCATAGAAGTATAACTTGGATTATATTAATTCAAATGAGAATTGCTACAAAGACTTTATTTCAGTCGCATAGAAATATAACTTGGATTATATTAATTCAAATGAGAATTGCTACATTTTCATGTTAAGTTATCTTCATGCTTTAACTGGCTTCTCCTGGGGCACAATGACACCTGTCTGATAGAAGAACTATTTATTGTAAACTATTTTTATGTAGGTGTAATATTGAAATAGATTCTGATATGAGAGGCTTGAATGCAGACAGCACAGTAGCTTTGTGGAAATTAACAGGATGTATTCTTGGTAGGAGAGGAAGAAGAGTTTCAGAAGTGAGAAAAAAACAAATAAGGCAAATAGCAGGTGAGACTGAGAATATTGGTAATGCACAGTTCAGCATCAGAATAAGGGACAAAAGGGAGCAAAATAGGTTGACTAAAAATCAACACACACTATTACCTGTAGCATTAATTCCCTTCTATTTAAAGAAGGCTCTTTTAGGAAATGAGTGATATTGCATGTTGCAGTGAAGGCTTGTTTTTCACATTGAACTCAGTTATCTGATTTTCTCAGGTGCTAGACTTCACAGCAATATGGCAAAGGTGGATGCGGCTCAGCTTTTTTGAAAACTAAAGCCACAAATTACTTCCCTGTCCACTTTTTGCATCAGCAGTTATTGTTCAAGAGCCAATAACTAACTTGTAAGAGCTAATGATGCTTCTGAAAGCTAGTGTCTCTTAAACTCACTTCCCTTCTCCCCTGTCCCTCCTTCCCCCATGAGATTGTCATTGTTCAGAACTTTCCCCAATTTTTCCGACTGTCTGGATGACAAAGTTTTCTTGTCTCTATTCATTTCTTCTTTGATACAATTTATGCTGAGGGTTTTTTCCTTATTCATAACATGTTGTTTGTTCTTCTGCTTATGATGATTTCCTCCCTAGATTCTTGACTCTCAGATGGAGAGATTTCTGTTCTGGGTTTCTTACATGTTGATATCCAATCTACAGACCAGCTTCAGGGTGTCTCATTGTAACTGTACTTTACCTGCAAGATGTTTTTTAAAAAAACAACATTGCTTTCCAGCTATGCCATTCATTGAGTTATTTTGTCCAATTACTTTTCCACTTTTATTATCATTGACTAAATGTAATATTTAAATAAAGGCCTAGGTTTCCAGCTGAGGGAGACTTTACTCGTTCAGGTTCTTTTTTTTTCAGTAAACTGCTAATGATGTGAGTGGTTCAGTTATCTTCTTCCTTAGCCCATCTATTTTTAATTAACCAAAAAAAATGTAAAATGTTTAAAAACAACCCTAGCGAGCCGAAGTGAACAACTAATAATAAGTTTGTCTTATGTTTTGTTCTAAAATTACTTGTATTAATTATAAATAAGGCACAAGAAATTAATTTCAAAATTTGCTGACTGGAAACTTTCCTCTGCCATCTCTATTTTTTCTCATATTTGTGGCAGTTCCTTCACATAATATGAATAAGTTAAATTTAGTTCACTGAGATTATTAAAATATATATGATCGTCATTAAATGAATTATAGCAAAAACAGCAATGAAGTACACAGGGTAATGTTTGCTGCCATGTTCATTGACAGATGTATCATGCTTAGGCTTCAGCTGATGAGAGAGGCCAACAAACTATATTTCAAATGTCTAGAGATATCCCTTTGGAGAATATTCAAGTATGAGTTTCATACATGCCTCCAGTCTGAGTGATGAGAGCATTATTCATTGATAACTGGTTTAAAAATATGTATTTTGTGCCATAGTATTGTGATAGGCAGCATTTTTTATGTTGCTATCTTAAAAGGCTTATTAGCTGTTCCATTATATTTTTTCTTTCTTTTTTTCCCCTCCTTTTTGAGGATTTCACTGTGGAAATCTGCTGATGTCTGGCAGAAAATACCCGCTTTAGAATCATATCTTTCTTTCTAAAATAGAAAATACCATGGTGGGGAATCTCTGTGATATTTGTACATGATTTCAAAGATACTGTCTTAAGGTTATGCACTTCATTTTTTGTACTGCTATTGACTTAGAAACAAAAATAAGCTGATTGTCGCTTTTAATAAGAACAAGCCAACCGTATTTTGATTTATATTTCTATAGATCCATAGTCAGGCTGTTTCCCAATGTTCATGTTTCATACTAGCACCACTACAGCTGAATACTGGCTCAGGGAAACTGCATTTCAACTGAAATTTCAATCACAAGAGGGAACTGAGAGAGTGGAAGGAGCCTTAGCAGATACCTATCATTCACGTGGCATGAATAGTTTGTTAAGAAACAGGAAAGTCATATGAAGTAAAGAAGCCACCTTGCTAAGAAGAAACACCACACAACTGGTCATTCACTCTTACTGGTTTCCCAACCCATCCAGAGAAAGTGGGTCAAGTTTCACTTTGTAAAATCATCATTAATTCCATTAATTTTCAAATAGAGTCACAACAGAACTAAAGCAATGAGAGGTGAGAACTTGCAGCTCATGGGAAGTAGGCAAAAGCAAAAAGGCAATTCCTTAAAAAAGCTGTAATAAAGGCACTACTGCAAAATACTGAAATAAAATACAAGTGAGATAAGAGCCCAACTTTAGTAAACCATGAAATCTTCAACAGTGGTTTAAAAAAAAACAACCCTAGAGGAGTTTGCTAAGTGTAACTAGCACAAGGATACAGAGTCAATATCAAAAGATCAACCAATCAAATGAGAAACAGTGGTGTGTGCCATACAAATATCAAAAAACAAGGAATATGTTCAAAGGAAGGATAAAACAGGGGAGCAAATTGATCCACCCTTCACCAGGAGGAATCTTCAGTGTAGCAGCTGGAAAGGCAGGGGTGTTTCATCCTTGGTGGGATCAGCCCTCACTAAGGAAGTCAACTGTAATGCTAGCAACAATCTGTCAGAGTGCAAGCTACAGCTGGGACAGAAAGGAGCAGGGAATGCTTCAGTTGATTAGAGGTTGTTAAAGAGGTTGGACCTTCCAGAATATGTAAAGACCCTAGGCAATATTAGGAGTTACCTTTGGCAATTTGCGTTTATAAGTGTACACTTGGATTCTGGTTTTAAAAGGTGAGAGCTGAGGAATTTTTGGAGCCATGGTTAAAATAAAAAAAGTCCTGGAACAAAATTATCAAGCAAAGAGATGAGATGTAAAAAAATCAGTATAGACTCTAATCATTCTGATGTCTTTCTGTACAAGGGTGTAGATATTACACGTATGAAAGAGGTGGTAGATGTCATTTATCTTGACTTCATTAAGATTTGTGCTATTGTGACATAGTAAAAACACGGTAAAAATGCTACTACTGTAACCTGAGTGAAAATTTTGTGGGAACACTGCTCTCAGCATTTCACAGACAAAGCGATGAGATGAGAACTGAGAGGGGTTCTGCAGAGATCTGTGACGAAGATACTGTTTTATACTCTCTTTAAACCTTGGATGTGGAATGGAAAATATGCCTGTGAAAACTTGTGAATAATGAGCATCACATAGGACACCAGCTGTCTTGGCTTTTCATCTGATACTACTGAATATTGAATGGACATAAGAATAGCTCTTCCTTTCCTGGTTGCTTCTGAGCTAATCAGTTACCTCTGATGACCTCTGCGAGCACCTTCTGCTCAGCCCTTGCTTCTCCCCATGGTTTTTCCATGCTGGCATGGGCTGCTGCCCTCTGCTTATTGCACCAGCTGAACTGATCTGTGCTCAAGGCTTGTCTTTGTGTCTTTTTCCTATGGAGACAATGGCAAGATGATTGCTAACTTAGGCAGAATATTTTATTAAAGGTTTTCTGGACAAAAATGAGACTGAAACCCCTAAATCTGGTTTTACATACCTGACCATTTTTTTCCTGTCTGATCTAAATTTTCAGTAGATTCTGTATCTCTCTTCCAGAGAATGGTAGGTATGCTAATGTTTGGTTCATGAGCACATTAATGTTTCAGAAAGGGAGCCTTTAAAAGTGGGTGGGGTGTGTTGCTTTGGTTTGGGGAGGGGTCTGTTTGCTTTGAGGGTTGTGTTTTTTGGGGGGTTGTTTGGGGTTTTTTTCAAATCTTCAAAGCTCCTGTCTAGCAAAACAAGACTCTCTTTTCCTTGGAGGCAAGTTATAAAATCTTCAAAGCTAATAACTGTTCTCTGTCTTTCAAGGCTATGTGGAAGCCTGGGGCCGTAGACTGTATTTCCCACAACACCCAACAAGTTCCATTATGCCTCTAGCTGTGATGCCCCTCTAAGTATCAATAACCTACCATCACTAACAAGGTCAAATACCAGGTTTATAAAATACTTCAGTATTTTAGATTGAGGGCAATCCTATCTTTACCTGGGTTTATACACCTTTACAGCAGGACACTGGTGCTCTGCTGGAGTGGTCGGAGGAGACATCCATTGCAATGTAGTAAATGCCAAAGCTGAAATCCACGCTTTCAGGCCTTGTTTGTGTTCAACCCCTTCATTTTGTCAGCATGGAGTTTATCAACATGTGGGAGAAAGAAAGAATGAGAAACAGACTCTTGAGCACAAATAAGTGACAAAACTGAAAAAAAAAGGGTTCTTTAAGTATGTTCTTACATTTCAAGACTTTTTATTAATTGGAAAGAGAGCCTTGTGTGATATCATCATTTAAAGGGGAGGCAACTGCAAGCAATTTCCATTAGACACCAAGAGACAGTAAACTTGGTTGAGGTGTTGGACATGTTCATTACATTTCTTATCTAATCGTGTGATACTCTCAAGCCTTACTCACTGGAAACCCTAGCACTCTCATTATGTACAGAATCATGGTCCTAAAGAACAATGTGGTTAGATGAGAAGAGTCAACGCTTAATAGTTTTGCAGCCTTCCACATATGTTTGCAGAGCAATAAGATGAAAATTTCCAGGTCCTGCTTTGATAGATCACAGCTTATAATTATAGTCATGTTGCATGGCAAGGTGGGCACACTGCTAGCGAGATTAAAGAGACAGACAAGATCGAAGCCTCCCTGTCATTTTTTTTCTCTCTCCGAGTGTGCCAGCTTGTGCTTATTTTATAAATTTTGGTGAGAATGTTTCCATACTTTTTCTCATTTCCTCATTTTTATAGCTTTGAAAGTTTCAGTGGTTCTGCTTTGTTTCAGTTCTAATAAAGTCTTCTTTTGCTTGTCCTTTCTTTATTCCACCGTGTTTATTTTACTGTACTATATTCCTTTTCTCCCTTTGCCTCAATCTTAGCTCTCCACTCCACTCAATGCTGTCTCCAGCTCCCTCCCTGGAGGCAGGCCCTGTCATTACCACCTCTCCTTCATTCCTCTCTTCCCTGACACAAACAAGAAGCTCAATGACACACAGTTTCCTGCTTAAAAACAGGCTGTTCATCACTGGCTTTTATTTATTTAATAGTCCCCTTTCACCACAGTGCTTTACAACTTATTGTAGGAGATACAGGAAAGAAAATCAAACAGTGGGTTATGAAGCAGTGGGGCAAAGATGTGGGTCTGTCTGCCATCCCTGGTTCCTGCACTGCACTGGCAGATGTGATGGTGCTGGGGGCTGAAGGGCTGTGGGTCATGGCCTGGCAAAGCACTGGTCCCCACCAAAATATTGCAGCTACATACTACATAATACTGATAGGCTATAAAGTTACTTCAAAAGGTGAAGTGTTCCGAAAAGGGGTTAAGTGCTTGTTGGTTGGTCTCATGACATATCAAATATTTTCTCTCCAGGATTTTACTGAACCTGCCATATCTCTCCTCACCTTTTCTTGGTCAGTTCCTTGCCCACTTATAACCGTTCTGGCCAAGAGCAAAGCTGATTTCTCAAAGCACCCATTCTCAACCCTGCTCTTCCTTTTCCTGCAGGTACTGCACGTGGATCTCTACAGCCTTTACCTTGCGCCATGAGTTTCTGTTGCCATACTAGCTGGCAATGACACTATCACCTGTGTGTCCCCAGGTGATACGTGGTGTCACCACACTGAAGTGGGTGACACAGAAGTGCCATTTGTTTTCAGTCTTCACAGCTGTCATTTGAACTGGATCTGGGAAGAGACCTGCTGAGGCTCTGGAGAGGAGATGCTGTGCAGCAGTCCTTCACTGCCAAATGGCCAGGGATAAGAAGTATCATGCCAGTGCCTTGTGCATGGTTTACGGAGAGGCATCAAAAGGACTTGGAGTAGTGGAGCACCCTAATCAAGGCTTTGAAGAGGGCCTATAAAGAGTCTAAGAATACTAATGTATAGTCCAGTGCCAGAGGATGTCTTGTTTGTACCAGAATGAATTTGGCTGTGGTTAGTTTGGGAGTAGGGATATAGTTCCCAAGTACAGCAGGGATCTGGTAGCTCAGCTCCAAGCCTCCCTTCTGTAGGAGCCACTTCCCCTCCTTTGGAGGTGGACATCCATCTACACTGATCAGAGTATTGTGAGTACAGTTTTGGGGGGGACAGTAAATGGGTAGGTACTCTTGAGAAGGCTCCATGCTAACAGGCACAAAATGAGAGGGACAATCCCCTTTGCAGGTGTGTTGCCTCTTATCATGGTAACTCTTCTTTTCTGGGCACACTGCCAAGCAGCAAGGTTTTCCAGCAAGGTTGTCAAGTCTTCTCAGTTATCCCTCACACTGACCTTTCTACCCTAGAGGTACTCCCTTCTCTGACCCATCCCACCTCAGAAGTTTTTATCAAGACCATGTCCCATCCCACGTAGTTTTTGCTTGCTCCCTCTCTCAAGACCTTTCCCACTGAACAGGCATAGATACAATTTTTAAAGTAATGGCAGACATATTCACACATTTCACACAAACCCAGAGCTGGTTTTTATGGTCAGAAAGTGTTTTGACAATGGATGGACACAGAACCAGCCTAGCTGCCTGTTCTTTTCCAGTTTTCAATGGTCATTTATATTTGACTTAAGTGATACCAGAAATTTGGTGACTTCTTTAGTTATGTGTTTAATTCCACTGAGAACACAGTTTATTTATTTAGGTCTAGACCTTATTATTAACTTAAAAGTAAGAACTGCACAGTTTATTTTTTACAGAGTAATAGTTCCTTTTAATTTCACAGTAGAATACATTCTCTTTTCCAAATGTTGAACTCAGTTTTAAATCCGTCAGACCTTCTCCAGATGCTAAGCAAATGCACCTAAAAATGCAGATACAATAATTGCCCCCCAAAAGATCCACTGAAATGCTGCCTCCCAAGTAATGTTGCTTTTATCCCTAACCCCCTAGGAGACAGTGAGAGAGATTAAAAGATACTGCAGTTTCATCCATGTGTTCTACTCCATATTTGATATTACCCATGACAACAAGAAATACGGGGGGGGGGGGGGAAATACTAAATATGCACTTCTGAGAGATGAATGCCCTGGAACAATAGAAACACAAGACAGCTCCCTCAGGAGAAGAGTAGGATTAATAACCTTGATTGTTTTATAATGATCTCTGGTATGTTTTTCCTGTTAAGAGGGGGGAAAAAGGCTGTTTGCTACACGAAAAATATATTGTAGAGCCTACCTAGTGCTAAAAGGCAAGGGTGTGAAGTATAAATAACTTACTGAGAGAATGAGTGCAGAAAGAGTCCTCCATGGTTTCATCAAAAATGTGTTTGTAATAGTTTAAGAAAAAAAAACAGAAAACAAACCATTTAATTTGAAGGAGTTTTCACATGTATCTCATTTCTGAACTGCATAAACTGTGTCTCCAACTGAGTGATTAAAGGAAAACTAAAGAACTCAAAAAGAGTGGGAAGCAGTTTATGTTACTTTATAATATTATATTTTCCCTCAGTAGAGAAATTGTGGTCAACACATTCCTCTCCAAGAGTGGTTCACACTACACTTAATCTGGTATAACTGTGGGCTGCCACCAAAGATGGCAGCCTTTCTGTCTTCAGGTCCCCACTCCCACGTGTGTCCCTGTTCACTTATTTGCATCACGTCAAAGAATTTTGCGACTTCAGGACGAATGAGATCCCCTGATCCAACAGAAAATAGACAGGGGTTTTTCGTGCGGTAGTTTGCTTTGGGGTGACCCAAGAAAACTGAGCTCTAGGTGGAGGGGGAGGATGGAGAAGAAACTGGAGAGTGTATAGGGCAGTGATCTTATTACTTACATCAGTTTTAGCCAGAGCAGCGTTTCTGACTGCAGTCTTAGGCAGCTTCAAAACTGGAAAAGCACACTGTTCTCTATCAATATGCTGCTGGACCACCAGCAAAGATGTGGGGGAGAAGGAGGTGACAATAAATGTGATGGAAGAGGCAGAATTCTGAGAGGTTTGAATGCTAAAGCATATGGGATATTTGGAAAATGGGAAACTACCATCTCAGCTCTTTTCGAAGAACAGAAGGAACTAGACTCGTGTGTCTTCCATTACCTGGTGACTGAGGAGAGTTTTTACTGAGGAAATTAAAATCTCACTTAGCTTCAACCAAGAAATATTAATTGTTTTCTCATTTGCTCCTGTTCAGATATTTGCCACTGATCACAATCCAGTGGATGATGTGCTATGAAAGGTGGAGGCAGCATAAAATGTCTTATTGAATAATTGATCACCACCCCTGCAGGCTATGTCCATGGATGAATGCATATGCCAGTTAGGATGAGTGTGTCCCCAGTTAATGCCCTTAATTGACAAACACTTGATCTGAATTAAAATAGTGTCTTTAAAGACAGAAGGTTTCTCATATTTTACAGTTTCTTTTTTTGTGTGTGTTTTTCTGATTAAATGCAGACACCTTTTGGCCCTTTAATTATATAGACATTTAGAAATGAATTATGTATTTTTAAAAAACGGTAGTGTTATCTTGATCACACCAAATCAATGGGAAACCTCCTGTTTACCTTCCTGCTGTACTTCTTCATCCAATATCTGTTGCTACCAAGTGGTTATAATTTCCTCATCTCTTTAGCAGGAATTAGGGGACCAAATAAAAGCCAATATATCATGTCCCTGTATCTCATTCACAAAGGCGACACAAAGCAGTAAAGGGACAGAAGGCTAGACAACAGGGTTGCTGAACTCAGTATGTGGCAGAGATTTCCCACCTTTAAGTCCATTCTACACATTTATTGTCTTTTCACAAGAATCACAGGAAGATAAGAAATTTTACCTAAAAATAGTTCTGATTCCTAAAAACTAAAATTTTTAATGCAGCTGATATTATGCATATGTTGCCTTCCAGAATTTACTTCAGACTCTGGAAGAAGGAAAAATATACAAACTAAAATTAAAAAAAAAAAAAAAAAAGCTGAAGGAATGAAAAGAGTTGGAAAAAAGGCAGGATTAGTACCAAACGGTGCCCCCGTATGTGAGCTCTACTCTCAGCTTTCTGCCTCATCTCAGCTTTCTCAGTGTTGCGTCTTCTGAAATGCAGAGTCTGGCTCTTAGTGGCCTTAGGCCATTCTCGTCTGTTTGCCTTTGAGACAAATAATGGTTACTTTGAGGCAGCTGCCAAGATTTTCTCCTCATGTGACGGTTCATGCAGTCACACCCAAGCTTGATCATGTTCGTTTTGTATTTGCTATGATAAATTGATTTACTATTTCCTATATAAATTGTTTAACGTGACCTTGTAAATCCAAAGTTAACATGAATTATAGAGGGAGATAAAATCAAATCTCATCATTAACAATGTTTTCTATCTTTTTCAAGATATTTTTACTTTTCTTTCAGGTAAGAACTTTCTCCAAAGCATATACAGGTGTGTCCACGCATCATGCATACTGCATGTAACCCTCTGCATTACAGGAATATTAATTAGAATATAGGTGAAGCTTTTGAATGTTAGAAAGCAGCAAGTTTAAAATCCCCTTATTAGTCCTTCTTCATATGTATTCTGCAGTGAACCAGATACAGATCCCATGGAGGAACAATACGTGCTGATACTGCATAATACACTTTGCGCAAGGTACTGCATCAAGGTTGTGCAGTCACCTGGCATCTTATAACTTTTGGGTAGCTGACTTTGTTACCCAAATAACTTTCTTTACAAGTAGCTTCCTTGTCTCTTTTTACAGAAAAAATCATTTTAAAGAAGAAGATACAATCGTGTATGTGCATCCCAGGTTATGGACAGATGCCCTTTTCCAGATCCAGCTGTGCTGGGATGAAGAGATGTTCTCCCTGCAGTTCATAGTTACCTATCCCTTCCCCTGTTCCCTGGTACCCACTAGCTGAGCCCGTCCACCTCCAAGGTCAGAATGAAACTACTCCAGGTTAGACAGGGTGAGCAGGAGGCTTCACTCAGCTGCCTCATTTGGACTGATTAGGGGAAAGTAAAGGTTCCCAGGGTGAGAGATCATAAGTCTCTCAGCAGACTCTAAGAAATGATACCCAAGAATTGATGCCTCCTGACAGGGAAGGGTACAAGTGTGCTAGTGCGCTGTTTGCACAGGGACATTTGCAGAGTGCTTTTCTGCCTACACCTGAACAGCCCTAAGAGAAGGACAGTGGTCATTTTGTTCTCTGCTACAGTTATGTTAGATGTTCTTGTGACAGAGGAAAGGCATTTAGCTGGAAAATATAACAAACTTTATATACATTGTGCAACTTCTCAAATAAAGAGAATGATTTTTGAAGGCAAGAATGGACAAAAACCTGAGCAAACCAGTCTGACTTCAAAGTTGACCTTGCTTTGAGCAGGGGACTGGACCGGAGACCTCCTGAGATCCTTCCAACCTGAATTATTCTGTAAGTTTTTTTAAATAAAAAATAACCAGCTGTAGCTGATTATAGCTGTCACTGGTGCTATAAACTGAATGCAAATCATTAGCACTTTAGAGAGCTTTTGGGAGGATTCCTGTTACAGCTGAGACAATTGGATGCTTGGCTGCCCACAGAAGGACAATTTCCACTCTGCCAGACTTTTTGGTTTCTTCAAACCGCTCATATGGTCCCACAGTTTTTGGGATCTGCTGGCTGAGCTGGCAGAAAACTACTTAGTGAGCTGACCTGGCTCACCCATCTACAGTAGTAAATGCAAAAAAGTTGGAAAAAGTGGGGGCACATGGCCAGGATAAACTGTGGGAAAGTAGGGCCTTAGCTTCTAGCATCAGCAGACTGTAGTTTTATTCTTGTAAGTTAATGTAGATGTGTCTAGTCAGTGTTTGGGTCAGTTCTCCCACTATCATGTTTAATTATTTAATATAGTATCTGATCCCTCAAGTCTGCAACCCCACGATGTAGGCTGGTCTCTGTGCCTCTGTCTTGCAATGTACAGAGCAAGGGCTTACACTGTGAGTGCCAAGAATCAAGTCCCATCTCTATGAAGTGCCACTGCTATTAAATAAGTGATAAACTACAAAGAACTTTTTGCTTCCCAGTAAGTTGCCTGTATGGAAGCCTTTCTGTTTTTTGATCATAGGTCAGATTCATATCCTTTTTGATGTTAGAACAATTTGGGATTTTTGATAGACTTTTCAGTGCAATCTCCAATGCTGTCCTATTGCTGAGGTTACCTATTTTTGTTGCCGGCTTGTGATGTGTGCAATGAAGCCCGATTCTCTGCAACCTAAAAAGAACGGTCCAGCTCTCTCCTCCTTGACTCTCCTTGCAAGCTCCCACTGCTTCCAATCAAACAGCTGTGGGCTGAGCTGGACTAGCTCACAGATTAGAGCAGAGAAAATGAACTCTGGAAAACACAGCAGAGCGCTTACAGTCAGCCTGGCAAGCTGATCCCGCTCACACACCCTGCCCTTTCCCTAAGGCAGCCAGTGCAGGGGGGAGACAGGAACACACCAATAGTCAGGGAAGAGGAAAGCTTCCTTGGGGGACAGCCTGCAATTAGCTTGTATAAAGTGATTGTGAAGCTGCAAGATCAGTCACCTTTT
This sequence comes from Pipra filicauda, assembly GCF_003945595.2. Classification (NCBI taxonomy): domain Eukaryota; kingdom Metazoa; phylum Chordata; class Aves; order Passeriformes; family Pipridae; genus Pipra; species Pipra filicauda. The sequence goes on from NW_024104543.1 coordinate 891,157, forward strand.
GCTCTTCAGAAGTACTTGCATTAAAATTTTTTTCCACGTTATTTTACACGTAAAAAAGATTCCGTGGGAAATACCCCATAAAGCTGCAGAGCCAGTAAAAGACACCCTACCATAACTTCTTCCTTAAACAAATGTAACAGGAAAGAATGATTATTTAAAAGATATTATTTTATCTGACATGGAACAAGCCCAAAGACAGAGAATAATTTGTACTTCGCTTCACTAAATAATTACAATAGCAAAGTGAAGTGCTGGGGTTTTTTTAGCTTTCAGAAACAAATGCAAAACCGTGCAATGATTAGCTATACATGAGGTCAGTGTAAATGAATAACAGTATTTTTAAGAAGTTGTTAGGGCCTTATCTCACAGCTGGCACTAGTAACACAGTAAGTAATTTCTGCAAACCTAGATAGACTCCAAAATTAACACAATCCATTAAGAAAGACCATGGAGTGTTATAATTATGTCAGAATACTTTGACTGACAATAAACAAATCATTCTTAATACATGTTTTTATATCCATTAACACAGGTTTCTAAGCAGAAAAGCTGTAAATTTATTTATTTTTGATACAACTTTATCCATATTTAGTTTAACATAATCCAGAAAAATAACAATTTTTCTAAAATTTCCACATCAGCAATTTTTGTGGGAACTGACCAGTTTGACATTGCCCTGTTTTCCAGTAACATTTCCATGTTAACATGTGCTTTCCCCCAGCCTCCTCAGGCTGCTCAGAAGTCACACAATTACTTCAGACTCAGCAGTGCACCAATAAATTACAGACTGTCCTCTAGCTTGGTTTTGCGCACCACTGGAAAACTTCTTTCCCGTGCTTATTCTCAAAAGACTTGAGATTCCATCTGCTTACTTTATTTCAGGTGGAAAAGAAAGGGAAAACAAAACCAAATAAACCCCAAGATAAAACTGACAAGTCTACATCCATTTTAACTTCAAAATCTAGAGGGAATGCTTGGGTTTAAGCAGAGTCACAGAAGATTTACAGAGGCAGGCAGACAAGAACTCAAAATCTTAGTCCAGGGAACACATGTAAACTACCTCTAAGAGAGTTTAAACAAGAGTGAACTTGTGTCCACTGTTTATTTCAGTGTAAACACATAAATGCTATCTTGAAATAAAGTCTGTCAATCAATTCAGGCAGTAAATTTGTCAACTACCAAAAGAAGAGTTCTCATCTATCTCACTGAAGGAGTATAGCAGACTAAGCTCCAGTGATCAGCTCCTAGTTGAGCAGCAAGCCTGACTCGAGTAAAGGAGAATATTACCATGATTCTGGAAATTTATGTATTGCGAGAACAGCCTACAAAAAAACCCAAAGAACCTAGTGTATTACTAGTTTTTACAGCTGCTCTGACTCTTTCCACCTCTATTGGATTTCAAATACAAAGAATGACTGTGAAGTCACATTTACCTGTATAAAATATTTCATATGCAACAGGAAAAAAGATACAGTTGTTACCTTTTGAATAACATTCTTTTGTTTGTTTGTTTGTTTGTTTGTTTTAAATGTATCTACTAAAGGAATTTAGAAGCTCATAGTTTTTCCAAGCAAATAAAAAACTAAACTGGTGTCCTTTGTACCTAAAATACCTTGAATTAGGGAAGATTCATGTAATCCATAATTGGCATAGGAAGTCTGAAACTGAGGTCTCCAGCACTACAAGTGGCCAAGATTACAAAGATGTGAAATAAGCAATGTTGGTGCAGCCCTGTGCTCTCTTTGGCATGCCTTTCCCATTCCCACTGTCCCTGGAGGTCTGTGATTCTCTGAACCCTAACCATAACCCTAAACCTAATGGAGACTTGGGGTTGAGACTAAGGTCCCCAGCACCATATGTGGTTCAGATAAGAAAATTGTGGAGAGACAGTGTTGGTGCATTGCTGTGCTCCCCTTGCCATGCCTTTTCCAGCCCCAGTGTCCATAGAGCTGTACACATTGTGATTCCCTGAACTCAAACCCTACCCCTTGACCCTAGTGGCAGCCTGGGGTTGAGGCTGATGTACCAGGTACTATGAGTGCCCAGATTGAAAAAATGTGTAAGGAGCAGCATAGGTGCAGTTTTGCACTCACTGTGGTATCCCTTTTCAAGTCCCAGTGTCTGTCGAGATGTATGCTTGGTGGTTCTCGGAACCCCAACCCTAAACCTAATTGTCACCTTGGAGCTTTGGCTCAAGGTTCCAAGTTCCATGGCACCCCAGATAAGAGTGATGTGGAAGAAGGAATATTGGTGTAAGGTGCTGTCCTTAGCACGTCTTTTCCAGGCCCGATGTCCCTGGAGCTGTAGGCTTTATGGTTCTCTGAAACCTCTTCCTTGACAATTAAAAATGAAACGTAACAGCACACAGTAAAGGAAAAGTTTCACCTAGACCACCTTCTGGAACTTACTGTCTCTTGCTTTTAGTTCCCTCACTTTCCCACTGTCCAGGTACAGCTGTGACATGCTCATATGATCACTGATATTCCTGCTGTTATCTTTCTGTGGGTAACATTAGTTTTACAATACTTCCTATCTTTGTTAGCACTGGAAACAGACATTTTAAGGTTGCTTCTGAACTCAGAGTTTTTGTGTAGCAACACCATTGATCAGCACATCTAAGACACTATGATTCAACTGGCCAGAAATAATTCTTCCAAGCACTTTACTGAGGACCTCACACTGAAGTGGCAGCATGCTGCTAGAGATCATCCTGACTATGCCTACTTTGACAACCTTTTTTACACCTTCTGAACATAAGAGAAAGCTTATATAATCTCTAAAATCATCACCACAGGTGATTTTTTTTTTCTCCCAGTTCCAGACCTTCAATGTACTGTAAGGAACATAGAGAACTGGTGTGTTTCTGGTGTCTTCATATAGAGATCTAAGAGAACGATTCAATACTCAGCTTCTTTGCTTTGTACACATCAAAGTTGAAGATCCTTTTGTATGGATTGTAGGATGCATCACCTGTGCTTTAGATACAGCAGTTTTTGTGACAATTTACAGATAAAATGTTTTAACTAATTTTTAACTTAAAACATAAAAACCTAAACCAGTCACTTTAGAAATTTACCATTTGACATTCTTTATCTGACATCTCTCAATCATAGAATCAGAGAATCATTAAGGTTGGGAAAGACCACCAAGGTCATCAAGTCCAACTGTCACCCAAGCACCACAACAAGTTCACCACTAAACCATGTCCTCAAGAGCCACATCCACATGTGTTTTTGAACTCTTCCAGGGACGGTGATTCTATCACTTCCCTGGGCAACCTCTTCCAATGCTTGGCAACCATCTCCATGAAGAAATTTTTCCTAATATGTAATCTAGACCTTCCCTGCTGCAACTTGAGGTAATTTCCTCTTGTCCTATTGCCTCTTACCTGGAAGAAGAGACTGACCTCCACCTCCTATAACCTCCTTTCAAGTAGTCGTAGAGAGTGATAAGGTCTCCCCTGAGCCTCCTTTTCTTCAGGCTAAATAACCATAGACCTCTCAGCTGTTCCTCAGAAGACTTGAGATCCAGACCCTTCACCAACTTTGCTGCCCTTCTTTGGACACACTCCAATGTCCTTCTTGTAGTGAGGGGCCCAAAACTGAACACAGGATTGGAGGTGTGGCCTCAGCAGGGCCGAGTACAGGGGGACAGTCACTGCCCTGGGCCTGCTGGCCACACTATTTGGGATACAAGCCAAGATGCCATTGGCCTTCTTGACCACCTGAGCACACTGCTGGCTTGTGTTCAGCTGGCTGTTGACCAGCACCCTCAGGTCCTTTTCCACTGAGAAGCTTTCCAGCTACTCTTTCCCCAGCCTGTAGCACTGGTTGGGGTTGGTGTGACCCAAGTGCAAGACCCAGCACTTTGCCTTGTTGAACCTCATACAGTTGTCCTCAGCCCATCAATGCAGGTCCCCTTGCAGAGCCTTCCTACCCTCCAGCAGATCAACACTCCCACCCAGCTTGGTGTCACCTGTAAACTGAGAGTGCGCTTGATGCCCTCATACAGATCATCAATGAAGAAATTAAACAGGACAGGCCCTAATACTAACCCTTGGGAACACCACTAGTGACTGGATCCAGCTGCCAACTGGATGTAACTCCATTTACCACCACTCCCTAGATGTGGCCATCCATCTGTTTTTTTATTTATCACCTGTCCACACCATGGGAAGCCAGTTTCTCCAGGAGAATGCTGTGGGAAACAGTGTCAAAGGCTTTACTACAAGTTTAGGTAAAAGACATCTGCAGCCTGAGAACTGCATGGCTGCATATTTTTGTGGGAGCTCTGTCTGGGTCGTCACATCCTTTCTGGTGCGCACAGAGGATGCAACTTTTGGACGTTGTTTTGCTCAATAATGTGAGAACACAGGAGCATTCAAACTTTCCTTAGTGCTAAATCTCCTAAAGCTTCACATGAAGACGTAAATTGATAGTATGTTTTTAACAACTGCTATAGAAACTGCTGTAGGTGATAAGCAGGGGGAGATCTTTATCTTGATATATAGATACATGTATAGAGAGATGTATCTATATCTGGAGATAACAAAGCCAAGCGTCATCCTTCCTCACTCACTGATTTGCATGATTCAGCTCAGTTGGGCAAAAGCAGTCGGGGATGGCCTCATTTGTTAATAGCTCTCCCTGACAGTGCACAGAATTATCCCCTGGTCCTCAATACCACTCTTGTAAAGTATGTCGGTGCCTGACTTCTAGTCAATTAATGATCAGTCTCTTTGGCTGGTGTTCACCCAGCAATGCAAAGTGGCTAATCAGTAGATCTGGCCTAACTTATGGCTGTATTTCACTTGCTTTACATTGACGTGTAGCAGCACAAAGCAACCAGTGCCTACTAATGAATCTGGCTCAAAATTTCAGATGGTTTTCAGGTAAGCCAAGATTCCTCATATATATCTTTATGTTTTGGGGAGCTATTACACTACCTTTCTTATGTCTTCTCATTGGGTTTCTTCACAGGCTTTCTGGTTAAATATGCACATGTAAAAACTTTTTGAAGAAATTCTCACACAAAAATCAGTGTTGAATTGGAGTCAGTATTAAGAATGTTTATCACTAATTTGACTGAAAATAATCCCGGAAAAGATGTCAGCTGCATCTAGCGATGGCTACTCTCATCAAAATCAGGCTTCCCTTTTTCACGGATTTGGTCATATCTGCAACTGATGAACTGAATGCCAGGTCCTTAATGGGCACTACCAAAGAGACTAAAAGTAGATATGTATTCTTGCACTGAGGTCTGTTAGATGATTTATTTTTCTGAGTTAATATTTCAAATGCAAGAATGTTTTGAATTATAAACTGAGGTCTGTTTTGTTTCTATACTATCCCTTGATCTGTGGATTACAAAACTCATTAAGAAATACAAATCTAGGTACAGAGACAAAAACTCTTGGATTACATTAGTCTTTTTTACTAGTCTTAATAAAGCAGGCAATTTGTTGGCAATTACGAAGTGTTTAGTTTAGTTCAACCTATATTTAGTCATGCATATCAAGACAATCTGACGATTGAAGATTTCTGTATGTCCATTCCTCAACCCGTTCAAGCCAACTGAAAAATCCCAGTGCTTGGCCCGTTACAAGCATGCTAAATTGAACTTTAAACTACGTCATATTACTCCTTGAAGCTATATTACCCTTTGATTGCTACAGGGTCTAAAATGAAAATCATAAGGATGATACCTACTGTGGTACTCAACCAATTCTATAGCTTCAAAGATTATATCTTAAATCGATTTGTTTTAGAAGATTAGCCTATCAATAATGCTAGCATTAATGAAAACAATATCTTTCTGCCCTATAAAGGGCTTTCTTCCATGTCTAGTCTGCCTGCCTCCTTCCTCATATCCAAGAAATGCTTCCAAACATCAAGAATTCCATATTCCAAACTCCATTTAAATAATTTATTATCAATGCAATTTTGAATGCTTGCTTTTGAAACATTCCACATTTTCTCTGCCTTGAGTGTTACTGTGCCCTTTATTCTTTTAGACTAATACAAAGAGCTCGCTCAATATGCTTGAGTGTTCTGGTCTATCAGAATGATATCTTATCCTGGCAAATGTCCAGCTGGTACTTCATTTAAATTTACACAAACCATTAGGACTTTGAACTCCCTTCATTCAATTTTCATCACACAAACCCATGTTTGTACCTCAGCACCAATACACAACCTGCCTACAGCACTTTGAAATTAAGGATAGTTAGCTTCAGAACATGCCATCAAATTATAAATTGTAATTTATCTTAAAGGTGCAACTTGAATAAAGCTCAGTTTGGCAGACCAGAGACATTATGACTCATACTTTGATTTTACCTGTCAGGTGCTGTTGCAGTGTTGTTCTGGCTAGTGTCCCAGGCAGACTCCTAAGACAGAACACAGCTCTTAGATTGTGTGCACCTTTTAGACTTTGAAGCTCCACGACTTTCTCTTGTATTTGATGTCCTGAGGTTACCAAATGGAGACAAAGTCAATCTGTCTTTTCCTGACACTTTCTTGTTGAGCTGCTTCTTTCCTATGTCTGCAGTACAGTTTGTTATCTTCTAGTTAAACAGGGACAGAGTCTTATCCAGAGTTAAGTGTACGGTTCAGACAACTTGCATAAAGCTATAATAACCCAAGCAGAGTATCTAGTATGTTTTATTGCACATTAATGAGAGACATGACTAAAGAGTTTCAGATCTCTCTCTCTTCTTAACTGTGAAATAGCTTTTCTCCAACAAATAAATCCAATCTTTTTTTTTCTTTCAAAAAATTGAACTACAGCTAGAACTACTGAATTTGTTTAAAGTTTTCTTACATGTGCAGCTAACAAATATTCTGTTGTTAACATATAAGCTAGCAACTCACATTATTATTTTCTTTATCTACTTAAGTACTTCCTCAAGGATAAGGAAAATGCCTTTATTGTATATTCAACTGATATAATAAAAAATACATTCAACACTTCATTCTTAGCAATATTTATGAATATTTACATGAAAATGGTAGCAGTTAAATGGACTTAGCGAGAAAAAATTTGGACATTAAAATTCTCTGGAATGCTACATAATTTTCAATTACTTAAATATAGAAACTTCTAAATAGTCTTTTCATAACCCCAGTCTTTAGGAAAGTGCAATTCTTTTCTGAACTATCTAATTTAATGGAATATGTATAAAGACTTTATTCTGGGAGAGGTACATTAAGGCTCTGCATGTCCTTATGTGTTTTGCAAGTGGTAAAGAACAAACTGAGACAGAGATCTGGTTGGTATGTTTGAAAGCATAAACCAGAAGCTGTCACGCAAAGCTGACTTAAAGCTTGTGCTTACACTGCCTTGATCCTGGGGTTTCTTTGAAGATTTCTTTACAGAGCTGTAAAAGAGCATTCTGAGGGTTAGTCAAATGTATGTAACAGCTACAGATGATGATATCTCCAATGCAGAATTAATCATAGAATCATGGAATCATAGAATATGTTGAGTTGGAATGGACCCATCAGGATCATTGAGTCCAACTCCTGGCCCTGCACAGGACACTGCAAGAGTCACACCCTGTGCCTGAGACTGTTGTCCAAATACTTCTTGAATTCAGAGAGGTTTGGTGCTGTGACCACTTCCCTGGGGAGCTTGCTCCAGTGCTCCACCACCCATTGGGTTAAAAACCTTTTCCTGATATCTAACCTAAACCTCCTGTGACTCAGCTTCATGCCATTTACTCAAGCCCTGTCACTGGTCACAAGAGTGAAGAGATGGGAATTTGCCCCTCCACTTCCCCTCACAAGGAAGACTGCAATGAGGTCTCCCCTCAGTTTCCTCTTCTCCAGGCTGAACACACTGAGTGACCTCAGCCGCTCCTCATACGGCTTCCCCTCAAGGCCCTTCACTATCTTTGTTGCCCTCCTTTGGATGCTCTCTAAGAGCTTAATATCTGTCTTATATTGCAGCGCCCAAAACTGCACACAATATTCAAAGTGAGGCTGCACCAGTGCAGAGCAGAGCGGGACAATCACCTCCCTCGACCAGCTGGTGATGCTTTGCCTGATGCACCCCAGGACATGGTTGGTTCTCCTGGCTGGGAAAAATTTGAGATTTTTCAAATTCTGTTTTTATAACTACATTGCCTTTTTGTTTTGGTTTGGTTTTTGGGGTGTTTTCTTGGTTTTTTGTTTTGTTTTCAGCAGCCAGAAAGCAGCAGTTTAGCTTCGGAGTGGAGCTTTTGCATTACTGGTGTGATGCAAAAGCCTTTGCACCATTAGCCCTGCAGCCTTATGGTCATTTGCAGGCTAGACGGTCCCAGACAAGCTCTGAGGAGAAGCTGCTTTGTAGAGATGTCATCTGACCTCAGTGTTCAGCTTCCAGTGATGGTGATCTGGGATGATCATTGCAGTGGTTTTTTTCCACAGCACTGTTTTTTGCATCTAAATCATCTTAAAAATAGCAGCACTGTAAGGTTCAATAGTCTTTTATTTGAACAGTTTTTCTTGAATCCTGTCTTCTACTTCAGCAATTACCTAACAGGAGGAATCAATAACAATCCATGCTGACTGACAGGTTCCTCTGGGAGATTTCTACTTCTCCCAGACCTAGACCACCTGTCAGTGCATGGGCTCACTACAGACAGTGCTCTGAACCTGCAGGCAAAGCCTGAGGGTACACTCCACATTAATTAAAGAACTTCATTATTCTTTCTCTCTCTCATTTATGTATTAATTTTGAAATTAATATTTAAAATTTATTTTGAAAAACAAGCTCAGTAAAACACATTTACCCAATATTGAGTCTACACAGACCAGCCCTGTACTTGGCAGCAATATAAGACCAAGCAGAAGGGTGGGAAGAGAGACAAATGGGTGGTAAGGTGCAGTGCATGGTTATTTAGGGTGCTGACGTCGCAATAACCTTAACATGGTGGCAAGGAAATTGTCTTCTCCTCAAGGAAAAAGCTTCCTCAGCTGGCCTTGATTCTGAGCCTACACAGAAATGTGTTCTAGTAGCTGAATCTGATCCCTGTGCTTTATTTTTTCCTTTTTGTTGTTTGGATTTTATATTTTGTATTCAATTTAATGAAAATGAGCAGGGAAAAAAAAACCAAAGGAAAAATGGAAAATGTAACACTGGAGCTGGAGGCAGAGGATACTGACATGGCTTATGTCATGAAGGGTATAATCTTTTGCCAAACTGAAACAAAGCAAATAATTCTAAGCCAAAAAAAAGGTGAGATCTCTTACCAGCACTCCTGCATGCTGCACCTTCATTAAATTTATCATTCTCTTCCTTACCTAGAATAATGTGGAAACTGGGATAAAAAGGGACTCCTGAGGTTTCTCATAGAGATCTCTTATCTCAGAATATTTCATAATGAAAATATAGTGAGCTGATATGGAATGCCTTTTAAGAAAAATTTGAAATTGTTTTGAATATTTAAGTACCCATGTCTTTGTATATATAACTATAAGCAGTGAAATATGTTTTTTACTACAGACAGAAAAGGCATTCTTCTCATGGACTTATCATCTCTGTGTGTTCTTTTCTGATAGAAGGTTGGTTTTCTCCTTCACTACTTCTATTACATCTGAAAAAATCAGTACATCTTCAATATCATTTTTTCTTGCTGATCCCACAATGAAGACACATTCACCCTTTCCCCATCGTTAGTCAAAGATAATGCCTGTAAGTCAAATTCTGATCTCAGAGTAAATCTGAAGGAATTCATAAAAGAGATTTACAGCGAGAAAAATTGAACAGCACTTTTGATCCGAAGGCAGCTTGTGGAATCCAGCCATTGCAGTAGGTGTGCTGACTTGACATGATGTTGGAGCACTGAACTAAGCATGGAACTTGCTTAGGGGCTTTAATTCCAGTATTTCATTTTTCACTCTGACAGCCTTAAAAAAATGCTATGCAGGAGCAGGAAGCTATGTGACTTTCAGCCATATTCCCTAATCAGATTCCAAATGCCTTAAATATTGCTGTAAAGTGTGAAATCTCTGCTGTTCTTCCTTTGGCACTAATTCCGCTGGAAGTCTGCCACGTGCATGACACAAAAACAGGAAACTCAACCTCTTGTCAGATTTTAACACTTGAAAACAACTACAAGAGAGAGCATCAGTGAAAGTGAAAATCAAGCAAGAAAAGAGTGAGGCATGACAGAAAAGGAAGTTGGGGGATGGAGCAGGCAGAATTAGCAGTATGGAAGACCAGGTAGAAAGACAAATCTCAGACATAAAGACAAGGCGGAAAAGAAAACAGGAGGGAGAAAGAAGGAACACATAGAGAGGTGAAGGAAAAGAAACAACCAGGAAGATGACAAAGAGCAGAGAAGGAATGAGGGAGTAAATTAGGCGGGATAAAGGCACAAAATGAAATCAGGGAGCAGACGAACAAATAGCATTGAAAGTGAGATACTTGTTTTCTCTCCTATAGCCCCAAGGGAGCTTGGCTTGTTAAATGAGGTATGTATGTGTTCAACCCTGTAACCAGCCAGATCTTATGCTGATGTCAGCAAGAACTGGCAGCTGAAGACAGAGATTGCTTCTGTTTAAAGGAGCCTCAGCAACGCATACCTTTTCCCCCTCAGGGGGCTCTGGCTTTGCCCAAACAAGTCCCTCCTTGGCAGAGGATGTGCTGGACATCTACCTCAATTCACCTTGATGGGAGCAGACAGCGAAAGATTTAGCCTCAGATTTATGTAGTTGCCAAGGGCAGCTTCTCTCCAGTTCCTTTGACCCTGGAGATCCAAATTCACAGATGCTAGTGAGCCTTTTCTTCCTCTGCTTCCTTTATAGATGGTTCAAAGAAAAACTCTGGCTTTACCATTTTGAACCATTTGGCCTGTAGGAGACAATCTTTCACCATTTGTTAGGCTGGAAACTTCCACAGGTTCCTCAAGTCCAGACGCAGGGTGTGAACACGTTTCCAGTGTCTGAAGCAATCACCTGGCATACCCTCAATTTAGCATTCAAAAGCAGTTTTAAGCACACCACTCCTGTGAGATGTATAATAGAATTAAGTATTGGTATTGTTTACTAACAATCTGATCCATCTGAAATTAATTATTCTCTTCAGTCTTAAAGAAGAGAATAATTGCCACCCTGTGCCACCATGCCTGGAAATCTCAGTAAAAGGAACAGAAATATTTAATGAGTGTTGAGAATGCTCTTTTAGTCCTACCAATGATCCTTCACACCTCGGATTACCTCAGAGAGGGTCTGAATAGAAAAAGAAGGGAAACTTATACTTTAAGAGTTTTCTTTGATAAAGCAGAGGACTTAAAGAAACTATAGAACAACTTTTAAATTTACTACAAAATCTGAAAGGATAAAGGCTGTGCCCAAACCACGAGAGTGAATGATAAGTAAGAAGTTACTGAAATAATTATTTGATAATTGCCAAGCATCTGAAAGTAAGTGGTTTGATAATTTCATTTCAGTTCATAGGGGACAAATATAAAAAATAACCCACTATGGTCAAATTTTTCTTGATCTTACACACACAGCTACTGCTGCTGTGCTATAACCTGCAAGAGTTCTGTGCACAATCCTCTGTCTTATGTGTTTGGAGCCAAATTTGCACAAATTGGCAAATTATGGCCCCAGAAAGACTCCTGGACTTAGTCATCACCATGTTACTCGAGATTCATGACAGTATATCCCTGCTGATGTCAGGGCCATTCTAGCTGTGTGAAACCTGAAGGATATGGTGATAAACCAACTCTCATAAGTGCCATAGTTTCCTAAAAGGTACACAATATGTTTAGGTCAGGCTTGTACATGCAAGGAAATGCAAACTCTTTAAAATGGTTTTTAGGCTGTCTGATACTAGAAAATAATACAAATCTCTAGATGTGGTCCCTCTCTGTCCCAGCCCTTTCTAAATCAGAATTTCACTCTCCTACCTCCACACACTAGTAAGAGAAGCATGGATTGTCAGGAGCCACTGATAGTTTTTTGATAGCTTGGGCTACCCCTGAGGCTGAGCAAACACCGGCTGGAGAGGCAGTTCTCACTATCACCAATCTTACTGTCTTTATTATAGGGTCTGAAAGCAGCTTTCACTTTTCACTATCTTGGGGGGGCTTTTTTTGTTTTGTTTTTTTGTTGTTGTTTGCTTTGGTTTTTGGTTTTTGGTTTTTGGGTTTTTTTTGTTCGGTTGTATTTTTTTTTAATGTGTGTGTTTTGTTTTGTTTTGGTTTGGTTGGTTGGTTTTGGTGTGGGTTTTTTTTGTTTGTTTTATTTTGCAGTGCAGCATCACATAGAAACCCAGGCAGGATTTGGGCCTCGTTATACCATGTCAAAAAACCCCACAAGTCACATTCCCATGAATTGATTTAATTGTGTTAATTTTGTTATATCGGTGCAACCCAAAGAGATGCACCATGCTGGAATAACATACGCTTGTTCTAGTGCAATTTTATACTTATGTAGTTTTCCTTTTCATGAATAAGAATTAAAAGGTGGCTTATCTACAATATAATGACAATCATTTTCATGGAGAGTTTTTTGAGCTCAAGCAGTGACAAAGTGATTACTTAATTGCTCAAGATGCTGATAATTCAGCAACTGGCTTAGGTTTGATGTGCACAACAATGGTTCAAGTATTGACTAAATGGCAAGTCTTCATAGGGATTTACACAGCAGCAGCCTATTCTTAAATAACCTTGTATGTGAATACCTTTTTTCAGGAACAACTGTGATTTTTCCCTGCAGCAAGAATTTTCACACAAAAAGATACTTAAAAAATGCTACCATCCCCTTTCACATCCTCTTTATTATGAATAAACTTTTAACTGAGAAGTCATGAATGCTGGAACATTTATACCATATATTGAAATATATTACTTCCACAAAGCTATCAGCATAATATCATCTTCAATATCATAATCATATTGTGAGCACTTCTCTTGTACAATGCTACAAAAAAAAGTCAATTTTAAGATAATAAGAGACCAAACACTAGCTAGAGAGTGAATACCTGATGTACAAAGATACAATTATATTGCCCATCTCTTCTGTCTCAAAAATGTGTTTACATTAGCTCCGCTGAACTAAAACAGGGTGCAAATAACTATTCTGGAACAACTGTACTTCTAGATGAAATTAAACCTAGAACTAGGGGAATTCAAAATGATGGTTCATTCATTCTTACTCTTTCTTTCCCTGAAACACTTTTTAAAAGACTGCTAATACTGATGCCATTAAAATGTTGTCATTCAAAGTTTCTAGGTCATGTGCCATACAGTGAGAGTCTAAGTCATGTGCCACAGCAAAGAGAGATGAGTTTTCTGAGTTCACATGGGTACCACTGGATGACAAAATATCTGGCTATGGAATACTCAACTTTGTCAGTTTGTATCAAAGTCTTCCCAAATCTCTTCAGCATCTGACTAATGCACACACCTCTTCCATGTGCTTTCCTGCATTGCCATTGAATAATGCCTTCTATCACATTTCATTTGCGAAGATGACATGGGACGGCTTGATGGTTTCAGTGATGTTCTCTTGTGCTTCTATTTGAGGACAGAACAAGGTGTGAGGAAAATATCCTTTCTTTCCTCTTCGGTGTTATTCAAGAATGAGACCCACCCTTGCACAAACCCGTGGGCCCTGGGAGTAACACCATGACCCATCCACCTGAACTTTTGAATGCAGCCTCTGAATCACATTTCAGCTCCCAAAATAAGGATGTGTTGGGAGCTTGGTGGGAAACAGGTCCAATGCTGCTGGGAAAACATGTTGATTTTTGAGTACTGTGGTTTGGTGACGGCCTTGAAGCGGGAGATGTGTTGGAACACAACAACTAGAAAGATTACTTGTCTGCTAGGGATAACATTTGTGGCTGGCAGTTGCGATTCCTCTGACTGATGAGAAATGGTTCTCTCCACGAATGGTTCCTGAGGGATTACAACATATCCCAGCCTTTGTAACCATCACTGGAAGTTCCATTTCTCACAATTCGTATGGAAAAAGTAGGCTGTGACAGAGGAAAGGTTAAGAGAAAACAGTTGTTTCAAAATAATTGCTTTCCAAAAGTGAGGAAATAATATGTTTATTTATACATTAGAAAGAGTGCAATGTGGAAAAGGGCACAAGGAGACAGGTTTCTCCACTGCTTCCTGTTAAGAGATTTCTGTGTAGTGTGAGGTTCAAGCACAGGTGAGACACCTCATATAGTACTGTAATTTTAAAGGGTAGATGTCCAGTTCTGGACTACTTGTGCAAAGTGCTCTTTATAGTCAAAGAAAAGAAATGATCCCTGTAAAATTATGGAGAAAATTGTAGATGCCTGTCTTAGCATCAGATCAATCACTTTCAGCATGAGCTTATTTCTCCCCGCTGGGGGCTGGTCTGGGCACCTAGTTCACGTAGATGTCTAACTAAATGCAAACAAACCCAGGCCAGCTATCTGTGCGTGGCATGGCCCACCCTTAGATGTGCAATGCATACATTTTATTCATAATTTACAGAAGACTCTATGAGAAGCATAAAGAGAGAAGAAAGAAGGAAATCACAATAGAAGAAGAAAGGAAAAGCTAAGGCAAATACAGAAAAAAACCCATAAGGTGAGGAAGATTACAATGCTGGAAGCTGGATGCGAATGCAGAAGGAAATTAGGATGAATTTCCAACCACAAGTAGGAAATCCTACACAGTTTTCCACTTGCTGATGCACAGGGTTGATAGAGAGACACAGAAACTATGAATCTTATAGAAGTGTTAGTGCTTGTACATAAATGTAATGTCCCAATGAATGGGTCTTTAATTGCTTTCCTGAGATGTCAAGCACTTTATCTATGTTTTTCCTCTCTCCATCATATCTCAGTATTTCTAGCTGAAACTTGTTTTGACAACTTTGCCTTCAGAATCAGAAAGTTTCTCCATTGTCCACTTGCTTAATTTACAAAAACATCTGTCTTCACACACTTGGGTAAAGCTATCCTTGGGCATATTTTGTTCTTGAAATCCTATCATTTCCTGACAAAGACAATGCAGCAACAATAGCTTTGGCCACTGACATGCTGACCAGTATCATCTCGTTGTCTGCTTGCACTCTGCTGTCTACCTGTGTCTAATGCTGTCTTTGTTACGTCCTTAGGACATATGCTCTTTGTTCAGTTTGCACAGCATCCTGCAAAATGGCATCCTAGTCTGTGACTGGGCTCCGGTGCTCTAAGATAACAGAGGTGATAAACCCCCGTATCCTGCTTGATGTTGCTATGATGCCTGTGAACCACGTTGTACTTGCAAGTTTTCAAGTGCAAAAGCACCGCGCTGCACACGGGTGCCAGGTAACATCGCTGTCTCCTGGTCCTGTATTGGTACCCACGGCGTTCTCCACTGGCCTCAGGCCAACGGGATGCTTCAAGACCAAGACTGCTAAGCAGAACTTCGTGTTCAGTTTATTCCCGTTTCTTTCTTACTGTAAAGCACGGCCTGGAGCAATTTCTGTGGCAAGGAGCACAAGGCGCTAGTGCGATCAACCTTGCGCGACAACAGACCAGCGGCTTCCAGGGTAGAGCCGCGCAGGCCGGCTGCAGTCCCTCACACTCCCGCTCTGCCCGTTCAGCCCAGCACCGCCTCCCGTCCCCCCGTCGGGGCCGCCCCCCGGCGCCGGCACCGCCCCCGCTCCGCCCGTCGCCCCCAGCAGCCCCCGCGTTGCCCGGGCCCCGCCGCCGCCGCTCGCAGCGCCCGAGCCGCCGGCGGAGCGAAGGTGCCGCCGAGCGCGGCCCGCGGGGCGCCGCGGCCTGCGGGCGCCGCTGGTTGGCGGCGGGCGGACACGTGAGCGGGGAGGCGGCGGCGGCAGCGGCAGCGGGAGTTTCCCCGACAGCTGGAGGTTGCGGCGGCGGCTCCTCCTCCCCGGGTCCCCGCTAGAGCCCGGAGACCCCCCGCGCTCCTTCTTATTGACAAGCGCACAAAGGGCCGCGCCGGGGCCGGGTCGGGAACGCGTCTGGAGCCGGCATGGGAGACAAGAAGAGCCCGACCAGGTAGGGGCAGCGGCGGCGCCTTCTGGTTCCCCCGGGCCCTCCGGGAGCGCGGGGCCGGCGGCGATGGCGGCGGGGTTGCCCCGGGGGCGGCGGGGGCGGCGCGGCCGGCGTTGCCCCTGGCGCGCGTGTGTCTCCGCAGGCCGAAGCGGCAGCCGAAACCCTCCTCGGACGAGGGGTATTGGGACTGCAGCGTCTGCACCTTCCGCAACAGCGCCGAGGCCTTCAAGTGCTTGATGTGCGACGTGAGGAAAGGCACCTCCACACGGTGGGTCGCCGGCGGAGGGGGGAGCGAGGGCGGCGGGGGAGCGGCTGTGCGGCCGTGACAGGAATGGGGGCCGGGGAAGCCGCGGAACATCCGCGGGGTGTGAGGGAGGGCGGCCGTAATAGGAATCAGGTCACGTTTACCGGGGGGTGTGCGGGGGGGCGGACGGGGAGCACCCAGCCCCCCGGGGCTCCTCGGTAAACCTGACCCAGCGGTGTGCCGGCGTGCGTGGAAACAGAAATTATAAATACCAGGAAGGGCATAATTGCCTGCGTACCCTAACCCTGGAGAGGCTGTGCCCCTTGCATGAAGAAGAACCATTACCTGGGGTGTGCCTGCGAAGACACCCTTTAATATTTTTTTTTCTTTTAAATTCATGTTTTCTGTGAGTTTAACTTTGCCACATACATAACCCCTTTGTATAATTATTATTATTAGTAGTAGTATTAATTTTAATTCACTTTTCATCACAGAGTATCACCGTCCAGGTTTCCGGGGGCTGTAGGGGGTGGATTATAACCCTTCAGTGTTTAGAAAGGAATTGTTAGTTGAATTGTGCCGTATGGAATTGCATCCTCGTGAAACCGTGACTTCCCAGGAGGACCTTTTCTCTGTACACCAGTCAGAAAGCTTGCAGTGGATTACCTTGCAGTGGTTCCTGTGCCTGCCGGTGTTTTTCAGTATTGTGGCTAAGCGTGTGTGTTTGGGGAATGGAGGCTTTTTATAAATGAACAGGAGCGTACTTGTAGCCATGCATGCTAACAGAAGAGAGTGTTGCTCAAGAATCCTTTCTTACAGTTATCATACCTAGAGGTTAATCCTGTCGGCAGGAGAAGTTTAAATGGCAATCAAAGTTGCAATTCTATCAAAAGCCACAATTACATTGTAGATATTGGTTAAAGCAGTGATGAATATGACTTGCAACAAATGTTACATTTGAAATTGTGACTGCAAGGTTGGATCCAATTCCATGAGAAAAAAATGACTCCTTTTCTGGAGTGGGTTTCTTAGACTTTTGAAAACCAGAATGAGTGTTGAAAGGACTTCTTATAACTTGAGATTTCAATACTGGTTGATTTTTTTTTTTTTTTAAACAAAGGAAATCAGTGAGGTAAATGCACTGAGGGGGAATTGCATCTGTCACAAATAGTGTAGTTTGCAGTTATAACAATGGCATTGTGTTTATATCACAGAGAAATGTGTACAGATTGTAATTTTCAGCAAAATAAGACTACTGAATTAATGCAAAGCCTTTAAAAAAGGCTCTTTAACATCCAGTCAATTTGATAGGCAAAGTCAGTGTAAAATTATGTTTTGTTGCATTGGAAACTCAGCTGGATAAAAGCACTGAAACTTAAAAACCAACAAAACAAAAAAACCCCATGCCAAATCAAAGAGTGTGGAGTTCCCGAGAAACAAATATTTTCATTGCATTCTAGTTTCCACCCTTGAATATTTCATATTTTATATAATTTAACAAGAAAACATTTGGTTGGTTTGTTTGTTTTTTTAAATTTCCAATTTCTCCTTGACAGTGGCCTGCTACGGAAGAACTGTAGTTGATATGTAGATTTTTGTTTCTCTACTTAAACACTGTAACAAAGTGTACCTGAGTAGGTTTATGGATTTCTTTTTCCCATAAGGTTTAAATGAATTGCATTTTCGTGTGTTTTCAAAGTCCAGGTTTTACACATGGCATGAGATAAATACAGGTTGAGGTTTTAGGCCAAGCAGTTTTTGTCTCCAATTCTGATATTTGATTTGAGCTAGTAAGTAGACCCTTGTGTCCATGGAGAGGATCATTAGGGTGCCAAAGAGACACAAAAGGCCATTTTGGGTGGTTTTATTATTTGGGGTTTTTTTAAGCATCTCTAATCCAAGTGACAAAATTAGTGCCTTGTTAAAGCATTTGTTGGTATTGCCTGTAGGACAAAATGGTTTTCATCAGCATTGGACAGAATAACAATACTACCATGTTTTGATGACAGGGAGAATGCATTATTTATTTATTTATTTCAGTCTTCCATTTTGAAGCTTGATGTTAGATTAAATTGATGCCTCAGCAGGGTTCTTTGTGTGCAGTGTTCTTACTTAAAATTTTTGACTGTTTTTTTAGTGAGGAGAGCTTTGTCTAGAAGGCAATGTAAAACACTGCTTTTTTTTTTAATTCAGAGAAATGTCGTCTTTGTGGTGGAATGTTTTAATATCTGCTTCTGCATGTTAAAATTCACTAAATATGACCAGATTTTCAGGTGGAAAAACAGGCAATCATATTCAAGTTTAGTGGGTTTGAAGGCCACTGGAAATCAGGTGCAAAGTTCATTAAAACTTTTTTTTTTAATACTGATTATGTACATTTAACTTTACAGAAATATTCTCAGGTGGGGGTAGGGTTTATGGATGTTTTCACTGTTGAATAATTTCTTCTTTCCAAAAGAGTTATCTTTTGTGCCAGGGGCTAGACATGGATTATGTTCTTTAACAACTGGTGGAATTGTTAAGATTAGTGCAAATAATTCTTACGACTTCTTGATTATATCTTATTTCTAGACTGAATTTGGAAAGCAGATTAGATCATGGAGTTCAATTAACTTTGTCTATGGCAGTATTACTTTGACTGATTAAGCTGGGCTGTGCTTGGAGGGGGGGTGTCCAAGAGAAATCCTGAATGCTGCAGAAAGTGGTGTAACTGATTCCCAAGGTGGCACTCTTTTCCTTGGGTTAGTACTAAAGGAGTGCCCCAACATGATACCAGTTAGATGTGCCATGAGTCAGATATAGAACTAAGCTCCCATCTGCCAGATGAAAATCCCTGTACCTTTTACTCTAGAACCACTGCCAGATGTTAATTTGGTAATGTCACTGAGGATCTAAACTCCCCCTGTAGGCATGGCTTTCGTATTTACTTTCTAACCTAAATTGTTCTGTTTTGTTGCTTGGGTACTGAAATTGCTATGTTCCTCTTGATAGGAGGCTGCACTGAATATAGTAATTTTCTACGTGTGACCTTTAAAACATTTTGAAATCATCTGGATGAAAGACATTGTATAAACATAAGGAACATAGGACTGTAATAATCATTTCTTACTTGGATAAATCTCCTGCTGAAGTTCATTAGAAGCATGAGTAAGGAATACTGAAGAGAACCCTAGCGTACTATGTTATAGAGGGAACTGGTAGCAAACTCTATATTTAGGTTGCCTAATAGTTTCCATAACAAAGAAATTGTATGACCTCTTTGAGAAGTTTTATTGTTTGCAGAAACCATCGAAGTTTGGCAAGAGGCAAAGTCCTTAGGCTAAATAAGTGGTTTGATTTCCTTGCCCCATGAAATTGTTTGAGTTTTACTGAGACTAAATCACTTGAAAAATCATCATTCCCCATCTGTCACCCATGTTGTACAGAGAAGTCATTGGTAGAACACTGAAAAAGCCCAGACTGGAGTCATGTAAAAGCAACAGTGGCAATGATGCTGTGCTGAAAACACATAAGGGAATTATTTTGTTCCTGGGGAGGTTGTAATGGGGTTGCTGAATTTGGTCTGACTCACAACTACCACTTTGTCAAAAGAAAGTTGCCTCCATTAGCAAGCTACCATTTCTTTTCTTTCTTTCCTTCTGCTCTTCATGGCACTATCTGAATCAGGAGTATATTAATACTGATTGACCTTCAAGAATTGGGCTGGATCCTCGGACAGACCTTATTGCAGCAACTATTTGCCCCTGGTTTGTCTGTCCTTCAGTAGATGTTTGGATTTTGCTATTCTTGCCAGCTAACACCATTTGTCACTGTAATTTAGATGTGTTGTAAAGCTGAAGATTAAGAGTTTCAGCGTTGCTGGGAAGAAGTACACAAGAGGACTGGCATTCCCTCTACAGGAATGTACGCTTCCTAGTCTCCTCTGCCTTCTGGGAGACTGCATTACTGCCCCGTTGTCACCTCTCTGCTCAAACTTCCTTAGAAGCATTATTAACACTCTTGTTATTCAGTCAGCTATAGCATCGAGATTTAAAATTACCT
The DNA here is from genome assembly GCF_003945595.2 of Pipra filicauda. Classification (NCBI taxonomy): domain Eukaryota; kingdom Metazoa; phylum Chordata; class Aves; order Passeriformes; family Pipridae; genus Pipra; species Pipra filicauda. Next base: position 911,423 of record NW_024104543.1, read on the forward strand.
GTCACTTTGTTTTCCTTCATGTGGTTTTTATGTATGTGGTCTGATCTCTAGTTGCAGGACCCTATTCTTTTTTCAGTGCTATGATAAACCACTTCTCCTTTCAAAGTGAATGATGAGCATCCAGGGAAGTGTAGTGAGAACTGCAGGAGGAACTGCAAACACTGGCTTTTTAAAATTTGAAGTGCTTGGAATGATACTCTGCTATGTAAATAAAGGAAAAAAGAGGGGTAGGGACATATGATCAATTTCCCTTTTTCAGAGTTGATAGCATTCTGTGATTTTTAAATAAGGTAAAAAGGATATTTTCACTAAAAGTATTGTCTTAGCTGGTTAACAGGGGAAGATTTGTTGTACAAAGTGTATTTTATGCTTGTTATGGTTTTATTTTTTAGAGCCTCTTTCATTACTTTCTCTGAATTCAGTAAAAACTTAATCTTGCCTATAAATTTGGGTCTTAGTGCACACTATTCAAATCCATAATAATTTTCTTTTGGCGGGGGAAAGGAGGCAGAATAAAGAAATGAGACAGGTACAAGTGACTTGTGTGAAATTTTGTGGGGGTTTTTTTGGTTTGCTTGCATGTAGTGTGTTTTTTTTTTTTTTTTTAGGGATTCCTATTTGATACACATGCTGAGTGATCTGCTATATGCAATATCATTTATAAAATAGCCCCTGAAATTTGTAGCCAGAATGAGAAAGTTATCTTAAGTCAGGATGAGTTTTTGTGGATTTGGGGTCTGTGCCTCTTAACATCCGGTACTGCCAAAGTAGAGACATAGAGCTGAATGGGGGCATGGCTTCCTTGTCCTGTGATCCATTGATCTTCATTACTGAATTGCTCCTTTTCTCCCAGCTGAAGAAAGCCAAATTTAAATCATACCAGTCTGAGGTATAAGGAACTGGGATGCAGTCTTTGTATGTTTCCTTGGTATTTGGTCTGTGCTCCTTGACTGTGCCTGAGAGGCTGGCGAGCTAATATGTCCATGATTTTATAAGCATGTCTGATAATCTCCTAAATATGAGATATAGGTCTCTATTTGGAACTGTCACGAGTTTGTTTTATGCTTCGAGAAGCATAAATGAAGTGCTTAATTTTTTAACTTGGATATCAAGGTCATTTTTCTTCAGAAAACATGTGCAATTTGTTTAGTCATGTACCATCTGGATGTTTATAAGCACAAATCAGTTACATTTAATCAAATCTGGTATTTGTATTTCTGTTGAAATCCAGTACTGCTGAGGACAGAGTTGGTACTTCTCCTGGATATCTGGTTTAATGCGTCTGTTTCACAACAGCTTGTTAAGGACTCACTCTTCTGCCTTCCACTATGCAGCCTCTGTGTGTGCACATATGTGTATGTGTCGGGGGGAGGTTGTAGAGGAGAAAAAGAGGAAGAATTGCTTGTCGTGCTGATTTTACAAATACATGACTGAATCAAGCTTAACAGACTGAAGAGCTGTTCGTTACTTGTGGTAGTTTGGAGAAGGAAATATTTGCAGGAATTAAATGAATGGAAAAGTCATATGTAATCCATATTTTACCAAGCTCTATATTAGAAGTTTTATGTTTTAGTGTCAATATTAAATTATAAAAAAAAGTAAGAATAAATAGTTCTCTTTTGCTCTGTAGATAGCCATGGGGTAATCCAGTCATTCTGGACTTCCAGTCCGATTTTTAAGAAGAGTTTTTAGAATTGTTAGGAAACTTATTTAGGAATTATTTTCCCTGAAAAAAATATAGTGAAACTTAAGAATTCTGCACACATCAACTAGAATGAGTTTTTGTTTTCTTTATTAAACAATGAATGAATTTTTATTGAGTGGCCTGGCTCTGTTAGATGCTTCTGATGGGTGTAGCTTATATGGGCAATAGAGAATGCAATTCACAGCCACTCAAAAGAAGATCAATTCTAGAAAAGAAAGAAGTTTTTCAGTTTTCCAAAGAAGTGTGGAAGGGGGTGTTGATTTTTTTAAGATGAACTTGACAGATACTTTAATCTGTTACTCTAAACAGTTCATAAAAAATGTGTTGGGTTTTTTTTTTTCTCTCCAGCATGAAATTGATATTTTTGGTTTGATGCTTTCTTGTTTTCTTTTTTTCTGTACCTCCTTCCTGATGTCTGACATACCTCAGTAATTTTTTTTTCCTTCACTTTATTGCAATCTTCCCAGAACAAAACAAAGAGTATTTGATACTGGGCTAAAACCCCATAGGATCTGTTTGATCCAACTTTGATAGTTGATTTAAACCTAGTTTAGTTGTTCCTTTTTGCGTCATGTTGAAAATAGAACCATAAAATTGTAGAATCAATAAGGTTAGAAAAGACCTCTAAGATCATCGAGTCTGACCATTAACACAGCACTGCTGTGTTTGCCACCAGACCATGTCACCAGGTGCCACATCCATACATCTTTTGAAAACTTCCAGGGATCCTGACTCCCAGCACTTCCTCGGGCAGCCTGTTCCAATGCCTGACTACCCTTTCAATGAAAAAAATTTTCCTAATATCCAAACTAAACCTCCCCTGGTGCAACTTGAGGCTATTTCCTCTTGTCCTGTCACTTGTTACCTGGGAGAAGAGACCGACACCAACCTCCTACAACTTCCTTTCAGGTAGTTATAGAGAGTGATAAGGTCTCCCCTGAGCCTTCTTTTCTTCAGACTATAATAACCCCTGCTGCCTCAGTTGTTCCTCAGAAGACTTTTGCTCCAGTCCCTTCACCAGCCTTTTTGCCCTTCTTTGGACACGCTCCAGCACCTCAATATCCTTCTTGTTGTGGAGGGCTCAAAACTGAACACAGGATTGGAGGTGTGGCCTCAGCAGGGCCCAGTACAGGGGGACAGTCACTGCCCTGGGCCTGCTGGCCACACTATTTGGGATACAAGCCAAGATGCCATTGGCCTTCTTGGCCACCTGAGCACACTGCTGGCTTGTGTTCAGCTGGCTGTTGACCAGCACCCTCAGGTCCTTTTCCACTGAGAAGCTTTCCAGCTACTCTTTCCCCAGCCTGTAGCACTGGCTGGGGTTGGTGTGACCCAAGTGCAGGACCCAGCACTTTGCCTTGTTGAACCTCATACAGTTGTCCTCAGCCCATCAATGCTGCCTGTCCAGATCCCCCTGCAGAGCCTTCCTACCCTCCAGCGGATCAACACTCCCACCCAGTTTGGTGTCACCTGCAAACTGACTGAGGATGCACTTGATCCTCTGGTCCATGTAATCAATGAAGATATTAAACAGGACAGGCTCCAGTACTGAGTCCTTGGAAACACCACTAGTGATCACCCCCCATCTGGGTATAACTGTTCACCATCACTCTCAGGGCCCAGCCATCCAGCCAGTTTTTTTACTTATCACCTGTCCACACCATGGGAAGCCAGTTTCTCCAGGAGAATGCTGTGAGAGACAGTGTCAAAAGCTTTACTAAAGTCCAGGCAGGCAACATCCACAGCCTTTCCCTCTTCCACTAAGCATGTCACTTTGTCGTAGAATGAAATCAGTTGGTCAGGCAGGACCAGCCTTTCCTAAAGCCTTGCTGGCTGGGCCTGATCCCCTGGTTTTCCTGTAACCTGGTGTGTGATGGCCCTCGAGATGATCTGCTCCATGGCCTTCCCTGGCACTGAAGTCAGGCTGACAGGCCTGTAGTTCTCTAGTGTTATATCGGCCAGAAATTTAGTTACTTGGCCTTCTCTGTGTATATGCACCTTATGTAATTAAAAGAAACAAACATGGAGCAGAAAGAAATCGATCGCTTTCTATAAACATTCTTTTTTTCCCTCCTATGATAACTAATGATATCAGAGCTGCTGAACAGGAAGAACTACTTAGCCCTCTGATTCCAAGATCTCAGATCTGATCATGGATTTAGGGGATACTCTCTCTAGAAGGCCAACTTTATTAATAGTACTGCAGGATCACAGAAAGATTCTGTCAGCAAAATAGATTAGCATTTGTTTTCCACAGTTAGAAAGCAGTGAAAGCTCTAAATTCTTTTCTGTTCATTATAGGTTTGGGTGTAAAGGCTGATATGTCTCATTTGTCTTATTGTCCTAGGAGCTCAGGATGGAAAAGGTCTTCCAGTGATTTAGACCCTCTTCTACTTTGGAAGAGGATCAGTAAACCTGGGCAACTTCTAGCATTATCTTTATGCTAACAAGTCTCCAGTGAAGGGGACTATAACCTCTTTAGACAGGTTATTTATACTGCCTTTTACCCTTGCTGTTTTTCCAGATATCTAACCTTTGTGTTCAGTGAGATAGGTTGATTTATACTCCCCTTCCCCCTTTAGTGCATTACACACTACATTTGTAGTTCTTTGGTTATTGGCTTTTGGTTTTCATATTCACCCACTTTCCCTCTGTAAGTCTTCATATAAAGAAGAAAATTTCAGCAGTCTTTTCTTAAAGGTAATGATTTTCTTAAATCATAATTCTTTATATCATGATTCTTTATTCCTGAGTGTTCAGTTGACACATTTGTTCCTTACAGTAGTAGCCCAGAATGAGGACATACCTTCAGCTGAGTAATTCCTAGTGTATGGTTTAGAAGGACTGTGGCTTTCTAGAATTCTGCTAAATTACGATGTCTGATGTTCACACTTCCCTGAATGAGAATTTTCCTTTGTGCAGTAGTACCATGATGTTGATTTATCCATGCCTTGTAATCTGCTTGATCCAGTACAGTCTGGTGTCCTTTTGTATCCCATTGTTACTTAAGTAGGGCTTTTTTTTCATGCTGTCATGAGGCCCGCAGTGCTTTGTGCTGTCTTTCTTGGAATTCATAATTTTGATTTTTGAGTCATCTTCACTCGGGATGGTCTTATCAAATAGTTGTCACCACCTTTCAGCTTGATGCTTGTTCTATTCCTTATTCCTTTGTCCAAAGCATGATTAAGAATATTAGATAGTATACCCATAGAACCTCACTATAAAAATTATGCTGTACATGCTGCTGTCTCTGCAGCTGGTTGCTGAGAACTATTAAACAAGCAAACCCAAATTTTGAACTTCATTTTGAAACTTTGTCCTCATCATAGTTTAGCTTGTGTGGGAGGATGTATTTTTGACTGTGCTGCAAGTAAGACTGGGAACATGTATTCCTTTTCTCCTAGTCAGTAGGACTATCAGTCCATAAAAGAGAGGAACTAGCTGTGACAAGCCAGTTGGCTTTATCCTTTAATGCTCCCAATTCTTAAATAATTTCATTCTGGTATCTTTCTGAAATTTGAGTTAGGCTGAGTTATCTACTCCTACCTGCATTTTTATTTCCCTATCTTGGGAGTTCTCTTTTTTTTTTTTTTTTTTTTCCCTTCTGCAGTACTTGATGACTTTTTCCATCTTCATGTAGTTCTCTAAACACTTGATTCTGAGGGTGAATTTCATTAGAGGCTGTAGACTGCCATCATTAACATTCAGTAGCCCAGTCTGTTTCTTATTCTCGCTTGTACTCATACTGCCTTGTTTAATTTGGTTACATGGAATTAAACTTTTGTGTGGGTACTGAAGCATGGAAGCCTTTATGTCATCTGGTACTTGCTTCCTTTCCATATTTGATAGTGGATATACTTCTCTCTATTTTCGTGGTTAAGTACTTTCCTTTGGGGCATAAGTAGTGTGTGTTTTGATGTGTTTAGTTTTGGGAGTTTCTTGGAGGGCTTTTGTGTTTGTTTGTTTGGTTAGATTTGGTTTGGGATTTTTTAATGTTTTTTTGGTTGTTGTTTTTGTTTGAGTGTTTTTGTTGAAATGTCCTCTTTGTTTTTAGTGCCACCAATGGTATTCCTGCTCCATGTATCTTTTCTAGGGAAAATTATCTGTCCTAGACTAAAAGCTACTGGGATTTGAATAAACACCTACAATAAGATGGACGATATTAAAAGAGAAGTCTAACTGGTGGGAAGAAAGCTCCTGTATCACCTGTAGAGTGATGAGAAGTTGCATTTTCTGCCCCATGACTTTTTATAGCAATTTTTCCTTGATAGTTGTGACAACCCACTATGCCTGTTCCTATTTAAAACTTGATAAAGTGTCTATACTTTTCATCTTGAAAGTCGGGTTAGGACAGTCTGCTTTGCAGAAAATTTTCTTAAAGTATCAAGTCGTGTCTTGGCTTATACAGTGAGCTACAAAATACTTTTAAAGTAGGTTAGAACAAAATATTATGTGTTCAATTTTTACACTTTCATACAGTAGCTTATCCTGGTTTAAGTAGGACAGAGAGATCTTGAGAATTGTCTGTACCCTCTGAAGTGCATTCCACTGGTATGTGGTACACTGATGTGGAGCAGGCTTGAACTTGGAGAGTTCAGCTGCAGAATGTTGTTGGTAGGCTTTTGGCTGGCAAATTTTTCATCAGAAGTCTGGGAGAAGACTACAAGACCCTGATGTCTGCTACAAGTTTTTTCTTGTCTTCTTAGAAGTTGAGGGGTGGGGAGGAAATGAGCAATTGAAAGTTTTCACATTCTGATTTACTGGAGATTTGGTACTTAGCTTTAAACTTTTCCATAATGCTTGAATATACTTTTTCTGAACTGTACAGTTCAAATTACAGTGCCTAGCAGAAAAAAAATGTGTGAATGAGTGGGGGCTTGAAAATTCACAATGAAAATAAAGTTCCTAACTCTAAAAGCTGAAAAAAGTTGGTTGGCACATGGAGTGAAAGGAAAGTTGTTTCTTACAGATATCACTGAAATCTGTGATTACGATCATGCACTAGAAGTTCTATAATTGAATAAGAAGGGTGAAAGAGAAGGTCAGGACTGATTCTGTGGCATCTTTTTAGATTAATATGTGTTTTACTGAAGAATGTTATGGAGACTTGACTTTTTAGTCAAAAGTCTTTTCCCCTACTTAAGGTGGACATCTTTGTGGGGCTGGCTCTGAATGCAAGAAGTTTGTAGATTGCTGCAGCCTTCTGGGAAGATGATGCCTGCAGTGCAGAACAAATAAGATAGGTGAGAAGCAAGTTCTTTCCTATTTGGTTGCAAAACCAACTGTGCCAAGTATTGACCCTGTTCAGTGCAACAATGACTGCGCTGCTGCATCAGTGTGAACCTTGTGTTCTGCGTGTGTTTTTTTGCATAGGTGTAAGAGGCATCACAGTTTCTGCGGGAAGGGGACAGAGGAGCAGCCTGAAGGATCCAATCTTTTGTGGGATTGGCAGTCAGAAGAGGTCACTTCCCCATAAATCCTAAGGATCTAGGGGTCTAAAACAATGTAACCACTGCTTTCTCTGTAGAGTCCCAAATACTGCCTCCTCAGGGGAAGTTGTTAAGGAAACTGAGCTTTGTAACCGCTGCTCATATGGAGCACATTGTCTTCTAGGAAACATAAATTGGTTTTATGTTTCTCTAACAGAGTACTTTCAATATATCTGCCATGCTGAGCATTGATGAGCCATAGTCTGTGGCACATGGGAAAGAATTCTAACAACGTTCAGAGGGTTGGAGACTTAACTGGTTGTTGGAGAAGTAAAATTTCATTGCCGCTTTGAAAAGTATCCATGAAGATGAACTTTGCCTTTCTAAAGGTCTTGGTACATGTATTTCTTCTTAGAGCAGGCTGTTGTGCATTGTACCAGTTGTCTTCAGGAGACTTGCTGGCCTCGTCTGTTAAATGTCATCTGGAAAATAGGGCATTCCCTTTAAGGGAATGATTAAATAGGAACATTGCCTCAAGGGGTAGTTTTCTGCACATTTTTACTGTGACTGATAAAACCATATGGGTCTTGTGAGTCTATTTTAATTGAATCAGCTTTTATTGAAAGACAGAATTGCTAGAAATGCACTGAATGGATGAATTCCAAGTAAATGATTCACACTGTAAAACAGTTAGGAATATGAAAGCACAAATCAGAGCTGGCTGAAAGTTAGAATTCAAATATGCATAGGATGTTTAGAAATTGCATTGTTACTCTGCAATATGCAGATGGAACTATATTATGTTTTCCCATACAGACTACTAGCTCCATTGTTTGCACTGTCATAATTACATAGTTGTATAATTTGTGAAGGCAGTGTAATGTACTGTTAACACTCTAGGATATGACAGAAGTAATGGTAACGAGAAAAAATAATTTTGGATAGCAGTGTAAATTTGTTGAAGATGCATTTAATCATGAACTGCTTCAATGTAGAAATAAAGACTAGTTTCTCACAAGATGGCTTTGCGTGGTGATTAGTGTGAGCATATTCATGTGACATGGCAAGCTAAATGTAGTTTAATCTGATAGTTTTTATTCTATGAATAGCTTAATACAGTAGTGATGACTGGGGGAGGGTGAGCTGATCTGTGTCAGAACCCAAAGACTGCTTCTCCTGGTAGTGATTTAATTTAATTGCTAGCAACTTGTATTACAAGAAGTGCTAATAGGAAATATCTTTTACTTCTCATAATGGGACTTCAACTGCTAAAAATCAGGAGAGGCATCGTTACATGAGCTGCTCGCTTCTGTGCAGAACACAGTTTGGAAGATCTAACTGGCCACAGCATTTGCAATACTACTTAGTATACACTGTGTTCCTGATGGTTTCCCATTTGCTTTAAATAATATTGATGTGCTTTTGCAGAAAGGAGTCTTTTTTTTTCTTACTAAGAGGTAAATTGTGGCCTACTTGCACTTGATCACAAAACCCAGCAATAGTAATGGAACAAATGTTTGTGTTGGGTTTATAGCAAAGTTAAAAAAAGCACCTTCTTTGTTCTGCAATATTGTTTGGCAGAACCTAGAAGCTCTTGTTGCACAAGATGCTGCAGAAAGACATTGTGGAGTAGGTATGATAGTCAGTAAAAAGATAAATGTAATTTTAGACAGCAAATTTTGCTTATGTATCAAATCTAGAAAAATATGTTGTTAATTGAAAAATTACCTGATAGAAGAAAATAAAATCTGAAAACACTGTAGCTATTACTCTGCAAATATGTGGAAGGATATATTAAAAACTGTGCATTTTGTGTGTAGAAATGGTCAATAATTCTGTCAAATTATTTGGGAATGAGTGTTTTACATTTGACAAAAATAGTCCTCTGCTATTGAAGTTTGAAAAATATTTCATGCTTTTAAATTTTTACTGTCAAACTAGCATTGAAAACTTCATTGTCTTGAAGCACAAAGATCAGTAAAAAAGATATTGATGGGGTAAAGATAGGGAATTTTTTTCTTGGTTTCTGTGCAGCCAGATTGCACATACACCTTAACAGTACAGATTTGTGCATAAACTGGAATGAATGGCCTAAAATGTAACAGTTAAAGTTTTGCCTTCTCACTTGAAGTCTTGTAGGACTCTGTCACTCCTTATGTGTCAAATTGGCTTTTGACTGTCAGCATTATTACATGAGGATAGTCACTGCAATGACATAATGCATGTATGTGTGTCTTGATTCTAGTAATTTCATTCTGTATTATGAGGAATTCAAGTATCAATTTCTTGACTCTTAGGAAATTCTTTTGCATTTGTAAGCCATGATAATAAGGTTATGATGTGAAATTAAATTTGGTTCCATTTCTTTTATTTAAAGCTGTGAATACCATTGCAATATCTATATAAATATAGGTCTCAGCCTTCCAACATTTTTCATGAATTCCTAGTCTTGAAGAAAAGAGCAGTCTCTTTGAAGTTAAGCTCTTTGGAAGCAGAAGTTAGCTCAAAGCAAGGAAGACTCTGGTAGCTGTGTCTGTTTAATAGGTGAATGTTTAAGTGAAGTTGCTTATGTTTGTTATCATTAAAACCAATTATAGTGAGAGGGGAAAGATACTCTGGAGGGGCATAAATGCAAAAATTATTAGGGTCATTGTTACCTTTTCTGCAGAAAGACCTCTGAAAAAGAGAGAAAACATGCCTGAGGAAGAGGGAAAGTTAATTACTTGATATTTATATAGTAACTCTTTATCAGTTTATGAGGGTGGGGGAAGGGAGATAACTATATAAAAAAGACCTGGCTAGTGAGTGGGAGGAAAGTTTATTTACTTCTTACTAACTTCTACTTCAAGGTACTTGTTACTTGTTACAGAAAATGAATTTGAAGTATCTTGGTTTTTTTCCTGGAGCCATTTAGATCTTCTGGTGTCTAAATCTACATCATCAATCCATCATGGAAAAGTCACATTCCAAAGCTGCTGGTTGTAACCTGTCCTGGGATCTGCTGAGTGAAAAGCTATCTAAGCCCTATTACAAAGTTACAGTTAGAATTTTGCATAATTAATGTCTTTTTATAAATGCACAGGAAGCGTATCACTCTATAATATTACTATAATACTTAACTATAGCTGTGCCCTGTAAAAGTTACTGAAATAGATGCCATAAGAATTGCTGAAAACATTCATACCTAGATGATGGTGTTCTCTGATGTGTTACAGGAGTAGTCATTTCTTAGAAAATCTTGTACCTAAAACCACTTTTTCACATCCTTCACTTTGTTTAAAAAGCTGTTTACTATAATATCACACATCTTTGTATTTGACTCCCTGTCCTAGTCTGTTTGCTTTGGAGGTTAGGAACTACCTTTTATTTTTAAATTAATTTCTCTAGTTACTCTGTTAAGATATATTTGAGAATGTGGACTGTAGTAGTTGGAGGAATGAGGACATGGTGAAGGAGATTTGTGTAGAGACTAGCTAGAATATGATAATAAAGTAAAAGGTATGCAAAGATAAGCTTTTCTTGAGATTTCACTAATGACTGTGAACTAGAAAAATGAAGATTAGCGTATTGCTGTGGATATCAGATTTCTATTAGCTTCTTGAGACATTAATATTTAGGATAGATGTGAGTAGAAAATGATCTTCAAATAAATTATAAGATATTTAAAGCCTGTACATTTGTGCTGCAAAATGATCCAGTCTAGTAATGAGAGAACAGAGTAGGATTTGAATGATTCAGCTTTGTTCTCAACAAGATTTTAATGCACTTAACTGTATTCTGTTTAGTCTTTAAAGACACGTATGAAACAAACATCAGCAAGACAGGATTTTTATTAGGATTTGGAATGTTAACAAGGCATTTCTGAAATCATCACTAGATGAGGGAATAACAAAGGAGGTGGAGGCTGGTGGAGGAGGAATACTAGTATATGATTGAAATTAGAATTCCATTTAAAAAAAAATATTGAGTACCTTAACTGAGTCATCTCAGTCAGAAACATACAGAAGCCACACAGTAGCAGATGGAAAGGAGATAGGCAAGTCTGCAGGGCATGAGAGAGAGAGGGTTTCTCTCTCTTCTATTTACAGAATAGAAGATATTACAGCGATCTCTTCTATTTACAGAAGGTTGCTTTTTAAGCAGTTGTCCCTCATAAGTAGTAAACGAAGAGAGATGTAAGATTCAGGAAAACTGGAGTGGTTATTTAAAGGAGCTGACTGACTTTCTCTGAAGCCTAGTGAATAGTTGTAGGTAGTTTTTCCTACAGGCTGACTGACCTTGTTATGCTTTGCACAAAGATACTTATTCGGGAATGCCTGAATTTGATTTTAGAGTTTCTACTGTGTTATTCAGAACTGTGACAAGTGTTCTGGGTTTAATCCATAACATTATCAGCATACCCTGTGTTTATAATTCAGCTTTTGGAATAAACTGCAAGACTTTCCCAAGGAGATACTGTAAAAAAACCTCTATGTGGAATCTGTAAAGGCAATCACATTTCTTTTTTGTACTGATTCTATTCTTTAGCAGTAAGCTTCACAAGTTTGACCAAACATCACATACATAAATAGATTATTTACTGCTTATAAGACCTTTTGGCGATAGCAATTTTGATAATTCTTGTAAAACCTTGGACAGTAAAATCCAGGGGGCTAATTGACTAAACTGCTGTTTCCAAACAATAAGTTCTGCCATGCAATGCTGGTAGGATAGAACATATTGCAGAAGTGTGAAAGTTGATGTTCAAACACATGATGAACTCGTTACCTAAGTCCTGTGCAGTGAGGGCCTTAAAGCAACAAGAAGTAGAGTAGAAGATTTGGGAACTTGAATTAACTTAGAAGCTTTTATTCTGTTCACCTGAACTGCCTGGAAGGAAATTCTTTGTGTTTAAAGAATATTGTGGATTTTTCATTTTTGAGGAGCTGGTGGAAGAGCTCACCAAGCCACCCTCCACATCTACCAACAGTCCTGGCTCACTGGGGAGGTCTCAGATGATTGGAAGTTGGCAAATGTCACGCCAATCCACAAAAAGGGCCGGAAGGAGGACCTGGGAAACTACAGGCCCGTCAGCCTGACCTCAGTGCCTGGCAAAGTTACAGAGCACATCATCCTGAGTGCAATCCCACAGCACCTACAGGATGGACAAGGGATCAGACCCAGCCAGCACAGGTTTAGGAGGGGCAGGTCCTGTCTGACCAACCTGATCTCGTTTTATGATCAGGTGACCCGCCTGGTGGATGAGGGGAAGGCTGTGGATATGGTCTATCTGGACTCCAGCAAAGCCTTTGACACCATCTCCCACAGCATACTCCTGAAAAAGCTGGCAGCCCATGGCTTGGACAGGGGCACTCTGTGCTGGGTTAGGAACTGGCTGGAGGGCCGAGCCCAGAGAGTGGTGGGGAACGGTGCTGCATCCAGTTGGCGACCGGTCACTAGTGGTGTCCCCCAGGGATCAGTGTTGGGCCCAGTCCTTTTTGATATCTTTATTGATGATCTGGATGAGGGGTTTGAGTCCACCATCAGCAAATTTGCAGATGACACCAAGCCAAGGGGGAGTGTTGATCTGCTGGAAGGCAGGAGGGCTCTGCAGAGGGACCTGGACAAGCTGGAGAGTTGGGCTGATTCCAACGGGATGAGGTTCAACAAGGCCAAGTGCCGGGTCCTGCACTTTGGCCACAACAACCCCATGCAGTGCTACAGGCTGGGGACAGAGTGGCTGGAGAGCAGCCAGACAGAAAGGGACCTGGGAGTTTGGATTGACAGGAAGCTGAACATGAGCCAGCAGTGTGCCCAGGTAGCCAAGAAGGCCAATGGCATCCTGGCCTGGATCAGGAAGAGTGTGGCCAGCAGGACCAGGGAAGTGATTCTTCCCCTGTACTCAGCACTGGTGAGGCCACACCTGGAGTGCTGTGTCCAGTTCTGGGCCCCTCAGTTCAGGAAGGATATTGAGGTGCTGGAGCAGGTCCAGAGAAGAGCAACAAGGCTGGTGAAGGGACTCGATCACGAGTCCTATGAGGAAAAGCTGAGGGAACTGGGGCTGTTCAGCCTGGAGAAGAGGAGGCTCAGGGGAGACCTCCTCACTCTCTACAACTCTCTGAAAGGAGGTTGTAGCCAGATGGGGGTTGGTCTCTTTTCCCAGGCAGCTATCAGCAAGACAAGAGGGCATGGTCTTAAGCTGTGCCAGGGGAGGTTTAGGTTAGATATTAGGAAGAAATTCTTTACAGAGAGGGTGGTCAGACACTGGAATGGGCTGCCCAGGGAAGTGGTGGATTCTCCCTCCCTGGAGGTTTTTAAGATGAGACTGGATGTGGCACTTAGTGTCATGGTCTAGCAACCATGGTGGTAGTGGATCAAGGGTTGGACTTGATGATCTCAGAGGTCCCTTCCAACCCAGCTGATTCTATGATTCTATTGTACATAGGTATTTTTTTATTTCCATTCTCAAAATGGACCTGCATTCTTGTAATGAAACCAAGTTATTCACTTTATAAAATTAGTCAAATTTCTATTAACATAGATTATTGGTGAGTACCAAATGAGTGAAATTAAGGAGGCGTGTACTTCTTTGAGATGTTCAAAATGACTTATGAGAAGGTATTGTGTTGAGCTGTGCAACATGGAATGACTCAGGGCAAAAATTCCAGGTATCATTTGTTCTAGTGCATGAGTATTTTTCATCTTTAGGCATGTAAGTTGCTGTATTACAAAGATTTTTTTTTTTAAGAATGCCAGCAATGAAAAGTAGTCCATGCTTTGCAGTATTAAATATTTGTTTCATTTGAGAGCATCAGCACTGAATGAGTTTCTGCACGCAAAACCTAAAGACAGGTTGCTGCAATCTCTGTAAGTATACCTTATAAACCAGCAGCTAGATCAAATCCTGCAACAAGACTTGGGCTAAAATGGTGACATCCTTATCATTTAGCATTTGTGGGAATTGTAGAGAAGATAAAAAACTTTATCCTTGTATGTTTGTGTTAATGTCTGTCAGCTTTTTAAAAAACAAAAATGTTAGTTTTCCTAATTTTTTTAAGGAGACTATGAAGTATGTGCATATTTGTGTGCAGCACCTTGAAAACAACATTGGAATTAGAGAATTAATAAAACTGGATGAGGTTGGAATAGAAGTGTAGGTAGAAGTATGGCTGATGTTAACTTAGAAGAAAGATAACACTGTCTGAAAAGGAAAACTAGGTGGTAGAGGAGAGGTATAATATTTGGAACTGGAATGTTCTACAGTGCTTAAACCGTAAAGTTCACCTCTGTTGGAAAGAACTGATAGCTCTTATCTTCTGTAATAGTGTATGCCTTTCTTTATTAGGGTTCCCCTTCAAATTAGTGAAGTGGCATTACTAGGTAAGAATACAAAGCTTTTAGAGGCTGGCTAAATTATATGTATTGTTTTTATGAACATTTCTGCTTGTGGTTCTGAACTGTTCAGTTGAGGTGGTCCAATAGTGGCCCAGTGGTAGAGGCAACAGTGCTTGTAATCTTAATGCAGAAGATTATAGAACTTCTTTCTAAACACCAGAAAACTCAGGTACTCTTAAATGTGCTTAAAAAGCAAATTACCATAAGTATATTGATGAAATAAAAGCTAGTATTAACACTGTCTGTATATACTTAATCTGTAGCAGCCTATTGCAAGGAGTCTTTAACTGGTTTTGAAAACCAATAATTTAAAATGTATTTTGACAAATCATCAAAATCAATTTCCTATTACAGGATAGTTTCTCTTACTTTTATCTTCTCTGAGAAAGCCTTTTCTCTATGAATTCCTTCATGCTTGAATGACATGATTCAGCTACTGCTAAGTCAGGAACAATTCTATCAGGTTAAAGCTTCATGAGTGATAAAGATATTTCCTAACTCCTACATGGCTTGCAAAGTGCTTGGCTGCAATTTAGTAACGCCTTTTGAGTACCTAAAGAAAAAAAAATTGAATTCTTGAAAGACATTCCTAATGTTGAGAGATATGAATTACTTTTTTCTCATTTTTTAATATAAAACACTGAATGCATTATTTAATAAATCTGGAAGTGACAAATCACATAATAAAATTTAGAACATTGATATAACTAATAGACAGCTATAGAAATAATTGACAACCAAAAGCTGGCTGTTTCAATGGAAGGAATAAAATAACTGAGTAGAATGCCTTGTTACAGCAAAACCACATAGAACCTCTTGATTAATTTTTAATGCATCTTCCAAAACATGATTTCTCTGTGCCTTTTTTGTCTTAACTGACTTCTGTACCTTGTTGCAAAGATTTTTTTTTTTCAGTCTCGCTAATTTTATGGTATTGAGAAAAGAAGTTCTAAACATAGGACTTAGAACTAAGCTTAGTTTCCCAGGTGTACTCTAATATAAATTATCTAGTTTACCCTCAAGAACTGAAACTGTTACAAATTGACAACTTCTAAAATTATTTGGCTAGGACTTTTTTTTCCCCTCTATTTAACAAGTTTTCATAATCATGGCATTGTCCACAGTTCTGGGAAACAATTCATTCTATGTCCAGAAGTTCACTACTGTCTTAATTCATAAGTAACATGTCAGATTATTCTCTCAGGTCACTGTGTAGTAATAATGGGATTGTCACTTGACTGTCATGAGAAACTGTATCCCTATTTCCTGGAACAATCAAGACAGATCATCAGTTTTGTTTATATGTGACAAATATTTTCCACCTGAAGTGATAAGCTCACGCATCAATTACACCTTGGTGGTTCTTGCTCTGTTATGAACTGCTATGACAAAAGGTCAAAACAATTCTGAGACAGGTTTTCTTGAAAATGTCCTGTGTACTCTGTTAACCTACACATTTGTAGTCCATCCAGTTGTTTCAGTGGTTATGGACTCAGTACAATGTGTGCTTTGCAAGGTCCTAGTGCTCTCCTGAAGAGCCTGTAGTCATAAAGTTGCCAATTGATATACCTAGTTGCCAGTTGTGATTGTTCTTGTTCTTTGTCTCAATGAGTCAGTGTTGGCTTAGTTCAATAGTATAAAAATGGTACTCTAGTTTTTACTTCAAAGTTCTATTGTGTTGACAATTTTAATAGTCTTTACTTTAATTTATTTTAATTCATTAAGAACTTGCTGTGAAGACTCACAAAATCTCAGCTAATTTATGTTAACTGCCTTTCCCACACTCCATGGATTCTTCTAATTTGACTTTCACTCTGTAATATGACCTGTTGCAATCATTACTGAAAATATAACTTGTTAATGGGACCTGTGTTGATTTCCTCCTTTTGTTATTTTTCTCGTCTCTTCATCTAAGCAAGAAGTGCCAGTAGCGTGATGCTGTGGGTTGGGATAAATAAATATGTGTATAAGCTGATAGCTTCTTTTACTTTAATAACTGTTTTGTATTCTCAGAGTGTCACAGTGCGTATAACCTGCAAAATTGCAAAACCCAACATCACAACTCAACTAACAAAATTCAAGAGCTTGGCAGGGTAAACATTCTTTTGGAGAAGAAATTTACATCTACAGAGTATTAGTAGAACCTTCTTTTTTATGTCATGACTTGAAATTTCTTAATTCCAATATTAGAGAATAGATAAATACATTTGCATTGGAAAGAGGAAAACGTTTCCTTTCAAACTAAAATAACTATATTACAATACAAAACAGAATAAAAATTAAACCATTTCAAAATAATTTGGAAAATGTAAAAATAATAAACTGCTGAAATTCTTTTGCCTGCTTTACTCTTCCTACAGTCAATTTGGATGAAAACTTGGAAATGAAACCTGCACTGTGTATACTGGTGGAATGTGGCTGTATGTTTCCGTTGCCAGCTCTCAAACTATATGTCTTCTGACAGTTATATCCTACTAATATTAGTGCAGTATATTTTTTTTCCAGTGAACGTGATAAAAATGATACACAACAGGATTTATTATTGCCTTCAATGAATTTGTTTGAGCTGAAAACACTTAAGTTTTATTGTATAAGGCCAACAGTTGTTTTAGCTCTTAAAGGTCAGCTTTTTCCTTTTTGGGATACAGATTGTCTATGTCTGTATTGGAGTACACTCAAAACAGACCCCTTCAGCATTTTAGGGGGCTGGGAGTGGGTGGTTAAGTGTTGTCTTTGGGAGCTTTATCTTTTGGAGTTCGCTCTATGAGGTCTCTGTCTGGATATGACAACTGGGAGAAGAGGGCAAATCACAAAATATTGTCTCTAAATCCTGTAGAATAAAAAAAAAAATCTGCTGATAATGCAAGTAAGTGAAACAAAAGGCTGTAATACGTTTAAATTTAATATGCTATCTTAATGAAGTATTAGCAGCAAGATATGTTTTAACAATATTTCTTTTTATAGTAATTGTTAATGTTAGTTACTGAACAGTAGACAATTTGAGACTTGTGAAGTCTAAGCATTATGTGTGTCTATATGTGTGCACACAGGAAACCTCGACCTGTCTCACAGCTGGTTGCACAGCAGGTTCCTCAGCAATTTGTGCCCCCTACACAATCAAAGAAAGAGAAAAAAGACAAAGTAGAAAAGGAAAAAAGTGAAAAGGAAACAAGCAAAAAGAACAGTCATAAGAAAACCAGGTAAAAAAATCTAGACACTTTTGCAGTATTGGTAAAATGTAATTTGCAAACAAAAATAAGAGATGTTCTTTGATTGTACTGCTTTTTAAGTGCTGTGGCAAACAATAAGGTTAAATATTGGTCTGTGAAGTTTCATTGGTTTAGGATGTCTATAAAATGCGAAGACCTGCAGTATGTAATTGTGGTCAGAAGATGGAGATCAGTTGAATAGTGAAAGAAAGACTTTTTAAGAGTTATTAAGGTATTCTTTTAAGGGTTACAAAGTATTTCTCACACCATACAGAACTATTGATAGGCAAATTGATGATGTTAATCTCTGGAAAAGAGAGAGAATGGGAGTGACTAGTTTTCATATAGAATAGTTGTGGGGGAGAGAGAGAACCAGTACCAGACTGCAGATGAGTGGGAAAGTTACTTGGTTATTGATAGCCTTGCAGAACCCTTTAGCTTTGAAGGGCTGAACTAGGGTATAAATTAATGTGACAGAATAAGGCATGTATATTATCTAGTGTTAAAAATCTCTGTGCTGCATCTGGGATGCTGAAGGAAACCTTGGACTCTTAGAACTGAAAACATGAATTATTACAGTCCAGATAAGCTGTTGTAAAAGCCTTGATCTTGCTGTAAGACCAGGTGGAAGGAAGGTTCAAACTGCTAAACAAAAGCAGCAGGTTTAACCCCTAATTCATCACAAACTGAGCATAAAGTTATTGTGGCAATAGTGCTGTGCCAAAAATCTGAGAAGCTGAGAAGTATATAAGACAGAAATATCCATTGGGATTAGTTATGCAGAGAAGTAGCAGATGCTTTTCCTATGCCTGATCATTAGGGTCAGAACCAGGTAGAGACTGAGAGTCAAGAGAGAGCAGTCATTTAGAAAGTCATGTTTAGGATTAAGGACACTGAGATGTTAGGAAATATCAAACAATTGAAAGATTAGATGAAGATACCCTATCAACACTGTGTGTAATACTCATCTCTGTGCATAATTTAAATCACAGTGTATGCCAGAAATACCAGAGTTATACTGTGAACACAAAGTCCAGTTCAAATAGTATAGTGGTGGTCCTAGTGAGGCTTTCAAATGAGGTAACACCTGCTGCAAGTTAACACTATCTGTGCTGTTGAAAAGACAGATACCAACATCTTTGTTATTTGTAATTTTCTACGTAGAATTGTTGCTTAAGGCTGCTGCAGAGATAGAGGTTTCACTGGATCAAATTTGTAACTTCCTATAGTCACAATAAAGACTTGATCTTTAAAAGTAAAAACCTTCACATGTGCAATACATCCATATTGCTGTACAGTGACATTATTCATAATGTCAACTTCTAAATGATTTTCGGTAGTAATGTGTTATATTCAACTATTTCAACGTAAAATATATTAGGAAACACTCCACTGTTAACACTTGTGGTACATTGTTTTCCTATGTGTTGGATGTTGCAGAAAGCAGTCTTATATATGTTTGCTCTCCAGAGCTCCTAAAAAGTAGGAGGGAGACAAGATAATAAGGTGGTGTGTGTGCTTTTAATATGATTATTTGCTTTGTTTAGGCCAAGGTTGAAAAATGTGGATCGAAGTAGCGCTCAGCATTTGGAAGTTACCGTTGGAGATCTGACAGTCATAATTACAGACTTTAAGGAGAAAACTAAGTCACCACCTGCTTCCAGTGCTGCTTCTGCAGATCAACACAGTCAGAGTGGTTCTAGCTCTGACAACACAGAGAGGGGAATGTCCAGGTCATCTTCACCCCGAGGAGAAGCATCATCACTGAATGGGGAATCTCATTAAAGTTTATTTCCTCCAGTTTTAGTCTCTTCTCTTCAAAACATACAAATACATAACTTCTGTCACCTGTTACCACATTTTCATGACAGGTTATTCATACATAATTGGTATATTGACTGGAACATAATTTATGCAGCTAAAAAAAAAAGAAAGAAGCGCAGTGGTAGAAACAATAACAACATGAAGCTGAGTGAGGGGAGGTTTAGGTTAGATGTCAGGAAAAGGTTTATTACCCAAAGTGTGCACTGAAACTGGCTCCCCAGGGAAATGGTCACTGCACCAAGCCTGTCTGAGTTCAAGAAGCATTTGGACAATGCTCTCAGGCACATGGTGTGATTCTTGGGGTATCCTGTGCAGGGCCGGAGTTGGACTCGATGGTCCTTGTGGATCCCTTCCAACTCAGTATAGTCTATCATTCTATAATAATTTAAATGCAATCTACAAGTGCTTACAAAGCATGTTCATACCAACTTTTTAATCTTCATGTGTAAGGGTGCCATGAAAATGTGGTTTGAATGTTCATTATGCAGTGTTATTGGTATGTCCATTTTCACTTTTAGTTTAGTGAATCCTAACACAACTCTTGGAGTCTCCTCTATTGGCATGTACTGAATTTAAATTTTTATAACATAGTTCAAGCTGCCTAAATATGTATTATTTGGGAATTGTGAAACATAGTTATATGTATGCAAGTCAAAGATCAACTTAATCAACT
This sequence comes from Pipra filicauda, assembly GCF_003945595.2. Classification (NCBI taxonomy): domain Eukaryota; kingdom Metazoa; phylum Chordata; class Aves; order Passeriformes; family Pipridae; genus Pipra; species Pipra filicauda. The sequence goes on from NW_024104543.1 coordinate 931,637, forward strand.
ATTGCTGCAACAGAATTTTCATAATAATTATCTTCTTAAAAGCACCTGCTGGTACTTGGTGTGGTTAAATAGGAAAAATGTTATTAAAGAAAACATTTGTATGGATTTTTGCCAATGTTTGACACATTTTACTAGATTACTGTTACTGAATTATGTTGATGGTTTTACCAATATTTTTTGGCACTTAAAACACTTATTGTAATGTTTACAAGCAAAATAGAAAACACGTTCTAAGCATTGATTAGTCAGCCTTGCAATTCAGGTGAAGTACTGCACTGTCGCTGTACACTGGTATTCTGTGTTGTGTAACAAATACTGAACTACAGATGATGATGCATTTGGCAAAAACTAACATTTGGAAATATGGAAGTTTGGAAAAGCTTTAAAAATAACAGAACTGCAGTTCTCATTTCTGCTTAGTGCTGTTTCCTTTCCCCAAATTTTTCTAGTGCCACTTAGTTACTTATTTCATTACAGGAATATCAGATGTTGCACAAGAATAAGAAAATAACAATACTGTTATTTTTTGTTCCTGAATCAATTTCTTTAATATTGATTTGGCCTATTAGAATGTATTATGTCATAAATCGTATGGAAAAAAGCTCAGTATCCATCCTGCTTTATGGCATAAACTGTCAACATTTACGCACTTAGCAATATACTGATACAGAGCGGAATTATTTACAGTCCCTTCTGGTATTATGTAAAGTTACCAATAAAATATTTTTGTGAATACAGATTTTGCATTTTTGTTTACAACCAATAAGTGTTTTGATACATACATACAATTCATGTATAGATTTTAAATTATAGATTCTGGTTCAGTACAAAAGTCCATTTAGCTCCTTTTAGGGAGATAGTGCACTTACATTCCTATGAGCCTTTTCTTTTTCATTCAAAGTAAATATATTTTAAAGCCCATGTAAAAGTTGGATGGACCTTCTTGGTAGTGAATCCAGCCCCAAATTATTACCAACATATGATATGTCTTCTTAAAAGCTTAAAACAATGGATTTTTGTAGCCCCTGACAATTGTGATGTTTGATGGTTTCTTGTAGTAATGTATTTTTCTGTTTTTAATGCAGTACTTCTTCAGGCACAATGGTACTGTTCTATTTTGTAAGATGCTAGTTGTGAAATACAGTTAGTTGCATAAAATGAGAGTCTGATGTGATATCTGAGAACATACATACCTCATTCCTTGGTGTTGCTGTTTAAACTTTTTAGACATCAAATGTTAATTATAGGCTATTTCAGATGGATAACTACTGACCTGTTTATTATGTATTCTGCTTTATCTTACTAAATAGGATGTCTGCTCATTGCTGTTACCTGGCCAACTCTTAGTATCTGTAAAACAATGCTTTTTAAGGTTCTTAAATGTTTTTTGGGCTGGGCTGGTGTTCAGAATAACTTACACTAGTTTTTAAAGGAGAAATACGTGCTTCTCAACTTTATTTTTTTATTTTTATGTGGGACTATATTGATGTAATGGATTACAAAAGAGCTGAAACTCTTTAAAGTAAGCAGTGTTAGGATAGCAAATCTCATTGGAAGAAGTTTTATGAAATGTGTTTCTAATTTAAAATGTAATGAATGCTATCACATTTCAGAATTCCTTGTGAACAAATAATAATCTATTACCAGGAATTCACTAAACGGGAAGTGTATTTTCATTTAAGTTTATGTGAACACACCACCCAGCACTGCCCGCAAGAGGACTCTATCTTGAGAAATAAGTAGCCATTTAGTTTGGAAGGAAGGAAGGATGGAGTGGATTGTACTATGTCTCTAGAGAATAATCTCTAAAATGTGGTACAAGTATGGTTGTAATCAAAAAGAATGCAGAAAGATCTCACTGTTCTTTGTGGAACAAGACATTGAAAAACAATTTCTAACTACAGATACGACACAAGTCAGCTAGGATCTAAAAAGCTGTGGTGGTTTTAACTGAACTATTAGGTTGCTAGCATTTCATTGAAATTATGCTTGTTTTAGCATTAAGCAAAGTTAAGATAATTTTTGCCTGTTGGTGATAAAAGGAATATGACAATACTGACAGCAGAGTAGAAAAATTTGAAGTAAAATATGGCGTATGACTCTGTTCATAGTGTTATAATTTAAATGAACTTCACTTTCATAATTTTTAAATAATTTTGACGTGTAGTAATCCTAAGTCCTTTTTCTAACTGTAAATATATTTAAAAGCATCTTTACTCCATTTATAAAAAGTGAAAATTTAATGTTGTAATGTGTTTTGATTAGCTATTTTTCTCTGTGATTGCTCTCTGCATAAGAACTGTTATTTGTTAAATCTATATATGCACCAGTCTTCAACAGCCATAAATCCTGGATTGTTCATGAAATGGTGGCCCAACAAAGACAAGTGTGATAGTGTTCCATGTAAATGAGTTCCTTTATGTGTTGATTGATTGTCTGGTTTCAGAAAGGAAAAGGGGGGGGAAGTGGGGGAAAATGGAGTATAAATAGTTCATTGATAAAGTGTACAGTAATTCAGTCTCTTATCTTCCTAACTTTGCCATTAATATAATTATATTAACTATAAGGAAAAGAACAAATATAGTTGAGACTGATTTTTTTTTTTTTCATGAATTTAAGTCTACATATTTGAGATAAACAAAAGTTCTACTCAGTAGCAGGTTAAATTATACCATATAAATCTTGATTCCAACAGAGATGATAGTAATAAATAAATTACATTTAAAAATTTAAAATTCTTGATATTAATAGTCTTGATATTAATACAATGACTGATGTTTTAACCTATTATATGTTTTATCTAGATATTTGATGTTTTGGAGCATAGATTGTAAAATCTCAAAAAGGGTTTGATTTTATAATTTGTGCACTTTACTTTTTTTTAATATTATGAATAGCACATTTTCAAGTAGCCATGTGAGAGAGAGTACTTTCTAGAATTTGTTTCTACCAGTTCACTATAGTGTTTAGGCAGGTCTTCTAAACTTCACATCTTGCATCTTAGATTCTTTACTTTTTCCTGTCTCAAAAGCCTGACAGTTTCCCACATTATGCTGATTGATTTTACTTTGTTATACGGGATGGATTTGTTATGGAACTGTCTATTGTGTATTTTTTATGTACATCAGGGTTCTTTAACTGTATCTGTTTGTTTTCTTTCTGTCACATGCCTTTATTTGATTCTTCTCCCTACTAGGGAGTCTACAAACATCTGAAACTGTATGGAAATAGAAAGGCATCTAAATTTAATTTCTCCGAAGGCAACAGCAAGTGCTATACTTGCAGTAAATATGGCCTGTGTTTACTCAGGAATAAGATAGGTAAGATAAAAGTTAGTGCTGGTTTTGGCTAGTGGACCAGTCAGTCAAATATGGCATTTTGCAAATGCGTACTTCTATCTTAATGTTAAGATTTGGGTGTGCTGGAAATACAGTTTGAGATATGAAAGGTTTTACTAACCTCGAATTGTGCCCCAACTTATGCCAAAGCAGTCTAAGTTTGAAAGGTTGTAACTTCACAAGCTAGCAAAAACTGTATGGTAAAATCAGTCAAACTGAGGAAGCTCAGATGGAAGCTGAGGAAGCTCAGCTTTTGGGCTGTCAAAGTTTTAACAAGATGAGAAACTGTTAAAAAAGACTTAAAAGATTTGTCTCAGACAACAATCTTAGACTGAGCTTAGTTTGACATCTAAAGAACCCATATTTTAACAGGAATTAACAGGATTTAACCACTAAATTAAACTTGAAAAAGTACTCCACAAGTTAATTAGAAGTCAGTGCTTTATAGAAATTATTGTAACTTCCTGTCTGGAATGGAGTAAATGATGCAACAGCAATGGATAGGTGCACACTTGCTAGAAAATGCTATTATCCAACAGCAAGTGATGTTTACATGACTTTCCCAAGAATTTTTCTGTGGATGAGGCCTAAACTATATCATTGGATTTAAACAGTGAAAGAAAATGCAGCAAACAAATAAATTAGTTTCAGATCCTGTAGACTTAATGATACAGGAGCTGTTTACACCCTTTATTTAACTGTGTTGGTGAAAATTTATTAAAACAAACCACCACTGTATATTATGCAATCACTCAGATGTATTTGGTCCTGATCTTGCCCCTTTTATTGTGGGAGACAGATAAAAGTTATCAGAATGAACTTACTCTGTCTACTGACACAGGAGGTTTTAAGAGCAGTTTAATGGGCACAGGAAGTTTTAGGTGTACTTTTAAGGAGTTAAACATGGAAGATGAAGAGCAAAAGCATATTCCGTAGCTCCTAGTTAATATTACTAAGAATGATCACAAGAGATTGCTGTCCCATTTTGGGTTTTGTAAAAGATGAAATGGTGATATTATCTAATCACTCCTTGTCTCATATGTCTAGAAGGAAAATTACCACCAGAAAAATGTTGTTCAGTAACAATAGTTAAAAAAATAGTTCCAAAATGTTAATTATTTTGTAGAAATTGTGGCATATCTTGGCAGAAGGAAGAATATTTGAACAAGAAACCCTTCGGGACTACATTTTCAGGACCTAGGCCGCCTGGAAAAGTGTAGTAGTTAATTACACTGTTCTCTGTTGTTTAACAAAGTCATGCATTAACTCCAGCTGGCAAATAAGTACCACACAGCCATTTGCTTACTCTCCTCTGGTGCAAGGGGGGAGAGAATTGGAAGAGTAAAAGTGCAAAAACTCAGGAGTTGAGATAAAGACAATTTAACAGGTAAAATAGAAGCTGCAAACACAAGCAGAACAAAAGTAATTCATTCACCTCTTCCCATGGGCAGGCAGGTGTTCAACCATCCCCAGGAAAGCAGGGCTCTGTCACACATGACGGTGATGGGGGAAGACAAATGCCATCACTCTGAATGTCACCTGCTTCCTTCTTCTATCCCCAGCTTTATATGTTGAGCGTGACACCATATGGTCTGGGATCTCTGTGGTCACTTGGTGTCAGCCATCCTGGCTGTGTCCCCTCCCAACTCCGTGTGCACCCCCACTCTTCTCACTGTTGCGTTGGTATGAGAAGCAGAAAAGGCCTTGACTCTGTGTAAGCTCTGCTGAGCAATAGCCAAAGCATCACTGTGTTATCAACGCTGTTTCCAGCACAAATCCAAAACACAGCCCCATACCAGCTACTGTGATGAAAATTAACTGTATCCCAGCCAAAACCAGCACATCTGTGTATAAATATCGATCTTGGTCAAAGCGAAGTGAACATGCCCCCTTTAACTTTTAAGATTTTAAGAAATGTGGCTGTAGACCAATGTAACACTAATTTACATCAGAGTTGCTGAGGAGACGGCTGAGAAGAGACTATTAATGTAGTTTTTGATAACCTGCTACCCTTGCACACCCAATTTTCCTCTTCTGTATGAAGAAGCAAAAGTATGCAGAAGAAGGAAATAAATGTAACCTGGGCTAATGAAATGTGGCTCTTTACCTCCTTCCTAGTCTCACTGGGTTCTACAAAATACAAATTGAATTTGATTCAAGATATTCCCAGGTATTTGTCGCTAAAAAAAGATGCAGTTGTTCAATCACTTTGCATCTGTTAGTTAAGACAGGTGAGTGAATACCCGCTTTGGGAACACAGATCTAATTTGCTGTTTATATGCATCTAATCTATACTTGCCATCCATGAATAATCTATTTCAAACTGATTCTTCTTTGCACAGAATAAATAAAAATGCTTCAATGTCAAGCCCAGTTCCTGATGGCACAGATCTCAGAAAGAAAATCTGCTATCTGACTATCATCTCTTACTGTAACAGCCTTCAGCTATGAATTAATCTAGGCAAGGGAAATCTCCTCAGGTTATGTGTATTTATTATCACAACTTCCAACTCTGAAGGAAACACATTCTGATTCCTTCCTCTCCTTTTTTTTTTTCTTTTAAGTACATCTATAGCATACGTGGATGCAGCGAGTTTGAAATAATTTACTATGCCTGCTTTTGTAAGTGGGGAATTTGATGGCTGTTCCCAGTTCTTCAATTATATTCTGGTTTCTGTAAGACTAACAATGGTATGTGAAGCTTAGAGGTCATTATCAATTTTGTCGCCATTGTCTTTGTTTCTATATAATTGACTTACTGAACAGATAGATTCTTGCTGAGCAAACTTAGTTACACTGATCCTGTCCCATTCGAGCACTCTGGCTGAGGTAGCTGGCGTTCTGGGATGCCAATTATCTGCATTTCTGCAAATGATCTGATTCTGTGCTGGGAGGCTTCCAGGTGTGGAAAAATAAGCAAAATGCTTTCCAACTGATGCAGGCATAATGTTGCCAAGTAACTTGCAGTACCTGGAGGCTTTTTGAAAGGTCTAAGAAAATGCTCCCAGTCCCTGCTAGAGAAGGTCTGAGGAGCGTGCACAGATACTGTGCGCTTTCTCAGCTTTCCTACAGAAATTCCAGCCAACCAGCTTCTGTTTCTAAAATGTCAAAGACCTTCAAAAACCCTCAGTCCAACACAGAGGATAAGGAGGGGGGGAGGAAGAACAAAGAAAATGTATTTTCAGAATAATCCCTAGAAGAGCCATATATAATGGCTTCTTCGTCTATTAGTATTCGTTTTTCTGTGTACTGTATTAGAAGTAGGCAGCATTACACACTTTTAGAGGTGTGTCTTGCTTTATAATTCTTGATACCTGTTGGTTCAGTGACTTTTGGTCTAAAGATAGATGTAGGGGTTTGTGAATTGAATAGTAAATACTATGAACATTTCACTCTTGGATGCAGGTAATTTATTGAAAGAGCAGAAGTTTTGATTAAAGAGCTAGTCAGGAACAAAATAAATTCCTCTTGTACAATTAGCCAATATACAATTTTAAAGGTCTAATTCCTGGACTACTAGAAAAAAAGAGTAGCTTTATGTTGCAAGGGTAATAGGAACCCAAACTACAATGGATGTGGCTTCTAAAGAGTTTTGTGACCAGTAGTTCATATGGCTATTTTCAATGATTATTCCACACCTTACTCTGTTAATCTTGCAGCTTGTTAGACCATCCTCACAACCAAATCAGGACTACCAACAGTACTGTCAGATGCTCTTAAAATTTGCTAAGTGCCTTATACAGAGCATCGCTGAGGCAATGGTTCGATTGCAAGGAAGTTTGACAAAAGATTTACTCCTCTGTAAAGGTTATCAGTTGTAACCAAGGTGATGTTCCTGGTTATAATACACTAAAGTCTTACATTTTATTGCTAGTATGAGTATTTAATAAGAAACAGTCCAGAAATTTCAATTTGTAAAACATACATTTTCTGGAGGAGATTTTTTTTCCTCTAGTCAGATATGATGGTCTACTGGAATATCACAGAAATGAATAAAACTTGTGAGTATTTTTGGATGCTTTCACATTTCTCAGTTTCTCAATCAAAGACAATATTACCGTTCTTGGGAAGGGGTACATAACTCGGTTTTGTTCATAGAGTTTATGTTAATCCAATGGTAGTTTTTTAAGGATTTTGTTGTTAGAAAAAGGGCTTGTTATTTTGAAAATAAAAATCTTACCTGCCAGGTGTCTTCCCCAAAAGGAGTAAGTGCCTTTTCTGTTCTGACTCTTAGAAGTATTTACTTTGTCAGATTGAATCTGAATGTCCTGGATAAACCAACTATTAAGTACTGAGTGTTACCAATGGCTTGAAATCCTTTCATTGGAATGAGACAGAATGTAAGCCACTTGAATTACTTTGAGACCTGATGTTATCGGAATTTTTATAACTGCTACGAGTAGTATACTTCTAAGAACAATGTAACTTTACAGGAACTTGACAGGAAATAAATATTTATTAAAAGAAGTACATAAATAAATATTTATTAACCAATTTAAGTGAGAGAAAATGTTACACCATGGGGGCAAAAGTCTTGCTGTTAGCAGTCCTGACTACTTAGTGGAAAGTAAATCTAAGGCCCTGGACTCTAACTATAAAAAAATGTGTGGTTTTTGGTGAGAGATTGGGACTGACAATCTTATGTCCACCTTCTAATAAAGTAATTCTTCCTACCTAAGTTTTTACCAATTCTCAAGCAGAAAAGAAAGCATGAGCAGATATCAGTAAGAGGCCCTGTGGTTTAATTGGTGCTGCTTCCTATATCTAGAGGATTTTTTTTAATTTTTTTTTTTAAACTTTGCTCAGGACTGGTACAGCTGAAAGTATATTTTCCCTTCATTCTTAAGCCTAGACTTTGAATGGAGTTTCTCTGAGACACTTTTGTAGTGAAATCGTATTCCCAAAAAACATTGAAGACAAAAATAAACATCTCCGTGAACAAAAGATTGTGTGTGGTTGTCATTTTTTTAATATATACAAACGTATTCTAAAAAATATAAAGATACTCCAAGAAAAACATAGTATATTGGTCTACACTTAAAAGGTCTCAGTGTAGCAGTCTGAAAGTACAGTTTGCATCACGAGATGCTACAGGTTTTCTATCTGATAGACTATGTTCAATTCCAGTTAAGCATTCCTTTAAATAAAGATGACAATACATTACATTTAGTCAAGTGTGTAGTAACCCATTGGGAGACTGCCTTCAACTGACTTCTTCCTACCTCAGTTAAAAGACATTATTAATTTAAAATGCTGAAAGTGTGGCAGGACAGCTGAGGGGAAACGTCTGGAAAAAAAGAAACAGTAGGAATCTCAGTGCAAAGATAAATTTTTTCTGTATTAAATGTTAAACAATTAATGATAATGGTCTTGTTTAAAAATTAACATTCCGATAGTTATTTCACATTGATGACATACAGTTGGTTTCAAATGAGCATCAAAAGGTGTTTGATGCCTAGAATAGTGACACATTGAAGTGCTTCCCCCAGGAGTAAATACTTCTTGCCTGTGAACAATCTGATAAGACAGTATTTTTTGTGAAAACTACTGTAGGTGCACTATGTTAAAATCTGGACTGGCAGTGCTTAGGGTGTGCTATGATAAATAAAATGGTAAATAAAGTTATTAAATTGTTCAGAACCCATCTCTGAATATGTTGTTTGTACTGTCTAGGAGGTGCAAAAAATACAAGTGGGCAATTTGGGGATAAACAGAAGACTTGGGGAATTTGATCTCAAGTTGCCAAGAGGCCTCTACTAATTTATGGCAGAGATAAGGCATTTTGGCTTTTGGCTATGATGGAAGTTGAGCTATTCCTGGAAGTACTGCTTCTGAGGCAAGAAATTATGGAAGTATCTATGCTTGCAAATTAAAGTAACAGCTGAGGTAAGAAACTTTGTATATACAGCTACTCTGTTACTAAAGCCGGCTATAAAACTATGGTCTATGTGGATTCTGCTAATTTATCTTCAAGCTACACACAGTTCCTGTGTTCAGTTCTCTGAATTGTCATTTGTGTTGCTTTGCAGCATGACACAGAGGTTCTACAGGGCATTCTTAAATGAAGCTCATTCCCTTGTAAAGATTGTCAGAGTTTTGCATTTGTGCAGCAGGTAAGTACAGTGCTGGCCATGAGTATGGGAATTCATCCCCACTCCAGGGAGGCAGCGTGTGAGGCTGATACCTCCTCAGGTGCAGAATGCTTTTAATGTCACCCTGCCAGTGTTGGGCATAGATCCCCAAGTGCAAGCAGCAAGTGTTAGGAGACTGTTGACATAATTACCGAGTTTGGTACTGCAGAAATACTGCCTAAATTGGCATCAGATACCAGAATGAGGCTATTGTCACTAGTTGAAGGGGTCTAATTTAGTCTTACTCATTAATTTTAAAAGAACAGAAGGGATTCAAAAGAGGAGATCAAGTTCTAAAGCCCTTCTATCACCCTTTTACTAATTTCTTTCCACTGTTGACTATTTAACAAGATTGCTACACAATTATGGGTCTGAAGATCAAAAAAAAAATCTCTTAAATTCCACACAAATGTTTTGGCAGCCATGGGAGATCACAGCATTCCCACACAGATATGGGCCTGGTACTTGGAGATAGCTTAGGACAGCATCTGATTTTATTTTACCCTTTCTTGTCTTGAAAAAAAATAAAATAGTAAAAAAGAAAATTTCCAAAGTTACAGGTAAAAGATGGGTAAAGGAAGGCTGAATAATGTGCAAGTGCAACCATGACTCAGCAGCACTTCAAGTTATTTTGGTTATTTCAGGCTCAAAGTTCAGCACAACACAATATTCCAACTACTTGCTGGCTCTGCTGCCACTCATGCAGTGGAATGGGCTGAAAACATGACTCTATTGACACCTTGGATAAATCAGTGTAATGTCTGCACAGCCCAGGGTGTTGCACAGGGCACTGCAAGGCAGGTTGACTGCTTGCCCTGAGTAATTCCATGAACTTCAGGCATGACCAAGGCTGTTAGCCAAGTATAAGGATGCTGGTACCTTAGGCAGTTGTCTGTGATGTGGCTGTTCTATTCAGTTTTAAAAGAAGTAGTCAGTACAAAAGACAATATTAGTGTTTTATCTCTTCATTATAATTCAAGCACTAAATGCATTGAACAACTACCCCATTTGGTTGCTCTGGTTTGTTTGGTTGGTTTTTTTTTTTAATTAGCAACTACAGAACTAAAACAACCCTTAGAGAAAATTATGTGGATAGACAAACATCAGGACTTTATTTCTCCATTCTTGATGTTGTCTCACATTGGTTTACAGTGTTACACCCTGCTTGAAGAGGACTAGGGAGCAAAAAAGTGTGCAGATGAACAAAATAAAAAGGCATAATAATTGACAAAGTCAGTCAACTCTTCACGTGGTTTGACTGACTGATCCCTTTCCAAAACACCTCCTTACTGAATGACTGACAGTTGTCTTTTCCAGTCGAAATGGGGGCAACTGGCTTCAGTGTATCATCTGACTTGCACTGCTGAATGGTTTTCAAGAGTCCCGACAACTCTCTCATGCCTCTTTCCTCTTACAAGGACAGCTGTCAATTGTCATATAAACTTTTTTTTCATTTTAGCTGTTTGCTAGATGCAGTTTCACTCTGCTAGACATGCAGGTTTTTACATTTGGAAATAATAAATACTAAATAAAATAATAAATACATAAAATGCATAAAATTTTTACATCAAATATGAAAAAAAACCCCAGTCATTTTCTGTCTGTTGTTTGAGGATTTCATGAGCTAATGCATTCCTTTTAGGGATCTTCAAAAAAGTGACCAGGATGAGCATACTTAGTACAAGTAGCATTAAATTCACTGTGTAGAGTCTGCACTGTTGCTGTGAAATGGGAAAGGTAAAAAACCACAGGATTACTTTCAGATTATTTGATATATTTCATCTTAAAAATTGAGCTTTCAAGGCATAATGCAAAGTTGCTGTTGTGCATGACTACTGCTAGTAAATATTTATTCCATTAGAGGAAAAAAAAGTGATTATGTATTGTAGTAATTTAAAGACCCTGATCTGTGTGTCAGAGGACTCAAAAACACTTGATGTTGTAGCAAACAACAGCAGGACACAATAAGGACTTTTAGCTATAGTTATATATAAGCAAATAACAAACAAAAAACAGCCCTGCTTGCCTTATTTCTTTAGTACATATTTGCACAAGTAGGTAAGATTGCTTTGACTCTTTCCAGAAGTACTTTAAACACAAATCATAAAGACACAGAGCGGTTGGAGTAGCAAGGGACCTTAAAGATCATCCAGGTTAAACCCTCCTACCATGGGCCGGGACACCTTCCACTAGACCAGGTTGCTCAAAGCCTTATCCAATCTGGCCTTGAACACTTCCAGGGATGGGGCATCCATAGCTTCTTTGGGCAACCTGTTCTGGTGTCTCACCACCTTCATTTTGAATTTTTTCTTCCTTATGTCTAACCTAAATCTACCCTCTTTCTGTGTAAGGCCATTCCCCCTTGTCTTATGACTACATGCCCTTGTAAGAAGTCTTTTCCCAGCTCTCTCGTCGGCCCCTTTAGATACTAGAAGGCTGCAGCTAGGTCTCCCCGAGAGCCTTCTCTTCTCCAGGCTGAACAGCTCCAGCTCTCTCAGTCTGTCTTCATAGGAGAGGTGCTTCAGTCCTCTCATCATCTTCATGGCCTCTGGACTTGCTCCAGCATGTCAATGTCCTTCTGTACTGGGGACCCCAAAGCTGGATGCAGTACTCCAAGTGTGGTCTCACAATAGAAGGGCAGAATCACCTCCCTTGACCTGCTGGCCATGCTGCTTTTGATGCAGCCCAGGACACAACTGAGCTGCATGTTACTCATGTTGAACTTCTCATCAACCACCAGTTAAGAGACAAGAATTTCATGCACAAGTCCAGGTATATGACATCAATGCAATTCCCTCATCTACCAAGACCGTAAGTCCATCGCAGAGGGCCACCAAGTTTGTCAGGCATGATTTGCCCATAGTAAAGCCACATTGGCTATCACCAATCACCTCATTATAGCCATGCTGGATATAGTCCTTGGAGAATTTTAATGACTCAAAAAAACAAAAGCCCTACACTGAGAATCCTCTTTGGACTGATGTTCTGGAGCTCTGTATTTAGAAATATTTACAGAAGAAAAGGGCTTGACACACAAATACAGAAAAAGAGACAAAAAGAAAATTCCCTTTGTGCCCCTAGAAAGCATTCCTTCTGCTTTTTAATGTAGTAAACCACTAAATACTGTGCAAGCCTACATACATAGATGTTTATTTATTTCTTTATTTAGGGCATGGAATTTGTACTTTTGTAAGAGGAATGATAAAAATATTTTGACTAATGTTTAATAACTTATAATTGTTCACAGAGAATCCATTAAATAAGTTTTGAAGTGATGTGTTTCTATCGAAGAAATAATTGATTCATATTAGAAGAAACTAGGAAATTTGCAAAGTATCATACCCCTTCCCAAACTGTTTACAAAGCAGCTTACTTAATTTTGTGTACAAATGTCCTGAGGTGTTTTTCCTATTCCTGTTCTCCTTGGGTATTATTGTGGTTATCAAGAGTAATTGCAAAATATTTTAAGCTCCTACTTAGAGTCTAAATAGGTTAAACACACTACAATGCTGTCCTAGTTAGAACAGCTGGGACCAGTTCATCAGGGTATGGGTGTAACCCAAAACTGTGTCCCCTATAGCCTTCCATGCCATTTCCCAGAAACTGTTATCAATAGACTATTTACACCCTCTACCCAGAGCAGCCTGACTCCTCAGGCTATAAACTGGGTGTTAAGAGGCCTGCGAGATAGGAGAGTGCCCCCTGTCCTCACACCTATTGTGGAACTCCCCACCCTGAGGGAGGTACTGAGCATTCCTGCCTGAACTGGAGAATATATAATCTTGGAGTCTTGGAACTTTTTTATCCACTGGTGGGATCCAGAGGAAGACTGCAGACCACCAGTCTCAACCCGACTGCAACCACCACTCTCGACCAGACTGCAACAGCACTCTCACCAACAGGTTTTCCCCTCTCCTTTTACTTTGGACTCAGGGGCCCCAACGAACACCACTCTGTTCATGCCCCAGGGTGCTGGGTTATACATTTGGGTTTTGTGGGTTAAACCCAATTGTTTCTCTGTATAATCGTACTTATTGTATTATTTTATTAAATTGTTATTCTGACTTATAATCTCTCTTTTGAGTTGAGTTCATTTCCCCTGCCAGTTTACCTTTAAACCAGCACAAGTGCTAAACAATGAGAACTAAACAGGGAAGGAATGGGGGAAGTTAATAATATTTTGCTCATCAATAAAAATTGATTTTGAGAATTTTTATCAATATTTTTATACATTGTGGGCAATTTTATACATTGGGAAATTTGAAGAGTAGATGCAGTAAGAATGGAAGGCAGTGGTACCAAGCTAAGTCTTTTTCTTAAAAAGTAACAGGGAAGAAAAAAACAATGATATCTGGCAGCAACAGAAATGGGTCATTGTCCCAAGAAGTCCGATGATACCATATGTACAACACATGGCAGCAAAGCAGTTTCTTCTTACTTAGCCAACCTCACAATCTATCATAGCTGAGTGTTGACACTGCAGCTTGTATGAAAGGGCACATGAACATCAAAGAAAGTGTTACTGCCTTTGAAAAACTCTTAACTGGTCTGCACGAGGCAGCATTGACACAAAGCTGTCAGCAGAAAATCTTATTGCTCTGCCAGCTTAACTAATAGTTTAACTTCCTGAAAGAACAAAACCAGGGGGAATGATACAGATGCGTCTGATTAGGACTGTGTTTTTTAATTAAGTTGATCTGATTTATATCTTGATCTAATGAATTTTTAGAATGTTGTTTTCCTTTTCTGGCACACAGTAACTGCCCTTCTGACCATTGAACATTGCTTGCAGAAGTATAAGATGCTGATTCTTTTAAAAAATTGATTGTTCTCACTACTTATATAGCACCAGTAGTTTAATAAGTTTGCTGTTTTCTGAGTTTCAACTGATTTCTGAATGTAGTAAATAGAATTGAATTCTAAATATGCAAAAGTTACCACAGCTAAGTAACTAAATTCCAGTCAAGAAAGAATTTAAAGATTTAAAATTGTTATTAAAAGGAGAGAATCTTACACCTGATTATACCTCTTCATGTTTTAAGTTACTAAAGATTAACAAATGTTATAGCTTAATATATTACATATTGTTCATTAACTATTCATGGTGAGTAATAAAGATACATAATTATTAATCTTTAAAGAATTTATAGGTGGAATGAGGTAACTGGATACCTGACAGTGTTTTTTTCTCAGTGATACTACCTAGGTACAGCATTTCAGTCACTTTTGCTTATCTTCCTTACTCAGAGGTCTGAGTTTGTAGTTAGAAACATTTTATCTTTATCACACCAACTGATTGAACGGACAGATTTTGCAGTGTGAAAAAAGACTTGTGTACATGCAAGTTTAGCTGTTTTTTGCTTCCCAGTAGCATGACAGAGCTTAACACAAGATACTAACTTTCTCTCTGACCTTACCTTAATTATATTTTTAGAGCACCGCAGATACATTCCCACTGATAAATTATTAATGTATTATTGGACAGCATTGAATGAAGAGAATCCTGGAAATTCCTATTTCGGTAATGACATGATTGATAATAACAATTAAAAAATTCTCCCTGTGTTGCCTCTCTTTAGCACTCCTTATTTCTTCTTTTCTCATCCAAGAGTATACTTTCTTCTTCTGAAGCATGAGAGCATTATTGCTGCCCATTTGCCACGTTCATTCTTTGTGCCTTTATAAGACCTTTCAGACCTCAGTTTCCCTGGCTGGAACACTCTTCCATAAAAAAGGCAAGTGTAACACCTCAGTAGGGACTAACTGGTCTCTGCTTTTAAGCTTACTGTCAGTAAATAGTGGGTTGTATCTCTCCACTCTGACTCTCCGTGTAACTCATTCCCTGGCATATGGACTTGGTAGTGTATGTAAGGGACTGTGAAGTGGGACAGTGCACAAATTCAGCAGGTAGATATGCAATGAGAACAATGAGTCAGATTTTGAGTGCAAACACAAAATGAGGGAAGCTGAATGGCAAGTTGTGATAGAAAGCCATGAGGAACACAGAGCAGAGGGGCAGAAAGCCCAGCTAAGACTTTGAGTGGGACTTTCGGAGCTGGTTCTTTCTCTAGTGGAAGCCAGCACGTGGATCTCACTGACATAAATTTCCCTTACTTCATTTTACAAACTCTAGAAAGAGTTCTTTTCATGAATACTTCCCCATTTCATCTCTGACTCCCATCTCTACCTCGCCATCTTTGGCGCTGAATTCTCATCATCCCCGTGCCCCCTAGTTCCTTACTTCTCTTGAATTCTACTTCTTTTCTCAGTCCCAATTTCCCTGCTTGTATCTATTAGTAATCATCCTGGTATCTGCACTGCAAACAGAGTTGAGTATCCAGTATTTTCTGAGGGCTACCTTCTCTCCTCATTTCTTCTTTTATTTTGAGAAAGAGGTAATGAATAATTTTGGCAGAACAATTTTGGTGTTGCTTCTCTTCCAACTACCAGAGTTGCCAGCTGGCATTCTTTTTTCTCCCTTCTTTTAAGTACAGCCAAGAGCAGCAGTAAGCTATGGCTGAGGTTTTATGGGCATTCACGTATGACATTCACCCTTAGACCACACAATCTATAACAGAACTATTTTTTTATGCTTTATTGTAAATCATGTTGGCATTTTTCTTAAAATTCAGGGTCCTGAATTCATGCAGTTAAATGGGGATATCATCACTTATTTTAAAAAAGGGTATTTTCACTCCATAGAGAAAATGTGAGCCAAATGCACTGTGAGGACAAAGAAGGAAGCAGAATTATTCCAAACTTGTATTCTTTTTAAACCTGAAAGCTGAGGGAGAAGCACTGAGTGATGACTCTAAAATACTTACCTTGGCAATAGTAGTTAGGCTGTAAGGTCTTTACTCAGTGGTCTGAGCCTGTGAGGGGGGATGCACTACTGTACTGGATTCAGCTGCAACCCAAGCAATATTCCCCCTGTCTAGCAGGATGTATAGTTATTATTTCTTCTGCCACTTCCCAGACCTATATCTTGTTGTCCACAAGCATGACTTGGTGAGCCAAAATAACCCTCTCTTTGCTAGTGACCACAAACAAATCCTGCAGGCTCAGTTCACCAACCTTCTCCAGCCCAGCATCCTCCTGGCCCAGCAGCACCCACCTGCTCCCTGGGCCAGAGTACTGTGCCAAGGCCAGAGGAGGGAAGGACACTGAAGTCCAAAGTGATTTGCATGCTCTTATCGTTTCTGTACAAGGAGAAAGGATGCTTGTGTAACTACGGCTGCCTAAGGAATGAGAGGGAATAACAGAATTACAGAATGGGTCAGGTTGGAAGGGACCACAGTAGGTCGTCTGGTCCAACCTCCCTGCTCAAGCAGGGTCATCCTAGAGCACATGGCACAGGATTTCGTCCAGATGGTTCTTGAGTATCTCCAATGAGGGAGACTCCACAACCTCCCTGGGCAACCTGTTCCAGTGTGCGGTCACCTGCATGGTAAATAAGTTCTTCCTGATGTTCATGGAACTTCCTGTGCATCAGTTTCTGCCTGTAGTCTTTTGTCCTATTGCTTGGCACCATCAAGAAGAGCCTGGCTCCATCCTTTTGGCACCTTTCCTTTAGCTATTTGTACTTATAGAATATCCTTGTGGAGAGGCATCTGTGAAGCTTTTATACAGGAAAATCGAAGTTATCGCAACAGAAACATTGAGCATAGGGGAAAAGAGTGTCATTTTGAGGGGACTTTAGCCCCACTTTTGCCCTTCACGAAGACACGGCGAGACAGGAGCCTGTGCGCTGTCCCTGCGGGCTTCTGGTACGTCAGCGCTGCCGCTGTCTCTGCCTGGGACGTTCTGGAGACCTGAACGGGGGCGAGCCCAGGCTGAGCGCGGGGGCGCGGTGGCAGGGGAAGAAGAGGAAGAGGCTTTTTTTACTTTCGGGACAATTGAATTGCGGCCGCCACGACGGCCCCGCCCCGCGGCCCGACCGGCTCCGGCCCCGCCCCCGCCGGTCCCGCCCCGCCCCCCGCGCGCCGCCGCCGCGCCCGTCGCGCTCGCGCTGCCGGAGGAGCCGCGGCCCGCGCGGCGCTGCCGGGGCCGGGCGGGCGGAGGATGCGGCGGCTCGCGCGGGTGGCGCTGCTGTGTCTGGGCTGCGGCGTCTGCTCGCTGCTCTACGGCCTCAGCCAGCTCGCCCTCTCGCTGGAGCAGGAGCCCGGCGGCGGCCGGGAGCGGCAGGCCCGAGACCCCGCCGCGCCCGGCGTCCGGCGGCAGGCGGGGAGCGCGGGCCGGGGCGAGGCGGGGGCCCGAAGGTACCGGGCGCGGGGGCCGGGGCCGGGCGGGGGAGGCACGGGCGGTGGTTCCCCCCGCATTCCTGCGGGGCGGGCCGGGAGGCGGGAGCGCCGGGCGCCGTCCCTGCCGCGGGCGGAGCGGGGCCGCGGCGCCCCGGCTGTCCGGGGCCGGGGCCTGGGAGGCGCTCTGGCGGGGCGGGCGGCGGTGTCTCCGTGCGTTCCCTCTCGGCGCCCCGCGGGCCGGACACCGGAGAACAGCGGCTGGAGAAGCCTGGAACAGACCAGGCAAACTTTCCGAAGTGGCGTTGCCGTCGGCCAATGCCGCCCCCGTGCGCGTCCCCGCGGCTCAGAGCGCGTCCCTGGCCGCTCCTGGTAGGACAGGGCGGGAGGGTGCATTTCTTTTTTCCAAGCGAAGAAAATTCCAGGGTGCTCGTTCAACTCTGAAATTTGGTAACTATAGAGTTATCAAATATAACTTCATTGAAGCAGAACTTTTTATGGGATACCTTAATACAGCCAGTCTTCTCACAGAGACTGGCGAGTTGATTTCTGCAGTTAAAGGGATGTAAGCGTGAGCATCTCGCACTCTGCAGAGTCACATTGTTCTGTTGCCTGCCTCCTATCACCAGAATTTTTTATGTGGTTAAGCAGTGAGTGAGATTATGGAATGAAAATTAGTAGTTTTCCTTTAGGTTTTATTTTCCTAATACTGTTCACTAGTGGCAATGGGAATCCTAATGCCAGGAAAAGAGAAGTGACAAGGAATCTGTTACTGAAACTGGAGGAGAAATTCAGGCCAGACCTTTCTGGGCCAGCCTACCTCTAGCTCTGCTAAGATTCTAAAGCAATTTAAAAGAATGTGAGTTTAATGGTTTGGAGATGGTCTCTCCTTCCTAATGCTGCACAAGCTCTGGCGTCCCCCACTACTTACACTGCTTTTGCTTGTCTGAGCACACAAATGAGTTGATCTGGCATGTTGACCGGCCTGAAAACCATCTAGTTTTTTGCCAGCTCAGCGCTTTGAATTGCTTCATCATGTAATTATGAAAGTGTCAGTGCTGGTGCAAAGGAACTATGGAGGATGGTAGGATGACAAGCTGTGACTTAATAATCTTAAAATACTATGAAACAGCATTCTTAGTTACTAGGGGTGGAGTCAGCTAAAACGCAAAACCCAGCTTTTGACTGGTGTAACTACTTCAGAGAATTTTTTTCCCTGTGCTTTTGCTTTAGTTCAAATTAATACAGATTATGACTTGAAAAAAATGTGAGGATGTTTGTTTCTCATTTCTAGTTCATGATTAAAAACTCATGAACAGTTGAAATCTACTGGTTCTAAGGAACACTAACTGAAATAAAAGAGTTACCTTCAACAGTTTTATGTAAGATTTTATTGGTTTAATAAATCAGTTTTTAATAGAAATGTGAGGAAAAAACGTATGTATGATATTTGTTTTACTAAGGAAAACATGCAGTTTACACGAAGAAAAATTGTATTAAGTCAATAAAAGATGATAATCTAAATAATTTTACTAAACATTGAAATGACTTTCAAGTGCATCATGCTCCTGGTTAGCAAAAGAAGAACCAAGTTCATTTTAAAAGCTGTACTCTTTCAGTATTTGTACCGAAGTGTAGTTTTTAAATCAAAGATATGAGTGGGGAAGAACCCCAGCAATGTGCAAGAAGCTTCTTGCTGGAGTGATGTCAGATGAGATATAAATCTGCCCTGTGTTGCCAAGTAGAAAAGTTTTACAAACTGAGAAAGTTCTTTTCTAAAGGTCTCAAGTGCCACAAATAATTCCTGTGTATAGTGTCATGGAGGCATATCTCCTTGCAAAATCAGTGTCTGTTGTCACCTCTGTGGGATTTCTTTGCCTGTAGACTGCTGTCAAACTGAAGGCTCAGGAAGAACATCCCCTGTTGTAAGTTATTGAAACATGCTGTTTGTGCAAACAGTGTGTGCAAAATCTAGTGGCGAGTCAGTCCCTTAGAACAGTCCCTTAAAGGCTTTTGTTTAAGGAAAAATTCTGTCCTGTGACAGTTAAGAAATACCCCACTGAATATTCCCTTAGATGCATGTTTCAGTTATTCTAAAGTATTAAAACTGCATTACGTTCACTTGTGTAAGTGATACATGCACATCTTAGTGAATATATTGGTGTCTTTCAGTTTTTATGCTTCAGCTGTTCCTTCAGTGGAGACTGAGCACAGTGGCCACATGGCTGTTATATGCCCACTTCTAACTATCTTGTGATTGTGTAATATCCTGAAGGGTCCATAACCTTATAGAAAAAAATGTGTTCGGATAACCTTCTAATCCTTCTTAAAGTTTAATGTTTTATATGCATTAATAGTAACCTTCATAAATGGGTTTCTTCAGCTGTTTCTCTGACAGCTTTAAAATACACTTCAGCAAAGCAAGTCTATCATCTGAAGGCATTTATGCACTCAGCAGTGTTTTTCTCTTCTCTTTAGCCAAGAAGGGTTTTCTTTTTCTGAATAATCTGGTTTAGGATATCCCATAAGGGCAGAAAGAACTCGATCATGCTCTGGGATGGGGAAGTTGAATTTTCTGTCAGTTTTCAGAACATGCAAACATGAAAACTGCAAGCTTTGAATAAGGCTTTGGAATACTATACCTGGAAGAATTTAGCAATATTGATGACACATTTAAGTAGAAAATAATTGAAAAGGAAATACCATATTGAAACTAGAATTACAGCTTGAGGCAGGATCCTCCAATAAGCATAATAATTCAGCGGAACTTTTTGGGTAATCAGTTTGTTAAGGAGTTGTTTGTTTCAAATGCTAATCTAGCCTGAGGAACAAGAGGACTGAAAACTAAAGGCTTATATCTTGAAACTTGGTCTAAACAGCTGAAAAACCTTTTAAGAATTTAATAACTAAATTAAGGTTGGCTTTTAGCTGTGCAGTGAAGGTAAATTGTCCTATTGATTATTCATTTTAGTGAGAAAAGGAGTAATGAATAGTCAGTACTGTCATAAATAATAGCTAAGTGAGCAGTGGATCTGAACTTGAAAAAAATGAAAGCATATTGATGTTTCTACTTTCAGAAAATACAAAGTCAATCAAAAGGCAGTATATGTAGTCAGCCTTTTTTTCTTTGCTAGTATGATTTATGGATGAAGAAGGTGGCTAAGAAAAAAATGAAATTAAATTAAAAAAAAAATCAAAACCAGAGTACATAAACATATACTTGCTACAGTATATTATTAAATAGTGCTGTAATCTGCTGTCTGTGGAGTATCCATTCAAGTCAGTCTTTTTCCACATGCTTTCAGATGAGTTAATTAGCAGACTGAGAAGTGAACCTTCAGTTAATTTTATCAATATTGCCACTTCAGTTAGGCAGATAATGTTCATCTATTCAGGGCCAAAAAAGTGCTATTCTAATGGCAAGTTTGAGAAATAGAGAAAGAATCAATCTGTTGTCAGTTCTGTGATGTTAGCGAGGTCAATGAATTTGACTATTCAAATGAAACATTTTTCCATTGTGCTGTAATTTAGCATTTTTGCAGCTGGCCACACTGTTTTGCTGTGTGTGACACAGATATCTGACTGTATCAGTCTCTTGCTCTCTTAACTATCCTGGCAAGGGGAGAGTTAAGTGGATTATAGTGCATGGAAAAGTGTAGGAAGTATATCCATGAGCTTAGCAGAGGAGGGTGGCTGTGACAGGTAGTTGGTTCTTTCCTTGACCTGTACAGAGCTGGTTTTGTCTCTATCAGAGCTTAACCAGCAGTTTCACCAGTCTGCTTCTCAGCTATTCTTGAGAAATTGGTCCAGAAGCTGTCTAAGAATTGCAAAAAATGAGTTAAACTTCAAATCATTGAGTGTTTCATCCTTTTAAATTGAAAATTCATTTTAAAAATCTGCCGAATTTGTCAAGCAGTTGACTAGCAAATGTTATTTTACATAGAAATATTTTAAATTAATGAAACATTATTGAGATTTTTCCAGTAAAAAAGTTTGGCATCTGTCAGACATCTAACATTGCTTTTACTGTCTCCTGTGTAATAAAGCCATTGCCTCTATGACAAAGTATGTCATGACAAATTTGTGATATTGCTGCAAATGTTCAGGAAAAGCTATTGAGAAGAATCAGAAATTCTCAGTGTATTTGGGAATTGCATTGAGCATTTCATCATCTCAAATTTTTATTCCTGAGTGATTATGAACAGGAAGGAACTAAAAAATGCTGCTTACCTGTTTTGCTGCATGTTGTGGCTTATGCCATAGGAAAGACACCAGGCTGTCTCTCTTGATTGATTCATGCAGTTGATCAGACCTGGGTTGTTAATGCAGTACTGACAAGAACATAGTACTCATGGCTGCAGCCCTCACCATTTGGACATTCTGCTAAATTTGCTGTGAAGTTACAGTGGTATAAAAGATGCTACATGGATTAAAAAGGGCTCTTTAAACTGTGATCTTCATTAAGAGATTACTGTTGATTGTTGTGGAATTCCTTATGGTTAAAACTTGACTCACCTGAGCACAGGGCCTCAGTCTTCATGACTGCAACTTGTGCATTGCTATGTATTTTGCACAATAATTTAAAAATTTCCTTTAATTCTGAAAAGTTTTCAAATCACAATACAGACACCTTTTCTATGTCTGCAGTAGTAAAATTTTTACTATCCAGTGATGTTGAAGCTAAATTACCTGATAAAGGCAGTTATGAAATGCCTCATTTCTTAAAGAAGAGGTACCTTGAATTGGCAAACAGATCAATGTCTGTGACACCAGTGATTTTTGAAACTTCATATTTCTTCATTTTTATATTTTTGACAATGGTAGATGTTAGGAGTTGTCCACTTCAGCAGTGTGATGGAGGCAAGGCTGCTGCATTTCTATGTTCCTGGGTCCAGCCAGATGAGCATTTATTCTTAATAGGAACATATGCTCTTAGTGCATACACACATGGTTGGCCACAGAGATCAGTGCAGAGAAAACAGCACTTACACAAGACAAGTCCTGATCCTGTTCCCTTCTCTGGCTGATGAGGGTGAAAGGCTTTGGTGAAAAATATATTAAGGTTTATAATGTGGATCCCTCCAGTAACTGATCTTAGACACTCATTCTATTCAGGAACTGCCTCCTGGTCCTCTCTTTTCCACTGTTGCTAACCTGGGTGTGCAAACCCATGAGCCTTGCAGACCCAATTCAATTACTGGTACTCACATCCTTTTGGATGTGCACGCACATGTAAAGATGAATACACTATGGATCTTTCCAGTTACTGTCTTTAGCCTTGTGGCAGCTGGCCACAGGATTGCCTCATGCAAAGGGGTCTTTCAGATAGCTGGCCCTGACCTATAGCGTTAAACTTAGCCAATCCTCAAACCCCAGGTGGCTGGCTTAGACCTTCTGGTACTTCCAGTAGCCATCCCTCAAACCCTAATCTCTTGTGGCTGTGTAAGAGAGATGTTCTTTCAGTAGCTCAGACCCTCTGTTCTCTGCAGAGCCTGACCCAGTCTTATGGCCCATCTGATAGCTGTCTCCCAAGCCTCTTGCTCTACTGGTAGGCTTGTCTTGTTGCTAGTGGTTACATGCACCAGCGTGCACACACCTACATGCTACTTGCACACATGTCTCTCCAGTTCCTGGCACTGCAGGCTTGTTTGCCCCTATGATCTCTGGCCATCTTTTCATTTGTGGGCACTTTGACCTGTGTACATGCACATGGAACAGAGCCACTCCCATCACCCAGGAAAACAGAAACTGAGTTTATTAAGAAGGCTGGTGATCAGGCACACAACGTGGCCAATCATATTGACTGGCAACCTGTTCACATGTGACTGGACCCTCTTATTTTCTCACTGTTTTTTGTGTTCTCGTTCCTCCCTAGTTCACCTTGAACCCACAGTGAGCCCCACACCCCTGCAGGCCGTACTCCCATTAGGCAGTTGGTGAGGTGCTCTGGAGAGTCTTTCCTGTTGTCTCATCTGGTGGAACTTCTGCCTGGTTCATGGGCTCACTGGGCATGGGTTCATGCTCCCCTGAACTGGGGCTGGGTCAGGGTGCTCCATGTGCCTGGGTTAGATTGCTGTGTTTCTTTCACCTGACATTATTTTCTGCTTTCTCTTTGTGGAGACTGTCCTTTAATCACATAACTATAATAGATGAGAACAAAATATCCCTCCCTAGTGGTGAAAGTGACCATTCCTGTCTGACTAGTTAGTAACCTTGCTGAAGTGACGATGACTGTACCTGTTTGATGAACAGATATAATGCATCTCCCTAGCTTTGTAAAGTAATTGTTTGTAGTCTAAGTCTGAGATTTTATTAAAAATAAGAAAATATCTTCATGAATTGCATTTGAAATGATCTTACTGTGAATAACAAGAAGAAAATGCTGTCCAATGATTCCAGTCTCTTAATCCTTTGTATGCAAAAACCTATGGTCAATTGAGAGAGACTTCTGTTGAAAGGAAAATAGTCTTAGTCTAACGTGAAGTAAGTTACAAACATACATATCTTAGTAATGTTTTGGTTTTAAATGTGAAATTTATGACTCGAATCCCATGCTGATAATGTTGTTGTGCTGAACGGAATATTGGAGAGGCCTAGTGTGTCAGAAAAATGACTTAGGCATTACTTCAACCCTGTCTCTTGCCTTGGTAGTTTGGATAGGATAATAGCAGCTAAGAAAACTGCTGTTGACAACTGGAAGAGGAATACCCTGTAATAATAAGACAAGGACAAGGGATCAGACCCAGCCAGCATGGGTTTAGGAAGGGCAGGTCCTGTCTGACCAACCTGATCTCCTTTTATGATCAAGTGACCCGCCTGGTGGATGAGAGGAAGGCTGTGAATGTGTCTACCTGGACTTCAGCAAAGCCTTTGTCACCATCTCCCACAGCATACTCCTGAAAAAGCTGGCAGCCCGCGGCTTGGACAGGGGCACTCTGTGCTGGGTTAGGAACTGGCTGGAGGGCCGAGCCCAGAGAGTGGTGGTGAGCGGTGCTGCATCCAGTTGGCGGCCGGTCACTGGTGGTGTCCCCCAGGAATCAGTGTAGGGCCCAGTTCTGTTTAATATCTTTACTGATGATTTAGATGAGGGGATTGAGTCCATCATCAGCAAATTTGCAGATGACACTAAGCTAGGGGGGAAGTGTCGATCAGCTGGAAGATAGGAGGGCTCTGCAGAGGGACCTGGACAAGCTGGAGAGTTGGGCTGATTCCAACGGGATGAGGTTCAACAAGGCCAAGTGCCGGGTCCTGCACTTTGGCCACAACAACCCCATGCAGTGCTACAGGCTGGGGACAAAGTGGCTGGAGAGCAGCCAGGCAGAAAGGGACCTGGGAGTTTGGATTGACAGGAAGCTGAACATGAGCCAGCAGTGTGCCCAGGTGACCAAGAAGGCCAATGGCATCCTGGCCTGGATCAGGAAGAGTGTGGCCAGCAGGACCGGGGAAGTGATTCTTCCCCTGTACTCAGCGCTGGTGAGACCACACCTGGAGTGCTGTGTCCAGTTCTGGGCCCTTCAGTTCAGGAAGGATATTGAGGTGCTGGAGCAGGTCCAGAGAAGAGCAACAAGGCTGGTGAAGGGACTCAAGCACAAGTCCTATGAGGAGAGGCTGAAGGAGCTGGGGCTGTTCAGCCTGGAGAAGAGGAGGCTCAGGGGAGACCTCATCACTCTCTACAACTCTCTGAAAGGAGGTTGTAGCCAGGTGGGGGTTGGTCTCTTCTCCCAGGCAGCTATCAGCAAGACAAGAGGGCCTGGTCTTAAACAGTGCCAGGGGAGGTTTAGGTTAAATATTAGGAAGAAATTCTTTACAGAGAGGGTGGTCAGACACTGGAATGGGCTGCCCAGGGAAGTGGTGGATTCTCCCTCTCTGGAGGTTTTTAAGATGAGACTGGATGTGGCACTTAGCACCATGGTCTAGTAACCGCAGCGGTAATGGATCAAGGGTTTGACTTGATGATCTCGAAGGTCCCTTCCAACCTGGCTGATTCTATGATTCTATGATTCTAAGAAGACAATAATCTTCCAAACCAGAAAACTGTTTTTGAGAGATTGTCTATTAATGTATCCTAAAAGTATTGAGAAACAGTTACTTTAAAAAGCTACACAGTAGAGATTGTAAAGATTGCTCTTCAGATAAGTACAAGGTCCTAATGTGCCTTGAAGTTTTTAAAAAACTTCAAAAGCCACAAAGGTTGATACAAGAAAGAATATAGCAGAGTGGTTGTATGCCATTGTGGTTTTATACCATTTACTTTAGTAAAGATGAGTTCAGATATCTTAGTCACAGTCTATTTTCATTTTTTTGTACCTCACTATTTATTTGTGGTGAGCGTTCTTAAGTCATGACATAAAATTACTTGAAAACATGTATCTACAGAATACAAGGATTTCCTGTGATCTCTACCAAAGAACTGCATCGCACCTCCCCCCAACACGTAATGAGGCTTTGTGAAACTCTGTGTTTATCAAGTCGTTTTTCTCATGTGTTAAAAAAAGAAGAAATTACGCAGCTTGCCATTTTCTGGTGCCATTATTTGCAAAACATTGGCCTTTACAGATGCTACCAAGATGATGCTGATTTCATTTCAAACTTGCAAAGCCAACTTCCAGAAGAGGTCTGAGCTATAGTCCTTAAATACCTTTTCGTTGGCAGCTTTTGTGTTGGTTTTCTTCTTGCACATGTCTTTCATTCACAGATATTAACTTTCAAGGGAGAATAAGCACTACTGGCTTTGTGTCACCAGAGCAGGGAGCAGAGAAGGGCACACAAGAGTATATCCCTTGCTTTACAATATTCTGCTTGACATTGCAGATCTGC
Source organism: Pipra filicauda (assembly GCF_003945595.2). Lineage (NCBI taxonomy): Eukaryota > Metazoa > Chordata > Aves > Passeriformes > Pipridae > Pipra > Pipra filicauda. Next base: position 958,160 of record NW_024104543.1, read on the forward strand.
AATCTTGATGTTGATTTTCTCACCAGAACCTTTGTCAATATGCTGCTGTTTCTATTTTTAAATATTTCCTATATTGCTGTTGCATAAATGGTGAACTAGTAAAACATGTTTTTTTAGTTGTTAGTGTAGCACAAGTCAATAAATTATTAGTCTTGCTATTAGTATGGAGGAAAAAACTTGCCAAATGTGGTGATCATTTCTGTATTGCATTAACCTTTTGTTCTGAAACAGTGGAATTCCTTGGTGCTGCAAAGCCCTATTTTTTATTAAAAATCAAACTTGCAGGTTTGTTTTGAATAGAGTCATGGATGAATAGGAATTGTGTTAAATGGATATGTAACTTTGAAAATGAAAAGATATAGTTGCTCCTCTGCTTTGAGTAAACAAAGATATTGAAGAGGTGAAGGAGTTCTTTCTAGCAGTAAGTGTTGCAATTTGCTCTGTTACCTATGGGACTTAATTTAAGCCAAGAACAGAGAAGGACCCTCAAAAATCACAGCCCCTCTGTTTTTTTCTCTGTGAAAATATGTGAAGAGGAAAGGCTAAAGGATGGGACCATTCTTCCTTAAAAAATACTCCTGGTTGGCACCTAATACCTCCTCCTTTGTATTCAAGTTGCATTGCACAGCCAGTTTTCTGTCAAGTAATTAGCTGTTCAAGTTGTATTTGAACTAGAAGATAATACATTTAACTTTGCCATAAAATCAGTAACATTTATATAGGTTATTTTTGTCTTATTCTGTTAGGTGTAAGAATTTGTCTGTATCTTTCTGGAATTCCTATTGGATGCTGCCCTCTGATGTTTGTGGAATGAACTGCTTTTGGGAAGCTGCTTTTAGGTAGGATCTGTTATTAAATAGTACTTTATTATTCGATTGCAGACAGGTGTAGCTGCTTTTTAGCAAGATGACAAAGCAAAACATTTTGATTGCTTCACATTCATTTCACCTGCTGATGTTGTGGTTTCCTTTAGCTTGGTTTTTTTCTGGTACATTATGTTTTAAAATTGTAGACCCAAGTGTTACTACAGAGTAGTTTTTTTTCAATTGTGTTGCTTCATTAAATAGAAACTTGCTAACATCTATTAAAAGCCTGCCTGAATATAGTCTGAAAAGTTAATGATAAATTATTTTCCTAAAATAAAACTTGCACAGTAATACCCATGATGTAACTTGCAATAAAAACTGGTAGATACACTTAGTAGTTAAATTCGGATTTTTTTGTTTTTATTTAAGTTACATGTTTTATAGAATTTGAGGAGGGTACTTCATCCAAAAGCACTGAAACATTTTAGAATGTTCTTTAAAATACATTATATTAAAGCATAGACTGTGTCCTTAAAGTTGCATCTTTGAAAATAAGTTTAAATGTCTTGATGTGATTGATGGTTCATATGCTTTAGGCTGCCAGATTACAGAAGTAGCTTGGAAAGAAACAAGATCCCTGACATTCTCTAACCTGCATAGCTCTCTTCAGTGTATAAGTAAAATTTAAGTCAATTTTTCTTATATTTAAAATTTTGCTGATAATCCTTTCAGATCAGCAGATCTACCTTTTCTTCTTAGTATGAAGCTTGAATATTTCTGGGGAAGCAAAGGGGAAAAAAGTTTAGCTTCACAAGACTCAATGTGTTTTTGAAAATTGTGATTGTGGGAAAGACTTTAGATCACCTATTCCCATATTCTTCTCTGCTTGTGTGTTGTCAGTGCTTTTTAAGATCATCAGTTGCCAAGAAGTTCCTTAAAGAGATTGCTTAGATTGATTTTTAGTCTTTTAGTGAACTGTACCTGTAATTTGGGACTGCTGAGTTTTTCTTGCTGCCCTTGGTAGCCAGTGTGTCAATCCATAGTGATTCACCTGACTTCATTAGGCAGATTTAGCTGTCTGAATGGACTTAATTAACTTTTTTCCTCAAAGGTTAGCTTTTGGGAGTCTGGCTTTATGAAGTTTAGCATAGTGGGATAAAACAAATATCAGTGCTGTTGTGGTTGAGGATGTTGGGGCTTATTTTATGCTTAATGGAGGGACAGGATGTGATTGTAAGCTTCATTTAATCCTTGGACATCTGAGCCAGTCTAACTCTTGTCTGTTGCTGAAAGAGGACAGGGCCTTGCTGTCTTCTGACCCTATTGACCATGATGATGTCCATGAACTCTCCACAATACATTCAATGTAATGCACTAAAATAGTGGAAAACTTCCTTTCTGGATTTTCTGTCAGGCTTGAGGCAAGTGGGACCTTGGAACCAGAAGTGGAAGACCCCATGCAGTTTATTTACACATACCTTAAATTGTAACTTGTATTCTCCTATTAAGAATGCCACATGTGGCTGTGAAGACAAGTCAAAGTATGCATTGATATGACATTACTGGATGAGTCCATTTCCATGATGAAACAATTGCTATGGCGAACCCCTAATATTTGCAGAATTTTGTGTTCAATATTTCATTTTGAAATTGAAAGAAAAAAAGCTACTTAAATGAGTAAAGGGGGTGTGGTGTTCAGATTAATAATTTCAGATTGAATTGGATTATTTTATCAATATATTACTATTAAATTAATCCCCATATATTGTGCTGACTCTGGTGCTTGTTGAATTCCTCAGTGAGATGCTCTAACTTCAGAGTGGGCCAGCATGCTTACCCCAAACTTATTCTTGCTCTGTTTAATGAGTTCAGTTGATGTTGGAGAGATGCAGTGAGTTTGTGTAAGAGAAGTAGTGGGAAAGATGGCAGAGAGAAGGAGAAAGAGTTTTGTTTGACTCTCAAAGGAAGAATGTGTATTGTACTAGGTGCACTGAGAAGCTGAGAGGTACTTCAAATGTGATACTTAGTAGTTATTCTCAGGTTTGCAGTAGGATTTTTGGAGGAAGAGGAATGAACGTACTTGCATGCAAATTTATGAACCACAGCAAGTGAAGTCTAGCATTCTTTTTTCTGAGATTGTATGTGTAGGGCCACTAGAAGATTCTTCATGAAGAATCTTTGAAAGCTTTGTCTGTAAAGAGTCAATATTGTGGTTCTAGATTGGGTATCTTTTGAAATGAAATGATTGTCCTACCATAATAATGTCTTCATTCCAAATAATTTCATTTTGGGTTGACTAAACCTTTGTGTTCATCATAGGTGTGATTGTTGTAGTGAGGTACAGAATAAAGCTGGACTATGAAGAGACTATGATAGGGAGAGGGATATGAGAAAAACCTGAGAGTTACATATCTGATCGAAATCTAGGATAGCTAACTCCACTGCTTATAAACATGCCAACAAGATAATGGGAATCCCAATGAATTTCCTTGTAATAGAAATGGCAGAGCCTTGTCACTGAAATGCACTAGCACATATCTTTAATCTATTTGGCCTGATTTAATCCATGAGAAGAGAACAGCACTGTTTAACCAGATCATAAATCAGTTTGTGAATGGAGTTTCTACTGTTCTATTCTTGCTGTTTCAATAAATTAACCAAATGAGAAAAGCAGATCATACAGCTAGAATATCTTTGCCAATAGTACAGTCATAAAATCTATCTCAGTGTTAGAATGTCTCCTTTCCATTTTCCAATGAAGTTCGTAATATGTTGGGAGGTAGTCCTTCAGCTTTTTCATTTTTAAGCATTTTTGTCAAAAAAACCTTAGCTTGTTACCTCTCTGTTTCTAACTTGAAATTCCAGTGAGCTTTTTTTTTCCTGGATATCAGAACCACAGGGATTTGTTAGTCCATGAGAGAAAGAACTTGGCACAGACATTTTTGAAATGCAGCTTGCTACATCATTTGCTCTGAGTAGCTCCAAGTGTATAAAGTGAAAACTAATGTTTTTTGGATTTGTAAGATTCAAGTACATATGCTAGAAGTGTTGGAGACATATAGAGGAATCTGGACAATTTTTAGGAGAGAGGTGTATATATAGACTTCAGTATAACTCATGCGATAGTTCATTTGAAATCAATGAGCTCTGAGCAGGTGCTGATTGTAATAATGGATAATAAGGATCTTGTCTCTGAGTTAATCAGTATAATATCAATTGCTTATTCTGTATGTGGGAAGAATTTCGTAGCTATTCTGCCCCCACATTTTTTACCACCATTCTGATTATCAACTTTATTGAGAGAGAATGTCTTGTGTTGTACTTCTGACACAGAGTATTTGTTAGCTTTCACATTGACACAGGAAGCATGAGATCGCTTTTACATACAGTGGTATGGATTTTATCAAAATTTTAAAAATGCTGATAAAGGTAACAGGCTCAAGTTTTGCATGGTCTAAATGATGCATATCTCACTTTTCAAGGTGTTCGGTGTCATCTAACTGGAATGGCTGCTTATTTCCTACTGGAAATTAAGAAGAAATTCTTACGGTTATTACTATGGCTATCTGACCAGCCTGATTTCAGTTGTTGCATGTTGACTCTAAGTGGATTTTAACTTGTGTTGCTTACTAAAAAAGAAAGTTTTTCTAATTTTTGAGTATATTGATGTTCTTGTGGTGTGGATATAGTGAGATGAATTGTGATAGTTCTGAAAAAAGGGACTTCTCTAAACTAGCTAGCTCATTAGAGGATAAGATTTCAGACTTGTAGTCAATTTAAAATTATTAATATATTGTAACTTCAAACCTAATCTACTGAGTTGGCAATTGAATAGATTACATTTGGATGTTATATGCAGTGGTATCATTAGCATACTTTTACAAAATAAGCTCTGATTATGACATGTTTTTAATTCAGTGCAGTAGTAGAAAGTTAAGCTGAGTAAAAACTAGAATTTTCATCACTTTAAACTCCAGATAATGTCTGTAGTTACCTTCATCCTACTTCTAATAAGTGTGGGAATGATTTAACAGCTGCATTTTAATCATTGTAGGCTTTGCTACCTTCTTCCTTCCATGCTAATTGTAGAAAACACCTCTATGGGTAAAATATTTGCACTGATAATGTGATTGGCTCTTTATACCGAAGAAGAAAACACATTTGCAGGAGGCTTCTGTTTGTTCTTTTAGTAAGTGTAAACAACTTTAACACAGCTGAGCCTGACAACCTAGTTCATTTGGTTATAATATCAAGGAAACATTGTTTAATGGTGTTATGGAAGGACTGAGAGACTTTATTAAGCGACCTCGTTTAGGAAGCTGAATACTGGATACCTCACATGTTATAGACGATTCAGAGAAAAGATCAAAGAAAAGCAAGGTTGCTGTAGCTTTTTCAGAACAAGTGTAGGAAAACTTGATGTAGAATAATTTTTAAAATGTTTTGTGTAACCTACGAAATAATTCTTACTTTTTTGTATTACTGGTATGTAACACAGTGGGGGTACATAAAAACTAGCGGTGCAAGTTAGGATGGTAGCAATTTTCTCAGAAAGTGAGAAATATTTTTACATAGTTCAAAACTCATGCAATTAGATTCAAAATGATATCTCCTCAATGAATGGACCAGAGTAAAATTTAAAAGGACAACTGAGGTCAATTTATTGCTTCAGTTCTTCATACAACTCTGCTCTGGATGCTCACCTTTCCTTCCTTGGCTCCCCCAGACATGTTAAGGCAATAGGAGAGGACAGCTTGATTACCACCGTGTTTGTGTAGGGAGCTTCACGTTGACCCCTAGGAATGTTCTTGGTAGTACATCAGCACATGAGGAAAACAGGAACCCTAGTGCACCAAGTTTGTAACAAAGTAAGGTGGACTGTGGCTACTTTGTGCCTTTACATAATAACAGTGTGTCTATACTTGAATGTAGCTTAAGAAAAGGGGAAAAAATCGCCCTGTTTGCACTGACACTTCTTTGAAGGTACCCAGATCATGCTGTAACAATGTGGCTGCCCTGGAAGGTATGGAGCCTGGAAGGCAGCAGTGTATGTATGCGGCAGAAGCAGGTGATGTTCTGTGACCTCACTAAAGCAGAATGGGATTGGGATAGGCTTAATGATCACAAATCAGATTCGGTTGTATACAAGGTGTTCCTGAGAGTTTGGTAACCTCTCACCTGTATTCACGTGTTATGTGAGAATAGGAAAACCCTACCTTAAACAAATGCAAGTGACTCCCACTGTGGTACCTTGTGTCGAGTTTGGAGGACAGAGCTAAGATTTTTGTGGAGCTGGTGGATATTTTAGTGACAATAAAATTTGAGTTGTTTGTTTTTTCCAAGAAGTCCAGCTGGGATGCAGTGAAGGTTCTAGAAGAGTAACCTGTCAAAACATACCTTTGTAGCCTACTACCAAAGTATAGCTTCATAGTTTTAATTGACCTAGAAAAGCTAATTTAATATACAATGCGTCATGGTAAACATCTTTAAATAGCAGGCAATGTCTTGACAGATAGGCTCTGGAAAACCTTGTAGCAAGTTTATTGAGCATATCCAGCTATGTTCCTCTCAGAGGTTATTAACCCCACAGCAGAATTAATCAGTATAGAATGAAGGTCTACACTTGACACAGAAATACTTCAGGGCAAGGCTTGTACCTCACTTTATGCTGCTGCTGAGCAGCGTGTTTTAAAGTATATGGTGTCCAAGTAGATTGTTTTAAATGTTTTCTAAACACATGGGAGTATGCGTGGACCTCTGTCTCAAGTGCTTTATTTCATTTATTTTTACTATCCCTACCCCTCATGTGTAATTAGCACCCTCAGACAAATGAAGTTCTCTTATTTGTCCCTAGAGACTGAAATCCTGTCATGGCATCCAGATCAGTATCTTCTACTGGGTTACAGCTGCATTCTTTCTTTTAGTTACCAGAAGTTTTTCTTTCCCTGCAGGAGCTAGGACTCCCACTTTACTGGAGATCTTTTTTTCTCTAGGAAGTAGGGCTGTCAAGTTTTCTTTGTGAGTCTATCCAAAATACTTACTAAAATACACTTTGTATTTCACTCTATTGCTTCTTCTGACTTCTCCACTAAGTTCTCCCATACCAAAAGAACAGGCTATTAGTAATTAGAAATGTGCATATAAAAATCTACATTTGTATTTTTTGTGTTTTCCACGTTGCCTCTCAACAATTTTTTTTGGAAGTATCTCACTTTTGAAAGTGTCTTAACCCTTTCAGAACCTGCATTTGAGGTTCAATAAGGGTTCATATCAGAGCTGTGATACTCTGATACCAAACTGGCTCAGGTTCAGAAAAGTTACTCTTCTTGTAAAATAAATTTTATTTTGCTCATTGTCAAGTCAGCTGCTGAACTGCTAAGAAAATTTTATTGCTAAAAGATCTTATGTCACTTGGTCATACCAGACACCGGGATGTCTAAATGAGCATATTTCTCCTTTCCCAGGCTACTGATGAGGTAGTTGCATGCCTAAGTGGAGTGGAGAAAGATGGGGAGAAGGGTTACAGAGGCTGGAAAATTCAGAAAGGAGAAGTAGAGAAGGGAGCAGTTGAAGGCAGATAATTTTGAAAGGAATTAGGGGAAAGACCAAAGCCATGTAGACATAATATTAAAGAAGGGAGTGAGACAAGTCATAGGATAGATAATTGTCTCTGTGGGTGGGACACGTTCATATTAAAGGTAAGACTATAGAGCTCAAGTTGATAAGCTCTGCTGGACAATTTACATTTTATGCTGCCTCTAGTGTCAGGAAGAGGAAAAAGTGATGAAAGACGCTCCCAGCTGAGCCAGCTGAGGGTTAGCAGTAAGTAGTTAGTGTCTTTGGATGAAGGATAGGCTTTCCCTCTGGGAGTGGAGGGAGGTGTATATGCAGGGAGAGGAGCAGCACTGAGGCCTGGTTACTGAAAAGGAGGCTCTAGTTCTCAGTGGTCTCTATGCAGGGAAGTAAAATGCAACTTATAATCACTAAAAAATGTCTCTTCTCACTAAAAGTCTGCAGTAAGAACCACAATTCTGGAGTCTCATAACTTCTGCCTTAATATATTTCTGAGATCTAATATGTCTCAATCCCTTTGTAGTGGACAGTCCCCAGAGGGGATGGCAGCCTGTTCTTTCCAACAGTTTCTTGCTCCATCTGTTTCAGGGATAAAACTTTGTTGTGAACTTATGGATTTGAGTCCAGCTGTTCCCCGTGTTGTACACACTGAAATTCAGTTGTTGTTAGTTCTTTCTAATTTTTTTTTTGCCTTTAAGAATTATTTTTAAGCACAGATTTAAAAAATTGAGTCAGAAATTCATATAGCAGAGATTGTATGAACAAAGCAACTGTAAAAGCATTTTAATACAATCAGTCATTTTTTTGTTGTGTGGTTTGAAATGTTCTTTTATTCGCAGATGTCACTAGATGTAGAAATAATAAAATGCAGTCTTTGAATCTCAGTACATTTTAGAATTGCTTTGGCATAATCTTTGCCATACCTTATTCATGGAAAGCCTTGTGTTACATGTGGTTCAGGAGCTTGGCTTGCAGCTGTGCAGTTTGTGTTCATTTTGCCCTTATTTATAACATGACCTTGTAATATCACTGTAGGCTTTCATGACTTCAGGGCTTAATTATTGTAATTCCCTTGTCAGTGGATTAGTGATGAGGCTAATCTGCTGCTTGCAGCTTGTTCACACTGTAGCAGTGTACTTACTTGTGGATTTCAACTGCCCTCATCATATTCAGCTTGCATTGTGTTTTTTACATTACTACTTACTACATGGTGTAATGTTTAAATTAGCTTTATGTATAAAAGTCTGAATGGGCATGCCTTGGTTACATTTCAGGATGTTTTGTGTGTGTGTTAATCTAAACTAATTTTCCAGATTTTGCTGCAAGACTTACAAAAGGTTTCAGTCTGCAGATTAAACGGTCTGAATATAGATGTCTGCATGTTGGTGTCTATGTCAAGGGGGTCTTAAACAGTCATTAGAATTGAAAGAGCATAGAGGGTGATCCAGGTGACTAGCCATTTGGTTGCTGAGAAGTAAATGGTTAGTGTTAATCGAGGAGCACTTGGGTATCCTAGAAATCTCATTAGGACTAGTAGATACAATATCATCTTTGAAACACTCAGTCTTTTTGGAATGGCACCTGAAGATCAGGTGCAATATTCTAGAGCTTATTAAATGGCGCTACACCTATGTTAAAAATTGATTCAAGCCTTAAGTGTTTACTTTGAAATAAGACGAATTACTGTCTATACTCCATAACCTGCTCACTAGATCTCTGTTGACTTTAATGAGACTTGGGACACGGTCTCATATGTTAGCATCTTCATTTATGTCCCCTGCTTTGGATCTGAATCTGACCTATGAGGTCTTTCATCCATGGGATTTTTAATAATACCCCAAGCCTTGACTTAAGACTGGCTTGCATGTTTTAGTTAAAATTTTATTAATCTTAAATCCCTGGAATACTGTATTTTTTTTGTTCCATAGCATTAAATTCTTTCAAACCTCAGAATGTTTTTTAAATGTAGCAATTATTTATGGCACTAAAATTCAGCAGTTTTACAGTGATAACTTTGCCTATATTTTGCCTCATGTAACTGAAAATAATGTGTATTGCTCTTCTATGCCTTAAAGAAAAAAAGGCATATTTACATACTATCTATTGTCAATTTAAAGGAAAACTTATATGTACACAGTTACATAAATTGGATGGAGATTGTGCTAAGAGTCACATCTGTTAATTTCTGTTTTGAAGTGTCTCTGTCTGACAAGTTTCTAAGAATAGGTGGTTTGTCAAGCATTTCTCTATTGTTACTAGTTTAGGAAAGCATTTTCTAACTTCAGTATTGGTTTTGTCTGCATAATTTGGCATTAAACTTGCAATTTAAACCTTCAGATACTCTTAGTTCTGTTAGCCCCCCTCTTCCCATAGTCTGTGCAAATAGCTCAATGCATATTGTTTTGAAAATGGCCTTTGAGTTGATGTATGTTTAAAATCTTTGGAAGCTTTTCTGACTAATTAAATATATGAAATCCAGGAGAATATGGTTTTAGGTTTAGTATGCCCACTGTTTGCCACCAAGTTAATGATATTTACCTGATGATAATTTTAGCCTATTGTATTAAAGTAATGAAATAACTTCAAAATGTACATTGTAAAAGACATTCCAATACACACTATAACTGTTGCACAGGTATCTTCAGGAGTAAAGGATTTCCCAGTCCCTACACCTTGCAGTGGTTTAGCCTCAAGGACATGGACAGTGCATGTGGTCAGTGTACCTGAGGGATTTTCCAGAACCACTGGGAGCACGAGGGCATTCCACAATACAAAGCCACCTGAGCTATTAGTCTGCTGCCTCTTCCAACCCAAGTTATACTCCTGCAAGATGGAAGTATAGGAGAAAACTTTTTGTGTTTTCTCAGTGCTTAGATGAAGTGCTGAAACATGGGTTTGGCAAAGAAGGACTTACTGGAGCAGAAGATGGATAAAATGCCTACATCAGTCAAAAATGTTCTTAACAGAACTTCCTGAAAGTAGAGGTTATCTCACTTCTGCTGTTGAGTTTAACTCTACTGTATTTGTCATTTTTATCCCAGGAAAAGGGGAAAAAATTAACTCGTATAGACTGAATATGCTTAACATAACAGAACTTCCTGAAAGTAGAGGTTATCTCACTTCTGCTGTTGAGTTTAACTCTACTGTATTTGTCATTTTTATCCCAGGGAAAGGGGAAAAAAATCAACTCATGTATAGACTGAATATGCTATCCCCCTTACACATTTTAATGTAACTTCATGTAGTCTTTCCTTTAAAATAGCTATTTTGATGAAATTCCCTGCTATTAATGGATAGTAAAGTTACTAAGAAAGTAAATGTTTGTGTAGTTTCTGTGTGGCTCTTCTATGCCTGGTTTTTCTGTTGTAGGCTGGGATAGTGGGAGTGAATACGAGAATGGTTGAGGTTAACGTAATCTATATGAGGTGTAATGCTGAAGTTTGCACATTCTCTTTGAGTTATATTTTGCTGGTTTAAGTATGATAAAGGGTATTTTGTTAAGTTACTTCCTGCAGTAAATAGTAGTGCTTTTCTTTAAGCATGTGCTAGAAATAATGTCAAATGAAAAAATATTTTTGTATCAGATATGATTATATGAAAACACATCCTTCTGAGAAAATGCATCTAGCAGTGGTGGCCTGTGGTGAAAGACTGGAAGAAACGGTTACTATGTTGAGATCAGCCGTTATTTTCAGCATCAGACCTCTCCACTTCCATATTTTTGCTGAGGACCAATTACATGAGCGTTTCAAAGACATAGTAAGTATTCGAAGAATGAATTCAATCAATCTGTGGCACAATTTGGGTAATATATTGCAATTTCTCTACTTGGGTAGTAGTTGTTTGATACAGTGACAGAAATGCAAGGGTCTAGAAATAAAATAAGACATTTGTAATGTTGAATGGAGATTTTTGAGGGTTTTTTCCTGTGGAAGAGTACCAGTTGCTGATATCAAAGTTCCTCCTAGAGATAGACCAAATCTTCCTGATTTGTCACCTTAAATCTGTTAAATACAAACCTATGTTCTGAATACAAACCAGTTATCTGTTATCTTGTGTGAGCTTATTTAAAGTTGGCTTTACAAGAAAAAATTAGAGATCTGTCCTTTTTTTGTCCCTCTGCTTACAGCATGAGTCAGCCTTGAATTGTTGAGACAAACTGAAAGATCAGTTTTTGAAAATGGTAGATATGGTTATGTCTGATTTTAGTAAATTCTAGTTAATGAATATAACATTATGACTGTAGTAACAGTTTTAGAAGTGGACTAGGATATATGGAAGGTTTTATTTTTGTGCTTAAAATGTCATATTAACTGTGACATGAATATGTTATACATGCTTATGTGTATATGCTAATGTTATGCAAGCAGTAACTTGCAAAAGTGGAGTAAGTTATTTTAAATTTAGAAAGACTTCCTGTTATTTCTCCTGTGGAAACTAGTCGAGGGGAGGAGTTTTATTTAATGTACTTACTTTTTGTAAATGCTAATTTATTTTACGTCCTCTTCCTTTTGCATATGATGTGATATGATGTGTTTTCTTCATAGTGGCCTGCAGGTGCCCTTTTTTTTCCGATTATTTTGATTAACTGACAGATTTTTGTAGTTCAAGAAGCATTTCTGTTATGAAAAAGAGATGTTGTAGTTGTGTTCAATTATGACTTTGAATGGGGGATTGATTTATTTTTTTTAATAGAATTGAACTGAAGTAATTTCTGTGATTTCTTCTTTTCATATAGCTTGACGAATTCCCCTATGAAGGAAAAGTTAATTACACGTTATATCCAATAACATTTCCAACTGAGAGTGCAGCAGAATGGAAGAAATTGTTTAAACCATGTGCTTCACAAAGGCTATTTTTGCCAGTAAGTTACTCTGTAATAGGACAATGAAGTCTGTTTATGAAGGATCAAGCTGTCCTTGTTAATCTGATATCTGCTTGGTTTAAAATGAAGGACTACTACTACTCCTGAAAGTTACTTTTATGACATCCTAAAAAATCCTGTGAATTTAACCACCTTCTGTGGCACTAGTTACCCTATGGAATAAAAGTTCTTTTCTCACTTGCTGCATTATGGCACAGTATCCTCAGAGAGAGGTATAGGTCATGTCATCCTCTCAGAGGTAAGAAGGATTTATCACGCCTCATCTGCTCATTTGTTTGAAAAGTTTCCTGCACACATGGGTCTGAGAAGTGTTAGAGAAAATGAAACAAGAAATGGGCTATTGTTGCCAGTGTTTTGTGCAGCCTTTTTTTATTTTGCTCGTCTAAGACACTTCAGAAATCATTCTTCAGGTTTGATGAATTAGAGCAGTAGCAGCTGTCTCCCAAACACTGTCTCTTCTGGGGCTTTTACATCTCTCCCTTTTTTGGTTATCTGCATGGGAAAGCAAGGGAACGGGAGCAAGATAGGAGCTCCTGTTAGAGTAATGTTTCACCTGGCCTGCAAACCTACTCCTGAGGAGCCCTGGCATATAAAATGTAGACTGAGTGCCTTTGCGTTACTATTCTGTATAAAACCTCTGTTTCCTTTACAAAAATTCTTTAAAATGAGAGGAGTGATGGCAAATTCATTGACTGCAAACTGTCAGCCTAAAATGAGTTTATTTGCGTATGGCAAAAATGTGTTAAACTTTATTGTGTAATGGCAACAACTTCTGTTTTATGAAGAGAAGTTCAATAAAACTAAAAAGTTTGGTTTTAAATTTCTTTCTCTCACAGTTAATCCTCAAAAATGTGGATTCACTACTGTATGTTGATACCGACATCCTGTTTTTGAGGCCTGTTGATGATATTTGGTCTTTTCTGGGAAAGTTCAACTCTACACAAATCGCTGCAATGGCACCAGAACACGAAGAGCCTCGTATTGGGTGGTATAATCGCTTTGCTAGACATCCCTATTATGGAGTAACTGGAATTAATTCTGGAGTCATGTTAATGAATATGACACGTATTAGAAGAAAATATTTCAAGGTATGTGTGTTGGCTTTATTGCATTTTCTGTGGACTGAAGTATTTTAATTCTAATCCTGTTTCAAATTCATGTGTATTTTTCAAAATCTTTTTCCTGTAATTGTAATAATCTTCTCAAAGTACGCTGTTTAAAATAGAATATAACTATTTTTAAATGTCATTCACTGTAAGATTTGGAGTTCTCGAATGTCAAGTGTGCTTGATTGTTTTAATTTTTATTAGTTCTGAGAGATCCTTGACTTGGTAGAATTTGCTCTAAATTACATTTGCCAGTAGATATGCCAGCATTTTTAATTCAGTGTAGCGATCCCAGAAAAAAAGTTAAAATAAACTTGTACTATGTGTAGTTGTATGACCAGGAGGTGGTGCTAAAACATTTAATAAGGTGTTTAAAACGAAGGTTTCCAAATTTTGATCTTTTACATTGTAACCAGGTGGTTATCACCCTAAGTATCTTTTTATTTACTATGAAGTCATAGTTTTGTAGACAATTTAGTTCATCATGATAGTATTTACTACTACATGCATGAAAGCAGTGCATGCAGCAGTAGAAATGGACGTTGCTTCTTAAATGGGAAGTTTTTTTCTTACATACTTGAAACACAAGGACAAAAACAGTGCTATGTGATTATGCTTAGGGGAACAGTGCATCTCTGCTTAAGAGAAGTTTGATTAGGGAAAAATAGTCATGCAGTCAAAAACTTTTGGAAGTGCATCCGTAAGAGGGACAATATAAACTTCCAATAGACATTACTTCTCCCCTGTTTTCAATTTAATAAACAGCTTTCATCTTCAAAATCTTGCTATGTATTGTTGCTAGGAAAATTCAGAGAATTTAAGAAAAATGGGGAATGAATTATCTCAGTTGCAGTTAAAGTAGAAAGCTGTAGTATATAGCTGTATTTTCTCCAAGAAGAAAACTTCTCTGTATATGTCATCAGTGAAATCTTGCATTGTCTACTCTATTTGTTTGTTTTACTGTTCATAGCATATGGAGAAATGAAAATACCGAAAAGTATAATGAGAAAAACATGGCACTGAAAACTGCGTGTATCTTAACCTCTGACAATGCAGTTCTGCGTAGTGAGTTATTGTAGTGTTTACCACACTAAAAAAAAAAGTTGGTCTTTTATTCATACTGTACCAAAATTCTAGTTGGGCTTCTCAGTACAGCTTAGATTATCAATTCATTGGAAACTTGATGTGTCTTTACTAAAATTTGGGTTAAAATTTTCAAAAGTATGCATATTATGTAGGCTAATAAAATTGTCAATAAAATTAACTATTGTTTTCTAGAGAATAATATGAAGTCCTTTCTCCTTAACACCTAAAACTGGTGTTTTCTTCAAATTTAGGTTTATATATACAGATTTATGTAGGTGAAATAATTAATGAGTATTTTGAAATTCAAAATGGAACATTGCCACTTTCCCTTGGCTCTAGAGGACTGGAATATTTTCCAAGTCCTAAAAATATCTGCTACATATTCCTGGTATTGCCATGTGTATTTATTATGCAATGAAACATGTCAGACTGTTCAATGAAAACCAGCCTTGGAGGAAGTTAATTTTTTATAATTGCTCTTTATTACAGGAGTGAATATCTGATTTATAAGACCTCACAGTAAGGCAAGGCATACATCCGTATGCTTTTCTCATGATCTTACTGGCAAACTTTGGTATACCTAACATGATGGACAGTTTCTGGCTAAGTGGGCCACTGAACTTCTTTCTGTAGTGAGGAAGATAGTGTGTCATAACTCTTATGGGGAATCAGAACAAAAACAATTCTTGAATTGTTCTGAAAACATTCATCTTAATGCTCAGATTGTTCAGTATGTGCTGTACTAAAAACAAGTCTGCTTGATGAGTTGCAGGCTAAGCAATCATACAATTAAGGGAAAGGAACTGAGACTGGAGTTAGCTACCCAGTGCTACTACACTAAATATTCAGAATTATGAAACAGCACTTGAGAAAGGGAGGCAGGAACAAAGCAAAGCTTCCTAATAGCAAAGCACATGATTCAAAGCCCTTTTTGATGAATTTAGTTAACAAAAATAATAAAAAAGACAATTAACTCATTCCCATGCTCAGTTGTTTTAAATGTTAGAAATACATCATTTTCTGCTCATAATAGTTAGTCATAGTTCTTTGGCATCCTTTCTAGACCATTACTGTCACTTCAAACTTAGACTTCTGCTTCCATGTGTGATGCATATGTACTTCTGTTCCTTGCTTTCATATGTCTTCTGAACCTCATATTTGTCCAGGAGTGCTTTTGTGTGCGCTGTGACTGTTCCTCAAACATTTAGGATTAGTGGTGCACCTAAAGAAATATTCTTTCACTCTTGCTTGATTGTAAAAAGTAAAATAGGCTCAGAATTGCCTCTGACAGGAGATTACCTCATGATTTCTAAACCATACTGCTACCTTAGTCCTTTTACTTTTTGGAAAGTGTCCTGTAGTATCAGGTTTGTGGTAGCATTTTCAGTCCAGCCAGAACAGTTTGGGGATGTCTAATCAAGAGACCTACTAGGTTACCTGAAATTTAGGAGTGATAGTGCTTGATCATTCTCCTCCTCTATCATAGTGAGATAGTGCAGCCTGGGTAATGACTAAGGAGGAAATCAGTTGTTATACAATATTGATTATTGAGAGCTTTAGAGAGCACTCAGCAGGGGAGCCATTTAGTTTATTCTCCCTTAGTACCTAGCGTGTGGTCCCACAAGCTTGCAGAGTGTAACAGGGCCCCAAAAGTGCACAAGCTTTATTACAAAAACTCTACTGTTCATGGAGACTCACAGAGACTGTTTTCTTCTTCAGGTTCCTTGAATGGCTTAATAAAAGGAGGATTGGTCATTAGGAAATATTGCAACCTCACAGCAAAACTTTGAAAAAGATTTAGTGTAGTTGAGTCTATACACAGTAGCAAAGGAGCTACTAATCTCAACCCTTTGGAAGAGAGAGGGTAGGTGTAGGGTCTGTCCTAAATTCAGGGGTAGGGGCTAATACCCCTTGCCAACAACACTGCAGATGCTTTTGGACCTTACAGGTAACTGTTCCATGTTGTGTCCTGTGAACTATTCCAGTCAAATACAGTAGAACTAGAAAATGCTTCATTGTTTTATAGGAATGTCTGAATTTGTTTATATTCATTCAGGAGGCTCAACAAATTCTGGGAATTTTTGTATCTTTTAAAAGCTGTCTCTAGGTCTTTTTTATATGACACTGTAGTGGCTAGAGCATTTATCTAAACAGTGGAAGTCTTGAATCAGGATATTTCTCTAATGCTGTGGATTTAAAACTGTGGGTTCTTTGTCTGTTGTAGTTTTTTCAGCCCAAAATTACAGACTGAGCTGCTTGAGGCCTCTGAGCATCTTTCTTCTTTGTCACATTGATTTATAAAAGTCAGGAGGAGCCAGAAGATGGATAAATAAAAAGTAGAATCAGAGACTTCAGCTAAAGGTTACAGTGTTTGTCTAGGTAGCAATAAACCTGTAGTTCCATGTATTGCTCCAGCATTAAATCGTCTTTTATCCACTTTCTTATTAAAGCCTCAATCTTCTTAGGACTGTCAGGTTTAGTCATTTTAGACAAGTATCCAGTGCATAACTGGGCATGAGACTAGAATCCATAATGGAGCTTCTGATGGTTAGTGCCTGCATGTTGTCTTTGCTAAGGAGCAGTTATAAAATGGGAATGTAAAACACGCAAGAGTATTTAGGATATGGAAGAGAGAGTAGTAGGTAACTTCTTTTGTATTTGTACACATATAGATGTAGTTATTTTTTTAAACTGGGAGAGATGTAGCAAATACCACAGATATGGTGGTATTTGTTCTTAGAAAGTTCTTAGAAAATGAAACAAGCCCCCAACAAATTAAGTCCAAATAGAGTGTGCAAAGTAGAGGTTCATGGGTATGCTTTAGGAAAAAAATAAATAATCAGAGAGTTTCTATGACTTAAGCCATTATAAACTCTTTTTTTACCATTCAGATGTGCTTAGGGCTGTTGTTCCAAGAAAGAACTAATTGCTTCTAAAAGCAAGATTCCTGTCTCTTACCACCTTTTCCCTGCTTTTCTCATTTACTTTGTCTTAGCCTCTGGTGTCTGTTGGTCCTTTCTCTGATTCAATTAAATTTGGTAACAGTAGAAAAAAAGATATCCTTCTTCTGGGTTATGGAAGTAAATCAGCTTGCAAAAAGATTCAATAAGTGTTAGTACTACGCTGCTAGTGCAAAAGCAGGATAGAGTTATGTAACCAGAAGGAAGAGGGCTGGCTCTAAGTTGGTTAACTGTTTGTGGGACACAGCTGCAACTGGTTTAGATATTGCTCTATGATTTGAGAATTTTTCCTCAGTTTTATATTTTCTTACTAGAATTAAGAAAAAGGTAATACAAGGCTAAATGTGACAGCTCTTTTAAGTCTGACTTTAGCCTTGGTCAGGCAGAAGTTTTCTGGTACCCAAATGGGTAATGACCAAACTATTTAAAGCACAGCATCTAAAAAAAAACCAAACAAAAAACTCCAAAATGTAGGAAAACATCTTGATGGTCTCTATTTATATTTTTTCTTGCACATTTTCTTCTGCTCAAATAAAACTAGAGTTTTGAGAGTTCATAAGAACCTGTCTATATCACTTTGACACTGTCTCCCACAGCATACTCCTGGAAAAGCTGGCAGCCCACAGCTTGGACAGGGGCACCCTGTGCTGGGTTAGGAACTGGCTGGAGGGCCGAGCCCAGAGAGTGGTGGGGAACGGTGCTGCATCCAGTTGGCGGCCGGTCACTGGTGGTGTCCCCCAGGGATCAGTGTAGGGCCCAGTTCTGTTTAATATCTTTACTGATGATTTAGATGAGGGGATTGAGTCCATCATCAGCAAATTTGCAGATGACACTAAGCTAGGGGGGAAGTGTCGATCAGCTGGAAGACAGGAGGGCTCTGCAGAGGGACCTGGACAAGCTGGAGAGTTGGGCTGATTCCAGCAGAGTGAGGTTCAACAAGGCCAAGTGCCGGGTCCTGCACTTTGGCCACAACAACCCCCTGCAGCGCTACAGGCTGGGGACAGAGTGGCTGGAGAGCAGCCAGGCAGAAAGGGACCTGGGAGTTTGGATTGACAGGAAGCTGAACATGAGCCAGCAGTGTGCCCAGGTGACCAAGAAGGCCAATGGCATCCTGGCCTGGATCAGGAAGAGTGTGGCCAGCAGGACCGGGGAAGTGATTCTTCCCCTGTACTCAGCGCTGGTGAGGCCACACCTGGAGTGCTGTGTCCAGTTCTGGGCCCCTCAGTTCAGGAAGGATATTGAGGTGCTGGAGCAGGTCCAGAGAAGAGCAACAAGGCTGGTGAAGGGACTCAAGCACAAGTCCTATGAGGAGAGGCTGAAGGAGCTGGGGCTGTTCAGCCTGGAGAAGAGGAGGCTCAGGGGAGACCTCCTCACTCTCTACAACTCTCTGAAAGGAGGTTGTAGCCAGATGGGGGTTGGTCTCTTCTCCCAGGCAGCTATCAGCAAGACAAGAGGGCCTGGTCTTAAACAGTGCCAGGGGAGGTTTAGGTTAGATATTAGGAAGAAATTCTTTACAGAGAGGGTGGTCAGACACTGGAATGGGCTGCCCAGGGAAGTGGTGGATTCTCCCTCTCTGGAGGTTTTTAAGATGAGACTGGATGTGGCACTTAGTGCCATGGTCTAGCAACCATGGTGGTAGTGGACCAAGGGTTGGACTTGATGATCTCAGAGGTCCCTTCCAACCCGGCTGATTCTATGATGCTATGATGGCATCACAGAAATGCCCACTACCGTTGTGTGTTTTTTTCCTAAATCTCTTTAACATTCATTGCTTGTTGTTGAATATTGGAAAGAAGGCTTATGTTCTGAAAATCCTTAAATTATCATAGAATTGTTTCTGAAATTTACTTGACAAACTTCTGAAAAGCAGTTCTATCAGCATTCTACTTCTCAAGCTGTTTAACCTCACCACAAGTTACAATAGAGTGTTTTAAAGAAGGAGGACGTATAACTTCTAGTAGTTTCTCTTGCTCTGTGACTCCTATGCTGATGTCATTATACATCACTGTTAATAAATTAATGTTTAGTCCTTTTTATTTATGCAAGGTTATTGAAATATTACAGTTTCCAGTACTTAAATCTGACTGCATTATTTGTCAGTAGTAATGTAGTAGTGTTGTTTCTAGATGTCTGGCTATGTGATATATGCTGTTTCCTGCTTTGTGTCTTCTTGGGATATACTGCTATTAAAACTCTACAAGTGAAATGAAAATTATATTAAATAATGACTTTAATAACTTAAAGTTATATTTCGGTCAATATTCTATGGATGGCAAAGTTCAGGTGAGGGAATTATCTTTATGCACTGTGATTCAGTCCAATTTATTTGCTTTTTGGAAGATTTTAGCTTGGTGTTAAGCCTGTGTTTTATTTTGTTTAATCACATTTCACTGAGTCTAATGATAATTCTTACTAGAGAAGAATTCTCTTATGCATTTCTTATGCCTGCTCTCATTGAATACTTGCAGGCAATCATAATCATAAATTTTTTAGGACAGAAGGGACTGTAATATTCTGTTTGGTTTCTTACACAATATAAGCTATAGATTTTTTTTTTTTTAGTAATTCTTGTCTGAAATCTGATAGTATTTCGTGTTTTAGTCTTCAGTTCTAAAAACCCTTCATATTCGATGGCTGAAATGATTTGAGGAAAGAATAAAAACTGAACTGCTAATTTGTGCACTTTGTAGTTTGTCAGTGTAAAGCTCAGAGAAGAAAGTCTTTGATACTGTAATTCAAAAACTGAGTCTTCTGCTCCTAGTAATCTGTCTCTTAATATGATATTCCTGTATGCAAATCTCAAACTATACTGGAGTTCTAATTTAGTATTTTTTTTGGCAACCTGTTAAAAAGAAGGAAGGGTACAATTCTGTACTTGTTAGGAATTTTCTCTGGAACTTTTTATTATTCCATTTCACTCTCACAACTGAAGTACAAGGTAGAGAGTGAGCAACCTTGTTCCTTTTCTGTTCTAGTTGACCTTAAATATAGTGTAAAGATAAGAAATTACCTTTGGAATATGTAACCAGTTAAACTGCAGATTTGGTAATATGGCCAAAAGAGCAAACGGTAAACCAGTTTACTCCAAGTAGCACCCTCGTAACCAGAACCTTAGAAGAAGAACTCCTTCTTTCAATTTGAAGCGATTCTGCTAAATCAAGAAATTTGGTATTTAGTAACAGCTGTTGGTTTAATATCTTACTGACTTTTACTAGTGAAAAGTCATGCCTTTGCTGTGGAAGTTCAAGTTTAGTAACTAAAAAAAATTAGTTCAACTGGATGAAAATTCTTTTGAAAACCTTTGATGGATCTTTGTGTTTTTGTACACTATGTTGTAGCCTGTATTTGTGGTCTGTATGTTTGGAACTGTTTAAGAATTAATTTTGTATTGAACTGGTTTGAATTTTTGAAGTTAACATTAGAACCTGTGTATATTTATCACTCTGTGATAAAGAAAGTGCATGAAGTGTGGATATTTAAATACTCCCCATCTACTTGCTGCATCACTTCATTAAGTTTTGGTGTTAGATCCTACTGCTGCGTAAAAAAACCTTGCCATTTCTTAGAACTCTTGGCTTAAGATGTTTGAAGAAAATCTTGAAGACAAAAATCTAATGTAACAGAAGTAGGAAATGCATCAAATTTTCCTTCTAAGTTAATAATTGAGAAATAAAGCATATTGGAAGTGTCCATAACTATTTTCCTTAGATGGGTTTGTTGGTTTAAAAGGAAGAAATCATCTATACATTTGAGTTGTAACTTTGAAATGCAAATTACTGCAATTGTGTAAGGCATTTCCTTACATACTGTAGGTATAATTTTCTTGAATGTGTGTTGTTTTGCCTTTTGCTTCATAGAATGATATGACACCAGTCCGGTTACAGTGGGGAGAAATTCTTATGCCACTACTGAAAAAATACAAGTTGAACATAACATGGGGTGATCAGGATCTATTGAACATTATGTTTTTTCACAATCCAGGTAAATCCACATTGATTTTAAGTCTAACAGTAGAAAGCTGATCTTTTCCATGATGTTTAAAAATCTAGGAAAATACTCTTTTAGCAGACTTTTCTGTGAAAGCATTCAAGGGACTATGTGCTCCTTTTGTTCTCTGAAAGTATTTACTTCTGGAGTTTATGTTGAGATACAACACTGGAGCTTGTTAGAGTGCAATGAACTGTTAGATTTCAAAACAACTGTAGAGAAATCTATGAAGCAGCCTTAAGAAAAAAAAGAGATTGGTATATTTCCTGAGACAATTTTGATACTTAATCCAGAGCTCTCATTTTTCCACACAGAAAGTCTTTATGTCTTTCCTTGCCAATGGAATTATCGACCTGACCACTGCATCTATGGAAGCAATTGTAAGGCAGCTGAAGAAGAAGGTATATTTATTCTTCATGGAAACAGAGGTGTGTACCACGATGATAAACAACCAACTTTTAGGGCTGTCTATGAAGCAATAAAAAATGTAAGTATTTTCAGCATTGTACTTATTATTTTTTAAAGTATTTTTATCTGTAGTGCTGCATGTATTTTGTTTGATACTCACCTTAATTGCAACAAAGTAATGTTTTTCTCTTTTAAGCAACTTTGTTTCATCGGTTTCTTCTTTATTATTTGGATGAAGTTCCAGTATATTCCTGTTGTGATGAGCATCTTTGGAAACATAGTGCAGACTATGTTTAAGTTAGGATTCTAAAGCATTGCCCATAGTCGTCAATGCTTATTTAAAAGGCTGTATTCTCATTCATTTAATGAATCGTCTGGTAAACTTCTTACATGAGCATTTGGAGATCATAGAATATCTGAACTGGAAGGGACCCACAAGGATCACTGAAGTCCAACTCCTGGCTCTGCGTAGGATCATTCCCAAGAGTCACACCATGTGCCTGAGAGCACTGTCCAAATGCTTCTTGAACTCATACAGGCTTGGTGCTGTGACCACTTCCCTGGGGAGCCTGTTCCAGTGCCCAACCCCTCTCTGGGTGAAGAACCTTTTCCTAATACTCAACCCAAACCTTTCCTGATACAACTTCAGGCCATTCCCTCGAGTCCTGTCCCTGGTCACTACAGAGAAGAGATCAGTGTCTGCTCCCCCTCTTCCTCTTGTGAGGAACATGTAGACCGCGATGAGGTCTCTCCCCAACCTCCTTTTCTCCAGGCTGAACAAGCCATCACCAGAAGCTTTATTTTTCTGGATATTTTAAAATGCAGGAAAAACCTCATATTCCCAAAGTTTCTAAGTATTTATTGCAACATTTTAATACTTATGTCTAGATTTGGATTGGAAAAAACTTTTTATATACCGTGTTTGACCTTTTCTAGAGATTCAGTGTATTAATATATTGTTGTTCCTCTAAATACTAAGCACAGTGACGTCTTTTCATTCTGCAAATAAGTTGTCTAATAAACTATTTATCGCTGCATCAGTATACTCACTGAAGAGCCATAAAATTTAGCACTGATGCACGTTTTAATGTAGCAGGCTATTGTGTGTGTATAACCTACAAAAATCAATAGTATATTTTAATGTTGCTTTATTACATGTTGTCATATAGATATAAAAACGAAGAAAAGTACTTCTGGGGGTCTGAGAATACATTGCAGGGAAAGTGATTGTGTTTCCATAAAAATATGTTTTCTTTGTTTCCTTTGAGTATTGTCAAAAACAGAAGAAAAAATTATTTCCTGTTATATATGATCCCATTTGGTATATGAACGTGTCAGAGAAAGTATGTAAAACACTGCTGATTCAATGGTAATACGATGAACAAAATTATGTTACTTCAATGTGCTGTTTTAACTTATCATTTGTTTATAAAAATATAGCACTGTTGAATTAATGACTGCTTTATTTCATGCCTATGTTAAACATAGTATGTGTTTGACCATCATTCAGTTTAATGAAACTTCAGATCTATCACTTTTCATACTGCTTTCGTTATAATTTGGTAAGAATTATGTTACTTAAAGGTTATATGCCATTTGAGAAAGTTACCATAGAACCAGAAAAATAACCGGAAATCATTTTAGATCTGTAAATTTTTAATTTGAAAGGTAATTTTAAATTTCTTCCTAGACTATCTGAATATGTTCATTTGCTTACATTTAAAAATAATAAAGTCTTCCATGTTATGCTTATTGAAAGCACTAGAGAATATTTCTATACTTTGGAGGTGTTTTGCAATTATTGCATTCAGAAGCACTCTGAATGCTTGAAAACATTTAATAAACCTACAGAAAGCAAATACGATGCTCAGAAACATTTTTATAAAATTCTAATCCTCTGAACAATGACAATCTTCCGTATAGACCTTAAATTTTCTTTTCTTAACCTCTTTACAGTATTCATTTGGAGATGATCTGGTTCACTCACTGCTGCAGCCCCTAGAACTGGAATTACAGAAAACCATGCATACATACTGTGGAAGAGTTTACAAAGTATTCATAAAACAACTAACAAAAAGCATAAAAGACTTGTATGCCAGAAGATCAAAGGGAAGGTGACTTTTGACTCCTAGCTGTTATATCAAGAGACTGAAGTAATATACTGGTCAAAAGATGCAAGAATTTTAATACAGCTTGAATGGGCTCTTAATGTGCCCAGCCAGAAGTTTACTAGCATACATAAAAATGAAGAAAATATTCATGTAATGAAGAACAGGAACTTTTTTCTGCAGAGGTGACTTTTTGCTCTTTTGAAGTTTAATCACTGCTAATGTTTATCTTGGTTCTGATGATTTGCGTGTTACTGGCTTCTATGGTCAGTACTTTTAGTCTGACCGTAATTCAGTTATCTAATGATCAAACAAACAAGGAAGAAATGAAGATGGCTCTGTTTGAGAGTGTACCTCATATATTGTCTAAAATTATGTTAAAACTGTGAATGTAGCAATAACTGAGTCAGCAGCACTAATCTCACTTTAAAGGTGTGAGCCTTTATGTAAACAAAGTTGTTTACAAGTGCAGAAAATACTCTGTTTTCAACAAAATGGGTTGTAATTATCGACAATCTGTATGTGCCTTTACATGTTCATCTCTTACATGTTGAAGTACTGTTTTGACAATCTTGTTTATCTCAGATGTGAACTGCACGATATAAATAGGATTTTCTGAGAAGGTGATAACTAGTATGTGATACTAGTTTTCTCCATTGGTAAATACGGAGACTTTATATTAAAAAGCATTTGTTTGAACATTGTAGAGCCATTAGCTCTAAAAGGCAGAGCAGAGTTGAGGGGGTTTTAAGTAAAAATTCATTTTGAAGTTACTTGTCTTATGATACTTTTTAAAAAATTCATGGTTTTGCAGCTTTAATAGGGCATTTGGGAAGCCAAGAAAAACCCAACAGTGGAAATCTGTTGCTGTTGTATTTCCATACTAGGAATTATTACCTGATGATTGTTATAGAGTATGTAGGACCTAAAAGTGAAGAGCTGTAGTAAGAGTTCTGATGCTTCATCAGACTGGGTAGTAGATAAGTTTCTTAGAGAATATATCCTGTTACCATATATTTTTAAATAACATGGCTTTAAAATAGCTTTGGGGCAGACTCTCAATGCAATAAATACATTACTGTCAATAGGGTGATAGTGATTTGCAACAGGTAAGGATTAGGCTTTCTTCAACTGTCTTAGTGAAAAAAGAAGTACTGTTTATGCAATACAAACTTTTTTCCCAGAGAAAATGATGAAGAAAAAGGCAGAACTCTAGTGTTACAGTAAAATATTTAAGCTTACATGGTATAAAATGTATTTGTAAAGTGTATTTAAACTTAGATAACCTGTCTAAGTGAGATGAAGTCTTCATAAAGTGAGGTTTTGGATTCCAGAAAAGTTCCTGTGTGTTGAACATGGAGGATCCACTCACTGACTTGCACCTTCATCCCAACCCTATTTTAGAAGCTTAATTTTTGTGACTGTTTCCATGTCAAAAGTAGGATGCCTCTGATTTCCAGATTCATGTGAGTTGAGCAAATGCTTTAGCAGTACAAAAATGCACTACACTGTAAGCAGAGTTTATATTCTGTTTCTAATCTCCCTGCGGGCTCAGGGCGTAAATTTCTGGGATGAAAATTAGGAAGCAGTCTGCCTTGCATGTAGATCTCTTTTCCTTGCTGTGTAACCTTTTGAAGACTGAAAATGGAGAAATCTGTGTGAAGGTGAATACTGTGACTGACTGATTTTACAGTATACAGTGCATTATTTTTTTACATAAATACTGATTTTTATATCAATTCGTCTTCAGTTTTCTTTTTTACTTCTACTGTGTGCTTGTATTTAAAAAAAAATCTTTGAGTTGTTTTTTTATTTGTCTTTGCAGACATATATGCTGCATTATTTGGCTCTCTTTTTTGAGTGAAAATTACAATGAAACACTGCCTATTTACTCTCATTTATGACTGTGATGGTATTTGTGACAGATTAAATTGGGTGAAACTAAGGGGTAAGCTACTTCTTTAACTTATCTGTAGGAAAACACTAGACTTCCAGTTTCCTCTACCTGGTTTATAAAGGTGTCTCCAAATGCATAGACATAGATATTTTCACTTCTTAGAAGTCTTGAGTTTTTTTTCATTGTCTGTTTTCTGTTTCAAATTTAAAGATTTTTAACTATCGAACAGGTTTAACAATATCAATTTACTGATAGTATGATTTTTTTTTTTACTTGATTAAGTGGAATGCTCATGTATAATTTAAATGAATTTGTAGGCTCTTTGTCCCATTTTGTCCTAATAAATTACCAATTTTGAGTAGTTATTTTTTAACATTCTCTCCTGTGGTATCTAAGGTGATTATGATAATTATCATAGCTTCCCTGCCCACTTCACTACTTTGTGAATGAATGGTATTTGGAACTGCTCCAGTAATTTTGTGTGTTAAAATAAGTTGCAGAGAACTATAATGTGAATGTAAGACTTTTATTTTATTAGAGGAAGTGGATTCTTCTGTAAGAGGGTAGCAGGGAGGATGCTGAAACTGAAACCATACACCGTTGAAAGCTCAACAAGAACAATATTTATTACCAAGAGGTAATAAAACAACAAAACAAGAACCCGAGAGAGAGGAAGGAGGAGGAAAATAAGCCCTCAGTACGACCCCCCACTCACTCAGGTGTTGCGTACGAAGCTTCTCTTACCAACCCCAGAATGCCCATAGCAGCAGCTGCATTCTTGGAGTGTCGGCAGGCTCACAAGATGGTGGCCATCCCCGCAAAAGGCAACATGGTCCTTCAGTGTGAAGCTTGAGTTCCACTCCCAGCACAAGCGATCTGCTTTTTATACAATTAAGTGGTGATGTCTACCTGGGCAGGTGTGGTCAGCACCGCCCAGCTAGAGGCCTTTGGTCCCTCCCCCCGTTATCCAGGTGGCATCTCTTCTGCACATGCGTGGGTACCTTGGAATTTCCCTGTGCCTGCGTGCTACACCTCGGGGGGTCTTTCCTAAATGAAAATGCGGCTTACTTCATCCTCCTCCTCTTCACTTTCTCCGTCAAATGCCCTTGAAGGGCCATCAGCCAATAGTGAGGTACCAATTAATTATAGTTTATACAAAATACTTCCTTCAAAGACAAAGTTCCCATTTATCAGTGCTTGTTTTCTCATAACTTGGCAGGAAAAGAATAGACCCACAGATGACTGGGCCAAACACAGACCAAAGTAGCAGCATATAATTAAGCATGAATACAAAGAGACAGTAGAAGTATGAAGTAATGAGAAGATACTTCTCATCACCATGGATCTTTGAACAGATCTTAGATCTGTCTTGTGGGGCTGTTGCTGTCAATCTGAGCATTTTTCTGTGGACAGACACTCAGAAGTGATGTCATAACTTGCACTGTTCAAAAGGAACCTTAAGTATTTTTATGATCTATATCTAATCTCTTTGAATATCTTCTGTTTCTTTTTTTGGAAGTTTGGTTCCGTCCAGCTACATTTTTCTGCATATTTGAGAAAAATAACTGAAATTCCCACAGAGTTTTGCACAAATAACAGCCAAGTTATTGCTCAAGTTGCCCAAGTGGGCAAAGCATGAACCCAGCAAGTAAAAAATTAAAAAATTAACCATGAGTGTGTATGCTTTAGGTTCCCTTAGAAAAAAGAAGAATGTTTTTTGATCTAAGTTTAACTGTACAGAGAAATACAACTTGCTTTCTGTATTTAACTGCCAAATCTTAAATAATGCAGGATAATTTTCTGTAGAAAGGCAGGTTGCCTCACAGTTGCTTTGTAGTCCTAGTAGTCTACTCGAAATTATTACTCAGGTTTAAAAACAGAAGATGTTTGCAGAGGTAATAGCAAATTTTTCACTCTAGGAAGTGAGGAGAAAATCTCTTTTTAAGGTAGTTCTCAAAATCTCTCCCTTCTAACCATTTAGTGGAGCTATGTAAGAACAGCTTGTCCTCCAAGGTTATAATGAAATTTAAGATTTGTAGTTCTCCAATGCCTTTTTACGCCTTTGTGGGCCTCTTAAAATTCTACGTTTCTTGAAGGAATATGAAGTAAGTGGAAATTCTTAAGTTGAAGTTCAATTGTCTCTTCAGTTTTGCGGGTGTTTTATGTACAGCTGCAGTCAATTCTTTAGAGTCCTTGTTTAAACTTATGAATGTGCATCTTCCTGTATATTTGCTGGCAGATTTCTGCAGCGCTTCTTTCTGCTCTTCTCCCCCTTTTCCCTGCACTGCTTTTAAAAGATAAGCACAAAGCTCTTCTTTCTCTTGAATGCTTATAAAAATTACAGGAGGTATTACTACCGGTCTCTTTGCAGAAACCTGTAATTAAAGAAGGACCTGTATTCCTACTGTGGTTGGGTTTTAGTTTTTCTTTTTCTTCAGATTGCTATTTGGTGATGTTTGGATAAGAGGAATTTCTGAGCATTTAGAAAAGTCATTATGTTCCTTGAGGAATCATCTGGTAGTTTCTTCCCTGAATCGGTATCTCTGTTTTTTCTTATGCTAGATGCATGACTGCAGTCTGCCTACTTATCTATATGATTCCAAGTTCCTTTAATCAAAGCAGTGACTGTCAGTTCTTCTAAATCTATATTTTAAATGCCTATCCCATACCTGGGTGCCACCTTAGTTGCACAAACCTAGTCTGTTTCCACTTAGAGATGACTTGGGTTGGAAAAACCTTAAGCCTCATCTAATTCCAACACCTCCCACTAGACCTGGTTGTTCAAAGCCCCATCCAACCTGGCCTTGAACATTGCCAGGGATGAGGCATCCACAACTGCTCTGGGCAAACTGTTCCAGGGCCTCACCACCCTCATAGTAAAGAATTTTTATCTGGTATCTAATCTAAATCTTTCCTATTCCAGTTTAAAACCATTTCCTCCTTGTCCTGTCACTACATGCCTTTTTACAAAGTCCCTCTCCAGCTCTCTTATAGCCTCTCTTCAGGTACTGGAAGGCTGCTCTAAGGTGTCCATATTTGATTCAAGTTTCTTGTTTTAGTTTCCAGCTGTACCCATAGGAAAAAAATAGTGAGATACCAAGGAATGCAGAATTTTTAACAACAGAAACCAGAGAACTACAGATTTCTGAAATATAATTAGCAATTTTAAAATAGCGTTCTATCTTTGAATCTAATTTCCAGTTTGGTAGATGTAAGGGTTGCATCTTGGTTCCATCAAATATTTGACTTTTCCTGTGTTAACCCCTTATGTGGAAGGATGGGCAGATAACTCCTAAAAGAATGATTCCTTGTTTACTGTGAATTTCAAGGAAAGGAACTGTAAGTTATCACTGTAGATTTTTAGTATCACCCTATCTAAACTCTTTGAAACTAGTAATAACTGCCCAGTTGCTTCTATATGGTGGTACTGGTTCTGCTTGTTTTCTGTTTCCCCATGCTAAAAGGGGAGGGGAAATGACGCGGTTATTTGGTTCTCCTTGTTAGTTCCTGGGCTGCTGTCTTTAGAATTCCACATGACACTTAAAAGCCAACAACCAAAAACCAACTTTCTGAGTCAAAGCTGGAGGAGAATAGCACATTAACACCATCATTTAGGAATGTTTTCACTGATCATGGGCCTTACTCATAGATTAGATGACAGTACAGTTTCCTTGCGCTATTTTATCAGAACAGATCTGCAAAAGCAGGACTTCTCAGGTTTGATATAGTTTGTTGCTGTTTTAAGAGTGCCAAACTAGTAAAAGAAAGGCGTATTATATTCCCAAAGGAAGTCCATTAGAAGCCTTTAAGCATATAATCTAAGACTTTAATCATATAATCTAAGCCTATGGTCTTTATGTGTTATGCCTGCTTTTCAAGATACCTATTAATGTCCTCTCTCAAATTCCCCTTCCTTCCCTCTGTGCTGTTTTCCACATATGATTTATTGATTTGTTTGCTTCTTTAGAGCAAAGCAAAATTTTGGGAGTTTGCATTAATAATGTCCACTTGAAACCAAACAGAATTTTACAAGGAGAGGAAAGAGACTGTGAAATTTGTTTGCTAGATATCATTTCTGCTCTTCAGACTTCTCTAAGGCCATGGAGTACAAATGTGGATCTTACCTGTGGCTTCCTCACTGCTTGGAGAAGTGCTGCTAGGTTGCGCTGTCTTTAATTTTCTCATTACTAGCATTGAATATTGATAGCTAAAAATGCTTTGTGTGCCTTCCTAAGTGGCCTTTCTATTTTATGCAGTTCATATTAAATTATTAAACCGAGATGAGCAATTTATTAGCATTTTCTACCACCTTCATATTCTGGGAGGTCACTTTCTCTCCTGTTCTTCCTTTGGGTAATTTAATATCATGCCCTCATTTTCAGAATTATAATCTGGGTACAATAGGTCCACTTTTTCTTTTATGTCTATGTCTTATGAATGTTTATGTTCTGCCAGTCATTTCTGCACACATTTTACTAGAGCAATTCACATTAAATCAGTCTGTAATGTTCATAAGAACTGCTTTGAAATACAAAAGTAGATGTAGAAGGTATCCTAAACTGCAAATCTTTGTGGTTGAATTAATGAGTATTTAGGACATGATTTTTTTAGGCTTCCAAGAAAATGAAAGCAATATAATCAGTTTTAACTCCTGATTTAAGACTAGGAAATTAGATTTAATTAAAGCTGATGCTTTAGCCTTATAATGCTGACCTACTACGTCTCACTGAGCAGCTGGTGCCTAGGAAACTGCTTGCCTGTTGGATATCATGAAACTCCTGTCAAGTATTTCATGCAGTTCTGACTAGTCACTGCTATTGCTATTTTTTTTTTCATTTTAACATACCTGCTATGTTTTACTTTATTGTTTGGGTTTACATTTTTGTGCCATGGATAGTATTATTCAAGGTGAATTTGGATTGCGAGTCTAAGCCCAAGAAATAAAAAAAAACAATTTTGCTACCCAAAGTGTGTTATATGGTTCTTTTTCAATTTGATATTTTTCACTAGTCTTGTGGGTAAACGTGGTGTATTGGGAGTTTACTGCCTCTCATGGGTGCTGATCTTTTCTGCTTGTTTTTCCTGGTTTGCCTCCTTTCTCCACTACCCCTCCAGTCTCTATGCTGCATGTCTGTTTCAGGAGTTGGTGTCACTCCTCATGATCTTTCTGGATCTCGGTACCTGTTATGCCCATTAGTCAGTAAGGCTTCTGCCATCAGGTACATGCTTCCAGAACTGTTGGCTGTAATAAGGTAACTGTATTCCCAGCTGAAAGGGTGCCCTGGAGCAGGCGTGCTGCTTTCTCCACAGGGCTACTGAATGAGCGTGGCTGGGCACCTAAGCATATTCTTTACCCAACACAGTTCATAAACAGTGCTGTGTGTTTCTTTGCTGTAGCTCGGGGAATAAATTTAGTTTCCCTTTCAGCTTTGTGTAGACTGTTACAAAATTTTAATTGTCTTTATTTTTCTGTAGAGATAAAGGGCTTTTTACTAGAGGCATGCTTTCAGGAAGAAAGCTTGGCTATTGAAACCATTACAATTAAAAGGAGATGATCTGAGCCATTCTGAGTGCCTGAGGCAGACAGGCTCAGCAGGGCTTCAGAGAACAGTGTGAGCAAACACAAGTGCCAGGGCACCGGGTGTGCAGCAAGGGGCTTGGTCTCTGCCCTGTTCCTGTAGGTGCTAGACAACCTCTGAAGAAAAAGCAATCTTCAATGAACTCTTCTTTCTGTGCAGGTACAAAGAGAGAAAATTGATTTATGACTTCAAAAGGCCCAAACAAAGTTTTAGAGGAATTGCAGAATGCAAGAGTGTGCATAGTATGTAAAATGATTCTGGCTGAAAAATTAACAGCTGCAAATAGGCAATTGAAACACACAGGTTTTTGAGAAGTACCTTCTTCACTGGTCCATAAAAACAATGAATAAACTAAGCAAAAATTAGTGATGTTAGGATATTGCTCAAAAACTAGATCAATATCTTATATTTGCAGTAATCCAGTTTGCCTATTCTGATTTTTCTTTGGCCAGAAGGATAGGGTGAAATTAATGAAAATTGATTTAACTTGAAGAATAAAGCATCAACAGTTTGTTATTGTAAGAAAAATGAAACAGCTAGCAAATATGCTTTATTTTTGATGTTCTAGATGTCAAGCAGTCCCTAAATTAATTAGAAGTCAATTTATTAATGTACATTTGTCAAAGAATACCTTGGGATGAAGTTTCACATTTTTGTACAAAAATACTTCTGTATTTTTATAATTTGCAGAGTCTGTTTGAATTAATACCTTTTTGCAAAATACATATCTTTTAAGAACACCACATCCTGTACCATAACTTTATAATAACTGTTAGATGTAAAAGTGCTTGTTCTCTTAGAGTGGTATCGTGTCTCTGAAAATATGTAATTTTTAAGAAATAGATTATATGGTGCCTTGAACCTATCACCGCTCTTCATCTAAGTTGTGACTTTCTGAGGATGCAAACATTTTTTCCTGGTGTCAGCAAAGGAAGCGTCCATTACCCTAAAGAGCACTGGAGATTGGAGACAGTTCTGACATGATACCCACTGTCACCTTGGCAATTAGAAGAGACAAACCTAACTGTGTTTTCTGAACAGAACCATTTAGCAGTACTGTGCCTAACTGAAATCACTACCTCACTGCTTCAAAATCCTATGTAAGCACAAAGGTAATACAGTAATGCACAGTCTACAACAAGAAGGATAAATACAGACCTTCTGACCTCCTCAAAAGTCCTCCCCTAATTAGTTTTACTCCTAAAAGCAAAAGTTCCAGGAGCTACTTGAAGTCCATTAGGGATTTTGCTATTGATTTAGTATGAAAGTGCTCAGATACCCTAGCAATGAATGGCAGCATAAAAAACTGATAAATCAAGTAATAGAGTTTAACCTTTGGGGGTATGTTAGTTCATCTAGTCTCATCTGTCCTATATTACAAGCCATCAAATTTCTCCTTTTTACAGCGGTAACAAACCCATTCATTTGTTTGACCAAAGCATACCTTGTGTCCAGCTAACCCATGCCTTTCAGAGAAATGTCCAGTCCTGGTCTGAAGGCACGAAGAAGCAAAATGCTTCCCTTTGCCTGTTTGTTGCAATGGTTCATTGTTCTCACTGTGTGTGCCTTGTGTCTCATTTGAATTTTTTCTGGCATTGAGTTCCAGACATGGATTCTTTTTATGCCTCTCCCCAGTAGGATAAAGAGGTCCTTAATATCCTGCAGTTTCTTCTCGGGGTGATACTTGAATGAAGTAATCAAATCACTTCTCAGTTTCATTTTGGATAAGCCAAACAAATTGTGCTCATGAACTCTCTTTCACTCAAACTCATCATTTAGGTTCTCTGGCTCTTTTTTATACCTTCATGAGTTTTCCAGGGGCCTCCTTAAACTATGGGCATAGGATAAAATATGGATTTCAGTATAGTTAAGGACTTGATAGTTTTAATACATAGATAAAATTTTCCTAGTAATTTCTGAAATTTCAGTAGTTTCTGAAATTTGTACATTGAATGCTCATGTTAGCGTACTTTCCGTTCTTGGGCTTATATCTTCATTCCTTGCTGTGGGGGCATTTGTCTTTGTTAAAATGAACTCGGCCTGATACCGTTTCACGACAGTAATGCAGATTTATCTGTGGAATTGGTGTTCTTATCACTGTTTATCATCTTACCAGTTATTGTCATCTGCAAACTTCACCAGCCATGATTTTATATTTACTTCCAAATTACCAGTGAAAGCTTTTAATAATGTTGTCCTTTATAACATCACTGGAAACAGCTCTTTGATAATGATTTTCTATCAAAGCTTATTTGTTGAGAGTGGCCAGGTAATCTTGCAGGTTTTTGATATTCCTGGTTCTTCTCTGCATAGCATAATTTCAGCTTCGTGGAAAAAAATATATTCAGGAATAAATATATTTGTTTGACAAGTTTTATTTTTGTGGAAACCACATTAATTCTGATTGTAGTATTTTCTTTTAATTATTTTCCAGTTAATTGTGTTTTAACTTTTGTAATATTTTTTGTGTGACAATACTCTTGTAGCAGTCTAACTACAGAAAACTCAGTATTTTGAATAATATTATTTAGGTTGTCTTCTGGAATTTTCTGGGAATGCTAAGATTTATTGCACCTATTAACAGGAGCATTCTTCAGGAAATTATTTCATGGTTCTGCTGTAAATTGTCTAGATCTGCTGATTTTGAAATGTTTATACCTAGTCAATATTTGTTTAACTTTCTTCTCATTTGCTAATGGACAAGAAAGTATTTCAACATCCTTATGTGATGCAAATGTATTTTATTTCTGAATGGAGAAGAATTAATTGAACACCTTCACATTATCAACAATGTAATTAGTAGTGAAAACAGTTTTAATTGCTTTTGTTCTTAATATATTCCAGAAATTACAGCATTGCATCCCCCTGAATTGGGGAGAGGGTGGTGGAAAGAAGGGTTTCTTTTCAAATCAGCTCCTTGGTAAGCACAAATACTATAATTTCATTTTAGAGTTAATATCTTGGAGAGGCATCTGATGTCTTGTCAAAAAGAGGAGATACCCTAGTCATTTGTTCCCTTTGGGGTCATGCTACAAGGCTCACAGAGGCTATGATTTCAGTATTAAATCAAACAAAAAATGAATGCCCTACCCCTATCTATCTTTTTCTTTTACTCTTTATTTTGTGCACAAAGTTACCGTACATGTGTAGTACAAACACACAGGAAAGAAGAATACTCTGTCCCCCATATTCTAATTTTTTAATATCATGATTGAACATAGACATGACAGAGAAAAAAGTGACTTCTGAGACTTGAATGATGGATGGTGCACCAACTTTTCATGGATGTGAAATAGCTGGTAAACTGAATAGGAAATGCCTTTCAGAGCCTCAGCAGCAGAACCCAAATTCAGAGTAGCTCCTAGAACTTCTAAAAACATCTCAGAATCATAAAAGAATTGAGGCTGGAAGGGATCTGTGGAGGTCATTTGATCCAGCCCCACTGCATAGGCAGGGCCACATAAAGCTGTTTGCCCACGACTATCTCCAAGGATATCTTCGAATATCTCCACAACCTCTATGGGCAACCTGTGCCAGAGCTTGGTCACCCTCACAGTAAAAAAAGTGTTTTCCGATGTTCAGAGGGAACCTTCTGCAAGTCGTTTTGTGCTCATGTTGTTAAAATTGTTGAAAACCAAATCTTCAGAGAATGTACATAATGCCCATTCCCTTCAGATTGCACCAAGGATAAATCTTACTGGTTAGGCTAGTACCTGCTTTAGAACAGAGTTTGTTTCTTGCAGTTTATTTTCCCCCTAAAGTTAGCAGTCTAGTTATCTCAGCAAATTACTAGGAAATAAACAGATGATGAACTTTAAAAGAATTGAGATGTTCTTTCCATGCAAACATTTCTGCTTCAGTGAAGGAAAAAATCCTAATGATAGTACAGTCAGTGTTACTTCCATCAGAGTGTTCTAGCTTTTGTCTGTGGTGTCCTTGAACTGGCCTGTAGATTACCTTTTATATGGCAATCCTTTGAGTTACAAACTGATATTGATACAGAAATATGTTGTTATTCCTAATGGTCTTATGTATAGTTATACTGGATAACTTTTTCTGAAGTAACCCATAGTTATTTCTGTTGTTTTCAGGTACAACTCAGTTCTTTTTTTTCACTGCAATGATATTGAACCTCATAACTTTGTAATGGAAGAGAAGGATTTTTGGCTGTTATTTATACAATATACCAGGTGCTGCTTTTCAAATATTCTTTGGTGCTACCTGTTATGATCCTTCCCTGAAGTTCCTGTTAGTAGATCCCTGGGGGCAGATTAGAGCAAAGCACCCGCTGCTTTTGCAAATGTCCGATTGTTTGAGCCATTAACCTTTAACATTTCAGGCTCTCACACTACCTAATGAAGGAGTCTGTGCATCAGGAAATGTTATAGTTCCTTTACTGAAAGCATATGTTGGATTCATAACATTGAACTTATCTGAATTGATGATTCTGGGCCACTTCTAAACGAAAGGAGGTAAATATGGTACATAATTCTGCAACATGATTCAGCTCATCCTAAGGTAGACATATAAGGAAATTTTACTCTAAAAGTAGTTGGATTTTCCCTGTTGATAGAGACTAGGAAGTTAGCTTAGAAGCAAGTGCCACAATGCAGACTCCTAATGTGGACTAAGGGGAATCCCAGACAAAGCTGGATCCATTTACGATATATTCCTTGCCGTTCCAAGTATTTGCAAAAATGTCCAGGAAAGAACACTTTTTTTTTCCTGAAACATATTTTTAAAAATTATTTAAATGCTAGGTGTTGGTCTCTGGTTAAAGAGAAATCAGTAGATAGTAAGTGATATGTGTTGTTTCCTGACTGGGCAGGAAAACATCTTGTAATAGGGTTTCTGATGCAAATACTAATGTAATTCTATTTTTTTTTCCTCCAAGCTAGTATATCTGAAAAATCCACTCCGTGTTAGTTACTCCTGTTAGTAACCTCTAAGGTGATCTAATAATGATCAAAGAAATTCAGATTGGACATTAGAAAAAGGTTCTTCACTGACAGGGTGGTCAGTCACTGGAGCAGGCTCCCCAGGTCACAGCGCTAATCTTGCCAGAGTACAGGGAGAATCTGAATGATGCTTTTAGCCATTTGATTTAGTTAGTCCTGTGAGGAGCAGGAAGTTGAATACGATGATCCTTATGGGTCCCTTACAACTTGAGATTTTCTGTGATTCTAAAGCAAATTAGCCTCAGGTCAACTGACTGTTACAGGATGTACACATTAAATCTGTAGAGTATTGTCAATCTGAGAGTTTGGGCTGATATGTGAATTGTGGTAACCTCTACTTCTGCTCCTCAGTCAGTATTTCTAGTTCTGGCTGCCAGTTTCAGTTTGCCAAAATAATTTTGATCAGAAAAGAAGACCTTTGTGTAGGTAATGCATGATAAAAATAAAAAATGTTGAACTTCTGGGACTGATAGAAGGCCTTCTGCCTTTCATTTCTGGAAAGGAATCCATCTATGCCAACAAAGCTAAATAGGAAATTCCCAAAAGTTACTGTCTTTGTATGCTGATAAGAACTGGCTAACAGCAACTTGAACAACTCTCTGCCAAATAGTCCCATTCAAGATCTGCATTCATTTTTAGCAATTTGGAAACAGTATTCGCTACATGCCAGCTACTGTGATCCAGAGTTGAATAGATGTAGAAGACCAGGTAACTAAATTGCTGGCCAAAGATAACTGCTAATATTACTCCAGGGAACTACAGGCCTGCCAGCCTAACCTCAGTGCTAGGGAAGGTCATGGAGCAGATCATCTTCAGTACCATCACATGTCACGCACAGGACAACCAGGGGATCAGGCCCAGCCAGTACAGGTTTAGGAAAGGCAGGTCCTGCTTGACCAGCCTTCTGTGACAAGGTGACCCACTTAGTGGATGAGGGAAAGGCTGTGGATGTCATTTACCTGGGCTTCAGTAAAGCCTTTGATACTGCTTGCCATGGCATTCTGCTGGAGAAACTGACTTCCCGTGGCTTGGATGGGTACCATCTTTACTGGGTAAAAAACTGGCTGACTGGCCAGCCCCTGAGAGTGGTGGTGAGTGGTGCTACATCCAGTTGGCAGCTGGTCACCAGTGGTGTTTCCCACAGCTCTGTTTTGTGGCCAGTCCTATTTGGTATCTTTCTTGATGATTTGAACGAGGAGATTCAGTGCACCCTCAGTTTTGCAGATGACACTAAGTTGGGAGGGAGTGTTGATCTGCAGGGGGATCTGGACAGGCTGGATCAGTGGGCTGAGGACAATTGCATGAGACTCAACAAGGCAAAGTGTTGTATCCTGCACTTGGGTCACAACAACCCCATGCAGCACTACAGGCTGGGGAAAGAGTGGCTGGAAAGCTGCCCAGTGGAAAAGGACCTGGGGGTGCTGGTTGACAGCTGCTGAACATGAGCCGGCAGTGTGCCCAGGTGGCCAAGAAGGCCAATGGCATCCTGGCCTTTGTCGGAAATAGTGTGGCCAGCAGAACTAGGGCAGTGATTGTCTTCCTGTACTTGACACTGGTGAGGCCATACCTCAAGTACTGTGTCCAGTTCCCCCACGGGAGGAAGGAGCGGCAGAGACATGTGACGAACTGACTCCGGCCCCCGTTCCCCATCTCCTTGCACCAGGGGAGAGGAGGGAGAGAATTTGGGAGTGACCTTGAGCCTGGGAAGGATGGAGGGGTGGGAGGAAAGTGTGTTTAAGATTTGATTTTATTTCTCATTACCTTGATTTGATTGGTCATAAATTAATTTTTCCCCAAGTGGAGTCTGTTTTGCCCATGACGGTAACTGATGAGTCATCTCTCCCTGTCCATATCCTGACCCACAAGCCTTTTGTTCTATTTTCTCTCTCCTATCCAGCTGAGGAGGGAGTGATAGAGTGGCTTTTAGTGGGTACCTACTGTCCAGCCAGGGTCATGCCACTACACTCTGTTAAAGAAAAACACGAGGTCTAGTGATGGTAGCCCTCCCTCACTATTTCCAGTCCTGAGTTTTATAAGGAGGTTGTGGAAGTAGTTTATGAGTAAATTAAATTTGGTACTGTCAGGTAATTTGTTTTCCACAGGGCCAGCTCCAATGAATTCAGAGCTGCGTATTGGCACCCACTGCCTTCGCCAGCAGAGCAGACACCAGCTGGCAATTCCCTGTCCCATGGCCATGCCTCACCGTGCAGCTCTGCACATCCAACATGCCTCATGCCCACTCCTCTCCACATTGCATGCGGGATCAGCCTGCAGCATCCCCCAGTCCACCCAGCTCTGATGACAGGGGGGTCACATAGTCATGCTGGTGTGAGTCAGGTTTTCTCCTCTGGAAGATGTAGCACTTATGTTTTGTCACTGAAACAGTTGTTGTCAATGCCTGTTTGGGTCTCTTTCTGCTGGTCGAATCGGCTTACTTTGTAACAGCCTCTGCATTGGTATCTCGCTGCTTTGAATAGCAGGGTTTATTTGCTTTGTGTTTTTCAATAATGAAGTAGCTGAAAGCCACCTTTAGTACATTCCTTACAAGTAACTAATCTTTTGATACCCTAGGGCTTTGAATCAATGGTTTTAAATCAATATTTCCTCTATAAAATTATTGTTTATCTTCACCCTGCACTCTATGGACTGAAAATCAATGGGGTACGTTTGTGAATTGTAGAGAACATGGGATAGGTGAAGAATTTGACATTCTGCTCTTTTGGGAAATGCATGAAATTAAGGTAATTGTGGCACTCTTCTCTATAAAACCTCTGGTAACTATTGTTGTTTTCATGCAATTTTGTTCTTAAATATCTCTTGGACACTAATTGAAAAGGAAACAACTTTATTTTTCAGGATGCAGTGATATCTCAAACAGCAATTAAAATACAGAATGTTTTGGCAGTCTTTAATAATGTAATTGGTTCCGCAGACAGGAAGAGTTCATGAACTGCTTTGCATTTCTTTCACCATTTGGTCTTAATTTTAAGAGACCATTACTGCTTACAGTCATCTATGAGCCCTAGATTCAGCAGAATCTCAGGGGAAAGAGAGCACAACAGTGCAACTTTAATAGTATCAGATGTGTGTTTAACTCAGGTTTTTTAGTTTGCTTTCTAAACTTGTTGTATTAAGAGTACTGCTACAAGCTGTGTTCTTTGAACTTCTTTTTCATATATATTTTTGATAGGGGTTACTTGGTGCAAAACTGAGTTTTATAAGAAAACATATTAATTTAACATATCAATAGTTTTAGTTTTTGGTGAATTTAACACACTCCTGTGGTCTGGAGTATAATAGAAGGAGCATGGCCATGTTTTTGATGCCCAAAGCCTTCTTTCTTTTTTTTTTTTTTTTTCTTCTTTGTTTTCACACTGTGTTTGTTTTGGAAAACAATTTGTCTAATAGTGTACAGTTTCAACTGGTCGCTCACTCCAGTGAAGTGATAAAAACTAAGAAAAGTGAAAAAACCTGCAATTCAACAGCTATGAGAAATAAGAAGTTCCTAGCCCTCTCATAGCTGCAGAATAAACTGAATGATGTTTTGATTTTGTTACCTGAACAGAAGAAAAAAAATGGTTTTCACACCAGACTGGTGTGAAAGATCACAGTACCGCATTTCTCCAGGCAAGGAGACTGGCTTTTCCTGTATTCTGTCTTGGACTTGATGAACTCTGTGAAAGTGTCCTATGAAGGGGGAGAGACAGAAGGGTGCTGAAATGTTTTGCTTCCTTCATATGTTGAGGTCTCAGTTTTATGGTGAAATCTGACTCCTTTTGGCGGTCTTCTTTTTGACTAGTGTTCTCTACAATCACTGACAGCTTAACTGTTAAAGTAAAATCCAGTTGTTAGTCTCCCTTGACTGTCATTCTTTTTAATCTCCTCTCTGCATTTAACTGTGTATTCCCTTGTCCCCCTGGCTAATGGGTACTGCTGACCAAGCCACTTCCAGAGTAGACTGCTCTTCCTGGAACTTGTGGATGTGTTCCCTTCCTTGCCACATCCTCAGTTCTCGCTACCTGCCTCACACCTTCACCGTACACCTGTGCCTCCCCCAGTGTGGTCTGTGCATGGCTGCACCCAGCATGGGCCCCAGACCCACCATCCCATCCCTAGAGTCACCCTGATGGTGACTAGCAGTTTCCACTGCTACCCAGTCTGCTTGCTCGTAGTCTGGGAGTCTGTGATGGAAGCTGCAAACCTGCCTGTCTGCTGCCCTCCCCTCTGCTCCTCATTTGTTTCAGCCTCTTCTCACACATTGCTGTCAGCCTAGCTCACTAGTTCTTCATGGCAAAAAACAGCTCTTTACTGCTTTATACAATTTCAGCTGCTGGGCATCAATTCTGAGAACGAACAACCATCATATGAACAGTATCTTGACACAGGAACAGCCTACAAAGTCCAAACAAAATGGCAATGACACAAAGGCAGCTCTGTCCAAATTAGGACGATAGTGGCAGCTCCATTCTGTTAAGGATTCCCTACTGACCAGACTGTGACTACCTTTTCATTCTGGGGTCTTATCCAGATGCTTCTATAAACTGGACCAAACAGTGGATTGGAGATTTCTGCAGGCTATTATTAGAACTGCCTGACTTGGTAATGGTTGATGTAAAGTAAGTTATGCAAGGAACTCTAATTTCTCATTTACAGAGGCCTGTAGAAGGGCATGGACAGTGACAAAGTACAACTTTTTCCTCTTAAGAGAAGGAGTCAGAAACCCCTTGTGTTTCTCCTGGCTGGCCAATGCAATAAACTATCCTTACCCATCATGGACATTATTTAGTGCTCAAGGAAAAAAATCAAAACATTTCTACTGATTTTAGAAATAGGGAAGTGTTGAGTCAACCTTCCTCCTAGCATCGCTGAAACCACACTAAGTGAGCTGCGGGGCTGAAGTGAGCAGAACATCACCAGCCTTTTCCACCAGGTCACAGAGATGTTTAGTCATTCTGCTTCCAGCTTCTGCATTCATTGGTATCCATCTACCTGACAGGCTCCTCAGATGGTCCTCTTCATTCTTGCTACTCTTGTGATGCTATAATAAATACATAGCCCCTCTTTATTTATATCACACTGTCAGGTTGGTATTGGTTTTAGGGTTTTTTTGCAGGTTTTGTGCAACTATCACTTGTTGCCCTTCTTTGGACATGATGCAGCACCACAATGGACATACCTTCAGCACCTGAAGGTAGCACCTCCAACTACCTTTTTGAACACAAGAATTCAAGGTATGGCCTCACCAGTGCCAAGTACTAGTGTTGCCTAGTTCTGCTGGCCACCCTATTTCTGATACAGGCCAGGATGCCATTGGCCTTCTTGGCCACATGAGTGCACTGCTGGCTTATGTTCAGCTGGCTGTTGACCAGCACCTCCAGGTCCTTTTCTGCTGAGCAGATTTCCAGCCACTGCTCCAAGTCTGTAGCTCTGCATAGAGTTGGTGTGACCCAAATGCAGGACCTGGCACTTTGCCTTGTTGAACCTCATACAATTTTCCTCAGTCCACTGATCCAACCTGTCCAGATCCATCTGCAGAGCCTTCCTAACCTCCAGCAGATCAACACTCCCACCCAGCTTGGTGTTGTCTATGAACTGACTGAGCGTGCACTGGATCCCCTTGTCTAGGTTCTCAGTGAAGATATTAAACAGGACAGACCCCAGTACTGAGCCCTGAAGAACACCAGTGGTGACCAGCTGCCAACTGGATGTAACACCATTCCCCACTAGTCGATGGGCCCGGCCATCCAGCCAGTTTTTGACCCAATGAATAACACACCTGTCCAAGCCATGAGCAGCCAGTTTCTCCAGGAGAATGTTGTGGAAAACAGTGTCAAAACTTTACTGAACTCCAGGTAGGCAACATCCACAGTCTTTCCCTCATTCACTAAGCATGTCACCTTGTCATAGAAGCTTGGGTTGGTCAAGCAGGACCTACCTTTCCTAAACCCATACTGGCTGGGCCCGATCCCCTGGTTGTCTCGTGTGTGATGCATGATGGCACTCAAGATGATCTGCTCCATGACCTTCCCCAGCACGAAGGTCAGGCTGACAAGCCTGTAGTTCCCCAGATCCTCCTTCCAGCCCCTTTTGTAGATGGGCATCACAGTTATCATCTTTCAGTCCCTTGGTACCTGCATGTTGACCAGGACTGCTGGTAAATGATGGGAAGTGACTCACTGGGCAGTTCCACCAGCTCCCTCAGTACCCTTGGGTGAGTTCTCTGGCTCCATAGACTTGTGTGCATCTAAGTGGTGTAGTAGTTTGCCAATCGTTCCTTCCTGGATTATGGGGACTTTGTTCTGCTCCCCATCCCCATCATCTAGCTCAGGGAAGATGCCTCATCTTTGTGATAGTCTTCTCACACAACAAAGAACCAAAGCCTCTTTGGTAATACTATGGAATTAGCACAATCATGTGCTCCTGTTCCCATTCGGGCATCTTCTTGCAAAGACAAGGGCTGCAACACCTTCTAAGCTTGTGACTCAGTTTCACAGCCAGTTCTTGGTCTTAGAGCTGTTGTGGATAGCATCATTATTGCTCATTCGTATTGCCCTTTGTTTAGTGGGTGAGCCTCAGTGGCTTTTCTGAGCAAAAGACAGTGTGTGTCTTGGGATGTCAGCCTTATGGACAGTCCCTCATTCTCTTTGGGACTGAGAAGGAGCCATAACACACCTTATTTGCTCTTTCAGTTGGCTTTGAAGCCTATAGTCTTTAAAAGAAGTAGCTTTTCCTCATCTGTTAGGGATGATGGTCTTGATGTTGATTTGGGCAGCTGAAAGTCTGACGTGAAGTTTCTTTTCTATTCTCAAGGCAGAAATCAATCACTTTCCATCACTCTTGTACTGATCAGTGGCTCTTTTGTTTGTTTGTTTTTTGTTGTTGTTGTTGTTGAATGTGTCTGATGACAGGTTACCCTCAGGCTTGCTAGGTGCTTCAGGAGTCACTGGCGTTGCTTTTCCTAACTCTTGCATTCTCTCCAGCATGTGACAGGCATGCCCAAGCTTGATCTGATTTTTGAGATTCTAACAAAGAACTTTCTCATCAAAAGGCTCATTTTCAAATGGCTACTGACCCCTTATAAATGATGAGGATTTGCACAAAGATGTTGTCGGTGGCCCCTAAGCCTATTAATTTTCCTTTTTCTTGAAATGTAGGCATATTAACACAATTTCTGAGTGGTTTTTCAAAACAGCGTTTTAGCCTGAACCAAATGACATGTCAATATAGTAGCATATAGATATACATATATAGGCTGTCAGATTCTGTACTTTTAAAAATCACAGCCATGACTGTCCCTTCCACGAAACAACACTCCACACTTTGTTTTCTTCCTGTAACTTTTGATGATTTACTCTGAACCCTGGGTCTTCATGTGTCTCTCTAATTTTAGTCGGTGTCCATCTAAAGCTCATCATCATTCTAACTATTTGGAAAGCTCGAGGTAGGGAGGTTTTCTTGCAGTTTTTGTTCTGAAACATTTGCAGGGCTGTACAGCAGATGGTGCTCTGCTTCCCTTTCTTCTATAGACTATTACCATTAGCTAAACTTTTCAAACCAAGGCTGGGGATTATTAATAATGTTTTGTGTCCTGGCTGAGCAATTGGAGCTACGTATTTTCAGAGATGGTTTACTTAGCCATGCACTGATTTTGTTTTAAGGAGCAAGAAAGCATAAAGTCTGCTTGTGGGTTAATTTACAGCACTAATCTATCTTCCTAGTGCCGTTAGAGCAGAACAGTGACTTATATTTATCAAGGGATTTTTTTCATGTGTGCAAAACCAGTATTTGTTTCAAACAGGTAATTCTTTACTAAAATGCATGAATCACAATGGAAAGTACAAGTTGAGTTTAAGCAATGAATCAGTGAAACTATCAGAATCTGTAAATCAGGAAAATAATTTCTCAGTGTAATTAACTGAAATCCAGCTACCTGAAAGTCAGTGAAATAAAAAAGTGTTCTCTGTTTTTATGCTGAATATTTGAAATTCCTGCTCTAGCTTTTTTGGCAGAGTGAATGCTGTTTTCTGACACTTAGCACAGTTAGCCCAGGCTTTCAGGGCCTTGTTTCACAAGTGATAGCTCTTAGGCGACTAGAAGTGGTGTTGAAGAAGTCAAATCCTTTTCAAGGATTTGGTAATATACAGCACCATAAGCTTTGAAATAGTGCAGACTGCAGTAATACCATTGTAATCTTCAACAGCATTTACAGCTTAAACAGACAGGTCTATATAAATTGGTTTAAAATCAATCAGGTAGGAGAATGTCACTAATTCAAATTAACAACTATAAGGGCTGTATTATGAACTATCAGATGTTGCAAATTAGGAAGTAAAAGCATGATGT
The DNA here is from genome assembly GCF_003945595.2 of Pipra filicauda. NCBI lineage: Eukaryota > Metazoa > Chordata > Aves > Passeriformes > Pipridae > Pipra > Pipra filicauda. The sequence continues at coordinate 1,002,856 of NW_024104543.1, forward strand.
GAGGCTTATGGAAATCAAAGTAAAGACTTCCATTAGCATTACTGTGCTTATTTTATCCCCTTACATGGATTTCCGTAGCAAAGATACCAAGAATACTGAAAGACGATAAGTAACTTGCCCATTTGGACAATTTTGCTCTACTTGCTGTCATTTGTGATACTACCTATTGCACTCAGTGACATTGTACTTGATAAAAAATGTGTGGCTCTTTACGTGGTAGCAGATCTAAGAACACCAGTCATTCGTCTGAGCCAATGGTAGATGCTGTATAAACACAAACTGAAAGGACAGTCCCTGACCTTAGTGCCTGGCACTGTGCCACTGTGAGGCTGTCTTATGAACAGCCTGTCAACAGTAATTTTTGTCTGTGAAGTTCTGTGATTCTATGTATAGTATTTCAGATAGGGATCTCTAGGTCTGTCATTTGATCAGAAAAAAAACCCTTAAATTTTATTAATGGTTTTCTTCATTCAGAATCTTGGAGTCACTCTACCTATGAAAAGATAAAGCAAAACTTTATTTCTGTGAGTTCATATCTACTCTTTAGAGGAGTATGTATCTCTTAAATAGATTCAAAGTGACTGTTTCCCACAGAAGGTTTTATTTTCTAAAAATAAATGGATGCCTTTTTTCTTTAAAGGTGGGAGGAAGGGTGGTATGAAGATCATCAATGAGAAAGGGATCAAAATCTATATTTGTCTTTTCAAGACTATGAAAAAAAATTGCCAAATTTTTCTGACTTGGAAAGTATTTTCCACAAGCTATTACATAAGAAATGTGTCTTCAGATTAATGGAAGATGAGCTATTAAATATAAATGTGTTGTGTCGTGGTTTGTCCCTGAATTAGAGATACAAGGAGGAATCCATATGGAACAAAAATAAAGAGAGGAGATAAATTTCTTCTTTATTTTAACATGGTTTCATGTAGACTTCTAATTATGAAGTGATGTGTTACACTAGTGTGTAAGTTCTACGCTCTGAAAAACCTGGGCAGATGTCTTAGGCAACTCAGGTTAAGGTAAAGTCAACCTGGACTGGCAACAGATGGAACATGGGGAAAGAAACATGGCATTTCAGAATGAGGGAGGTGGCAGAAATTAATCAGGCATTGGGTTCATTACATGGGGTTTAAGACCAGGACTGAAGGGGCCTGGACTCTCCCCTCTGCTTGGCCTTCATTGAAACCAGCTGAAATACAGTAAGCGTTACGTATTTCATATCCAAGCTGTACCATCGCCCTCAAAGAAAATACTAAATGGATGGATTGCCTCTGTCACCCACAAAAGAAATTTTGTGGACACAGAGAAGAGAAATCTGACTCCTTTTGAGGCCCTATTGAATTCAATGCCAGTACATTTTAATCCAGCAGAAAGTGTTGGTAACTCTATTATTTCTTCCTCAGTTGATTTCATGAAAATTAATTTTCAACATTCGCATCTCATCAAATCACAAGCTAAAATTATGTGCAAGCATGAAAAAGATGATACCTTATTCCATAAGTACACACTTGCTACTAACTTTCAAATTTTATTAGCAGAGTTCACACGGTATTAGTCAAATCCCTGTCATTAAGAAATGGTACTTCATAAGAAAGCTGATAATAGGATACAAAGATCCTAAAATGATTAGATGATGACTTGTTAATGGGAATTCCTTTTTGTCATAACCAGTGATTTTTAGTTTACTCTAAGAAAGGTGATGTATCTGATGGGAGGTAGTAATATAATAGATATCTGGGAATGGTTTAAAAAAAAGGAAACTAAAGGTTGAAGAATAGAGCCAATGATTTTGTAGAACCAGGATGATTCAACTTGAAAGGCATTATTGTGGAAAATAAGGAAATTCTAAATCAGTTCCTATGCCACTTCACACCACCACTCTGTCAAAGCCCCCCTCCTACTCTTTGCTCCTATGGGCATGCAATGTCTTTCAGAGCATGACTACAGTCCAAACAAGGCTTTATACAGGAAGCTTTCTGCCCACTCTGGAGCAAGAGCCATTGCTGGCAGTTGGCAATGGCAAAGGTCTGAGAGAAAGTTCTCTTACAATTGATAAGAAAAATTTTGAACTACTAGGATTTTTTTTGAAGGTATTGAAAGACCACTTTTCACCAAGTCCAGTTATTTGAGCTGACCAACATATCAGCATATCTCTCTCATCAACATTTTAACCTTACCTTTGTAAGGATAGGTCAGAATTTCTGGGTCTTGCCTGTCTTTTTTTTTGGTATACTACATTAACTAAATATCAAAAGGTCAGGTTTTATTAGCAGTTTTTATGTGTATTCCTGCACTGATAGCAAAACAATGTTTGTGAAGGCAAAAGAAATGTACCTTCAAATTCCATTAGGAACATTTCACAGCCTCTCCTGTCCCGTCACAACACCTACTAGGGCTCAAGCTGTGCTTTAAGAAAGGACTTTTTCTTTACAGCCTGCACACACAAATAGTGTTGGTACATGCATCTTCCTCAGTGGAAGTTAGCTGCACTCCTTTCATTAATTATCTTTAATGTAGGAGATCCAAAGTGGAAGTTAGCTGCACTCCTTTCATTAATTGTCTTTAATGTAGGAGAAGGAATGCCATCTAAATGATTTGGGCTCCTGCGTGAAAACTTATATGATTTTTAAAAGAAAAACACTGAAAAACACTTTGACTGAATGTCAAAGCTGTGATTAAAAAGCAAAAAGCTGACATGGATACCACTGTAATAGAGTATGTCTCAGTGGGAACCCACTGCCACCATCAGTTTTTTACAATTTTTATACTGCTAATATGATAGGAAATGCACCACTAGGAAAACAGTTGCATATCTGATCCTCTTATTTCATAAATTATTACTGCATTACCTTCTGAATATCCCAATGAGTATTTGAGCATCAAAATATGATGTAAAAACAATAAAACCGAGCAAACAGCTATTATTGAACTGTTAGTTGTGTACAACATTTTTAAAAATTCCTTTCTCTTTATTTTTATCCCGAGTAAATTAACAATTTGCAACAGATAGGGTCATTCAACCACCTCTGTGGTACTTGTGCTTCTGAGTTGCAACAGGGTAGCTAATTACTACTGGGAATGTTATGTGACAGGTTTTAAGAGTGGTTAAACTGGAGAATGACTTTTGATATTCAAATTCACTCTCGTTTCCATATTCTGCTGCTGGCACTTAAAAAGGAAGATGTAAAATGTGTCTCATCATGCACTTGGAAGGGCTGAGAACTCACACAGCTTCTTCCTTCTCAAGTCTCCATCTATGAGCCAGTTGGAGCAAACTTTACCCAAGAAAGATGAAAAAAATATGTAGAGAATGTCATATTCTCTCATTTTCAAGAAGTCCTGGAGCATGGTACTGCAGAAGCCATCACCTCTGTGGGAAGAAGAAGGTTCTTCAGTCAGTGCTTGTGTCCTTAGCCTGACTGAGCTTGTGGCCTCACAGAACCTGCCTATTCTATTTCGTGGGAAACTCCGCAATCTAAAACAAATTCCTATTTTGAGCAAATATATTAAAAATGTTTTCAGATTTCATTAACAGGAAATTAACTTAAAATAAAAATTCTGGGTAATTATTTTTGGAGTGTTTATCCCATAATTTTGCTTTATATTGTGTTAATAATTCACTTTCAATATTTGAAAATAAGTTTGTTTTAAAAAGAAAAATTAAATATTGTCCTTCACAAAATTGAAAATGTTCAGTTGTTCTTATAAAAAATATTTTTCAAGGGGAATTAGAGTGAGGTATTGTTGAAATAAGCAATTGCACCACTCGCCAATCAGCATTTTCCAATGGAGAAATACTTCATTATAAGATCTATGAGTGTATCATTCATTCAGAGTAATTTTAATAAAAACAGGAAGGTGAAGATTGATATGATTTGTCTGAAGGTGAGAAGTTCTATTTAAAACTGTGTCAAAGTTCATTTGGGAGATACTGACTCATCTTTACCAATAGCCCAGAATATAAATCATGTCCTGGCAAACAGTAATAATAATGTCTTTCACAGAGATATCATTAATATTTGTAGTTTATATGTCTACAATTCAAAATAAAAAGGTTATCATGGTGCAATAAACCAAAGAAGTAAGCTCAAATAGTTTATGACTTCATTAAAATGGTGAACTATAATTGCAACCTTGCAATCAGCAAATGCAAATGTTCTATTTGTAGTACTGCCAGTTTTATTTAATGTGTAACTTTCTCTTCAGAGAAAGAGAGCTTATCCTATTTTTTTTGGATTTCAGTGCACTGAAAGTTTATTCTTTGGAAATACACTAATAGCACAGAAAGGAATTGGTCTTATGAAGTACCTGATGCCCTTTTTGTACATTTTTGATGTGCCTCAAGAAATAGCACTGGTTGTAAAATACAAAAGAGCTGAAAAGAACGTAGTTATCATGACAGTATATGTGTCCAGATTGCAAGCTAGAAAACTGTCACTGATAGTTGGGACATAATTGACTACAGTGTATGATAAGCACATTGTTGATTGATTAATGTGACCTAGTTGTATTTGAAACATCAAAGAGGAAAATTGAGGTGTCCTTTTATATCATGTTATTTTTTGAGTAACATAAATATTATAATTAATGACTTTTCACTAAGGTTATCTAGAAAATTTAGGGAATATTAAACATCACATTATTCACAGTCATCATGGGTGAATATATTATTGATGAATATTGATAAATCTTTGCTTATATGAAACAGGCACCAAAAGAAGTTCATATACTGAAATAATGTTTTTAATATCTCTTCCGATTACATTTGTTTTTATCATTTACCTTAGTGAATTAACTCAATTCACCAAGTTCCTCTTGCAATTTAGTAAGGTTTTATTTGTACTTAGTGCATGGCAAACTGGGATGTTGATTTAGAAGGTTTAAGTTTGCTTCTGTTGAAGTCAATTGTGAAACTCCAGTTGTCTAAAAAAAGATTGAGAGTTCACTCATACCTTGATACTGTTTTTCCCTATTTACACAAAAGAACCTTGAATTTTCTCAGGCAGTTGAAAAAAACGTGCTTTTTCAATGAATTTCCAAAAGGCATCCTCAGCCTTGAAGTAGATCTCAAAGAATCCTCCAAGTTATTACACATAAAACAAAGCCAAAAAGCCTCTGCTGCAAGATACTGAAATGTTATCACTCACCATTTGCCTGAAGTATACCTGTGAAGGGGACTCCCTATCACTAGGGGGCTGCTTTGCCAGAAAATGCAAAGTCTAGCATTTCAGAGGAAAAGGAAAAAATATGTGAGAGTAAAAGGTTTAATTGCATTGTTTCAACTTTCATATTTAATTTTGGCAAATTTTGGACTTGTGTCATGTCTTTCAGATCAAAAATTGTTCGAACTTCATAGTAATATAGTAAATTAAGTTGATGATGGCATCTTACGATGACCTATGAAGTCCATAAGTGTCCAAAGTTCTTTCAGTGCTTTGACTTCTTGATATCAATTCAGCTGTGTAAATGCAGGATTCTTGTGCAACTTCAAGTGCCTCAGACTTGGACATGGGGTCACAGTTATGACACTTGAACCCTGGGAGATATGCTCCACCCAACTTCAACACCCAAAAGGCAACTGGGATCCCCCAGGGCTCCTCAGGTAGCTCTGAGCACCTGCATTCAGGCAGAGGGCTGAACCCTAAGGTGTCTATATTAGAGTGGGCTGAATCCTCCTTTTCTCATTTGAGTGTATTGACCAGAACTGCAGAGATATGATGGAAGCTTGGCCCTCTAGTTCACCTGTAAATATGTATTTGTAGACATCCAGATCCTTATGTTTTAATCTGAGGCTGAATCCCAACCTTTGTTATGTGGGCAAATATTTTTCAGACTTATATGAATCACTGGAAGAGTATTCTGGTTTATCTGTGATAACTTAAAAAAATATACGGTTTTGGCACTATACTAACCCTTGGCACTAGACTCTGGAAAGGAGTGAGCTTCATCAGAAGAGTGAGTGGGTCAGAGAATGAGCCAAATTTACCACAATGCATTTTTAATTTTCTTAGATTACCCTTTTTCCAAAGAAAAAAAAAAAACTGGTAAAGACTTGCTAACTTGTTCTCTAAAAAACAAAACCCAGTCAGTCTGCCTTCCCAAACCTTCTGAGTTTTCCCATGGTAGGTCACACTCCATCCTCAAGTCCAGTATTAGACAATTAACATAGTCTTGAGTTGTAGATCTGGGAGAACATTAGTTTTTCACCTTAGACTAAATAGGGAAGGACTGAGCAAAACTTCAGCCTCTCTCAACCAGGTAGTGTAGCAAACGTGGCATGCATGGGTGAGGCAGTAAGCAGGAATTAGTGGACAGTGGCTTGATTGCTGTCCTTATCCAGTATCCCTCCCCAGGCTAGGACATAAGTGGGGAAGGCATCATTGTGGTCCAGGAGTTATGTTGTCTGGTAGGATAAGGCAACACACCTTTCCTTAATCAAAGTGATGCCTAAAATATAGCCTAGCCTACAGGTTATGGTGAAGATTGTGCAGATCCCAGATACTGCTGCACTGGAGTAGTGGTGCCACTGACACAAACCAGAGGAAAGCACAAAGGTCAGGTCTGTTTCTCTTAACCCTGAATCACCTCATCATCACCTCTCAGTCATCTGCAACAAAGTCAAAGGAATTGCCCCAGGATATTCTCCAAAATAGCTGACTGCATTTTTACTTTGTTTTTTCCAGCAGTGGGATGGTAACATGCAAGCACACGTGCAGAAGTGGTCAGCACATGGAGCATAGGACCCCTCGGCTGGGAAGGGACATCAGCAGCACACCTCACACAGCCTCCTCCCAAGTAGGCTGGTGAAAAGACCTGTGAGAGCAAACAGGTGCTGACCCTGCCTCTGAACTCGGTCATTGGGAGCCAACCTGCCATAAAGCTTCTTAATCTTCCAAAGAGTTGGAAAACAAAATTGTATTTTTCTAAAAGGCAAACAGTTGTCTGACAGAGTTGTGCACTTTGGGTACTGTTTTGAGGAAATGTTTAATTACAAAAGGATGGTGCCTAAATTGTCATAATTAATCTGAACCTGTGCTAGAGTTCACAACAGCCAAGACTTTTTACACTGGTGAATCATTCTCATTGAAATAGTCTGTGCTTAAATAGCAGGAAAAGCTGCTATTAGAAATCTCTGTAATAGCTTTTATGAAAGCTATGGCTAATTTAGAGCCCAATTAAACCTCAGAAATCCAATTATTTCTGAATAACATAATTGCAAAAAAGTAACTAGCATTGTAAGTATGCACTAGCTATTATGGAAGATTCTTTAATAAAAAAAATCAGTTCTGAGCCGCTGAAAAGCTCTGTTCTTAAGGATGATCTGCAAATTTCAAAATTATTCTATTTTCACTGCTTTGCACTGGGGGCAAGTAAACCTTCTGGGTGCTCTGTAAGTGTGATTACATGCATTTCATGGGTCCAATTGGAGAGCAGATAAAAGATGCTAGAGCGGAGCCATTTATACAGATTCTTGGACAATCTCTATTGAATGAGACAGTAATCATTATCTAGCTGCAATTGTGAGTTTGGCCACCTACACACATAAAAAGATTAAAGAAAATATGGCAGACCAAGCTCCTACCACAGACTGACAGTTTTGCTACCGATGGGAAAGAGAATTGCTTTTAGGCTGCTCACGGTTTTGCTGCTGTCCTGGTGGGCACTGGTAGAAACCCACCAATGAAGCACTGCCCCTGTAGCTCTTGGCTACAGTTGGTGAACTCATAGGACCACTGACCTTGTAGCATGCCTGCCTCAGCTCTGCAGTGCCTTAGCAAGGGTAGTACTGTAACATCCTACTGCTGAAAGCTGTCCTGGAAAGCTTTCATAGGTAGGCAGAATGAAGAATTTCTGCTTTCTCAACATTGTAGGAGACACCATCTACGATTTCGTATATTCAAGGCATTGCATGACTTGTAGGTACAGATGAGTAAAGATTAATTATGATGGCATTGTAAAATACTTCATAAATGTGTGAGCAGACTCTGGCTTCAGCATTTCCGCAGAAGCAGAGGTAGAAATTTCACCTAACCTAGCTATTTGCAGTAACTACATTTTTTACCCACAAAGCCACAGTTCAACTTTTGATTCCTATTTAGCAGAAATCTCCCTCTTGAATCAACCAGAGTTTTGCTTGAGTGAATATTTTCTGTGTTCAAATGTAGCTTACTGATTTCATTGCAATCTGTGTTGTGAAAGACAACATGAATAAAGTCCTGACCCTAAAGAAAGGTGGAAGGAGGAGAAAGAATGGCCTAATAAAGGAGTAAGGATTTTCAATTTGCTGTGTATGTTAATCATCTTATCTGCTCACCCATACACAAGGAAAAAATATTTCATGAAATGGTTGAGTTCCATTACATGAATACTTGCTAAAAAAACAAATAACTTCAAATGAGTAGGGGGCTGGTGCAACAAGGTTATCAGTTCAACACTGTACATAAAGCTTTGCGCACAGCATTTCCCAATTTGAAGGTCATTCAAGCTAGAATACTTTTGTTTTGTAAGGACATTTGAGTTATGATCACTTAAAGACTATCTGTACAGAGTTGACAGAAGGAATTTATTATTTCAATTCTGGAAACAAAAGAAAAGAAATGAAATAAACTCTAACTCCAAAGTGTAAATTATGAAAAGAAAAAGCTCATCTTCCATATCAGCTCCTGTCTATTTGGCATGCTTAGACACAGTAACTTTGTTTAATATGTATTGGAAAATAATTGCCCTGAAGGGAATTAGATATATAAAATATAAGGCTCTAGTTCTCCATTTTGATTTTGGAAGGTGAGTAGATGTTTAGGATTGGCAAAAATAACTTGCTAAGAACTGTTTAGGAGCAGAGCTCACAGTCCCAAGTCGAGACCATTTCAGCGCTAGAAAAATATGTTTTTGTTAATGATGCTTTCATAATGAGGAAATGTTTGAAAACTGCATTTGCGAATATCAAGGTTAGATGAAGGCTTTCTCAAAAAACTACCAAAGCAGTGATCAGAAAAAGGTCATACAAATAGAGTGTGCTAGCAGCGTTGCCTTGGTGAACCAACTAAAGAAATCATCTCAGAGAAATGGAATGATTTTGCTAGTGCAAAGCATAACACTTTGTGTAGTTGGAGAAACTCAAGCCAGAATCCAGTTTAGTGAATTATAGGTCTTTATAACCAAGTGCTTTCTTGAATTTTTTTTAATTTGGTTTTACTATCATGTCAAATTTACATGTTTGAGGTATAATTAGCCAGTCTGATTACAAAAAAATTGACTATAATTTGAAAATATAAATTAACATAAAATGACAAGCATTAAAAGTTAATATCAATTCAATGTTCATTCTTTTGCATTCAAATGAGTCTCACTAAGTTATTATGTCCATCTAAATATCAGTATAATTTTCAGGTAATACACAATGTGTTCCATAATCTGCCTCTCTCCCTAACCCTCTATTAGCTCTATTGTTCCTCTACAGTTTGTTACTCCAATAAACCATTTTAGAACTACATTATTTCATTTTCCATGTGAAGTGTATAACTTGGACTTAGAAATACAATTTTGATGCGCCCTAGATCTTCAGTGACCATGTGCTGTGTTAACTCTAAATATACTGTTACAGTCCATGGCCTTTCTTTGAAATGCACAGAAAGAAGCAGTAACTGAATTTCAACAAGCAAATCAAGCCAATTCATTTAGAATTATGATGCTTGGCTTTCTAATGCATATTCAGAGTGGTAGAAAAAAAGTATGAAATTTAATTGTACCATAAAACTGTCATGAGAAAATATATATTGAATATCAAGCAGATTACATTTCTTCAGTAGTGATAATCTGTGCAAAACTTTTTATTTAAAGAACTGCTACATTTCTAATGCATATTTCTGGACAGAGAAGAGTTCTAAGGCATCATCACTGAAAAAAGTGACAAATTATGATGCATTTGGTTCATCCTCTAGAGTTGAATGTTTCTGCACACACTCTGTCTTTTTAGTACAGAAGGTAAAATAGTGAAAAGAGTAAAACAGCTCTTGCAGTGTTTTCTGTTTTTCCAACAGTAGCATCAATCCAATAGCAGTCTGGAAGCTACAAAACCAGAGAAGTATCACCTGATATCTGCAAGGGCTCTTTGGACAATATATATTATTTATGTGCCAGAATGCATAATCATAAAATTTATACTATTACATGGTATAAATCCCATTACATGTGGAAACACACCTTATCATAATTTCTATTGCACTGCCAGCAATTCATTTTATGCGCACATATAAACTCGGACATTGAAACTATTTTTTATCTTCATACCTCTTTAAGAAAGTAAAATTACTGGCTGATACATACAAAATACACCATGGCATGTGTACACATATGCATCCACCAAGACATCTCTGAGTAATGAATTTTCATATTTTAGTAAAGTGTTTTTACATCTGTCAATGGACATGCTGCATAGAACTAACTCAAATTTCTTGGAGTCCAAGGAAACAATCCTGAGCTGACTGTTAATACTGATTTCACCAAGCTGAAGACATAGATGAGCTCATTAGGGAAGCAGTAATTTAAATTTACTGATCATGCTTCCAGTTACGTACATTTAGGTGCATAACTGGTTACTGCAATCTAGTATGATGACAACTAATGATGCAAAACCATTAACGAAAAATAATATTAATGATATTTTGCAATGCCCTAAGTTTAAAGGAAAGAAGATACTGTGCACTTCACTATTTCTCTAGGCATTTTCTTTTATCAAACAAGAAACTCTGTTGTGGAGCCAGTATTTGTGGGTTACTGTCTTTTTTTCTTTTTTCTTTCTTTCTCTTTTCTAAAGAGACAGAAAAGGTATCATTCCTGTACCGTTTTTGTGTATGGCAGTATTGAGAAGATGTTCTTTACTGCTAGTGCCTCAAAAGCATAGGATTCAGTTTGAAAATCTGCCTGAATTTCTTTCATGTGTCATTATGTGTCCTCTTCCCGAAATGGAGAGATGGCAGTGGAGAAGTTGTGTTCATTGTGTTCCAGAGCTGATTGAAAATAGGAGGTGCAGGGGTGCATAAAAGCATTCCTCCATTCTGTGGTCACAGATAAATAAAAAATGAGTTGAAGTCTTTGGTCCGGGTAGTACTGACAGTGAAGTTTTCATCAGACACAAACAAAAATCCCTCATGAGAAAATTGTTAAGTGAATTTGCACGAAGACTCTTATGAGGAACTCTGGCATCTGTCTCCAGCTCCCTTTCTCCCAGCTGAGAAGTCTTCTCATCACCTGCCAGTGACCTTGTTGATGACCCCTGGGAGCTGTGGGAGATATAGAGAATATACCTGAAGAAACAAAACCTGCTGACCAAAAAAAAAAAAGAACAATTTAATCAGTGATGATCTTGACCTCACAGACAGAGTTCATAATAAAGGACTTAACTATTTTGCATAACTTGCTCCTTACAGTGATTTATGTTACTTGAATGTGCCGGCTGGCCATGCCTAATCAAGTACCTTGGGTCTTTAGACCCCTGTGCGAGGTATTCAAGGGTGAAACTTTTCATGTAGTCTTTGCTTTTCAATATGCCAGAACAGGGAGCAGACTTCCTGTCAAATCAATGAAAAATAATACCTAATACTAGGACACACGGGTGCTTCTACCCTCAGGCCACTGGATAAAATCCAGCATAGTTTCCAGTCCTATTCTGCTCCAAAGACTGTTACCAAGTGACAGGTGTCTGGTGGCCTGGTTTTAATGAGTCAGTTGTATCAGTCCTTTTCTGGTGGCAAGGTGCTCACATGGCTGCTAACTGATCCTCTTGTCACAGCAAAAATATGGAATACCTAAGCAACTCTGGAAAGTAAATTGCTAGTTTAAACCCAATGCAAGTCCTTCCATAGCATGTTTTGTCTGAGGCAGGGGCCTGTGTGCCCAAATCTTGTTTGTGTTATGCCTTTTCCGAAGGACAATAGGACTCTCAATGGGGCATTTCCTGAGAGCGCTGAATAGATTTTGAAAGAAAATATTTTTATTTTTCCAACACATAGTAAGGAAACAACATCATATTACCTTTATGCAATTCACCTTGTATATTTCTGGTTTCTTTTTGCCAATATACAGTCTCAAGGGTTTTGAGAAGACCTGTGGTCTCCTCCCTGGAGGTGAGAATCTGAGAGAAGCAAGAGGCACTGTGATATGAGGAGAGGTGGAAACTGGGGCGAGATCAAAGTGAAATCATCAAGTCATGGTCAGTTGTGGTTTGTTTGTATGTCCTGTTTCCTATTGTGCACATGGTTATGAGGGCTTTTTCTTAAGCACGTAGATCATTAGCAAAAGTCTGTCTCATCTGACAGGTGAAGGCTGAACCAAGGAGGTCAGGGAAAGGGACATCTAGATAAAAGGTTGCAATAAGAAATCCATTCTTGCACACTCTTTTCAGACATTCCTCTACTCCCCAAGTCTGTGAGGGAGGATGCATACAAATACTCATTTTTCTTCCCATAGTTGTGGTTGGACACCTTTTTTTAGAGCCAATCTGCCCCATGAGTTTCAGCAGACAGTACAATGTGGTACACTAGTGAATCAACACACTTGTTAGCTGGGAAAAGGCTCCCCTTACCTTCTTTAGGAGCAAGCCACAGAGCATTCTCAGCACAATAGAGTTACAGAAGCTACCTTATTTATTAGAAGTGTGTAGTGTGCTTGATTACATTTACATTCATAGTTAATTACTGGCACTGCTGAACATATGAAAAGATAACTATGACAATGGTGCCACTTATTTTTAAAAGGCTATATGAATATACATTTTTTAAATGACAACGCTAAGTGCATGTCTCTATCAAATGAAAAATATATGTCTACTATTCACTCATTAGCAAAAAATTTGCATCCACAGTAAAATATTTGGCTTTGACTGAAAGAAGGTTCGTTACACCTCTGAAGCAAAAGTGTAGAATGAAGTGGAAATATTCTCTGAGTTTTTGTTGGCAGTGTGCTAAAATGGTGAGTAATGCAGCTGGGAGTGCTGAAGACTCTGAACAGTCCTAGTGCCTGCAGCACAGATGTTGTTCACGCCTCTGCTACTTCCATTAGCAGAAGATAAACACGTGCGTGTAAGGAAAGGGCAAAGAGACCACTCCATGTGTATTGAATTTTTAAAAATATATGACTGAAAACATACACTGAGACCTATTTCAAAGCATACTAGCAGGGCACTGAAATTTATGTTCTGAGACTCTCTTCAGGTTCTTACTTCTTAATCCACTGTCAAAAAGATTGCTGACTGTCCTTTTGGTGCAATGTAACAGTTAGAAGGTTGAGTGATAAGATTTCTGATCTCTCTGTCACAGATATGATCAGTGACACAGAACAAAAAGGCTTGCGTGTACTTAGCTTAGGAAGAGAACTTCATTGCCCAGCAAGAAGAAAACTCTGAATGTGCATGTTTCAAAGAGTGCAAATGAAATTTTTATGACTCTCAGGCTGGCAGGCAAATTAGCAAATAGAAGAGATGAACATAAGTGTGTAGGCTGGGGGAACATCACAGTGGAAGACATGGTGGAAAGGATGGATCTCCAGCAGCGTGATCTCCATTTGCAATGCAAGTTTCCTATTCTGGAGCCTCCGATCAGCAGTAACTTAAAAGAAAATGTTCTTCAAAAATCTCTTTCTTCATGTACACTGAACTGACATGGGGCAAGGAAAGTGATAAATCAGCTACTCTAACACAGCAGCTGCCAATGCGATGCACTAATACCATTGTCCAGGAACACATGCCTTTCAAACCTTCAGTAATCTGTTGGTTTTGAGTAATTCTATGAAAAATTGTTATACTGGGGAATTTTTGGCAAATTCCAATTAAATGTTTTTCTTTGTAATTTCTTTCTCCAAACAGTCCTTATGATGTATTTGGTGCGGCAGCAAGACCCTAACATTGAAAACATGGGTTTAATTAGTAACAGTGAACTTCTCCTATATGCTGTCACTAGGCTCTCTCTATGGTGTCTTATTGGTGTAGGACTGCTATTATCACCAGAAGGATATGTGCAAAGCCCACTGAAGTCAGGCCAATATCAGCAGGCACAGTGAAGGCAAAATGACATCCCTTAAAATGGGAACTAGTGATACGCTTCTGAAGCTGTCATTCTGTGTTTTGCTGGAAGCTGGAACTTCTTCAGACTAGGTGACAGTCCGGAGAGAACACATCTTTTTCAAAAAGTTCTTCATAATTCATTTCTGTATGGTGTAATAATAACAATAATAATCTTCCAATATATTCTGACTCACAAGTCACTTGCAGTTTTGCTAGTGACATTCAGTGGCAATTGAATCAGCCTCACAGAGAAGGAAACCTTTATAATAGCAGCTAAGGAAAGTGAGAGGAATGAGCCATTCTGGTCCCCAAAGACTTTAAATCCTCTGAACATTTGCTTTATCCTTGTTCTCCTTTGGAGGTGAGTGGAATTCATCCTTGTTTCTGGACTTGCAGTGGAGCTCAGCTGCCTGGGTGATTGCACAAGGGATTTGGAGATCAATCAGGATCCAAGCCGAGACTTAGCATCTCAGTTCATTTCTGCAGTAAGTGATTCTTTTATATGAAAAGACAGAAAGCCATACTGTTGAAATCAATGAAAAAACCTCCTGCTGCCTTCATAGATGCTGATTTTCATTCTAAAAAGAGATTATATGTTTAATGCTGCTGAAACAAAGAGTTTCGGTAGGAATCCGCTAGTAAACGTTGATTGATCCTGGACACCATCTTGAATAAAAACTAATTTTGTGATTCAGATCACAAAGAAAATCAGGTAAACTTAAAAATCCTCGGAGCTGTAGAAGTAAGTAAATACATGCCTTAAAAGCAGTCACCTTCTGCACTGGAGCTATTCAGACTCATGTGGTTACCTGTTGAGAATGCCCCTCTCACCCAAGACTGCTGTAAACTTGCTTATCCTACAGAAATAAGGAATTTGCTTGTGAGCAACAGCTTGAAGAACTAAGACTTTTAAATTAGTGATAAAATCATTGTGGCTGGCAGGTCACAAACCTACAGGTAAACTGTTTAACATGTGCTTTCAGTTGTGTTGCTGAGCGCAGGAAGGGGAGTAGGAGCATTGCTTCTCTCTACCCAGTGCTGATGACACCAAACTCACCAGTTAAATGTGTGCATCAGTAAACACAAAGACTTCTGGGTGAAGAAGAAGGCAGTCTAGCTTTTAAGGCCAGTATGAGCCTGAGCTGATGGTCACACATTCAAACCCACCTGAAATGTGGGAAGTAGGGCCCCTGATACAATCTGTGTTGTCCCAGTCAACCCCCTGCCTGTTCACACATTGGTATGTTTTGTGGGCTGACCCTGGCCAGCAGCAAAGCACCCACACAGCTGCTCACTTACCCTCCTCTCACAAGCAGGGCAGGGAAGAGAACAGAAAGAAAATGCAAGAAAAGTCATAGGTCAAGATAGACTTTTAGTAGGTGAAAAAAACCAGACAAAGCCAAGTCATGCAAAGGCAATAATCACTCATCACCTCCCACCAGCAGACTGATGGCCAGTCAGCCTCTGAGCAAGGCAGGGAGGCCCTGGAGATAGACCTTGAAGAATTAGAAGACTGGGAATCACCACCATATGAAGTTCAATAAGGGAATGTGCCAGATTCTGTACCTGGGATGGGGCATCACAATATAAGAAAGACATTAAACCATTAGAAAGCATCCAAAGGAGGGCAACGAAGATGGTGAAGGGCCTTGAGGGGAAGGCATATGAGGAGTGGCTGAGGTCACTTGGTGTGTTCAGCCTGGAGAAGAGGAAGCTGAGGGGAGACCTCGTTGCAATCTACAATTTCCTCTTGATAGGAAGAAGAGGGGTTGACACTGATCTCTTCTCTGTCATGGTCAGTGAGTGACAGGATCTGAGGGAATGGCCTGAAATTGTGTCAGGGGAGGTTTAGGCTGGATATTAGAAAAAGGTTCTTCACCTGGAGGGTGCCAGGGGGCCCCTGGTGGTCTAGTGGTTAGGTTGCAGCACTCTCACCACTGCGACCCGGGTTCAATTCCAGGCCAGGGAAAAACTCCCCTGGGCAGATGGAGCTCGTCAGCCCTGTAAGGCCATCCATCTAAGAGAAGGTCACTCTAAACAAACCTATGTCCTGAGTACCTCACTGCCACTGTCCAAGCTTGCTCAGCCCCGGCAGATGAACCTCAGGATTAAAGGGTGGGCTCAGTTCAGCGCACACTGTGTCTCACCTAAAAAATCCACTGCACAGGCTTGAAGGGTTAATGACCTTTCCCAAATCTTCGCTCGCGAAGACTGGCCATACAGCTGGGCACTGGAACAGGCTCCCCAGGGAAGTGGTCACAACACCAAGCCAGACAGAGTTCAAGAAGTGTTTGGACGATACTCTCAGGCTCATGGTGTGACTCTTGGGGGTGGTCCTGTGCAGGACTAAGATTTGGACTCGATGATCCTTGTGGGTCCCTTCCAACTCAGTATATTGTGTGATATTCTGTGATCTACATTGGAAACCAAAGGCCTTCCACCTCCTTCCTCCTCTAACCCATTGCTGAGCATGACATCATATGGCATGGAGTATCCCTTTGGCCAGTTTGGGTCAGCTGTCACAGCCATGTCTCTTCCCAGCTTCTTGCCCATCCCCTGCTTACCCTCTGCAGGGTGATGAGAGGGAAGACCAGGAAAGAGAGAAGGCCTTGAAGCTATGCAAGCACTGGTCAGCAATAGTCAAATATTGGTGAGTTCTGGGCATATTTTTAGCTACAAATCCAAAACCCGGCACCATACAGGCTGCTACGAAGAATGTTAACTTCCATTGAGGCAGACCTGTTACAGTATGACATGATGTCTAATTGTATTATGCTATGAGTGAACAAAGCCTTACTGAAGACTTATTAATTCAGAATAACTAGAAAAATTGACCTACTTCCTTTGTGGAATAAATAGAGGAGACAATATTGTTGTACCCCAGAGCCCAATATTATCTTCAGACCTGGTAGACAACTACCTGAAAGGAAGTTGTAGCCAGGTAGGGGTCAGTCTCTTCTCCCAGGCAACCAGCAGTAGGACAAGAGGGCACAGTCTTAAGCTCTGCCAGGGGAGGTTTAGGTTGGACATTAGGAAGAAAGTTTTTGCAGAAAAAGCAATCGGACATTGGAATGGGCTGCCCAAGGAGGTGGTGGATTCACCGTCCCTGGAGGTTTTTAAGATGAGACTGGATGTGGCACTTAGTGCCATGGTCTAGTAACCACGGCAGTGTTGGATCAAGAGATGGACTTGATGATCTTGGAGATCTTTTCCAACCCGGTTGATCCTATGATTGTATGATTCTCAGGGGAGAGGTTCAGAAAGGGGATCTCAGGTGTGGCTGCTGTGTGTCTGTGGGATTTCATGGACTACTAAAGCTGTGCATTGCCACTGACAGTTCCAGTTCACATCATACTTACTGTATGTACATGAACCAACTGTGTACCACACATGTCATTAATTTGGCAGACCCTGGGGCTGCCAGATTTCTGGCTAGTTAGATGAAGCTACTGTGTAGGTATTCCCATAACATCCCACATGTCTGGAAGTCCAGCAAATGCAACAATCTCTTTCCTCCCTCAAATTCTTTCCAGCTAAAATTTCCAGAAAATAACCACCATCTACAGCTGACAATTTGATATATGGTAGCCATGCTTTCAAGAGCATTTTCAGTTTTACAGTTTACTGTTTCAGGGAAATGGATTTTTGAGAGAAGGATGGACAATCGTGTGCTTTATACATAGAAGCAGTGGTTACTCTAGTGTTTTTTAGTTGATATGCCCAATTTTCTCAACAGAAATTTTTGTAGCAGGCTTTTGTGAATGTGAGTGTGCATAATGGAGGCTTAAGAGAACAATATAGTGCAACGTAAGAACAGTACAGATTGCTAATTGCAAAGATAAAACTAAGAAGATGAAACTATTTATTTGCTGTACATTAAAAAATAAAGCAAATGGAAATAATGTTGTGCAAAGCTTTCTAATTTTCTCTTGTGCTACTTTGCAGGTGCTCTATGGCTGTCTCTGTGAGCTTAGGTAACTAGTGAAACCTCCCCCAAGATCTACTGCCCAGACGCACTAGAGCACAGCAGCTCTGTTCCACATTTACCCAACTTGGTGACCAATACGAAAGATCTGCATCGTACAGCTTTAGCGTGAAGAAGAATG
Organism: Pipra filicauda; assembly: GCF_003945595.2. Lineage (NCBI taxonomy): Eukaryota > Metazoa > Chordata > Aves > Passeriformes > Pipridae > Pipra > Pipra filicauda. The sequence goes on from NW_024104543.1 coordinate 1,021,021, forward strand.
GGAGCACACAATTGTGCAATAAATTCCTACTGCACACTTTACCAGCCTGAGCACAGGACAGCCAAGGCACTGGGATTTTCTTCCTTTCTCCCATGTACTGCTTTTCCTGCCTGGGTTGCATTGTGCCTAAGTAACTTTGGGAACAGCAGGAAAGTCCTGCAGAGGACTTATACAGAGATGTCATGTACTTTCAGATCCTGTGGGCTGTGATGGGAGCTTTCCCTGCTGAGTGCCAGGGCAAAGCAAGGCACAGAAAGAGTATTTTACAAGGCTGCAGCAGGGACGGGGATGGATGGACCCCACTACAACCTGCATAAGAAATGTCCCCACATAGAAAAAAAAGACAAGCTAGAGCCAGCCATTAAAACACTAAGTGATTTTAGTTTAAAATTAGCACTGATATTAGGGAACATGTTGCAGAGTAAAAAGGGAATATGTACTTGATCATGTATGCATTCATAGAAACAGGACAATATTCTTGTTTTTTCCAGTTAGAGAGACTTAGACTGACAAATATCTGTTTCCCTCTTTAATTTCTTCTGCTCCTAAGAGAAACAACTCATCAAACCCTTGAAAACTGGCCAGCAGCTTAGGGTAACAATGACACAGTCAGAGGCAGGTTTTTTTTCCAAAGGGCTCTGAGTCCACGCAGTGCAGAGGATAATAGTGAATCAAGGCAAGAAAGAATATACAGCTTGTCTGAAAGGGTTGTAGTTCATTTGGTAGTCTGGTCATGCTAGACATCCTGTGATGCAGGTATGATCCTTACCATCAGCTTCAACAGCTCGTCTGCACTCATTGGTTGATTGGTCTGTAAAACCTTTTCCTCTTTGCTGCCAGAAGTCGGAGAGGTTTGTGAAAAATCGAAGCAAGGTCTTGCAATTGCAGCTTGCAGCATGAGGTACACACAGGAGGAAGGAGAAACTAAGGTTGCACAGAAGTACTATAAATCTCTTATTTTCTAATTTCTACAATTATTTTATTAGCCTTTATGTAATGTTTTAACATCACTAAGGGAATGGCAGAGAAAGGGAGAAATGATGGGCTAAGAGGACCCAAAAGTTTGGAAGGGCTATTCAGGAAAACTCTTTTCCAGACAGAGTTTAATGTCATTGGGAGCAGGTTGAGAGTAGCAAGTAACAACATTTTTCCTTGTGGGTGAAAGTCAATAAGGACTGTTCTACAGCAAACCAGTGCTTTGCTAGCTGTGCTGTACCTTTGTTTGTTTGCACAAATTTTTTGTACTGCTCATGAAAGTCCCATTTGAAAGCATTTTTCAGAAGGATTAAAGCTCATGGCCATGGATTACTACTGTTTCAAACCCAGAGAGAAAGTGTTATTGATTCATAAAATTAAGGCTTTTGATTTCGTTGAATGCAAATGTGTGTGGATTAATATTTACACACTCCTCTGGAGGTGCATGGTGCAGTGCAGACCACAGAGATGACAAAACACACAACACAATGAATTACCTTGTCTAAGAAGGGCCACAGTTGGGCTGAAAGAGGAAAGGAAACAACAGAAAGCAAAAGAAAGGAAATTTGTTTCATGAAAGAGCCATTATTTATAAAGCATGGCCACCAGGTAATTTGATTCCCTTTAGCTTTTATTTTGGATTTGTTTTTCACTTTGTTTTATTAGGTTTAATAATCAGGCACGGGTGAGATAGTGCATAACACTAGAGCTGCGATTAATGATGAAAGGCCAAGAGTAAGCTGTGGCTCTTGAGGGGGGATTTGAGGAAGAAAAGCATTTGGTTTCTCACTCATTAGAAGCAGGCAGGCTCAGGCACAGAAGAGTTTCACACTTGCCTTAAACTTTAAATTAACCACATGTGTAAGTCTTCGTGGGAATAGGGGACTAATTGGCTAGATTAGAATACAATTAACTGTGCAGTCTGACTAGCACTCACTGACAATGTTTAAAGAGGAGAAAAGTTGATAAAATCCTGCCTAGTTAAAAAAAAATTGCTATGAAGACCTCTGGGAAGGAAAGGTACCCTTTGCCATTACAGGATGAATTCCAGCAACAGAAGTACAGATGAACTTGGTGCTCTGTACTATTGCTATAGCCTTACTCCGCTACACTGATTTTTTTTCCAAGATCCATTTCAATTATCTCTTGTCAACTAAGCCCGTTGCTGATTTATGGAAACTTTCATCATCCTAAGACTTTACAAACAGGAAGATGCTGTGCTGCCCCAGAACTGGCAGAGTAGAGTTGGCTTATAAGCACCTTCTCTAAAATCTAGCAGTGTTTTATCACAATGCCTCCTGAAAGGTTCTAAATGCCTCTAACTACTTTAGGAAATGACCACAGTTATCCAAATGTTAGAACTTTGTGGGCATATTTCCTAAGCATTCAGTCGTCTAATGAAATACAGATGAAAAGTCATGCCAGAACTTTCTAAGAGATACCAGTTTATTTGATTCCTACATAAGATTTAGTACTGCAATAAAAAGCAGCCTCTTTTCAAAGTACACATCTTCTACCTGTCAAAAATGTAAAAACCCTTATTTATATTTTTGAATTGTCTCAAATTTTATGGATTCTTAAAAGAATAGTTGACTTTCCTGAGATTAGCCATCAGAGAATACAATTTATAAATACATTTCATATGTCTGGTATCTGCAGAAACCTGGGCTTCATGTTGTTAAGTCTTACACCATTTGAAAAATGTGAAAACTGTTTAAACACTTCCATATCATCCTTCCAGAATATAAAGAGTTGGACCCTGTATTTGAATCTGTTAGACCTTCAGTGGTTAATTGCCCTTCCCAGTGCAGTGTCTGAAGTCTATTTTGTCTAAATGGGATGTCTGACTGAAGGAGTGTATTGGGTTTTCATAGACAGGTTTTAGTGTGGGGGGGGTGGGGGCTACAGGGGTGTATTTTGTGACAAGCTGCCAGAAGCTTCCCCATGTCTGAGAGAGACAACAGCAGTTGGCTCCAAAATGGACCCAGGGATGACCAAGATCAAAACCTTCAGCCACGGTGGTAGTGCCACCAGGATAACAAATTTAGGAAGGGGAAAAAGTTCCTGTACAAGAGTAATTGCAGCCAAAGAGAATACTGCATATATGTTAGAGAAACAACTCTGCAGACACACAGGTCAGTGCAGAAAGGGGAGGAGGTGTTCCAGGTGCCAGAGCAGGGATTTCTCTGCAGTTTGTGATAAAGACCATGGTGAGGCAGCTGTGCCTCTGCAGCCCAAGGAGGTTCACTGGGGAGAAGAGATCCACCTGCAGGCCCTAGAGGGCCCCACACCAGAGCAGGTGGGTGGCCAAAGAAGGCTGTGACCCTGTGGGAAATCCATGCTGGAGGATATTTATTGGCAGGACCTGAGGCCATGTGGAAGGAGGAGCCTGAGCTAGAGCAGGTTTTCTGGCAGGACTTGTAACCCCACGTGGATCTATGCTGGAGCAGTCTGTTCCTGAAGGACTGCACCCTGTGGAAGGGACCCACACTGGAGCAATTAATGAAAAACTGCAGCCTGTGGGAAGGACTCATATTGGAGAGGTTCATGGAGGACTGTCTCCTGCGGATTCCATGCCGAAGCAGGGGAAGAGTATGAGGAGGAAGGAACAGCAGAGATAACATGTGATGAACTGACTGCAACCCACATTCCCCATCCCCCTATGCCACTGAGGACAGAAGGGAGAGAACTTGGGAGTAAAGCTGAGCCCAGAAAGAAGGGAGAGGTGGAGGGGAGGTGTTTTAAAATTTGGGTTTATTTATATCATTATTCTACTCTGATTTGATGGGCACTAAGCTAATTTTCCCAAGTGAAGTCTGTTTTACCTGAAGTAGTAATTGCCAAATTACCTCTCCATATCCTTATGTTGACCCATGAACCTTTCATTCTATTTTCTCTCCCCTGTCCAGCTGAGGATGGGAGTAATAGAGCACCATTGGTGGGCACTTGGCATCCAGCTAGTGTCAGCCCATCACAAGAATGAAAGCAAATGCTGAAATGCCTCCAATGATGGCAGTGCTTGAATTAAGAAACTTATTGATTCAATATTGATAAACGTTTAGATTTGAGAAAGAATAGTGTATGTGGAAGTTACTTTGAGCACTGTATATTAATGGCAATTTTGGTATTATTTCCAAGATAATAAAAATAAAGTGCTCAATATAAATGCCTGACCAATACAACTCTTGTACTTCTTATAGACAAATAATTATGCCTTATTTCTGTTTTGTCTTTCTTCCTAAATATGCATTCAGCAGCACATATGACCATACAGATATACACAAGTGTGTACAGAGACATGATCAAAGACCATCATCTTCCATTCTTACATCCCGAGTCAAGGTCAGAACTATGATGAAACTAAAGAGAGGACTATATCAGCCTGTAGAGAATTTAGATCATGTGGAAAACAATAGTTACAACATGGTTTAATAAAGCACAAAAATTGTATCATCTGAGTTACAGAGTCAAAATTACTTCTGTTGTCTCCTCTGCCCTCACTGGAAAACTGACCAATCCATATAGGCATTTGAAATTAGTCACTCCAGTTTCACGGTGAGTGTTGGAGAAATAATTTGAACAGAATACAATATTTCCAACACAGTTTCCCTTGTTTTTGCAGATTTTTCATTGATAGTTAAAAATTTGGCTTTGTCAAACTCCCCATTTGACAACAAAACCTTTTGAAAAAGTGGAGCCCTAAGAGTTATATATTAATAGTGCTCCATATTGCCCTTATTGCATATTGTCAGATAAAGGGCTAATTTCAAGAACTTCTTTGCTCTGTCAAGTACTTACTCATCTAAGAAATGTCAATGAAATCAAGGTGCCTCCTGCTTCAATACAGGCTGAGCAATAAAGGTGATAGCTCTATGACCTACTCCTGAAGACTAGTTAATAAACAGAGAGGAAGCAAAGTCTCCAGTTACATTTTTCTTAGGTGTTATCTGAATTTTATGACGGCTAAAACTGACTTAAGAAGAGTCACCTCTGATTTTTATGTACAAGATATAAGGAAATCCAGCAGCATGCTTTGTATTATATAGTATCAACACATTCATGAATGTAGTGTCCGTACTTGAAGCTGCTGTTTCAGTAAATGTTCTTATTTTAGTTTATTTGTGTTGCTGTGTGCATTTGTATTTCCTTACTCCAATTCAAGCTTGCCAGCCTCCGTCTTCTACACTTTCCAAATTAAAGTAACTTCTTCCTTTTGCCACAATCTCTCTTAACTGTTTATTATTAGTCTGCTTGTTATTGTATTACTTTAAAAAAAAACCATGCAAAAGAACAGTCTGATATGACTTTGAATTATACTAATGGCCACAAAAGGCCTGAATATAAACAGTTGTGTATGCTATAGAATATAAATCTCTATGTGCAAAATATTTCACCACTGGAGTCAGCTATAGTAAGTGAATTTTTTTTTATACACAACTTGGATATGTTCTCATTTTAAGCTTTCTGTTTCCATTGTTGTCATTGAAGGGCAAGACATTTACAGCTTAAGTGAGTAAAATTGTTGTCCCTCAATTTCTCCTTCATTTAAAATATACAGAAATAATTAAAAAAAATATTCGTTTTTGCAATAGACATTAAAGAAAATCCCAAACTCTGACAGTCTTGACTAGGATTTTTTTTTTTTTGCTGTCATAAACATCAGTTCAGTTCTTAACGTGGATTCGAGCATTTGACTACTTTAAAATTTATTTTTAAACTGCTGAGAGGTTTATATTTGGAAACAGCTGCTGAGCATGATTCTGTAGCTACCTTTAGCAATGTTTTGTTATCTTGACTAAGCTTACAATGGTGATTCTCTGCTCTACCACTGACATCTTAATGGCTGCCTCACCAATACTGATATTGTAGGAAGTATGTGGGACTGACTTTCACATCTATAATGATATGGTAATGTGAATCATTACACTGTCAGTGGTGGTTTATTGGCATTATGGTTTAAGATTATGAGGATATTACGATGCCAGTGCAAACAAATACTGCTGGTTTTAAAGTAAGCAGATGAAAGACAAAAAAGTGCTAAAATAGTGGTAATATTAAATTCACAATAGCAAGATAGTGTTTGCTTAAGGCAACCCCTATGCTAAAATCCATCTTTTATCTGCATAATTCAGTGATGCACACTGTGAAGTCAGCTGCTGGAGATTCCACAGCATCAGGAAGAAATAACAAATGACCCAGGGTAAATATGTTTGCCTATTTCGTGCATTATAGAATACATTTAGACCCTATCAATTGGAAAATCAGAGCCTGCAGTCAGAAACTGTCTGATACCTGGGACAATACCTCTGAATTTCCAAAGCCAACAGTGTATAAAAACAAAGTGGTCTTTTTTTTTTCCTATTCTTTTTTTTCCGCTCCTGATTTTCCAGTTCCAAAAGGAGGGTGGTTAGAAGCAGAAACAGGAAACAGCAGAAATCAGACAACACTGACTGATAAGAACTTTGCAGTCTTACCTGAGATCATGTTCACAGATCTGATGTTTTGATCTACCAAACTGACTTGAAATGCACATATGACCTTGAGGTTTCCAGAGGAGGATTTTGAAAAACATTTCAGAAAAGTCTGTTCCTATGGAATCCCTGTTTACATGCTCCATCGGGTTTTCGTATCTAAACTCTTCCCATATAATAAAATGAAAAAAAAATTTCAATTGACTTGATAGTAAGTACTTTGATTAACACTTTGCAGGAAATTTGTAGTAGACACAGTAAAGAACTTCTAAGAAAATGCTAAAAAAGTCAGTTTTGCATTGATTTTGTGTTCTGAGGGACATGGTATTTTCTGTCTCGTAAGAATATGCCACTTCATCTGCATAAGCAAATACTGTGGTGCAACAGGAATAGATCTGTAAAGGAAATCAGTTGGTGATGTGGAATCAGCAGCCCAGTCCCATTCTTCACATTTTGGAGATTTGCTGCAGATTAGTTTGTACCAGACTCTTCTGGTCTCAAGGACTGAACACTACTTAGTGATGGGAGAGCATCTGTGTGCATCTGGAGTGCATCCTCTGCTTTAGTTTTATCTGAAATTAATCCAGTTTATGCTTGTATAACTTTGCACAAAGTCAAACACTTCTAAGTGGGGGCAATCGGGAGTTTTACTTCATAGATGTGTTCCTGATCTGCACTAAATACTAACAGAGATCACAGAATCACACAGAATATTCTAAGCTGGAAGGGACCCACAAGGATTATTGAGTCCAACTCACATGAATGGCCCATACAGGGATCACACTCACAACCTTGGTGTTATTAGCACTGTGCTCTAACCAGCTGAGCTGATTTCAGAGCACATGCGCCAAGTAAGTTCCATGCTCCTGATCCACTCCTACCAAGGTTAATGTTTTTTGTGACTCTGATCCTTCTTTCTCTCAGTGCCTTTGTATCTCTGGTGGAACATAGGTGTTGTGGGAAATGAGAGTTGATGAAACTATCTCAGACCTGAATTTGAGGACAGGATTTCTTCTGCAGAGTGCTCCATGTGCAACAAGACTGAAGGCAGAAGGAGACAGGAATCATAAGCATGTATTGTGATGTGTAGACCAAGGGGCAGAGGATACATTTGGTGTTGTGACTAATCAATCCCCTGTTAACACTGACCTTACAAACTTCTGAATAATCCTGCTGTAAAACTGATCATTGCATCTTAAAAATAACTGGGATTTTTATAATCTCCATTACTATCACTCAGAGGTGGTACCAGAAAACCACTCCTGTCACAGTTAGAAACCTCATAATTTCTACATGAAGTTTGTACAGGTGACTATATACCCATTTGTTCCTGGGTCAGCCTTGTGTCTGTGAAAAAAATTCTGGCGCTGGTAAGTCCACCAGGATGAATTTCCCTTCCTGGGGCTTGACCCTGCTGGAAACACTGATATATTCTCAGATTCCTCTTGTGTCTTTTTATTGCCATAATATACTGACACTTCACAGTCACCATGTACTTACCTAGTATATCCAGGTCTTTCTCCTTTCTCTTATTTCTAATAGGGGTGATCCTGGCTTTTAACAGAAACTTTTTCTGTAATAGAATATCTTTACAGGCATGACCTTTCATGTCCATTATTAAATTCCTTCTGTTACTTGAGTCTTCAAGGTTACAAAGTCCCCGCAGTATGGCACTCCACTCTGGACCTTTTCTGTAAAGAATGCCTCAGCCAATTTTAGCAGTGTCCCTTTTTTTTACCCCTACACCTTGTTCATACATAAAATACTCTCCAACCCAGTATTTGATTTTTCCATTACAAACAGGATCATCTTGCCTTCAGCTAGTTAGCTATGCAATATAGAAATCTCATATTAGTGCCCATTTTTTTACTCTTTTATATTTTCCCATTTGACATTGTAGCTTATAATTTTCTGAATATTATTGCTAACTGTGTTTAATCTATCTTGAAAATAACATAAGAGTTTAACATGTAAACTGCTAAGCAGACGATATTAACACGTTGAACTACTTTCAGTCAAGTGAAATGCTGTATGGAAACATGAGGCCTGTGCATGAATCACCACCTGTATCTGTTAGGAAATATGTAGTCTTCTAGTTAGTCAAGGCAACAGTGGAAATTTTACCACTGAAATGTTTCGGGTACCCAGAAAGTTTGGAGAATCTGTAGGCTCCCAAAACCAGAAGTTCTTTGTAGGCAGTCTGATCTGAGGATGAAGGAGGTGGTGAAGAAGCCTTTTTCATCATTCACCCACATTGTCAGGGTCATTTCAGGTTCTAATTATCTTGTAGATTATATATCATCTTTCCAGTTTGTAGTTTGTGATATCAAAGGTATTTCCACATGACTTATTACAGTGAAAGTAACAACAACAGCAAAACCCCCAAAGAATTTATAGTATTAATTTTATATTAAGATCACTCTGCTCATATTAAAGGTGTAACAGATATTCCAAGGTCCAGAATTATCATATGGCAAATAATTGCAGAATTTGAAGAGTTCTCTTCAGCCTGAGAAAGAGAACAGTTCAACAGGTATTTGTTGATCATTATTAATGCACTAGGCAGTAGATTATTTGCAGGTAACTGGGTAATTGTCTTCAGAAATAGTTTGCTGTCATCAGAAAGGTTTGTTAGTAAAGAATCAACAGTTGTGTTCAGTGCAATCTTTGCCCAAAGGAGAGTTAACTGTGTGTATTGACTGAATCATGGCAGAGAAGACCCACCCAGGTAAAAGGATGTTCCACCCAAAGTGCAAGACTTTTCATGGTAGCTTGTCTGATATCTGAGGATGGTGGCTGCAAGATGGCTCTGGAGATTTTCTGCTTTGGTCTTTGGATTCACATTTGAAAAGGAATTAAATCATAGGTGGAAGTTTATGAGATGTCCCTGAATAGATAATTTTCATTGCTAAATCCTGGATGGATTATGACTGGAAATTAATCCTTGACACTGGAGATGTGGAAAAGATCTGTGAACAGGCATCCCTTGCATGTCATTGTCTCCTTTGTCTCATGTAGTGGTTCTCCACTCTTTAGAAGAGCAGAGTGACTAGATGTGTGGACCTCTGTAGACATTTCACATATACAGTTCCTTCTACAGCATTGAGAGATCAGCTTTTTTTAATCACCTTTTGCAAATTCTTCAGAATCTGTGCACAACTCCTAGGGGTCTCCCAATCACTGTCTGATCTGTGTTTAGTAATGCAGGTATTTTAAATTAAGGGATCCTGCTTTTCTCTGTAGAAGCTAATGAATCCCATCATAGGCTGAATATCTCTGTGGTATAAATAATAATGAAGACTGTGATAGGAAAGGGAGACTGTTTGTTTTATTGCTCTGGAGGCAGGAAAAAAATCAGACCTGTGGAACTGGACAGGTAACTGCTTTCTGAGGATGCCAGAAGTGCTGCTACAATTACCATACATGGAAGGAAGGAAAGTTCAGGACAACATCAAATTATAAAAACTGAAAATTGTAGTTATTGGGAGGAATTTGACTAATAGAGCAATGTGAAGAGGAAAAAGGAGAAAGTGCATCTTTATTCAGCAATGTGGGAATCCAAGGTTCTTCTTTCTGGTCAAGAGGTGGAAAATATACATTTAACAAAATGTCCATTGTAGCTTTGTAATATTTGATTAGCAATTACATAATTTCTAACAACTCATTTGTGAAAATGTTTATGCAGCAAACCTCCAGGCGAGATCTATGGAAACAACAGAGGGAGATGCCAGCAAAATGGAAAGGAGAGGTTCAGAGGCTAGAGTAGAAAACCTACTGAGTAGTATAATACATCTGGCATGTAGACACATGCATAGATCATCAGGTCTTTCTCTTTCCCTCCATCTCAGCAACGGGTAGCTAGTTATCTCACCCATTGACCTGTGTCTGTCAGCGGGCTGTTCAGCACAGGCAACCAGAAAACTAAGTCTCTGCAATGGGAGAGGTGGGAATGCCATGAGGGACTGCATGACACAATCAAATAAAATGCACAAGCAGAGGTAAGAGCCTGTCTGCAATACCTAGAAAAATCTTCATTGTTTTCTTCAGTTGTTGTACCCAACTGAGAGCAAACAGCCTGAACTCTGTCAGCTCAGCTTGGGGCAGCAATCAGCAGAAATTCCCATACAAAGTGCAAGGGACATGGAGGAGGGCACCAGTGGACTCTAACATGGCATGTGCTTCTGGAGTGCCAGAACCCTGATGTTCTACTCATTTCTCAGTGAAACAAAACTCTGAGCTTGGGAGCTAACCGTGTCCTTTCAAAACCCCAATTTGTCACTAGCGTGCAACCACGGTTTTGCAGCATCACTTACATCTGGAAGCATTGCTCTGCAAACCCTTTGACACAATATTGCATCTAGCTTTTACAAGAAAATTAATTTTCCCTGAAAGACCCAGCTAGCATATCTCTTTTTCCAGAATAAACTGATGAATAAGCTAGTAATTTTCAAACCTGTATGGAGTCTGAGCAGGTCAGACTGCCAATGGCAAAGCTACTTTCAGGACTCCACAATCCTCACCAGCAGGATCTAGCCTGGAGAACCATCAGCTCATTTCACTTGCCAGGAGGCCACAGTAAGGCCACTGGACACCAACAATTTCCAATTACTACCACATTGAATTAAATGCCTACTTGAACTTAAGTTCAAACGCTTTAGCACTCCTCAAGTGGACCCTTGCTATAGTGGACAATGCGTACATAGCCATATTCTCACATGGATAAACAGGCACAAATAAATGAAGAGCTAAAAGTACCGGGTCAGCATCCTACCTCATCCAGAACATGAAGCACCTCTCCATCAGAGAGCATACTAAGGGGACCCTAACTCATCACAAGGAGAGACGCAGAGGTCAAACTGTGATGGTAGATGCTTTGCTTGGGCATGTTGATTAAACAGGGAGCTGAGGATTTTCAATGTAGTTCTTTCAAAGCCTTCCAGAAGGTAGGGTGCCTAATTCTATATAATTCTAATACAGAATGACTTTCCAAACCCCTCAAGATTAACAGTATTCCTAACCTCAAAGGAAAATCCCTTTATATTTTACTCCTGAAAGCCTTTGAGAGAGAATTTTGAGGAGTTGTCATTACATTAAGAGTATTCAGAAAAAGCATTACCAGCTTATTTGTTACAACAAGCAATTTATCTTGCTTATGTTATGCACACCCTTCTACTCATCAGCTCCAGTCTATTTCACAGGATTATTAGGGACCTCCACTTGGGACTTTGCATATTTCTATCAGTGATCTTCCTGTGTATTTACCTTTGATGCATTCAGACACCTCTGGTCTTTTAGTTTTTGATACAAAGTCTTTTTCAGCATAATGCTCCAAAAGGCCACAGCAGACCTTGACGATCAGGACGATATCTACATTCAATACCGTACTGATGGAAGCCTTTTCCACCTAAGGCGACTGAAGGCCCACACTGAGACCTTAAACCATCTTGTCCGGGAGCTGTTTTATGCTGATGATGCTGCCCTTGTTGCACACACAGAAGCAGCTCTGCAACGTTTAACATCCTGCTTTGCAGACACTGCTGAGCTCTTTGGGCTGGAAGTCAGCTTAAAGAAGACAGAAGTTCTCTATCAACTAGCACCTCAGGAAGTCTTCCATCATCCCCATATCACCATTGGCCAATCAGAACTCAAATCAGTCGAGCAGTTTAATTACCTAGGTAACCTCATCTCCTCAGATGGTAAGATTGATGGAGAGATAGACAATAGGTTAGCAAAGGCATATAGTGCCTTTGGAAAGCTTCATAAAAGAGTTTGGCAAAATAAACACTTGAAGAAAAGTACAAAGATCAGTGTTTACAAAGCCATAGTGCTGTCTACTCTCTTATATGGATCTGAATCATGGGTCATTTACCGCCACCACCTGCAACTCCTAGAACGCTTCCATCAACGCTGCCTCTGTACAATCCTAAACATCCACTGGTCAGATTGTGTGACCAATACATCTGTTCTAGAACAAGCAGCAGTTATGAGTATTGAGGCCATGTTACTGAGAACACAACTGTGTTGGGCAGGACACGTCTCAAGGATGAAGGACCACTGCCTCCCTAAGATCTTGCTTTATGGTGAATTTGCCACTGGCTGCCGCATGAGAGGAGCCCTGAAGAGAAGATACAAGGACTCCCTGAAACAACATCTCAGCCTTGGCCATATTGATCATCATAACTGGTCTACTCTGGCCTCCAATCGGGAGGTCTGGAGACACACCATCTTTAATGCTGCTTCCTTTTGAGAAAGCACGCAGGATCACTCTTGAGGAGAAAAGACAACGCAGAAAGAATCGTGCCTTGCAGAATGTATCTCCTAAGGAGTCTTTCTGCTGTGCATTTTGCAACTGGACATGTCTATCTTGTATTGGCCTTTTTAGCCACCAACGCGCTTGTAACAAACCTGGGTAGTGCCCTTCCCAAATCTTCATTCGCGAAGCCTAGCCATGACAAAGTTTTAGTTTGATACAAATTGCTGAGAAATAATTTGTTATCACTGGTTAACAGGGTTTCGTGAGACAGATATTCCAGGAACAGCAGACCTAGAAAAACTAGAAGCTTTCTACAGTCCTATACATTTTTTTTATGGACTAAACTGTTATTTCATGTTGTCCTTGATTGCTGGGGACTTGACTCAATAATCTGTGTGATCTTTTGCAGACCTATTCTCCAGTATTCCCAGAAATACATGATGTTTTTAAACATCTGCTTCATGCCTGAAACACCAAACACTTCCTGTCCCTCTCATTTTAACCTATTAGTTATGAGTTTATCAAATATACCAGTCCCATAAGTCCAATGGCTAAAATTCAAGTTCCACATTTCAGTAACAATATTAACCGTGAAGGTGGTGGTTAGTCTGGATAATGGTTGGCTAGTGAGAGCATTAACAGGCTGTGACAAATCTTGTTAGCTCTAAATACCTTGACAAAAGACACTAGACTGCTGATAATGACTGCTTTGTCAAGAATTATTGATAAAAGGATTTTTAAGGAGTAAGAAAATAATTTCTGTGAAGGAAGAGGGTTTTTTCTTCCATAGAACCCTAGGATTGTTGAAGATGATAGCGAAAACTTAGGAAGTGGGAAGCTGACATTAACAATCATTTAGTTTTAGTGATACGGAGTAGGGCAATTGGTGTGTAAGTGGTATGGAAGATGGTCTGTGCTGTGTCAGAACACATAGCTACATAGCCCTCATCCTCTTTCTTCTTTTCTCTGAGAGAAAATTAGGTATAACGAATTCTTAAAATGAGGAGTTCAAATACTGAATGTGTTGAATTGCTTGAAGGGTTGCTTCTCTTCACTGTAGCTACATATATCAAGAAGCCACGTCAGCAGAGAACATCTGTGCTGACACCCAGAGAAGTCTGGTTGCTGATATGCAGAAGTGTTTTTGCTCCTTGGCGCTTTCAGGAAGAATAATTAACCTAGAATACATAAACTGTGTCTAAAATGCAGCTGAAGAGAGCAGAATAGGCATCAGACCCAGATTTTTGTCTTATTGAAGTTTTCCAACACTTTCTACATACTCTACTTTTCTAGACAACTGTGACCATGAGGTTGTTACACAGAAAGAAGTAAAATGCTGTCATGAACAATGATCCCTGAAAGTACCCAGACAAATCCTTTATCCTTCAAGTTGGAAGTGATGGGAGATTTTGACAGAAATGTATTGGAGAGGGAAGAGAAGACGAGCGAAGCTCCTCTGTTTGAAAGCTGCTTTCCATGACCCAAGGATTACAGACAGACGTTTGAAGGAAGCTGTCGGCTGCCCACTGCTGCCGCTTCAATGGCCCAACACACCAAAGAGCAGAGCTAGGGTTTGGCAAAATATCTTTTACAAGGAATCAAAGCAGTGATTCCTCCTCTGAAGTTTTCACATAGGTAATGTGACATTAGATTTCATTACAAGAAAATCAAATTACATTACAAAAATCAACTTACATTACAGAAAATGCCTAAATCCATAGCTTGAATTTGTATTTGGGTGAGATTGCTACAGATTGTTCAAATGTAACAAAGACCCACGAAGTGGAGTTTTGCAGCTGCTATTCACCACATCAAGTTCTTGCTGTCTGAGAAATGACGTTTGCATCCCTAGTTTTATTTCTCCTTTGATAAGGCACTCTCACTGACTGGGCAGAAGTACCAGTGGGGATGCTTCTATCAAGATATTTGTTCAGAATTTGTCAGCTGTAACAAGCAAGTCCAATGATTGAATGGGGCAGGGGAGCATTGCTAAATGGTTAAATCTCTCTCACATCTGAATGATACTTGGCAAACACTGCCACATTCTCTTATTGATGTGCTTACTAACTTCCTTGAATGTTATTGGAAAAGATACATGCTCACTGAGGAATGAAAAAAGACATATACATTTAAAGCAGATCCCCCATTCTTGTTGCACGTATTCTAACACTTTTCTTCTTGCAGCCAAGAGCCACAGGCTTGCCCATGTCTTCTGTGTTCATCAACTGTGACAGGGTTTCTCAAGAAACATGTTGCTTAAAATTTTATCTTACTGGTTTTCTTTGCTTTTTCTTTTCCTGCACCATAGGGTAAACATTACAACTTCTATTTTCATTAAATTGTTTCAGTGCTCTTTTTGTGAGAGTGGCTCAGAGATTCCTGTGTAATATTCTCTAACAATGTGTATGAGTAGGAACTGACTGGATTGACTGTATCACAGAGGAACTGGAAGTGGAATGAGAAGATTTTCTTTGCTTTCAAAATGTTTAACTGTAGCTATGATTTTTTTATATTAACTTTAATTTTGCAGCTAATGGTTTGATATGCTGAGACACCAGGCTACATTATAAAATGGCAACTCATTCATGGGAGACCCATCTCTGCCCACCATCACATAGTCTTGTCTCCTCTGTTTGAGGCTGTGATCTCTCTCCCATGCTCAGATCCAATGGCCATGCCCATCAGTCCCATGATCTGCAAATTGTCTTTGATTTGTGAGCCCAGTAGGCCTAGATAAGCTGCAGGATCTGAAATGAGCCTCCTTTCTAGTGGCTATGGTGGCTGTGGTCCTTGCACACTTGAAATGTTTCTGCACTAATGCGCACAGCATGAGGAACAAAAAAGAGGAGCTTGAAGCTTTGGCCCAGTCCCAGAAATTCAACATTGTTGGCATAACTGAAACCTGTTGGGATGAGACCTGTGACTGGAGTGCCCTTATGGATGGTTACAGGCTCTTCAGAAGGGATAGGCAGGGCAGAAGAGGTGGAGTGGTGACACTGTATGTAATGGAAGGGTTAGAACGTATGGAGCTCACAGTTGGCACTGCCACAGTTGAGAGCCTCTGGGTAAGAATCAAGGGGCAAACAAATAATGCAGATGTCATTGTGAGAGTCTGCCATAGACCTCTCAACTAGGACAATGACACCAACAAGTTATTTTTTGAGGAACTAAGGGGCACTTCCAAGTCAATTGCCCTTGTCCTTACGGGGGACTTCAACTTGCCAGAAATTAACTGGGACTGTCACACAACTGGTTCAACCCAGGCCAGAAAGTTACTAAAAACCTGGATGACAACTTTATGGAACAGGTCCTAGGGGAGCCGACTCGGAAAGATGCCCTCCTCTATCTGCTGCTTGTCAACAGAGCGGATTTCATCAATGACGTGGAGATTGATGGCCATCTTGGCCACAGCGACCATGAAGGGATTGAGTTTAAGGTCTCTGTTGACAGGAGGAAAAGTGCCAGCAAAACCTCTGGACATGAGGAGAGCAGATCTCAGGCTGCTCAGGGTAAGGTCCCCTGGGAAAGTTTTTCCAGGTACTGGGGTCCATCAGTGCTGGTCACTTTTCAAACATCAACTCCTAAGGGCACACAAACAGGCAATTCCCAAATGTCGGAAGTCAAGCAGGAGGCAGGTCTGGCTGAATAGGAATCTTCTCTTGGAAATATGGCAAAAAAGGAAGGTGTATGCCCAGTGGAAGCAAGGTCAAATGACATGGGGAGAATTCAGAGATGCTGCTTGCCACTGTAGGAAGAAAATTCATGCAGCCAAAGCTCACCTGAAGTTGAAGCTGCCAGAAATATGGGGGACAACAAAATCAGTTTTTTCAAATATATTAATGGCAATAGGCAGTATGGAAATATCATTGACCTGTTACAGGATGAGGATGGTCATCTCCCAAACAGGAACAGAGAAAAGGCAGAGGTGTTTAATGCTTTCTTTGCCCCTGTCTTCAACACAGATGATGAATCAAGGTGGTCACAGTGCCCTGAGCTGGAGGACCATGACTGCGAGAATGATCAACTCCCAGTCAACCCTGAAACTGTGTGGGATCTCCTGCTCCAGCTGGATCCTTATAAATCTATGGGACCTGACGGGATATGTCCCAGAATCCTCAAAGAGTACACCGATGTCATTGCAAAACCTCTACTTGATTTTTGAGTGGTCTTGGGAATACAGAGGTCCCAACTGGTGAAGCTGGTGAACTGGAAGCTGGTGAACATTGTCCCAGTTTGCAATAAGGGCAAGAAGGAGGACCCTGGGAACTACAGGCCTGTCAGTCTCACTTTACTGCCTGGTAAAATTATAGAGAAGATTGTTCTGGGAGGTATTGAAAAACACCTGAAATATAAGGCTGTCATTGGTCACAGCCAGCAGGGCTTCATAAGAGGAAAGTCCTCCTTATCAAATGATTTCCTATGTATGACAAGGTAACCCACCTAGATGATCAAGGGAAGCCAGTGGATATAATTTTTTGGATTTCAGTAAAGCTATTGATACTGTCTCTCACAGGATCTTTCTGGACAAAATGTCCAGCAAACAGCTGGATAAACAGCTGTTTATGGGTGTGGTGGGTGAGTAATTGGCTCATGAGTCGAGCACAGAGGGTAACAGTGAATGGGATAACATTACACTGGTGACCTTCAACATCTTCATAAATGATTTGGACACAGGACTGGAAGGGACACTAAGCAAGTTTGCAGATGACACAAAACTTGGGGGAGCTGTTGACTCCCTCAAGGGCAGGGAGGCTCTGCAGAGAGACCTGGACAAACTGGAGGACTGGGCAATCACCAACCATATGAAGTTCAAAAAGGGGAAGTGCTGGATTTTGCACTTGGGATGGGGCAACTCTGGATGTTCATACAGACTGGGGAATGAGATGCTGGAAAGCAGTGCCACAGAAAGGGACCTGGGGGTCCTGGTCAATGGCAAGTTGAATATGAGTCAGCAGTGCCCTGGCAGCCAGGAGGGCCAACTGTGTCCTTGGGGGGTGTCAGGCACAGCATTGCCAGCCGGTCAGGGAAGGGATTGTCCTGCTCTGCTCTGCACTGGTGCGACCTCACCTTGAGCACTGTGTGCAGTTTCGGGCACCACAATATAAGAAAGACATTAAGCTATTAGAGTGTCCAAAGGAGGGCAATGAAGATGGCGAAAGGCCTTGAGGGGAAGCCGTATGAGGAGCAACTGAGGTCACTTGGTGTGTTCAGCCTGGAGAAGAGGAGACTGAGGGGAGACTCCATTTCTGTTACAACTGCCTTGTGAGGGGAAGAGGACGGGCAGGCACTGATCTCTTCTCTGTCATGGTCAGTGGCAGGATCCGAGGGAATGGCCTGAAATTGTGTCAGGGGAGGTTTAGGTTAGATATTAGAAAAAGGTTCTTCCCTCAGAGGGTGGCTGGGCATTGGAACAGGCTCCCCAGGGAAGTAGTCACAGCACCAAGCCTGACAGATTTCAAGAAGTGTCTGGATGATACTCTCAGGCACATCGTGTGACTCTTGGGAGTATTCTTGTGTAGGGTCAGGAGTTGGACTTGATGAAAGAACCTTGTGAATTCCTTTCAGCTCAGCATATTCTATGATTCTGTGATTCTGTGATTCTTCCCTCCCACAAGCAGGAGGAAAGTATTTCCACTTTCAGCTCCAGTCCTTCACCCAGGCTGCCTGGGGTGGTGGGGGAATGCAAGGACCACCAGAGTTTGTTGGCATTGCCACACAGACAAAGGAGAGAGGTGTAGAGAGATTAGGTGAGCTGGTGCCGTAATGGGGCTTGTGTTGTCCACCCAGGCAGGGTGGCTCTGGGAACCACAGCTTCCTCCAAACAGTGTATGGGTCTTAGTCTATCCCTGGAGGTTGTGTGCAATATGGAAGAGGCATGTTCTCAGACTCCAAGTCTCGGAATGCAAATTTTCAGCCTAGAAATGGACTCAAATGAGGTTGGTAGAAATAAATAGAATGAATGCATGGGTGAATCATGGTGTTAGACTATCATTAGGAACCTGTGTTCTTGTGGAGCTAATTCTTCTTTGTAATATTAAAGGTCTCAATTCTTCTCTGTGTAGTGACTTATTCATTAACAGTTTGTGTATATGAATAATTCACCATCTACATAGTATAGCTCTACTTTAAATGCATTGCAAAGCATATATGAGGCAGAGATTGACCTCTACTGTGGTTAACATCAAGATTTATTGTTCAAGGAAGCTCCAGATGTATTGACTTGAATCAAAGCATGAAGGTTCAATTAAAGTTGATACTGCATTAACAAAAGGCCACAAGTCACATTTCTTGTGTACTCTGCTTTGTGAAGGATGTCAGTTCTCTTTCTTTAATTTTTTTTCCACTGGGGCTGGAGTGTAACTGTGATCATAAGCTGCTTGCCTAGCTTGGCCTGGCCTTCCTGTTTTATTTATCTGCCTCTGGGATTCTTGGTAGATCATTATTAATGGGATATCTTACTCTAGCCTGAAAATAGTATTTGTGTTTTCATCTACATTAATAAATGCTTTTCTTTCTAAATCCATTATTTCAGCGTAATGTGGCAGATTCTTTGCTTTGTCATTTGAGGCCTGGAACAAGCCTAAATAGAAAAAAAAAAAGAAGTTTCTACTTCAGTGTGCTGAAATGGAATGGTGGAATGGGATTGCTCGCAGTAGGGCAGGAGCAAGGACAAAACACTTTGAATTTGCCTCTGCTTTTGTCCCTCAGATTTGGAAGTAAATGAGGGAAGAAGATTTTACAGACAGGCTGGAGGTGTATGACCTCCTCTCTAGCTGCTGCATCTGATAATGTTCCCATTTCTCTCATGATTATTAGTGTGACCTTCTTATCCATTTCTTTTCCTTTTCAAAAAAATACTCTGATATCTTTGTATCATCACCACTGCACATTTCATTGCTAAGCAACAATCAGCAGTGCACAGTCTGGGCACCACACATGACCTTTTACTTTCATCTCCAAGGCAAAGAAACTTTCACTCTGTATCACTGAAGCTGATCCTCGAAGGATGTGCTCCTGAAGTGGAGGAGTGTAGGGAGCCAACTCAAGAGTTGTGTCTGTGTGCACTCCAGCTCCACAGTGGTGCTTTCACAAGGAAGTCTTCCTTAATTAGACATACACACACATGCTCCCACACATGCTTCGGTGTGGGAGGGGTTTTAAGGACTAGTGTAATATCCAAAGAACCAAGATAATCCTGATTTGAGGACCGGAACTGTCATGGAAAGAATAATTATGTCAACCAAGGAAGAGAGGAAAGTAAAGGCACCTCTATTTCTTTCAATCCAAAGCCCTACTAAATGTACCAACATTTGTACCAACAGTTTGCTTTGAGACCTTCCTGTACTTCCAGCAGCACAGACCTAAAACAGAATAGGGAAACCAAAGCATGTTCAACAGGAAACAGACTGAGTTGGGTGTGGTTGGTAGCAGGGAGGTTATTGTGAAATTTACAGTTGCTAAGGAAAACAGATTTTTTTTAGTGCATGAATATAAATCTCATCAGAGACAACATAGTCCTAGCCACAAGACACACAAAAGCTGGGCTAAGGAGTAGCATTTGCAAGGCAAATAGTTGTTCTTCTTGAGGAATCTACTGAAAAAGCCCCCAAACTACAGGTCACTCAATGTCTTGAACCTTCCCAGCTTTAGTTCCGAAACAATAGTATTTCCTCTGATCTAGATTCTGAGTCTTTAAATTTATTACACTACAGAGATGTCACAGAGAAGATAATCAAACTGACTCCCTAAAGAGATTGTCATAGCCTCAGACTCTGACACCTGATTTTGGTCAGAGACTCCAACATAAAATGAAAGTGAGTGCTGCATCACAGGCAACGAGGGCAGACCAAAGTAAAGCATACATGATACAAATATCTCTCTGACCCCACTGATAGCTTCTTACACTACAATGTGTGTGATATGCAATGATATACCATTAAAAATATTGTCCAGGCGAAAGGTAACCAGAAGTTGATACCAGCTGATAGAAATGGGAGAGTTGCTGTAAGCCGTAGTTATCTACATGAGATCACTCACCATTATACTTAGCCAGAGTGCCTTAACCCATCCATAAATCTTACGCAAAGTTCAGATCCTGGTCTCTCAACGTGTGCTTATGAGTCTCAGTGGGAAGTGGTGTAAGATCCTCTGGGATTATAGAGAAAAATTCACCTTCTTGCCCAATATAAAGCAAGGGGGAGAAATTCCAGTACCTGCAGGATAGATTCCTGATAGCGAATGGTGTCTAATATATTGCTTGTTGTAATGGATGGCTCCAAGCAAAGTATACTCAGGCTGCTTTTAAACATCTGCTTTAATTGCTTCATCTTGCACTCAGCTTGTGGCATATGTGGCATCCTCCTGATTGTAAAGAACTAGGAGTAGATAGCTGCAAACCACAGGCCATTATCTATAGCTTTTCTTCACAATGAGGTCAGATGGGACACTTTTGCATCCATTCCTTCTCTTCTGGCCATGACGAATCCTCTGGGAGCTGGTGTTTACACTGTCTCAGCTAGGATTTAAAGGTATGCTATGGTTCTTGCTTACTACCTAAGTAACATGTTCTAAAAATTTGCCCTTCAGAAGGCAATGCCCTATAACACAAGTGAATCTGGTGGATGCTCTCCCTAATAGAAGAGGCTGGGCTATAGCTGTTCTGCTCCTGCCCTTTTCTTGAAAAAGTGAATGCTTTAGTGTTTGACTCATTCTTTAAAATATGGATTCCCATAACTACAACTATGGGAATGTTATTGGATGTGTCAGTACTTTAGATCTGCTCATAACATCCCAGAAAGCATGGTTTTTTAGTGGCATGATGTTGGATCTAGAAGAGCCCATTAGTAAAGTGATGGTATTGTTTCTATTCCTAGTAACAATTTGGGTTAATGCTTTATCAGAAGGCAGGAAGGTAAATGATAAAATCCTGTTTGGTTCCTTCAAAGAGGCAGCTACCACAGCAGTTTCAAAGTCACCACCACAGTCATGTCCAGCCAAAGAACACTGTGAGGTTCTTCCCTGTCCTGTTTTTAGGTGGTAATAACAGATTGCTGCCACTGAAATCAAGGCACAGGTATAATCTCAGTTACCTGTTACATCTGGTGCAAGTAGCACAGACCAATAATCATTCTTTGATTCATTTTTGTGACCAACTAGTTGCACTTTGCAAGTCCCACTCTTAATAGGCTTTGGCACAGGGTGCACTGGAGACCATCTGACACACAGAGCTCCAGCTGTGGGGAGACCCCAGCACAGGGTCTGACCTGCTGGGCTGGGCCTGAGGCCATAGCGGTTCACTCAGAGCATGTTGATTTTACAAGAAACAGCCCAGGACATAAATATGTATTTGCCTGTGGCTGTGTGGGCTTGCCATGGCATAGCAGAATCTCAATTTAACGTGCAGTCGATGGGGAGGTAGCTTGGTGACCTGTGGAGGCAACACAAAGTTTGTCTAGCAGGGTGTGTCTGGCAGGTGTACTGACCTTTGCCAGTCCCTTTACAGAAAGGTCGAGTCATAACCTACTGCTCTAAATGTGTGGCTGTGCTTTGTGATTCCCGTATAAGAAGAGAACCCCAAGGGTAGAGAATGTAATGATGCCCCAACTGTTCATGGGTCAAACCCACAGATGAAAAGAAACATGTATTACCTCCAGAACTGTTGACAAACTAAAAGCTTTAAAAAGCATTATTACAGGCTATTTTTTTCCCATGCTCTGGAACAACTGAGGTTGGAAAATCTCTGAACTAAAATTGTCTAATAGCATTCTTTGTCAAGCTTTCCTCTATGAATCTTATTTTTAATTCTTTACTGAGGCTTCTGAAACAAGCAAGCTATTAGAGCCTTAACTTCTTTGTTATAGTAGAAATTCTTACAGACCCTTTACTGTAGAGGTGCTCTAGCACTGCTGTAGCAAATGCCAGGCACATCTAACATATGTGCGATCCAGGAATGCTCTGGCTCCTTGCCAACACAGTACTTCATTCCTGGTATTTAATACTGCTGTGGCAAAAACAGTTGGGGAATTAGATATATTGTGAACAGTCTTTCTCTTTAGCTGATATGTCTGTATCTGATATGCTACTTGTCTCTACATTTCAATTGTTCCAAAGAACTGAGAGTAATATGTTTATTTAGCTCTTTTTAAAAATTATTATTATTCGATTTTCTAAATCTCTTTAGTACTCTTCAGTTCTCCCCTAGAAATTAGCAGGAAATCTTGCTAAGGATGTGGCAAAGAACATCTGTGAGTTCCTGTCTCCAGTGAAACTGGTGGGAATTTTACCATTGTTTTTCATGGAGACAAATTTCTCTGTGGGACTTTTCTGCCCTATTTGATAAGTTTTTCAAATTGTTGTAGCTTAATACTTCTTTCTAGCTGTGGGAAATGGCGTATCACTTAGAGTGAGCTGATCTAAATGGCTGATTTCTCCCCACCTCCATTTCCTGATTGCAGGCTGTGCTATCCTACCAATTCCCAAATAAATAGACCAGAAAAGAGACAATCCGCTCTGCCCTCCAGTTTAGTGATCTGAATGGACTTATAGAGGTATCAAGAAGGAACAGGACCACAAAATCAGGAGGTGGAGGGTAAGCAATTGGAGGAGCCAGGATGCTCTCTGAGAGCCACCTAGCCATTACGGCAGCTCCATTGACACATGAAGCAGCACTCTCCGATTCTTCTTACAAGTGAAGGCATTTTCACCTCCCTTAACTCATTCATTTGTGTAAGGAGTATCTACAATATTGTGTAAGGAGTACCTTAGTTTTGTGTCCTTTTTAAAATGGATGCTTGAGCCCTGACCTCTGTGCTCTGGGTGCCCTGCTCCTCTCAGGTCTCTGCTGACCCACAGCATCCCACGTGATGGGCAGCCTCTGAACTGGTATCAGTGCTGCCCCTCAACAGCACTAAAAGTCCTCATCCTTTCTCTGATGTGTGTGGCAAAGTTGTGCACTGCCAGAAACATATTGACCGTGTAAGTTAGATATCTGTCTAGAAGCTGGGACATGACCTGTGCATTTATTACCATCAAGATACATCTGGGACTTCAAGAAGAGCTAAACCCTGGATCTGGGTGAATTTCAGCCCTTTTAAGGTCTATATCCAACTCATGTTCCTTTTCCTGCCTTGTATCTGGACTTATACCTACAAGGGTCTGTGGCTGTAAGGGAGAAGTCTGGATTGATTCTCAAGGTTTATTGATTCTCAAGGGTTTATTTAATGAAAATTTTAGAATTTTCTCCCTGCTTCTGTGGATATTTTACAAGTAGTGAACACATTTCCAACCTTGCTGTGAATTTTCTTATATGTCAATATTTTCAGTCTTTTCCATTGAGACGAAGAAGGGTTGTTGGTTGTTACCAGTATCTAGAGATCTGTAGTTTCTTTAGCCTATCTGTAGAATTGATCTACAAAAGTACAGATGAAATACTGCTAAATCAACATATATAAATATACCTTTCTCCCTAGAATTTGTAACTGTCATAATGACCTCAGCCTTGGACCTCTCCTGAAGTTTAATGGCAGTTGGGGTTAATGGCCCAAAGTTCCACCTCAGGCTATTAACACTCTCAGCAGTCATTAATTCTTACAGAATGCTCAGGGTCTTTATTGCTGGTGCTTAAGTGATGCTCAAATGACTGTGACTATTTACACCCCTGCTGTGGATGTAAGAAATAGGTCTAATGCCCAGTATGTCAGATGTCTCACTGTTCAAAAAGGTCTGAGTACCTGGTAGTAGTCACTTGCACATCTATGGTTAATGAAGTAACCTCAACTGGCCATCAACAGTTCTAATCTAAAATTGTGCTTGCTTGTATAGATGTGTACTTTGCTTTAAAAAAAAAAAGAATGTACAGGCAGGCTGCTTGCCCTGAAGAGTTTACATCCTGAAGTCTATGTAAATATATGCTTATCTTTATTCAGAATAGTTTTGAGGGGTAAAAGACATACTTGTTGTCATACAGACACTTCTAAATATGAGTCAATGTTGCTTACATTTTTTTTCAGTGTAATACCTTACATTTAATGTTTTTTCTGAGATTAGACTGAACTGCTCAAGGACTGAACTGCTCAAGCTCCTCGCCACAGCATATCCTCTTCCAAGAAATATCATAGCATTGTTTGACAGGTTGCTTAAGCCATCAGTTTTTGAAGAGACAATGTCGCTTTATTAATGGGTATTATCATCTAGGACTAAACATAGGCCTGGGACTGACTTTGTGGGGCACTGAATGAAGCAATTATGTTGCTTAACATATTATCTTAAACAATTATGTTAGATCACTGTTAATAAACTGACTAATTTCAGCTTGAAGAGACTTAGAGGTTTTCATCTGAACAGCCCTCTCAATGGCTGTTTCAGAACCTCACTGCCATGGGGTTTGGCTTCTAGACCAAACAGCTCTTCCTTTCCCTGGTGCTTACATATTGGATGTGCATATTGCATGATACTGTCTCAACTTTTATTTTCCCAGGCTTACCAGACATGCTCTCAGCTATCTGTTCTCCTGATTATGATCTGCACTTGTTCCTGGCTGAGACCCCCAAAAGAGCACACAACAGGCTGGAGAGACCTTCTCAACGCTCTGGGTAGTGAAGCTCATACTGCTTTGTCTCTACTGATATATTTGCCTGGTCTATCTAGAACTGCATTTCCTTTCCCACAGGGTCAGCTCTTACTGATTCTGTGATAAATTTGAACTTTCTCTTTGAAAGTTCCTGTTACTACTGTAATTCTTATTGTTAACCATTATAAACATCGGTTATATGCACTATCTTGAACTTAATGCTATGAGACATCATCCCGTTTTTATTATCTCTCAAGGTCATTTAATTCTCATATCAAAACTGTACACTGCTTACTACAGTGGAATAGGAGCTACTGTTCACCCCCGTGATAAAACATGAAGAACTGGAGGAATGTTTAAACTGGCACCTATTTAGGCCAGGGCCTTGCTCCTGTTGTTATCCTTTGTGCCCCTCTGCTGTTCATAGGGTCCTTTATAAGACATTCTGCTTCCACAGGGTTGTGTTCAGTGAATGGTTATGCACCATGTTTAGGTGTGTATCTGTGTTCCTTTGTTCTTTCCATTTTGTTCTGGAAGCTCTTTGGAGACACCAGTGGGTAGACATTCCAGAGTGTTTTCCTGTAGTAACTGCTCATCCTCTTTAATGAACTTTCTGTAGTAAGATGTTTCTTCTCCATTTCGTTCTTTACAGATGTCATTAAGAGTGTCATCAAGAATGGCATATATTTTAGACCGAGATCACTTGATTCTGGTTCTAAATCTACTACAGAGTCTTCCTTGTGACTCAGTCAAGCCACTTAAACAGTAAATATAAAAGGTTGATAGTATTTCTATACCTTTAAGGGCCATTTAGATACCAAGATCTATTAACATTTTTAACATTTCAGACACCAAGTGACCCTAAGATGTACTTTCATGCTGAAAAGCTAGATTAATTTTCCCAACAGTACCGGTTGGCATAATAAAAATAATATCTCAGTTTGCAAACTTGTCCTGCATGGGTCCTTAGACTACTCCAGCTACAGCAAAACACCTGTATCTATAGTGTAACTGAAATAGGTATTTTTAATGGAAAATATAGAGACATACACTGACAAGAAAGGAGGACCCAGAAAAGGCGTTCTATTTTTGCTTGGGACAAGAGCCATGTAAGAAAGCGTTTTGCAATGCTGTTCATGTTATGATAAAACACTCTTGTGGCCTGACTAAAGTCATATCCTAAGCTAATGACCATGGCATAAATACTTAGAAAGAAACAAGAGAAAGACTGTTCCACAAGGGACAGTCTTTTCTAAGGATTTGTTCCACCTGAATACTTCAAGCATGTCTCTTTAGGACAAAGTATGCCATAATAGATAGAAAGAACTTTAAATTACATAAGTCACTGCATTGGAAAAAGGGAAATTAGGGTAACAACTATACTACCATCACCTTATTTTAACACAAAGAAAGTAAAATCAAGTCAGTGAGGATACACCAAAGATAATGAAATATCAGATAGGAGGAAACAGAGGGGAAAAAACACCCCAAACCTCAGTGGATAGACAATAAATCAGTGTAAATACTGTACTCAACCCGGCTACAAAACCAGGTGAAGTGGCAATAACAGATACAACAAAGCAACATAATCATGAAGAAGGAAGAAGTAGGCTTGCTGGTGTATGACATGAAACACGGAATATTAGAAAGATAACAGAAACCTGATAGAATAATAATTGCAACTGGAGTGCAAGTACTACAAGGTGCACACTGTGAAAGGAATGCAGAAGGAATTGTCAAGATAATGTGGTAGCATTATATATTAAGAATATAGCTGGCAGTAAAATTGTTAATTAATAGTATAGATAAAAGAGGATCAGTTTATGTCAAAATGTGTTAGGAAAGTATTCTGTAATTGGAAAGGGATTGGGCTCTACAGTCAACATTGAACTTGAGATTACTTTAGTATCATGAGAGAGATAAATCTACCTGATGATCGTATCATTATGAGGGATGTTAAATTCCGCAGTCATAGACTGAAGAACAGATGTTATATCCACAGTAGAATCTAGTAATTTCTCAGAGTGGAAGTTTACACAAACCTTCTATTTGAAGAAGCCATGAAACTGCTAAGAGATTATAGTATTTTAAGTTGGTGATGGACAAGTAGCAAAGATATTATAGAGAAAGTAGTAGAAAAAATAAGCAGTATCACTGATGACAGTACTGACCCAATTTCAATTTAAATGAAACAGCAGTATTTACAAAGACAAGTTGGTAGTTACAGCTTTTAACTGCTGAAAAGGAAACTAGCACTCTAAAATGAAATTCCAAATGATGTTTCTCAAATACTTTTATTAGTGATCCAGAAGTCACTCTGCAATCATGAAATTTGTTGAATGTACAAAGTATATCAACAGGGCAAATTCAGTAGAAATCTGGTTAACTTGATGCCTCCAATTGTAGGGTGGGATTAGATCAACTAGAACAAAATCCAAGATTGTACTTTTAAGAATGAGTAATAAGTATGTTTGTTACCCATTGAAAATGGGAATGAAAAAAGAAAAAAAGATGGGTTTGTATTTTTCAGTCACAGAATGTCTCTTAACCATTTGTGTGACCAAAAAAAAAAAAAAAGAAAACATACAATAGGCAGTAGCAGGAGAAGTATTTCCAGTAAGGAGGGGAAAGCACTGATGCACTGTAATATGTTACTTGGATTCACTATGCACATTTATGTTCACCAACATTCAAGAAAGAAAAATTCAAAGAAAGAAGCGCAGAAAAGTGCTGCACCACAATACAACAGGAAAAGAGATCTCACCATGCAGGAATAAGGGACTTTTGTTGGGTTTGGTTAGTCAAACAGAAAACAGACTTAGGGGAGATAGGATTACTGCCTATAAATTTATTAACATGGTAAAAAAAAAAGGAGGAGAAAGATGTTTAGCTGAAAATTCCATGTTCATGCACACACACAAAAGTGCATGAATAAATTTATGTTAGACATTAAAAGAGGACTATTATTTACCAGTGGAGTTTGTAGTAGACAAAATCCTGTCTTTTTTTAAGGATGGAACTTGATAAATGTAAGGAGAGGATTATGTAAATGGCCAGCAATACCAAAGGACTGGATAAATGACTAAGAAGTCCCTCCCAGCTTATCCCTATATCTTCTAATTTCTAAAATGAATAAATTCTGTGCTTGGAATCTACACCAGGTCATTGGACCTGGGGGAAGAAAGTTATTAAGAGCTCAGTTTAGCTGAGCTTAGTTTAACCCACAATATATGCACACAGGAATAAAACTTGCTTGTGTTCTGGGGAAACCACGCGATGATATTCCTCTGTACAGTGTTGAAGTCAGAAGAATTACTCCATTAGAAACCACAGTTTCTAGCTGCACATCCCCTTGTGTGCAGATGGAGTGCAGAGCACTGTTTCCTAGCAACTACTAAGGACCACTGGTTTTATAAATCAATCTCTGCCAGGATATCACAGAAACCACAATAAATGGGAAACATTTAGTAGTCAGAAGGCTTTCTACTTCATCCACTTTCTGGTCTGCACAGAAAAGTCTTTTCAAGAAGTAGATAATATCAGCATTTCTTCATAAGTAGACTGAATTCAAATCCTTATTCAGGTGACTTGTTTTTCAGCTCCCCTGGGGTACATGTCCTCATGTCCATGAAAGGTCCTTCTTTAAGATGTCAGTTAATGGGCTTTCTCAAAGACAAAATTATACAAAACTTCATTTGGAAAGAAAAAAGGAGAAAATGAAATACAGATAAAAAAGGAATGAATAGCACTCAAAAAAACTCCGAAGAGCCCCTGGGAAGAGAGGGAGTGATAACAGTCAGTCAAAGACTGTAGATGCAACTCTTCACTTCTATGCAGCAAATCAGCTTTCAGTGTCACGTTCATCTACAAATTCAAGTAATATCCGATTGACTGCAACATCCAGTTATTTTGATTTTTTTTTTCCACTTTTAAGAATTTCTACTAATTTCTCCGTTTTTTCGTTATCCTCATTTTGCAAACTTCCAGCGTCTTCTGATGTAACTAACAGTCTGAACTGGCATCTTCTTCTATATTGTTAACACACTGGAAAATCCCGTTTTCTTTTTGTGTAAAGCACAGGAAGGATGGTCTCTCTGTCCAGCAACTTTCATCAGGGTTTTGTTTCAGAAATACACCAGAGGTTTTGTCACTCTGATAAGACCAGGGTTACAAAATGAAAGTGCTAAATAAATATTACTGAAGGGGTCATTAAATAAGCAATTAACATTTTAGTCTATAATTGGATTGTTATAGGTTTCAACAGCCTGGTTGGGAAATCTCACTTCTCATTTGGGAACAGTATTGATTTTTTAATTTCTAGCATAGAGTGGTGTCTGTTGTGAAATCACAGCATCAGTCTGAGAATACTCTGCATGTCATTTTTTTTCATGAACAGTAACAGAACAGGAGCAATAGGTGACTTAAAGGTTAGTTTCAAAGGGAGTGCTCAGGATACTAAACTTTGTGACTGATGATATCACTTGAGAAATCTGATGCTTAGATCGTGAGCCCTTTAAAGTGGGAAATTGCTTATATATCACAGAAAAAAGAAGCTGTGCGCATTTGTGGTGCCACTTAAATAGTGTACAGTCGTTCTACTTCTGAGTTGGAAGCACATTTAGGAAGGGCTAACATTCTGCTTTTCAACTTTTTTCTTCTGTTTTTAGAAACACTTTAGAAGTTTCTTTTCACTGAACTAATTTTACTTTGTTATAATTAGTAATGTATTGTTGCAATCACACAAGTTATTTCCTCTTTTACTTGTACTGTTTATACGTCAGCTGAATCACTCTATTCAGAGATGGGTTCGTGTTACACTGGCATCTCAAATTATTCTTTGCCTTTTTTGTTGTTGAATTCTTTTGAAGAAGATGTGTTTATGTCCTCATTGTTCCATCAACAAAGTATGCAATTACAAATCTTTGGTCTTCTGGTGTGTTTAGCAAATCTTTTCAGCCTATGATTTACCACCTGTGGCTTTTCTTCATCTCTGAAAAATGCTATTATCTTAAATGGCCTATTTCTAATTGCAGTGGGTTTAATTGCTCGGATACACAAGGGACTGTCTTGGCTACTGTTATTTTCTGGACATGTTCAGAAAAAATGGGTGTCTGTGTACAGATGTCTCTAGAAGGGGCAAGAATTTTACTGCAAGTTTCCCCTTAATAGCAATGGGTGTCAGCAGGTTTACGATAACATTCCCTGAATTATTGCCCTCTTGAGAAGAATTTCCATTCCAAACCATCTTTATTGAAGATCTCTATAAAGACACTGCCCAGGCATATCTCTTGTGCTCAGTACTCTGTTTGAAATGTGTGGTGTCACTGGAAAACTCTATCTCAAGCCAAGAGTGCTGCCACAGGTTTCAGGAAAGTGTTTCATGAAATGTGTGGCAGTATTTATTTTAAGAAGGGAGATGAAAAATCATTCAAAAGGGAGAAGGTTTTGTAAAAAGAAAACACTTGGAAGCATGCACAATTGAACACTGTGTCTATATATTCTAATTTTTTTTCCAGAAATGTATGGTGTCATCCTTATTTGTAGAGTCATGTTGCTAATTTACCAACATTTGGAAAACTGTCAAATGTTTCTCTGAATATTTATGAGTACTCAGTGTTTCACTGCTTTTAGCACAGGTGGTCATTTGCCCAAAAATTCCTCTAGGAAATGTACTATTCACTGTTCACCATTCATCTTTCTATTGCTTAAAATATTTGTTATCCAGTTAGGGAACAAAATAAGTGGGCTGTAAGGCAGGACTCAGAGTAATCCATGCAGTAGACAGCTGAAATGAATAGTTGAAAACAAGCCATGTGCAGAATATTATTTATTTAAGCAACTAAACAAATGTTTATCGACTGCAAGACCTCCAGGGTACATATTATTTTTTTTTCTATTTATTCATTATCTACTACAATAGAATTGCAAACTTTGTAAAGGTCTTTAGGCATTAATATAATAAAAATATACAGCAACAGAGAATAACAAATGCTATTTAAGAAATCTGTATTGGATAGTAGACAACTCAGAAATAAAGCTAGATTAGAAACAAATTTCCTGCAAGTAGATTTACTTCAAAATAAAAATATCACCAAATCCTTCTCGCTTTACTCACAGGCGTCCTCAAGTTGAAGAAAAGCTTCTAAGGCAGATTATAAGATTTGACTCTAAAGACTGGGAATTTGTGTTTTAACAAATCAGAATGGAGTCTACAGAACTGTGAGCTGTGTGAAATGAGCCCCAGGAAGTATTTATAAAGATCATGAAAAAGAGTAAATATTTCAGAACACAGAACTAAAACGTTTGAAATGTATTTTGGTCTACTGTTTTAATTCTGAGTTTTGATTTTCATCCAGCCATTGACATTCAATGACTGCAAAGAGAAGCAGAAAACTATTTAAAAATATTTTTTTCTGGATTAATCTCCTAACACAAGGGAGTCTGACGCATTATTTGGGTTTGCATTGTAACTACTTACACACCCTATGATGACAACCAGAGATTAGGTATGTATGTATGTTACATCCTTTGCTTTCTGATGTTAATATTTAGCAATATTTAAAGAATTAGCTACCTCCTATAGTTCATGGACTGTCATAGGTCTATTGGATTTATTCCCATGTCTTTGCAGACAGGTAAAAAATTCATCTTATTTTACAATTTTTCTAGTAAATTTCCAAGCCCTTGTTAGCCCAGGTTGATTTAAAACTGTGGGGAAATTTTGTAATTGGAGATGGTGAGAATGATCAATCAGGCTTTTATGAATCTTCCAGAGAGCCAGATCCCCCAGACAAAGACACTTAAATACAAACACTTAAATAATGATTAACTTCAACCTTCGCCTTGGCAATACCCCACTCTTCCAAAGGAACCTATGGTATACAAGACTTGTCCTAACTCCATTCTGAGCAGCTGGCATTCAGAGGTCTTTATTTCCTTTTTTTCAGATGTTTGACTGGAAGACAGATAATGTTTCTTTGGTAAGAAACATTAAGGTCACGATCTTGAGGCCTCCTGGGTTTTGCAGATGTCTGGTTTTCAGGTTTTCCCCACTCCATCCAGTTGTGAGATGAAGTCCCAAGAGATTTCATTAAGTCAGTTTTTATAAATGATCTGGGTTTGTGATCTGACCGCTGCTGCCCCTACAAAGACAATGTTAGCTGCACAAGGTCTTTTTCTGTAGGCACCTGAGACCAGCACTGAATAAAAGCCCTTATGAAATGCTTCTTCTGTGTAGTGGAATTTTTTTTTTTAATGCGAGTCCAGTTTCTAAAACATGAGTTAATTCAATTGTCTAACCATAGACATCTACTTGAGATACCCTGGGGTACCACAGGCATCTGCTCAGGATGGTATCTATGGCAGAGTGCCTGCTGGGGACCCACACCTCTGGAAAGCATGGATAACCCAGGGCATCTCAAGCACCAGCAGTCATTATGTTGTACAGGTAACTGAGAGAGTAATTGTCAGCACAAGAAAGGGAGTTAGAGAGATTCTGTTGTGTTGAGGTCCTGTTATAAACCCCTGAACCCCTTGGGTGTCTGGGGCAGACTGAATTGCTCTCCAGACTCCCATGGCTAGATCTCCAGGGACTTCAAACGGAATTTACACGCCCAGAGCACAAACAAAGTCTCCTTGTACCTTTCCCCAGAACCTGCTCTTTGCTCGTTTGACCACTTGTAGGGTACTTTTCTGAGATGGAAAAGACCTCCAAAATCATCAAGTCCGACCTTTGACCAAATACCACCATGTCTACTAAACCATACTGCGAAGTGCGACATCTACTCATTTTTTGAACATTTCCAGGGATGGTGACTCCACCACTTCCCTGGGCAGCCTGTTCCAATTCTTAACCACTCTTTCAGCGAAGAAATTTTTTCTAATATCCAACCTGACCACCCCTTGGTGCAACTTGAGGCCATTTCCTCTTGTCCTATTGCTTGTTACCATGGAGAAGAGGCCAACCCCCACCTTGCCGCAACATTCTTTCAGATAGCATGGTGGTACAACTGTCCATGTCCTCCACCTGCCTTCCCCCCCTCCCCGCCCAGACCACACTATGATCTCAGAAATGCTCATTAGACCTCGACTTTGACTAACAGCATCCGGACTAAGCTCCTCTGGAAGTTATCAGAAACTCTGCTCCCAGGAACTTATATTGTCTAACAAGCTCCTGTTTTATAATTAAGAGCCCTGGAAACTTATTTTTCTTGCCTGATTAACAACCTAAGTGGAACATTTCTTTCACTGAGCTTTCAAAGAAAGTTACTGACCCGAATTGTGACCAGGGTGGAAAATTACCATGACTAAAGCCAAGTCACTTGTGATCCTATAAACAGCACTCCTAAGTGAGACCCTTTAGGCTCTCCTGGACCACAGTGGGCCTGTGATCAGCAATCTCCCTCTCAGCAGGACACCCTTAGAGCCAGCAAACTCTCAAGTTTGCTATGCTCAGAGTACCACCACCAAACGCCAACAACAGAAGCTGGGCTGATATCCACTGATATCCACTCCTAAAGGTTCAACCCTTCAGTTGTTAAGAAGATGCACAGACATTCGGCATGAGTGCTTCACTGAACTTGAAGGGAATAATTCACAGATATGTACCTTGTACACACTCCTCTTTAGGTCTGTGTGCATATGAGTGTGAATATGCTGTACCAAATGTACTATGAATGTTGCATTCTTAGATTCTTAAGTACATTAGATTTGTGATTTTGTTAGGCCTGTGAGTTACTATTGTACTTGTAGTAAATTCTGTAGAATCTTTTGTTAAATTGTTTAAATTAGGCTGTCAATTAAATGTTAAGTGCTGTTAAACCCAGTGAAGTCTGGTGCTAAGTTTGGCAAGGGGGTCAACTCTGAATCTTGTGACTCAATGGGAGGGTCTTCTTTCTTCCTTTTTATCCTTACTCTTTCCCATCCTTATCCTTTTTCATGTAGATCGTTTTCAGATTTTAGTCCAATTTTCCTCTATGTACTTCAACCATCTGATAAGTAGAAGAGTGAACCTTACCAACAAATTTTGTTGTGCTTTCAATTTTGTATTAAACCTGCTTTTGCCAATACCTTTGCTGGTGATTCTTTGAGCAACCTGAAACACTCATTCGTGACAGGTAGTTGTAGACAGTGGTCTGTCTACAGGTCTCCCCTGTTTACCTAAGGTCTTCCCTGAGTCTCATTTTCTCCAGACTAAACAACCAGGATGCCATTGGCCTTCTTGGCCACCTGGGCACACTGCTGGCTCATGTTCAGCTGGCTGTCAACCAACAATCCCAGGTCCTTTTCTGCCAAACAGCTTCCCAAACACTCTTCCTCAAGTCTGTAGCACTGCATGGAGTTGTCGTGACCCAAGTGCAGGCACTTTGCCTTGTTGAAACTTGTACCATTGGTCTCAGCCCATTGATCCAACCTGTCCAGATCCCTCTGGAGCACTTTCCTAGTAGATCAACACTCCCACCTGACTAGGTGTTGTCTCTGAGCTTGCTGAGGGTGCACTTGATCCCCTTGTCCAGATCATCAACAAAGACATTGAACAGAACTGACTCCAACACTGAGTCCTGGGGCACACCACTAGCGACCAGCTGTCAGCTGGTGAACTCCATTCACCATCACTCTCTGGGCCTGGCCAGCCAGCCTGTTTTTTACCCAGCAAAGAGTGAACCTTTCGAAGCCATGGGCTGCTAGCTACTCCAAGAGAATGTTATGGAAGACATTGTCAAAGGCTTTGATGAAATCCACATAGACAACATTCACAACCTTTCCCCGATCCACTGGACGGGTCACCTGGAGATCAAGTTAAGTCAAGCAGGAGATACTCAGAGAGGGCACAGTTTTACTTCAAAGGTATAGTATTTCTGCACTCAGTTTAGATGTACACATCAGCCCATCAACATCTATTGGGTGCAAATGTCTTATACAGCAATTCATCCTCCTTCGTGGCTTCAGCTCTTCCATACCCAATTCAGTGTATCAGCAGTATGAGAGAGTCTTACAAGCATCAACATCAGCAGTAACCTTACTATTACTGAAGTTCCCTAACTCTGTTCTCCTCCTTCTTCCAGGTGCCAGGAGGTGATGTCTGTCGTAGATTGAGGACAGCTGGGAAAACTGCAGGAACATGCTGGATATGGGAAATATGCATGTGGAACGTGCAGGTTCTTCACGCAAGTGTTGTTTCTTACTAAAAAAAAAGACATTGTCTAAGCCTGGGACAGCACATTGATGACATCCTTAGTGATGCTGATCTAACCGTTCTGTGTTTTGTCAGGAGGTGCTCATTAGCTGCTCAAGACACAGCAATGCTTCCAGGATATCTGCTGCTTCTGTGCAGCCTGGGGAAAATGTCACATTTCTCACTAACTTCCTCACGCTTCAACATACAGAGCCAGCATGAGTTATTTTTTTTGAGCTTCTAAATCCTACTTTAGTTTCATGCAGCCAGACTGAGAGTAGGACCTGTTCCCATTTTATCCACACTTCTTAACAGCTTCAGAGAGTACTGCATACCACATTGTGGTTTTGCACAGAAGTGGTAAAATTCAAATCTATTGCTTTTTTAAGGGCAAGGGCAAAAAAGCAAAGCAAGGATAAGTTTCGAAGACACTTCAAATTCACTTGAATGTTGCACAAACGCAGGGATGGAAAGAGGAAAGATGTAGGGCTTTTCTCACATCTCCAGTGTGATCTCAATCCTACTGAAACTGATGGAAATCTGACTGGCTTCATGCCTCATTGAACCTGAGCATACTGAAGAGCAATTAAAACCCAATTTTTTTACAGATGATGATCCTGCCCTGAAGCCAGCGAACAAACCAAACAGAGCCTAGTAAATCCTCTCTGGGATAACAATGGCTCTCTGCTTATCAGTCCTTCAGAATTCCTGTTTATCAGCACCAGTTTGCTGCTGGACTCTTTTGATTCTGCTTGCTAGTGTCTGATCACAGGCTGCCTTTGTCCAACTTTAATTATGCATGAAACCCAAACAAGCAGACCATAATGGATAGAATTTCTTCCATTGTTTTAAAAAAGGTTGTATAATTTTGCAGGAGAACAAGAGAAAACACAATTACTGCCTCGCATCAAACAAGAAATACAATGAGGTTTGGCCATAAAAATAGGGCTCTTTCCATCTTTTTTTACTTTTTTTCATGTTGCTACAGTTTCTGTTTTTAACAATCTCCTGGTGAGGCAGATAAGCTGTTAATTCTATTAATGTTATCAAAATTTGTAAGGTAAGTGAAGCTTACAGTTTAGTGATTTATAATCCTAAGCAAGGTAGGTAGAGTATGTCTTTTATGTTCCATAATCATCACTGGAAGACATTATACTCCTAAGGAGGAAGCCTTCTGCTTAGCATATCTATTTGCATAAAACTCTTGATCAAACAAGCAAAATATTTTTCTTTGACTGAGATCACTTTTAAATAATAAAGAATCCCAATAATGAATATATATAGGCATGAACTATACTGATGTCCTCTTGTGTTGATACAAGGGCCTGTACTTTTCAGAGAGGTCAGAAATGCATTAGATCTAGAAAATTCTGCTAACTCTTAAAATTTGATCACATTATGTTCTCAGTCTGAAGCAGGATTAGAAGAACCAAATTCAAATCTCTGTTGTGCATGCTTTTCAATCCTCTCACATCAGGCATTTGCTAATGTAACTCCACTGGTTTTACAGACATACATCACTATTGTCATAGAAAACAGGGGAGCCTACTAAACCGATAGCTTTACTGGGCATTTCCTGAGGGATGAAACAAACTCCAGGAGCTTTGAAAATCTTTGCTTTAGACTTCAGTTATAGGGAGAGAACATGCTATGGTCTAATTTCTGCCAGACTTTGTGATACAGGTACCACAG
Organism: Pipra filicauda; assembly: GCF_003945595.2. Lineage (NCBI taxonomy): Eukaryota > Metazoa > Chordata > Aves > Passeriformes > Pipridae > Pipra > Pipra filicauda. Next base: position 1,058,154 of record NW_024104543.1, read on the forward strand.
TCTACAAGAAAGGACTTTGGTTTGAATATTTCAGTTATGCATGGCCAGACATGTGATCAGGTCCGAACTACTTCTCCACAGTCACAGAATCATCATAGAATCATTAAGGTTGGAAAAGACCTCCAAGATCATCAAGTCCAACCTTTAACCAAACACCATCATGTCAATTAAACCACAACACTGAGTGCCATGTCCAGTTGTTTCTTGATCACTTCCACATCCAAGACTTCACCACTTCCCTGGGCAGTGTGTTCCAATGCTTGACAACCCTTTCAGCGAAGAATTTCTTCCTGATGCCCAACCTGGACCTCCCCTGTCATAGCTTGAGGCCATTTCCTCTTGTCCCATCACTACTTACCTGGGAGAAGAGGCCGACCCCCGCCTTGCCACAACTTCCTTTCAGGCAGTTCTAGAGAGAGATAAGGTCTCCCCTGAGCATCCTCTTCTCCAGGCTAAGCAACCCCAGCTCCCTCAGCTGTTTCTCGTATGACTTAGTCTCTTGACACTTCACCAGTTTCTCTGCCCTCCTCTGGACACTCTCCATCACCTAATTGTCTCTTGTAGTGAGGAGTCTAGAACTGGACACAGGATTCAATGTGTAGCCTCACCAGTGTCAAGTACAAAGGGACAATTACTTCCCTAGTCCTGCTAGCCATACCATTTTTGACAGGCCTGACAGACCAGGATGTCAGTGGCCTTGGCCACCTGGACACACTGCTGGCTCCTGTTCAGTGGCCGTCGACCAGCACTCCGAGGTCCTTTTCCACTGGTCGTGTGGAGATTAGTCAGATACAACTGTTATTTGTAAAGGATATACAGTGTCTGCCAGATTGCAGGAAACGAACCCTGATGGCAATTGCTAAAGTCATAAATTGGATGTTATCAGTGCTTGGCATTTTCTCTGGGATTGTGGAAAAGTTCAGGAATATTTGTTGAAATCCTAGCGCAATTGCAGTTATAATCACTGACATCGTCTCTAGACATTGATTAGTTGCAGAATCATCTTTTTTTTGTGCTTTTGTTGTATGATGAAACTATACAAAATTCAGCCAAACTTGTGCTAGTACTTCCCACACATCTTGGTACATATGTTTGTTGACCAAGTTGCTTAAAATGCGCGTGGGCACACTAAATCTGTGTTTGTCAGCAAGGAGTAGATTAAAAAGTCAGATTTTATAGGGTTAGTTCTCTGGATAGAAGGATGTTATTGGCTGATTTTATTTATGTCTATAATTCATACAAGGGATGCCTTAGACATTGGATATTCTTTATATGCAGGAATCCAACCTATGTCAATTGGAGTAGATGTAAAATATGATATCCACTATTTGTGATCACTAAAGGACCACTTTTTATAAATCTGCTGATGTAAGCTTCTTTTTGGTTTTACAAGTGGCCTACCTTAACACTGCCTTTCATGATCACAATTTTCTAAATCAGTTCCTGACATCCTCCTTAAAAAGACTCTGTGGCAATATTTTGCAAATATAGTAATATACTAATCACATCTTTATTTTAATAATAGTGAAAAGATTCCTGTACATGTCCCATGTATGGGACCTGTCAGATGGGAGGAACTTCAATAGTAAAAGGCAGAATTTTTATTATTGGTAATGTTTTTTATGGGGGCGGTATTACCATTTCAGAAAGTTATGACTTTTGACATGCAATATGACCATCTTCTATTGGTATGTTATATTAAATAAAAACTCTTTCAAGTCTATAACACATTCTCTTTTTAATGGGATCCACATCAAAATAGAAAATGAACACTTTAAGAATTGAGAGGAGGTAGTAGTGCAGATGAAATTGTTCTCATAATTCTTATGGAGGTTTTTTTTGTGTCTCAGTGAGGTGAATGCAAAGATGAAATTATTTTTTACAATCAGCATTACTTAGAATCTTGAGGTCTATGCTGTATTTATTCCACTGTACCGCCAATATACGATGATTTAGACATTTGTTTTGGCTTTTAATCTTTGCTCATATATATACAACTCCAAAATAAAAACCAATGGAGTATGCACACCCATAAATCTGTCCAACCTTCCACTCTTTTGCGATATTTCAGGAAAGGCTTGATGCTTGTAATCAGAACTAGGTTTGGATGCTGCCTTCAATTCACTTAACAAACACCCTTCCCCTCCCTCTCCACATTCCATTCTTCCTCTTTGGTTCATTTTTAAGCCTGAAGGTTTCAAGGAGAGGAGAACTCCTTTGAAGGTGCCTCAGGAAGAAGCCTGACAGCAGTAGGAGATGCATTCTTAGACTAAACATCAGTTATTTTCTTTTACACAAAAATCAGGTTATTATATTTAAAGTACTCACACAGTAGTGAACATTGCATATTTTCTACTCCTCAGAGCTTCCCATGTGTGACGCTTACTCCGTCTTTTCAGTACTGGCATCGCACAGTGTCTTCTTGGCTCTGCCCTGGGGTGACTTTGCTGGGCTGGTCAAGTCTGGTGAGAAAAGGCATTGTGAAAACCCAACAGTTGCCTCCAACTACTTAAAGCCAGTTTCAAAGATGCTGGATGCAAACTTTTCTCATGAAATAGTTAATGATACAATACAGGGCAGTGGCGACAAATCACGGATCATGAGGTTCATTCTGGACATTAGGAAAAACATCAGAACAACATCACAGCACTGCACACATTACCCAGAGAGATTGTGAAATTTCTACAACTTATCTCAATACTGTGAGAGCCGCAAGAAGTGTGAACCAGCACCTTAGCATAGCACTCAGCGCTGCAAGCAGAGGAAGACCACTAATTTCTCCCAGTCCAACTGGAGACACATTGCCATGACAGGACAGTGTTGTTAGTAGTAGAAATGGTAGTCGTGGGCTTATGGTGATCATTCAGATCAGGTGGGGTTTTGAAAGTTATTGGATGATTCAGAGATGTGTCTATCTGGGAAGGATGGGATCGTTTGTACAGAATTTATTTTTTCACAGGACTCTTTCAGTCTCACTTCCTTGTATTTAAACAGTATTGAAACCAAAATAGGAAAAAAAATTATTTGTATGCCACACAAAGAAAGACAGCATTTAAAATGGTATACCAATTAGTCTGGTTAGGCAAATGCTTAGTTAAGTCAGTGTTACATGGTGTGTTCAGTAAAGAGAGTTCATGGTTTGAAACATGTAACTGACCTCTGTGTAATCTATTTGTGCAGCTCCACTGGTCAATAACTTCTATTTAAGCCAGAGAAAATGTCCCAATTGAAAAGAATGATTTCGGTTTAGTTACTCTGGATTTGAACAGTGTATCTGAGATCACAACCCAGCCTAGAGGCTATAGGAATAAATGGGATTGGGAAGATATATTGTTTTGAGAAGGAAAAGGTAATTTGATATACTGGGCAGCAGGAGAACTATTACTGTGATTAAAGACATTTTTCCTTTTAAGTTTGTGTTTGCTGGATATATTATTTATTGCTGGGATATGGTAGATTATTAGATTTTTCAAATCATTTTGGTATTCGATTATGAAGCCAAGTTCCCCTTTTGAGACTTTTCTGGATGTAGTGTTTTTGTTCAGTACAGAAATTTCTTTGGTTTGTGTTCTTTAAAAGAATAAACACTTTGTTATTATTATCACCAATACTGAAAAATAAAATTTATATTTTATTGGGAAATGTTTCTTTCTTCTAAAATGATGTGTTCTCACTCTTTGAAAGGTAAAGATAAAAAGTTAGTCCAGATGGTATTTTTTCTAGTTCAGGAAATTTTAAAGCTTTGATTAAATAAATTACCAAGTATTAAGAGCTTTCTTCCCTTTGTTTTTCGAAGTTGTAATTTTCTTGCCTCCTGGTTATTTTTTCAGGTTGCTTATTTCATATCTGGTATTTTTCTTTGTATTTCATCCTATGGCAGTAGGTTCTGCTATAATGGATTAATTTTAAATGACAGCTTAAGAATATCACTAGATATTATTTGCCATCACACAATAAGCCTTTTAAGTTCTTGCCAGATGGAACAAACAAATCATTAGAAGTTATCCAACAAACACCACTGTCAGAGCGCCACAGATTTGTCTCTTTCATTTGCCTTTGGGTAAAAAAACCACAGATCATTATCTCTTAAAGCCTGCTTTGACAGAACTGGACAAAATAAGGTTGATGCACAGTCTTTTCTGACAGACCAGTTCCATTTCCACTGAAACCGTCTGTGACAATTCATCCACTTCTAGCATTTCTTTTTTGTGGGAAAATTTTGGAATGATGAGATTTGACTTTACCATTTAATTTTGTGGCGATTTTAAGCTCATGCAGTTAGTTTGCAGATGAGGCGGCCTAAGAATATCATCCAGTCATGTATCATTGCTCATTAGACACATAGCACCTGCTTAGGCCATAGGAACTTAATTGCGTGTAGTGACCTCAGAGCCTTTGTCCATTCAAAGCTGTCTCTTCACAGCTCCCAGCACTGGCTGTCCAAGAGCATTCAGGACTTGAAATGCTCTCTTTTCAAAAAGGGGAGAAGGGCAAGTCCTGCGTGCTTCGGGAAGTGACCTGGCCATTTGCATTGTTTTCTGTCATACTGCTGCTTGGTGTTGGATCCAATCTCTTCCCCCATTCGAGATAAGCTTTACCAATGTGGGTTCCTCAGTTTTAGGTGAAATCACCAAGAGGCAGTTGGGAACTTGCTGCTCGATCCTTATGTGGGAGGCTACACAGCAGCTAACACCATGTCTTCAGTGGAAGTCAAAGTTTTCTACAATCAATAAATGTGAGTGTTCCCTAACATGAGACTGCATTCTGAGAAGGATCTGGAAATGTTACATTTACTTCCACATAAGAGAAAAGCTGCTAAACTCCACTGTTTGAAGGAGAGTGGTTAAAGCTGATACTGAATTAGTTGTACTAGTCCTGAGCTGCCTGTCTGTACCAAGAGAGAGAGAAGAATGATGCTGGCAAGCTGTCCCAAGCAGTGAGCCAGAGGCAGACTGAGACTGTGGGGACAGCTGTGAACAAGCAGGCCTGAAGAAATGCCACGTTATACTCTGGAGAGCCTCTGTGATGCTCCTGTCACTAGATGCAATGGACTGAGCTGCTTATGTGGATAGGCACCTCCCTGAGCCTAAGTCCCTAAATCCCTCACAAGGCCAGGGGACAACCAGCTAGACTGTTTTCTCCCCAGAGTTGGACTTTGCAATCTGTTCCATGTTCTGTGTGTGTGTGTGTTTGGAGAGCAATCGGAGTGAACATGATAAAGGAAAGCAATTAGATAGGGCTAAGGTGCTACTTGCATGCAATGTTAAAGGGTCCAGCTATCTCTTTATCTATTTCTAGCCCCACAAAAGTTCATGCAATATTTAAAGAAGAACTCTTAACCTTTGACACAACAATAATTTAATTTTTCAAATACAGTTTTAATGAAAGTTTCAACTGCCAATAAATGTATTCCAAGAAGCAGTAGGTACAGGAGAGAAAAGGAGAGATAAAGGCGCTGGAGAAAGATCACAAGGTTGATAACAGAAAGAGCTGCAGTCAAACCTGTATATTTACTCACTAAAAAGAAAAGCAGGAGTGACATTTGTTCCCAACATTTCACAGATCTTCATCTGGTCTTTGTCATCTCAAAAAAGAAGTATGCATTGCTTCTCTCAAGGCAATCTGCAATATGCTATTTCACTGCAGAATGTGAAATCACACCAACACATAGAAAAAGAGAAAAGAGAAAAGAAAAGATGAAAACTTGGTAAGAAAACATGGTAGGGGTGAATTGAGAGAACAGCAGCTTCAATCTTTTCCTGCCTCTCTGATCAACTCTTGTCTGCTCATCCAACTCCCCAGATAGGTCTAACCTCAATTTAGCTATGGTGCTTAACTCTTTTTTGTTTTATTTTTCCCTTTGTTGCTCCCAGAAGTCAACTCTTTTGGGTTCTTCAGGTAGTAATCTAGTTGTTATTGCTGATGGTGAGTCTGGGTGCTGGGGAAGGGGGTGAGGGGTGAGCAAGGCAGGGCCATGCTTCTGCATCTACATCTGTATCTATATCTGTTTATACCTATTTCTATACATATACACATATTTATTATCTATGTTTATGCCTATATCTTTATCATCTGTATTAATATCTGTATCTAAATCTATATGTATATCTAGATGAGATTAGCCCTGCTTGTAAACAAAATAACAAAAAGAGATTTGCCACCCAATGCAGAGAATAAATCATGAAAGGACCTGCTTTTGATCTGAGAGGCAGAAATTTTTTCATTCACTTCTCTCAGTACCTGGCAGCAGTCCTGCACTAACTAGTTTCCCTAACTCAGACCTCAGTTCTCTTCTGAGTGTGGCACTAGAAGGGAACTAATTAGTTCCCTTTCATGGCACACAGATTAATTGCTTTGCTTTCTTCCATCCTTGACTCAACTAGTTCTGATCCCCTGCATCACTGTTACATTTTTATTCTGCTGATCCCACTGTTATTGCCACAAAGTCATTAATGTGACTTCCCATTTAATTCCACCCTTCTGGCAGTCAAGCCAAAGAAAGAGAGGGTGAGTTGAGTGACCCGTTGCCGATTTTGCCATGAAGTCAGAATAATATGTGATAAAAAGATTTCCAGCAATAGATAGTCTGTCTGTTTATAATTACAGCATATTGTCTGGTCATACATCCAGCTTAGCTTTGCATGATTGTGCAAAGTACTTTTGGCAGTGGGTTGCTGTTTTACTTGTCCTTTCTCTCACGTGTTGATTAACTGGCTGAGTTACCACTCTCTGTCACTCTGTAAGGACTGATGGTTTCTTACAGTTTAACTAAGAATCGCCTATTCATTTAGATCCATGTATCTGAGGCTCACCATCACAGGTATTTATTATGCCAGTGTGGTGGTTTGAGACCCCCAAAAATCCAATTTCCAAGTCCAAGCCCCCTTCCCACAACTCACCCCAGTGTGAGAGGGGTTTTCCAGACACAACACAAGACTCAATATGGGGGAAGGGAATTATCTTTCAATTATTACACAAATAAATATTATAATACATTATATACATAATCCTAACTATCTCTCCTATGGTAAAGCAATATTTACATTGGATCAAGTCTCCTCTCCCTCCAATAAAAGTCCAGAAGGGAAGAAGGAAAGATCCTTTCCACGTTCAGGGCAGCAGTGTCTCTCCTCTTCAATGCAGCAGTCATAGCTGGATTGTCGTAACTGAAAGATTTCTCTCTCCATTACAATACAAGGGGTCTCCTCTCACCCCTCTCAGCCCTTCAGCTCCAAGGGAAGATCTCTCTCCCGTGGGCTTGCAAAAGCAGGAACAAAATTCACCTTACCATGGTCATATCATGGGGTGTAAGACATCCCATGAAAGTCCCTTCCTCAGGGGATTCAAACTCCTCCAGAGTCAGAACGCTTAGGGCAGCTCTCAGTTCAGTCTTTGCCCCACGTATCCTATCAGAGTTCCTTTGCTCTGTCTCAACTGCCAGCCTGGCAGCAGCGGGGGCAAGGCCACTTCCCCCGCATTCTGTCCGGCCATCCCAGTCCAGCTTCCAGGACGTCTCTGAGCTTCTTAGCTCCTCTCTCTCTGCTGCATGCTGCATTTTAGGACTCCCATCAAGTAGAAGTCCACCCCCTCCTCCCAGGAGGGGTCTCAAAGGGGTTTTGGGGAGACTTAATTGAGTCTTACGCCCAAAACTGTCTCTGTTGAGCTTAGTCCTCTCTCTCTCTCTCTCTCTCTCTCTCCGTCAGACATCTCTGTGTCTCTCAGCTTGGTTGCATGCCATCTTTGCTGCTTGTTATCTTTTTGGCTCTCAGTTCTCCGTTCACTGCTGCTGCTCTGCCACCGCTTTTCAGTATCTCTGGCTGTCCACTCACAGCAAGGAAACTTCCCCCAGCTCTTAGCTACAGTACTTGGTCCAATTTAACACTGTTCCAAGTTCCTGCAGCCTCCAGTCAGGGGCTGGGGGGGCCTAGCCCCCAGCAGGGCTCCTGGCTCTTCTCCCCTCCTGGCCTAAAGCATGGCCACTTCTCCTCCAACTACGTCATTATCCTTCTTTTCTGGTCGGGTGTGATATGTTTTAATTTTGCAGGGGCGCTGATTGGGTCAACACCAAGAAACACCACCCCCTTGGGGCTTACAATTTTTTAGCTCCAGGGAAAAACACTTTTTTTTTCCCCCACCACAGCCAGACAATATAAGCTGAAAAACTGCTTTGCAGAAATAGCCTTGCTTGCTATGGGGGACAGACATGGGAGTCTAAAACTATCATAGCAGTGGAGTACATACCAGAAAAAACTTGGGAGAAACTGGGGTAGTTACAGCCACATGGTTACAGCCCTCAAATCTACAGAACACTCAGTAAAGTAAATTTTGAAAATTTCTTTTTTGTTAAAGAGAATGATGTGGTATGATTTTTCTAGAAATATATTCTTTAAGAATGAGGTGCAAATGGTGAGGATGTGAGGATCAGGGGCTTCAGTTTATCTTTGCACTTGGAGTGACACGTCAGGTTCAATAACTATTTGCTTAGGTGAGGAGCTGTGAGGAACTGGATTTTTTAATTACCTTAAAACAGTGGTACTGTAGAAAGCTGTGCAAAGAAGCTTCCTGACAGAAGATTGAAAATAAAGCCTGAGGGGAGGAGGCCATAGCCCACAACCTGTTAACTTTGTGGAGGTCAGGGACAGTCTCTGGATATGTGATGCTTATCTCCTATGAGCCAGGCTATGTCGAAGGGAGCCCTCATTGCACACACCCACCACTACCCCAGAGAAGGCCTCACTCTTAGAGAGGGTGCCACCAAAGCACACCACACCCCAGCCTATGTGACTGTGCAAAAACCAGCACCTCCAGCCTCTGACTCATTCCTGCAAAAGCAGCATGACTGTGCAAAAACAACCCCTACTCACCCACAGGGAAGGTACCAGAAGGGTTTCTGAGTGTATATAAACCCACTGGACTTCATGTTTTGCAGGCTTCTTCCCCCATCACTCCCTGATGGACCAAGACACCAGTGACAACCACCACGTTCGTCAGAGACCTCTGGGTGGTGAATATGAACTTTTATTCTTTCTCTCTCTTTTTTCCTCTCTTTTCCCTTACAAGTTTTCTTGGGTGATACCTTTATGCTTTTATATTCCCATATTACTATAGATAATAATAACCCAAACGGGTACATATCTGTTTTCTTTTGCAACCAAATTGTTCTAAAATAAACCCTATATATATGGACCTGTAAACACTGATCATCTAGTATCAATTAACTTAATTCACACCAAGGAATTAATTAGCAGGAAACCAAAAGTTACCCCTGCCTTGTGGGGCGGATTGTAACAGGAGCAAACATTCTCATTGTAGAAGTGGCAAATACCTTAAAGCTGATGTATTAGCCAAAGGCAGGCACAGATTTATTGAACCTACACAGAGAATGATCAATGAGATGAGTGGGCTTTCACAGGGTCCTAGGTATGACCAAGAGGCTGGATAATCCATTCCATTGCAAACACAGGTTGGTTTTTATGAAAGAGAAACGCAGTGCTACTCCAGACTCTCTTTGCAGAAGCAAATAGTGCCACTGCAAGTGATTTTTTCATGTGTGTCACACCACCACACAGAAACAGAAATATCTTTGACACAGTGTCTACCTCTGAGACAGGTTTTTATACTTCTGGCAGGGCAGCCTTTGCCTTTGTGTTTGCCACCAGCTTCAGAGTGGGTGTTTACTGGCAGCATCAACCCAAATGACAGGTGTTCCCCACTGCATGAGCTCCTCTCCTGACCCTTTGGAGCTGGATAAATCTAAGTATAAAAGCATTTCCAGAGAGTGGAAGAAGCAGGGACAGGCATTCAGTTCACTGTGTTAAAGTTAAAGCATTATGTATTCCTCCTCTAAATCATGAACATGTTTTGTGTTAAGCTTTGGAGAATGACACCAATTCTGGAGTTGCATTCATTCTCACTCCGATCTCCACATATGCCGGAGAGGGTCCGGGGGCACAGTGGCTCTTCAGGTTTAATTATCCAGTATTGTTCCAGGCTTCTTTTGTAAACTAAATTGTTGTTCTGGAAATCTGAAGCATGACTGAGGCATTGCAGCAGAAACACAAGGAGAAAAAACCCAACACTGACTTCTCCATCTCCTCTCAGCTCTGAGTCCTGTGCAGTATCTAACTAAATGTTAGAGTCAAAGATGGAACACCAACAGCCTTTTCTGAAGCAATTGTAGAATTGTGTGTAGCACGTTTGAAGAGCTTCCGCTGTACAGGAGAACATTACTGTTTACCCCAGTATGTTCAGTCAAACCCAGTCAGCATATGATGTTATGTTATATCAGTACTTTAAATTCCGGAAGTCTCAGCTGACCAGAATACCAGTCTCAGCAGGGAAACCTAGAACTAAAACAGTTCATGTTGAGATAACTTTTGTTCCATACACATCCTTTTCAATATCAGGATGACTGATATTCCTTTCGCAAACTGTTGTGCCAGTTAGAGACAGCAGCATCCCTCCCCGGTTAAAATCACTTAATGGTTATTGTGAGTGAGACTTCCTCATCCATCTCAAAGACAGCTCATATCACATACATGTGGTATGTTGATGGTTTGAGCTAACAATCCTGACTGTTCTTAGGCAGATACAGAAACATTCTGCACTGGTACCAGATGCATGCACATGGAGAGGCAGTGGCTTCTTTCTGTTGGGCAGGGAGGAGTTCTGGCGTTTGAGCTTTTTTTCACCACCTCAGCTAGATCTGGGAAAGGATGTACTGGTCTGTGGTATCAGTCTTAATTTCATAATTATAAAAACAGAGTTTCCTTAATTCAACTTGTCTTACCATTGCACAAGGGCAAGAGTTTCAACCTCTTCCCAAATAAAAGGTCAAAAGAAACTTCTAGCAGAGTAAGACTGCCAGTGTGTTCAGACAAGTGATGGGACAATTTGTTCTACTGACACAACATCACATTAGTGCCTTATTTTAGCCTATATGGAAAAAACATATTCTGCATAGGCAAGATCTTGGTTACTGACCTGTCACAGCGCATTTTTATTGAATATTCCACCACTCTTGTCCACAGAAACAAGAGTTTCCCTTTCCTATGGTTGGCCTTTTCTCCTTACTGAAAGAAGATTTACATGGAAAAGTTATCCTTTATTATTTCTGTTTCCCATGAAAGTAGTGCACAGAAACTCTGCTAGCAGTATTGGTGCAGTATCAGTGATTTTCTGTTGAGTAGTATTGACTAACCTGTGATCTGTTTTGCACCTTGTGTTCTGCAGCAACATAGGATTTTCAAATTATGTTTGCCACAAAGCACATTTCATACCCATGATAATCTACAGTGTTTCAAAATGTATCATCAATGCAGTGACTACATAGGCAATACAACAGTATATGCTTTGCAGTAATCTAAAGGTCCATAGATAGCCAAAGAAATTAAAAAATTTATTGAGACAGAAGTTAGCAGATTAGTCCCTGAGAGCGAGTCCCCCACTCGCTCTTTTCCAAAAAATGTCCAGTAATTTTTAATTAAAATATGTACATTTTAAGGATTCGTATATGACTTTTGTATTCAAACAATAAGCAGGGGCTTTACTGTAGTAGGGTAGTGCCAGTGTCAAAGGAGCCTTTGCTTCCTTTTGAGCTGCAGACACTGGGTTTAACTTCTCCTATGTGTATAAGAACTGTGCAGGAGATCTGTACCGGAACTGCTTCCAATGAAAGGCCAGGTAATGGTTGAATAATTCAGGCGTTTATGATGTACAGGTCTGACTGCTTTTGACTAGGCTGTGAAAACTACATTGCGCATATGTCTTATACCATTTATATGACATTGGTAATTTAGTATCTAATTTTTAGAAAGAAAACCACTTACAGAAAAAGCAACTTAATTGTACATTTTTTTTCCCCATGGAAATAATTCATTCCTCTATATACTTTCAGTTATGCAGGTGAACACTGCAGAAAAAAATGTAGCTGTTCAGGAAAATATTGCAGACCCTTTTGCAAGTACCTTTTCTAACCTGAATTGTATCTCCATGGTCCCATATCTGTGTAGCACTGTCCATACTCTTTTACATGAAAGGATCTCTTCAGAAAAAATACATTTTTGTAAAAATATATTGCATCAATCAGTCCTGAGTTTTAAATTTCTAGAGCTTGACACCAATCCATGCAGGGAGGGAGGCAGGCATGGAGGAAGAGAGAAGTAAGAGAAGAGAAGGAATGGCAGAAGGAATCTTCTGGTAAGTCAGAGCTCCTTTGAAATTTCACTTTGTGCTTCAGACAAATACTTCTTTCACAATTCTGCCCGAGCTGGATCAAAGCAGCTGTTTCAGGGGAAAAAGCACAACATTTTTATGTTTCCCCAGTCCCTAGAGTCTGATAATTCTTTTATATTTAAAACCATCTGAATAGAAGAGGAAAAACACCCTCTTCTTTTTGTCTATCCCTGGATCTATTAACAGCAAAGCACTTTAGTACAATATTACATCCTGACCCACACTGGTCTGAGAATTGACACGTTCATTCACGAATCATCTGACTTAGGTACATATTAACCGACTTTATTCTATATATAAAAGAAGATTGATAACAAAGACTATATTATGCAAACATTGCACTACACTTGATCACTTTTAAAACCCATTAAAACAAGCTGTGTTTTTCCTGTATGTAGAATAACTCCCTCAGAAGACTCTATTTTATTCATTGTATTTGGCAGTCACAGCCACTTAGTAAATGATCACATTATATGCAGAATCCTAATGTGTAGAATGTAAATGTTGAGGAGGATAATGAATAGGGCAATTGGAGAACAAAATTACTTTTCCTACTCATGTCTCTGATCAGTCCTAGTTAACATGCTTGTAAGTAAAGAGTCAGTTATGGAAAGGTGGTTGGTGATTAAATGAGTGAAGAAACACATTTGCTTTAACCAGCAGAAGACTGGTAAATAGATGTGTGTATTAGAGCTCCCAGTGGATAGGATGTACAGGTGAACACCATCTAGAGTACTGAATAGCTGTTCATTCAATAGTTCATTGAAAGGTCTTTTCTGTTCTCAGAGCAGTTTCTGCATACCACTCAATATATTTCTTCCCATGCACCTCCAACAGAATTCAAACCACCCACTTGACCTTCACAGAGATTTATTGTAAGAGTCCTTATTTAATCACACTTCCTTGAGATACTTAACTTCTGAGCTAACATGGAGAATCAAGAAGTGTCAATGCTGTTCAGGGAGAAAACACCTAAACTGACTCCATCTTATTTTGGTATTGATATCTCCAAAATTACTCTCCTACTTATGAATAAGAAATTTCTACTGATTTCTATCTGCAGTGTGTTTTTATATGTGTGTATCTTTGGCTTTTTTGGTTTGGTTTGGTTTTTAATGTTAATGCTTATTACACAATCCTTCCAAGTTCTCCCACACTTCTGAATTCTACCTCTTCATATTTTTTGCTGGAACCAGAAAATCGGACGTAAGTTAGAGCGCGGTTCATAAGCCAGCTTCACGTCCTCATCAACCGCTACTGTACTGCTACAGCAACAAATTGCACATTCTCTCAGATGTGATAGATTTTGCACAATCGGAAGCTGCCTTTGTGTGGGTTGGGGATGAGGGAAGGGAATTTAAAATAGCCTGAAGAGTAGATGTTACTGCTTTTCATCACAGCTCCAGCAACCACAGCTAGCTGTGACCCTGCAATGAGTGCAGTGGAACCTCCTGCACAAATTTATTCCTCTCAAATACTAAAGGACTGCTTTGGAGATCCGATGAAACAGATGTGTAAGACCGGAGCAGCAGACCATGATGTGCACTACTCATCTGGAAGAGTTTTGTAGATAACCACTCTCCATAACCCTGTACTGTGTTTTTCATGACGTACCATTTCTTGAGAGATCCTATACGTGGGAAGAGCTAGAAATGTACATCTGAATGAACTAACAGTATTGGTTAAAATGGGTTTGTTAAAGTGCATTGATCCTCATTATAGACATTCTCATTCAGCATTAAACCAGCTCTAATTCAATTCAGTTTGATCCATTTTGGCAGTGAAGAGAATTGACTTGCATTCGTTAAGTGCCCAGACACTGCTGAATTCAGGCACTGAGTCTGTGCAGGCCTCTTAGACATTACCTGCATACATCTAAATACCTCTCCCAGGTTGAATATCCCTTAGATCAGCTTGGGCCATTTCTCTGCTTGAAATGCCTGCTGAGATTTTACATGAGAATGTCTGTGATGATTGCCTGTTTACATCAAAAAAGATTAACTGTTGAACTGCTATGGTTATGTTATTTCTCTTATAGACTGTTTCAGTCTCACTGTCTTGTGAAATATGCACCATAGAAGAATTTTTTTTTTTTTTACTACTATAAGGAGATTAGAGTATTCCTATAGATGTTTATTCTTAAATGAAAAAACCCAAGCATATTATTCTGGCGGAATTCAAGAAACAGAGAGACATCAAGAAAGATCACTAAACCTTCAAATATCTTGACACTGTTAAGCCATTTTGGACTAGTGAGGTAGTTCTATCCCTTTACAAACACACTTCTGTGAGAGAGATCATCTCATGGTGGAGGACGTTGTGACAGAACATTCAGATTACCCTTCATGGGATCACCATTTGCTCCAGCTCTTATTTTTCTCATCCATTTTTCTTAGACCCCTACATCATATGGATCACTTCTGGGTGGTAGTGCTACTCTTCTCTCTCATATTCTTAGAAACAGAAGAGTTACCTTTGCTGGAGGAAATAACCCCAGGAAAACAAACACAGCTCACTTCCAGTTCCTTCCTTTCTACAGCAATGGAGTGCAGAAGCATATAGGTAGCAGCATCCCTTCTATAGAAAGAGGTTCTGGGATATAATGGAGGCAAAGGCACAAGTAGAGAAGGGCCAAGAGAAGTAGAATGTGATGGGTGAGGTTACAGAAAATAATGTAGGATAGGGTATGAAGCTCATAGTTTTGATATTGCAGTGGTGTTGATGTTTATTAGTTTGGGTATTGTTTGGAATCTAGGTTTAGAACTGCTGCTACTATGGAAATGCTATATAACTGTATGAATAAAAATACCTAATTTCTCCTGAAATATCTTAAAAAGATAAATCCAACTCAAACAAGTATGAAGAAATGGTATTTTCAATGGAAGTTAACAGCTCTGAAACAAGTTACTTTTGCTGGTAAATTAGCAATTGCTAATATAAAAATTTTTATGGTCTCCAATACTCTTCATGTTTTTTAACAATAATTGCTCTGCAGATGACAGAAAATGCCAAGATGTTAACCACTTGTTCCTTCTCCTTGTGATTTGTGTAAATTAAGTTAGGTACATAAATTTATATTAATATTTCTGCAGAATACTTTCTTCTTTCTAAAATCCAGAAGCTGTGCTCATTTTTGTTGCTGAGATGAGACAGCTACCCTTTGCATGGTGCCTTTGGATTAGTTTCATGGAGACAAATATATTCTCTTCAATGAGTGTGAGGTTCTACCATCAAGTTTTTCATGTTAATAGAAATTATTATCATAATTTCTTGGCTAACCAAATAGGAAATGTGACATAATCTAATGACTGCAAAAACAGTCACACATTTCATACATTTATGGAAAATAACACATGATGATTAATGAAAAATCAGTGGAACGTTCCTGGTGATTTTGAATGTAAATTGACTCAAACTCCTTATTTTTGTCTCATCTGTCCTTTCTCTCTGTACCAGATTGAGAAGTGGGAACTCCCTTCACTATTATTATGCTATCCCTTCTGTCTGGAAAAAAATTTTCAAACCTCCTCTGCTTGCAATAGTTTCCTTCAGACTGAGTCCAGTCAGAGAATATCCCAAAAAACACTTTTCAGGCTCTGTTCTTAAACTTGTTCATGAGACTTTCAACCACTAAATGGACAACAAAACTACTAACAATACTATCTGGTTTTTTTAAACATGACATTTTCCCATTTCCCAAGTACCTTTCAAGCACGTGTGTATGTATTCTCTTTTAGAATATCTTGTACTAAAGGGATGGAACAAATAATTCTGGAAACAGTTTCCAATTGTATGAAGGATTAGAAGGTGATTTGGAATAATCAGCATGAATTTGTGAAGGACTAATCATGCCTGCAAGCTAATCATCATGCAAGCTAATCATGATCAGCTTGATGGATTTCTGTGATGAGATGACTGGCTTGGTTGTTTATCTTGACTTTAGTCCAGCTTTCAGCACTCTGCCATAACATCCTCATAAGAAAACTGAAGAAGCACAGTCAGGATAAAGTGGACAGTGAGCTGGGTTGAAAACTGGCTGAACTGCCGTGCTCAAAGAGCTGTGATCAACTGCACGTGTCCAGTTGGAGGCCAGTGACTAGACCTGAAACCCAAGAGTTGGTATTGTTTAACAGCTTCATTAATATATGGCACTGTATATAATAGAAGGGTTAGAATGTATGGAGCTCACAGTTGGCACTGCCACAGTTGAGAGCCTCCTGGTACCCAGGAATGAAGTAAGGTTGAATAAAAACTGTCAGTAAAGATTTCTTCTCACTATACTAGTTGAATTAAATTACATTGTCAATTCAGTTGTCTGCTGGTTGCTCTTCTGATCCAATTAAAACTCTTGTAATGAATTAAAAAGAAAGGATCACCTTGTTGAATTGTGGGAGATGTTTTTTTACCTGACTTATTAATAACACCTTTTATTGTTAAATATGGAAGAAATTTTATAAACTAATTTACTATCACCACGGATGCTGCAGTTCATCAGTTATAAGAGTAGAGTGAAAATAGCTCATTTTTTCTTGAGTTTGATTCTCTCTTGAACTGCTCTTTTGTACCCAATCCATCTGATTCAGAAACCAGGGTTAAAGTTCTAGTGTTCTGAATGGATCCGGATCAGGCCACTGGGACTACTTAAGACGGCATGTAGTTGCAGAATTAGGCCCTTTCTGTTTTGCATCCATTTGCAACACTGCTGTTTCTTCACCAAATGCTGTAGTACATCCTAACACCTCTATTTTCTGTGTAATTTATTTTTATTCCCAAGAAACTGAGGCAAAAAATCTCACAAATTTATTTTTCCCCAACTAAATTTCCAGAAATAAATAGTTCTGTCCAAATCCTTTTAGTTGTGGTTTTATCAATATCTTTCACCTCTTCCAAATTATCTTTTCCCTTTTTCTTGATTTAGTTTTAAAGCGCAACACAGTTAATTTTTGAAAGATATGTGAAATGTAGATGAGGTTGAGGTTATTCAGGGAAAATTTGAAATTTAAAAATGAACTTTAAAATATATCCCAAATAAACCAAACATTAATCTGAGCGGTAAAATATTAATAACCCTTTATGAAGAATATAGTCCTTTTGTTTCCAAGCTAAATCACAGGGCTACCTAGCTGAAAGGTGAAGATCTGTTAAATAGCTATCGGAGCCAGATGATATATGATGATTAATTGTATTATGCAAAGTCTGTCCCAGGTGTACAGACCTCATAAACCAAAGATGACATAAATGCATTATTAGCTTCCATCACGGTGGTAAAATAAGCCAATTTGTGATCTAATTACCAATTTTTATATATATGTGATTATAATGAGTGTTGTGACAGTATGTAAAGACAGAATCTAAGTACTCACGTTTTTATCTGTATCCTTTCATTTGGTTTAATTTGAAAATGTAATGCTTGATTTGCCAGCAAATCTAGAAAATATGGTTCCAGACTCAGAGGGTTTTTACATTATTATATGCTAAGGCTGCCCCTGGGAAGGTATTTATTTCTCTCCTCCTTGTCAATAATGAATGACCCTACATAGCAGAAACCTTATTAGAGTCTATGTTTAATGATTGCCCTAGTGATATGAGTGGCCTGATAACAAATTGAAATGTCAGACACTCCATGACCCTCTAATAATATTGAAATGTGCCAGTGCCTAGTAAAATGCCTTCAAACTGTATTATCCCACGGTAATAGATCAGTTACTTACTCTAACTAATACAGTTATGATGTGGGACATTGCAGCATGATCTTTCTAATCAAAAGAGTCAAAAAAGGAGTGGAACAGTGGGTAAAAATGAGGTATTGTCATAATAAATCATGATGAATCCACTTCATTAAGATGGAAATCTGCACGGGAAGTAAGAAGGCTGTGATTGATATTCATTCTGGAGTATCACACAGTAAAAAGAAGTAAGTAACTTTCGAATTTGAATGAAGAGGGTTTTCTCTCCCTCTCCCACTGTATCCCTCCTGCTGTCTCTGTTTTAATGCATTATCTTATTGCATAAGCTACTTTCATAGGTCCAAGTGCAATCCAATGTGTTCTGTTGTTGCCATAGGAAAAGAAAAACACTCAAGAAACAGAAATACTTTTTCATCATTATTTCCAAAAACTCTACTGCACTTTTACATGGAGAACACGACATTAATTTTTTCCTGTTTCTAAATATATACAATAAGGACTGTCAACAAAAAAGTCGTATTTATCTTCATAATTATAACAAGGAAACCAAAAGTAACAGCAATTGTAACAATTGAAAAAACAGTATCACATCCTTCTTCCTTAGGCTTTGCCCCTCACTGAATTATGTTGATGTGTAGGGGTCATATTTCACAGAATGACAGAATGAGTAAGGCTGGAAGGGACCACACTGGATCATCTGGTCAAACCTTCCTGCTCTTGCCATCTTTCAAACTCCTTATTCTTTTGCTCTGCTGCCTTGGAAAAAGCAAAAGTTTTCCACCATTTCCGTTACCAAGAAGAAACTAGAAAACCCGGAACAATTTCCCTCATATAGACAATTTTAACGAATCATCTTTAACAAGTAGCGTACACAACTCTCATATTAGGGTTTTCTGCACCAGCAGTCCCAGACGCATTGAAAATTTCCTTCAAGGATGAAGAAGGGCCTTTGACTTGGCATCTCCCTGTAGTATACTTAAAGCCAAACTGGTTAAATATGGCCCACAGAAGTGTACTATTAGGTGGTGGAATACTGGTTACATTTTCAGTCTCAAAAGGTTGAAATCAATATTATAAACTTCCACTGGCAGTCAGGTAAGTGGCATCCCTCAGGGGCTGATATTAGTGCTGATAATATGCAACACTTTTATTGACAACCTGAAAAATGGGATGGGAATAAGTCTGTGGCTGACAGCAAACTGGGAAGGACTGTTTAAGAGGCCGGAAAGCAGAATTGTTATTTATACCAACCTCAACAGGCTGAATATATTCAAAACTTTACTAGCCAAGACCATAAGCAGTATGACCAAAACTGGCCCCTCTACAGGTAGGACACTGGACCAGACAACTATTTCAAAGGTCCCTTCCACTCTGTATCAGTGTCAGGACTCTGAGCCTATGACATCCTGTATCTCAATGCTGAAAAATCTTTAGTACCCAGCTTTAAACATGTGATCAGACATGAATTGTGCTTGCCTGTGGAATTCTTTTCCCTGTTCCTTATTATGGAAAAGAAGATGGGGTTAGCTAGGCAGTCTGCCAAATTATAGCTTCCAGGTCCTCCACTTTTTAAAGGGAGGTGATGGAAATTGTGATGTTGTGAGCCAGGGTGTAGCTCTGAACTTGCACTTGGCATTTTTACAAATATACACTGAGAAACTCAAGATAATCTTTCAAACCTTATGACTTCCCAGCTAGAATTGACTCTATAGCTACTCTTCTGAAATGCCTAAAAACATCTAAAGGTTATACTTCATAGTATACCCAAGGGCACACTTACTTGCCAAGTGGACTTCTCCTGGGACCTAGTGTCTTTCTCCTCCCCACTTCCAAATACCATTTCAACTGATGTGAGGCAAAATAAATACTTCAGTGTTCTTCCTAGGGGAGTCCTGAGCAGAGAAAGGGAGATATATAGGAGGTCTATGCTAAGCCTGAGTTCAGGTTTGCATGCAGCTGGGTGTGAGAACACTTTGGGCTTCAACACTGTAGAATTTGAGCTCTGTACTATAACCCCCTAGATGAATAATCAGGATGGTAGTAATTATATACCAATGACATGTATGAGCATGTACCACTTGTGTGGAGAGGAACATCAGTTTGCTTCTATGCCTTCTTCCCTGCCCTGCCACAACCTCCTCTACTAGTGCCTTCTCCTATGTGCTTTCTGCCCTGCCACAGTGCCTCATCATGTACCTCTATGCTACAGTTTTGGGTGACCCTCTAATTGAACTACTGAATCATAAATTCCCATTATCTTTTCTCTATAAACCACTTATGATTACATTGAGGTGCAGAAGCAGTGGAGTCTCTAAAGCTCATAGTAATAAACGAGCCTAATTCATGACTATAACCAGAAGGATGAAAATTCAAACCTGGCTTCAGAAGGATTCTCTGCAGGAGCAGGAAACTGTGAGAAGCTTTTGGCAGGAGTTTTGTATGAGGTACAGTTAAATTCAGCTCTACTCTGAAAAAAAGTGACTTTGTAAAAATAGTTTCATGTTTCTTGTTTGGGTTTTTTTGTTTGTTTGTGGTTTTTTGTTTTGGTCCTATTTTATCAAAAAGACCTAGCTTGCAAATAAAAAGATGGATATTGTATCTGCCATTCCTGCAAACTCACTTTGGGCTTTTACTGTCAGCCTTAACTTCCCTCCATTTCACCTATCATCAGCAGTAATAAAGACTTGCAGACTAAATTAGTCCCCCTGAGATGACTGTGTAACACACTGGCTTATAATTGCGCTCTGATTGACACCCCTGCAGCCCCCTTCATGTCAGTGATTTTCCACAGGTAAAGCTGACTGAGCTTAGTGAATATTTCACTGAAGACATACAAAAGGTATCAGGCCCTGTAGCTTACAGCTCTTTGCTGCCTTACTCTGTAGAGAAAGCAGTAGGGAAAAAGAAGTAGGCTCTAGAAATGGGTTATATTTTCATTGTCATGTATTGTATTTATATTTGATGAATTCTGCAGAAATTCTTTCAGGTGTTTAACAAGCCTGGACTAATTCTGACTATCTGAAAAACACATAAATGTTGACTTGCTTTCCCCCAGGGCCAGCTTTTGATTTTGAACTGCGTTTGGAAAGACTCTACCCTACAGTGAAATGTGCCCAAGGACAGGGAGAGCCAGTGCAGTCTCATTCCCGGGCTGGGACCTACGCTGATCTCCTAGAGATGTGTTCCTTAGCTCAGTTTCATCCACTGCCAAGAGCTCCAGTAAGTTGTCTTGGAGCTGAAGGCAATGGGACCACTTGCCAGGCGTAAAGTTGAGCATATGCGTAACAGAGTCAGCCTCAAGATTCACATATTTATTCCACTGAGTGCAGAAATGCTAATGGCTTGGATTTTTCAAATTAAAATTTCAAATTTACCATCCAAAAAATTTGAGAGAAAATACTTATGATAAATTTTTCCAGTTGAGATTTGCTTGAGGACATTTTTCCTTGACATAGGATATGTTTCCATGTACTTCCATGAATGCAGAAATAGGGAAGGCATAAACAGTGTCAGACAAATCAAGAGCATATTCAATTTTTTTTCACATTATTTGTTCAGCTTCACTGAAACTCTTACCCTGAGTAAACTTGAAAGCCCAGGAAAAAGTATCTTGTTATCTTGTTGCTGTGTACCTGATTAGCCTGGTTAGAAACCAGAGGATGTTCATAAACACTCTTGTCTATTTTTGCATTTGACACTCTCTATGTTGTTGAACTGAACATATATTAAGCATCTTCTAGATTTTGTCATACAGTTCTTCATATAGCGTAAATTATAATTCTGAATATTCTCCTGTTTTGGTAATTTCCTTTCATCCTGATGTCCATCTTCACTCTTGCTCTATCTATTGTGAGATGGCATATGTAACCTTTGGGCATGTAGAATATTAATACATTTTTTATCATATTCTCCTGTGTATTCTTCCCCACAGCTTTCTGATTTTCCTCCAGAATGAACTCTGAAGTAATTCAACATCTTTATTTTTATTATTGTGATCAGTTCACTTTAGTTTTAATTAGCAATATGGGCTCTAATAGGTTTTTTTTAGTTCTGTTTTAGTTTTTCTTTTTTTTTTTAAGCATTACTCCGGCTGCTTGGATGGTGATTCTTTAGAAGTTTCTTCTTTTGCTGCTTTTGTTTTTATTTTCCTGGATCCCTGTTTGCTTCACAGAAGTAAATATGAGAATACACAGCTGTAACATATGTCTTCTAAACTTAGTATAGATGTCAAAGAAAGAAAAGGCTTTTTCTGTTATCACCTTCCTGTCAGTTCAAGACTGCTTCTCCTGAGCGATTTTGCTAACCCTACTCAAAAAACACCCCACAAGTGAGATCTTCCACTTTTTTAGATACTATGACTACTTTACTCTAGTAAATAATAACTTTTTTGCTCTTGCATCTTAATCAAGATGACAATAGGACTACCTGTGATTCCTTTTGCAGGATGTAATTGCTCTTTTTTCAGGTATTTGTGGAACTTTCCTTCATTGTGTCATACACAGCTAGCTTATGGAAGTGTCCTTGAATCATTGTTTTTCTCTGAGCTCACTCCACTTTGCCTGTCTTCAGACTCTGTATACCAAACACCATAGACAATTTATACACCAGAAGCTATCTGTAGAAATTTCCCCTCACAAATATGTCTGAGTTAGGGAGATGTCACATATATTTGTCTTGAAGCTAAACTGGTATCCTGAATAAAATCTCATGGTTTGAATCTCTCTGACTATGAGCCAGTACCTCTGTGTTTGCAACCCACAATTGTGTTACCCTTTGCACCCATCCTTTTGCAAATGATCCTCTGTAATTTGTTGCACACTGTCACCTTGAGGTTTTTGCCTTCTATCAGATTTGTGGCTTCCCTCAGCCCAAGTTATTCTTCCCTTGTGGCATGCATTAACTTGCATTTTTACGAGATGAATCTCATTTTTCTGTTCTCAGCCTGTATTTTTCTGAGCTGCTTTATATTACATTTCTTGATCCATACTTGTATAATATCTCCCAATTTAGCATCATCTGCAAATTGAATGAATGTGATTTTATTCTGCTGTCTTCATGACTATTAATAAAGGTGGTAAGTAAATATTGGTTCTACTATAGGTCTCTGAGGCTCTGCCCTTTCCCCTTCACATCCATGCCCCATTCCCCTGCCCTCAAGTTCTCTACATTGCAGTGCCTGGCAGTACTCTCCTTTCAGCAGTTCCAGCTCCAACCTTTGTGTACTTCTACATAAATCTAGTCTACATGTTAACTTGCTGTATAACTGGTTCACCAAAATCCACATCTGGGATACAGACTGTACCTCAAACACCCAAAAGTTTAGGAAATATCACAAAATGTAATGGTGAGTTGAATCTCACAGGTCTGTTACCCAGTTCTGATGTAAATGCTTGCATTAGATCAAAGAAGCGCACCTCTTGTCTTGAAACCAGTGACAGTTTAACAGGTTTGTCTTCTCATTGGTTTTGTTAAGCATGTGGGGTTTTTTCTCCTTATGTGCAGAGGAGAGGTCTTAGTGTGGATTCAGTTAGACTATGTTGAGGGTACCGCACATCATTTGTACACTCATTCTTCCAGAATAGGCATCTTGATACTGCTCCACAACAAGAGGTGAACAGGTGGTAGAAATTTCTTGTTTGTGCGTGACTTTGCTTACATTTACAAATTTCGTTAGCATGACTGAAAAGTCACCTCACTAAGTGGCACAAAATCCAAGCATACATGGAACTTCACTGGCAGAATAAACTTTTTACAGATATTGCCTTCAGAGAGATCATAGAGGTTATGGCAAAAGAAGGAGGAAGGAAATGTTGGTTGGATTTTTTTGTTTGTTTGGTTGATTTTTTTTTTTGCATAAGATATATCTTTCCAAGAAGTCCTTATGCAAGGTTAATAGGTACTTAGCAACTTTTTATCTCAATAAATGTATACCCACATATTTAGGACAACAATAGAGAGAAGGAAAAGAGAGAATGCGTAATAAATATAAAGTGAGTACTGATCAGCAATGAGAGCTGCTTCTGTTCCAGTTACCAGTAGTAGGATCAGACAATTTTAAATAACAAAAGAAAGAAGAAAGTGGGATGGAAGCCAGAAAAAAAGGCCCAGTAATCTAGTAGATGGATCACTATTTTACATCTTCAGCAAAATGCATCCAGTTTTTTGCAAAGTCCCAGACTAATGGCATGCCCTCAGAAAATTACATAATCTCTTTACAAAGTGGGTGTGTGCATAAAATCATATAATCATGGAATTATTTGGGTTGGAAGGCACCTTTAAGATCATTTAGTTCCAACCTCTCCCCCCTCCCACCCCCCCCCCCGTGGGGGTTGCCACCCACTCGATCAGGTTTTCATAATCACAGAATAATTTGAGGCCAGTAGATAGTAGGCAGTAATTTTAACTTGAAGTTATCTGTTAGCTCTTGTAAAATAAACTTAATATTTAGTAACTAATGTCTTCCCTTTTCTACAAAGTGAAGTTTTAACGAAGGCAGTTTACTTAGAGATTGCATTCAAATCATGCACAGATAGATTTCTAGGTACTATCTCCAAAATATTCAGTCCCACAGTCACCTTCAGACCATGGTGCAGGCTGCTACATCAATCAAATACTCATGACCGGTAGAAAGTAGAACAAGCCTGCAGATTCCTATGCAGCTCTTCAGCTTTCCTATCTACTATTCTGTTGTGAAAAAATAAACTCCAGCACTATATTGCAGTCTCTAGGCACTTTTTTTCCTG
Organism: Pipra filicauda; assembly: GCF_003945595.2. Lineage (NCBI taxonomy): Eukaryota > Metazoa > Chordata > Aves > Passeriformes > Pipridae > Pipra > Pipra filicauda. The sequence goes on from NW_024104543.1 coordinate 1,082,818, forward strand.
GTTATTTTTAAAATATCTTTTTCTTTCTTGCATTCTTCCCTTAATTTTTTTTTCATTGACTTATTTGTAAGCATTCTTTTCTTTTCCTCTGTACCTGCATCTGGCATTTACACTTACTTTTTCCTTTCTCTGCTATGGTTGAAGATTCTTGCTTCATTGCCTCCTTCCTTCTTCATTTCCAGTTGACAGCATCATTGTAAAGGTGAAGTAAAAAGAAAATTGGAAATTCTCTTTACTTCACCACTATGCACTGAATGCCCCATCTATGCAGTCTCACAGAGAAACTCATAATGAGAACGTGCTGCACCGACCAACGTGTCTTTTCTCTGCAGATCAAAACGTATCTTTCAGGGCCAGTTAGTGTTTAGCATTGCTGATATGTTGCTGTGCAAAGGTGGGCCTGAGCAGATTGATACAGGACAAGATTCACTGTATCACATATGCATTTTCAAATCTTATTTCTTATTTATCCCTACTTATCACCCTTTTTATTCCTGAGGTAAATCCTGATCCTTTCCTATCAAATGTGTGATGCCTTTTCTGACTAAACTTATTGTACATGGTAAAGTGAAAACAACTTCTGGAGGCTAGACTTCAGAGCAGGTTGCAAATATCTGCCATAAAGTTATGTCCTGTTTCCAGGGGTCTGTGCATGGGAGGCAGCAAATCTAAGTGTCTGTCTGATGCAGCTCAAGTGAAAATCATCATGAAAATATCTGCTGCTTTAATGTCCTGCTTCTGTTTTGGGAGTATTTCTGGAGGATGAGGCCAGAAAGAGGGTAAATAACAGAAGGAATGACTTCGTTTTTGTCTGATCTGTAAGATCTGTAGCTTCCTGAGAAGTGAGAGTTATTTTTAGTGAGTTGCATCATTTGGTCTTGGCAGCCATAGCAACCAAGAACCTTTCCTACCCCCCAAAAATAGGGAAGGGAAAGAAGCCAAACTTTATTGCTACCCTGGCCTCTCTTTGCCGGTTTCTGTCCTCCCACTGCGACAGGTTTAGGATTAGTACAATGGCTTTTGGAGCCTAACACATTTTCCCCTACATGTTCCCAGCTCCACTGTACCCTGGAAGAAAGAACTTCAGCAGTGAGGCTTCTCCATCCTGTATTTTGTTGTGTTTGCTGTTACCATCTGTATTTACTCTTTATGGTGATGGCTTTCTCAGTCTTGGATTAGCATTTCAATGAGACATACACAGGACCATGGGGTGAGACCATGGTCAGTCCTATGGGAAGTGTCAAAAACAGATTTCTACTTATTCATCCAGAAACCATGTCTCCTTCTCAGTGATAATGGTTTTAGGTCTAAAAACAAAGGTTTTTTTGCCAAAAATATTTCTTTTTATTAAGTGGAAAACCAGATGCACGGGAATGGGATGAGCTTTGGTATTTCCTAGCAGAAGAGGAAAGAATGCAGAAATTATTTTGTGCTTTTTCCCACTTCTAAGTGTGGAAGTCTGCCACTGACTTTGCCTGTTAACACTTCCTCACAAGTCACCAAATATCTTGTCCAAGACAAGGTAATATCCTTCGGTTACTATTTACTTGGCAGAATTGTAACTAACAGACTAGAAGTGAGATTCCTTGTCGTATTACCAGTCTCTTAAATCACCCTTTCCCCACATTGTAATAATAGCTATACTGACTGCTATACTGACTGCTCTCTGCTAATTTATAAACCTCTTATACATCATCTGTTATCTATGAAGGTGTTTATATGAATTATTTGTTGCTGTATGAAAATGAAAGTATTATCTTTGCAAAAAGGTTTCTTAAAAAAGACAGCTAGAGAAGGAATCAGAGGCATACTGTCGTCATTGGGAATAAAGAGGAAATGGGGAAAGGTTGGGAACAAACTGCACCTGTAAACTCTGGGTTACTGCTGTATCTTTAGGAAGAAGTGAAGCATCAAAGCTGGACATAATAAAGTTGTGGATTTCCTGGCTGACATTGTAATTACCTGGGCTTCTGAGGAATCATGAAAAGGAGTAGTGGATACATTTGCATTGTTTGTGTTCAATGTCAATTCTATTTCAAAAGATCCCATATACTACTTCATTCATGTTTTTGTTATTTTCTTATACTTTCTTTGAGGGGTAAAATGGTGCCAGTTGATTCTATACTCATTATTTGTGTAACAGACATGCATTCTCACATTTTTGTGTGAAATTATCCACTATGAGATGCTGAAGTGACTGAGATTACTCGACTCCTTGGCAGAGTCCCTCTCACAGTGCTGTTGGGTTTGGCTGCATTTCCACCCTCAGAAATTGTTGGGCCCAACACAGGAGACATCTAGTGTTAAAACATTGTGTGATAGAGCCTCAATAGAAAACCTGTTCACCAGAAGATTTATTGTTCTTGGCAATGCAAAATAATGATCAAATCTGAAAGGAGCATTGTTATATGTCCCTAGAAACAGATGACTGTTACAAAGACTTAAGACCTGTAAATATATTGGGTAAAATGGCCATTTATAAAGTCAGACTATAATTTAATGAGGGTGAGGAAATGAAAATACAAAAGTATGAGATCTGATATACTTTGCCTTGATGCTATCTGCCTGCTCCTGGTTCTGCTTTCTGGACAGACTTAGACCCTGTTCCTCTAGCCTATGATACAAGTAGAGCGGTCAAGATTTTGTCTGTAGCATTTTTGATACCTTTGTTGAGTCAAGGAAAGGGTTGACTACTTTAAAAAGTTTTATTTCCAGTAGAGGTTTAGAGATGGGAATTCTGGAGTGTCATAAAACAGATACCATTTCCTTTCTGGCTAGTCTGATAGGATCAAAGTTAGGAAATACTGTGTCTCCTGAGGGAAAGTGATCTCTGCTTTCCAGAGGGGTAAGAGGCTCTTTACATCTTATCTTTCTTATCTGTCTTTCCTATCCCTAGCTATATTCATATGAACATGATATAGACCTGGGACTATTCTCATGAAATATACATTTTTGTGTCAACTTATTTCTCCAGAGTTATATGATTTAACCTTGTTGGGGAGTTATCTGTAAAATAAATTCCAGTGTTTTAATAGATATAGAGGGACAGAGTCTAAATATTAGGCTTGCTCTGTGTACAGGCACAAAAATAATGTTACCTGGAGTAAACTATATCTCTTTGCCCCTCAGAAGCTCATCTGAGAGTAATCGTACATACCCAGCTATATCAAAAGAGAACCACAGCAAGAGATGGGATTAGAGGCTATGACTGAAGTATCTCAGGTCTCCCTGATCAAGGCAAGCTATAGAGCAGTCATCAGAAAAGAAAAAGGCAGATGACAGAAGCCATGACTGACTATCAACATCACAGATATAATAATACAAGCAGGGGAGACATTTTGCCTTATGCCTTGTGAACAAATTCCATGAAAGATTGTGTTATGTACTTGTAGCAATGCTTCTATTTCAGTGTGAATAGCTTTTCATACAGAGGCATTACAAAGAATCAAAATTTAAACTTAAAACAGACCAAGCTTTTCAGAATGTTGAATAGAATTAAAAATAGTTTATTCAAGCAATAATCCCCTTAGAATTGGTTATTACCGCTATTAATGACTTGCTAGTTAAAATATTAATGGCTCATAACAGAAAACTGCTGGTAATGGCTGATTTCAAGGGGTATTATTGCTTAATTAATGACACTTCACCTATCTGCAGTCATTTTTTTTAGGTATTCATTTTAGTGTCTCTTTCAGGATACTAAAACCAGTTATTACATGTGAAGGAAACATTACAAAGAGAGACAAAAGAGATGTTTATGTTCTGGTTGTTTTGCATTTTGTGGCCTGTCAGCAAGCTTGCATCTGAATTTAGTTGTCTCCTCTTAGTATCTGGCTTCTTATTAGGAGTTTTATGTGGATTGATATTGCATGTTGGAACCCTGTATTGAAAAGCAATGTATGCTTTTGGGAGAGATTGGTAAATGGAAATTTAAAGTATTTATTTTAAATCATTGTTTTATAAATCACCTCTTGATATCTTTGATCTGGATGACCATTTTGTTCATAATACCCCATTTTCACCCATTGTTTTGTCATATCCTGTTTAGGAACCTCGTTTGACATGTTGATGCCAAGATTGCTCTAGCTTGTAATTTTCACACCATTTTGATCACAAAAGATATGTTGTAGGAATATACGTGGTGACACGAAGTAAGCTGAAATGTCAGGTGGCAGGATGACTACAAAGTGTGGAGGGTGTGATAAAAATTTGATATGCTTACTAAAAAGTCTCAGACTTTAATTTCCTACGAGTTGCTGGGTGTCCACTGCTTTCTGTGCTTGCAGCTGTTATGCTTAGGAATAGAACAAAATACAAATCCTCTTTAATAGACACCTTTAATATCAATAGCCAAATGCCTGCTTGACCCTGTACTACCTCACACACTGAATAACAGAAGTAAGAAAACACTTTCATACAGGGATTTTCTATGAGTACAAAAGTAACTGTGTTTGCATTGTGGGGTTTGGATACCTTCAGTTCTTTCTTCTATGACTGTCGTTTCTCAGGAGTCAGTCCTATAAACCCTTACAAGAGTAATCTTGTTCTCCTGAATGCTCCCAGGTCACAATAGCAGAACAGTTCTGGGAACTGTAAAGATGATCATTCCCTTGACTGTAAATCCGACTGTAAGCTCAAGTTTTTAGGTAATGCTTTCAGTGAGCCATATTTTTCTCTAAAAACTCATGGAATTATTGACAGTTTTTCTAGTTTACTTCTGGGATTTGTTCTTCTTAAGTGGAATATTTCAGAAAATAAAAAAAATTTGAGTGTATACACTTCACATTGAATAACTCTTTAACCTCCCAGGTATTAAAATTTTCATTTAAAGTCAGTTCTGCTGAACATCTCTCCAGCCTTCGTTACTTCTAGATCCCAAGTCAAGAAACTAGGAACCTTACTACCAACACAGGGAGGAGTTCAATAGACACACAGATGGTAAAACCTCAGATGAAATTAAAATTTTAAAAACATTTAAATTACAGATAATCTTTCATTGTCTAAAAAACCACGGTAGCTGTACAACAATAAGGTTGTTCCTTGCGCTCCTGTGGGCTTTATTGCTTTCATTTAAGCAAATTTTGGACTACCAAAAGATGATAATTTTAATTTGAGATGAAGGACTACCATCTGTGTACATAGTGGACTCGTCTCCCTTATGTATTATCTGCGCAAATAACACCCATTTTATTGTTTTGGGAATGTGATGAAGGTAATAAAAGTGAATAGAGACAGGTGCTGATCAAACAGATGTTATTTTAGTCTGACTTCCTCTATCTGGCTCATCTGTGCTTGTCAGTGTAGACCTGCATCATTGCCAATATTTTAAGCCTGAGCTAGTCCTACTGGCTTGCACTGTGATTTACTGGGTGAATACAAAGGAATAAATAGATATTAAAAGCTCCAGTGTTTTTTGTTACAGATACCTAGAGGCGAAAAGCTGCTTCAGACTTTCAGTAGGTCACTTCACCTTTGTCATTTGCAAAAATCAGCCTTCCATGAATCTCATCCTCAATTTTTTGTCTGTACTGACATTTTCAAATGAGTGAAGGGAGAGGAACAGCGTACAGATACTGAGGGATGTTTACACAGGGAACTCTGCTCTATAAAGCCAGTGATACTGCATAATCTATATCTGAACTTCTTCAGATACAGAATAAATTATCTCAATGTAACCCATGTGGAAAGTAGGCTAAAGCTGACTTTAATACTAAACTAAACCTCTTTTGAGTCTGTTTTAGTGAGACGGTTTAATTAACTAGACCACTTTTCCTAGCCCCATGTACTCAATGCAAATTAATGGCCCTCAGAATACACATTCTCTCAGTGTCTTGCTGCTGTTTGCTGCCCATGAATCCTATCTCACATCCCACACCTTGCACTCGCACAAGTGATTAACTACCTCCAGAACTCATTTCTTCCTAAGTGGCTTCACAGTATTTTTCTTCCATGGAAGGAAAATATGGTGGATGAGCCAGCACAAAAGCATTTTCAAAGGTGTCAGTACTATTGTGTCAGAGTATCATTTCTAATCTCTTATGCTATAATATAGAATACAAATTAAATGGCACATTATTTAATTCATACTGTATCACTTACCTAGGGCAAAGATGAGAGGTCCATTTTGTATTAAAAGTATGCTGCCTGTGCTAGAAAGTGGTGGTGGGAGTTTTAGGCAGACTCAGAATGCAACTTTTTTTTAATGTATCATCTAGATAAAGACTGCCTGAGAAATGACACATCATTCCTGCAGGGACAGAGAACAGCCCCTCTTCTAAACGCAAATCATGTTGAGGCTGTGGTATGGACTCAGTCACTCTAGTGCCATCTGTCGCCAGGAGGGAACGCCACATAAAAGCTGGATTTTCTGCTCCATGAGATTCCCACACGTAAAACTTTTATTGTCAGAAGGGAATAAATAAGAAATAGAATTGTTGGAAATCCTTTCAAGTTAAGTTCTGACAAAATCGAACCTTCTCAGTTCTTACCTGAAGAGCACTGCCAAAACGTCAAGTTGAGATGAGGCCTGACAGGTCACTTTGGTGGAGGCTGTAGAGAGAGACTTTGGAAAGTTGTCTTTGTTTCCATGTGCCCCTAAGGTCTTGGTATTCCTGGAGGCCCCCAGCAGACAGTACAGCTCTGTCAGCTAGGTGCTTTATTAAATCTGTGTAACACAGAGCTACTGTCCCAAATGACCTCACATTAAAAGACCAGCAGGACATAGAAGGTGATGTGGAAAAATGATGCTGTACTTACTGGGAATGAACTAAGAGCCACCCAGATCCTTTCTTCCACCCCTAAGTGCAGGCAGAATCTCTGATATAAACACATGAGGCCTCAGCAGATCGAAAAGTGACAACGTACAATGTAGATGGTCTGCAAGCAGACAGTGAAGAGTCAGGAAAGCCATTGCATCACTACCCGGAGCAAGAGGGCTCCTGATTCCTGCTAAAAGGTACCTTGGCCTGGCAGCCACATCAGTGCTAAAGGGAAACTGCTGTTTTCAGTATTCTTAAAACAGGAGCTGCGGGTTGGTGTCCTATGCTTCACCTCTAATGTCATATCTGAAACCTCAGAGAAGCTGGTGGAGAAACTAATCCTGATTGTAATTGACTACTGGAAACACTGACTCCTTGTGGTTTGCATTTTGTAACATCCGGCTTCTCAAATGTTGATGCTATATTGAAAAGTTACTATGCAACTGAAGAATTCATCAAAGATAAGAATGCTTTTTTTTGGTCCTACTTTGCATTGTTTTCCAGATGTGATCCTTGTGGAATTATGCAACGTTTTGTCATTAAGTTTGGAAATTTCCTTTTCACATATGTCACAAGCAGTCACTACTTATATCGCTGAAGTGTTTACATGTAGTGTTGTTTAAACTGTCTGTTACGAAGGAAAGCAGTGTTTCAAACAATAAAGTGAATCTCACACTTGCTAAAACGATCTCCTGCAGGTTTTGGCTCATTTTACATCCAGGTCATGACCACTCGAGCGCTTCCTCTGCCCACCTGACTGCACTGTGACTCACAGGGCTGGCTTCAGTTCTTTTGAGAGGGGAATTTGACACAGTTACCTGTAAGATCATGAGTTTGCCCACACAGCACCCTTTAGACTCTTGCCCTAACACCTTGTGGGGGCAAGGATGGGGCAACTTTTTAAGACCATTTTGCCCTTTCATGACTCCTCCACCCATGAAGCAGCTCCTGCAACAAGGAATAGCATTTTATATCATCAGAGTTGTTAAACAGGGTATAAATTGACCACTATACATCTTTACCCTTTGCACAGCTGATACACAGAACAATCCAAGGCTCATTTGCATCTGACATTTTCCAGGTATCTACTGCTGAGGTTCACATAAGCCAATATGGCATACTTACTATTTACAGCAACAAATTAAAAGGTGTTTATATATTACCAACATAACTGACTGTAGTGAAATTTAAAAAACTGCAGCCAGTGAAGACAAATAAAGCTAGTTGAACAAGGTAAACTTTATTAATTTTTTGATATTTTTTTCTTGAGTAGGAGGGTGGGTTAACTATCTATTGGAAAGGCAGTGTAAATCAGTTCACATCACACCTTGTAGAAGAAGAGTAAAGATGTGACTATAGAAGGAAAAGCAATCAACAGAAGGGGTGGAGAAAAAGTATAAATCAGGATGGTTTATGCTTCCTTCCACCTTGTAGATTGCTTTCCTTCTGTAACCTCCCTCTCTCTTTCTCCCCCTTCCTCTGTCCTTCACTAGCAATTCAACTTCCCTCCACATGTCCCTTCTCACAACATTTGAATGTGTTATAAAAGCAAAAGTACAGTTTATAGAATGGGCTGAGTGTTGTGCTAAGACCCTCTTCATTCTGGACAGGGAAATGTCCAATTCACAGGAAGTTTTGAATTGATAACAACTCACATTGAAATTATGCTTTGTTACCAGTCTGTGGACTAGAGCCAGATGACCTTTATTTTTAAACTATCTGAGTCCCATTGAGTCTCTACCAATATGTGAGTGCAAGGCCATTGTGATGGTATCTTCTGAAGAATCTATGTAGTCTTTGACATGAGTAGGATCCTAGTCCCTGTCATAACTGCTGAGAGGTTGTATTGCAGATGTAACTGGTCATGGGACTGAGACAAAAAGTGGAGTCCTAGACAAGGACAGCTTCTCGTTTTCTGGGCTGTATGTTCATTTTTGTGTCCTTTAGGTTTAGGTGTCAAATTCCTGTTCTTCATCTTTTTACATCTAAATAACACCTGTTATGAAGAGACCTGTCACTGAGATTGTACTCTTTCCTTTTTTTTCAATCTCCTTTTAGAAGGATAATCTTAGTAGGACTCCAAGTTGTAGTTCTGTCTCTGAATGATCTTATAATAATGTGTGACAGCTGCAACCCTTCTGTTCTAGTAACTAATTCCATTTAAATTTTGAGGAGAGAAATGCAATATTCACATATGTTCCTTGTGATCAAACGATAATAAAAAACTTTTGCTCTGTCTTCATAATCCTCTTATAAAATGTAGTGTATGATAGTGCTCATCCAACTATACATTATCAGGCAGAAATGCATGTTGATGTTTCTGAGAGGAACAATCAAGAGTTGCATTACAATGCAAAGGCAAGGCACATAGTGATGGATGTACTCATGCTAATACATCTGATAGAAACTGGAGACTTGTTTCTTGAAAATAGAAACTGCAACTGTGGAAAATTAGAAATATGATCTCAGTTGGACTTTTCCTTTCCTGAAAATCTTGATTAGATGCCTTGCTTAAACAATGCAATGAAAAATTTGTCAATAAAATATTATAAATTTGCAGGCGTTAGCCTAACAGAATATATTGGACAGTAAAGTCTGAAAAGGGAATCCACATTTCCTTAAGAATCTTTGTGTTGTCCCTTAATTCATATAGCAACTTTACTTTTCAGTCCCATTTATTGAGAACATATTTCACAAAACTGCTTAGGTGATATCAGAGTTTTATGTTGAAATGTGAACATAGCTGCTATAGTGTGGCCTGATTTACTGAATGTCTGTGAGGACAAGCAAAAACAACATCACATTTCATGGATTCCTTTTTTTCTGTGAGGTAATAAAATGATATACAGTGAAGTATGCATGGGACTGCAGAGTTTGTTCCTTTGTTATAAAGCCTACAGTGGTTCCTTCACTCTAGAGTCAAGATTTCTAGGTGGCTGATGATATTTATCCAGAATGATGCATTAATCTTTGCTTTTAGAATAGACTTCAAGAGCTTCATCACAAGAAAATCTGTTAACTGGCTGCTAATAGTGGCAGTTGTTTGTATTTCCTCTGGAGCTCAGCATTTGACATCGCCATCCTAATTATATGGGTTAAATCTCTGAATTTACATAAAACAATATGGGCAACTATTTCATCTTCCCTGTGAGTTCTTAAAACGTTTCCAAACAAGACTGAATTTTACTAGGATGGAGACAAGTGTTTCTATTCTCATTTTCAGGTGGACAAATTATGTCATAAATAAGTTTCCTGATGTATGTAACAATGGAACGAGAAATTTTGACAGAAAGAGGGAAAGATTGCAGATAAACGGGAAAAGAACAGTTTTCCTTTTATAGAAAGTTGGAATATTAATTTTTTGACTTTCTCCTGAAGAAAAGAGCAAGATGATTAAGAGAAAAAAATGGAGGAATGCATCACAAATATCTTTTTTCCATTTGGCACCCAGAATACCCATATCATACAATTTTTGTGTCACTTTTAAAAATTTACATTGAAAACATAAGATACACTAGAAGGTTATAAATATTTCCCATTAATTATTTAATTGTTAGTAGCATAATGGTTAATTATGTGTGGTTTCTTAAAGTATTTAACCCTTTCTATCGCAAGAACTATGTATTTAAATACAGAGAAAGAGACAATAGAGAGGAAAGGAATATTTCTTTTCTCTGTCTTTATATGCTTTCAGAGATAAGACATAAATTACAGTGAAGTTAACAAACACCAAGACCCTTTGGCATTTGACACAAGAGCCTTTTCTCTTTAATTTGGCATCCTAATAATGCTTAGAGTCCCTCAGTTCAAGCAAGTCAGTGGCAGATGCTTTATTGTGTCTCTTGTTTCTCCTCTGGGGCTGTACATTAGGTTAAAATATCACAAATAGCTGCTATTAAAGTGTGAGTCACAGTGGCTATAATTTTTCATGACAGCCAAAGAAAATGTGACATGTTTAGGAAACTCTGTCATTGATACTAACATTCAGATCTTCAGGCAAATGTTTAATGACATACTCAACATGCTGTGCAAACTCTGCTATCTACCAAACAAAAGGTTACTACTAGAGAGCTATAAATATTCGGAAATGTCACTAAACAATAGGAGCTCTTTTCTCCCTGATCACTGAAGGCAAGATAGAAATCGGACTGATACATGAACCGGAAAAAAAGATGGGCTTTTTACGTATGCAGCTAGTTTTTGTTTGGCTGCTGTAAATACTCTGTTTTAGTGTGTCTACTGCCTGTGCTTAGTGTAGAACCATGGCTTTCCTCATTTGATTTGATTTAAGCTTTTGTCTGGCAGTGAGCATTCAGGCTTACTACAGTTCAACTTCTTTTATTCTGCTGTACAGGGAGGTAACGAACACACATATGCCTACACCCTCTGAAACTCCAGGCACAAAGCAAGAAATCCTTTCTATGAGCAGGGTAGTGCTACCTGTAAAATTCCTAGTGAAATTTCATTGGCTCATGACTCACCATCATTTACCTTCTTAAACTAGACACTATGTAGTTATTCAATCCTTATGATTACTGTTAGAAATGAGGCTGTCTTAGGAGTATCCAAATAACAAGTAGTGTATTGGGAAGACCAGTGACTTACAGATTTTAACAGGAGTAATGCAAATCACTACGTTATGGCCTAAAAGTCACAGGATCGATATAATACTGCAATGTAAGTTTATGGTCATTTAAAGTCATGTCAGAGTATCAGCAGTGTGAAGGAGATTATTATTCTGTTTCATCCTCAAAGACCAGCAAGGTTGAGAACAGTAGAAGCATAAAATAAACTTGGTCATGGAGGGCTGGGCTATAATGCTGTAAAAAGCCATGGAAAATGCCCACTTGGCTTCCCTCTGTTTCATGTGGGGAGCAATTGATTTTACCTTTACTGAGAGAGAGAGAATGAATGGTGGGGAAGCAGACATGGGCTTTTAAATTGTTCAAATGTATGATGGGTCTTAATCATGGTATTATGACAGGTTAAGAGTTTAAGCCTGCACAGATTGGAGATGATGAAGCTGCCTGGGGATGGTAACTCACTGCAGCACGTTAGCACCTAAATCAGGGTTATGAGATTTGGACCAGGAGAAAACTGAACAAAAAAAGCAAGAGCAGAATGTCCTGTAGATTAAAGCAAAGGAAACGGCTTCATACATTTCTGTTCTTAGAAGGAGAGGACTGCTGATTGATTTCTTCATCAGCGGAGAAAGCGACAGAGGTTTTAATTTAGAGGGGAATAAGTAACACCTGTGCAGAATTCTCTCTTTTAGGCTCTTTCTACGGTTCCTGTGACAGGGAACATGGGAGCTGTAAGATCCATTGCAGTATTCTTATAAACCCAGGCTCAGGGAAAAGCAAGGGCCTTTGCAGCAATAATCAGGACTGGTATGAAATACATGATATTTCCACCAGGTCAAAATGGGCTGCTACAGCAGATACTGCTTAGATAGTTGGCTGCTTTTCCATGTTTCTGAAGAGCATAGCTCAGTTATTAATCCACCCAAAAAGAAGCAAGAGCTGAGACTTATGTGTGAGTTTGGGCTCTCAACTCAAAGCACAGTGTGGGGTGCTCCTCCTGTTAGGAGGAGCTTCTCTTTAGTGAAGCTTCTCTGCCCTACATGGCAGCCCTCCTGGAGTTCGTGCCCTTGGTGTCAGAGTTGCTTCAGTGAAAGGGGTAATGTTCACCAAAGGACAAATTTATAGCAGATGACAACCGCGATGTTTTTCAGCACAGTTTTAACAGCAGACTCTGTGGTGGCCCCTTACACATTGGAGATATCTATTTCTAGATGAGTGTTTTGGGAAACTAATCCCCCGTAAGCACTGTCGTTCACACAACAACATGCAAATTCCAGTGGAAGATGGGATTTAGGATTCACCTCTCTCCGCAGAACTTCCTAATTACACATTTTACAGCAAGTTTTCCTTAGCAGTGCAAAACTGGACAACTAGATGTATATTTTTTCACTTTGGCCATGGAGAGCACATCCAACATTCTTATCACAGATGGGGCATTTGATTTCAATCTGGACGGGTACTGGATGTAAAAGAAGCTGAGGAGAGAACAATTTCAGATTGAGTACAACTGCATCAAGGAGCTAACAAATGATTTTGCAGTGGTAGTTGTGCAGAAGACAGTGCAGAAGACAGTACTGCAGAAGATAGTGTAGAAAGGGCACAGGAGGAAAAAGAAGGCATTTCTTCTACTCTGTATTAGGAGCAGGAGAAGTAGAAAGAAAGATGAAGGCACAGACCATTTTCAAAGAAATGCAGAATGCAGGGCTAGGCATTTTTCCATATTCATATGGCAGGAAAGGCATAAATGAGTAATATGCTTAATTGTGGGAATTTCCTTTTTGGCAAAAGGAGAAGCTTGGGCATGTAGATCTGGGGCTGGGCAGTCACCTTTACATGACAAGTGGGGTTGGGTCTTGGGATACATTTTCCTAAGTAAGTCTATATTATATGCATGTAAAAGTGGCATGAGCATGCAGTCATGAGTGATGTGTCACAAACTGGATCAAGGAGGCTGAACTCACCCTTTATTAAAGTCTGAAAAGTTCAGAAATCTAAATGAAAAAATGGCTAGTAGGTGCTATTCAGAGCAAAAGGCATGTCTTAAAGGCTGTAGCAGTTATTCAAAGCAGCCATCAGTATGTAATTTTTGATGATTTTGAGAAAATGCAAATTATCCAAAAGCCCTACCTAAAATATTTGCCAATCCCTTATGCCAGCACACTTGTACAGAGGTGCACTGCTGGTATTATCAATGCCTTTACAAGCGGCCAGAGAGAATCGCTGGGACCCCAGGAGGTCCTGGAGGCCTAGCGTTGTGCTACAAACAAAATAGAACAGAGGAAGATTGGCAGACATTAGAGAATTACTGTCTAAGCTAACATCAATGAAAGCTTTGATGCAAGCCTCTTTCAGGGAATTACAATAAAAGGTAGAGTGACTGAAGTTGAGGCAGGCTTAAACAGGCATTCAGATACAGTTAATGATAGAGATAAGAGACTTCAGGAGCTTGAAAGCAAGAACCTAAAAAATAGATAATTCGGAGAATTGAGAAAGAAGATATAACACCGGATTGAAAGAAATCCCAGACCAGACTGACATAAAGAAGGAGGAACTCTTCAAAAAAGTGTTAAATTCATGCAAAAGAAACTCTAAAGTAATGAAGACAGAATTTCCTGGGTGTATATATAGGTGGAACACCTCATACACATTGCAACCAGCTGTAGTCTAGCACCCTTGGCTTTTGCACTGTGCTGTATATCAGATTGTACCAGTGAAAAGTAAATGAGCATTTAACAGGAATTATTAAACTTTGAACAAGGATATATCCCACTTAGATTCTATAATAAATGAGTGTGTAGTTCAGCACAATAAGAATAGAAGCACTGATCAGAGATAGGATGCCTAGGAGTGAAGATAGAACCCTAGATAAACCTAGCATTCAGCACATGGGGATGTATGTGACAAAAAATGGCAAGTGCAAAGAGCCAAAACACTGAGCTTGAGACTTCCTGATGAAGATAAAGGAGCTGAGTGTCATGCTGCTGTACTAGGGCATGAGTTCCCTACCTCTGTGTTACCTGGGAGCTGGTAGCCAGCTCTTCATGACAGATACCCACACATTTTTCTGATAGCACGCCAGTATGGCTCATTTCTTCCTGCAAAAGTATGACATCTGAGAGCAGCGAAAGAGGAAGTGTTCTTGTCCAACCCTGTTTTCCCACAAAATGAGGAGACCTGAAGTATTTCAACCCCAGTTTTCCCAACCCAGAAGCACTGTTGCTAGTACTTTTCAATTTTCTATTAAAAAGTCATGGATCCAGGAACAGTGATTAAAATGCTGGCCTCTTCACTCCTGAAGTAGTGCAAGTAATTTTAGGATACATGTGCATTTCTTCTTTTTCCTTTTATCTAGTCCAATAAATCCTGAGATTTGGAGGAGACCTGGATCCCCTTAGACAGAAAAAAAAGGTGGGCAGGTTTCCCTGTTCCTGAGAGAATGTGCCAGCCACACAGGTCAATACACACTAAGATCTCCTATTGCATTTCTGACAGAAAAGAAGATTTGGAACATTTTTGTTTTGTGAAACATGTAAGTCTGTTGATATATTTTAGGCATGGTCTGAGAATATCTAGCAGGCCATGCCTCTAAGGGTCTGGGCAGTGAGACACCTGGCTATATGCCAGCTAGGCAGTCCTGTAAAGAAGAAAGAAACTGAACACCAATGTAAATAATTAGAAAAAGATATTAGCTAACCCACGGTATACTTACACAGAGACTATTAGAATTGTAGCTTTGCATTGCTTTGAGGAAGTTCTTCCAGATTTAGGAAGATTTTAGGATTTTAGGAGCTTCAATTCCTTCCTGATCTTAACGGTTCCATTATCACCCTTTGTCTTCAACAAAACTAGGGAAATTCCCATTTCCTATACTTATAAGGGTATTTTGATGTGTGTTAAATAGGGTATACTTCAGAGGTATAATCACAAAGTGTGTTCAATTTGCAAGTGGTTATTCCCATTTAGGTAAGCTGATGGATAAAGAAGTTTTAAAAGCTCAGACTGCACACTAAGGTTAACAACTGACATTGTAGTAATTCAGATCCTGGATGAAAAAAAGCTAGGAAAGTTTAACAAAAATAACTGTGAAGGAATATGTGAAGAAATGGTAGAAGACTAAAAAGAGCAGGAGGAAAAGCCTTACTGAGACATTAAACAGAGCAAGGGTTTAACTTGCAACCCTGCTAAGTTTGTAATCTGAGAAAATGTCAAGATTTCAAAATCCATAGAAGCCCATCTTTAACTGGCTTGAAACCTAGCAAAGACAAATTTGATTTTGCCAGTCATAGCTCTATCTACTAGTTCTGTATGGATGCTGAGGTATTCACCAATGTGCTGCTTAAAAGTTTGGACTCTGCTGCCCAATTAGTTTAGTGGAAAGCAGAGAAATTCTTTTCAAGGGCATTAATTAGCAGATCATATATGAAGAAGTGCAGTTGTATGAAAGGTATGCCATTGTCCTGTGATGTAAAGGAAGTCTTAAAAGGACCTGAATTACGTGATTTAGATGGGAGTCCTGGACTGCATGGAAATCGGAAAGCATCACAAGTATTGGATCAATAGGTATGGTTCCATTATAAAACTGCTCTGGCTGGAGTCAAAGCTAACCACAGTTCTTTGTATCTTCAGCATATACTTCCTTTCTGTGATAATCTTGCCACTTTTGCAGAAGTTAGCACAAAAATTCCCTCTTGCGGGTATAATATATAGCATATTTGTAGAATGAAGTCACACAGAATATAAATGACATTTTAATGATAATTGCTGATCCACTTCTTTGCAGGCCATTGTAATGAAAGAAATTAGGAAAGAATTTGTGAAGTTTACAGAAGATCCAGAGCTTAGTCAATTAAGCCAAACTTCTAGCATTAGTATTTCAAACAAGTCAGACTACTCACAAATCATTACACGACAAATGTGAACTTGGTGAGAAAAATCTTAATCAGCTCCTGAGGAGTTTCTAGCAGCTGCCTCCTGGGAAAAAGACATGATGCAAATTACATTTCTATAGCAGAAAAAAGTGGAAAAGATTTAATACAAAGGAACAAGCCAATAATACTGTGAACTGCTAGAATGAAAAAAATGAATCTTATCACCATGGGTATTATTTCAGACATTTCTGCTGTCTCTCCTTATTCACTTGGAGTTGTAGTCCTCCATTTTAACTATCATTTAAGCAGAGAAGTGTGTTACCTTCAATTCAAATATTTAATGTAGAGCAGAACTGAGAAGAGGAAAAAAGGTATTTGGAGTTTCAATCCTTGTCAACTGTGAGTGAAGCCAGATCATAGTGCATTACTTTGGAAAAGACCCCAGCACCTGGATATGCAGCCAGGCAATTTATACATCTATTCATGTATCAGTCTGAAACACAACAATCCTTTCTTCTGTTTATGTCATAGGTGCCAGTAAAGAGTAATTATGTATGTAGCTGAGCTCTCAACATCTCCACAGTGAGTCCTGTAGGGCAGGCCAAAAACTAGAATGGAAATGTTTGGAGTATTTTGCACGTAATAAATAAAATCAAAACCAGAACAAAGCAACAAAAAGCCAAATACTTAAGATTCTTAGTGGAAGCAAAAAATCTTTGGTGCTTTTATTTTGGAAACAGGAACGTTTTCCAAGCAGGGACATTGCAGTACCTCCAAAATGCAACATGCTCTTCTGCAATCTGCCAGGCCCACGAACACAGAGCTAAGCTGTCCATACAGCCAGTTTGCTGTCAGGAGGGGGGGCAATGAGTGTGAGAGACGGAAATGTTAAGGGTTAATGACTCAAACAATCGACCATTTGCAAAAACAGCGGGTGCTTTGCTGATGATGTGCAAGGTAACAGCCTAGGTGCAGAGGGTGTGCATACCCACCACCAGGGGCTACAAGCTGAGTTTTGAGATAAAGGAGAAGGCTTATAAGAAGCAAACCCTTTGGAGGTGGGATAATGATGCTTTTTATCATGCCAATTTCCACTCTTATATAACTGGCTCAGGTGTAAAAACTCTCCACCCTAGAGGAGGTATTGGAACATTCACATTCACACATAGGCCTGAAGGTATTCATCCCTTCTGATGAGGCATAACTGGCTCAACAATGCTGATGTGAGAGGCAGCTGTCATATCTTAGAAGGTGTCATAAACCTTCAAAGACCCCAAAGTACCCCCAGATTAATTTCTGAGGCCTTCCACCAGAGGACTGCATTTGGTCTTCAGTGTTACATCAGTGGAAGACTCCCCCTCCAGGGGAGGTACCTGGGTGAGTCCACCTGAGCATATATTAACTCACTGAACTTTGTGTTTCACAGGCTTTCCCCGCCACCAACAGATTAAGACTTCGACCAACAGACACTGAAATTGCAGCAATCAAGTCTCATCTCTGGATCCACGGGTGGTGATATATTTCTACTCTTATTCTTTCTTTCTCTTTCTTTCTTTTCCTTATACATTTTGTCAAGTGATATTTTTATGCCTTCATATTGTTATATTTCTACAGATAATTACCAAAATAGCTACGTCTCCTTTCCATTGGAATAAAATTGTTCTGAAGAAAAACCTGTTATGTGTATATATATATTATGTGTATAAACATTTGTTGTTTAGTGTTGTTTCACTTTAATCTGCCCCAAGGGATCTATTATGAACAAGAATCTCAGTTACCCCACCTTTGGAGGTGGGTCGTAACAGCAAGGAGCCAGCATCCGTGAAATGGGGTGACAGCCAGACAGGAGTAGCCTATCATGACATATCAGCCATGATGTTTCCCAGGGATTCTTGATACCCACCAGACTTCTTACTGGAGAACACAGTGTCCTGGGAATATGGGAGTCCACCATCTTCCCTGGAAAGCTCTAAAGATCTGGAGGTTCTGCAATCCACTTTCAGAGCAGCCTGTCAAAACACTTGTTTAGAGACAGTAGGTGGAAATGCCTGTGGACTCCTATAGTGAGTCTTTTCATCTGAGAAACTGCTGGACTGATATACCAGTTTGGGTGAAATTCAGTAGCCTTGATATCCTCCTAAGACAGGGAAAAAAATCAACTTGAAATGTTTAATCTGCTTTAATTGCAAAGAGATCTAGAAAACCATGCCATCTTCATGTTTGGAAGTTGTGAAATGCTCTTCTCACCTAAGGAGGATACATATAGGTCACATTGTTTGAGGGATGCCTGAAAGACAGAAGTAGTGATGGATCTGTACAACTTTCATTCCCAAGGTAGAACTTCATCATTGCTCTGGATCTTCCTAGTAGTACAAAAAAATCAATGAAATCTATCTCACACATCCCAGTCCCACCCAGAGCCCTTGACGTGAATGGCAAACAGAAGTGGTGGGGAACAGCTCACCCTGCAGACAGCAGTGAATAGCAGAGGTGATAACAAAGCTGCAGCTCTCATGTCAAAATCTTTTACCATCTGTACAAGAAAACCTGCATTTCACATAATAAATCAATAGTTTAATGTCTGTACTGCTGGCAATCTGCTCTTCTGAATCACATTCCAGTGACTGAGTTTGTTTTCATTCAAAGAATAAATAAATGTTCTTTCTCTCTTCCAGTTAAAACTGGATTCAAACATTGCTAGCAAATACCCTGAAAAGGCTCTGTAGAGATACAGGTCAGGATTACAGTCAAGGTCTAAGAGATAGATGCACAAAGGGATGCCCTGAAAGCTTTTCAATTTCAGTCTTCAAAAACCTCAGGTGATCTGCCATGTCATGGAAGTGTTCCTCAATGAGGCAGCAACTGTCTTGAGGGTACTCCACAGCAAGGGACCCATCTCATTTCCCTTTGCGCATCTGGATCCGCAAATTAAGCACCTGTGGAGGATGGAATGTCTTCCGTCTGCAGTCTGACCCAGTGAGCTCATGAGCTCACCAATCAACAGAACCCACGAAAACAAGCAGAAAGGCAAGCAGTATTATGTTGGATTAAGAGCTCTCCCTGTTCCTATTTTCAACCACAGTTCTCACATGGATCCAGAAACATTTCAGGGGGTGAGTTACACGGCCCTCTGTGTTGTACATATACCTGTCTTTTTCCCTTGCCTTAATAAATTGAGTATTTATCGTGGGAAGAGGAGGGCTTAAGCACTAGAGGCATCTCACTTCATCTAGCAGCAAGGATGATGGATTGCCAGTTTCAGCTACAAAGTTGTTCGATATGGATTGAAAACAGAGAACCTCACAGTTTTGCGATGGGAGTCAGCCCCCGAGTGCTGCTACAACATACAGGACACAGTACTTCCTCCTCTCTCCTGTCCTGAGGCTGCCACCAGCCTGATGACATGAGCAGTGACTTTGGAAGAGCTGTTGAGGTGGGAACCACAACTGGCTGGCCCTTGGAGTTGGGAGACCTCTTGGCCCATCTTTGTCCTTGTGCCACTATAAGGAGAAAGGTCAGTTTTAAGACACATCCTCTCTTCAGTTTTTCCTCTTCACTACTTGAGACACACCCTTCCATCCCAAAATTTAGGCTCTGCAACATTCAAGGTCTTTATGTGGATCTGGCCATAAAACTGTTGCTTTCTGAATAGTGTTTCTGCCAAATCTTTAGTGCAGGTACGAACAGATCAGCGCTGTGCAGACAGGCTGAAATTGCACTTCTCTTGAGCCATTTAAGATGTTAACCAGATAGACTTTTTACAGGCTTGTCTTTTAAGCAGAGGCATTCTGTATCCTGAGTCTCAAATAATTTCCTAAGGCTTCCTTCATGCCCCAAATTCCCAATTATCTTCTAGTCAGTCATTGGCCCTGGTAATTTTTTTGCCCTCATTTCCTCATTTCCCCTCCATTTCAGAAGCAGTGCAGAAATGCAGGTGCAGGATAAAACAAGCTTAATTTACTGTGACAAATAATGCAAGGAATTTCTTTCATGGATTGTTCATTTTATACTGAATGCAATAATAATCTCATTTTTTAAAATTTACCTGAAGCTGCAGTATTTGCAGTTTGCTGTGTTAGAAGGTCAGAGAATCTTACTGCATAATTTAGGCCCTGTTTGTCACAGAATGGACAGGTTCTTATCCATTGGAATTATGGGGAAACAGATAACTAGCAAGATCTATGGTAACTTCAAGGTGGTTACTGAATGGGAGCTGGCTTGTAGCAGACATTAAAGAGAGGGGCAGCGAAAACTTAATTAGCATTCAAAAATACTTTAAACAAGGGATGTCACAGACAGTCTGGGCAAGAAGAGGGATACTTATTCTTCCATCTAACTGTATAGCTACATAAAATATGCATATAAATGATAATAGGCTATATTCCACACAAAAGAAGACAGCCATTGAATAAAGAGGACACTTAATTGTACATGCATCTTTCAGCTTTGCCAAATACCTCTTGAACTAATCTGCATCCCACAAGCCAGGTTTGGGGACTGAAATTATGATGACTTAATGGATCAGTTTTATTCACTGCTGTCTATTTCCAGAAGCCAGCAGACAATTAAATTTTATCCATATGTGGATGTAGGAGAAGGCTCATGGTTAAAGTGATAATTAATGCAACATGGCAATTAATGCAATACCTAAAGAGGACAAAGGTGAATGGTACCAGTAGAGATTAAGGGACTTTTGAGGTTACAATGTGAAGAGAGAGCAGAAAAAATCCCGCAAGAATAAGCATTAGAAACCTTGATCACTCCTTTATTTGCTCATGGCTACCACAAAGTACCATCTTTTGTTTGCTTTGATATAGTATTATCTGAGATGCATTTAGCTGGGTTAACAATTACAGACTATTGCTCTGCTTCAGACAATAATTATCTGACATTTTGCTGCAGGTAGAAAAGTGATGAAAGGTTTGAAAAACAGTTTGACCATATGATTGATCTAAAGAGATTTACAGAAATATTTTCATCAGTATGGTAGTTCAAGGTATACAGTGCTATTACAAGTTAGATGAAGCATGTGACTGGGAAAAACCACCTAGGATTCACCAAGGGCAAATCGTACTTGACAAACCTGATTGGGAAAGTAACCTGCTTGGTGGACATTGTCTACCTGGATTTCTCCAAGGCTTTTGATACCGTTTTCCACAGCCTCCTCCTGGAGAAACTGATATGTGGGGCTCTAGACAAGTGGTCTGTGCAGTGGGTGGGCAACTGGCACCTGCCACAAGTAGGTTCCCCCAGGGATAGATATTGGGCCTGATGCTGGTTTATACTTTCATAAGTGATCTGGATGATGGGATCAAGTGTACCCTGACAAAGTTTGCCAATTATACCAAACTGAGTGGGGAAGTGGACACTTAGGAAGGTAGAGTCACCTTGCAGGAAGACTTGGATGGGCTGGAAGACTGGGCTAACAAGAGCCTTATGAAGTTCAATGAGGACAAGTGTAAGGTCTTGCATCTGGGAAAACATAATCCAGGACTGCAGCACAGTCTGGGATCTTCTCAGCTGAGGAGCAGCCCAGAGGAAAGGGACCTGGGGATCCTGGTGGACAACAAGCTCAGTATGAGTGAACAGTGTGCTGCTGTGGCAGAGAAAACCAACAGGATGCTGGGTTGCATCAACAAGGGCATCACCACTCTTTATGACACCATGAAGAAGTCATTATCCCACTCTGCTCAGCACTTGTCAAGCCACACCTGGAATATTGTGTTCAGTTTTGGCCTCTGCTGTACAAGAAAGACGTGGACAGGTTGGAAACAGTCCAGAGAAGAGCCACAAAGATGATTCAAGCACTGGGAAGCTTGGCGTGAGAAAAGGCACAGGTTACTTCTGGGGAGATTCCAACTGGTCAAAAGAGAAAAATTTTTCACAATGCGAACAATTAGCCATTGGAATAATCTCGCCAGGGAAGTGGTAGATTCAGCTGGACAGGCTGCTGGGCTATCTTGTCTAGACTACGCTTCTGCTGAGAAAGGTTGGACCAGATGATCCTTGAGGTCCTTTCCAACCTGGTATTCTGTGATTTTATGAAAAACTGTGCCTGCTCTCTGCTTGCCATAATCAAGGTCCAGGATTCACAAAGAGCTGCTAAAACAACAAAGGTTTAATTTTCTTGCTTTTACAGGAATGGTTCCAAATGAAACTCTTTCTAGCAGCAGGCAGCACTTAAAAATGTAGGATCATACCAAATCCAAAACTATAGCCAGAAGAATATCAGTGTGGCATATTTGATTTAAGCAATGAGGCTACAGGGAAGAAAGAATGGCTATGTTCCCATACCACTGCCAATATTGTCACATGCTGATCTTAACTTACATGTTATGATTTGTTTACTCATCATTATCCAAATTCTGATTTAGATGACAGTAATGTAATTTTGGACTTCAAGCTCATCATGTTGCCCTGCTTCAGGCCAAAGACAAAGAAGAACATTTGGTTCCAAACTGCTAATAGCTTTTGCTATTTTTACTCAAAGGTCTGGTATAAAACAAATAAATATCCCAGAATGGCATTTATTTCCTGCTTATATGCACTTTATGAAGTTTAAAAGGAAACTTCATATTATCTTGACATTAGAAAATCTTCTAAAGCTCTCTTGTGAAGCTACACAAAGTGACTTCAGCTAAAGGTGGACCAGCCTATAGATAATTGAGTTCATAGGTCTTGCGATAGATAAGACTTCTTAATTTTTAAATGCTTTCAGGCTAATTGCATTATTTAATCATTAGGAGTGCCTTGTATTTACAGAGATCACCATTCTGTATGCACAAAAGCTCACGGGGAGTAACGAAGCTCTCTCTCCCCCTCCCCATGCACCCACACCCCTCAGAGGCAGCTCTGCAGTCCACTGCCCTCTCAGGAGCAAGGTTGCATAGAGAAAGAGGGTAGAGGAGAGGGCACCACATTATTGCTACAGCGGCATTGCCCTTTCCTCCATCTACACCACAGGTTTGCCACCTCCGCCCAAGAACAGTGTAATAATCTGAATCTTACTCCTGCGGGGGAATAATTTTTTTTGCATAAAGCCTAGATGGCACAGCCAGGAGAGATTTAAACTGAAGCAGAATCATAGGGAAGGCTGGTACATGGCAGAGACCCTTACTGTGGGGACGTGCAAGGGCTTTCTTCTACCAGTGGTACAAGACCATTAAAGTCACAAAAAAACACAAAATCTAAAATATTCTAATTCAGAAGCCACTGCAAAGTGAATTAATTTTCAGCTTTATTATGGAAGGTGAAGGTGAATTAATCACTGGACTGGAAGAACATGCTGAAGGAGTTAAAAGACAACCAACTAGGAGAAAAGAAATTAAAACAATTTAGATTCCTTCAAGGTTATATGGCAAGAAGGCTGTGAGTCCACAGTCAAAAGACAAGAAACTTTGTCCTAGGATGCTTTCATTGCAGATGTGAAGTGTAAGAAGCTATCATAAATGGAGGAAATCCAACAGAATGTAATAAACGAGAAAAGAAAGAAACAGATAACATAATTTGTGAAGTGAACAAAATTGATAAGAGAGGCTAATAACATGTCTCTGGGCAACATAAAATAAGAAGCTTTTTAAAAATATGGTAGGAACAAATGAAATCCCAGCAATAATACAAGTCCATTACTAGAAATCATAATGCCATCAACAATGAGACAGGAAATGCAGGAGCGTACATTAAATAAATCCCTGTTCTGTTTTCTAAATGAAACTAGAGGAAGTGATGTTTTCACATGAAGATGATGAAGTACTCTGTTAAGAGCTGAGAAAGATATTAAAAAAAAGCCCAACCCTTGTATGGGGGATAATTTGTTTCAAATCAGCAGGCCTGAGTAACTTACACCTAAAAATTCCAGCATGCTGATCTTAAAAGAGTTGTGAGATTATCCAGATGTCTCTAGCACAAGTATTCTCTAGGCAATCAGTTCTAGACAAAATCATACTAAACCAAGATGAGGTTCAGTTAATTATGACAACAAATATGATTCTGTAATGATCTTAATTACATGTATGGGAATAATCAATTTAGCTGATACATGTATTTGGGTGAAGCAGACTTTTGTGAGTCATTTCTCTTACTACTGCCTGGCACAATTAATGCTACCACACAACATCAGTGACGTATGCATTAAATGGATTAAAGTCAAGATAATAGACAGATCTGTGAAAGGTGGCACCAATAATATAGAAAGTTGGCACCATCTGTGAATGTAGGTGGTTTACAGGTGGTTGTGTCATTCATTGGCATAGATGAAAACAAAAATACAACCACTGATAAAATGCTGACTAACATAAAGATTGGGTTGACCCCTCTGCCCAAAGAAATTGAGGTGTAATACAGAAAATATGAAGTTATGAACAAAATATGAAAAGCAGATTTAAAGTCAGTTAGAGGTACCTCAATAACTGTAATTAAATTGTTTAATTTACAGTCTCCTTGGTTTTCTCATGTGTCTATCCAAAGCAGTAGTCAGAATATGTCATCCTCCACACTCTTTCCTGAAAGCATTGAACAAATCATAAAAATGCTTACTGTGGGCCCTCCACTCCCTTTCCCAGGTTAGACACAACAAATAATGAAAAGCGACCTTTTCTTTTTGAAGGACTTCTGATGTGGGAGGGTACAGTGCTGCTCTTTAAACGATGACCAGGATTCATCCCAGCAATCAAGATGAGAGATGCATCTGCGCTGTCTTCCAGCTAGGAAGACTGACTGCTATCATTTCTCATTTAGTTTCTTACCCACTACCTAAATGCTTACCAAGAAGCCAGTGTGGGTTATGCAAAAGGTATGTTCAAACTCCATTGATTAAACTGTCCCATCATTTGGTGAAGACTGCAAAAATCAGAAAGTCAGGATAGCTGCACTGTGGGGAGGTCCTTCACTTACTTGAGTGGTGGGAAGTATAAGCTATGACCAGCCACAAGTTAAAATGAACGGGTAGTACAGATGAAGGATTGCAGCCCAGGACTAACTGGCACATAACATGTCTTGAGACATCTTGGGGTTTTTATCTTTCTCCCTCGCTCTCACATTTTGAAGGAAGGAGTTTAATCCCATCTCCCACAGCCCGTGTTGGGCTGATTGGCAGGTTCCCACAGGAAAACAAAGATACCATCAGCTGCTGCATTCTCATTCCGGCTGTTCTGGAAAAGAAAGACCAGGCTTCTGTACATGACACTGACCTGCAGAAGATTATGCGGGGTGGTGTAATGAAACGTGATTTTCTTCACCCATATGTGGTGTTTGAAGCCCAAAGAAAGACAAAATATAAGAGGCAGACTATTTTACCTGAACTAATTTCAAAATATGTTGTGCTACCAAACTGCTCGCTACCAGCCATGGCCTCTCCACTGTGACTGCTCTGCTGACCTGTCACAGGCAAGACATAGTAAACAGCAGTTGATGGTGGATCTGAACAGTAGGGTTTATCTAAGAATCAGTAAGATTCAAGCTTTTGCCGACCTGATTGCTTCACCCTCACTGGCTCTCCGCAGCGTTATGCTCACTTGGTCTTGACTTCCCTTTCTCACAGGGTGAACATCACTGGCCCAGGAAGGTTGGGCAGAAAGTTGTGTCAGTTTCTGTTATACCACCGCTGGTAGTCATCACCCATCAAGGTCTCTGGGTGCCCCTGACATTCATCCATCTCCCTGATTTCCTGGATCTCCACCCTCTTCCAGGATGTTTCCTCCAATCAAGGTCTTCATCCCCATCCTGGGGTGGTTTCTTTTTTCCCAGAGCCAAGATAGTCTGTGTGCAAGAGCACACATATAATCAGCCCCATAACTGGTGGTCCTGTCTCATGTCCCTTTATCAATAGTAGTGTTCAAGACATGCTACATGCACTTTCTAGTGCTAGTGTTATAAAAATATACAACTAACCCTTATGAACCAGAGCTAGAGAGCAACAGGCTTCTGCTTTAGGGTTCAGAAGTTCAGCTTTGGGCATTCACTCACACACATATATGCATGTGTAGCCTGTCCATATTCATTTAAGCTCTTTTTTTTGCCTACAGCGCCACCTAGTACAAGTAAAATTTTGCCCTGCATTTCTTTCATCATTATCCTACTGCCTGACTCTAGGCAACTCTATAGCCAAAAGACACTTCTCAGTGCTTAATCCTAACTGCACTCCATCCCCGTGTGGCCTAAGTCAGGGAATGTTGCTATGGGACTGGAGGTAGAAAATACCTGGTTTGAATCTTCTGCTAAACTCAAAGAAGAAGCTCTGCAGTTAGCAAAATCTGACATAATCTTCAGATTGTGCATTCTCATGGGGAGAGATGAAGAAGCAGGAACTAACCTTCATGTTTTAGGTCTGTTATCAGCAGTTTCTTAGAGAGAAATAAATGATAATTTTCATTTTCTCAGTGTGTTCTTGTAACCCCTTATTTCCTTTCATTATTTGTCAGTCCATCATCCAGAAGATTTTTCATCATTGTATTTTTTCTTCCAGTAAGATCTTTGACTAAATTGTATAAAACATGCATCTATAAAATTCAGATGAGACATATAATGAATACAATGCTCTGGCACATCTCTAATATTAAAAGTGTGTTGAACAAAGATATCAGAAACTCAGAAAAGTATAGGTTGTAGCATAGTGTTTCAACAATCTTAACTTCTAATAACCAAATATAGTCTATATAATAACTTAAATCATCTTTCATGAATTCTCCCTTGCCACTAAAATGTAGAAATTTGGAAACTGGGCAGCACGAAGAAGCATTTTGCATGCAGCTACATGCAGTAGAAGTTTGTGCAACTTTAGCTGTCACAAACAAGATCTAATTAAAAAGAAAATCAAGAAATAAGTAACACCTTGCCTAAATACCTTCAGATTAACACATGCTATTGAATCAACAGGTCTCACTGACAAATGTTAGTAAAATAACTGTAGAATGATTCATGCCAGTGAGACAGATGAGTGAGTATCAATATCGAAATTTTGAAGAGGAAAACACAATCACAGGAAGCCTAAGGATCCAATCTAGAAGAGTCTGAGTTTTCTCTAAGTTTGCAGTCATTAAAGAGAATCGAAGATACCAATTCCTTTGCTAAAATTAATTGTCAGAAAATGTAGCAGACGCCAAAGTAGCAATGGGTTCTAAAAGCAATTGAAAACACTAATGTAAGAAAGACTGTTGATTAACCATAGAGCTGTTATTCAGGAAATTCAAGAACATGAGGAAGTATCATGTACTCTTCCCTTACTATTATATTCCTCCTTATCCCAGATACTAGGGAATGTGAACACTTGGTCTGATCTAATAGAAGCAATCTTAAATTCTCGTTATGTTCCATACCTCTGCAGAGAATCTATGTAATATCTCAATGAATTTTACTTCTGAAAAAAAAATAAAAAAGCAGATCAAGTGTCACATGAGATACCACAAACTGTTTTGTGCTTTGCAAAGGGACAGGGCTTTCTCTATAACTAATTGCACACCAAGTATGCAGCAAAGTAAGCTTCTTGGGGAGTAAATGAACCAAGAACAGTTTAACTATATCAGGATTACATACTCCAGGGATTTAGCTGAAGCAGAAGGATTTGCATGGTGTGAAACTCCTGAGAAATCTCTCCACAAAAACATGTTTTTCTTTCTTTCACATGATGTGTGGTCCAGCAGCTGCTACTCAGTGTTTGTATTTTTTTCAACAATTCAAATTATTGAAAGATACTTATTAGTCCAAAAGCCAGCTACATTCTTAATAAGCTCTGCATATTTTTTTAAAGTGTAGTCTCAGAGGAAATGGTTATTCAGAAGGGTTAGGCAGTGCTCCTATTCTGTTGTTGAAAAGCTGGGTCCTTGTAGCACAGACGTGACTTCTGTTTTCGAAAAGTGATGCAAGTACACATATTTGTTGAGAATATTGATAGGATTGATACGATAACATGATGGGAGCCTTGGCCATGCACCTTCAATTGCATTTTGTTACCTATTCTAGAATCTATAGGCATGGCAAAGTTGGTCAACAGTGCTTGACGTATTGGCAGTTCTTGGATGGGTCCGGATAACCAGTATAATGTGGGCATCATTCACCCCCATTTGCTTTAGGTCATGCATTATTCTCCAGTTCATAGCTTCATAAAGCTGTGGAATAGCCTTTCTTTAGGACAACTTTTAAAAAAAGGACATAGCAAAAAGGATTAGATGTAGCCATAAATATGATAAATTGCTTGCTAGAAACTATATTAAATAGCAGCAATATCAGCCCAGAGATGAGTTCTGCAACAATCCTATTGGAAGCCTGCGTGGATGAATGATTCACTATGTGCTTGCTTTTCATGGACGTCATTTAATGGAACATCCTATGTCACTAGTCATTTGCACTCCAAATACAGAAGACTTGTGTGTTGCTGTTTATCATTTCGTCACACTTTCCTCATTGTCCTTTTAAATGATAGGAAAAGAAATCAAATAAAGTACAAGTTGTGCCTCCCACTCCTTTCTGTAGCACTTTATCCATACTCTTTTGACTGTCCCTATTGCTTGTTGGTTTTTTTTTCTTTGGTAGTTTTTGTTGGGCTTGTTTGTTTGTTGTCTAGTCTTTGACCAGGTTTTTCTCACTGTGCTTCTCTGCACTGTAGTGCCCCCGAGGGCAATTCTTGATACTCAGCTTAGTGCTGACTCCTGCATCAAGATCCCGAGTGCTTGAACATAAATTACGCCTGCATTTTGTGCAGTGGCTCTGCTTTCACAGTAGTCCAGGGACCCTCACTGAAAACCAGCCTAGCAGGTAGAATCATGGATGAAATGCTCTCTGTCTGCACAGAGTTACACTATATGGAGTTAGTCCTTGTCAGAACTCAGCCCACTACTGCATACAAACTACATACAAAACTTAAAAAAGTAAGGGTTCCATCAGGAATGACTCCTGCTGTATATTTCCAAAGGATGTGTCTTCTAAATACAAACTTCAAATGTTGGTATACGATAAAGAAACTCACGTATTTTTTTAAAGAACATTTGTTTGACCGTAAGTATTGCAGAGATGAAAGAATGAAATAGGGGACCAAGCCGCAATGATGAAACTAAACAAAGACTACCAATTCTAGGCGCCTGTGGAAAAAAAGTCATAACAGGAAAGAAATAGCACTTCCTTTGACAGTGACAGCAAAGATTTGAAAATAGGAACAGAAAGTATACTGTCAAGATGACTTTATTATAGCCTGTTTGGGGATCTTTATCTCTTAAGTTGCTTGCAGCAGTGCATCTCGTTTAGCTCCTCAGCCTCGCTGATGCACAGCGCTTGACCCTGTGTCTTGGAAATGTACTTGCTATCAGTCAAGCTTGTTTGCATTACTGTAGACTACCTTTATTTATCATAGTAATATACTTCATTTATATCCTTCAGTTGAGCTTTGCTCTCAGATTGACCCAGATGTTTGTATACCGTACGTGGAACTATTGTTGCTTTTGTGGCTTACATTGACTGAAGAGCAGACCTGAAAAGACACTTGGGGCCAGGCTGTGTGGAAAAAAAACCCCAAACAGAACAGACATATCAAGTTGCAGTTAAATTCAGCCACATTATTTACAACATCTCAGACAATACTTTTACACCTCAAGGCATTTATAGCAATTACTCAATACAGAGTATGTATTATTTTAACCCCTGGTTATAGCAGATTTGACAGCTTGCATTGTGGCATGGTAATCATCACTAAAGCTATCCCAAATCTTGCCTCAGTGTTTAGGGGCAAAATGAGAAAGCTTCAGCCAGTAATCCCAACTTGTAAAACCAGCAGGTTTTATTTGGCTCTGATTACTCACCTTGCATGCCTTCACTGATTTATAAATAAACAGATATGCTTTAGTGTTCATGGCATGAAGCTATGTGAGAGCAAGCCATGCAGGTAGTGGCTGACCCCTCTTGCTCAGTGTATGATTCAGTCCCTTATGTGAGAGCACTGGGCTGGAAAGATGTGTCAGATTAAGAAGAGTAAGAAATGCTCCATGTTCTCTTTTTGTAAAGGTTTCATAACATTCAGTCTATGAGAAGCCTGCCCCCTGCTTCTTCCAGACTCTGGATATAACAGGGCTATTGCTAGAAACTAAATTACTGAGAAGTAAGGAGTTACCAGCTGGCAGATAAGCTGTGCTACCTAATTGCGTGAATGCTCCTTGTCTGTTACAAGTGAGGAGTAAAATGTGTGAGCTGAAATTATTGAGGTGGTTTGTATAGGAAATAAATATTTTATTTTACTGAGCCTCATCTCAATGCTACTTATACAAATAGCAACTCTAACCTTTGCAATGATTTAAGTTAATGCTTTTGTGTTCCACCTACGGATTAGGTGACATATACACATACAGCCAGCCACTGCAGCTCAGTGACAAATGTAAACCTATGGAAACTAATTATGGAGACTCAATTGCTTGTGATTATCTTCCCATATCTCATATTTTGTTCAGCTTGTGTCTAAAGGGATTTTTCTATTTGATTTTCCACTCCTGTATGTTTATCACTCTTATTTATTGGTTTGCAAAGTCCTTGAAGAAACCAGTGCTGTGCTCTTGGAAATATCTTAGTCAAAACAGTCTTGAGGCTTTTCTACCTCTGCTCAGTTGGTTAATGTGATATATGACTAAAACTCCTGCAAGGGCTTTAGACTTCACAGATGGACAGCATCTCTAAAAGAAGTGAAAAGAGAAAGCAAAAAGTAGAGACATTCAATTGCTACAGCACTTTTCTTAAGTGAAATCCTAGGGGCCAGACTGTATGTCACTCCACATTGTGTTCACTTAAGTTACACCACTGGAAATTGTAAAGCAGATATAATTTGCTTCCAGCTCTCAGTACAGCAGCACTTTATATTACCAGCCACTGTTGTTAGGGGCCATTGAAGAATCGTGCAAGAGAGTTTTTTTCCCCTCCCTTAAGGGTATGAAATTGTCTCCTGAAAGAAATGGTACAAGTGTCATTGCATGGACTTTCTCTCATTAACTGAGCACTGGGACAGGCTTGAAAATGTATAGCAGCCTGGCGACCTGGGGGTCTCTTCCAGCTCTAATTTCTGTGATCAAGAAGAAGAAGGATAGAGACAATATTGAATTATGTTCAAGGCACAAGGATTCCTGGAGCTGATTGTCTCTCCCAAGAAAATGTCAGTCTAAAAGATTTTCCAGTACCTCTCACTAGCAGGTTTGACATGTGAAATTCAGATGTTTCTCTGAGCTCTAGCTGATGTTGTTGATAATATTTATTATCACAAATGTCAGGATACTGTCCCAGTTGCTTCATTATTGAACTTTTTTTTACATGACCTTCCACAAGATTGGTCTGCAGTGGTTTGTGAAAATTCATAAGGTCTAGAATGAGCTTCCTGTGGTGACAGGACAGCAAATGATTAGAAATACTCTATCTCCACAAGTCATACGGTCAGCAACACCAGGACCCTTAATACAACTCTTCTGGAGTTCCTTTTGCCCTGTTTTCTCTCTTTAATCTTTGACCTAAGCAGTTCAGGCTGAATGCTTGGGATGCCTTTCTGATAGGTTTTGGGGAGTTATATTTAAGTGCTTGCAACGTAGGGAACTCAGGTATAAAAGGTTGTAAACCTACCTCTGGACACATTTAGACAGAGCTTTCAAAACAAATAGGACCTCTTTCATTGCTCACTTGACTCCAGACAATGTTAGTGATATACTGGTTGATTCTGCTTTGCAAAGATTCAGATACCGTTTGAACGCTTCTTTGAAAATTCTGAGCTAACAGAGAAGGGAGAAGGAAAATACTTCTTTGATAACTGTCTTAAAATACTATTTATCAGTGTGGTAAAGAACTTAGGAGTCTACTTCATCTCATCTTTTCTTTGAGATGGCCACGTGCACTTCTTCAAAGTTGGTGTTGAAACCACCACTTTAGTAGCATTTTAACTTAGTTTTGCTTTACTAGGATGACAAACACGTGCATTTTAGAGAAACATCCTTAGCAATCGGGAATTTTTTTCATCTAGATTTGCTTTCCTCATGTCCTAGCAATAGTACAGCCTGCTCTCCTGCTGCTAATGCTGACTGGATGTAATAGATGTTTTCACCTGTCTTTTATGGTGTTTTCTCAGATCCAACAAACATCTTAGAATCAGGAAATGCACAAAGAGACATCTATTATTTTATGATACTTCCTTAATTCTAACCATTATCAAGGCTCCAGTAATTGTGCCTATATTTTTTTTGGCAAGCTAATACAATCAACCCTGCTACTTCAGCTCATTGGTTATCAGTATGGGAATATCATGTTCCGACGAAATTGTTAACCGTTAATAGGGCATAGTGCTGAAATATTAACTCATTTTGTCTCTCCGGGGCATTCTAATCAACAGATTGAGTAGGACTTAAAATGTATGTGTGGAGAGTCTACAGTACATAGCACACCAAGCTATGGCTTAAAACACACTCTGAAGAGATCCATTCTTTCCATATGCAATATGTAACTGGAATGAGAATTAGAGACAGAATGTTTACCGACCTCTCACATGAAGATGTAAAAAAAAGATGTCTACTACTGCACCATCAATTGTTTTATTCTGCTACTCTGGAAGAGATGTAAGTTATAAAGGAAATACCATAATGAACTTTCCATGTAGAAGAGCTAAATTGAAAAGGAACTTCCACTAGAGTGTATTATGCAGATCGCCTTATTTGTGTCTCTCATATGCTTCTGCACAAACACCAATCTTCTTGCTCTTAACTATCTTGCCACTTGCTACTTTAATCAGTAAAATAAATTCTAGTGTAATGCATGAACCTTTAGTGAGCTTCCACATTTCACCAATCATTATAGTAGCAGCTAGAAGAAAGGCCCTCTTTCGTTAAGGAAACCAAAATACACCACAGCACCCTTCCAGATGCCAAAAGGTGCTAGTTATATCTCCAATATTGCCTGTCTGTCATTAACTTTCTCTCTGGAAGGCCCATCCTAAGGTATAAGCCAGAATCAGAATACCTGATATGTTAGCTGCATAGTTTTGCTGATAGCTTTTGTTTTGTTTTAGAAGAGAGCTTCAGCCATCTCTGTGTACCTCTAGGCTGATTTCTGTCTGACTCTTTACAAAAAGTGGATGAGGTGAACATCCTAGGGATGATAAACCAAAGATAAGATTTTATCTTTCTTGCCAGCTTCCATTTCTGCAAGTTACTGAGGCAGCCAGATAATCCTGCAAAAAATGAGGTAAATCATAAGGAACATCACAGTTTGAATGGGTTTTGTCTTTCATTTACCTGACACTGCCTTAGATGTGTTCAAATGCCATTATTTCTGTAATCTCCATGACACACAGTTCTGATAATTAAAAGAGATTTCTTGCCCTTAACCTCTTGTTTTCACAGTGAGTGTGTTAACATGAAGCATTGCCCAATTGCTAAGTCTAGGTATTGATTGTTTCAAGCTGTACATGGACTAATATAGTTTTCCTTGTGGACAGACTAATGTATTTGTCCACAACAAAGGATCAACAGATGTACATCTTTTCTTCAGAGCTCAGAGATTAATTTTTAGGAGGAAACTAGACAAAATGACTTGCACTGCTGTTAAGCAGTTCCTTTCTTTGTTTTCTTTCTTCTCCCACTGAGGGGAACAGTTATAACATAATACATCTATTTTTGCCACAAGAAAGGTAGGGATCCTATGCTTCAGCAGAGGAGGAAACACAAGCTTTGTAGAACAAAGGAAGCTTGTGCACTTTTTATTAAAAACTGCATTTTACAACTGAAACATAACCTGCAGATAAAACAGCTGATATGGCTATTTTGCTGGTTGTTAAAGGGTTTATACTACATTAAATTGACTCCCATGGGTTTAATTTTTCAGTGCTCTTACAACCACCAATGTTTCTTATTGAGAAGGTCAATAGGCACAATGTGAAGTCTTGTAAATCATTGCCTCGCTATTTTTGTAATATATAATGTGACCCTTTTCACACACCTTAAAATTATAAACCAGAGCACATACTGTATATCAAACAAATAAATCAGCTGCTATAAATACAGTCTTTCTTTTGGTTCTGGACAGATTAATTCTACTGCATTTCATATGTTTTAAATTGTTTTTGGCTTCACAGGCAAGATCTGTTTTTGTATTCAGAAAGCAGAGACCCTGGATTTAATCTGTTTTAAAAGCTTAATAGAAACAAAGTGACCCTGAAAGCATATTTTAAAATTATTCCACTAAAAGCTTTAACAACTATATTAAATAAATAAAAAAAATTAATTAATAAAATCTGGTAAGCTGATAGAAACTTTTGAAGTGAAACTTTGAAAAGGAGAAGGAACAAGTGAGAATTAAGATTAACAGTGACCTGATAATCTATGTAGTGCTCCAGGGATGCTTTTTTCCACAGGTGTGTTCACTAGCCATGTTTCACAGGCAAACTGAAATTCTTGATGTGACATCTGGGAAAACTGACTCACTGAAGGATATGTTTTATAATGGAAAACTGCAGTGTTATGAGGAAAAAGTTGTTTTAACCAGGAGACTGTTTACTCAGCTACACAGAAAAGCAGGATATTTTTACTTCATATTCTTGTGTGGTTTTACCTCATATTCTTCAAGCTTATTACCACCTGCATATCAGGTCCATGCTTAAAATCTTCTGCATCAGTCAATAGCGAGAAATTGATGTCCTTGGTCTTAATTCTCACAGTTTCTGCCTCTGCTCTTGGAGGAAAAAGGACAGATCAGAGGCATTTGAACAGGAACATATGTAAGAAAGGCAAATTATTAGAATTAAGGTAACATAACCTTTAAAAAAAGAGCTGCAAAAGCTCTGAGACCTGTGAGACTTTGTGTTTCCACAGTGTCAACTCCACCCTGCAGAAGACTTTTCTCAAAATATCCCTCAGTCATAGTGAAGCGACTTTGGCGTTGGACACTGTCAGTATGGGTGGAGGAAAGGAGGCGATGTATTTGTTGCACATGTGCCTTTCACAATGCTAGCAAATTCCATGTTGTGGACCCGAACCAATGATGAGATGACCCTTGAATTTCAGCTGTGTGAGTGTTGTACAAAGGCTTCATAACTGTGTTCCTATGATGACCTGATGATGCTGCTACTGATTTTGTTGCAAAGTTAAATATGAGAATTTGTCTGTTTCCTATTTACATTTTTATCTATTTTATTATGTCTTCATCACCTTATTGTCCTAATGATTCTTTTGTTCTTCCTTCCTCTATTTCATCTATCCCAGATTTTTACAGTATTCATTGTTAAACATTCGTGGTTCATGCTTATTGCAGTTTTCGAGGACTTGGAGAGACACTCTGACTGAAAGTCCAGCAAGAATGTAGTGCAGAACGAACATGAGGTTGTTAGACCAGCAATGAATGGTCTTACAGGGTCCAAGACAGCTGGGAAGTGCTGTTTATTGGTAAGATAGTCTTTTACCTAGCTCCATAAAAGAAATTAAATTCAGAGTACAATGCTTCTTGCATTGACTTGTATCCTTGTACAAGGCCAGGCAAAATTGACATGACATAAAATACTTCCCCGTGAGAAGAATTTGATATATCTATAGATCATGTCTAGGCTGACAGCCAAGGTGTGATCTGTACAATTCCCTGACATAGACTTGCATTATTTTTTAGAGAACACCTTTTTTTGTATGTGGTAAGTTATAGCTGACACTGTTCTACAAAAAATTGTGTTCAAGTTATGCTGTAACTGTAATTAGGGAAAAGGTACTGCTTCTTCTTTGTGGTTCATTTGATGTAAGGGCCAAAAAAGTTTGAATTCAGTGATCTCTTGATCAAATCAAGTCTGCTTGCGGTTGATATTCTAACCATTTTAATTCATGAAAATAATCTGTATGCTTACATTTACTTTATTTCAGGCAGAAAAATCCCTTTGATTTGAACATCTAAGAGTTTTCCTCTTCCTTTTCCTCCACCTCTCCAGGGAGCTTCCCCAAAAGAGTTGTCAGATGTGCCCTTCAATTCCCCGCCTTTTCTCTACAGTCCTTCCAAATATGTAAAGTAGACCTGGATCTCAATCTGATTCATGTCTGGTATTTTATCTCAGAACATGTTTAGAGGCGGAAGCTGAGATACAAAATGCTGGGAGTCCATGAGTTACAGCACGTAGTATAAATATGGAAAATATTTTCTCCCCCTTTTTTTTTTTTTACATTCTAAAATATGCATTTTGCATAAAAAAAAAAAAAAAGAGAAATAAAACTTACTTTACAGAATGCATACAGCTGAAAAATAAGGCGTAACCCCAACTATTCTTGGTTCTCAATCTTATCTGAAAAATTCCTGAAATTTAAATGCAGATCTAATGATTTTAGGATAAAGTTCACCTTTTTTTACCTGTGTCAGTCTTATTAGACTTATTAGGCAACAGGCAGAACCTGATGAATGGGAAATTCCATCTGAATATGAGGAAGAATTTCTTCACTGTGCAGTGACCAGGCACTGGAACAGGTTCCCCATAGAAGTTGTGGAGTCTCCCTCACCGGAGATATTCAAGAGCCGTCTGGATGCAATTCTGTGCCAGGTGCTCAAGGATGACCCTGCTTGAGCAGGGAGGTTGGACCAGATGATCCGCTGTGATCCCTCTCAACCTGACCCATTCTGTGATTCTGTAATATAAACACTGTGATAGGAAATGGCCTTCCTATGCCAATACCCACTTTAGCTGCAAAAACTGGGCTCAGCATCATCTTCTCTCTGTTAATTTTCTTTTCCTTAAGAACACCCCACTCCAAAACAAACAAAACCCAAACTCAAACGTAATTCTTAAGACCTTTTAAGCTTTTACTCCAAAAAAGTTAGTCCCTCATAGTTTGGTAAAAATATAGTACCTCAGTCAATGACATAACCTACTAATTTCAAATTTAAGATTAGTTGTGGGGGACTTGGATTAAAATGCATTTGTAAATGTTACTGTGATAGGCTACAATATAAGAAGAATTTTACACATTAGAGCTTTACATGAGATTTTTGTGAAAATATTTGGCAGAGTCTTACCAGTATATCTAACACATTCCTGTAAGCCACAACATTTTAATTGTCACACAAGGAAAATAAAATACAAACATTAAATATGTGAACAGTTAGTACAGTAACAAAACCTCAGGTAATATTTTTTGTAATCTAAAAAAGGAAAGTAAAGACTAGAAAATTTATTAATTACTTTGCCTTTATATAATAAAATATACATATTTCATATGATAGAAAAATATTTTACTGACAATGAAATATCCACAATCTCGCAATAAATACAGTCGTGTAAGTAGTTATGCCTTAACTTCAAGATTTTTAGGTGTCAGTAATAATTACATGATGTATTCATTTATTTTTCTATGTTAAAGAATATGCAATTGAATTTGACTGACGTTAGCAAGCCTGAAAGCTTGTTTAAGCTTTCAAAATACTTCAAAATACTAAAATAATCAGTTTTTGCAGCTTTCAAAATAGAATTTCAAGAACATTGGAGTTTTCCATTGAAAATAGGTGTTCTAATATATACAGTGATGTTACTAGACAATTATGTAATTTAAAATGTAGTTCAGTATCTGAACTAACTTGCCCTCTCTAATCCATGATTCAAAGGATGTTGAATGTTAAAAGATTTTCATTAGTTGAAGCAATGTCATATTGATTGAGTGTAGTAGTCTTTTGGGAAATTTCTCAGATGTTTAATCAAAACGGGAGCTCCCAAGGGCACAGGAAGTTCCTGTTCTACCCTGTTGGTTGTGGAGGCCATGGCAAGATCTCTTCATTGATCCTGGCAATCATTCACAATGTGCATTGTATGTGGGTGTCTGAAATGGTATAGTGCTGAAAAAGTCCTTATTATTCATGCTTGGATTTCAGCTCCAGGGTTTTACAGGTATCAATGGTGTGGAGCGCAAAGCATCTGTGGCAAGGTGGAGGGCCTAGAGAATTGCAGAGGTGGGTCTTTCTCCTCCTCCTTGAACCCCCTTTTGTCTCCCTCTCTTTCTATTGCTTGCACTCCTAAAGATATACATGGCACACTGAAAGAATGCTTGGAAGGTTCTGTAACATTGTACTTTCTCATCTTATTAGGAAATCGGCTTTCCTATGGACTTCTGTTTTCCCTTTGCAGCTGTATAAACAGGAGCTTGTGGGCAGTGAAGATTAAGGCTCCTCCCTCCCTCTGTCATTTACCATTTTTAGGGTATCTGGTGGGCCCATCAGACCTTTTGCTTTATTGAATTCTGTACAGTGTCAAAATGACATGTTACAGTGAGATGTGATACAGCAGTGTTCACAGTGACCCTCTGTGAGGAGCACAGGGAGGAGAGACCAGCAGACCTGTACCAGAGGCAGCCTGGTTATTCTGGGCTGCACAAGTGACATCTGTTAAGGTGGTTTCCCTATCTTGTCTCTGAGAAGATTCAAATCAGTGCTGCATAACTTCATGCCACATAGTATTCAGGGAGAGACCTATGCATGGCTGGCATTCTTATAGCCTTCTCAAAAGCAATTTTTATTTCATTTATTTTTAGATTCACCGAAGGTGCCCTAGTGACTTACTTCGGTGCAATTTAATAAAATGCACAAAGTTCTCTCTCCTTTTAAAGGCAAAAGACTGAAAGATAATTGGAATGAGATCCTTCCCAACTCCCCTCACCATCTCAGAGAAAGCAAGCATCCCACATCCCACTGGCTGGAAAGGCACCTGAATTTAGGTTGCTTCCAAGAATGTGGAGGTTTCTTTCTTTAGAGGACCCACTGAAATACAAGGATTGCTAGCGCCAGCACTCAATACGACCCCAGTTGCCATGGACGATCATGAGGTGAAAAGCGGAATCCCAGACAGCCAGGCCCCAGGCTATATTTGCCTTTATCGTGAATAAAGGCAACACTTCCCCATGCCAGTCCAGCGTAAATAGGAAGCCAAAGTGTTTGGTGAAAAGTTGACTTCATATGTTCAGCTGAATTGTGGCAGATACCATCAGGACAGTGCCATTAGGATGTAGGTCCCTGAAAGTTAGGGCAGCCCCTGGGAAAACCAACACCAAGGGACCCTTGGCACAAGGGCTGTTCTGCATGCCCTTGGTCAGTGGTTAAAGTAGTGGGCTTGCTGATTCAGACATCCCCTCCAGGAAATTTTAAGAGTCTAATTTAAAACAAGAGGCTTGAATTTGAGTGCCTAAAATGTGAATCAGGAAATGTTGGTTTTCAGAGATGCTGAACATCTGCAGCCTCTGCTGAGCTCAAAAGGCACAAAGGGCAGCAGCCAAATGCTGATCTGCAGGAGAATATTATATTTGAAGCCCAGCTACTCACTCACTGCACTGGACTTGGATTTGGATGCTTCACTTAGGGAACCAGTAAATCATTATGGCCTTTGACACAGAATTTTGTGTTTCAGTTTTATATTCCACGAGGCAATAATAAAATTTACCTACACTATTTTGAATCAGGAAAAAGCTATCAAATGCACCATGAGCTGCATCATTGCATAATTGTACATTTTGATTGTGATTATATAATAAAAAATAATATACCATGCAATTAAAGAACACTTCATCTTTAAAATCCCTGTGATACCAATTTCTTTTTTTTGTGGGTAAGCTGTGACAATATATGCATATGTTTAGCAAAATGCCCTTGAGAAATAAAATAACATGTGAAACTCATTTTTTATTTTGTGGTAAACTTCATAACACTTTCTCAAATTCCATCCATCGGATGGATTTCCAGTTTATTTATGTTTGAGAAATAACCTTATAACCTACATGTGACAGTTGTTTGGGCTTTA
Source organism: Pipra filicauda (assembly GCF_003945595.2). Taxonomy (NCBI): domain Eukaryota; kingdom Metazoa; phylum Chordata; class Aves; order Passeriformes; family Pipridae; genus Pipra; species Pipra filicauda. The sequence continues at coordinate 1,122,770 of NW_024104543.1, forward strand.
TTAAGTGCCCTGCTCACTGGTTGCTTTGTAGCATTACTCACAGATAATTGTGTGCTACGACAGAAAGCCAAGAAAAATTATTATTCTGCATTTAACTATGGTGTCTTCCTTTAGCCCCATGTCACTTAGAAGCATCTTGCACCAGGATGGTTTTCCTTTTAAATTGGAAAAACAAAATTGGTTGTTGGTTTTTCTTCTGTAGTTGGCTCTGGTATTCAGTGCTTTGGAACAGGCAGCTTTCTTTTCTGAAAACAGTTTGCCAGCCCTTTAATTGGCTTCTGTTTAAAGGAGTATTTCTATGTAGAAGCTGCCACCTCTATGAAGAATGAGGAGGTAAATTGATTTCCATGTAGAGTTCAAGGAAAGCTGTCAGAAAAGGAGGAAACACATTGCTGGCGTTAGCCCTCTAAAGAATTCCTCTGCTGGGAATCAGGGAAATAACTAAACCTAAATGAATTTACTAATAAGGTTAATTTAAAAATTATTCTAAAGGATTGTTATTACTATTATTATGAGAGAGGTTTATTATAACTTTTCCTATTTTCAATCTCAAATGCCAGCAGTAATGACATTTTCCATGAGAATGATATTCATTATAGTGCCCTAGGGCTGTGCACTCTCCTCACCTTTTTTATCTCTGACTCTCTCTGCTGGTTTTAATTCAGCATAAGGTACAATACAAATGTCCTTTCATGGGACACAAGCCATTGCACACATGCCAGCTTTTATGAAAGCAATTGAGAGTCGGCATGTGAAAATGTACCTTTGGCTAAAATAGCGTCCACAGCAATGGAACTGCCAGATGTTTCATAGACACCACTGATGTAAGAATACTGGAAAAGATAATGCTCCACATCACAAATGGGAGCTTTGGCTGAAGGCAAAATGAAGAGAACAATTAGTATTCCCAGCATAATGGGACAAAACAAATGCTGCAATAGGTGTTCCATATTATTAAAAGGTATTGTGATAAGGGTTCTTCTGCAAACACAAAGGCAGAATTATGCAGAGTAAGGTTTTAATCTCAATTATTTTTCATGCCTTTTATTGACAAATAGCTAATGAAAATTACATTTTCACTGTATCTTAATCAAGCATTGCTAATGAAAAGCCCCACTGTTTTGCACATATGTTGCATCATTTCATAAAATTTTCAGCAGTGTATGACTTACCGAATAAAGTTGTCGCTCAGGCCTTATTTCCTGTCCATCTGCATGGACACTGAATTAATGCTGAATATTGTCTGTGTTTGATGAGGTCTCTTCAAGATCTTTGTTCTGCCACCTTTAATGCACTCCACTTGAGGGACTTCTCTGATTTCCTATTGTTACCAGGAAAAGATGTGATATTACAAATGTGTCCCTGGCCTCATCTAATTTATACCTGTGAGAATTTTTTGCAGGAGTGAAGAGAAATTAAAAAATTGGGGAGATTCATCATTACTTTACATGACTCCTAGTCAGAAGGGCTTGCAAATGTAGAAAAATGCATATTGTTTGTTCTGTGTTATAATAGTAAAACTGAAGTGTTAGTATTTTAAGTAGTTGTCATAGGCTCAGGAAACAAAGAAAAATTCAACCTTAAAGCACTGAGATGAGTGCAGAAAGACATACTAATTGCAGTACAGTATTTACAACTTTCAGATTAGTATCTGCATTTCCATTCTACAACAGAGAAATTGCAATCTGATCTTACACTTTTCTTCTGGATGAGTCCAAGAGCTGAGCTATTGCATAACCCTTCACCTGGATTTTGTAGGACAAGGTTGGCACAGGAGCATGTTCAAGGATAAGGCTCAGCAGAGCCCAGAGGCATTTCCCTGATGTCCACTCCAAAGAACCTGCACCTCAGAGAAGGTCAGGGTTAAGAGGCATCCTGTCTTTTGCACACCTATTGGTCAAGTTAGACAAGTCCCTACACACTGTTTTATATTTCCTGAATGCCAGTAATACTCAGCCACATGTTGGTTGCCTGTGGAGAGGTGAGACCCGTCAGCATCATATGGGAATGTAGCCTGGGGGCCAATATTTAGCCTGCTGCCAATCCTAAATCCTTTTTGGGCTTCACCCCTCTGTCTCTAGTTTTTATCCTCCTGTACTACCCCACATCAAATATCATAGGTCATTTTTAGATTATTTTTTTGCCTTTTTTTTTTTTTAAGTATTTTTCTTCTCCTCCAACTCTATGACTCTCCTGCATAACATTTGCACTGGGTAGGTGAATTTCTTCTCTCCTATCTCCTTCTCATTTACCACACAGAATATCAGAGCTGATTGTTACTGGGGTCTGAAAACGACCTGAAACAGAACAAAAAACCCTTAACATTGTTCAAGGAAAAGTTATATGCAGGGAGCCAGGATGCTCTGTTCCATTTCAGTAAAATGAGGCATCACCAACGAGATGGCTATAAACCAGCTCATGGTGCCATGCCATTATTCCCATCTCCCCTGCACACTCATGATGAAGTACAAGATCTGTCCTAGGCCACACCATTTTCAAACATGTTAAAAGCATAGTGAAATAAGCACAGAATTCCTATTGCTCTGCATGGTTGTGATTAGATATAGCTGCAGTATTATATTATTTTAGGATTTTGTTTTATTTGGAGAGAATGCAATAGGAATCACAACTTGAGCTGTCAATTACAGCTGTATTCTAGAGTGTAGGCAATCTCAACTAATAATAAAAATATTTAATGAACACAGGTCTTCTTGTTGGATAATACACGCAAGGGGACTGTTAACCATCCTGAGTTTTGCCTCAAGCTATGTAAGGGCCTTGCAGAAGTGTCGTGGGTTAAAAAGGGGTTTCCCCTGGAGTTAGAAAATGGATAACTCCAGGGGGTGGTGTTCTTGGTGTTGACCCAATCAGCACCCCTGCAAAATTAAACATATCACAACAGGCCAGAAAAGAAGAGATTATGTAGTTGGAAGAGAGGTAGCCATGTTTTGAGACCACAAGGAGAGAGGGGCCAGGGAGCTCCGCTGGGGGCCAAGGCCCCCCAGCCCCCAGCTGGGGTTGTGGAAACTCAGAACAGTGTTAAACTGGGCCGAGTACTGTGGCCAAGAAAGCTGGGGGAAGTTTCTTTGCTGTGAGTGGACAGCCAGAGACACTGAAGTGGCAGCATAAGTAGTACTGAGTAGAGAGCTGTGGCTGAAAGCCAAGAAGATAAGAGGGAAGCAGCAAAGGACGGCATGGAGCCAAGCTGAGAGACACAGAGCTGTCCGATGGAGAGAGAGAGAGAGGACTAAGCTTAGCAGAGACTGTTTTGGGTGAGTCTTGGCTTTATTTCCCCAAACCCTTGAGACCCCTTTTGGAGGGGATGGACTTCCATTTGAAGGGAGTTCTGAAATGCAGAGATGTCCTGGAGCTGGACCAGGATGGCCAGAAGGAATGCGGGAGAAGTCGTCTTCCTTTCCCCTCACCCTTTGCCACGTTGGCAGTTTGAGACAGAGCAAAGGAGCTCTGCTAGAACGCTTGGGGTAAAAACTGAACTGAGAGCCCCTAAACGTTCTGACCCTGGGGAGGAGGGGTGGAAATCCCCAGAGGAGTCTCCCGAGAGTCTGTCCACAGAGCGGAGGATTAAAGACTTTGAGCTTTTACCCCTGTACCTCATGAATGTCGACTGTGGTGATAACAAGCTGTTTCTCTCGAGGCCCGTAGATGAGACCTTCGGTTGGAGCTGAAGGGCCAAGAGGGGTGAGTAAAAACCCCTGTGTTGTAGTAAAGAGAGAGAGAGATTTTCCAGCTACGACAACTCCAGTTACGACTGCTGCCTTGAAGAGGACAGACACTGCTGCCCTGAGAGTAGAAAAGACCTTTTCTTCTTTCTTTCTGAACTTTTATTGGAGGGAAAGGAGGGACTTGATCTAATGTAAATATATTGCTTTACCATAGGAGAGATAGTTAGAATTGTTGTATATAATGTATTATAGTATTTATTGTGTAGCAATAAATTTGATATAATTTCCCCATGCTAGTAGATGTGTTATGTCTGGAAAAACCCTCTCACACTGAAGCAAATTGTGGGAGGGGGGTTGGAAATTTGGAAATTGGATTTTTTGAAAGTCTCAAACTGTGACAAGAAGATATTAATTTTGTATGTTACTGTTTGTATCATCAGATGTTCTTATTTACACATTGCAAACTACGTTAAGAAATATAGTTTCTATGTGTTTCCTGCATTAAACATACAGTCCTCTTACTTCCACTAGTGAAGCCATCTTCATAAGTGTTGAATGGTCCCTTTTATTCAAAGTTCATAACTAGTCACTGTTTTTTGGGGAAATCTGACTATGTTCAACATACTATGATGTTGATGAGTCCTTTAGCACCAATGGAGTTAAAGTGAGCCATCTTCTCACTTCAGGTGAATGTCCTCCCCAAAGACCTTCAGGAGAACAAGGCCAGAACTCCTCAGGACTCATTATATGAGAGACATTGGGTTGAAGGGCTGGCTGAAGCAAGAGAGAAGCACTGCTCTTCACTCACTGGAAGAGGAGCTCAGTTAAGAAGCATGTTTTAGAACCCTAGGCAAATTCTGTGTGTAGATGTCGGCCACTGCCTATGGTTGCTTTTTTCATATCTTCCTGAAGTAAAAAACTGTAGTTCCAGAGTATGTCCATATGGCCAGCTTTGTTGACTCAATCAAAGGGACCAAAATCCCTTAGTTACTGCACTGTATGCCTGGAAATTAATCCACAGCCTCTGAATCAGAACAAACTACATAGGTCTGTTGAGAGGCAAACTTGGACACAGATCAGAGGATAATGTGTGCCAGAGTTCTCACCCCGACAAGCACACACAGATGTGTACAAATGCGAACTGATAGGCAACACTCAACTGGGGACTAATATGGACATATTTTGGAGGGAATTACTCTGAAGTTTGTCATTGAATGAGACATTGGCCCCAAGGGTGAAAGGTTTAGGAAAAGGCAACCAGGAACAAACCAGTGCTACAGTCCATTAAAGCAGAGGACACAGGGAATGAGGAACTGAATCCCCTGACTAGTGAGGGAATTCTGCCTAGGCTTCAGGTCTGTATGTGTGTGCACAATGTGAAAGGACACCAACAATACAGCAACACAACTTTTAAAAGGAGCCTTTTGCAAGAAGCTAAAGAAGCTATGGACTACATGACTTTCATGGGCTGTCTCATAACAAAGCAACCTGTCCAGCTAAATTGGAAATAACTATCCGGTGGACCATGTAGCTGCTTAATAAAACATGCAATGGCCAAGAATGCCGCACTTTTGACCCATTCCTGGCTATTACCTTAACCTTTTCAAGTGGTGCTTGTTTACTGCTCTTAATACAACTACCTGTATAAGAAACAGTGACTGGTAACACAGCGTCTTACCTTAATTTATACCTCTTCAATTGCATCCCCTAGAAGCTCTAAACATAGTCTGGAGATGCCTGTTCTCAGCAAATAAAACAAGATCCATGCATGATTTGATTTTCATGCAGTCTCTGAGATAGAACTTGATTTATGTTTGATGTAGTTCTCACAAAAAAAAAAAAAAAAGAGAAAATTAGTATGCAGCAAAATGCAGGCACACAGAGAGCTGGACACTGTTCAGATTTAATGTTTGCCTGTTTCTGATTTATTAACCTAGTACAGATGCACCTGTTTCTTTTCAGCAGTGTCCTATTCTCTCTCCAGTTTTCCACTTGTACTGCCAGAGGCACAACAAGAATAGCTGGCTTGCCAAAATGTGCACAGTACCTGCTGGCTGGGGAAGGATGAGGACCTAAAGTGGTCACAGTCTCATTTAAACACAGCGATATTCCTGCATCCTATAGCAGCAACTAGAACCATCACACTTTATTTCAACAAAGTGTTTTAGCAGAAGAGCAGATAAAAAATTGCTATTGATGGAGAAGAAGAGGAATCATAAGACAGTAATTCTTCATAGTTCTTCTATGGGTTCCCTGGGTAACCTCAGTGAAGTCACATGGACCATGGTTTTCAACCCTGCATTTGTGAAGTTTTGTAAAGCTCGGCTTTACACTTGACCCTACATTGGGTCTTAAGCATTCAACATGTGCAGCTCAGCACTCCACAGCCCTATCAATGGATAAGGATAATGTATGGGTAGGCCAACACACTCACTTCATCCCATCATTCACACAAACACATTCTGTTGCTGAGGGCTACTTGCAAAGAGAATTAAAAGACTGTTTCTCCTGGTAAGGAGCAATATGACAGCTGAGCTACAAAGCAAATTATTTCTCTTTGTGTAGTTACTAATCACCAGGTCAGGGATCTCTCCTTTACATCTAACAACTGTGTGCTCACTGAAAACCAACAAGCTAAACCCAAGCTCTTGTAAGATTTTATTTTAATAAAATGCACTCCATCCAGTGCATCTGAAATTCAGCTGAAATTGCCAGCTTCCCTAGTTTCAGATCTGAACAACAAGGTTTGACACGGCTTAATGCCCATAAACAATCAAAATAAAAAATACTTTTCTGTTTTAAAGTGTTGCACAGCTTGTGAGGAGACTTTCTGGAGATGGACTGTATCCCCAGATACCATGTCTGAGGATGAAGGAACATGTGAGGAAAACAAATCAGAGGCACTAAACATTTTAAGGGATTTCATTCAGCTAACATCCTTCCAATGTTTCAAATAGCTGCAAGAACTTCTCTGCACTGGCCAGGGTCTTGTGGGGCAGAGGAAATCTCATGGCCACCTTATCTCAGGGGGAACCAGGGCTACTGAACCCCCAGCTGCCATCCTCCTTGTAACTCCTTCCACTTTCTCAAGGCTAGTGAGCAGCATCTGCCTCCTGCACCAAATAAACCCCCTGAGGAGACACAGGCAGCATTGACCGCGAGCAATGCAAGGCAACAGTGCTTTGTGTAAGAACACATGCTTTGTGCTTCACAGGTATTGCTCATGCTGATGAAATTGTAATTCTTTCTGAGTGGGGATATGATCAGTAAGCAAACTTACTGCAAGAATCAGTTTAAATATTTAGTTACTTTGGTTATTGAAATAAGAAGTCTGAACAATTTCTGAACCTACATAATATTCTTGTGGGAGAAAATTCTCAGTCTCTGGAATATATGGATGTTCTGTTCTGTTGTGGAATAAATACAACTTTCCTCTAACATTTTAACTAAAGATTTTCTGAAAAATAACAGAATAAACCATATTAAAAAACCTTTACCCCAGGCTACTATAATGAAGAAAAAGTGTTCCAAATGTGAACTAATGAAGTACAAAGTAATGAATATTTAATTTGTATAATTTACCAAAGTGCAGTTAGGAATCCAAGTGACATTCTTTAAAAACAAAGTGTTCATTAGGCCTTTAGTATAGCTTGCATGCAATCGTTAATTTTTTTTCCCATATTACTATTACTATGGTATTACACAAAGGTGAATGAACATCTCATGAGAGTGTCTAGAAGGTTCAAAGGAAAAAAAAGGAAACGAGGAAGGCAGTGGTGTCTATTAAATTTAAATAAGCTACCTGTTTACAGTGAAAAAGATAAAAGAGTAAGCACAGCAGAAGAGCAACTGAGAAAAGGAATAGAAAAGGTAATTGAGTTTTACATTATGGGTTTCTTCACTTGGCAGTGTGAATATTATTGAATTAGCTCTATTACTATAAAGATTACACAAAAGCAGAACAGTGTGAAGGCTTGGTATGAAACTTTAACAATATCAATGGAGGTGAGATAAGTGCTACCAAAACTGTGCACAGGAATGTATCAGAGAAAGAATATAGTGGGATTTTTTTTTTAATAGAACTGAACTATGGTGTGATGTGAATTTTAATAGGAGCACAAGAAAAATGAAAATGGGAACAGCTAAAAAAGTCCATGCACAAAGGGAAGGATTTCACAGCCACAACCTGCACAGTAAATATCAAGAGGTGAAATATTTGTATTGAAGAGAATGTCCTTCATACCATAGCTTTATTTAACAGACTATCCCTTGACACATCCTCTCTATCTCTAGCTTAACAAGTTGACTCTGGTACAAGGTCACATATTTACCTGAAATATGGATTTCACATTGTTTCATAGATTCTAAGTGAGAATTAAAGGTCAGCAGATTTAAATTACTGAATGTGTATCTAAAACATGTACTTTTTTTTTGACTGCAGAAGATTGAATCAAAGTGGCGTTGCATTGTTTCACTCTCTTTTCCAACTTTTCCTTCTTCACTGCAACCCAAATTTATATCTGCTCCTTATACATTATTTACTTAGCTACTGACACAGACTTTTCTGTAAAGCACCTCCATAGGGTGTTTAAGTAACCTCTAAAATCATAGCATAACACACTTTCTATTTCACACTTTTCTTCCAGAAGGTACCATGGATATCCTGTAAAAATAACTGACTTAAAATCAGGCTGTTTTTTCATTACCTCACTGAAACGGAAGAGTGGGGTTGCTGCACAGGAGTGCTTACTCTGGCACCAGGGATCCTGATTAACCATAAGAAATACTAGTGCCTCAGGCTGGCAAGAAAGTCTAATCAGGTATTAAAAGAACATTATTTTGACAAATTATACATTCCAGGAGCGTATATAGGCAGCATGCTGTGTTCTGCATTTTGTCTTCCCCATCTCTGAATGAAAGAGTGAATTGCCCTTGCCACGGGTCAGCCCCATCTATTCCCGCACCTTACTCAGCATTGTAAGTTAGCAATGCAGCCTAACGGAAGGAGTTTTGGACAGCTGGCAAGCAGAGTCCAGGGGGATTTCCTGCCTGTTTGATGTAATTCCTGTCCACCTGAACACGGAGCAGGCAGGTAGCAGCAGGTTCCTGGTAGCCTCCCAGGAGCTCAGCCCTGGCAACTTCAGGTGTCAGCAATGGAAGTGCCCAGCAGGGTGCTGGACTCATACCCTCCATTTAGCAAGCTGTTTGCAGAACAGGGAAATGCAGCATGGAAATGTACAAATGATGATCCATGAGAGACTATGACAGAGAGTGAAGCAATTAAAAAAGTGAAATTAGAGAAAAGATGCAACCTACTATCTAAACATAACTAAACGTAACTGTGTATGAATGGACAATTTTCATGTTTCATCACAGATATCACAGAATCAGAATCACAGAATCAACTAGGTTGGAAAAGACCTCTGAGATCATCGAGTCCAACTATGACCCAACACCACCCTGTCCACTGGACCATAGCACTAAGTGGCACATCTAGTCTCTTCTTAAATACCTCCAAGGACTCCACCACCTCCCTGGGCAGCCCATTCCAACATCTGATCACTCTCTTTGTAAAGAATTTTTTCTTAATGTCTAACCTAAAACTCTCTTGGCACAGCTTAAGACTTTTGTCCTACTGCTGGTTGCCTGGGAGAAGAGACTGACCCCCACCTTCCTCCAATCTCCTTTCAGGTAGTTGTAGAGAGTAAATACTTCTCTTGCTGTCTTAATTTAACAGAAAAGTGAGTAATTCCCATCTTTTGTTCCTCAAAGAGACCAGCAGTGATGTGACACTAAGGAAGCTGAAGTGAGGCACTAGGATCTGGAAAGCAGAGATGAGTTGAGTCCATAATAGCTGCTACAGTGCAGGGAAATGTCATTGACCTCACTGCTCAGGAGTGTATTAGCCCAATGCCAAAAGACGAGCCTAATTTACTACCTCAATTTGCAGCAGACTCCATTTCCATGTGCCATAGTTGGGCATATCAATATCTCTCCTGTCAGGAGAGTGCAGGGGTTTTTTTCCCATCTCTGTGGTAATGCCTACTCCCTTATGCAGGTTTGTCTCTATCCCATCCAAGCTTTCTGTACGCATTGGTGAGGAAATAACAGCATCAAGTTAACAGTACATGGGCTTAACTGAGACCTGTCATGATGATAATTGCTTCATGTTCTTGACCATGTCAACAATCCAAATGCAAACACCATAGAAAGTGTTGCAGGGATTAGGCAGTCTCTGAATATGCCAGACTAGACCCAGCAAGACCAGGTTTTGCATGTGTCAGGTTGTTACCATGGAAAAGACAAGACAAGACAAAGGAAAGTTGGTGGCGTAGAGAAGGACATGGATGTGCATAAGGAACAGCACTGAACAGGCATGAGCTGGGCATGGTGAAGAGTGGAGTGGTATGGCCAGGGCAGCTGGCCCCAAGTCAGAAAGCAGCTACTCCATACTGAGCATTCGCCTTCCAGTCAGCACTGTGTTTTAGCCAAAGCCAAATGACAAAACTGGAACTGAAATGTGGCCAGTGCCTATAAGTAGCCCTTCTCCTGATGAAATAACAATGGTGTTTTGATGAGTAGAACAGCAGATGGACATTTTGGAGGAAAACTTAATATAAAATGACAAATTTCTATGTTGGTGACAGAGGGGCTTAGGTATTATCCAAACATCATCTGAAATAGTGGTAAAAGAGAGGTAAATGGCTACAGTGCGAGGTATGGATCCCGAATATCCAACCTCTTCTTACACGTTTGCTCTATCACTGCACCAGTTTTACCAAGAACTGTGGACTGGACCATTTTGCAGGGAACTATGTTCTTCTGGTTTTCCAAAAATGACCCAACAGCAATGTTGGTATTGAAACAAATGGTGTCTGATTCTGCTTGGCAGGGAGTGGGATATTATTCTTTACTGTTAAACTGTGGATAAAATGTAAATATTTTCATTGTGTCTAGTGCTTCTTCGATGCAGCTGTGCAATACTCCTCAGCTGAGCAATGTCCTGAGAGTGGTGTTTGCTCTTTGGCCCTTGGGACTTTTCAGGGTCATGGTGGCAGCATGCAGCTCTCCCTTATAGTGGGATTTTGAAAAGGAATGCTTCCCTACTATAGCTCCAGAAATATAATGAATTAGACCGGGGCATAAGTAATTTGTATTGATGCATTTCCAGCCCCAAGGTTGGGAGACCCCCTAATTCCCTGCTTTCTCCCTCTAGCAGAAAATGGGAGGAGCTCCCACAAAAGAAATGGGGAGAGAGCGCAGACTTGAAGGTAAGCCTGGCTCAGATGAGAAGATTAAAGGCAATTTGCTATTCACATTGAAATGACTTCGGAGCAATGTTCTATAAATATTAGATATTTCATCAGTTTATTTTTATCATATGTAAGCATATTCCTTCTCCTTCCTGAACATAAATGAACTGACTTAATCCTACTCTTTTTCATTTAATAGAATTATTATTCCTTTTGCATCTCCCCTGCTGCTTCATATCACTGCTGAGTATTTATTAAGAGCTAGTAAAATTCATGGATTTTGCTGGCTTGCCAGGTACAGAAAAATACAGAAAGTGGGCAAAGGGCAATCTTTTGCGCTTACTCAACAGGGAATGCTATACCACGCTATTATTTAAAGAAAAGTAGTAAAATTGTTGAAATGAAGCAACAATTTTCATATCTCATGACCCAATCTTGCAAAGGGCTGACGCGGCAGTTTGCAAAAAAACCTGGGATGATAAGCAGGAAGACTGTGGCAGTTTCAGTGGCACAATATGACATTATGGGAAACACTCAGGACCAGGAAACACAATTTTTTAATATGTTTCATTCTGAGGATATAATGTAAACTCTGAAATACAGAGTTTACATTGCAAATTGAAGACCCTAGTCAAAATGCTCTCCTCAGTCTTCCCCATTCCCAACACCAGTTTCCTTTTATTTTTTCCCCCCATTTTTCTTTTTTTCTTATTTTTCTTTTTTTCCTATTTTCTTATGATTCCTCCAAAATCTTTCACTTTCTCCAGGGACCTACTTTTAAAAACTGTTCTCCAAAAGAGAAGATAAAGACCCCACTTCTCAAAAAAATCTGTACATTTAATTTGCATCTAAAAGATGTGGGCTCATGTTAGCATGTTTGATATTTGCAAATTCAAAATGTGTCTCGCAAAACTTCTCCAAAAAGGAATTATATTCATTGTGCAGGGAAAATTCTCAGCTCATATTTCTAGTAAACATATCTTGCAAACCAGTATATTATTTTGATAATTTTGTTTTAATTTTATGACCACATCTTAATTATAATAAGTAACAACATATGTAAAACCTTTATCATGTAAAAAAAAAAAAATATTTTTTTCAAACACCTGAATATATGTAGGACTCATCCAAATTGTGAAAAATGTCCAGGGAGACCTTCAGAAATAATTAAGAATGTTTTATTCAGGTGTTAGTAACATAAGTGAGCCAAAGGTGGAAATCACTCGTTCACCTCCCTTGGTACTGAGATTACTCTCTCAAGCCTAGTCTCTGGCTCCATAAAAAGGCTATCTTTGTTTCTCACAAAAATATTAAACTGTCGCATCAGAAAAGATGACATCCACATAGATCATTTGAAAGATTTCTCATTGCTTCCAAAAATGCCAAGCTTCACTGTGTGCACTGGGAGTGTCTTCTAAGGAGAAAGGTACCAGGTTCCTTCTTCTACCTGATTCCAGCAGAACTAAAGTTGCAAAAATGAACATAGAATACTTCAGGAGAAAGAATTGAGGAAAGATATTATTGTATCATTAAGAAATTATATCCCGCTGGCTCAGGAAAAAGCCTCCAAAATTGTAGAAATGACAAACACAGAGTGAAACTCTCTAATAATAGGATTTATGGCTCTGTGTTTTATTTCATGTGGGTACCTTATATTTAAACAAGTAAACTGGCATTTTGTGCCTCAAAATGTCACTTTGCATCCATAATACAGGATTATTTAAAGATTCTTGAATATATTCTTCGCCTTGTGTTTGTGTTTCTGTGTATGTACACATATATAAATAAAAATGTACATATACACTATACATATACATACTGCATATGTATGCTTTATGCATAAACACACACACATATATATATATATCTGTTCATCCACAGATAGATATTTAAGTTCTTCCCACACCTTGTTTTGTGGAATGCACTGGGTATTCTTTATTTTTCTTACAAAGCCATTAGGATATAGAAAGCCATGCGGAAGTCCAGCTGTCATATAGAGCTTCGTGTTTAAAATGGTGATCAGTCCCAAAAAGTAGGGAGAGTGTATGCGTGCAAAAAGCATGTCTGAAAAATTAAAACTGATTCAGTGTCCTCATTACCTCCATCAATGATATATGGAAGGCAGTAGGATTTGTGGTCTGGCATCACTAAAGACTGATTCAAGAAAATTAACAATATGGGACCATGGTGTAAAATGTCTTGATTGGCCACTCAGAGAAACTATAAGAACCACCATGCTGATGGCCTGGGAAGACCTTGTAGATTTGCAGGACTCACAGAACATGGAAGGATGTCCAGAAATAGGGAACAATAACCCACATTACAGATTGGTTTAGCTTAGGGCAACTGGTAGTACAAAAGTTTATATGCATCTTCAGTTCATGCAGAATACATGCTTTCAGCTCTGGATGGAAACTTTCAGGAACAACCTGAATAGGATGAATGTGTAGGTCTGAGAAACCAGTTTTGTAAAGATCCTAAAAAAAAAAATTGTGGAGGAAAATAAGGTGAGGGAGTTGTGATGTGACCTTCATTTGTTCATCACCTGCTCAGGATATATAAAAATTTATAATGGGACATACGGATCTCAGTCTATGACTTTCTGGAAGGGTAGAGCCTGAGCACCTGTGAACATCTCAATCAGACTGGATCTATCTCATTAACTCAACCCATTCACACTATGGATGATTTGAGCTGGAGCAGCAGCTGAAGTACTCTTTCACAAGGTAAAGAAAAAGGGTGCAGGTCATGGTTGTTGCTGTGCTTATGGTCCGTCTTGCTCTTCACCCTACTGAATAGGCACTGCCATAGGTGAGCTTAAGGGAAGCAAATAAATTGTCATTAAGCAGATTCTACTTAAATGAATAATCACATGGAGAAATCTCATTGGAAGGAGGAAAAGAGGTATGAAAAATGTTTATGGCCAATTAAAAAGTGGAAACTTCATACAGAAAAGCAAGGATTCTGAATTTGATATACTCATGGGACCCAAGGAAGAGAACCAGAGGTGAGGCAACAGGAAGTTGTGACAGTGAAATTTTGTCTGATCTGGAAGAGTAGGTGTCTGAGAGGCTCTTAAGTCATCTTCAAGAGAGGAGAGAGAAAGTCTTGTCATTGACAGTGCTGGAGGTTAGAGAAGCAGAGATGATTTCAAGGGCAGCCTTGAAATTTCAGTTCTGGAGGTACTCAGTTTGATACGGGATGGCAGCCAATCCAAGGTGAAACATCCAAGAGAAAGAGCATGAGCCTCAGAGCAGGCATGTGCAGCGGAAGTAGAAGTCAACTTGAGAATTGTTAATACGACCAAATGGATGAATCTACTCAGCCACAAGGAGAAGTCTAGAGGGAGATGACAGCCACAGACAAAGAACTTGCACTATTACTCGTAATTGGATATGTCTTTACTTCCCATTTATCAACACCTCATTTACCCAATGTGCAGGTTCATAGGCAGTTAACAAAATGAGGAGCACTACTCTACAGAACAGAGTAGTGAATGTATGGTTTTACAAAGGAGACAGAAGCAGATAGTTTAAATGGCCTTCACTATCCCGAACACTAGAAAAACTAGGCACTTCTCACTGTATGAGTTTAGAAGCTGACTGCAAACTTTCACACAGACAGAAATACGACATCTGTATGTAGAAGCACACTTAGCCCTGCCAAAATCTTAACGCTGAAGAAATGTTTTCCTGATTTTCTCAGGACTGATTCGTTAAAGCACTGTCATTTTATTGTACTTCCTATTTCAACCAGGTATTTAATAGTAAACAATTCACCACATGATCTCTAGTGAACATTGAAGACTCATTTGTAATGAAATAAACTAAAACTGCCTGTCTAAGTTTTACTTGGCTCCCCACCAAGTCCCCAGACCCAACACAAAAAAAACTCCGTCAAAGAGCTAAGGAAAAAAACTATGAAAAATCAAAACTAGCCAAACTATATGAAAATAAATGTATTTATGTTATATACAGTTATATACAGTTGAAATACTATGTACAATCAATTCCAAAAGGAAAAGGGAAAGGGAAGGGAGGGGAGAGGAAAAAGGAACAAAACCAAAATAAAATATACACGATCAAAAAGTCAATATCTAGCAACTAAAGAATTAACAAAAGAATATCTTACTACTCTCCTTGGGACAGCACAGTCGTGCTGGACAACCACTGGCACCTTCCGCCTCCCAGTGTCCTACTAGGCCTCGCTAGGCCCCACTCCCCCACACGGCAGAACCGACAGCAGGGAACTTGCACCTCCAGAGCCACCGGAAGGGAAGAGGGCAAAGGCCTCTTCTCCCTTCTTCTTTATACCCCTGGCTTATGTAAAAATCATAGGGAATACCGAGTAATATGGCCACTTCCTTGGGTGCAAACTAGTCACCAAGGAAGGCCTAGACTAAAACTACCACACTGCCCAAAGTTAAAAAAGCAAATGTGTAAAACAAACCTTTGCCTTTGAAATCAATTAGTTTTGAAACATCTCTTACACCAAAGCAAAGCAAAGCAGGAAAGCAAAGCAAACAAGGATCCTGGAGAGACAGAGGATGGAACCAGACCAAATAACAGATCACAAACCTGGGGAATAAACTAATATGCAAATAGCGGTAATCAACAAGGATAACAGGAAAAGCGTGATCAAAGCTAGACTCTTCTGATATGAATGACTCCTATGATATGCTGGAAGTGCATTAGCACCCTGTAACCACAATAAAAGAGCCAAACAAAGTAATTCAAATCAAAGAGTAGCACACAGAAAGAAAGAATACATAATAAAGTAACACATGGTAAGCAGGTTCCACCTCTTGCCTACAATTAAGTCAAGAAAGTGAAAAATGGTCTCACTGAGATGCATGATATTAAAGCAAAAATTAAGGAGGGAAAAAACCCCAAACCCAATAATGACAGAGAAAAAACAAACCAGCAGCCAAGATTCTGCATAAAAGAGTTGAAAACATTTGAAGAACCGAAAACATGATGAAACATAGCAAGCCTCTCAGGGCCCGTGGAACCAATTAAGCTATGTTTCCTAGGGCTCCTCTATATTCCTTATCTTCTCAGGTGATAAACCCATCTCCCCTGGTTCCTGCGAATCCCACCTCCAGCATCTGTTATGTATCCTTTTCAGTATACACTGCTATGTCCGTGGTCTTATGGGAACTCTTACTGTCCTTCTATGTCACAGCCCCACAGTACCGTAACAATTCCCTGACAGCAGCCTTCCCCATTTGCCCACCCACCTTCCATGTCACTTATGCCCTTCAATGACACCCTCTAGCATGTCCCACGTTCCTGGCATCCCCACTTTGGATTCTCCTCACTCCCATGTGCCCTATGCTTCACCAAGTCATAGAATTGCAGAGATTGGAAGGACTTCTGGATGTTTGCTGCCTGCCCTTGTCCAAGTAGAGTCAAATAGAAGAGGTTACTTGAGGTCATGGCCAGTTGGAGTTCCTCCAGGAACTCCACAGTCTCCCTGGGCAACTTTTGTCAGTATCTGACAACCTTCATAGTAAAACAGCTTTTCTTATTTTTAAGTGGAATTAACCATGCAATAGCTTTGTTCTGTGACCCCCAATATATCCCCCAGTGTGACCAGCTCTGAGCCATACCACACTCACCTGCTCGGAGTACCCTTAACCTCAAATCTACATGCCTTGCACCTGCATGCAGAGGTTGGGATCTCCCATGTCTTCTACCTGTGTACTTTGCTTGCTGGCCAGGCAGAGGCTGTGCCCTTGGTCAGGATGTGATTGGCCATGCATATGAACAGTTGGCAGCCTTTTGGTTGTTAGGCAAACCAAATATAAACACCAGGGCTGACCTCTCTCTGTTTACCCTGGTGATTGTCTTAATAAGGTCCTTTCCTCTAGGCAATCATCACCAGAGATCTCTCTGACAAGTAATTGTGCCTTCACTTGGCTCAAAACAGGCAGCGGCTTCAAAAACTTTTGACAGGTGCTAACAAAGAAAGCCCAAACTTAAATGAGGGTGTTTATTCTTTCCCATTGACAGTGCTTTAAAGTTAGACTCTGAAGCTACTTTTATATTTCCAAAGGTGGAAGGAATTAGGCCTACAAATAACATAAGAACCTAGACATAGACTACATTGAGAATACAGAGATGAGACTGGAGACAATCTTGTGACCCAAAGAGAAATTTCAGATGTTCATGATGGGTATTATTACTATCTCTCTTCTGTCAGGGAAACTATATGAGAGTCAATAATAAGATCATTTCTGTAAGAAAGGCAGCATACTTCAAAAATCTTAAACCACGCAATGTATTCCATACAAATCACAGCTACTATGATCACTGGGCATTGGTCTTTTTAACAAAGCTTTCAGGGAGCAATATGATATTTCAGTAAGAGAAAAAAAGGCCTGATGCCAAATTCACTTGATAAATCAGTGAATGGCACCAAACACACTTCAAGCTCAGAGACCATTTTTCTTTCTTCCAAGAAATCTGCAGAACAAGATTCATATAAAAACAGGTTGTAATAAAAAACAGGTTGCCTGCGGAAAAGAGTAAAACTGTTCTAAAGTAGAATCTATGAATGGAATGAACTAATTTAGTAACACTGAAAAATATCACAGAGACCAGCTTCCAGCTGAGACAAGTTTAGTAAAGCACCTCCTGGCTTAATATTTTGGCTCACCTGGTGGAAATGCATTGAGGGTCTCAGCTGGAGCCTCAGCTGTGCTAATGTGCAGGACATACATTGGAAGTCCAGATACCAGATGGGGGATTTTGCTTACTGCTTAAATCGGCTCCCACGGCTGTCCACCAGTTGGCAAGCACAAGAGCATTTTAGGTTTGTATTATGCTAAAAAGCACAACAGCAAAGGGGGGAAATGAAGAACATGACTAAAAAGGTAACCCTATTCTCAAGCAAACATAGATATGATTGCTTTCTGTGTGATTATAGAAGTCTTGTATTTGCCATTGAAATCTGGCATGTAATGATTCTCATTTTAAAGACAATGTAAATAAAAAAATACCATATACATGGAATTTTAGCTGAAATACTGAAATCCAGGAATCACTATTGATATTTATGTGTTTTGGAAGCTCAACTGTGAGAAAGGTACATACTGAGGTATGCCTTTTTTTGCTTTAGCATATTGAAGCTATTTCCAAAGCTACCTTTCATTGATTTGGGAGCCAGACATTTAACTGTCTTTGAGAAGCTTCAGTTTATTTTTAGCTTAAATTTTCTGCATGGCTGAACACATATTTTGCAAGGATAATGCTGTATGGTCAGATGAAAACCATTGCACAGCCTATCTCCAGTCCAAGTTTCATTATTTCAAATACAGTCCTATGCTCACCTATCAAAACAGCTCCCAGACTTGAGCTAGGGACCTGAGCAACTCAGAGTGCAAATAGAGTCAGTCCATGATATTACATATCCAAAAGTCAATTCAGTTGGCTGGTAAACTGATACTTTGGTCTACTAAGGCTACTAAGTCCAACCTCAGAGGTAGTACAGTATTTTCTATTGCATTTGTCACAATGTGGCAGAAAGTCCTCCAGCTCTACAATCTTTGGAGGCAAGACAGGATTTCACTACTGTGCGGGATTCTGAATCTCCCTTGGAGGACCTCATGGATACTTCTGGTCATGTCTCACACAGAAACTAAAACGATTTTGGTAATTCCAATCAGCTTATGCACTCCTGTAGTCAAATGATGCATATGAAGTTGTTGTCAAAGTAGAAAACATAGTAATATATTAGAAAAATATGCTACAATGGGAAGATGTAAAAAATCACAGCTATTTTCACACCTTCCCATTTTACTATATCATTCAAATCACTGTACTTTGCTATCTTTACTATCTTTTGTTTACTCTTACCTGCTTACTACTTCACTGTCACTTTACTCTATAACTATCCTTTTCAACTCAAGCATCCCAGAAATTCATAATACATGTCAGGAGAATTTGGATCAGGATCTGATACAGCTGACGTCTTGATCCCTTTGTGACCATTGAAATAAGAATGATTAACGTCAGTGCCTGAGGCTACGGTGGCATGTGGATTGCAGGTGATTCCAAACCGGAACATCGCGCTCAAGATTTATAGACCTATCTAGGGACATCTATCTCATTTCCAACTTTCATCTTTTGGCTAAACAGAGATCTCTCATTCTTAAAACCAAGTTACATTCCCAGAGAAAGGAAGGAATTTTTAATTTTTAAATTTAAGAGCTTTAATGCTCCTCTGAAATGGATTAAACCCTTAGCCTGTGGTAAAGAACACATAAAGTGGGTAAATTCGAGACAGAAACTAGCCATTTTCTATAAATTATATAGGAAAGTTATTCAAGACTAGTGTTTCAGCACAAGAACTCAAAAGAAAACTCTCTAAGAGAAATTAATAGCTTTTACTGATAACTAGTTTTGATTTGTGAGCCAAAAGCATAAAATGTGTCTAAGAGGTAAATAATCCTCAAGTGGAATAATTAAATTCCTATCAATTGTGACATAAGGACAGAACAGTCCTTTAAAGCTCTGGAGGTACCTTTATAAAGTAAAGATCATCTACAACTACAGTGTTTAGTTATTTGCAAAACTTCTCTATATTTTCTGTCTCCATAAAAATTGCTATTCTAAACTGATTTGCTTTTAGCATGGTTATTTTTCAAGCCTCAGAAGTCAATATTTTCATGTTTCATCATTCTTATGTGGCATTGAGCGCTTTGGTTATTTTTTCCCATATCTCATACAGTTTTGTATCCTGGTTTGGATTGCCATCACGGCCATATCTGGTGTCTTTATGTCTGTGGTGATGTTCAAGTTTGTCTTTCTGCCCAGTAAGCCATTGCAAAAAGGACACCACCACCACTGCATTTTGACTGAACAACCATGAGACCTGTCTCCTGCACAGCTGTCAGTGCAAGTAGCTCACAGTTCTGTGTCCTGAGGATTTCATGGTGATGATTAAGGACATGCTTTGAAAACGGAGCTGCTGGTGAGGGCATGTAGATGGCTCAAGCACAGATTTGGAGCTAAAACTGGTCCTCCATAACCTTGCTCTGATTTAGACAAACTGCACCCTTGAACCTTATCTCCAGTCTGGATCTACATGGCCATACAGATTAGGTTTGTGGTACACTCCATAATTTACAATTCACACAAGCTCTCTGTGAGTGTGGTGTAGCTTTCTTCCTTACCATAAATCCAATATTTTCTCCAGAGAAAGCCAGGATTTGAGGGGAGACCATCCTCATCCATTCAAGGTTTCTCCTCATATGCCTGTGGAGATGTAGCCCAGCTGTGCCCTGAGGGACCAGGATACCAGCATAGATTGTACAGTCAATGTATAGGACCTGGTTCACCCTTGAGAGAGGCTTCTCTCTCTCCATGGAGAATACAGGGACCTTGGGGTAATTAGGCTTCTGTCCTAAAATCTTACAGCCAGGTGACATGAATTCAGGCAATCTTTAACTGAAGCAAGCTGACACTCAGCATCCAATAGTGAGGCTGATGCAGAATACAATCAGATTTAAGTCAGCCTGTCAGAGTAACAAAGCCTGTTTAAAAGAAATCAGAAATTCATTAAGAAACATATTGAGATTTCATTAAAATACTGATGCTTTGCAACCTTTTTTCAGTTCAGGTACTTGGATCTCACACTTAGCAAAACTGCAGTGAACATTGCCTTCCTGTTTAATAGGCATTGAACTGTTAGGATTTACTTAATTGTTTGTTTATTTTTATAGATTTGGAGGTCTCCCTTTGTTAAGGCACAAATTTTCCCCTATTTTAGTACAGATATTTTTATTTTCAGCTACAAGATAAAAGTCAGTCATAGTGTAAAAGATCCTCTGTATGTTTCCAAGAGGGCCCAGAAATGAATTTTAATGTCTAGAGTATTTGCATTTCTTCTTCCATTAAAGAGGGGAAGGAGCATAATCTTGGCATTATCTTGATTTATACTTTATGGGAATGTATGTAAAAGAACATAAATACTATTACTGCAATTTTGTATCATATTTCATGTCGTTTTTTTCTTTTTTTTTACTAGTACTTCCCAGTTTCATCTGCTTACTGCTTTCCTCATGAAAGAAATAAGCATGTTGATATAAAATGTTACATCAAATACACCAGTGAACATGCACTGCTGTTTACAGGATTTTAGAAAATAAAGAAGTTTGTTTCCAAGCTTCTGCTTTGCTAGAGAGAGAGGGGACAAATAGCTTTGGTTAGTATCTTTAAAAGTGCTGATAGACATAAAATTTTGAGCTGTATTTCTGCTTCACTCATACATTAAAAAGGGGTTGGAGGGTCCTTAGGAGCAGAAGGAAATGGAATTAGAAGAATAGGATTGCTTAGCAGAGTAACTAGAAAAGTCCTGGGCTCTGAAGTTGGTAATAATGGTAGAATTAATGTAACTAGCCATACTGCTGCAGCCTGCAACTGTGAAAAACATTCTGGAAAAAAGGAAAAAGTTGTGTATGCTTTCTACATGTAATGGAAGTTTATTTCCTAAGATTGCTGTTGGAGCAGAAAACATATTTCACATTAATATCACTTAATATGTTATTCATTGCCCTGGGCTCCAGAAACGAGCAGTGAATTAGGTCATGGTGAATAAATACCTATCAGTGTCCATCAAATGACATTCCTCATTTCCTTTCCCTCTTTTTTTCGTTTCATGTGGTATCAAAATCTCATTCTATTGTTTATCAGGCAGTACATGACAGAGCAACCCTTTCTGGGAGCAGCTATAAATATATAGTTCCCATTACAGCTAGCATCAACCTCAATACAAAGGGTAAGGCTGATGTAAATCCTCCTCATTTTGATGAAGTATGAGCTGCATTTGATCAAATGAGCACAGTTTAAATGACCCTCAACTAATTACCTCTCAATGTCATGGCAGAAGGCCAAACTAAGGGCCAGCTCAAGCTGCTGGAGCTGTGGGGTCTCCATGCTGTACCCAGGTCCATCACTTCTCCCTCCCCTTGCCTACAGGTTGACAAGAACTTATTGTAGCAAATGCTGACTTATGAATAACGACTTCTGAAACTGCTCATCAGCAAATGATAGTTGCCCAACCTTTTTATTTTTTTTTTTAAATGATCCCATT
Source organism: Pipra filicauda (assembly GCF_003945595.2). NCBI lineage: Eukaryota > Metazoa > Chordata > Aves > Passeriformes > Pipridae > Pipra > Pipra filicauda. The sequence goes on from NW_024104543.1 coordinate 1,144,803, forward strand.
TTCTTTTTATCTCATGTCCTGTGCCTCAGACAGTTGTTGATATATTGCTATTTTGATATACATTGACATGTAGCTCCTGAAGGACTACATAAGCGATGCAGGCTGCTGCAACAGTTAATTTATAGCCTGCAGACACAACCTTAGCTCTCGGTGATGCCCAAAATTGTGTGCAGGTGACAATCTCCGTCGTGCAAGAGGCAGTTTCTCACACCTCGGCATTATTGGATAATGGAAGCTTAGCAATCTACTTCATAAAAATATGATCAGAGCATTAAAATTAATGGGACAGGAAAGATTAGTGACCTGCATTTAGCAATGCACAAGTGTTATACGACTTTATTTGCCACTGATACCTGTCCCAGGCTCACCACTGGCCCTGTGGCTGCTTTGTTGCATTCAGCGAGAGCCCAGCACTGCCCATTCGAGTTAAAACTCCCCAGGCACTGCCAAAGAAAGAGTGAACAGAGGTCTTCTAGAGAAAGTTTCTTTTGAAAACAGAGATTTAGGCTTGCAACCTGAATTAAAAAAGAAAAATTGGCTTCTTTTTTGTGTGATAATTCCAGTCAGCTAATGAGAGCATATTGCTTTTTTGTCACCTGACTGGAATGCCAACTAGTTTTGGATATACAGTTTCCCATTAGGGGAAGATTCACTTTAAATACCTCGTTAGAGAACTGTTACTATTTTAGGGGAATGCCCTGAAGCACCTCCACCTTACCATTCTATTTATGCATTTATACTGCTTTAGTTAAGACTGTGACAGCAAAACTGCCATAGATACTGTATTTTCAAGGGGCCATGGGATCTTTTTTAACATGTAATGTGGTCATAAAAACGTGCTTTGGGCTGCAACGTGTATTACAAGATGTGAACGAAGAAGCAGACTCATTTGACCAAAGTAAGCCTTACCATCTCAAATAGTTGGGTTTTTTTACACTCTACATGTGCCAAGCATGAACACATTTTAGTGACTAGGATAAAATTCAGCTAGATTACCTTTGAGCAAGAGTTCCTAGCAGTGCAGGGGAATATAGAGGAGCATGCATTCAGTGAAGAAAGGGGTCTGCCTTTCTCTGGTGCCAGGAAAATAGAGACAAAAGGGAGTATCATTCTGACAATACAGCCTCACTGAACACTAGACTAAAAAGCTGAGCCACAATTAACCCAATCCAAGGCTGACAGGAAGAACATTAATGGTGGTGACATAGGCAGGTGGGACCACGGTCTTCCCTATATGTAGGTATTGCGAGACATCATAGAATTAGTCTGTGCTCACGGCATCTGACTTGGCTTTACTTCATTCATTTGGTGCTGCTTCGAGCTGTGCTTCATGTTGTGCACTTAGAAGAGTTTTACTGCCTCAAACATAGAACAAATGTCTGTATCATTCAGGCAGGAATTCCCCTTTTGCTATGGCAAGGGTTTTAATAAAGAAAGCCAAAACTGTCTTTCGACTCAGCCATAAGGGCCCAGATTTTTAAAGAACACATGGACAAATGGACAAGAGGGAAATAGTCAGGGAAGTTGAAGCGAATCAAGAAAAGGTGGGAAGACAACATGAGTAAGCTACTGCATGTTAAACCACTACGTGGCTGTTTTCACTTGAAAATAAAATGTTCTTAACTGGCTGTGGATAGCTCCTAGAAGATACTCAGTGTAAGAATGTCGTACAAATTTAATTCACGAACCTCACCTCCTCTGGGTACCCTTGTGCAGATGAACCCCAGCGAACACAGCAAGTGACTCTTGTCAGTTAAGCTGGATCTCTGCAGATAACTTCTGTCAAACTGACGCTACTTTTTATTTAAACTGTACTCAGATAAAGACTCAAGCTTTCTACCTAGGCAAAGTTTCCACTGAATTTTAAGGAAGGACTGATTCAAACTTCAGATTTTGGTCTCCAGAATGAGAGGGGGCTTTTGGGTGGGTGGGGAGGAGTCCTAGAGTCTCTGGGTCAGTGGATATAAGAATTATTGGAAGTAACAAGTGAGATTACAGACTTAAATATTGGGGTTAATAATGCTACCTGGTAAATAAAGTAAATAGAAAAAGCTGGAACGTTGCACTGATAAAAAGCAAGATAAATGTTCAATAAAGAGGAAAAATTATGTTCCTATTCAGTAAACAAACTAAGTTTATTCAGAATTTGCAGATACTGGACAAGACTCAGGGCTGTTTTGGAAGATGAAGTTTAAGTTTTGACTAAAGCCAGCTAAAATATTTGCATGTTTTTAAACAATTCTCTTCCTTGAATATGGGCAGACACCATATCAGCCAGCAATTGCAGCTCCAAGGGGATGTGCAGGAGAGAGCCATGACATCTAAGTCGCACCTGAATATACAGTCATGCTTCAAGTCCATCTTCTGTCTGAACAGTGGTGGACTATACTAACGTCACCCTGAAAGGCTGGATTGGTCCAAGGTGAAAACAGGACAGGGAATAAATGGTAGGGTTAACCATGAAGCAGAGTGGTAAATGAAGGGCTGGTTGGTTTAAGGCTCATGTTTATTCAATTCTAATTACACTAGGTTGAACTATTTAATGTTCCTGCATAGCCACAGGGAGCCTATCTTTCATTGTGAAAGGGATGCTGGAGATAGCTATATTTATATTTAAAAGAATTTGTGCTAGTGTGTGGCATCTCGGCAGTCTTTCCTACACAACATCTGAGGATCTGAACAGTTTTGTACTGTCCTTGGAATTATCTGGAGCGCACAAAAATATCCAAGGGGATGGGTATTAAATCTGGGGTAGCTCTAGCTGACAAATTCATTACAGATAAATTGGCATTACTGACCACTGTTTAAAGCCACCGGACACTAGATTTGGCAGATTGATTTGACTGTGTTCTTTTGTCTTTTCCCATGGATAATTTTTATCTTCTCTTGCTTCAAAAGCTAACTCACTTCCTTTGAAGGACAGTAAGCTTGACAGGGTTCAAGCTAAGCTTCTTGAACTTAAATCCAGCATGGATATCCCCTGACTGAATCAACTTAAACGTGAATTGTGTGTATCTAATAATTCACACAATTATACTCCACAGCAGCTGAAGACTATGCGAATTCTAGTGCTAAATTTAATCAAGTGCTCCTCCAATATGGAAGAGAATGGATCTCCAGAATTAATGGAAAGAGACAAAAAGAATCAATTCCTGGGCTCTTGGTTCTGTCCACTCTGAATCAGAGGATGTCCCAGAGGAAAGACCTTCAGTAACAACCGAAGCCTGAAGTCTGACAATGTGAGAACTTAAAACCACAAGGTATGAAACCCATGAAGAATGGTACACTTCATCTGGACTGTAGAATCAACAAAAATTTAATAAGTTAATGAGATCATCACCGTTTGAGTGCACATAAATTTGAATTGTTCCCCCACTATGAAGTGCTTGTCTGTAAATTATTGCAGAGAAAGCCATTTTCAAATTAATGTTTGAGCTATTAGAAAATACAAAGGGCATTTTCATTAATTGGAAGCAGCTTTTCTTCCTCTCTCTTTATCATTACCTTTGTTACTAAGAATCAGTTTAGTGCTCAAATTTATTGATGTGTATGATTCAGCGGCATTATTTGTTTAGTATTTGTCCTACACCTGGTGGAATAAACTCATTAAGTGCAAATGAATAGTTATGTAGTCATCAACTAAAATGAGTCACTGCAGTTCTCATTACAGTGCCTTTGAACACAGCTGGAAAGAAAGTCTCTGTGAAGGTTACAGCTTTGCTCACAGAGGTAACCACCATTAATTTTCATCCCTTCTTTGGAATGGCTTCAGAGACTCATTCTTCAGCAGAAGACTGTGGGTCCTTCTTCTATCTGAGAATGTATCAAACCAGCCAGCAAACTATTTCATATTTCTGCTGCCACAATGCATTTGTTTTCACAGTGTATAGAAGCTTGCATTGAGAAAGGAGAATATTGTTTGCAAAAAGAGCTGCTTCAAAATCACTATTTTTAGAGATAAATATTATATACATCTCTTACAGCTGACAAACTTTCTGCCACTGAAGGTTGAAAGAAGAGAAGGCTCGTAGACTGCTGGACTCACTAGGTTCTCTATTTCAGTAAAACTGCCCACAAGGACAGGAATTCCTCATTTCATGTTAGAACTCCTGCAAGGGAACGTACTGTAAGCAATTAAGGCTAACTAGGGCACTGACTTCATTTTTTGAGAAATAACTCTCCACAAGTACTTGTTTGGATGCTTCATAATACAGGTAGACCGAACTCCATTTTGTTGATACCCATACCATGTTAGCACCTGTTTTGATGTCCTGTATGATAGCGACTTGTAAGTTGCTAGCAGTAGTGCAATGTACCTCAAGGGAACAAAGGATTCCTACTCACTTTTTACTAGCAACTGGAATAACTTAGTGCACCAGAGGCAAATATCTATAAACTGATACAGCCTTTTTCAAAGTCAAATGCATCACACTGTATTTAGTATAAGTCTTTTGAAAATCCTACTGCTCAAGAGCTGCTTCCCTGAGAATGCTGTATGTTAGAAAAACCATATGGGAAAAAATCACACTAAAACTGATATTATCTAATCATCTTGCTCACAGCTACAAACACCTCGGTTACTTGAGTTTTTCATCTAAACAGTCTTAATATATTTTGTAAGCATGCTGACTATGTTTCATCTCCCTGCTCGCTCAAAGGCTGAGTTCATTTGTCATGAGCCCAGAGACATCTATGAAGGGAATGCTTATGGCATTTGTAATACTGCCCTTAGGCCCATGCATTCCAAAATACGTTGGAGTCCCTCCACTTGCTTTTACAATGCTTGTGGAGCACAGGTATGGTTGCAACAGTGTTTACACAAAATCAGAGCCAATGCCCCCTGAAATCAGCAGGATTTTTTCTTTCAAGTTCTGGGGATTTCAGGCAGAGCATGCCTACAGTCGCGGTTATTTCACTTTAGACAACTTAATAGGAATTAGTTCTAGTTCCTTTTCTTCTTTTTCATTTTTTTCCCCTGGCACAGGAACATAATTAAAGACCCAGGAAGACATTGGAAATGCAACCAATGAGACATTTGATATAGCGCATATAAAGTTTGCTTCAATTAGGAATGCAGAATTGTATTACACAGCACATTAAATGGCACATTAGCAGATGTAAATGCTTCCATTGAATTAAAACTGATTAGTTTGCTTGTTAGATTATTTTTTGTTACAGTAATTGTGTAGTTTTCTGATTTTCAACAGCACACTTAGAAGAACTGATTCAACTCTTCCCTATGTGTGGGTTCTAGACATGGACAAATATAGCTTTTCTACCTGGACCACTGCATGCAACATGGCAGATGAAAGCAACAGAGACAGAAAATGTTCTTTTATGTTGCATATCTAATTCCCAGAAGAAAATAACACTCAAAGATCTAAAATGCTAATTAATTTTAGATATATTGTACAAACTGCTTCAAATATTACTTCTGTGCAGAGCATCCATATTCTAAGAATTCACCATTCTCTGGAAGCAAGAAAATGAAAAGAAGAGCATCCAAAAAGGTATCTACAGGAGAAAGACAGCAATGCAAAATGGGTAACCTCAACTTGATTGAAAAATGCTGAGTTATTCCCCAAAAGGTTTTCTCAGGGAAAGACATTTCTGTAGAAAGGCAGCTCTTCAGTGCAGGAGAGCAAAGCAGTTGTCAGGAAAAAAACTGAAGAAGCTACTAGTGGAGCAGGAAGGGCTTGTTGCTGTGTTTCTATCTGCAGCAGATTATCTCACCATAAAGATCTGAGGTGTAGCAAAGATACACCTCTGGCAAACTGACCTCCCAGAGCCTTTTTGGCTTTCATCAGTGTCACTGGGAGAGTACAGCAAAACAAAACACAAGATGCCACTGAGTATAGAGTCTATTCTCTGCCCCATATGGTACCTGGCACACACAGTTTCTAACCTTCCAGCCCAAATCCCCTATTGAACCTAAATCCAAGTACTTGAACTTAACTTTTCATGGGGTACCCTCCTGGGGACCAGAGGCAGGGCTGTCCTACCAGTATATGTGAAACACTCATGATTACTTTTGCCTTCACAGTAATCTAAGATTCTTCAGCCATGAAATGCTGTAATATTTGCTTTCTGAACTATTTAGTCAGTCAGCTTTGAATGACCTCACTGTGTGAATCATCTCAGTAATATTATCTCATTTTCTGACAACTTTTATGTTCACTTGCCTTGTAGTGAAGCTACACAGAAATGAGAAACAAAGAGTAAACTCTTCTTTCCAGAAGGATCATGAGAGAGTTTTCATTTCCTCATTGGAAGACTTCTGATCCTAAGCAGAGAAAAAGCCCCAGTAAAATCATACCTTTGCTCATACATTGCATTCGTCTCAGTGTGCAAAATAACATCATTACAAGCTGTAGCAGCTTAATCAAGCAGCCTTTGAAACACAAAGGCCTCTGACTCAAATGGACTTAGTGGGGTGTAGGTTGTTTTGGGTTTTTTTTTTACTACTGCTCCCATAATCTTTAGTCATTCATGTTTCCACAGACTGCTTGCTGATGATTATGAGCAATGAAGCTTTGGATCCAGTTATACCTGTGCTTCCATCTGTTGTTGCAGAAACCGATTCTATCATTGTTGCTTTCTTATTAACGACCGATTTCTTGAACTCTTTTAAGATGCCTGTTACCCTGCACTCTTCTTCATCAACAGTGTCAGTAGAATAGCTGCTTTTATATTCAAATGTCCTGAGCACAAAAATTGCCAGTTGAATTATATCTGTCCTGGGTGCTGAGCTGAAGAGGAGAAAACACATTAATTTTCAACAGTTTGAGATGAACTGATTCTCCAGTTGTTGAGGCACATCACCTCACAGCAGCTCCAGGTTTGGGAGGATGTTTGTACATCCATTGGCATGCCATTAATGAGAAACTTACTTATCTGTGGATATCTGTGAAAGGTTCCCATGCTCAGACAGTTCTTGCTTCACTTGCATATTCCCAGTGAAAATTTTATTTCTTCCAACAATACAACACCCACCAGGAAACTGTTCAATGGTTTCTTTCTCCTTTTTCATGGATTTTGCAAACTGCAGTTGAGGACTATTCAATAAGATGCTTCCTTCTCTCCTACTGTCCGAAGGTTATTTTTATGTTACTTTGGACATTTTTGTGCCATCTGTAGTGATGCTTCACATTACCCTATTACCCAGAGCAGCATTGCATGACATTTGAAACTCCGAAACTTGTCTTTATGCATCATCAGTAAAACTCATGACCCCATTCTACCTGAAAGTACAATTCTTTCTCTTTCCCCCCCCCCAACATTCAAGCTAAATTACTGATGTCACTGTATTTTTAACCTCTTTTACACAATCTCAGTGTTTATTCCCCCTATCATCTCTTTTCTCCTTTGTCCAGCAGATGAGGTTTATTACCTTCTCCTCTCAGTGCTGCATGGCTAGAAGACAGGTTCCCTGTTATGTGCCCTCACCCCTCTGCATAGAGGTTGTTTCCAAAAGGGACAGAGCAGAGCCCAGAGTCAGACAGAGGTGGGAATCACAGCAAGTCTAAGTCTGCAGTAGGATTTGGTGAAGAAGGTGACTTGATGGCACTCCTATTTGGTCAAAAGGTCTCATATATGTGTTCAGCAACACTCCCCCTCCTCCGCCTTATGGTAGATCAACATGGCATGGGGAACTTGCTGCCCATCATTGCTTCTGCCTGGTGCTGAGCACTGCAGCTCAGCATCACCACTCACTATCACATCATATCATATGATGAAAGATAAAGAAAGTAAGTAGGCATAGGAAGGAAGATCATCAGCGCTCACCAACCCCTTCAAACTGAAATGCAGTCTGTTCCTTTACTTTCCCCCAACACCTTCATAAATGTCCTATTTCTACTAAAGCAGATAGGTAATACAATGAGAGAAGAGAGCTGGTGGCCTGTTTTACATGATGAGACGATTACTGTTATATCCTAGTTTACTTTTTGGACATGTTCATTTGCAGTTTATAAGCAAACAGGAGCTGTCAATACTTTAACATCTGATGGGTAAACTGGAGTGAGCTTAGCTGACTAGAATACCATAACTGTGTAGCTGAAGGCATTTCTCCTCTCTAGGCTACAATGACAGGAGCATTGTATGTGATCTTTCGTCTCTTTGTTTCCTTCAAAGAAATATGTGTGTGTGACAGATTATATTAATGTGGCTAAGGCTTGTAACCTGTTTATATTTGCAGTGATATGGTAGTTGCAGTTGGGTGGAAGTGGTGGTAATGATGAAGTTTTATGGACATTTGGGAAAACATTTTGAAATAATAAAGTAAAAAAAGCTATTAATGACTCGTTCATTTGGTACTGTCATTGTAAACAAAGTAACGACTATTATACCAGTGTTTTTATGTTTGCATTTGAAAGTAGATTTTCAATAACAAAGCCGGAATCGGTCCAAACCAGATCATAGGTACAGTTAAAAAGCTACATAGTAAAAAGCACAGATAAGACCATTCATTACTGATGTGCAATAGAAAGTCCTAAGGAAAAATGAAAAAATAATTCGATGTCTCTTCTGACCTCCTTAATCCCCTTGTGGATATTGTGCTTGTTTGACCTGATCTAACTAGGTTTAGCTCACTTTGTTGTTCCTGGAATGTATTACTTCAAATGCTAATGTCAGTATATTCACTTTATTGATACAACCTGCACCATAGTGACAAGAATAGCCAGCTCTTGCATCCTGTAGGTAATTTTGCTGTTTCTTATCCTTCTAGGTAGGCATATGTTTTTCTGAGCCCCAAAGAAAAGATACAAGGACTCCCTGAAACAACATCTCAGCCTTGGCCATATTGATCAACATAACTGGTCTACTCTGGCCTCAAATCAGGAGGCCTGGAGACACACCATCTATAACGCAGCTGTCTCCTTTGAGAACACTCGCAGGATCACTCTCGAGGAGAAAAGGCAATGCAGAAAGAACCGTGTTCTGCAGAATATACCATCTTAAGAGTCTTTCTACTGTGCCTTTTGCAATCGGCTATGTCTGTCTCGTATTGGCCTCATAAGTCACCAACGTGCCTGTAACAAATGTGGTTAGAGCCTTCCCAAATCTTCGTTCGCGAAGCCCAGCCATGAATGAATGAATTGTACACTTGGACTTAATAAAAGCAATAAAAAAGAGTGCATTGAAATTTCAGTATTAAGCCAATAAACATTAAACATGTGATGACTTTTTCCTTGTGTACAGGAGTGGTACTATTTCAAAGAAGCAATAGGAAACACAGAACAAAACTGTATTTAATCTCATCTAGTCTTGGTCTTGTCTGCCTGAAGTCAATCACTTGCTGTCGCAAAGGTACTGGCCAGTACATTCACCCTTGTTAATGCATAGGGTGCACCTGACTTTCCCCCTGGATTAGCTGCTGAATCAGCAAAAAGTGGTCCACAAGATGTTCTAGAAATGAAAACTTGTGGATGAGAGGTAAATCTGAACCTCTGGCACAGTGCTGATGCTCCTCTGGCACATCAGGTTGGATGCAAGGAGCCAGTGGGTCTGTGCAGAGCGGCCCAGCTGGGTGCAGGGTGCTCTAGCCCAGCTCTGAACTGTGAAGCAGTGAAGCAAGAAGTGGGGGGAAAAAAAGGGGAAAAAAAAAGCAACTGGCAACTGGGATGGGTTTTGGCCTAACAGTTTTCCAATATGATTCTCAAGGAGCTAAATTGCTTCAAGTAACTGGGTGAAAACCTTCAGATTTTGGACCAGTTAAACATGCTGAATTGAATTAAAGGAGCAACAATCACAGAGAGGTATAGGCATCCATAAGTTTGCAGAAATATCCCATTCTAATCTTTGTTACTTTTCCAAGGAGAAAATTCATATCTGCAACAATTCTGCACTTTTGGACTTCAGAATTTAACTATAGAGAAAAATGAGTGCATGGAGAAAAAGCAAGGGTCAACTCTGGGTTTATATTACATTTAATTACAAAATGGTACAGAAGTCTACTGCATCTTGGAAGTTACCAAAACCAGAAAGAGTTTTTGAAAGCTTTTTCTGCTCTGAAGGTATTTTAAAATATACACGGTTTGAAAGACTTCGCTTAAGCTATTGACCATCTTCATAATGCTAATGACTATTAAAAAGACCAAACAGTTGCATTTATTATATTGGGTCAGGTCGTAAATATGTAAAGAGGGATGACAGGCAATTTAGTAAATTAATGGTGATTGTGTTCATTTTGCAGTATTTACTTTCTTTGAGTTCATCATAATGCTGTACAGCATTATATGTAATTCTCTGTACAGCACTATGTGTAATTCCCTGTGGAAGGTACCAGTCCCTTAGTACTCAATTTCTTTACCCATTCTTAACTGTAGACATTTAGTGAAAATAATAATAATATAAAACCCAGCAATATCCTTCACTACCCAAGTGACCACAAAAATTAATAATCTCAGAAAGTCTGTATTCAACCTGACACAGTGAGCAATGCAAATATGGTACAAAGTCTATCTTTACATTTATTTGCAAATGTGTATAGATATGCTTCATATAAATTAATCCTCTATTTCATTATAAGGAAGGAATTATATCTGTGGTCAAAAGGGTGTGGTACAGTTAATCTGATTTAGCACAGCATGGGAAAAATTAATTGAAAGTCAGAACTGCATAGTGTTTATTATAAAGTAATTTCACACTAGCTCAGGATTAGCATGGTAACAGGTGACAATAGGTCATTACTATGTTAATTGAAAGACAGCATGCTTTTGTAAAAAAAGAAAAAAAGAAGAAAGGAAGAAAAAAGAGATAGAAAAAAGGATAGAGACAAAATGAAATTAAAAGGAAAAGATATTAAAATGCAGTATTTTATCTAGGGCTGTAGTTCTATGGGACATGTTCTAGGGAGAAGATAACTTCCAAAAAGAACTTGTGGGCTTTTTTTGATAACCTTGCATTATTCACTGTGCATGAAGATCGTGTCTCCTGTACGAGTTAAGCTGGTCACCTCTCTTTCCACAAGAACAGTCTGCACCTCCAAAGCAGTGGCCAGATGTTTTCAGCTCGGTGACACTGCTCACCTGCCCAATAACATGGAGGTGAAGGCGATACAAGGGAAGAGGAGCTTGTATATTTACCTGGCTTGCCCAAAGGCAATGTGGGCCCAAACAAAGCCACTGGGAGCCAGGAGATTTTGCAGCAGTGTTTAACAGAAGAGAAAACTCTGGGTTTGTTCCTTGACAAGAGGATTAATAAAATAAAAAGACTTTCAAAACACCAATGGAAAATTGCCTGTCACTTTGATAGCATGCTGAAGCATGAAGCTGGGGTAAGCTCATCCTTCCACTTGAGCTGCAATGCCATTATCCCAGCTCTGAATAGGAATGGGTGCTGCAGTGCTCGGCTGCTCTCCTATTGTGCATCTTGACAGACACCGATGTGTAGGCATTTCCAGTTACACACTGCGACCTGAGTAAGCAGTCCTGAGCCGCTAGCTTCAGTCCCTTGAAAGAAATCAGGAAGCTATTTTCTCCTTTTTATTTGCATAATAGCAAAAGATGTTAGATCAATTTTTGGGGCAGAAGATGGGGCAGGTCCTCCAGTTGACAGGATACAAAGGGCACAATATGCACTTGTGTGTAGGTGAGAAAGACAGAAAAGAGCTCTGTATTAACTGCAGTCACCACAAAAGGACCTTTGCTAATGGAATGTTATAATTTAAACTAGGATACTTCCTGAAACCAAAACAATATGCCTAAATAATGAAGCTAGCTCTTGCTCAAAATAAATGGAAATTCAATGGTGCAGTTGGACCTGAAAATGGGAAACTCTGATTTTATTTCCTGGAAGAAGTATTTAACTTCTTTGGATACCCTCATTCAGCCTGATAGATGAGCTGATGAGGAATATGACCTTTCTGCTCACTCTGCTTCAGAAAAGTTTGCAATTCAGTGTGACACAATCTGTTGTAATATGTTAATTTCGATGCAGTTCTGCCAGAAATACTAAAGGTATGAGACCTTTACATTCCACAATATAATCCTTTCAGATTTCACTCTCACCTCAAAACATCCTGATTAAGGTGCCTACTTACCTAATAAATGTCAAAAGAAAGGAAAGTGTAAAAATTCGATTACTTACTACAAAGAAAAGAGTTCAGACAGAAGATAGTGCCCTTGCATTCAGTGCATGGTACAGTGTGATGTGGTCTGCTGAGATCAAGAGCAAAAGAGTAATGCTGCTCCTGGTCAGACCATACACTATCCTAAACTACTGCAGGGCTAAGGTAGTAACTTGATACAAGTACCCCTGAGAACAGGTGGGGTAGAAACATCCTCATCAGCCATACAAAGAAGCAATATAATAGAAATATTTTTACAATCTTGGCAGGAAAATCTCTTGGGATAGTTAGGGCAAAACACAGCCTCAGGCCTTACCATGGCCAGATTTTCCTGATGATAAGACAGACTAGTGAAGCTGAAGAATAAACAATCAGGCTCATCTCTACACATACAGTATTTCAAAAAGGGCTGGTGGTTTCTTCTGGGACCATAGTCTAATTATTGCTCAATAGAATTACTTTAATGGTTTATCGTCTTTGCAGCTCAGTCTGTCAAAATCTCAACTTGGGCATTTGCAACAGGCACCCCTGCTCTGATGCTCCTCCTCCTCCACAGCCAAGCTGAATCATAAGCAACAGTGCTGCACCCTGCTCACCCAACTGCACCAGCTCAGCGTCCCGAGGCCAAGCTGCTGAGCCACCCACTGCATTGATCTTCCCCTGGGGACTCCCAAAAAGGCAAAACCTGCACATTCCCTCCCCTTGGGTTTCCTATGGTAACGGCTGCTTATTGGTAACATGCAGGCAATATGTAATTGCTACGGGCAAGACTAGAGCTGAGGGACCTGGAGACGACATCGGCACCACTGTTGCTGCTTCAAAGTGCCAGTGATTCCCTTTCTGACATGGTCTCCTTTTTGTTCTTCATTTAGATTGAAAAAAAACAAAACTAAAAAAAAAACAAAACAAAACAAAAAACCAACCAACCAACCAAACAAAAAAACCCACACAAACTCTCAACTAAGGTAGACAGAGCGGCAATAAGAGTGTGTTATAAATGTGTTGGCGAAACTAATGAGATAAAATAGAAAAAACCCTGTGTCTGAAGCTGCAGCAAATGTAATCTCAAAATGTTTCCAAAAGTAATTTTTTTCCCTATTCATTTGTTCTTGGCTGTCTCTGTTGTTTACTCTGCTGTTCTGTGATCTTTAGCAATAACAGTTCAATTTAAACTCTGAGCAGAAAGGACTCTGTCTTCTCACCTTTCTGTATGGCTCAAAGGTAGCTCACGCAGCTGCATTACGGGTTTGCCCTTTCTAGATGAGGAATATGTTGATCTGGTTTCAGCTCATTAACTCTCTAAGGAATCTCTTTCAGCTTAGCTGCCTGCAAGGCTGGAATTGCCCATACTTCAGGATGAGGGCTTTTTTCCTCTTTGAATTTCTGAACGGGTGTCCCAAAAGGCACAGACACTACAAGGCAGCCTGGGAAGCTGCAGGGTGTACTTCATTGGAAATTAGCATCCTCTCTTAAGGTAATGAAATTTTGTGTGTTGCATTTGGCGCTCTGGGATTCATAAAGGTTATCAGTCAGGCATTTATAATAAAAGTTCTTCCAGCTTTTCCTGGCATACATAGGGAAGATGGGAGTGTTATCATTCTGACATTTCTGTCAGAAGTGGTATTTGAACCACTGGATGATTCTGACAAATGCCACTGCTGTCATCTGCTGCTCAGTTTTAATTATATCTGACTGAGTCTTTCAATGGCAGCAAGCAGAAAACTTAATTAGTTAGTTTAAAGGCTGATCTTCAGAGTTTGAAGAATCCAAACAGATTTGCAGCATTTCTGTATAGAGACTGCCATTTTCAGTCTGACAATACAAGTCAAAAGAATTAATGGTGCCACTCATAGGAAGAAAAAAACAGAGAAAGGCTTACAAGAATATACAAACACCACCATTTTCGTACCTGACATGTCAGTGAGACAACCTCATGTCTAAGAAATTGCTGCGCTGGCTCGCAGGTGGGTTTCAGACAAATGGTAGCAGAATGCAGGCAAAAGATTGGGTGTTCATGGGAACACAGCAAATGAACATCTGTTACCTTAAACAGAATGTATACGTTTATTCTGCAGCGGACTGCAAGCACTGCACTATTTGGGAAGACTGAAAGGCTGGCACTTTCTCACACACCAATGCACTGTTCAAACAAGCTGCTCAAAAGAAGATTGCAGTAACAATTTATACTACCTCTGTGTTTGCTTTCACACTGTTAACATGATTATATTTCTCCACTATATCCTGGAAACACAAGCATTAGTAAGATGCAATGTCAAACTGCTAATATGATGCAATTAGAAGTTAACATTACATTCACATACTGTTTGCAGGTTGCCTGTAGGGAAAAATCAACTGAAAATACATTGGTTTCTTTCAGAAATCCCAGGGCTGTGAGTTTGGGCAGCTTCATGGTGATGTGGACTGGAAGATGGGCTTTCGTTGTTAGTGATGCCACATCCTCTGGAACAGTGCTGCTGGTGTCCTTTAGGATATTGCTGAATTTCATAATTTTCAAGGAATGGGCTGGTTTTCCTACATAAAATGTGCCAAGAACTCCATGTGAGCTGCAGTCAGGAGGCAAACCACTTGATGACACACAGCCCACAGGATTGATCAGCTCTCATTGTCTTTCCCTACATTCGAAAGGTTTATGTTCGTAACTTATCTTTGACCACAGAATCACAGAATCACTGAGGTTGGAAGGCACCTCTGGACATCTCCTCATCCAACATTCTGCTCAAAGCAGGTCCAGTTGAGTAGGTTGCTCAGGGATGTATATGTTCAATCAGGTTTTGAATATCTCCAAGGCTGGAGACTTTCCAACCTCTCTGGACAACCTGTACCACTGTTTGACTATGCATGTCAAAACCAGGCTTTTTCTGTTTAATCAGATTTTTCTATATTTCAGTTTTTGGTCACTGCTTGTTATTCTGTTGCTGAGCCCCACTGAGAGGGACCGACTCCATCCTCTTTCTTCCCTTGTCAGGTATTTATACACATTTATTAGTTCCCCCTATGTCTCCTCTTCCCAGGCTGAATTGACACAGCTGTCTCAGCCTCTCTTATGACAGGTGCTCTAGTCCCTTCATCATGTTTATGGCCCTTCACTAGACCTAGTCTGGTATGTCCATGTCTTGTGTGGGGGAACCCAGGACTGGACACAGCACTCTCCACTGATGTGGTCAGGGCACATTTATGGCTCACGTTCAACTTAGCGTCCACCAGGAAAACTAGGTGCTTTTTAGCAAAGCTGTTGTCCAGACAGGTGGCCTCTAGTGTACACTGGTGCATAGGTTTATTCCTTCCCAGGCACAAGGCTTGGCATTTCCCTTTGCTAACCTTCAGGCCCATTCCTCCAGCCTGTCCAGGTCCCTCTGGATGGCAGTACAACCAGCTGGTGTATCAGCAACTCCTCTCAGTTTTGTATAATTTTAAACTTGCTGAGGGTGCACTCTGCCACACTGGCCATGTCATGAATGAAGAGGTTAAACAGAGGATGGGGGGAAAAAAGTGACTAAGGAAATTTTATGGCTTCTATCACTGTATTCTCAGAGAGTCACAAATCTAGTTGAGGTCTCCCTGCCTGGATGCTGACTATGCTGCTATGTTGAATCCCAATCCACTGGACCTAAAGAGGTCCATGAACGCATGTATGTGTACGACTGGATGATAAAAAATGTGCAGTCAGCTTTGCTAGTCTTCCTCTTCAAGTAGAGGGGACTTGTCTCTCTTCTGCACTATCGCTGGGCTAATGAAAATATTCTCCCACTGTGAGGGTAGCCTCTTCTCTCCTCTTTCACGGATTATTGTGTCCTTGGTGGCTTGCCCATGAAGGTGAGCATAAATTAATAGAATAACATACCTCCCTGTAACATTGTAGGGGAGTTTAGTTAAAGAAACTCATTTTGCCTTGGACAGTACTTTTGCTAGTGGCCATAAAGCAGTGCATTTATAGGATATGTGATATGTTTTGTTTATCTTGGACATTTTATATCTTAACATTTTCTAGGACATACACAATAAGCAAGCTCACTTTTTACTTTCCATCAGTGGTTTAAAAGTAAGATTACACTACTGTTAGGTTTTTCCCTTGAGTATATTTCAGAAGGTAGAAAGTACAAAGGCCAACTTTGTGGCAGAGGATACAAGAAATCACCATCTTTATGCTTAAGGGCTGGAATTACTGCTTCCCTCCTCCAGTTGAGAAACAGTGCACCATATTTACTCTTCAGCATCACTGTGAGGGAAAGAGGCCATCCCAGCAGCCACTACTCCTCCTCATCCATGTACCTCCTTCTTACTCCTTATGCCCTGATCTTAGCCATTCTTGGAGGGAAGAAGACACACCTCATCCTGGGGTGCATCAAGCACAGCATCACCATGCTGTGAGGTGATTATTATGCTGTATTCAGCATTGTTGTGGCCTCACCTAGAGTGTTGTGTGCAGTTCTGGGCTCCACAATTCAAGAAAAATGTGAAGGTACTCAAATGTGTCCAAAGGAGAGCAACAAAGCTGATGAGAGGGCTGGAAGGAATGTGCAATTACACACCCACCCCACCCCACCCCAAACACACACACCTGCGTGTTCACACACACACACACACACAGAGCTCTTCAGGAAAGGAAATCCAGCCCTTTTGTTAATTTCCAGTTCTTTCTTTCATAATGTTTTCTGAAATGTCTCAAGAGGAGATGACAGGCTCTTACCAGATAATTTGGTAATGAGGTCTACAAGACACTTTTGACTTATTATTTAGAGCATTTAGATATCAGTGGAGGAGCATTAAATTTCAAAAATAATTTGAGCTTTTCTGATCACTTTTATACTGCTAATCCTTAGAGTTCTTCCAAGATATGAAGAAAACAACAGAACTTTCAAATGAACTGTATATTCAAAATAGGTTTTTCAGTTTTAAATGACAAATGCAGGAAACTCCTCACTGAATTCACAGATTGTCCTTGGACAAGATTTACAACAACTCAGGGCCTCACAAGCTTTGGTGGTTTTTTTTCCATAAACCTCCCACTAGTCAAGCAGCAGCATCCTCTCTCAAGGAAGCAGAACTGGAACTCATTGAGATTAACCATGATAAATCCATATCTTATAGTGGATCAAGGCTTCCAGAGGAGCTGGGGAGTGAAACAGCCACATGGTCTAAGTGCCTTACTGAGGCTTCCAGGATGTAGTGAGTCTTCTTTCCTTCTAAAAACATTCAAGTAAGTAAATGTCAGTATACTCTTTCTGCAAAAGCATCTTACAGACCTGTCCCTTTGCTTGATGATGGCTGCAGTGTTTGCCTGTGTAGACTCAGCCTTTCGGCTGAGCTGTCACTCTCCATCATCCAGCTAACACAGTTATTTCTGTATTATAGACCCATTATTTGACACTGAAGATATCTGGTTAATATATTAGCCAAAGGGATACTGAGAATAATATGCCACCTTTAGCAGGGAATATTGGATGCTTTTGTCTTTGAAAAGTCCCACTGGTCTGTCCTTTGTGAATAGCTGTAAATTGGTTACTGGAACTAAAATGCCACTTTTTGTCCAATTCTTTCTTGATTTTACCCAGGAGGTACATAGCAACACTTGATTAAATTGCTTGGTGCTGCTCTCTGTCTAAAAAAAGACACACGAGATCAGCACATGCATTTATGACATGTTAAAAACAGGTGGAAAAAGAGCTTTTCATACACAGTTACCTCGTCTATCCTTTTTCTGAAAGGCATTAACATACTTTAAGTCAGAGTTTTTTTACTCTGCTAAAGCTATGTAAAAGTTAGAGGTCCAGCCTAAATTAGCTGGACAAATGTCCTCCACAGGACATCTTCCCTAAAGAGGGAAATTCACTGTCTTTTGGAGGTTTCTCCTCTCCATTCCTGGAGCTAACTTAAACTCTTAACATAGATGGCTAATTTAACTACTATCCCAACTTTGAGGTCATTACAGTTAGATGAGGTGATGCCCACCAAAGCCTGCAAAAGCTTTCAATAATTTTCTCCCTTTAGGAAAAGCCTTTTAATTTTGCAGGCCAGGCAAATTCTTAGGAGCGTCTTGGCTTTAGAGAATTCAAAGGTGATGATAGTGCAAAAGTAAGAAAAAAGAAAAGAGTAACTCTGATTTCTTTTAGAAATTTTATCTCATTCCAAAACCTCCCAGTAAGCACACCCTTGTTTGGGAGAGGAAGCCACTTTGGATTCACTTCCATTCCTCAGATAATGAGAGTGCAAAAACTGCAGTGGACATTATTTCTTTTCACACCAGCAAAAAGGGTGAGGCATTCAAATTTGCACTGAAAATTGAGATGAGGTAAAAGATTAGACATTCTGTAAATATAAACCCTTTAAAATAAAACTATAAAATTATACAGATGACATAGAAGTATAAAAATTGTTACTGACATGAATAATTCACTAACTATTGAATGGTATAAGTCACTAACTAATGTGTATTACGTGCCATTTAATAGTGGATGTATCTGAAGAAATATGGAAATTGGAATACTTTAATAACTTTCTATATGAAAGATGATGAGACTGCCTAAATGATTAAGAGGAAGATATGTTATAATGAACTAAAGCCACTCGAGTGTAAGGTAATTTTAATTCAAATCTCCATCTGCTTATGTATAATTAAGACTCATTTAACAAGTTAATGCCTAACAGTGAGAACTGATAAGTTTGGTATTAAAGAGCTCAAGAGAAGTAAATTAAACTGTCGAGTTTGAGAAGCTTTCATTTGAATTCCCTGTACCTAACCAAAACACAATCTTTCAGGTGCATTTCTTTACCCTGTCTATGCAGCTAGGTCCCAGATTTGGGGAGAAAAAGGAGGTGAAAAAACAGAATATCTTTGTTATATTTTTGTTTTAGATATTATGTCAAGTCAGGAGTTTGACAGCATCTTTGCTGACATGAATATTTATACTGTTCAACCTGCTCTCTATATAGTGTCTATACACCATTAAGAAGACACTTTGCATTCCATCAAAAATATTTATACATTGCAGAGATTGCAAGTGGGGTGAAATAACCTATGAAAATAAGAGGATTGCCTTTGATGTGCAAAGGAAGTAATATTTTCTTCAGTAGAAAATTTTATGTGTTATTCACCTGCTTAACTTTCTATTTCAGTCATTCTCCAAATATCTTTCCTGCAAGGTCCAGTAGTCAAAACACTGGCTTCAACCTTTTCATCTTTCATCATGCAATTTTAATTTTCTTCTTTTGGCTTCTTATCCACTGTCAAGATGAGAGTCTCCTGTATTCACTTCATACTTCAAATTCTCTGTGCTCTCAGTTTTTTGTCTCTGGAGTCAGACATCAGCTTTGATTTGCTCCTAGTGCTCAGGAATAAGTTAAACACTTACTTATTGAAATGTATTGGAAGAACAAATACCACATGTATCCAATGCCTATTGCAGTGCACATGTTTCAAAGTGAAGTAAGACAGACAAACAAAGCTATGAGGTTTTATGACCAAGACCCGATCTCAATAAATGACCAACACAGACATTACACTAATTGAAGCTTACTGTTTTGTTCCTAGGCCAAAACAGACTTTCTTAATCTGCTCTAGCATCAGTCTAAGAGCAGAAAAATAAAAGACTGAAGCTTTTAAAATGCACAAAAAGAGTAGAACCCATGCCTTACTTCTCAAATTGAGTTTTGGACAATGGAGGTCCTTAAAATTCAATTTGTGTATACATACGCAGATTAACACAATTTACTGCTTGTAGAAAGTCTCTTCATTATAAAAGCATTTGGGTTAATATGCATTTTGCCTGTTATTGTGGGTCTCATAAACAAGGGAACACATGTTTTAAAAAGCCTTCCTCCAAGGTTTAAAAATGCCCTCTGTGCAGAGGGCATTTGAAGCACTTCTGCAGAATGAGCTTCAAGTGGCATAGGAAATGTGCCAAATGAACCAAATCACCTAAAACTGAGACAAAAACTTACAGTCATACAAACCTTTCCATTTGTCTTGATAAGCTGATCTCTGAGAAAAAAAAATCTGTCTTTTTTAGTTTAAAGCCCCCTTCAATATTTATTACCTTTCAAGTTCAGAAAAGTCTTGCTTCTAAAAGAAAGAAGGAAGGAAGGAAGGAAGGAAGGAAGGAAGGAAGGAAGGAGACTTAAATTGCAATGGAAGCTGAACTAGTCTGGAGGGGGAGGAGGCCTGCATATTTTCTGTGAAACATTGCTGATGGCCTTTCCCTGGTACCTGAGTGTATCCCGGAATGCATCCTAACCTCCTAGATGACACTGTCACTTCTGGATTTTTGTATGTCAGGACATCTTTGTTTTGGGACATATTTGTATATTTACTGAAGAAAGAAGCTTTCAGCAGGGAATATCGGCATGAGATGGACTAATTAGTAAGGATTCTGTCACTCCCCATGGTCTAGTGACTGTGGAAAACAGCACATATGTCTGGATGTAACTCAACTCTCAGTTTTACTTAGCAGTTCATATCAGTTGTCAACAGTTGAGCCTGTAGCTCAGCCCCACTACCCACAGCTGTCACAACCAGGATGGTATATGAGGCAATACCTTCTTCCTTTGAAGAAGGATTTGAGCTACTTCATTTGTTAAAAAAAAAAAAAAAAGAAAAAAGGGTATTTCTAAATATCTGTCTAACATGGCTCACTGGACAAACACTTTTTGTTTGTCAAGTAGTCTTCTCCATCCAAGCAATCTTTACAACAGAAGTATTGCACTTCTTAACCTCACAGGTATCAAGGTTTTGAATGGCTACACAGATGAAATTTTTCCCTGCCTCAGAACTAGACAAGTTGGGCAACAGAAGTCAAGATCCTTAATTGCCAGGAGCAGAAAAAGCTGCATATAGCTGAAGGTTCTCACAGTGAGAGGTGAACTCTTCACAGAAGGACAGAAACCTACTTGCTCCCAAGAAGGGTTCAGGGATTATATTTGAGCTGGCTGCCTTGCCAGGTGCATCCCAAATCCCAGGTTGCACCTCAGAGGCGTCATCCAAAGCCAGTTGTTCATGTAGTAGCTGACATTAGGACAAGATTTATGACATCTGAAAACCTGGGCAAAATCTATACATAATGCAGCTATTGGCAACTAAAAATTGTAGCAAAGTGCTTAGCCTTACAAATGCAGCAACTGCCATACAAGCAAGCAGAATGTTCTTTAAAGAAACACACTTCAGAGTAAAGGCATTTAAAGAAAAAAACTTGCCTATGATCCCTCTGCAACATCCTTTCTTCTCCTCTAGGCAGTAGCCAACACACCTCTCTGAGAGTAACACCACCAGCTTTCTGACAGCTGCTCTGTTTTGCTGTAGCCAAATGACAGTCCCCATCACATTCATTTTAACTACATTCCTGAAGAGTATATAATACTTTGAAAAAGCAGTGGGTCCATAAAATGGATATTAAGAGAACACTTAGCCCATACATCTTTGTGATTAGCAGCTTAAAGGTTAAAAACCCAAATAAAACAAAACCTGGAGCAATTCCAGCCTTGAGTCAGGTAGTATTTTATCACAAAAGCCATGTCATACACCAAAGATCCTGTTCTGTAATTTGTACCAAGAAATGTGGGTTAGAAATGAACATTAGTTAAACAAAAACAAAAAAAAAAGTTAAACATCATTATATTAATAAATAATCAAATCCCCATGAGTTCAGAAAGTGTAGTGTAAAGTTGCTGTATCATCGCTTCTGAGGTCCTTCTGCCCTCTCAAAAGGCAATGTATCAAGCACAAACTAGATTTTACCTCTGGTTGCTCTTGTTCAGTTCAGATTGTGTTACCAGTTTCTTTTGAAAAAAACAATCTGATGCAGTAGGTTTAGTTTGTTGCCATGATCATACAAAAAATACCATTTTCCCTTTAAGGATACTTATATTGGACAGGAAGATTCAGGGATCCCACTGATTTTAACCTTATTTGTGGTGAGCAATGCTCCTCAATCAGCTGGCAATACAGTTGTCAAGTACACAAGCCTTTTTACAAGGCTATTTTGTTGGCTTCACAGGAAAAATTACCTCCCACTGGTCTCAGCTGGGTACCAGTGTTGGGGGAAGGATGAGCGGAACATTAACACCTTTCCCAGCAATGATGTGGCCATGGTAACAAACCTATGCAGCTCCTCTTCCGGACTTTTGCTCTTTATCCCTGCTAAGCAAGATCTGGTCTTGTTCCAGTTGGAAAGAATTTTTATTTTTATATTCATGTTACTTCATATGGGAAAAAAATTGTTCTCACAACAAACGAGTCTTTAAAGGTTTATCACAACATGAAATGTATTTTGTTCCTTCTCTTTTAATTTGCTTTGGTGCTAAAATGTTATGTTCCTCAGTAAAAATGATGACATTTGGAAAAAAAGTATATGCAAGAATAAACTACATGTGGGATGTCAGCATTGTATTTCACTGATAAAGAACCGCTGGGATGAGAAAGCACAATGCTGAGTCCTGCCCGGCATAGAAACTAGCTGAGAGCAGCAAGCAGTAAAACACTCACCTGCCATTCAGCCCTACTGCATCACCATCCTGGGAGGCCTTGCAGCCCCAGTATGGGGTTAAATGTTTATTTTCCTGCTAGCGGGAATGATTGAGACATTTCACCAGGGAAAAACCCAACACTTCTTGTCCCAAAAACTGCTCAGGAAAAAAAGGAAAATGACACTAAGTAAGTGTAGTTAAGAAAACAGGAGAGAAAACCACGGACTGCTGGAAACCCCCCAGACTAAGGATTAGGCAGGGGTGTGCCTACTTCATCAGGTGAAGGAAGGTGGCTGGGCTCTGGCAGGCGTGTGCTGAGCTAGAAACCATGTCATGTGTGCCACCAACAGTATTACTGTATCGCCTCTTGGTTTTGTCTTTGTGTCTCACTAGATTTTGACATATCTCCTCAGATTTGGACACATTTCAATTTACATTCTATTAATATACTATAAATAATGTTTATTTGTTTCTCTAATTATTATCTATTACTTGCCTCTCCTTCTCCCCTCCAGTTAGAGTCCCTACCACCACCCTCCAGTTAGGACTTTTCTCTAGTTAGACATGGATTTTCCTGTTTTTATTTCTCAGTGATGAAATCATGATATCACATTTTCTGAAGATTCATGTTGTTCTCTGAATTTGGGTGTCACATTAGTTTGAAAGGAGCTCTGCGCCATGATTTAATAATGGGAAGAAAAATAGTAAGTACTGTGTCTAAGGGAAAGGCATAACAGTAGCCATTGTCTGGAGTTGATAGCAGCTGAACTGATTAGGAATGAGACCTGGTTTTGAGTGTGATCATTGGAATGCAAGGAGTGAAATGGCCAAACCTCTGTGCTTTGATGTTTCCAGAAAATGAACGTGTACCTTTCTAGATGACTTAGGTTGGGCAAAGACAATTCCTTGGCTCAGCTGGAGAGGTGGTCTGGTAAGAGTCCCTTGGAGCAATACTGCATCACCCTGTGATCCTTTCTGTCTTGGATTCCACACTTTTTCTAATTTAACAGGAAATAGATTAAGTATTCTTCATTGTGATCTGAACAGCTGTATGCTTAGTTAGGATTTAGCATGATGCTTCCCTAAGTCTAGTGGGGAGAATTTTCTGATTATCACACTGTGAACTGTCAGTGGCATAATCTTTTTAAGCACTAGGAAAGCAGTGTTCTTATGGTATTTTCATGCCTGGAGAGGGAAAGACCACTGCCAATGCCAACTGGTGCCAAAAATGGTAAGAAAACAAAAGAGTGATTTCCAGAATTATATTTTGGAAATACCATAATGAGCCTTTCTGCATCTTTAAGCATATATTTTAAAGCCTGATGCCAAGTGACTTCTGCACCTAATCCCGCTATAGAAAGTGCCATCATCAGGAGCTGCTGTTGGTCAAGCACAGGGACAATAAAAATAGGGCTATTAGGCAAGGTCTTTGACCCCGCTGACTACCCAAGACTAGTCATTTCAACTTGCTGTAACTCACTGGGTTGCCAGCAGCAGCAGCTCACAAGATGTCCCAGTGGCAGCTGAAGTACCTCTGCTACATGGAGAGACAGGGACATCAAGCACCAAGACAACAAGTTGTTGTTGCTCCTGAGCCCCAGCCAGCTCCCACTGGGACTCTTCTAAAAGACAACAATAAAGTTATACTCTCAACTCATTTAGTTGCTTTTCATTCTTAACTTTTCTTAACTCATCTTCTATGAAAATGTCACTCCTAGTTTTTCTTGCACAAGATTTGGCTCAAAGTTAGGCATATGATGTGTTTATGTTTTGTATGTGTAGAACAAATAGCAAGCTCAGCCAGGGAAAGGACTCATGGTAGTTACGTGACATCTTACAACACGGTAATATATCAAGGAATCATTCAATCAACTAATAATAGCAGGTAAGGAAAAACCAGAAAGACTTGCTCAGTCCCTATGGGTTCTGCAAAATGAAAAGCTAATTCATAAGAAATAGCCTATGGAATTGTGTCCTGTGTTCTTGAAATCTCTATATGCTGTAAATACCATGCACAGTGAGATGACTCATACTTTAAAGGCAAATACTCAATTTAAATCAAAGAACTCCTGACTTTTTTTTCCTTAAAGATAAGCAATAATTTATTTCTCTTTCATCTTCACAATTATCACAAACCGTCCAGATACATGACCAATGCCACTACATAACACAGGAGAATTGCCCACTTACACTTTACTTGGACAGATACAATTGCAATTTACAGATTAAATGTACTGTACAATGTGTAGTTGGAAAAATGTCAGTTTTATCTATATGATGGGATGTGGTATATGATTTATAAACAGATTCAATCTAAGATGTAAAACTTTAAAACTTGTTAAGCCAAGGATACAGTATAAAGCATTTTGTTTTGGTATTTTATTGTTACTAAAGTAGAAAAAGCAAAATTAGAGAAATAAATCCACATCTTAAGTTACAGGATACGTATTAGGTTAAGAAATTAATTGGCTTCTCCAGTTTTTTTTTTGCTTTGCTTTTTTTCCTCTTTTTTTTTTTTTCCTACAAATGAATATATGAATATATTGCAGGATAAAGAAAGACTGCCAGATAAAGAAGGTACCATTATATGAAAAACAAATGAAAAATTACCAGGTAATTTTGCTTACAAAAAGATCAAACTATAAACAGTCACAAAATATATAAAAATGCCACATTGAACGAGGCAATCGTAGTCTACCTAAACTGGTAGTATACTCTCTGAAAGAAGTTGCGTTCATACAGTAGTAACTGATAAAAAGGCATTGTGCACTCTTGTGCCATCTGGGGATTTAGCACCGTGTGTCATCAGTTCTTGGATTGTCATCCAGTTGTCCAAGATTTTCTTGTTTCTCTTTTTCATCATCTTTTTGTGACTCAGTTCAATAATGTTGATTTCCTTTTTGCCCTCACTGCCACTCTGTGGACTTTCCTTAAGACACTCCAGCCTGCTCCTCATCATGAACTCCCGCCGCCTCCTCTGCTCCTTAGCTCGCACCAAGTGTTGCTTCCGCTCTTCTTTGCTCCAGTAGCGACCCATCTTCATCTCACTCATCGTATCATCATCTGTTGTCATCCCACTGCGCTCCTCTTTAATTTTTAAGGCACGTTCCTTCAGGATTCTGTCTCGAACTGGTCTCTTTGTGATGTACCTTGTCCCATCACTCCTTATTTTCACTTTCCATTCCATCTTGGGCTCTGCACACTTCTGTGAGTCTTTGCACATGCTCACCAGGCTGAGCTGGCTTTGGGCATACTCCACAGCAGACTTCTGCTGGATCAGTTGCATATAGCTTTGATAATGCTTTGCATGAGCAGGTATATTCCCGTACCTGTAAGATGAACTATGATATGGAGACAAATAGGGAATGTGCTCGTTGCCCTGCCTTTCCTGGTCTGTGAATTTGCTGCTTTCTGATGCCAGCACTGCATTCTCGACAGCACTGTTTTGCTCTGTAGGTTTGGTTTTGGCTGAGGCTGTCTCCCGGTTGCTTTGTCCTGAGGATGACTGATTAGCCACTATTGTGCTCCTCAGGTTTTTCCTATTGGTTATGCTAATCATCCTCTGGAGAGAGTTATCAGGGGATCGCTCCACTGTCAGCGGAGTGCTCCTGCAACTTTCAGCTGTGTTGTAGGCACTGGAGCTGTCCTTGTCAGACTTCTCAGGGTGCTCCATGATGTCATCCAGTTTGCCTCTTTGTACATCTATGCTGGTGTTATAATTCCTGAAACTTTCATCGTGTAAAGCCCAAATGTCTCCGTACTGATCTCTCACCTTTTGGAGCTGGTGAGCTTGCATAATATTCTGGCATTCAAGTTCAATGTTCCTCAGTTCCTCGTTGAGTAGCTGTAGCTCATGCTCCACTCCATCTTGCTCTCTTCTGTTGCATTCTATCATGCTGCTTGAGTAATACAGATCATACTCTCCATGGTTTCGAATCTTGCACTTCAGTTCCAACAGCTGCCGAAACCTTTCACATTCCTCCTCTGGGTTTCCTATGAAATCAGATTCAATGTATTCCCCAGACACAAAGCTTTTATTGCACTGGAGCTCAACACTGCCTAACATATCCTGGCTGTGGCCCAGATCCCGTTTGCTCTGCAGGATAGTGGTGTTCTGCTCCTCAGGTGCATTTTCTTGCTCCGAGCTCTCATCATTACGGAGACTTTCATCTGTAGGTCCCACTCCGCTGTCCTTCTCGTGATTGTTGGATGATGAGGTTGCAGTGTCTGTAGTGCCATCTTCCTCTTCATGTTTCTTTGGCTAAAAAAATGAGCAAACCAAAATGATTATCAACTGCAGACCATATTACAGGAGGATATTTTCCAGATCTGTTTTGCCTAAACAGCTGGGCTCTGATTTAAGCTGAGTTAAAATAGACCACTAAGCAGCAGTCCTACTGCTCATAGCCTTTAAACGTTTCTGAGAGTCATGCTGTGGTGTCCACACCAAGAAAAGTAGGTGAATTACAGTACTAGTGACATAGTTTTTGAAGTCCGGAAAGAAATATTTCCCTCTCTATCTAAGCCATTTCTTTGCAGTGCTTAAAGATAATAATCACTAGATGGTGTGCTGTTTTTGATTCTGGATTATGGCCAGAGGCTGGTGGAGCTGAAATCTTCTCAAACTTGGGAAAAAGCTTCAGTATTGGTATCAATTCAAACAAATAGAGCAAGCAGCCAATCAAACTTACGGTACTAGTACAACCTAAGAGGGTGCAAGAAGACTACTGTTTCTTTTTTTAATCAGTGAACTTCTTTTTAGCTCCATGGAGATGGGCAAGGTTGACCTTGCAAAGAGCTAGCTGCACCCTCCATGGCCCTCTCTCACACTTCTTGTATTCAGTAGCCTTTTCCTGAAAGAGTGTTGATTTTGAATTCTAGGATTTTGCTCAAATAAACCTCATTCCATTGCATCCCTGGAGACTACTTTTGTTCCATCTTTAGAGTTTATGTTGCTCAGAAATAAAACCAGTCTTTCACCATTAAGTATAGAACAACACTGAATGCTTTGCCATGGGCATAATGTCAAGCTCTTTGGCTTTTGATTCACACTCCACTCACTGTACCTCACCTGTTTATATTCTCAACCTATTTATATTCTCATAGAAAGTGAGATAATACCTCTCTGAAGAGACAGACACTTTATTTTTCAAACTAGATTAGCAAATAATCATGCACAGTGCAATTTATATGACCAAGTACCTTATTGTACACAGTACCACCCAAACGCCATGTCTCTTTTAGAAGGTATAATTGCATAATTACGCATAATGATGGTAAGAATTGAGGGAGAAAAAGGGTACAGTGCACCAAGTGAAAGGAAACAAACTCGAAGAGGCTACTGTCATAATTCCCTTTTTATCTACTTTGACAGACAGTAAAACAGGATGAAAATGTCTCTCCTATCTCATCCTTTCTCCTCTCTTCATGTGCACCTCGTGATCACCCACCCTTCATCTGGTTTTGCTTCTTCAACAGCTAGGAAAAAATAATATCCTAGTGTCAGAAAACCAAAAACAGTCTCCACCCCCAATTCAATGTAAGAGTGGAATAAAACAAATATTGAAAGAAACACACCACCAGAAGAATTCAGTGTCTGTGAGAAACCAGTTAAAAATTTCTGAAAAGATGCTTTAGGACATCTAGGTTTAATTTCATATTTTTCTAGTTTACCTCCTCCAGGTGAGTGGTGCTACATATGCTATTCTGGTTCCTTCTCTCACCTGCTTTGGAGCTGCTGCAGCTTAGATTGACCTCTCCTGCCTCCAGACCTCTCAGCAGAGAAGCAACTCCAGTCTGGGTCACCTACACTGCACCCCAGCCACTGCACTGTGCAATCCACGTTTCTCACTGCTCTGGAAAATATTTAACTCCTGACAGGAAGGAGAACAGCTCCACCAGCCAATGGGACGGCAGTGCTGCAGAACAGTCAGGAATTTGGGCGCCTGTCCCAAACGCAGGGATTCACACTATCAAATGAGGATGGCGAGGATCTGCTCTCTGACCCTGAGGGTGAGTGACATAGCGCAATTTGCATCTATATGATTAAAACTCCAAAGACAGCGGCTTATCCATAATGTGAATGTGTTAGCACAGTTACACAGCTTGCAGGAGCTGAGCTCCGTGATGTTTCCTCTAATGTTTCCAGAACGGTGCTACACCACCAAAGCATATATTTGAGCACTTCCGAAAAAAACACTTAATGAGGCTATTTGTATAGATGTTGGAAACACAGTTTACAGTTCGGGCCCCTGCAATCAACACTTTCAGAATTAGTGGCTCTTGTTTTCCATACCAATTTTGTCAATAACTTAAACTTTGCTCCTTCAACTTCCACTTGATTTAGACTGATTGAAAGTATACACTGCCATCTAGTCAAGTTACCCTATCCAGAATTAATACACACACAGAAAAGATGTAAACAAAGCAAAGCCATTTTTTCAGTCTAACAGAAACCAGATGGGTGGAATTGATCTGATGAAATATAAGTAACTATAGTACAGGCATCTGAATGTCAGGTAGTCACTTTGGGTTCTCCTCCCAGAGGGCAAGAAACAAGTCCCTATACAATCAGATTCTTCTCAAACTTTAGCAGACATCCATATAAAATTAAATCTTTCCTTAGTATGTGGATACTTGCAGATAGTTCCATTAAGAAAACGGAAAGTAATACGGATATTTATTGTATTGCATGTTTGTGAGATACATTTTATTAAAAAATCCACTTTGACTCAAGTAAGGTAGTCTCAGGAATTTCTGTCCTGGACTTTTAATGCTTTCCTGAGTTCCTAAATATGTGTAGATTGAGCAGTCTTTTACAACATGGGATTACTTTAATTTTATTTTGAAAGTTAGCAAGCCTAATTCCAGGTTAGAAAACAAGAAAAAGTCCACAATTGTCAGTATGTTGCTTTTTCTGGTGTTATCTATTATCTATTCCACACAAAGTGTTTGTTTTCAAACATATATTGTCCACCTCTTCTACAATTACTTCTACTTTGAAATACCAAAAGGCTCCTTAGGCCTCATCTTTGCAGTGAGAACTCAGATAATGAGAAGGGAAACCCAGTGGTGCGTACAATCAAGCAATAAATGAACCTCAAAAGATTCTGCATTTCAGCTTCAGCAAGCATTCATGCCTATAAAATGGCTAATCTTACAGGCATTCAGGCACTGTTCTATTCTCATTTTACAACTTATGATGTATATTGGGACTCAAAACCCAGATTGCTACTAAACTCTGAAGGCAGTAAGATTCAGTTGAAGGGTCTAACAAACACAGCTGCTAGTGCAATCTCTGCTCAGTCTCTGACAGCAAGAGGGAGACTGGCCATGGGGAGAGGAATCTCCAGTGTCAGGCTAACCACTCCAGCCACGAGGGAAGTTTGGAATTGATTTCACTGGTGCACTAAAAGGCCTCTCTAACAAAAAAAATTATTTTCCCCCAGATATTTTCACTTCATTTCAGCTTCGAATGAACTAGAATGATTTTTTTTTAAATCCAATTCTTTCTCTTCTTAATAGGTTTTGATATATTCCATGATACCAATAAGAATTTCTGCATGGCAAATGTATGGTATTCTTCTGAAAATTATCTCTGCTGCACAATGAACCATGCTGTTGTAAAGGGGAAGGAACACAATGAGTTATAAAAAATGGAGAATTACATCTTTCCGCAAGGTTTATTGAACTATTCCATACAGAGAAGATACAATTCTTGACTGAATTCTATAGAGTGGGTCAAAGACATGACTATATACTTGATTCTTCTATTACAAACTGTACCAGACTTTTCTGTGAAAGCTCACATTAAATATTAAAATGGCATTCTGTAAAACAGACTCATATTTGGAATAATATTCTGATATAGAGTGTATTCATTCCTTTAGCTCTAAGATTCATGATGACAGATGATTATGACACCAGAGGACTAAGTTTTTCTTCACGAAAAACAAAGGTGGTCTTCATGGCCATCTGGGGAGCTTGAAGATAGTCAGATTGGCCACTGGCAGCTGCAATAAGAGCAGTTTCATAGCTCCAATGGATTGTGTGATTCCCCTCAGGAAACTGCTAGATTTCCCAGCCCAACATGAAGTAAAGAACCAGTTTTCTGTCAAGTCACTACGTAGAGTCTAGAAAGGCAGCAGCTGTCACAAATTACTGACGCCCCATTACACACCAAGCTGCATTTGGTTGACTCAATTACTCATCAGAAGGGCAAAGCAACGTCTAGCTGTCCTAGAATTACTTCAAGCAACCCAATGTCAGACACTGGCAAGCACAAGTGACCATGTTTTTCAAGTGTAACACTCTTCTACAGTAATATAAAATCTCAAAAGGGGAAAAAAATATCCTTGGTAAAAGACCAAAATGGGAAATAAACAATATCAATAGGTTCTGTGAAACCACTTCACAGAACACCACTGTTTAATAGTTAACACTATCCAAAACCCAAATTCAGTGAAAAAGCCAAAACTTGACAAGAACTTTGGAGTGGAACATCACAACTGTGAAGTGATTTCAGGGGTCCCAACATGTCACGTGAGGGCCTAGTAGAAGTCTGTAGATAGACCTGTTCAGGAATTTCTATCAGAAATGGGGGTTTTGTGAAAATGTCACCATGTAAACGAATTTTCTTTGCAAAGAACAAGTATTCTTTCTGACAGGAAATCTTTTGCTATCCAAGATAAAATTTTGGTTAAAACAATAAAGAAGATGCCAAATATCAAAGTAGGTATCAGTGCAGCAGATTTGACCTGGGAAACCGAGGCTTGCATCACTGCCTGGAAAAGAGAGTCACAACTAAAAGGCTCCTATAAAACCTGTTGCAAGGCTCGCTTCACCTCTGAGCAATTAAATGCTTAGAAGATCAAAGATTTGTAATCTGATCTATCATATTCCATGTAATTGACTTATTATTCTGTCACTGTCTCTGTCCCAATGAATATTTAATTTATGTACAATGAATAGCTTTAATAGGAGCTATCATGTACTCATTAGCCCAGCGCCAAGGCCGGAGAGGAGTTCAGGAGGAAACTGAAGAGATGCACATTCAGGCCCCCAGCGTGGACCAGGTACTGAGGTATCTGAAGCCAAATAAGCTCCCTGGTTTCCAGAAGAACTCATGCAGCCTCACCTTGAATATTGTGTGCAGTCTTGGTCACCACAATATAAGAAAGATACTAAGCTGTTAGAGTGTCCAAAGTAGGGCAATGAAGATGGTGAAGAGCCTTGAGGGAAAGCCATATGAGGAGCAGCTGAGGGCACTTGGTCTGTTCATCCTGCAGAAGAGGAGACTGAGGGGAGACCTCATTGCAGTCTACAACTTCCTCGTGAGGAGAAGAAGAGGGGGCAGGCACTGATCTGTTCTCTGTGGTGACCAGTGACAGCACTTGAGGGAATGGCCTGAAGTTGTGTGGTGCAATAAGAAGTGTCAGGGGAGGTTTAAGTTAGACATTAAAAAAAGGTTCTTCACCCAGAGGGTGGTTGGGTGCTGCAACAGGCTCCACAGAGAAGTGGTCACAGTACCAAGCCTGATGGAATTCAAGAAGCATTTGGACAAGACTCCTGTGCACGTAGTGTGACTCTTGGCTATGGTCCTGCTTTGCAAATCCATTGCCACAGTCCTGTAAACGGCCAGGAGTTAGACTCGATGATCCTTGTGGGTCCCTTCCAACTCGGCATATTCGGTGATTTTGTTATTTTGTGAAGAGAGAAGGCTCTCACAGTCTTTCTCTCTCTCTTCACTCCAATGAAAAATGCCTCAAGTTGTTTGTGAGCGATTCAGAATGGGGAAAAAAATTGTAAGTCAAAAGTTCTGTCGGTGGAAAACCAGTTTCTCCCCAGCGGCAGAATCCAGAAGCCAGGAAATGAAGTTGGATTTTATGTCTTTGGCTCCACACAGGTGTGCATGCTGACAGATCATCTGATCCAGGAGTGGACACTTACACTTTCCACAACAAAGTACAAGTGAGAAGACCCCTTGATGAAACAAAGATGTATGGCATCTTTGCCACAGTCACACTGCCTACATAACATCTGGCCAGGTAAAAGTCAGGACAGCAGCAAGCTGAGCCTATGCTAACAATATGCTTATTTGTCTCCATTAACGAAACAAATGCCGAGCTGTGCACTGTTGGTGTAAGAAAAATACACTTTCATTACAATAACACCTGTTGTTTATTTTAAATACCTTTTCCATCTTGTTTTGCAAGCTCTCTGATGCAAGGCTGTCTCGTACCTTGCATGCATACAACAAGAGGAGCACCTATTTCAGCTCAGAGCTCTAGGTGCTACACTGATAAAATTAATTAAAAACAATTGAAACAAAGTATAACATCATAAATTCTGAACAGTTCAGAATTAAAGCAAGAAAGCAATATTATTCTGCGTGTTCAGAGAAAATGAGAAACCTGCACTTATCACACAGTATTAAATTGTTTGCTAACTTGCCATACTGGGCCTAAGCATCTACTGTTCTTTTCCTTACGTACAGCATGCCAGAGTTCACAGCATTTTAGAGACAGAAATCTATCAAAGCCTTTGACTCCATTTTACAGCATATGTCTCTATTAATAAAAAAGTATACCTAGCAAAATTTCAAATGATATGTTTAGTAGCGGTCCTACCTGCTCCACCTTGTTCGCTGTGTACTGCATTGCTTCATTATGCTGCTCTTCCAACATTTCCAAGTTTAACTCCTCTAAGAATTCATTCCTTTCATCATCCAGCCACCCTTCCTCCAGCTGCAAAGAATACATTAGTATATTATTTTATGTTAGCAAGGACACACGCTAAATAGAGTAAACCCAAATGGCAATGCTCGACTAGTTCTTTTTATCCTAATGATTCTCTTCAGAAAGCCAGGCGGAAGGAGTTCACGTCTCAAAAAAAGGAGAAAAAGAAGGATAAAAAAATTGGACTCTTATGCCTTTTATCCTTTCGTAAAACAGTATGACTGATTTTCTCTCATAATGAAGGAAACTGCACAGCACAGACATTATTTCCTTTCAAAAGGTATGAAAGGCACAGCACATAATCCTGAAGCTGTCATGTTCATTACCACAGAGAGCCCCCACACTGAAAGAGTGGCAATGTTACTAATAGGGCCAGGAGGCAACCGGTCTCTTTTCTCTAACAACCTCCATCCCAGTGCTGTGCCCTGCTGTTGCCACCTCAATAGAAACCTTATGCTGTATTTCTGTCACTATTTTCCCATTGATCTTCTAGGTAAACAAATAAAGAGAGCAGGGTCACAGAAAAATGTGGTGACTTGAAGGGAGGCAATTTTTGGTGTCCCAGTGTGTCTGGAAGCAAGGCTTATCTATTTGTTTGGGTTTTTTTCCCTGAGTATAAAACAATACTTTGACATTTGGTGAAGACAGTGTTGTAAAAGGACAGGAGGGAATGCTATGTTTTCGTTCAAGTGCGTATATCCTCTTCCTGCACCCATTTTATGCCCTTCACATCTTTCTAAACTGATAAAACAGGCACCCTGCCCTAAAACGTTACTCTTCCCATTTTGTTCATTATGCGCATGTGTGAATATGGCACACATCCATTTGTATCTGCAATTCCTTGCCAGATGGCACGCTGCATCAAAAAGAAACACTGGTCAGTGGCA
The DNA here is from genome assembly GCF_003945595.2 of Pipra filicauda. Classification (NCBI taxonomy): domain Eukaryota; kingdom Metazoa; phylum Chordata; class Aves; order Passeriformes; family Pipridae; genus Pipra; species Pipra filicauda. The sequence continues at coordinate 1,178,972 of NW_024104543.1, forward strand.
CTCCTGGCTGTAATGACAGGACTGTAGCAGAAGGAAACACTCATTGTTTTGTCATTGATGAAGAAACCAGATGATGACGGTGACGAAAACATGCTAAAAGAGAAAATCCTCAGCATTAGACAATTAAAAGACCACCAACTACTCATATCCCAAGACAGAAAGAGCAATGTAGCACAGGCCAACACCTACAGCAGAAGTACCACTGTCTCAAAGCCAGAATAGCTTCGGCCCCAGATGTCAGTCAGAAAAGTTACACCAAGCCAGCAAGTAGTAGTTCCAAGCTACACAAGAAGTGATTGATGCTGTGCAGTACTTCTAACTGAATACAGGCAGGAAACCAGTGTTTCCTTTACAAACTCTGTTGTGGTTTTGCCCATGTCAATGCACTCTTTTCTCTCATAAAGAATATAAGCCTTTCACCATTTCCCTTGGCAAAGCCGGCCTCCTACAGTTTGGGATTAGGAGGAGACTACTTTTCCTAAGGACATACAATTTTTGTTTGTCCTTAATGGGACTTTCAAACCATTCTATGAAACATCTGGTAATGGCTACTGGTTTTCTTTACTTGTCTTGTTTATTTTTTTCCCCAAGGAAAGAATGAACACAGCCGTCCTCAAACGTAAAGGATGCAGTTTAATTTCCCTCATTTGAGGAAATTACAGATCAACAAATCTGGAAGATGAAAGTTGAACCTCATTTGGGCCAATCTGCTTCTTTGTGGCAGGCTCAGTATCTAACTAATAAGAACATTTATGCTATGTTACAGATTTTAGAATAAAACTAATATATGGCTTAGCATACATGTGCACTACATACAGTGCGTACACATACACACATCAGAACGCACACGCATGGGTGTGTGAGTTCCTCTGGTGCTCTGTCTCAAAACCTAATCATTCATCATTATTCACTGCACGAATACATGGTCAGAGAGGTTTTCTTCCCTGTTACCGAAAGAATGTGCTCAGCAGTCACCCTTCAAGACTGCAATTCTGCCATTACCATTTTCTATCTAGAAAAGAAAGCCTGCTTAATCCTGCTGTCTTTTACCAGAGTCAAAGCAACACAACTAGCAGAACTGAGTTGACAGCCTGATCTCTGACATACTCTGGCTTTTCCAAAGCATTTGTATGAGTATGTTCCTAAAACACATTAAACAAAAAAATCCAACACCGAAGTCCCAAACCTAAACCAAACCACATTTTATAATTTGTAGGGAGCATCTATATGGGAAGCTACATTGGTACAGATAAGTAATCCCTTAACTCAGGTAGATGTAATTTTTTCATGTTGACCAGTCTAAACAAATACAGAGAATGAATTTTACCTGAGCATCTATCTTATAAGTGGGTGGGTTTCTGTTCCCTACTAAAAAACAATAAGTTGAAAAAATTCTTTCAAAATTCTGCAATTGAAGGCTACAATTTTGCAATATAAACTGAGGCATGGCTTTTTTTTCCTGTACTTTGTCACCAGTTTTATGGGAATTGTTTAGATTCTTGAAAAACATAAAGGAAATGAATGCTGAAGTTGTGACTCCTTTATAACTACTCTATTCAAGCAGAGATTCCAAGTTGCACTGAATTACACTTACTTAATTTAATTTATACAGAGTATGCAGCTAGCAAGACTGAGTCAGATCAATAGCATGAGAGACAAAGGGCAACATAACCAACTCTGAATTGCTGGCAGATAGAACAGTGAAAATATAATGTCTTTATGCTTTGCAAAGGCCTACAAATGGAATATAAAGAGAAGTACAAACAGTAGTCTTCTACCACTCTACCTCTCCTTTAATCTGATGATGAATCTAACATCTGCTCCCTGCAGCGATATTAAAAATTCTTGGCATGGTAAGATTCTTGACATTGGCATAATCTTATTTTTAAAACCATAAAAATGTTTCTAAAGCTTTTGAAAATGCATCTCCCAGGACGGAAGCACGTTTTTGTGACCAAAGTGCTTTTTTAAAACCAATTGGATTCCTGTTTGCTGAATGGTATTGTAGTGAAAGTCCTATAATTGACACATAAACAAATAATTTACATGCCTGCTTATAAGCATATAGCATAAAAAGACACCTCACCAGTGACAAGCTACAGCTTTGTGTAAGTTCATAGAAATTATAAAGTTCTCATAAAAGATAAAACTGACAAAAGTAAGTATGGGAAATTTATCCCCTGAATAAATCAGAATCATGTAATGAGTAACGTATAGTTTTCAAGTTCTACTTCATATTTTACTAATACCATATTAGTCCTGCCAGCTTTATTTATACACCTGCTTACTCTGCTGGAAAAGAAATTGCTTAGTTTGGGGAAAACAAGCCCTAATAATATCATATTATTTTCTTTGCCAGCTAAACAGGGGAAGCTCCACAATTATCTGTTTGCTCCTTTTGTCAGTAACTCTGGCATTCCTATTTCTTGGCAGTTCATTAGTTACAGTGACAGTGAATGCATGGTATAACCCAGGTTCTGGCTCAGTGCATCTATTTAGTCTAACCTGCATCTCCGGTCTTGCAACCAGCAACACAATTTTCTTGCATTCTTCGCTGGAGAGCAGTGCCACTGCCTCTTCACGATTCTGGACATCTTGGCCATTTATCTAGAAAACAAATGAAAGCAGCACATTAGTTTCTATTTCCACAAAGCAACACACAATAAAGGGCAGATATCAGCTCATTTGTGCTGAATGTATGGACAATGAAAATTGTGCAACGGGCTCATCTTCAGCCCCTCAGTGGTAAGTGCCTTCGCTCAATTATGCGCTTACTGTAAGAGCTGTATTGATCGTTGAAGGATGGTGGACATCAGAGGAAGCAGTTATGTTCATAAATGTCCAACCTGCGCCCTGGTAACATACATCTAGCAACACAATTAACCAGCGCCTGACAGGTGACGTTCATCTTTCTCCGTTCAGAGTAATGGAAGTGTCACTCTGAGATAATAGTGCTGGTGGAAGCAAGACTGGTAATGCTACAGCTGAAATCAGTCACACTGCATTCTGGTAGAGAGCCAATTAGAGAGCTACAGTATTATCTCTCACCAGGCAATACTTACAGGCCACTGCTTATTGCCGCTCCATTTAATCATTTCATATTTCTGTAGACAGCTTAGTAGACAGAACCACACAAAACATATGTATCCCCCTTACAAGGGGATAATCAAAATAAAAGTGGTTCTTCCATGAGACTGTGCTTTTCTTGCTACCTTTCTCCTAATCTGTTAGTCCATTAAAACAACCACATCCACCACTACATGGTAACAAACAAAATTTGCATTGTCCAAAACCCTTTATTGAGGGCATCAAATAAAAATCTTATTTCCCACATACATTTCATTTTGTCCACTTCACAGCACAAGAAGGATTATTCTCACTGTGGCAACAAAACCTCAAAAATTTGATCTATTTGAAAAGGGGTGAAAACAAAATCGGAAGACAGAAGGATCTGAATACTTGAGGGGAAAAAAAATCTAATGGTTCAATTTCAAAGTAGCAGAAACTTCTGGTTGTAAATGAAAGAGAAAGTTAAATTTCTGCATATATGTTTGGCCTGACTCAAAATGCGGCTTAAATTCAGATTAAAGAAAACTCCAGTGTACCCTGATGACCTAATTGGCAACGAGTGAAATGTCTGAGACAGTTCAAAGCTTACATAGCTGTGGTCTCTGGGAGACCAGACAACCCAGGTAACACAGTGCTGCTCTAACCTGAAAAACAGAGATGCAACCACAGAGAGGCTCAGGAGCAGATTTCCATCTTGTGCAAAACATCCCCAGCCATGGTGGCCGCTCCAGTGACTCTTATCAGCTGAGTAACTCCTCCTTGCAGACCCCAGAGAGGGCAGCCAGGTTGTTCCCGTGGAGGTGCCCACCCCGCCTCAGCTGCACCATCATGTGGGATGAACAGGACTTCAGCCTGCCCCACGGCATCTGACCCTGTTGGACACCACTTAGACTGGAGGTTCACAGCTAAAAATAGCAGAAGTTTAGACAAGTGCCACTAAGACTGTCCTTATAAAACGTTTCCCTTGACTTTGCAACATTTCATGTAAAATACTCAGGCAGTTTTCAGTTGCTTAAGGAAACTGTGAAGGTTGGCAATTTCTGAGAAGGAGAAGGGAGCAGTTAACAGCCTCAAAAATGAGAGGAAACCTACTGTAATTTTGTGAGGAATACACAAAAGAGAGAATCTCCCTCAACCAATGCCACCTGTCACCCACAGAAAATGCCCCCATGCTCAGGGATCTGTCTCTCTCCCAGCCTCAGTGTAATCCCCCCATAATGGCACTGTCACCTTCTATTTCTCTGAGTTACCTCATCAATAAGAGTAGATAGAGGTTCAATGTATTTTCAGATATGAAAGTAAACCCCACATAACTCTCTGGGTGTTAACTTTAATGATCAAACTCATAGCTATATATCAGCACTGACATTAAAGTAATGCTCCAGTCCACAAGAGGATGGCAGAATTATCTACGTTTTCTCTCATCCCCAGAGCCTTTACTCAAAATTGAAATGAATTTCATTAGGAACTGGAGAACATTCACCTGACCTGCTGTTGGCTGTCTACCCAGAAACTTTACAAAGCAAGGAAAGTAGCAAAAAATGGAAGTACTCTTAATAGAGTAGTTCCTTATTTTGACAAACATAGAGTCAGAATGAAAGTTGTTTCTACTTGGTTGAATAAAAAAGGGGTGTTTTTCTGATTTTTGAAAGTTAAAAATACCGTTATATCCCGTTTTCTTTCTTCAGTAGGTATTTTACAGAATGACATAGAAGGCAGTGCCCTGACTTTCCTCTCCTAGGTGCACCACCTGGTGTGGTCCCTTCACCCCAAGTCCTGCTGAGGACCTCATTTCCCTCACACTGTGGCATCTGTGTCTTCTGGGGGAGAACATTGTCCTGTGAATATTTTTACAGTCCCAACCACACAGAGAATAAACCAGCAGCCCCTGAGTGAGCCCTGACATTAAAATCTAATTTATTATTTCCTCTCCAGATAATGGGCCACTTTGGCAAGCCAGGTGGTAGACCCTGTTGTGTAGCTACACTCCAAAAGGTGATGTAAGCTGAACTAGGATAAGAGATACAGCTACAAGTTTCAGCAAAGACATTTCCTGCACAAATGAAAAGCCTGGAAGGAAGGAACAGACTGATCTTGTGACAAACTGAAAGCTCATGTGTTAATGAAGGGCAATCATGGACTATGTTACAGAAAAGCAACCTGTGATCATCAGGAGCTGCTTCTGGGGTGTCAGTGAAAAAAGGTCAAAATGCAAGGGTAATCAACTCAGAACCTGAATTAAAATGTTACAATACAGCAAAAAGTTTCCTGTTTAGTGATTTTTGGTAGCTGTTTTGTGATTTTGCACTAGGGCAAAAAATGTACTATCCACTGTCTGTTAAAAAAGGGAAACCCATTGCCATTCTAGCTACTTCCCTCTCTGCACAGGTTCATTTCCCTCCTCCAGAGCCAGGAGCCAGCTACCCTCACCCACAGGAGCTATGCTGTATCACAAAAACCTATCTTCGGGGCAGCTCTTTCAGTGAGCAGATAACAGAAATGAAGGGGAAAAAAAAGCCAGGATGGTGGGTAAGAAAACAATTCAGAAAAGGGGTGTTTTATTGGGGAAGGAAAGAAAACATTAACAAAGGCTTAATGAACTCCCTACTTAAGTATGTTCAGGATCATCCTTCTCTAATAGCACATTTTCTGTATGAAAACTCTTATCATCTATGCTCAGCAGAAATGAGCTTTACCCAAATTTATGCGATTGGTGAATGAGCAGCAAATCTCTGACACTCATATCTGCAGGATCCTGTTTAGAATTTGACACTGAGATGAACGTAGTAGAAATGAGATTTTCTAATAAATATGGGGGAAAAAAAGACATAGGATGTAAATGCATAAGCCAGAACGAGTTTATCAGTCTCACTTTTCAGTACACGCACTCTAGCTCCCAGCTCTTGTGTTCAAAAATAGACAGACATGGATTTTCTCATCGATCACAGTAACAAAGAGAACTTCCTTCCCTCATTAACAGTCCACAGAGAAGATGGCACTGCATGTTTGTCTGAAGAATGAGTTTAATGAAGAGTCTGTTGTCACATACTTGCAAAATGCGGTCTCCTTCACGGATCCGTCCATCTCTGGCAGCAATGCTGTTTGGATCAACCTGCACAGGACAATATCCATTAACTGAACATGAAAAGATTTTTACAGGAAATTGTAACAGGTGCACAATTGCATGATTAGAAAAAGTACCATTTTTACACCATACAGAGGCAAGCTGAAGTTTCCCTTAGAGTCACATGAACTCAGCAGTTCTTTAAATGATTGTATAAGCTTGTTTCAGATAAAAGGCCTCAAAACAGAAAGGGTGAAAGGGTTGGGAGCATATGATTTTCAGATTAATACTTTCCTATGCCACTGCCAGGCATTAACCTTCAGCTGTTAGAGCATTGAAAATTAATGACAGAGATCCTTTTCTGTGAAAGTTCACTATGGACTGAGGTGCTTCTGCAGCAATTGATACCTCTATACAAATGAGCCTGTCTTTGGGAAAAGAGCACAATTCTTTTTCTTCCATGGAAACACTTATTATTAAATGATTATCTCAGTAATCAATCTATTGATTGATTACTGATTGCTATTTCCTCTGGAATTTTGCAGTTCACAAGGAAACATTAAAAAAACCCAAAGGATCCACATTGTATAGATCACTCACAGGTCCTGCATATCGTTCCTAGTCTGAACCAGTTAATTTTAAGTTAGTTTAAAATAAATAGATGTTTAGGTCTCCACTGATAGTTTATCAAAGTCACTACAGCTCATCCCTGAGCAATGACCTACTGTTTGCTGCAGGGCAATTCAATCTATCACCTTTCATTTGATAGTTATCTAAAATAATTTATTTTGCCTCAACACGCCATAAGTATTTTTTCAAACCAAACATTTGAGTTGAGCATTTAGTTCACAGGTTACATCTTCTACATCTCAGATATTATTTTTGTCTTGTGCATTGTCATAGAAAAAAGAAATGAACCTGAAGTGCTCAATCAAGTACGAAAGACAATATAATTACATTCACTTTCAAAGGTCTGAAAAAATTCTACCATGTAGGAAAACCAGAACATTTCAGATATAATCCTGGAATGTATTAAGAGATTCATGAACTTTCTTTGCCCTCACAAGGTCAAACAGACTTTAACAGCAGTGCTTATACAACTGGTTGAAGACATAGTCCTGGGTAATTTATATTAATTCCTCATTCTTTTTCCAAGGCTGTGCTTTTCAGCTTCTTTGACATTGCTACTGGCCTGTGAACATGCAATCTTGCTTTCATCCCCATTCATTGATACGTAGGAGAATTGTCTTTACCAATCCTCTCTGTCCATGAGCTTCACTCAGAATTTAGAATCACAGAATCACATAATTTCTCAAGTTGGAAGGGACCCATAAGGTTAATGAAATCCAACAACCTTTTCCTCACAGAACTACCTAAAACTAAATGATATGACTAAAAGAATCATCCAGTTGCTCCTTGAACTTGGTCAGGCTTGGTGCTGTGACCACTTCCCTGGGGAGCCTGCTCCAGGAACCAACCACCCTTTTAAGTGAAGAACCTTTTCTTAATGTCCAAATTTGGTTCAACATGTTGAAAAAGCGACAAATTTGGATCACAGTTCATGCAGAAAAATCACCAGTGAGCTTGGACTCAGCAGTGACCTTGAACTCACAAGAGTTCTGCTTTACCCAAAAAAACCCCCTCTTTGAATGGCTGGAGACTCAAAGGGAGATAGTGTTCCTGGAAGTCTTGTGGACTGACCCGTGAAACACTAAAACCCTGTGCGCTGTGCCACATTTTATGAGTGAAGCAAATGAAATCTGAGGGTTCATCCCATTTCAGTATCCAGTATTCTGTTTTTTGTTTTTCCAACAATTCATCTCCCAAGCTACTCTCTCCAGCCAGTGTGTACCACAACTGTAACAAAAGCAAAAATAATACAATAATGACTGACCACTGTTATGATTACCAAGGCTGTAGCAGGGGGAGAATGCAAGCAGGGTGTGGAGAAGGCACTTTTCTCCCTTAAAGATCTTCCTGATTTCCATCATAAGGGTACATTTCTTTCAAAATTCAGATTATGCACAGACTGCTTTGTACTTCCCTAACTATGTTGTTGTAATTAAAAGCACTTACACTAAAGAAGCCCACCTTAATAACTACACTGCTTGGACAACATGATTTAAACTAATAATATAAATTAATTGAGAGTGACATAAGCTGGTTGCAGGCTGACACTTCTACACTCTGGTCTCGGAGCACTTGCTTGTACATTCCCTGGCACATTTAGCCCTCCACCACAAGCATCTCCCATATTCCTCCCCAGTGTCATGTCCTTACCTCACTGACATAGATTCCTGTGTCCTCCTCATCATCGGTTCTGTAACAGACAGTCAGCCCCAGCTTCTCCTGGCTGCCAATACGGCACAGCTCCACCTCCTATAAGAAAATATACAGGCTTGTGTGGTGGCTCTTACCAAGGGTGGGCAAAACTGTGCAGCACAGGGTAGCACCAAGCCACTGACATCCTCATACTGTATGACCTCTTCATACCGCTCAGTCTTAAGACACAATATTTTGTCTGCATCTTTAAGGGGGAAACTATTCTGAGAACTAAGAAGGAAATTCCAGTACATTGCAGGTTCAAGCTATATAGAAACTGTTCAGTAAGACAGGCCAAACTTTGAGAAATATAGCTGTGCTTCGATTTTGCAGGTTTTTGACTTTTGGATAATTGAAGCTGGCTTACAACAGATTGCATAGTCATTCTAGTCCCGTCATTCTAGTCCCACCACACCAGCTATTGATTTATAGGATATGAGACAGACTGGCTACACATCCATCAATCCATCACACAAGTGCCACTCCCTTATAACAGCAATCCGTGCCATAAAGCAAAAACATAGCCTTCCATTAATACCATAATTCTTTCCTTGGCCAGTTTAGTGACGTAGCTTCAATGCAGAAGCTGTTAGATAACAGAAGATTCCTTCAAGGAATCTCCTGTGGAGCTGAACAGCCTTGGCATCTTCCTCAATTGTGAGGTGATGCAGAAAACATATTTTTAGTGTCAGTTGTTCCAGCAGACGCATCTTATTAAAAGTGCAAGTTTTAGGGCAGATGGCACACTGATAACTACTACATCCATCCATCTGAGTTGAGCATCTTTAGGGTTTCTTAGAGGAACTGTTCACAAAAAATGCAAAACTGCACTTATCTTGAACACTGTGAAAAAAACAATTGTAATAAAGCAGAATGAACCCAATAACACAGAGTATTAGCTTGGTTGCAAATGGGAAACTTTAGCTGATATTTGTATTCAAAGGGAGTCTGCAAGTGACACTTGGACCTTAACAGTTTCTGCTTCTGAGGCTGTGCAATAAAAGAAGAGAGACCAATCTGTGCTTCAGTTCTCAGTCTGTGATACAGTTTGTTCCTTCCCATCCCCATAGATGTCATGCAGACTAATCCACAAACAGGCACAGGGTGCCACAGCAGTGGTGACTCACTACTGAATCCAGTGAGTTGTGGGGACCAGGTGTCAAGATGCCACAACGTACAGAAGAACCTGCACTTCACACACATGGGTTAGCCAATGAGCCTCGTGACATTTTCATTTCAGCTGAACATCTTTCACAAAGTGCACTGCTGTGGTTCGCTCCCCTACCCCCTCACCAATGTACAAATCTACGTATGTTTACTACCTGCACAAACCCTGTAAGCTTCTCCCTGGACTTTGGACATTCAATGTATTAACAAAAAGTAAGAAAATGTAGGGAAAAAAACCACAAAGCCTGTAGTATTCTTCATTTTTTCTTAAAAATGGCAGGAGTTTTGTGTAGCATGGTAAAGAGTGGAATTATTAACCAGTACACATTACACATTGGATTTGAAAGAAGAAACACAAGATAATGTTTTATTAGGGAAAACAACTACAGTGACCTGATTTTGGCATCAGAAGCAAAAGTATGTGTACTGAAGGGAGGCCTATTCAAAACCCATAATAATTGATGCCTCCACAGGGAAAGAACACTTGACTAGAACTGTAATATTAGGGAGAAATTACAGTAACAAAATGGCTTCAATTACAGCAACAAGGTATACTTTTAAGGAATAGAGAAGCTTGTGGTCCCGTGGAGGCCTATAAGGAAACCTAAATACACCATAAAAGACTGAAACTGGGACCTTTAAATCAAGGCAAATGAGGATCTGTGCACAAGCAGAAATCCACTATCACTGTCCTGCTGGCACAACCTCCTGTATCCCCACATTAAGGTTGGACAGGGGCCCCACGGACTGCTTTGAACACAATTTCTTTGCATGGGAACAACCTTGAAGTTCTCACGGATGATTTATTTCAAAATGTTACTGCAAAGCTGTACCAATGTTTCAGGCTGCAAACAAACTGAATCCTATCAGTGTACTGGCTCAATGAGTAGAATAATTTAACCATTTAGGGCATGAAAGAACAAAGGACAATGAGGATGACCCAACAGGCTTCATCCTGGGAGTCCAAGAGATTTGCTAAAATTGTCTCTGGGAACCAGCTGATGACAAGTATCAGTGACTAACACCCTCTGACTGGGATGCAACAGCCCTGGCTGCTCATAGTACCTGGGCTACCACGGCTTTTGTTTCTCCATTCTGGTAGCAGAGTTTAGAGCTGAGATCAGTACTCGGTGTTCTTGGATTACCTCTTTCCTAAATGACTAAATGGGGTGGAGTCTGATGACTGTGCACGGCTGTGGCCACTTAGAAGGTGTAGATACCTAACACTCAGATACTGGTACTTTATGTGAAAAGCCCAATAACCATTTCATATTTTTCAGTCTAGATGCAAGTACATACTCAAATAATATCTCATTCAGCATGAGGGAGAAGTTGGATGAGGTCTCTTGCTTTTCATTGGAAGTCATTCCAGATAATTGCATTTTGCCCACGGTACATCTGCACTACTAACCTCACAGCATCGTCTTTTTAACCAGAAACATGATATCCTGGTCACAAGCAAACAAACCAGGGTTGAAAAGACATCTTTGGAAAATTCAAAAACACTTTGCATAAAATATTAAATCATCTCTAAGAGCAAAAGCCCACAAGTATCATATTTAACTCTGTGTAACAAAAACATCTGAAACAATTACAACAGATAAGCGGCAACTGAGACACTAGAGAACCTGGACCATCATGGTCAAATACAATTGACGTATTTTGTGACAGATGCTTTTTAGTGTGGGAGTTTTTTTCACAGAACCACAGAATCACATAATATGCTGAGTTGGAAGGGACCCACAGGGATTATTGAGTCCAACTCTTAGCCCTGCACAGGACCATCCCCAAGAGTCACACCATGTGCCCGAAAGTATTGTACAAATGCTTCTTGAACTCTGTCAGGCTTGGTGCTGGGACCACTTCCCTAGGGAGCCTGTTCCAGTACCCAACCACCCTCTGGGGGAAGAATCTTTTTCTAACATCTAACCTAAACATCACCTGATACAACCTCAAGCCATTCCCTTGGGTCCTGTCACTGGTCACCACAGAGAAGAGATTAGTGTCTGCCCCTCCTTTTCCCCTCACAAGGAAGCTGTAGACTGCAATGAGGTCTCCCCTCAGATTCCTCTTCTCCAGGCTGAACAGACCAAGTGACCTCAGCCGCTCTTCGGCTTCCCCTCAAGGCCTTTCTTCACCGTCTTCATTGCTCTCCTTTAGACACTTGACTGGCTGGCGATGCTTTGCCTGATGGCCTCCAGGACGTGGTTGGCCCCAGTGGCTGCCAGGGCACTGCTGACTTATATTCAACTTGCCATTGATCAGGACCCCCAGGTCCCTTTCTGTGGCACTGCTTTCCAGCATCTCATTCCCCCGTCTATATGAACAACCAGGGTTGGCCCATCCCAGGCACAGAATCCGTCACTTTCCCTTGTTGAACTTCATATGGTTGCTGATTGCCCAGTCCTTTAATTTGTCAAGGTCTCTCTCACTAATGGCTTTTAACAGAAGAAACAGTAAGTTTGGCAGCAGTACATTTGTAAGAATGTAACTTCCTTCTCTGAAATCCCTTTAGATATGTGCACACGTGTGCGCACACACACAGACGCCTTCTCTTTGGTTTTGTCAGTGTGTATGTAGGGACTGAACTGACGGTCTTCAAAACTCAGCATTTAAAAAATCTACCAGAAACAATATTTGGATATTCATGAATAGTGCTGACAGACAGATGGTGGGAGGAGAAGGACTGAAGAGAGAGCTCAGGAGATGATAGCCTCCCTGTCTTTTGGGCACACTGGGGCAGCCGCCTCTCAACACGAAGAGTATTCTACTGCCAAGTGACAGAAATCAATGCCAAATTGCTAACTCTTTGATTTGTTGCTTCTTTTCTCTGTTTGGGCAGTATAAAAATTCAGTGTATTGCCACAGTTTAGGCAACACTTTAAAGGGTTTTGCCAAAAATTATTTGGTTAAAAGACAAACGTGGAAACTAGAATAAGGACTACCCTCTCTTGAAAGACTTGGATGAAAATTTCCAAAGTAGCTAATTTCTTCAGACATGGGAAAAAAGAACAAAGAGGTGCAGATCATGCTTCTGAAGGTTTGAAACTGGTTATATTGATCATCCTCTAAAGTGATGGAGGAGTGGCTGTAGCCTGTAGCTCCTGGCCAAAGGCTGACATTCTTCAATGATGGAAAAGCAGTTTACAGGCTATCAGCCTCAGGACACATAAGACCAAACAATCAGCTGTCACCTCTTTGTGGAGGAAGACTAGGTTACTACTGTCATTTCTCTCAAGTGTTAGAAGAGTAAATTATAAACATCAGCAAGTGGGTTGTTGGCTTTCCAGAATTGCTGAAAAAAGGTTAAATGCTATTAAAGGAGACCTTGTAAAAGTTAGCAGTTAAAGTGGGTCTTTCTACTAAGAGCTAGATTACACAGAGTAAAGATGATGGTCTGGTACAAAAGAGACCATGAACTCTTCCATGATCAGTCTTTTACAGGGAAGAAGAACTCTGAACTTTTCACATTTTCCCTCCACACTGGAAAACAGACTACAACCTAAGAGGGAAGTTGGTAAGGTTTCTTCTCACTGTGCACAGATGTTGACAAGAGTTCTTCACCTGGTGACCATGTGCTGGAATAACTGCACACACGGAAAACTTACTCTGCCACATTTTGATTTGTTGGCCACTCTACCAATGGTGTCTACTAAGATCTTTGAATCCCTCCCCACTTTCTGTCAGTATTAGCTACTCCCTGTTCAACACTCCATTTAAAGGGTGGTTGAGCTCTGTCATTCCCTCCCACCTCCATTCAAACCATCCCATCCCAACACTTCTCTCTACCAACAGAATCCTTCCATTCTCATCTTCAAAACCATCTCAGTTCACTCTTTCCCTAAGGGACCCTTAACCCATATTTCACACACAGTAGCCTCACTCACCATTTTCTCCCCTTTCCCACCAAATGTTTCCATTCTTATTAAGTGCCCATGTTCATACAGCCCCCACATCACTTTCCTTTTACTCTCACTTTATAACCCATCCTGTTATCTCACCTATAGAAATCTGTAAAGAAATTACTGTCCGGTAATCAGAAAGTCTCATCTACTAAAGTGACTGCTTCACTCTGTATGAAACACACAGACAGCTGAGCACTGCTGAAATAACCTATTATTGCTGCCACTTTGTTCTCCTTCCTCTCTCTCATCCTCTGATTCGTTGTCTTGCCTGCCCCCTCACACTTCTGTGTGACGAGAAGAAGTTTTTGTATGGGTAAGAAATAAGGCAAACAAGAAATTAGAGCTCAATACAAATTAGTGGCAATGAACAGCAGGACATACTCTTCCCAAGGTAGGAGACTCTCAAAGCCCATACAAGAACTTCCAGTGTTTGGAGGCAACAGGGTGGCTTCGAAACTCATAATAAACTTGAGATCTAATGTGTCGCTTGCCCTGGAACTTTCAGGGAACGGTTCAGGGAAGCCTTGACACTCTCTGTGTTAATATTATTTTTGTTGAATTTGACCTACCATATTCACAGTTAGTGAAGACATTGCATGGAACTGTAACTCCTGGGCTTCTCTAATGCAATGGAGGTTTAATGAAACAAACACTGCCCCAGCTCTAATCTAAAGGGTTTAGAGTCCAGTTGCTAGACAGTATAATGTTGTGTCATCTCACTCTATGTCCATTTTTCATTTTTGTCCACTGATGACTTGTCATGAAATTCAGGAAAACTAGTTTACTGTATGAACTGTAGATCAGTATAACTAATTAAAGCCATTCAGTTATTCAACATTATTTTGCAGTATGAAAAAGGTAAACTCTACACTTGGTCACCTCATGTCCAAACACACATCTAGGACTGGGAGTCTCCTGAAACTATGCTGACAAGGAAATGTGCCAATCCCCTTCGCAATTTCTTAGTGTATGGAAACACAATGACCCATTTCCAGATTGGAACCCTTTAATAAGAAATGAGGATGAACTTATCGATATAAGTAACTAGTCATAAGATCAAGACATCTAAAATTTTTGAAAAATCATTTGGTGTATTTGAGATTACTGAGCATATGTTTGAGATTCTTCCCTGGATGATGTGATACAATGAGGAGGGGAAATTTCCCTACCTTCTCAAATTCATCACAATTTTTTTTTTAAATTAGTAAGATCTTGCCTCATAAAACAGGGTTTATTTAGCAGGTTTCCAGAAGCATGTTGATTTCAAGTCCTTATTCCCCATTCAATTGTAACTGCTTTGGTGCAGTCACCTCATGTAACTTTTCATGACTTGTTTTCACTACCTGTAGGCAGAAAACAATGCAAACACTACCAGAGTAGCAGCACATAAAAGAATAAATGCAGAATGTTTGAAAGGCACTGTAGAAATACTATAAATATTCCACATCCTTTTAATATTCCCCATCTGCCTTTATAGCAATTTTTGCACCCACTAAAAGGACCAAAATTGTCATAGCTACTGAGTTTTCTTCACCCGTACAGTATATCAGAGTAATGAGTTCCACGAACTGTGGTAACACCATTAGAAGGGGCAGAATGGAATCAAAACACTACAGTATTTTTCCGAAATGGACAATGTGTGATCAGTTAACACTTAAGTCCTCACCACGATGAAAATATCATCTCACCATTGAGATACATTCAAAAAACAAATTAATTTTAATTAGTGTTACTCTCCAGTGCAACAGAACCTGTGATTCATAGTTCAAGGTTTATATTCTTGTTACATGGTAAGACAGATGATCCTAAACATTTTCAGTTTGTGATACAGTTAACTATTTAATATCTCAGCACTAACTAGCATCTGCTCATCTCATTTAGCTCCTTTATCTTTAGAGGAAAAGATCAGTATAGTCTAGCCTGTAAAACCAAAACAGTGTCCTTTCTTCCCTCTTCCCTTTAAACAACTCTCCTGAATGGGGGATAAAAAAAAAAGACAGAAAGGAGAAGGGAAGCTTTGCTATTTACAAGTATGAAAGACATGTTTTAAATTAGGAATCAACACAACAGTACATACACAGTTTTTAGAAAAGGAAATCATCACAGCATACTGGAGAAGCATTCCTGCTGCACCCACAGAAAGATAAAATGCTGCCAGTCTGGAAAACTCCTTGTGTGGTGAAACAAACAATGCAATTCAGATATGTTTTATTTAAATACTAAAATGTATGAAAGATGGCTGACAAGTTCCATCTACAAAGCCCACAGTACTGTAATGTTTTCTAAGGCAAAAACTGTCCAAGAAATGCAGTCTATGGCCATGTCTGTCTGTTCAGGAATTTTTCTGTACCAGAGGAGGATTATTAGTACCTCTTGGACAAAAACCAGATTACAGTTGTTACTAGCTGATATTATTGCAACATCAAGGGGAAAAAAAGGTTAACTTCATAGCCACCCAGAACAATGCAATTATCGCCAATTAGTGAATTACTGCCCATTGCTAAATAAGTGGTCATGTGCAGACTTTGAAACAACCTCAGGTGTGAGGTGAAACACCTTTATGTTCTGCCCCTCCACAGACTACTACGAGGCAGAGCTCCAAAATCTTTACATAATTTACTTCATAGTAGGATGACCTAAGAGTTTGCAAAGGCTAAAATAAACCAAGGTTTAGCTGACAACTTTTATGATTATGACATTGTTTTCCTCAGTTTCTCTCAGAAGCTCTTGTAAAGCAGTGTCTTTGTGCAAGGCAAGTTATTCTGTGCCATAGCCTTGACTGCACTTTGAGAAGAAATCAAGGCTTATTGAATGCAATGAGGGGCCCAATATCTGATGATACAAGGTGGAGGACCATAGTATTTAGCATAAATTTTAAGAAAAAGATAAAACAAAACCAAGATAATACAGCAATATAAGAGAAAAGTAGTTACTTTTATCTTTACTTTTCCTTTTTACCTGTAGTAATAGCTGAGAAGCTGCTTTTAATGTTCATCTTGCTAATGGTATAATTGACAGAATGAATGAAGCACAGAAGGCCAAGAACGGAGTACTTACAGAATAGTTCAATGAAGAATTAACTGAGAAAGTACATTAAAGTCTGACTTACTTTAATAAACCAGTTACACCGAAAAAAAAAATCCTCATTCATCTGAGCTAGTGTCACTCTTCTGAGGCATCAAATAGAAGTGCTCAGGGACTACAGGGACTATACACACCTTAAAATTAAGATCCTTTCTTCAGTATCATCTTATTTCTCCATCTTTATGAGTGAAATCTATCTCCAGTTTATACGCATAGCTGAATTTTGGCTGCTTTTCATACTTTCTGTCAGGGTTACTACAGGAAGGTTGTCCTATAAAGTCAGATCAATTTTATCAACCTCTTGCTAGTGGTTTCTGTAAACTATGGAAATCAAGTAAAGCTTGATCTCAGTCTCATAACTGTGTTAGGAATCCCAACTCTTGCCAGTTCTTGTCCCTGGCAGTGACGTAAGCATTTGGATCATTATCAGGTAGAGCTTCGAACAGCCAAGCACGCAGCAGCATCTTGCTAATAGCATTCACTTTCTTGGCCTCTTCCTCCACATGATTGCCTTTTTCAGGCTTCCAAATCAATGGTCATATACACTGCTACCTTCTGTAATATTTAATCTTCATAATGCCACACACTCATCATCACTGGCAAGTAATTCTACTTGTGAAAATAAAAATAAATAATGTGAACAGAATCTTCACTCTTCATACAGGAATGGTTCAATCTAATGAAGCCCTAGGAGGGTAGAGAGCTAGCAGTGGAGCTAATAAAAAGAAAAGTTATTCTCAAATTCAGAAGTGATGAGAATGGTATTACATGTTACATAAACTCATATGTTGCAAATGAGAGTGCGGGTAAAACAGGAAATGACAGCCTGGGCTTGTAACAAAAAATAAAAAAGTATCATCAGCAGGATAAAGTGGTTCTTTAGACTTCATTCTAAAGCACAGTTTATTTCACCTCTGAGTTTGTACCATGCAGGAGTTGTGACTGTCGTGTACAAATGATCAGAGTGTGTACAATGTGTAAAACTGCACCACTTAAAACAGACACACTGTTTCAAACAGGTATCACATTTCACACTAGCCAAATGATGCTGCCAACACTGTTAGCTCTGCTTTGTTTAGAATTTATGTCTTTAAGGGTGACAAGAAGTAATTTGTGGAAACTCAGAAAAAAAAGAGGTGTAAGTCCTAGCATTAGCAGAAGTCATCAAAACAATCTATTTTAAATATGATGATTTTTTTTTCTTATGGGTTACTTATCTCTGTTTAGATGAAGAGAGTCTGTGGTGCTTCCACTGTACATTTAACAAAGTAATTTCATACTAAGGTAGGTATTTTGCTTTCAGGCTTGAGGTGGGTGACTCTCTCACTGCAGAGAGTCTTTCCTGACAATCACCAAACAATTCATTTAAGAGCATGATTACAAATCTTGAAAAGACAGTGACAGGTTATATGCTTATAATGAGAAAGCAAAACTGTCAGATGACCACAATTCACAGAACCAGAGCAGTGACATTTACAGCCATCTCTGGACTCTACTACCTTTTAGTGACAAACCACATAGAAGACTAACTATTTATTAATAACTGCAAAAAGGGAAATGGTAAAAGGAAACAAGAATTTTCAGTTTGCTAGAAGAGCTCATCTGTCATAAGATAGATCAGTCAAACATAAACCCCTTCTCTCACTTTACCTCCATGACAATTGATTGTTTAGGGTGAGCTACTGTACAGAAACAGCTCACAGGAGAGACTATACAGAGGAAATGCTTATCACTACAGCTTTGTTACGTGTGCCAATAAAAAAAGATCAAAACCACCTGGGATTCTGGGACTGCCAGACTGAAAGCAAATAATACCACAGGCAAACAAAGGCATCCTAGACCTGAGAACTATTCTAATGCCATCAAGAGTTATGCTCTCCTGTCAAAGGGACTTTCCAGGAAATACGTTAATGTCTATGTAACACAGGCTAATTGTAGGCTATGTTGCAGAAGTATTCAGCGTGAAACAAAGTGCAATGAAATGGCCTTCTCCTTCACAGGTCACTGCAGGGCCCCATTGCATTCTTTTCACAATGAATAAACTTGTATTTAAAAGTTTGTAGGGGATTTAATTTACAAACACTGTCCTCTTCCATCAAAAAACCAATGCTTCCATCATAGAAGCAAAGCAACTCTTCTAGTACCTTCACCATGGAAAGTAACCAGTGCTGCAGGATTTTAGCAGATTACAGTTCAGTTTCAGAACCCATTTAGAACCCATTCTGCAAATGCCTATGGAGATTTGGTAGAATTCAAGGTTTCGCTTTGACAACATTCTCAAGTTGTGAAAATAACCTAAAGAAATTAAGTTCTTTTCCCCTCTCTCTAACAGTCCCAGTATGTTCTGTTATTCAGATTTTACACAGACAGGCACAACCACAATGTACTTGGGGCTATTTGGATGAAAATAGAAAAGCTATGGAGCAAGACAGAGCCAGCCCAGATGTAAACAAGTTGGAACTGCTGGCAGCTGTGCTGTTACAAATAAAATTACATTCCCCACTGTCTTCTCACTTATCAATTTTGACAGAAGACTGTCCTGACGTCACATAAAGAGCATCGAAAAGGACAAATCACATCGGGTGTCAGATTTGCCAGAATGGATCTGGTTTGTAGCTTACCACAAAGAAACAGAGGGTCATCTCCATTCCACATAGTGGGAAGAATCAATGCTCAGTTCAAGGGGTGCAGGCTCTACCTTATAAGCTAAATTTAATCCTCATTTTTTAAAGTCTGGTTTAGAGTTAGGAATCTCTGACACAAGATTCGTTTACATCAAAGCAGAAAGGACAATTATCAGCAAGCATTTCTCAAATGCATAATCCAACCAAAACCAAATATAATGTAGAATGAGAAATACTTAAAAACAAAATCACTTTCCTGCCAAACCCTGCTTTATAGCTACACTTAGAGCCACATGCTGTTTTGTGTCCAGACATAGAATGGTCTGGGACAGCAAGATGCTGTAGACAATGATAGCAGTGGTAAAAAAAAAAATAAAAATATATAGGTGCATATAGGTACCTATTAATGAAATATTATATTGCAATTGTGAGAACAGAGTTTGGCTCTGTAGCTGATGAACCCTTTGATAATAAAGAAGCTCCATTGGATGTGGGATTTCCTTCTTATCCTGCAGGTCTGGAGTGAAAATTTTTGGTGTGTGCAACACTTCTACATAAAAAAAATCAAACAATGAAGTAACTTGAGGCATGGTATGCCTGCCAGTGCATATTCAGCAGTCTGATGTTTGATGATCAGTAACAGTCTGAAGGCCATGAGTGCGAGGAGGAAGACACCATGGTGTCAGCTGAGACTCCCATCAGGTGAGGACAGGGAGCAGACAGCGGTCACAGAGCAGATGGGGGAATGGGTTGGGCTGGATGAACAATGGAGCTGGACTAGAAATGTGAGAAACTTTTGATCACTGTGCTGTGAACAAATTCAGCACTGCAGTGGGAGGAAGAGTCTAAGCATATGGCAATGAGATAAATACAATTTTTAATTCTGTGGGCCTGGCAAGCCTTGTGTGGCCTGTCTGATTTGCATTTACAGGATATTTTAGCTTGATGACACATAGTGGAGTTTACAGTGAGTGTATTTCACGTGGAAGTCAAAGAGGAAAAAAGATATCCTTTACAGATTACAGGCTTCCTGGCTGCTAAAGGCTCAATAGCTGACAGTCTATCCTCCAGGAAGTTCACAAACCTCCAATCAAAGCTGAGTTTTCCCCCTTAGCTAGCATGCATAATACCAAATCTTCATATTCCTGTCAACAATACAAATCCCAAAATCAACCCTTATGGGAAGTATTAAAGACAAAATATCCAAAATGCTAATAAAAACCATTTTCCCCATTGTCTGAATGTAGTGGGTTGGCTTTTGGATTTTTTAGGTCTTCCTTAGCAATGGGGGTCAGAAATCTAAGGAAGTATTCCATATCATCCTTTAGCGTAACACAACATATAAATAAGGCAGAGATAAGAGAGCTCACTCTCTTCTCTCTTCTGGTGGCTGAAGATGACAGGTCTGACACACTGGATGATCAAACTTACTGGAAAGTAAAATAGCCACTTTCTTATTTCAAATAAGTCATGGTATCACTTTTCTCCCTAATTCTTCCACCTTCATATTCATCCTCTTTATTTCTGTTCTTTTCCCATGGTGTAGTATGGATGCTAACTTATTAGAAGTACTTAACTGCATGGTGAAAACTGGCAAGGCAGCTGGGGTTGATGGAATTCCACCTGAAGTCTGGAAACACGGGGGCCAAGCACTCCATGCTAAATTTCACGAGTTTGTGGTGTGCTGTTGGGAACTAGGTGAACTACCATCAGACCTTCGTGATGCAGTCATCATCACTTTATACAAGAAGAAGGGAGATAAATCTGACTGCTCAAATTACCGTGGTATTACTCTGCTCTCCATTGCTGGCAAAATCCTGGCAAGAATACTTTTGAACAGATTAATACCCGCTATAGCAAATGGAATTCTACCTGAAAGTCAGTGTGGTTTCAGAGCCAACAGGAGTACCACAGACATGGTATTTGTTCTCAGACAACTGCAAGAGCAGTGTAGGAAACAGAACAAAGGTCTCTATGTAACCTTTGTTGATCTCACCGAGACTTTTGATACTGTGAGCAGAAAAGGTCTATGGCAGATTTTGGAACGTCTAGGATGTCCCCCCAAGTTCCTTAAAATGATCATCTCACTCCATGAGGATCAGCACAGCCAAGTCAGATATGGCAATGCACTTTGTGAGCCCTTTCTAATAACCAGTGCTGTGAAACAAGGTTGCATTCTTGCACCAATCCTATTCACAATCTTTTTCAGCACGTTGCTCCAAAGGACCATGGCAGACCTTGATGATCAGGACGGTATCTACATTCGATATCATACTGATGGAAGCCTTTTCAACCTAAGGCGACTGAAGGTCCACACTAAGACCTTAAAGCATCTTGTCCAGGAGCTGCTTTATGCTGACGATGATGCTCTCATTGCTCACACAGGAGCAGCTCTGCAGCGTTTAACATCCTGCTTTGCAGACACTGCTGAGTTCTTTGGGCTGGAAGTCAGCTTAAAGAAAATAAAAGTTTTCTATCAACCTGCACCTCAGGAAGTCTTCCATCATCCCCATAATTACCATTGGTCAATCAGAGTTCAAATCAGTCCAGCAGTTTAATTACCTAAGTAGCCTCATCTCCTCAGACGGTAAGATTGATGGAGAGATAGACAACAGGTTAGCAAAGGCATACAGTGCTTTTGGAAAACTCCATAAAAGAGTTTGGCGAAATAAACACTTGAAGAAAAGTACGAAGATCAGTGTTTACAGAGCCATTCTGCTGTCTACCTTTTATATGGATCTGAATCTTGGGTCATTTACCACCACCACCTGCGACTCCTAGAACACTTCCATCAACGCTGTCTCTGTAGAATCCGAAACATCCACTGGTCAGATTATGTGACTAATATGTCTATTTAGAACAAGCAGCAGTTACGAGTATTGAGGCCATGCTGCTGAGAACACAACTGCATTGGGCAGGACACGTCTCAAGGATGAAGGACCACCGCCTCCCTAAGATCTTGCTTTATGGTGAACTTGCCACCGGCTGCCACAAGAGAGGAGCCCTGAAGAGGAGATACAAGGACTCCCTGAAACAACATCTCAGCCTTGGCCATATTGATCAACATAACTGGTCTACTCTGGCCTCCAATTGGGAGGTCTGGAGACACACCATCTATAACGCTGCTGATGCTTTTGAGAAAGCATGCAGGATCACTCTCGAGGAGAAAAGACAACACAGAAAGAACCGTGTCTTTTTGATACCACCTAGGGAGTCTTTCTGCTGTGCCTTTTGCAACTGAACCTGTCTATCTCGCATTGGCCTTTTTAGCCACCAGCGCACTTGTAGCAAATGTGGGTAGAGCCAAATCTTCATTCGCGAAGCCTAGCCATGATGACTTAACTGCATGCACATATTTTCCTACAACATATATGCATACATGTTTTCTCCTGCTTGAGACACAACACCCCTTCTGGTATGCTTTGTACTTGAGAAAAGCATGAATTCTTGCTTTCTGAGTAGAGAGATCCATGATGAACTGCTTATATGTAGTATTTCTCAGCAGTCAACTTCAGTTCTCACTATTGGTTTTTCACTCAACAGAAGTGTGAATTTGCAAGGATACAAGAGGAGGTTAAAGTATAATTAGCTAGATGATAATATGCCGCAAAGGGTTTCCTTTTCACTAATCTTAGATCATCGGGCGCGGAAAGGAGCGAGAAAATGGGAGCTTCGCCTATGCGGACAGTGCCATCATGGGAGATGAGAGGGGAGCCCCGGAACACACAAGGATAACTCTAAACCCAGGTAGATGGAGTTCATCAGCCCTGTAAAGCCATCCATCTAAGAGAAGGTCACTCTAAACAAACCTACATCCTGAGGACCTTGCTGCCACCGTCCAAGCTCACTTGGCCCCGGCAGATGAACCTTAGGATTAAAGGGTGGGCTCAGTTCAGTGCACACTGTGTCTCACCTAAAAAAATCCATTGCGCAGGCTCAAAGGCCTTACCTGCATTTGCAAAGCCCTGTATCACCAGCGCGCTTGTAACAAATGTGGGTGGAGACCTTTCCCGGATCTTCGTTCGTGAAGACTGGCCGTGATGATGAGATCATATATACTCACTTTCTTCTCATTAAACAAAGTAAGTGGAAATATCACAGACAAGGCAGAAACTGAACCTTTTGGTAAAATGAGATAAGCAGACTGAAGTAGTAGCTATTCTATTGTACAGTGTGTGTAAATATACAAAATTGTCACATTGGCTCGCAGTACTAACAGAGTACTTTACATTTGGACAATTATAACAAAACATAAAAGAAATATATATATTATTACAAGTATTTGAAGGGGTAAAAAACTGATTTTTCATTAAAGCTCCTATTCTGACCCCCATATTAAAACTCTTTGGCTTTCAACTTTGAAAAATCAGAGATACACCTAAGGAATCCTTGGTTAGAGCTCCTTGAGGGTGGGGAGAAGAAACCCCTCAAACTTTACCAGTCCAATTTTTTTTTCTGTTGACACTTTCCAGAATCTGTTCTCCAATCTGTTTTCCAATGACAGTGGCTCTGACATAAAATGTTGGAATGGACCTTCTCTTGGTTATCAGGTAGGAATACAGCACTCCATGTCTGGCTAGAAGTCCATTACCTAATTAGGGAGCTGGAGTACATCTCCTACAAGGGGAAGCTGGGAGAATTGCATTTGGTTAGCATTTTGAAGAGAAGTTACCTTCTTAGTAAGGAGATCTTATTGCTTCTTTCAGGTATACTGAAGGCAAGAGTCCAGAGAAGTCAGAATCAGACTCCTCCTTGAGGCGCACTGTGACAGCCACATGAGACAAGAGACATGAGTTGCTACTCAGAAATTCTAACTAGATATTTAGGGAAGTGCTTCTTACCATGAGGGTAGTCAAAGCCTAGAACAGTTGTTTTGAGAAGTTGTAGACTGTATACTGCAAAACATACCAACTATAATTATATCTGCTGTATAATCAGCATCCACTTCTTTGACCCTCTTCAATAGGGTCTCTGCAATTTCTGGACTTGCCTCAAATAGGGGTAATTGAAAGCAACTTGGAAAATTTAGAGGTGATGACATCAGTGTTAAAATCTTTACAGTGACTTCTACATTTCTGTTTATCATTTGTCGTGTTGGAAATTAAGGACTGAAGGGGATCCAACACCTACAAACGTTCTACGTACTTAGAAATCAGTCTCTGCACTTGAGACTATCAGATATATCCTTCTCTGTCCGTGAATGTCCTCTTTGATACTTTGGAGTTTTCCTGGCCCTAATGGTACAAAAACATTCAAATCTGACATGCTTCAATGGGTAGAAGAAAACCTGTTGAAAGTGAGAATTCTAACAAGACCAGGAACTTCAGGTCCCTAGAAGATCACTATTACTCTTCCAAAAAACATATGTTTCTGATTACCAATGCAGTTGAATTCAATAAAGAGCCCCTTCATAGCTTAGAGTTGTTTCAAAATGGCAGCAAGCGCCTTTTTCTAGACAAAACCCCAGGAGTTTATGGGTTGTCATAGCTGCAGTTCAAATCAGTTGAGAATCATGTGGCATAGTGAGCTTTCATGATACAATAAATTCAATAATAAATTAAAACAATACAACACAATAAACTTCACCTACTGTAGGTAAAATCATACTTTATATTTGCTGTATTTCAAAATGTTACTGTCCAGTACTTGGCTCTGTAAACATCATTGTTACTTCTGCCTGACTGCTTTGGGCTTGAAACATGTCAGAAGATTTATTTGCCTCATCAGCACTTTCTAAACACCCAGGCAGCCAATTGAAATGGGGAGGTATAACAGATGTGCCAACATCTGCTGCCGCAAGCATTTATCTGGACAGCAGAACATATAACTGTAGATCCAAACTCCTAACCAGTTACAATTCCATGTGTCTGTACAGTGTAGATCTACAACTGTGTGAAGGTTATATTGGGATATTAATTAAATCAAGTTGAAACTGTAATTACATTTGTGAGATATACCATCCTGTAATTCAGTTTATGTCTTTCAGATACAGTAAATGCAAAATACTATTGAAAAGTTAAATTTAAAGTTGAACTTAGAAATTCTTAAAAAGCACTATTAAAATTCCATCCAATCCATGCTCTTTTTTACCTTGAGGTACACACATATTAAAATATGTATAGTTAAAAAATGCAAATTTGAATCACAAATTTGTGCCTATAAATCAAGCATATGAAGCAATAGGTATTGACTTTCAAAACACATTTTTATTTTCCTGGCACCAAAATGAGGTCTATGGGCACCATATCCATGCTGAGTTTCAGCTGTTCGAACTTCTGTTGTACGTGGAAATGTCCTCCACCCCGAAATACATACTTGTGTAGGTTGGTAAAATCATGAGATGAAATACAAAGCAAACTCATCACCTGCTTTTTTGATGCACAATACAGTTTCACCTGCATTCCTGCTCACCAAACCATGCCCTCCAGGAATGACTATCACATTCTCTTTGAAGAGATCCCTCATTAAATAAAAAAGCAAACTCTCAGAGAAAAGGCCTCTCCTGGTTTTTTTGATTTCTCCTCTGAAGGCACAGCATGCATAATATTGAAACCTTGTTTAAAGTCCATTTTCTTGTAAAAGGTTCCCTCTTGCTAGGGGGATTCAGTCCATGCTTCCTGTGCTCTAGGATTTCCTAGGATACTAAGCTTTAAAATAGTGACATTATAATAAGCTGGTTAACATGCTTAGGCTATTTTTAAAAGAACACATAAACTAAATTATTTTCTCCCATCTTTTGTCTTTATAGCTAGATTTCATGCCTCCAAGACAGACTACATGAACATTCAAGTAGAAGGCATATGAAAAATAGCATTAATAAAACCCTTAGAAACATTTTGACTGTAAAGCACATATGGAGATATGTAGGCTAATAATATAAGAACTCTCTAAACAAAGAATTTCTCCAAACCAGAAGATTTATAACCCGCAGATTACCATAAACATGAAAATATTGCCAGCACCCTTCTCGTTCTTCACTGAGTGAAAAAACACATACCATATGTTGTAATGTTGCCCAACAATAAAGTGTTGCTGAACTATAGTCACTTTTCTTCATTTTCCTGGAAAAACATAAGCTCTGACAACAAGGAAGAATTTTTATTACCTTCCAGGTGAAATAAGGAGTAACCCTGTGCTTGTTTTATGAAATCATGAAACAAAATGGATATCACTGACTTGATATATTTTCCTCCTGTTCTAAAACACAATAAATGGTAATAACTTTGATAAATTTGTCCATGTCAGTTTTGTGTCTTTTTCTCCCTATTCTCTCATGATCCTCTGAAGTTGCGGACTCAATTCAAATCCCTAAACTGGGATATTTATTACTTAGGGGAAGTGCGATGACAGCAACTTCATTGGCTTTGTATGTCAGAATTTTGTGATGACATACAGTAATACACTCAAAATCAACAAACTACTGTGACAGAAACTACCCCGAATCCTCTTCTACCTAAATGACCCACTGACTAGCAAGGAAGAAGAGTGATGTAATGGCCAAAAGAGAGATGCATTACAATTAAAGGTTCCTGGGTTTTGCTGCCAGTTCTGTCACTGACTGACTTGGCAAGTCTTTCAATACAACTGTCCTTAGCTGACCTGCTTGTGAATTCCTGTAGCAATACAGGACATCATAACTGAAGAAGCTTAGTAGAATGGTGTTAAGCTTAATTAATTTATACTTGAAAAATGACTTCAATTCTTAAAAGAGAAATGAAAAACTGGAAAGAAAGGGCTGCTTTTTCTACCAATCCTTTGCTCATTTACAGAGTACAGTTGGCCACAGTTAGGGAGAAATTCCCTATTTATTATTGTCTCTCTGCAAATTATAATCATATAAATTCATGGGTATTTTAAAAATAAAAATGCCAGTGAAATACCTAATCTTACGCTGTTGTATGCCAAATGCATGCTAAGAGTCTTCTTTTAATTTTTACACAATGTTATTCAACGAAATACAGCAAAAAAAATATTCCAGTGCCACTTTTCCCTTTTAACTGTGACCTCTTCCATTTTTAGTCAATAGCAACAGTCAGCTGGATCACGGCCCAAGTGTTAGCAGCTCAGAACTCCTTTTGAGTTAAAAGAAAAAAATCACAAGGAAGGGTTTTATAAGCCCCAATCACTGTAGTGCTTTCTTGGGTACAGCTGAAACTCTAAGATCTATTTACTTGTCCAGGAGTTTTCCTCACAAGCTTTTCAATTAATACCTTTAAAATATAGTCCATTTTTTTCTCTGGATTTGTATGATACAACAGGAAAAAAAAACCCCTAATCACTCCAAGACTCTCCTAAGCAACCAAGACCACAGATTACTGGCACACATACCTGCTCTCTTCCTTCATGATACTTATCAGCAGATGTTATATAATAAGAAGAATTGCCACAAAAAATCAGAATAATGTGTGTGTCAGTAAATGTCTTTATACCATGGGACATCCACAATTCAGCCATAATCGCTAGGCAGATTATGAACTGATGGTCAGAAAAAAAACATAATGCACAAAGTCTCACTCCTATAACAACAGGCTGAGAGAGTTGATGTTGTTCACCCTTGAAAAGAGAAAGCTCCAGGGAGACCTCAGAACAGCCTTCTAGCATGTAAAGGAGGGCAACAAGAGACCTGGAGAGGGACTTTTTACAAGGGCATGTCGTGACAGGACAAGGAGTAATGGCTTTAAAATGAAAGAAGGCATGTTTAGATTACATATTAGGAAGAAATTATTTACTGTGTGGGTGGTAAGGCACCCAGAGAAGTTGAGGATGTCCCCTTCCTCGAAGAGTTCAAGCTCATGCTGGATGAGGCTTTGAGCAACCTGGTCTAATGAATGGCCCATGGCAGGGCAGTTGGAAACAAATGATCTTTAAGGTCCCTTCCAATCCAAACCATTCTGTGATTCTAAGATGAAGTCCCAACTTACCTAAGCCCACTCTGAGATGTGAGATCAGTCCCTCTACCACAACAGCAGCTGTATAAGGTAAGGTATGTGGTGAGAAGTATCTGCTTTTCCACTGAAAATCTACACCACAGCAAGCCTGTTCCCATTCCTCTTACCATACCAGTCAGGTCAGATGAGACTGGAAAGATACAAGCTTGTCCACCATTTCAGCTCTTCTAAACTGCAACATCCACATCTATTAGGAGCCCTTTTTCTTGAAGCTTTCCCTTTTAAATTATGTCTGGTGGTTGCTAAATTCAAAAACTGCCTTTTATTTGGTAAAGGCTATTTTTTTTGATTCATCCCAAGTTTTAAGAAGTTCAGGGAGATAAAAAAGACTCCAATCACTGTAGCATGTGCAGAAAACAAGCACAACCTTACAGCAAATCACAGAGGTATTAGAGTGGTTTTTCCCCTCCACATCACTGTCATCGTTCCTTAACATGGCTGGAACTTGGTTTGAGGGATACCTACCAAAACAAGGTTTCTCTCTCTCTCTCTCTGTCTCTCTCACCGCTTTATAATATCAAACAGAAAACATGACGTAGTAGCTTTTCTGGGTTAGCTTCATTGTACAGAAACACTCATCAGGTAACAAAACAAAAGAACCTGACTGCAGCAATCAGCAGTGCTGGCCATGTGTGCACAAAAGCTGTTTCCATAAAAGCTGTTTGTTCAGGTGCTAGCAATTGAGGAGGAGCTTTAATTGCATGGCAGCAAGCTCCTGTAATGCTCACAAAGGGGTCTTTGCAGGCTATCACAGCTCTGGAGAGTGCTGTTACAGGCTATGAGCTCAGTAATACTCATGTTAAAAAGGCCCTAAATATGTATTTACAAGATAGACAGATCTGTTTGGTTTACTAGTTAAATAATCTATATGTTGAAAAGGCCTTTGGTAGGAATTCACCAGGCAGGCAGGTCTCTCTTGGCCTATTACAGCAGTGGTGGGTGGTTCAGAATGTCACTGGAGACCGCACTTTAGCGGCCCATGAGGATGTCAACCCATAAATACTTATAGGAGTTAAAGTATCTTTATTCACATAAGCAGCCTCACTCAGACTACTAATCTGAACAAAATTACTCCTTCTTTAGTTCTAAGGAAAAAATACCAGTAAAATCAATCACTTCAAAAGTGTAATGACACAGAAATGGTAAACTTGAATTTGCTCCTGAAATGCCTTCCCTCATCATAAGGGGATGATTGTTACTGGAAAAGTGAACTGATGCGTTAGTGCAGCATTGCATCTAGTGCAATGTTCAGATACGGTAAGAGAAACAAAGAGAACAGGATAAAATTTCACCCTATGCAACTTTTAAGTGTCCAGTGAAAAGAGGTCTACACAAAGCCTTACTCATAGCCAATTCCAAAAGGTTTCTAGTTTATCTCTCTTCATGGCTCATTTTTAGTTGGTTGTGAAAACAGCCAACAGCATCTAGAAATGCTCAGGTCAAAAGGAAACCTTAGCAATTTCAGCAGGTTTGGATCAGGCCAATGGTAAACTTGAAGGACTAATCTAAACTTACAGTTAACAGATTTATGAATGCAAATACTAATCAAAACATTTATATGTACAGCTGTGCATAACATAAATTAGCACTTCCATTCAACATGCATAAACACATATTTATTTCCTTATTCCGATGGAAAAATCTGTCCCTTGGGTCTACAAATCAGAACAAAATCTTAAGAGTAATAATTTCTGCCCAGAGGTATTAACCAACCCTCAGAGCACTATGGGTTGCTCTGCTTAGGAGGAGATACTGATGATGGAGTAAAGCAACTTGCATATGGATATTCTAATTTCCAGAAGTCCTATTTTCTAGAACATAAGAGGAATCCAAATAACATCTGTGTAGTTTCTAGCTCATGCTCCAAGAGGGACAAATCTCACATGGTATCTTCTCAAAATACTATGCTCTTTCATGGCTGCTGTTTCCTGCAAGAATTATTGTTTCATTGCCTGGATTCAAAAGGTTCCATAAAAACTGACCACAGAAAGATTTCACCTGTACATGACTCATGTGCTTGTCTGTTCATTTAGTGACATGCACAAACTACCTGAGAAAAAAAGTAAAATAAAGTAACTCAGTGATTTCTAAGATCTTTGGACATCCACATAACTAACATCCAACCTCCCTCCAAAAAACCCCCTCAATTCTGATAAAAAACTTCAGCCTAGTCTTTCTCATATATGCAACAATAACAGCTACCTCAACCCACTGCTATTCCTTGTCAAGGATATCTGCTTTTGCTGCTTGCAAGAAGCATTCAGCTGGAAATATAAACCTTTGCCTATCTGAGATATATGAGTTTTTAAAAGCTGTAATCCCCCATCAGAAAGCAATCACTTCCAGTTTTGCTTTTGCTCAGAAGCTACTTCAGTACATGCATGGTATGACGGTCTCTGCCCTTGGATAAGGAACTGTTGACTAAACAACACTACCAACTTGTGCCTGCTTGTAACATCTTATTTCCTTCTGCATCTCTCATTGAAAGGCAGTCCCCTTAGACTGAATATGTAGGACATATCCAGATATCAGTGATGCTTTCTTTTGACCAGCTTTGTCTTTACAACATTCTTTGGGGTTTTTCTTCTACCTATTTTTCAACTGTTCCACCATTTAAGTGACTCTGGCCCCTTAATTTCTATGTTACTGCTAATGTTCGAAACCAAGTATATGATGTTTCTGTCTCCTGCACAGTAGGTTCAGAAACTTAATAAGTGTACATCCATTAACTTATTTGCTCCTTTCTAGCACCAGTATCCTCTATTCTTACAAGAACAAATTTTAGAGCCACGTTTAACATCAGATTAAACAGAAGCTGTGATGCTTTTAGTCCTTTCACCTTATTAGTACCAGCAAGTGTAATGCATACTGTAAAATCACAAGACGTAATTCCAGCAGCACAACAGCCACTCACAGCCAGCCTGGGTGGGTTTTTCCTGATATCTCTGGTTCTCTATCAGTGATATTGACTACAAGTCCAACTGACCATTTACAAATCAGTCAATTCCTTCTTAAAAGTCATGATTATCTGGCTATGCCAGAATTGCAAATCTTTTGATCTCTTTCTGCCAGTACTGACTGATGCTGACTCTGCCCCCATCCCAAAATCTACAAACAATTCGGATTCCTTTTAGGGCAATTTTTGCAGCAGCAGCATAAGGATGCTCAAGTTTGCTATCAGCAATCCTTCATCATCTTCCCAGACATTTGTTTAAAGCATGGTACTGTATGGAGCCTAATGAGCTTCCCTGGGAGTTCATCCTTCCAAGACAATTGGCTCATACTTGAGTTCATTGCACTGTGACAATTTGAGCAGAACCCACTGGGCTTTTCTAGCTTACAAATGGAGTAGAAGAGTCTTGTAAGTGTCTAATCCTACCAAATCCACTGCAAGTACAAGTTCATATCCCCAGTATGGGTTATTTTCTGAAATCTCCAGGTTCGGCTTTAAATCCATTTAAAAATTATTGAGTTTGCCATGGAGACCTGCGAGCAGCTTATCTGCATCCTTTTCGTACAATGGGAATGCTAATATGCATTTTAGAAACTGAACCACACTCCTGACACCAGGTAGGTTTTTTGCTGTGTGTGATTAGCTAAAGTTCACACCAGAAAGTTGTTATGAAGAAAAAAACAAAGACAAAATCAAGGAGCACTACTACAATCCTCCTTCTACATACCGCACAGTAATAACAATAAACCTCTTTTCCCTAAACACATGAGAAATCAAAGTGTGAAGTAGAGAACACTCTGTGCTTCTTCCATCGAGCCTGCAGACCGCAGGGTGGCATGCGCAGAGCTTCTGCACCTCCTCTTCTTTCTGCTTTCACCCTTAGATGGTGGATGAACAGTGATGATTTTAGAAGTTATCTTCCCAAGTCCTGAGCATTTTTCCCCTTCCCTGATGCTAGTGCCACAGCAGAGCAACTTGTGCAGCTGTGCAGGAGATTAGATCAGGCAGCTGGGCTAGGTTAAAAACAAACCCTCTAAAAATCTATTTAAAAAAATATTGGATTACTTCCCACAACTGTTTCACAGTAAGTAAAACTGGCATAATTGAGGGGCTAGAAAACATCAGGGCAAGTCCTTTCATACAGGAACTGAGTGGCCAGGTACACCTAAGCCAGTACCGTTGTAGACTGTGACAACGCTGGACCATCACCTCTGCTCCACTCACTGTCCTGCTGCTTCTCCCTGGAACTGGCAAGAGGAGCTAGGAAGTTCCTTTTGACTCTGAGAATTTTTTTTGGAATGACATATATATGTCTGAGAACAATGCTCTCAGTTTTTCCAGCTCCTTACTTATGGTATGGGAGCTTACTAATGAGTATTATTAATTGGTAACAACCAATGAGTAGCCTAAACCATAATATTACCATACCAGTTTAAATTCTGGGAACGCCTTTCATGTTTAGAGCTCTGTTAATTAAAGGCTCTGAGATTCTTTTGTTTCTCCTACAAAATTTTCACATTTAGTAGAAAGCATTCTTCTCAAAGGAGTCTAAGACATTTCCTTTCCTATATAAATTTCACTTGAAACACTTTATTTCAGTCGCTCAGCGAATTTGCCTCAGGCAACTGAATCACAGCTGACAGCAAACTAATGACTATGATGGTGTGATTAGTAGAGATTACAGGCAACAGAGAACATGCCAAAACATTTGCTGTTGTCACAATGCTTATGCCAGCCATTAGTAGGGATTAATAATGGCCACAAAGAGGATTTGATTCCACCAGGTAGACCCTTTAAAAATTGTCACTGATATTCTGATTAAATGGTGAAAAATATTTTTATTTAACCATTTTTTAAAATATTCTTTCTAGATGCTTACATTACCAATTTATATTTAAATATTACCATAAAAATAGTTTCTATTACATTTAATAAACAAGTAGCATGACCAAACACACTTGACAGAGAAATTTAATATATTACACATGGGCAGTCAAAATAGAACTTAAACTCTGAGACTTATCCTGTAAGATACCACAATAAAACTCAACTGGAAAGAAATAGCAAATCCCTAGCAACGACTTTTTGAGGAGTTCAAATATAAGTTTGCTTGTTCTGATGAGATTCACTGAGTAGATGTTATTTGATTTTTCTGCTTCCTGGGGGAAGAACTTCAGATTCCTCAGGCTGCTAGAAGAACAATGGGCTGAACTCGCAATTGAGCATCTTAGCTGCTAAAACCAATAAAAGTGAACTCACTGCATATTTGCCAAAGCTTTTGCCATTCATTTAATTTCCAAATGTCATCCAGTTATATGAAACCTTTAAAAAGGTTTCTTAAGGCAGAGCAAACAGAAGAATAGGATGTTTTTAATCTTGTATTAAAGATATTTAATTATTTAAAACCACTCTTATTTAAAATACAGTAACTTGAACCTATGCAAAGACTCAGCACTGTTTAATAATAAAAAGAACCATCTGTTTCTTATGCCTGTCCCTATAAATATTTTGTTACTGGATGACACTGGAAAACATGAAAAGCTAAGGACTGACTGACAAGTAGATTATTTAGACATTGAAATGAAAATCCAATGAAGAGCAACATCACTAATCATGTTATCATTTCAGGAAGCCTCATATAATGGTTTTCTAGTGACTCAAAAACACATTCACCCTTGTCACTGGAGAGTGCAATACATTAATAGCAAAGGGAGACTTGTGGTAGTGAGCACAATTTCTTATAAATGCAATACTTACAATGTCAAATATCAAAGAGCAAGTAATAGAAATTATATTCATTTTCCAATTTGAAGCGTGATCTTATAAACACTCAAGTACACATCCAAGTATCTGAAAGACTGATCTCTAAGGCATAAGATATAAGGACAATTGATTATTAAAGTTAGAGGTGGGGGGAAAGCAATCAAAATTCCAGTGACCATTTTTAATTCTTCACTGCACGAAGTGGGAACATATTTAATAAGACTCCTAGACTTGTATGTATTCACCCACTGCAGAATTCTGCTTTCGTATTTCACATGTTTACCCTAACCCCTGTAAATCCTGTGACATTACACAGGTATAAGATAAAACAGTCTTTGGTGCCAATTTTTAAAAAGTATTCCCACTCTTCGTTTTCTGAGAGAAGCCTGCTATCAGCTGTGTAAATGCCATATCTGTAATAACAGAAAGAGAGGCTGAAGTGTGCCAGTGATCTTACCTCATACTCAAAGTCCTCTGCTCTATCTGCATCAGCAGGCAGGCTGGAAAGGTATTCATTACCTTCATAAAATTCATGCTCCACCGGGTGAAGAGAATGGCAGCTATGTGGAACAAAGCAGTACAACAGCAGATGAGGCAACAGGGTTTTTTAAAATTAAAACGTGATAAAAAAAACACATTTCTTTGCAGTTTTCTCATCTCAGGACTGCCACTCTGAATGGTGTGACAGCCTGAAAGGAACTCTACCAAGAAGCAGCACAGGCTGTTTTCTTTTCAAAAGCTCGTGCTCTGGCTGAGTTCATTTTTCTGGGTTCATCTTTTGTCAGATTTGACAAAGGGTGATTTCTTAAAAGGGTCTGGTTTGGGCCAAACTGTTTAATTGTGACAATTTGGGATTCCTTACACTCATAAAGGTACCTAACTCCAAAATTCACATGCTGCATCACAGCTGGGGGCAACTCACTAGTTCTGGTCATAGTCTTGAACATCCACGGTCTACAACCCACACCAGGCTCATAAACTGTTCAAGAATTCACATAAAACAACTTGCATTATCCTCTCCTCTTAAAGTGGTAACAGGGTGGTGAAGTGCACTTGAGCAACTGCACACTTAAAATGTCAGGAAACTGCACCGTTAAATGGGCTTGGTATACAAAGAATGAGGTCTTTACAACAGCTTTAGACCCAAGGCTGGATCCCAGCCATGCAACACTCAGTGTGGATCTATCTTAGCAGAGGTAGAAAACTCTTCTCCATGCTGAGGGCATGGGAACTTCAATCACAGTAGCCTGCAATTTGGTAATACACAGTAATGACTCAAAAATACACATATCATATTCCTTGCTGTGCAGCAGTTGGCAGTAAGCTCAATCCATCTTACCTACAATTTCTAAAAATGGACCTACATCAAAGTAAAAAGTGATATATTCTCCATTACCATCAATTCTGCAGAGATGCACAACATGATAGCAAGTCAGTGAAAAAGTTCTAGGGTTATCATAGTTTTGCTGGCTATAGACAGAGGGTCTGTAGGATCATCTAGGGTCACCCACTACATGATGTTATTCACGAGGTGGAGTCAAAAGAGGAAGAACTCTACACCCTATTTATGTATAAGCACTACCTGCTGGTGATTGCATCCAATTCAGTTCCAAAGAACTGAACTGATGGATAATTTCATTCATATAATTTGCCATATGACAGGTGAAACTGTAGTTTTTGACCTCTGTATTTTTGGAATTGTTTTGGTTTTGATAAGGGGATCTTCATATTAAATAATTTGTTTCCTTGATTTTTCTGTAAGAAATTTGGAAGAGCAGAAAACAACAAGACAAGCTCTTTCCAGGTTTGAAGAAGCCTTTTTGGTACTCTGGAACCCAGAAGAGTTTTTCTTCTTAACTGTCATTGAAGCCTGAATGGGACAGTGGTTATCAAAGTAATTTGTAATTTATTTAAAGTGTTCCTGGCACTTTTTCAAAAGAAGGCTACAAGCTACCACTGCAATGCCTCAATCCCACAGGTAAATAGCAGAAAAACATAAACCATACCTGTCTGAAAGTAGAAAAGGGCAGATATCAGGAACTGGTGGTGTGCAAGGCCTTAGTTTGGCCAGAGCCATAATGTGCTCAAAAGTAATGTCAGTCTGAGTGCTGGCATTCATAAGCTGAACATCCTGAGAGCTACTGTGAGCTTTGCTAACTGGGGCTCGTCGTAAAACCTGAACTACAATTGGCTCCTTGGCATTGCGAAAAGCTTCCACTGCTTCTTCATGAGTGGCCTTGGAGAGGTCCTTCCCATTGACCTGGAGAAAAGCAAGAAAATATAGCAAAGGTTAGAGAAAAGGCAGCACAAAAATATGGATGTAAAATATAGGGGATGAAATACTTGTGTAGTACGTCAAGCCACCTGATGACACTGGCCAGACTATATTTTGGTATGCATGCAAGAGAGAAGATACAGCTGGAAGGAGAAATAAATTCTTTAATCTTTGCAAGAAATTAGAAATTGTTAGAACCCTTCCATAATTGTCCCACCCAAAGGAATCCAAACACAGGAAAGAAACTACAATATTTAGAAAGCAATGTAATATTATTTCTCTCACGCTATTTTATTCATCTCATAAAATACATATAAAAAAGGAGGGGTGCCTTTAATTTTGAATTTCATCATTTTCTGTGGCATGCAAATGTTTTAAGGATTTCAGGCATAGCATTGCTAATAATGCAG
Source organism: Pipra filicauda (assembly GCF_003945595.2). Classification (NCBI taxonomy): domain Eukaryota; kingdom Metazoa; phylum Chordata; class Aves; order Passeriformes; family Pipridae; genus Pipra; species Pipra filicauda. The sequence goes on from NW_024104543.1 coordinate 1,215,556, forward strand.
ATGTCAATAAACATGTCTCTGATGTCTAAAAAGAAACAAGGCCAATTTTCAATGTTTTGTCACTTATCTGCTGTGGCTATTATATAACCATTAAGACCAAAGATAGCAAGACTTGACTGATGTAGTCAGCTGCTGCTTTTTTAAGGAAAGAGAAATCTAAAACAAACTAACTGAATAAATAATTTGCTATGAACAGGAAAATAATAAACCTCCCAGTCTAGATGAGGCCTTAGGCTATTAAAAAAGGTAACTGCAAGGATGGACTATGCTAAATTCATAAGAATTCAGGTTTTTAGGGCAAAATTCCCAAGTATTAGCCCACCATAAAATGTGAAGGCTAATTTGTCAATGGCAGTCAATAGCTAAGCCCTTGGACATAGGGTTGTGCACAGAAAACACTATTACACTGTTTCCAGAGCAATGGAATCACTGTTGACTGCTGTACAGGATCCAACTGTTTTGAGCTACGTGGAAATGAGGTGATCCTGTGCTGAGGTAGAAAGGCAGGGTTTTCTAGTAAGAATTGTGAATATCTGAAGGTACCAAAACTTGATTAAGATTTATATACCTAGGAAAATTTCTACACTGGCAGCAAATCAGAAATAGGATTCTACTGCAAGTTCATGTCCAAATAAACTTTGTTGTATAGACAATGAGTCATAAGACTGCTTAATGAACTAAGACTAAACTCTCTCCAAAACCGGTACTGACTTTTTGCCAACATTTGCAAATACTGGTCGAAACGAAAATTTATTTGCCACATCATTCTTCCATTCAAGAAATTCTTGGAACTTCCTTGTCAAAAAAGAAAAATGTAAACAAGAACAATGTCAGCAAACTTAAAGAGCCTCAGTAACTCAGCAGCCTTCAGCAACATTTTGGGACAGCATGTGCAGACATAGTCCTGTCTATTTGTGTGCATGACTATTATACTGTTGAGCATATATCACGTATATATCAAGTCAATACATCTCTGGAGTATGTGCTCAAATACAAGGTCGAACCATCTTTCCTGTGACATAACTTCCAAAGAAGCAGTGATTTCATGTCCACATTACTCATTACACATTACCCATAAGGACATGCAAAAATGAGGATGGTAGCATAGCCACCAATGCAAACATTAGCCAATCTTTCTAACTAACCATGATGCTGTATGCAGTGATGAGAAGGCTACAAATTTTGAACAGATTTCCATACACAAAAAAGCTCAAAATTCCCTGTGCTGAATGCCTGGGATACTCAGAAGTTCCATACAGCTGCAGCCTAGACAGTGATCAGGTAATAGGAACAGCAGCTAGTTTGGTCACCTAAGTTCAAAGTTTCTCTGATGACTGAAGCCAAAAATATTAAGATTTAATGTTATAATTTTATTGCCTAAATTATCATCCATCACATTATAACCTTGGGTTACATTGATCTAAGTTACATGGAAAAGTATCAGTGATATCTAAGAGGAAGAGTCAAGGCAGTCAAAGAACAAGTTATAAGAAAATCAAAGAAATTTACCCAAGGAGAGCGCTTCTGTAAACACTTTCCAATAAGACAAGTTATGCTGCCAAGGTGTTCAGACTCAGCCCCATCTAACAGAAGCCATTAGAGATAAATCTTCAAGCCTGGGTCTTCTACTCACTCTTCAGTTCTAGTCTCTGCTTCATTCTTGTTTCTATATCAGATTCTACCGAGGACACAATTTTTCAGTTTCTGCAGTTTTTGTAACAATAGTGTCCTACAGCCTCTCTGAGGAACTCTCATTCCTAAGGCCCTAACAACAGAAAAATTACTTTCCTAACTCCCAAAACCCTTTTGATACTTTTTAAGCTTCGGATAACTATATGGTGTTTCTCCTAGAACTAAATGCTTGGGAATAAATACCACATAGCACTGTTTCAATTTTTTCCCTACTCAAGTAGAAAACACACAATCCTTCTGTATCCCAGCTGAACCACATGGATTTTGGCACAGGCTGACCATTTTATCACAGATCCACATCAGCAAATCAAAAAGACAAAAAATACAAAATTACATTATTAGGTTTTTTTTTAAAACCAGAAGCTCTGTTTATTCACATCAGTCAATACTTATCACTTAGTCTACGGAAATAGACATAAATTCACAACAATGCCATTTACATGCAAATTTTACTTCTAAAGAATAATAATATTTTAAAATCACATGAATGTGAAAAAATCACAAAAGATACACATTTTCATTTATCCTGGAAACCTATGGTTGACCTCTATTTTCATTTAAATGCCTATTTAATCTGAAGACTTTAAAAACATTCCATGCTTTATGTTGGTTTCCTGTGAAATACAAGCACACTGGACCCAATACTTGTTTAAATTGTCACTTGAAGTTTATCAACATACTTTCTCGATCTGCATAAAGGTCACATAATTTATGAATGCTGCCTTTCTCAGAAGAAAATCTATAGCTGAATTACTATGTGCTGGCAGCTGTCCTGCCCACTTGGGGCTGAGGAGAGTTTTTTTAAAAACCTAAAGCCAGTACTACAGATGGGGTTGGAAGCTCTCTTCAAGCAGCTTCTTTAAGGATTTTCAGCCTCCTGCATTATCCCCCAACTTAACACTCACATATAGTTACCCTGGGAGCCACAGACAGCTGAGCACTTATTTACAGCAAGCCATTTACAGGTTCTTAGTGGATGATTAAATAAATTCCTTGCCTAGGAAAGGTTACTTGCAGTGGAATCCAGGGTACTATTTTAAGTGGATAGACAAATCAGTCACTTTTAACAATCAACACAAAGACATGGGAATACATTTGTTGTAGCAGATGGGCTAATTAATCCACAAGTAAGTTGTGAATGTTAAGTAAAGAATATATCTTTTCTCATGTAAACCATCCTCCTGCCCTGTTTGATTACGCTTTTGTTTAGTGATTACTTTCCCCCACCCCTCACATTCCCTCCTCCTGCCCCGCCCTGCTATTGGACACACTGCAAAGTCTGGGCCACTTGTCAACATCTTCCCCAGAATGTACTAGCAGCCACTGCCTGGATCACGGCCATCCCCTTTGGATTCTTGCTCTAAATCCAGCCACATGCAAAACTTCATCAGCATCAGAAAATAAACAAGGAAATGGGCTTTGTCTTTCATGCAAACATCGACTGACTTTGGCCAACTGCCACTTCCAATGCCAGCACCACTGTACATACACTTATTCCCACTCACACAGAGGTGGACAGAAGAGAAGGAAGGACAGGACTAAGTAACAAAACATTGACTATAACGAATGTAGACAACTGGTTGTTAGGTTATCCTCATGTTATGAGTTCTGAAGAAAAGATGAAAAAAAAAATCAGTCCTTTGATGAAGACTGCTTCCAGGATTTAAGTGACTGTGACTGAGAACTTAAACTGTCTTGTCTGTCTTCTAACACTTTTCTGCTTTGATTATTTAGTACAGGCCAGAATTTTTGAACCAAAAAGGCCAGAAATCTTGATATGTTTCCTGTAGTCTTTACTTTTTCCATATTAAGAGAAAAATTAAAAAAAGGAAAAAAGGAAGAAATATGTATAATCACATGAATGCAACCATCACAAAAGGTGTTGCATTAGCAGCTCATGAGATAAACCTCCTATCCTTAGCAAATATCTGGCATATGCAAGTTGAAATTTAAGATCAATTCTGCTGAAGTAAAATCCTTTAAGATGCTTCATTTATTCAGTAGAGGCAACAGGAAAAATAAAGGAGTGTTCTACAAGAGCAGAGATGTCTAGACATAAGGCTTTCCTAGCAAAATGACAGAGATGCTGTCTGACGTGATGTTGGAGTTCACACAAAGCTCACCGTCCTAGGGCATTTCAACACCAATACAGAAGATGCCCGACCTGACAGGTGCTAATCTACTTTCATCACAGCAGTCCTTTCACCTTCAATCTCTCACCCTAAATACACCCAGGCTACCACACTCTTGGTGCATCCTTGGACAGCAGACTGGCACAAAGATTGAACACTGTCCCAAAGTTTGACCAGTCTTTCTTTAGGACAGGAATTTGAGCAGGCAACAGAAAAAAAAAAAAGAACAAAAATATATGACCTTCCTCCCAGACTTACAGCTTTCAGCACATACAGACTCTAGAAAACTTCCATTGCTGAGGAGCAACAGCTGTGAGGCTCCGTGGGCAGGACAGGGCAACACAGCACATGTGAGATACCAGTGACACATATGCTGAAGAGGACACTGCAAGTCTTCTGCTAAGACAAATGTGATAGCTCATCTACTGAAAGGGCATTTGACACACTGACCTTTTAGGTTACAGTTTAGTACTAAACTGCAAGTTAATCTCAGAGATGGCAAATTCAGCAATTATCCAAGAGCACTATCTCAGTCAGGGTTCACGCAAGTTCAGTAAAGGGACAACTTTTATTATGCTGGTTAATGACATTTTCTCTTCCTTAGCCAGATGAGTTAAGAGACATTTGTTCCAGTTTGATCCTTTGCTGCGCTGACAGCAAAATCTTGTCATCCCTTCTAAAACCTACACAAGCTGCTGAACATGCAGGCTCTGGCTGCTTCCCTCAAGCTGAACGACAGGCTTGTAACAAGAATTACATCTCCATTACGTGTAGAGCTGAGTTTTGTGCTGTTCAATAGCCTGTGTAGTTGGTTCAACAATACTGAGTAGACCCAGGCCATGTCCAGTACTGCAGCCCTCTGTGTATCTCTGTGTTTAACCAGCACTACTTCCAATTCCCAGTATTTAGCAGGAATCTACTAATATGGCTGAAAAGCCTATGGGTAAACCTTAATTTAAGCAAGACAAAATAAATGCTACAAAACCTGGGAAAGCGTAGAAATATACCTATTTCCATTCTGTAAAGCTTCCTCTTAGAGGGGACAACCCAGTGACTTCTCGGCAATTTTGATCATTTAAACAGCAGTTGTCAGAAAAAAAAGCACCCTTCTTTCAGTTGACCTCAGGACTATGCTCCTTTTTGTCAGAGTTGTTCACCATGATCAATGCATCTGAGGGTAGGTCTGACAGCTACAGCTCCTCTCTGTGAAGGACATGACACATTCCCAAAAGACCCCAGCAAAGACCTGGACACTGCCTGGAAGTATTGCTATACTAGGGAATTCAAAAGATTTTTAAACTGAAGTGGAAAAATGCCCCAGGTAGATGTACAGGGAATGGACAAATAGTTCTCATCACAACTACAGTTAACTATAGCAAACTAGTGAGCAAGGTAACTAATATGGATGAGCTTGTGCGACTTCAGTTCTCCAACAAATAGAAACTCATTTAATATCTTTATTCTCCATGACTTTACCTTCTCGACCCAGTCATCTCTAACTAAAAACCTCTACTAGAAGAATTGTCTCCCAAAATTCTGTGTGCAGAATTGTGCTCCATGTTTTGAAAGAAAAATCAAATCTATTGTAAGCAAAGCAATCACTGAAGATCCCCCTTAACTTTAGGAGGAGGTTTGGGGTTTTAAATACAAAATTTATTGACTGCCTAATTGCATTTATGGTACTGAGTATAGGAAATGGATGGTGTTCTAGACGCATGCCCATAGGCTGCTTCCAGCTAGCTGAGTTAGGTACAACGATCATTCATCACAAATGCCCGTGAGCATTTCAATCTCCTCCAACAGTGTATGGACATTTCCATGCTTAAAGGCTCTGTGGATTTGGGCCCTCACCTTGGGACACCTCTTAAAAAAACAGATGATACAGTTCACATCTCCAGGATAATTATGCCTGGTCCGAGTTTAAAATCACTACTGAACTAGCAGGTTTAATTTGTGGCCAAAATGAAAACTGAATTTCTGCACTTCACAACATCAGGCTTGGCATTCTGTGTAACTGGAGAATAGGCCCTCCAACTCAAGAGCTGTGTGTTAGAGCAGTGTACATCTCACAAAGATCCTTTCAAGTCCTTTAATGCTGATGTCCAACAACATCAGAACAGCTCAGAAAGCACAGCAACAGCTCAGAAAACATTCACTTGCATTTTGGAAGAGAGAATGTACTATTATCTGCTGTTCTCTTGGTTTGTGTTATCTGCAATTTTCTTGGTTTGTGAGTAAAATGAAAACACCAAATTAAATTTAAGAATCACTTTATTAGTTTCAGAGTGAGCTTCCCAGGGACAACAGCAGCTACACATGCATTTGTGATCAGCTGCTGTTATCCTTTTCTGACTCCATCAATCTGCCCAACAGACCTGTGACTAGTTGCAACAGCCATTTTTCTCGAATCCTCTTCCAGCTAGTACTTCAAGTCTCATTTTTCTTTCCCTTGCTTTACTACATATGGTCTCTCTCTTAGGCAGCCAGTTTTTCCACTCTGACACCTTTTCTCAGTGTGGACTCTTCTTTACTCCCTAGAAGTCTTCTTACTCTCATGCTTGCTGATTTCAGTGCCTTCCATCTTCCCTTTCCTGATCTCTTCTCCACAAAGACCTCCCACTGGTCTCTCACTGAACCTGTCCCCTACCCTCGGGTTGGGAACACTGGCACTTGTCATCCTCCCATGGTGACAGCTGGAGAGCCTGACCCCCTGTGAGGTCTGCCTTCACCAGCACCTCCTGGTACCAACACAAATGCTCAGCTAACCCAGATGGTAATGCTGCAAGGCTGGGGTGTTTACTATGCAAATTGCTTTTAATATTGATAAACAGTTTTTCTGATGATATTAAGATTCTGCCTGAGGGCAATAAAGACTAGACTAGTTGTGGCATGCATAAAATGCGTTGTGTTACTTCTTGATATAATTAGACCATCATTTATTACATTAATCATTGCAAATTTTTTCTATTTATGGATAGGACATTAAATAAATCTCTCAAGAGATCTATCACATACAGCAACTCTTTCATGGTGGGGAGAATACAATCAAAGGTCAATATGTGTGCTCAGAACAAACACTTTTTATCTCTAAGCCCTTGCACTGAATGCTGTATTCTCCTGCGAACTTCATGGTGTCCCTGCTCTATCACAAGCTGACTCTCCCATCTCTCTTACAAGGTATGTATTTTTCTCAGGGAAGAGGCTCTTCAAAAGATAGTTGTCATTAAAGTTTTAGGAGATCAAATTAACAACATTCTTTAATCATTTGCAATTCCCAAAGAGTAATGGAAGAGGCTGAATGGCAGATGTCAAGACTCTGTAAACAATGGGTAGTCACTTTTTTCCTTTTCAGGGAATTATATTCTAGGTTTCACTAACAGAAGAGTTTCTCTTCTAAAAAAATCCCCCACCCTTTCATGAACTCAGCCACGGCTGGCATCCCACATGAATGTTACACTTATCACTGTCATAACAATTCATCCACATACAGACAACTGAAACTCCTGGTCTCCTCTGAACTGAGTAGTTTAAAAAGATGGATGGCTGCCTTCTGGCTAATTGCGGGAGTTCTTTCATTACTATAAAAAGACTTTTTATATCTCAAGTGACTTTATAAGCAGTGAATAATGAGACTTAAAGTCTTGGAAAAGAGTCTACTGATCAAATGCTAGGATAACTTATGGGCACAGTGACCTTTTCCTCAGTAAGATACTCCAAACTGCTGCTGTTGGCACTTTATTAAAATTTCCCATTTAAGGCATGTAGTTAAGCACAAGGCAGACTCTATTTTTTTAAGTTTAAGGTAGCACAGCAAGAGCTAGAGGTTTCCCAGCATGGAGGACTAACTCCCAGTCGCTCCAGCTGTGCAGGAGCAGGACAGATGGCTGTAGTAGTGCAAGCAGCTGGCTGGGTCTCACTGCCCCGCTCCCGACTGCACTGCCGGCACTGGAAGCCTGCTTCCCCTGTGCCACAGTGATCCTCAACCCAGCAAGAGAGCATCTTTCTGCCAGCATGTCCATCAGCAAGCACCAGTACACTGGGTTGGCTCCTAAGAAGCTGCAGAGAAGAGCAACCAACAGCACATTGCCTCCAGCCTATCTGGTAAGTGGAGTTGCACCCTGGCCAGAAGGGTGCTCCATGTGCCAGCATTTCACACTGCAAAACTGCAGCAACATTAAATTCAACATCAGAGCACTGAGTCAGGCCCCAACCTGGTTGATACTGTGGCCAGTTCCCAGGTTCTGCCACACATCTAATGCAACCTGATGTCCTGCTGGGATGGCACCCACACGAAGTGCTATGGTCAGAGTGATCCCTAAATGCATCTGCACTGGCTTTTTTTAATGAGTGTACAACAGACTAGCTCTGCTTTAATATGCATTTTTTACTGTGCATCTGTTTTAATTTTCATCTTGAAGGAAAAGGCTTCTCCTCTTTGGAACAAAACTTGGAGGGTCTCTTTCATTATTTTCCCATTCTTCTCTCATGCTGTCTTGACACTCATCTGACACTGTTGTTCTTCATTGATTTTCATGGCTTTACTCCAGAAGCAGCATATTAACAATTTTTTTTGGCATAACAGTACTTTCAAAAATTCCTTCCAATATTTTACAGGACTAAATATTTAAAAAATACTTTTGGCAAGCTCACATGTATTTAGATTTTCTCAGATATAGGGGCTGAAAAACAAGAGATTACAATTAAGTTTAACTTCATCCTATCTCTGAAACATGGCAACTTCCTTGATCTCTTTTTAAAAGGAGAAACTGAATTCAGAGGAACCATCCATTTCATAAAATGAAGCGAGTGATGGGACCTTTCCTGCCATTCAAAAGTTCATTAGATGATTTGGTACCAGAAAGTTCCCAGTAGCTTTTAGGAAAGCTTAGCAGCAATTTTTATTTGAACATCAAGAGAAGAGCTGTAAACTTTTAGTTACACACAATGAACACAAATAAATCTACATGTAGAGGCATTGAAAAGGGATTTGATGAGACATATTTATGACTGTTTCTTCCCTTTTGTTTCTCTCTCTCCTACTCTAATCCTCCTTTAAAAACTATTTATTCATGTAAGATTATTTTTCTACTAATGATGGCTTACTGCACTGACACAGAAATATTTTAGTTCCTTCTTTCTAAAGTTTAATTGCCACATTCCTTCTTAGGAGGAAAAATGGTAAGGGATGTGAATATCAGTACCAGTTTAATTCTATCTTATTTATACAGCACTGAGACTGTGTACGTGCCTTCAGTAGTAAGAGCTGCAGCTCCTTCCTGGCTGAAAATCAATTACAGTTGCTATTTCTGTCCCAGTGTTTCCAAATCTACTCTTTCTTCTAGAGTGTCTCCCTCCTTCCTCCCTCCATATCTCTGCCTTCCTTCACCACTTCCTTCCCCTGTTTTATTCCACTTGCTATGTTTCACTTGCTTCTTTGACTTCCTTTATCTTCTTGGGTTTGCTCTCTGCAGCATTAGCAGCAGCAACCACTCCTGTAAAGCTTTAGTATTTAATACCTGCAAAGGGAACCTTCCCTGAATGAAGTCTACATGGGAGGTCTTCCATACCACCTTCAGGAGAGAATGAAGTAGCTGGCTCATTTCTCCAATGGACTCTCCAAAAATCAGCAAAGGGCAATTTCTGAGGAAGTTCACACAATGCTCATCAGTTTCCTTTGCCCAGGCAATTCCAGGTGTATGGTGAGTCTATCAGAGCTGCAGTTCAAGCTCTCCAAAGGCACAGCAAGACTGTTAAGGTCCAGATGGCTGAAAAATACGTCAGGGGAGCTTATATGTGGCTGGTAGCCAGGGCTGTGCTGTCGACTCGCCACTGAACACGCCGCACCATTGCCTTACAATACCACAAATACCACTGAAATACAAACAGATTTTGAAGAATTTCTTTGTCAACTCTTCAGAAAAAACCTGGTCTTTGGATACATGTGGGCAGTTCCTGCTGCTTTCAATTGCCATGCACCAACATCAGATGATGCAGTTTAGCATACAGAGCATAAAAGACCTTTCGATATCAGGAACAGAGTAATTCTTTCTGTTCAGAGCAACAGATCTATCCTTTAATATGTAATGAGATTATCTGACAGGCTTTTGATTATCTTATTTGAAAGCAGCATGAACAACTTAATTAAAACACTGAAAAGAATACCACAATCCACACTTTATACCTGCTATACTTATGTATTTGGAAAAAAAAAAGCCTAGGAGCAAGGACTGTCTTTTTGGTTATATAGCATCAAGCACCACAGAGCCTCAAAGTAAGTAGGGCCTTCTAAGTACTGCTGTAGTAAAATAATGACTAAACATTCATGCTGAGAATTTAGACAATGAATTATACCCTTTTATATAAAGTTTATGGCCTAGACAATAAAAATACTTTAATCATGGCACACTGTGGGATATCAAGACAAGTCCAATGTCATCTTCCCTTTTTCTCATGAAGAAAGTCCTTTTAAAAATGAGGTTTTCTTTTTGCAATTTATATGACATTTCATAAAAGGATAGACACCAGTGAAAGGAGAAATAAGACCCTTTGTTTTTTACATTATATATTATAAGAGAAGTGTTAGGTGCACATGAATTCTTGCTGGCAATATACAGATTATATACACTGGATTATTTTATAAAGGGAGATGTAAGTTCCATATGTGCTCATAAAATGATTACCAGTAGAACAACTTCTGCAACCTTCTTCAGCAGAAGGCAAGAAACCATGGTAAAATATAAAATATCTATGCTATGCACAAGTATATATTAAGAGCAGAGTGGCTAGTGAGCAGCCCTGCAGTAAGTGATCTGGGGGTGCTGGCTGACAGCAGGCTCAGTGTGAGTCACCAGCGTGCCGATCCTGGGGTGCATCACCAGCCTGTCAAAGGAGGCGATTACACCGCCGTATTCAGCACTGGTGAGGCCCCACCTGGAGTGCTCTGTGCAGTTCAGGGCCCCACCATCTGAGAAAGATGTGAAGGTACTTGAATTAGATGATCCTAGTAGGTCCCTTCCAACTGTATTTTATTCTAGTCCAGTCTAGTCTATTCTCACAGAAACCAAAATATGATGTTGCAACATCACAGCTTGTAAAATTCTTGTTTGTTCTTTATATAGGAGGCAGGCAGGGAGCAGAAGCATAAGCTTGCAACTGGATCAATATGCTGTAGTGAAGTGCAAATTTCAACCAAGTGTTTTTACAACTCAGATGTACCTCAATTCAAAGGTTTCTTCTTGGCTTATTTGTTGAAAAGGTTATGTTTTAAAATGGCTCAGTTGAAGAAAAGTGTACTTTCCCCCTTAAATTTAAAGTCAAATAAGTTCTTGCTTCAAAATCCACACCATGTAGGACTTGAGTGTAGCTTTTCTGTTACTGCTGATAGATATATTCTTTAAGAAAGCCAGGTTCCTTTAAACTTTCATGGTAAGCTGGTTTTACAAACCAGTAAAGTAAAATGTCATAGCATAAAGTTATTGGTGAAAAGAACCGCATGTGAAAAGCAGAGACTTCCAATAAATTGAGAAATGTCTGAAGCCAGCTCAAAATGGCAGGGCCAAATTTAAACAAGCCTTCCCCACCCGAGGAGAGGCAGACAGGCATAAATCATTCCCAGCAATCAATTCTACTATTTGAATTCATCCTGACACTTGTTGGGCTCGGTTGCTGATGTGGAACCATGGCAGAAAGGCCAGGCCACGGGGGAAATTTGGCCAGCTTCCACATCTGACAATGAACCACCTGACCACAGGTCTTCAACCCTTGTATCACTGTTCTTTGTTCCAAGCATAAACCATTTTGTCTGCTATGTTTCAGGTCTGCCATTATAAAGAAAATTCTTTGACTACTATTCATATAAGAGATGGGAAATATTGGAATGGTACAGGTTGCTTTTCAGGTAGACAGTTTAAAAATAAGCCTGCCAAGTTAATATTCATCGTTCTGTTTCTCACTGTGACTAGTTTGCAGTTAATTATTGATATTGTTAGACAAGAAAGAAGACATCTGAGAAAAGGGACTGTAGGTTTCTAATTCTGTGAAAATGCTGTGAAAATTCAATATTTGCATACATTAGAAACAAATTTGCTCTTAATGGAGATTGTCAGAGAAGAAGATTTTTGTGGGGAAAAATTTGCATACTGGCCTTGAGTGCTTTTCTTAATACCAAATGGAAATACTACTCTCAGTTGTCAGCATGTTAAGTCTCATGAAAGCACAGTTAAGGTAGCCAGTGCTATCTTACAGATATTCAGAATGTGCATTTTTTCCCCACCTCCCCCTGAAAACTTCACCCTTAGGAAAACCCAGGAACTGTGAGGTCAGGTACCCAGACATGCAGTCTTAATCTCCAGCTTCCCCCGGTGCCTGTTGCAGTCAGTGGAAACAAGCTGCAGGCCAGCCATCACATCCTGTACATTCCACAGCTCTATTGAGCGAGAGAGGGATTACTTGGAGCAGATTGTGACACTGTGATCTCAGAGAGGGCAATGCTATCCCATCTGATATCCTCATGCATGATCAATAGCCTAGGTGCCTGAGTATCAAAAGGTATCAGTATCCTCATTTCACCCTGCATTATGTGGGCAGGAGGAGGTAGGAGTTCCTCAAAGACCATCAGGCAGGAGCTGCTTGTGGTCCATGGAGCAAGAGAAGAGCCATCATGCTAACAGGCTGGAAGCAAACTCGAAAGGCACTTTTAGAGCTGCCATCAAAGCCCTGCAGTTAAGCAGCCACTTCTCCCCACTAGATCTACCCTTTTACTCCAGGCCCAGGATAGTCAGCCAAATTTCTTAAAAAGTAAGTCAACCACTGGAACACAAGACTTTCCCTTAAAAAGTGAGGACAGTACAGATTGGGAACAGTAGTAGCTGCACTGACACATTAGCCTAACAAATAAGTCATTTGCCTAGATATTGGGAAAGCTGAACTCAGCATACCTGTATGAAATCACATCTTTCACTCTGCAAGGCAGTCTTTCCATCAGGTTACTAGACATTTTGGAAGGCAAGAAATCATACACTGCTTTCTGAAGCTATAATTTCAAGTCATCAAATATAATCTAACCACCTATCAAATAGGGCTGGATTTAAGGAGTTAAGTATGTGGGTGGATGGAGGCTTCTCTTCTGAGTACTCCAACCCAGCCAAATGGGTACAACAACTATGTTTAGAAATCTCCCAGTAGTGGAGCAAATGGGAGAAATAACTGGTCTAGTCTCAATCTCTGCTTTCTTATTATTACACTGATTACTGTCTTTTCATAAAACATGACTCATTATGGCATGTCTCTTTTTTCTCTCTACCTTCTTGCCTCATCATTTAGCCTTCTCCCCTCCTCATCTTCTCCTTTCCCCCCTCAAGGTTCCCAGGTAAACCTTCCAGTCCTGCTGAAGCCATTGGTATTTTAAAAGATATTAAGCATGTCTTTAGGAATTGGCAGATAAAGTTTGCTGATATTTCAGCAAATGTCACTAATAAAAGTATTAAACAAGATCACTGCACAGATATACTCTTCTGGAGCTCCAGCAGTAACCTCTTCCCAGCCTTTCACTTTCCTTTTTAGCTCTACATGTAGACGGATATTCCTCCAGAGTCAACTCTGTATCCTCCTTATAACCTCTTATCTAACCAATTCTATTCTAATTTAGCTAGTATTTTCCTTTATAGTACCAGACCAGATATTTTTCTTTATCTGAAGTCCAGACAAAGAGGACCTAACACATACTCTTCGTCAAGATAAGACATTTGCTAATCAAAAAGTCTATCAGGTTAGCCTGGCTTTGTAACCATACGCCCCTGCTTAGTCTGTGATTCATTATGCCCCACTTACTCTTTGCCTCTCCTAAGTGTAATCATCCTTTTCTTTGAATTGTACTTTAACACCTTCTACACTGTGTATGCTGAACTTCAAGGCTGTCAATCCCACAATGATCCTAAGCCTAGGTACACCATTTAATTTTATTCCACCAACTCCTCCATACTAAACTAGATTAACAAATCTCCCTATTCATCCTGGCTACTGCTTCTCTCAACACTCTTGTCTCTTGCCTTCAGTATAACTATATTGATATGGAGGCTGTGCTAAAAATGGAATTACTGAAAACTCTTGCTTCAGAAATCATCTTTATTAAAATGTTTTGGTTTTTTACCCTACAGTCAATTGTCTTCTCCCTCCATGTTGCCCGTGTTCTCCTCGAATCCACTCTCCTTCCCCTTCACTCTTCAGGTGTTTTCCCCCTCCACTCAAAACAGGTACCTGTGCAAATCCTTCTGAGAGTTTTAAACTATTTTGCTTGACAGAGATTGCACCTTCCGAAAAGTCAGAAAATCTTCAAAATGGGCAGACTGTGATAAAATGATTACTCTCCGTAAGTTGTATTTCATGCAACTATCTGGACACAAGGCACAGCCAATGTACAGTAGAACCAACCAGGACTCCAGGTTGAAGAGGAAGACAGCAATTGTTCTGCAGTACGAAATACCTTGCATTTGTGTGAATATTCTTTCAACTTACCAAATGACAAGACCTCAGTTTTGGAGAATTTAGAGACAAAAAAAAGTCAAACATTAAAATAAAATCGGTGAAAGACAGGAAGAGAACAGTTTAAAATGCTGAAAAATTATAAAGATATTTTATTATGGCATTTGTTAATCCAGGGAGAACATCTCTATTAACAGATAGTGGTATTCAAGGGTGTTGTAAACATATTTCCCAGGATGAGGTCTGATTTATAGTCTTGGACAGAAATTATTCTTCCCATGTCTTACAAAAGCAGAAAAAAAGCATTCACTCAGCATGGTTTCAAGTTACACAAGTACAACACAGCAGAGACTCTGCTGCTTCTTGATGCCTTCTGTGTAGCCAGAAGTTAGCTCAGAGATGGCTTTACTTTTTAAAGTAATATTTTATAGGTTGTTAATCCAGAATGTGGATTATTGCCTTTGGGTATTTTGTGAAAAAATAACATAGAAAACAACTGAGGTATTTCATTTACTACAGTTGTTGCTATGTATGGCCAATCAGTTATTTTTTCCCATAACAGATTAGGCTTCTCAGCACTAGAACTTCCTAAAGCATCTTCATTAACATAGTTGGCTCTAAGCCCCTTAGAGCCTATCTTGTCAATTCTCTGTGAAATTCAAGACTTATAAAAAAGATCATAATGAACTGGGTTTGAAAGAGGCTGTAAAGGTGTGAGGTATTCATACTGAAGCTTGGAAGAGCTATGGTGGAGATATGTACTGTGCCAGGTCTTGCACTCAGATAATAAATGGTTCTTCACTTAAAAGTTATGCTAAAAAAAAGGTGGAAGCAGAGCTGTGAATTGGACAGGGCAGGACTGAAAATGTCAAAGGTCTGCCTTTATCATGTCATCTTTGCACAGTCACTTAAATTCACTGTATTTTGACTTTTTCTCTGCCTGCTGTTACGCTGGAGGTGAAACAGTAGACTTCTACTCTGACTTCAATAATAAGTTATTTTTTTTTTAATATAGAACTTTTTTTTTTTTGCCATATGTGCAGACGATCATCTCCAAACATGATGCACGCTTGTTGCACTACACCTCCGAAATGTTGTCTGGCTGAGTTCATGTTTGCAAAGCACTTCTGAACCTGAAAAAGAGCACATTCACCAAGCAAATTGTAATAAGGACAGATGTTGAAGTTTGATAAAAACGGCAGCAACAGCACAGAGTAAAACCAGGCAAAAGTCATTACTGATATCTGACGGTTGTTCATGTATCTCCAAATGTCACCAATGTTTAAGACTGGTATTGAATGAGTTACCAAGAGGGGAATCACAGCACAGTGTTAGCAGAAATAGGACAGTTCTTGTGCCAGCATATCTGCATTTCCAATCTATCTGACAGCTTAAGGACTCCATTTAAGGTCTGGACACCTGTTGGCAGATACAGATGTAAATGGCTTGCAGGTGTAGCTCCTGGAAAATATGATGGCTGCAAAGAACAACTCCCACTGTGAGTACTTTGCATGTCTCCATCCAGCTCCTCCTCTGGCACACTCCCTCAGCAGCAGGCTGGCACACTGATGGCACAAAAACCAGCTCTGCCCTCAGATTTCTGACTCTCAGCTTCAGTAACAGTGGATACAGGCACTGTTAACCACAAAACTGTGGTATCTCTGTACTTGCATGCTGTAACACATGGATACAGCTGGGTTAGGACACTACTACAGTGGTTTGCTTTAATAGGTGACATGTAGCATATGCCTGTTTGTGCCTGGAGTACATTCTTTGTCAGACGGCATGAGAAAGACTTTTAAACCAGTTCACAAAATTTTTGACATATTCAGAAATTCCCTACTGTGTCAAACTAATAAAGTGGAAAAGTCCTCAGGAATAGAAAAAACTAGAATATATGTAGTTGTATACACTAATTAGCCCCCTGGAATGCACATGTAAAACAAGGCTTGTGAATGCAAAATTAATCTTAATTAAAAAAAAAAAATTTGTGAAAAAAAGTTGTAGGCATATTTGATAGGAGGCCAGAATATTGTTGCCTGAAGTAGAATGATATTTATAGACCAAGATGTGCAAAACTGGAACATTGTTTTTGTCAAGTACAAATTAAGCTAATGTACCATTAAAAGCTGGAGGCTCATATACATTAAAATCATAAGATTAGGACATAGACTGTGTTATGACAAACTATCTGTGCAGAGATATGATAGGGATGATCCAGCATCCAGCTAGGAACTTGAAAATCAACTTGCTGCTTCTGTGGCATATTTAGGATGAGCCTTCTAAACACTAATATTACTCCAAGCAAAGGTGCCCTTTCTTTTTTTGTGAAAAGAACTAACAATGGGTAAAAAGAGAAAAAAAGTATGAAGCCTTATGAGAGGTAAGGCAGTACTTCTGGAAACAGTATATATCATTTTGTTATGATGCACAGCTCTTCCTTAAGTTGGATCTTATATTCCTCACCCTGCAGCATCTTCATTTAAGCCATACAGTGGAATTTTGCTGTTCTCAGGGGGAGAAGGACAAAGAAGGAATAAGACAGAAGAGAAGTTTATATGCCAAAATGGCATATAAGTTCAGTCAGAGGACATTGGAGATTATATTTACACTGTTTGTCTCCACCTTCAGCTACAAAATCAAAATTCCTTCCATGCTGCTTCTGCCTCCCTCCTCTGTAGTGTCTCTCTGACCTTTTTGCTAATAGATATTTTTAATTTTAAAAAATCCCTTGCAACTTTGTCCTTGCTTGTTCATGGGGAACCACACACAAAACAAAAGACAACAAAGAAGAATTTAGAAAAACCAAACCAAACAAAAGAAAGTTAACTGTGCATCACACACCTTGTGGCAAGTGAGCACACCACTTGAGGCTCACAGGTCTGATACAATGACAGCCTCACAGCTGGAGTGGGCACTAGGAAACAGATGACCTGAATACAAGGCCACACTCTGGAGGGCTCAAACCTTTGTGAGACTTTGCTCTAACCACAGGATAGCTAACCACTGGATAGCTCTGCTGCCACTAGAGGAATAGGACAAATGCAGAAGTGGCTTGGTGAGGGACATGAGATGAGATGCCTCTCTGAGCAAAGTACACTTGGACATGTGTGCTCTAATCCCTTCCTTGTTGATCGCCACGACCTGTGGGGCTTCCTTTCCTGTCTTTGGAATGACAGGTGCTTCAGACAGTGACAATGTACCCCTGACCAAACCCCGGTCTTAACTGCTTTAATTTATCACTATTGTGACATTAAGGGTCTGTGACCCACTTGCATGACCACAAAAACACATGGAACTGCCAAAAATCCCAGGCATTTGTACTTTAAAAGACAAACACCCTGTCCATTCCAAGGAAAGTTTCACTATCTACAAACTAATCTCTCAGAGGTTTCTGCTGAGAACAGTTCAGCAGGAATGAGAAAGAGAAATTTCAAGAATAGTGATGGTACACAGAAAAACCAACCCTGTGGATTTTTGTAGGAGCTCTTTGCTTTATAAGTCCCATCAGAAAACTCAACCCTAACTTTATTCATAAATCATGAAAGAAAACATAGCTCCAAGCCACCTCCTAGCCACACAACAGTCAGTTCAACAAAACAGGAGTGGGACGCAAACTGCCAGACAGCACAGAGGAATTTAGGTGAGATTCCCAAACTTTTGAGGACAGCCAACAAGGAGCCTACACCTTCAGAAACAAAGACAAACTGCACATGGAGAAGTGAAACTCTCCATCTCTGTAAGTGTGCTGCTGCTTTTTTTTTTACCATGCTATGCTGTTTTCCACAGTTGCTTCATCAAAATAATTATCATCTGCAGCCTTTTGAAATTATTTTCCAAAGATAAAACAATTATGTCAAGGGCTAGTAAAAGCTCTTCACTGTTCCGTGTCTGCACAAATTACCTTGTATTTCAGATGATTTTATGTACATTTAATCACTACAGATTAATTAGATGGCATACAGAAAACAGAAAAAACTGAAGAGCTAACTTCAGTTTAAGTACACATGCAGCTAACTTGTGGCTTTTTAGAACAATTTTAATTAAAAGTTCTAGAAAAACCATCCAGCTAAAAATATTGGGAGCTTTGGGATGGGCTTAGCATAGCTAATTAATTTTATATTTAATCAAAGCAGCCTTTGGCTGCAATAAAAATCTATTTTCCTCTTGTAATAAACACAGTAATTCTGTGAAACAGAATATATAATTTACAAAATTTCATATGTACAGAAGATCCATTCTGAAAAGAGATCATCACAGTATCAACCTTCAGAGAGCAGGTTTTTTTCCTTTTAAATATGTAAGACTATTTTGAAATCAAATTTAAATGTCATGTCATAGCAGCAATTTCTGAAAAAGATGCCCCAAAGTGCCTTGGATTCTTCCAGAAGAGGAAAAATAATCTAAAGTGACAGTAGGTTTGAATGAGACTGACTTTTCCAGTGAACACTAGACAGAATGCAAGAAATGTCCCACTGGTTCAGACCAACCACCTTCACCTAGCTAGCTTGCTTCCAGCAATGACAATGGCAAATGCTGTTCAGAGTGAGTATGAGGCCAGCTACTTTTGGCAATCCATTCCCACGTATCCTTCCAGGCGCTCAGAGAATTTTACAGATCATCCTTTAAAAATGTCAGTTGCACAAAGAACCTGAAAAACAGACTTCTTCACTTTGTTTCTAAACAGTACAGTATAATAGCCGGCAGATTTCCAGCTCTAGCCAGCCTGGCCAAATGCTGGATTTGATCCATGCAATCAGATGAAAATAGCCCCATTAATGCAGTATAAACCTTCCAGCTTCAGGAGTCACAAAAACTCTCATCCATCTACTTACAGAGTGACAGCCAAAAGCTGCTACAGCATCTTTTCTACTAGAGATTTCCTTTCATTTATATGACACAAATTCCCAGTTGTGCTGCTGTAACATGTTTTTCATGTGGTCCCACACTGAATTATCTGCACTCCTTTATACTGGGTACTGCAAATTTAAATAAAATAGTTACATTAATCTAACATGATGCATCTTCTGCTCCTAAAATATCTAATGTTTTAATATAAACAACAGCTTTGACTCTGCTTGCTTAGGTCAGAATGCAAAGCATTTTAGCTGCATTGAAATATTTAATTGATTTTTAATTGTAAAAATACTTTCTTACCTTTTTTTTCAGTTAACACAAGAGACTGACTAGAAAATTATCAGTCTGATGCACCCTCCTGATAGAAATAAATTGGCAAACAGATTAAGTATTGATCTGCTAGCAAACATTTATTGATGAATACCAGTTTATTGGGAATTAATGTTGAAATGAAAATGGATGTTTCATTTATAATATATATTATGCATATACACACACACTGCAACCTCTGGTCATTATGATTGAATTACAGTAAGCATATAGATCCTTGCTTTACTTTAAACACACACAAGTACAGCTGATCTGCATAGATTTTGCAACATTAAAGGGAGACTGGCTATAAGCACTTTTCCCGTAGTAAAACCTAATGCTGCAGTTCTCTTTCTCTGGCTTCTCTTCTACTTTCTGTGTGTATTTCAGGTATATTCTTTTCATATCTAAGAATCAAAACCTGCTCTTCCTGACAGTCATGCAAATACTATCTTTGTCAGCCTGTTGCACAGATTTAAGGCTGTTTTGTTGGCAGTAGAAAGTTTCCTGAAAGCCTTTCCCAAGGACCTCACCTTCACCTGCTCAGCTGTACTTTGTCTAGCAGAGGTATGGCATTTAAATTACTTTCTCTTTTCAGTAAAAGTGTGAAACACATTTAACTATAATCTGTCCTATTGCCTTCCACGGTTTACAGTTAGGCCTTTTGCCCTAGCAAATAGGTCCTAGTCCCAATCATCTAGTCCATCAGTTTTGTTCATGCTTGTGCAAAAATATTTCCAGAACAGGATTCTACAAACTAATTACAAAGGGGCTTACTCTGCATATTTACTCTGTAAGCAGCATTTCCTAATAGCAAACCATTCTCTATTGCTAGTTGCACTTCATTTGAGATACTGTCCATTGTCCAACATGTCACCACTATTTTTCAAGACATTCTCCAATTATATGATAGTGGGTACCTTTGGAATAAAGGCATAAATACGTATGTCTGATCTCTGCACTGAGAATATGAAGAGAAAAGCACAGGTCAACAATTTGTATTTGGGCTTGATGACAGACTTTCCTAGCATTTTCCATGCAGCTCTCTTTTTCAGATGTCACCCTAGGTATATGTTAGCCTTACTCAGACAGTTTGTTCTATAAACAGTAAAGGCCAGAAACTTCTTTGTAGTAAAGACAAATCTTGAAGGAGAATCAATCAAACCATAACCTCAAAATTTAAGGTATAAACCCCTTCATTTCATCCAGTGAATATTCCAGAGCAAGGTACTCAGGCCAAAATCTAACACCTTAGACAGAATTGATCAGAAGATAAAGATGAAATTTTAAAGTAGTTAAAATTAGCTGTATTGATCAACAACTGTGCATGTAAGAAGAGCAATAAAGACAGATGAGGCAATATGCTCACCTACATGTGGTACCAATAACAGTTCATATTGCACATCCTGAAATGGTAGAAATTTTCCTATCTGTGACACTTATATGCATATCCTCTAGCTTTGCCTTCTGTTTGCGTACACAATTGTTTCCCTCTGCATATTTCATGGGGAAGGAGACTGAAAAGAGGTGTGCTTCATAAATGGGACCATTAAAAAGAATGGATTGCTTTTGCTTTCACAGGCCTCATTGAAGCAGAAATAATTCATCTATTCTGCTCTAAGTAGATTCTCTACCTCAAACTTACTAAAAATATAAGTGCATCAAAACAGTAAAAATGGCAATCTGATTGATGACCAAAAATTATCAGCACAGGTCCTTGTGCTGATGTATACCTTTAGGATCTACTTTAAAGAGATACCAGAGCAACTAAACATTAGAAAAAAACCCAAAACAAACAACTAAAACGGGTGGGTTTGAAAACATCAGAATACACAGTATGCCTCATTTCTCCTCTAAGAGATTAAGTTTGACTTGATCTTATCTCCATTGTTTTCAATAAATGATCTAATATCAGAGCATTTCTCTGTTTCAATGACACACAACACAGAGCTAGTTATGGTGTTATTGCTGCTATTATCTAAAGACATCAGAATAAAGTACATAGAACATGATAATATATCTTGTACAAGAAAAGGTCATGCAGCAGTTCCACAATCTGCTGATCCCAAATATATGTACAGTTATGTCACTCTGCATTATAATCACATTTCTAACGTATTGCTGGAGTGCATGATAGCAAGTTTATGGTACAATGCTAATTACATGACATTGTGGGAGAATAGACAACTGTTGAACCAGCGTAAAGTTAGAACTGTGCAGACAGATGATATCTGATTTGGTATTAAGCATAAGCCTGCTGGTAGAAAATTAGCCAATCAACATTTTTTCAACAAAACTGGAAGATGGATTTTAACCCAATCAATGGTAAGTGCAATGCAGTCAGAGAACTCTCGTATTTATGAGCCCAAGAGCAGCATTTACTGCATCACTGAATGACAGCCCAAGAGAGCTGGAGAATATACATGGAATTTAACCAGGCAAGCTTTTCTCCTCATTCAAAACAGACACAGCAACTTCAAATGAAATGAGGACTGTAGCAGTTGCTCTGATTTAAACTGAGCTGTATTAATTATACAAAGGCTAACAAAAGGGTAGTTAGCACTACCCTTAGCAAGAAGTAGTGGAAGCAAGGAGTAAGAACCTAGAGAGAAGAACAAGGAATCAGCAGGTTGGAACAGTGAATGGCTACCTTAGTCAGATGTAGATTATGAGAATATAATATAATTTGCTCAAACGTCTCAATCTAGTTCATGATTTGGGGTATGACTGACATTTGTCTGTCTCCCAGGCAGAGCTTCCTCTTTTTGAGGTCCAGTTATACAACACATTTTATTTCACTTGCAGAATAAGTTATCATAATAAATGTTTTTTATTGATTGATGGAGATGGGATCCATCATTAAAATGGATGAAAAATTAGATATTGTTTTTCTAAGACTCCAAAAGTGGAGTTTCTGTGAAAGAGAAATGGGAAAAAAATCAATTTGTCACTGTTAAAGGAGAATACCAATTAAAGCTAGATTTAACAAATTCTAAAATAATATTGACTACAAGGTAATGTCAAACCACATCACCAATTAAGAATGCAAGACTTGAATGAAGTATATAGAGATAATTAATCTTCTAATTAGGATGCTAAAATTAGATCAGGATTTGAAGGGTCAAATGCTTTAATCTTCACTTATCTATGCAAAAGAGTTTCCATCTTTTACTTTTTTTAAGAAATCATTAATCTTTTCCATTCTGGTATATTTTTTTCATTGGTGTATAATGAAGACTGTAAATCACATGTGAAAGCCTGATTCTGAGAAATTTCCTGTCTTAGTTTAGGAATGTATGCACTCAGGTAAACTGGAGAAGCAGACACATCACAAACATGCATTGGATTTAGTGCTGAACTGAGTTTCCTGAATTTATGAGGAATTTATAGCTTTTTAGGATATGTCCAAAAATCAAACCCTTTACAGATTTTCTACTAAGGAAGCATTAGCTTTTTAGCACTAGTTATTATGCAGAAATCTTGCACATAGAAGCTTATGTTCCAAACCTAGACGTCCTCTGCCAGAAACATAAGTTCATTATTGAGATTACTGGTCATAATCAGTCTTTATGTTTTTAAGCCATCTTTAAGCCATTCTTAAAGAAAAGTTTAAAAATAATGAACCATGAACCCAGGCCTTGAAAGCATCCAGAATTTATCACCAGTAGGTCCAATAGTGTGAGTCAAGGCTAGAAGTACCATCATGTTGCTGGAGAGGGATTAGTGTGAAGAGAAAACAGAAAGGAAAGAGATAAAACAACCAGAGTATCTGCTGCAACTTCACAACAGTCATGCACCAGGGCAAAAGGTTTCAAGTCTATTTTACCTGCCCTCTCTCAGGGCCACAGTGAGCTCAGTTTTTAGTGAAGGAGAAAAGACGAGGGATTTGCTGCATCCTTTTTTAGAATGAGTCACTCTTGCAAAACCATGCCAAGTATCACAAACTTCAAACCTGTCATGACAGGGCTTTGATCGAGACAGACTAATACTTAAAATGCAGGGCACACCACATGTTAGAGGAAGATCTACTTCCAGCCCCTGCCATCCCCTGCCCTGGTGGCAATAGCCTGGCTCGTAGATAGAGTGATGGAGAGCAAGAGGAAGCAAACTTTTAGCCTTGCTTCTTCAAACCAAATCCAGGAGTAAATGTGTCTCAGCTCTTCACTCTCACAAGTTTAAAGCACATCTATAGTTATTCTCTAAATTAGATAAGGCACCAGGATCAGATATAGTACATTAAAAAAGAAACCCTGTAGAGAAAGGCAAAGCTTGTTCATTCTTGTTACATACCACTATAAGCTCTTCTTTGCCATTCACACCTTTGGTAAGTTATTTTTTTTTCAAGTTGCACGACTTTTATTGGTGAGTAAAACAAGAACAGCAGGACCCAACGCCTATTTCTGTAACTCTTTCATCTGCTTAGCTGACTGTATTAGCCACTTTCCCTGAATGGAGAACGGGGGAAAGTTCAACAGCAGGCTGACATAATAATGAGGACACAAAATATAGATGAAAAGAATACATGCCTAAATGTCTGATGAACTGATATTAGCATATAAATGCAATATATGTACAACAGAAGCCTTTGAATTAAACCACAAAGAACACTGTCTACTTGATTAGTTGTTTACTTTTTCTTTTGAGGGAACACATCTGAGCCACAGATTGATACTTTAATAAGGAACCCAAAAACCTTTAGTGGAGATTAAAAGGGCTAGTAGTTGTATGTCATAATTCACAGATAGTGATTGCACAGGACTTTGACAAGAACCATTAATTGTCACTGTGTAGCTACCTTCTGAAGTCACATAATTTAGTTCTAGTTCTTAAAAGACGTGGTAGGATCATTAAAGGAAGCTTGAGGCTAAGCACTGATAATGGGAGTGTTTTAATATTCTCGGTACTGTCACAAAGGAACAGCATGTTATACATCTTCTCTATGTATTGCACCTAAACTCTCAAAAGAAAAAAGTCTTTTTGTTGCCTCCACTGTTACTTAAAAAAGTGAGGTGTTAGGGTGTCTGCACTCTTTTGCAAAACTGGGTTACAGCAGGATTCTGGAAAAAACACACAAAACAAAACACAAAAAAGCCCAGCTTACAAAGGGTTTTCATATTTTCTTTGTACTAATCTTGCAGACTGATTACTGTTTCACAATACACAGAATAAACAGAATAACACAATAAACACAATAAACAGAAAAAAATTAACAACAATGGGTGTCTTCTTTCTTTATCTGAAGGCTTCAGGAGTTCTAGAAGGTAAGATCATTTTTCTTCTCCAATGAAAGTCAGGATGGATAAACCCCCAGATTAATGTAAAACTAAACAGAAACTTTCCCATTTTCCTTTATTTCTTCTCTGCAGTTGCTTCAGAGCAGCAAAACTAAAACACAGCAGGATAAACAGAGGCTAAATGTGCTTGTCCAGGAAGAAAAGCAGAGGAAAACTTCAACATGAGGCCAGGTCTCAGAGCTCGTTATTAACACAACAGCAAGGTTTAGGTCAAATAAATAAGCATTGGAGAGGCATGGAGGCGAAGAAGCTTCACTCAGGCCACAGTGTCCATCTTACTTGGAAGGACTGGCAGATTTATTCTACCACAGGCAAATACTACCACAAAAAACAAGAGACAGCATCCACCTCACCTGCCTTGTAGATATCTGAAGCTCTATGTCTAAAGACTGCAGGCTGGATAAACATATCATGTGGTAGGTGACCAACTGGTTCACGGGTTGAGCACAGCGAGTAATAGTGAATGGGGTAACATCAGACTGGTGACCTGTCACTAGTGGAGTTCCACAGGGCTCCATCTTAGGCCTTGTGCTCTTCAACATCTTTATAAGTGACTTGGACACAGGACTGGAAGGGATATTAAGCAAGTTTGCAGATGACACAAAACTGGGAGAAGCTGTTGACTCCTTTGAAGGCAGGGAGGACCTGCAGAGGGATCTTGACAAATCAGAGGACCGGGCAATCACCAACCTTATGAAGTTCAATAAGGGAAAGTGCCGAATTCTGCACCTGGCATGGGCCAACCCTGGATGCACGTGCAGACTGGGGAATGAGATGCTGGAAAGCAGTGCCACAGAAAGGGACTTGGGGGTCCCGGTCAATGGCAAGTTGAATATGAGTCAGCAGTGCCCTGGCAGCCAGAAGGGCCAACCGTGTCCTGGGGGGCACCAGGCAAAGCATCACCAGCCAGTCGCTCTGCTCTGCACTGGTGCAGCCTCACCTTGAATGTTGTGTGCAGTTTTGGGCACTGCAATATAAGGAAGATATTAAGCCATTAGAGAGTGTCCAAAGAAGGGCAATGAAGATGATGAAAGGCCTTGAGGGGAAGCTGTATGAGGAGTGGCTGAGGTCACTTGGTCTGTTCAGCCTGGAGGAGACTGAGGAGAGACCTCATTGCAGTCTACAACTTTGTCAAGAGGGGAAGAGGAGAAGCAGACACTGATCTCTTCTCTGTAGTGACCAGTGACAGAACCTGAGGGAATGGCCTGAAGTTGTGTCAGGGGAGGTTTAGGTTGGATATTAGAAAAAGGTTCTTCCCCCAGAGGGTGGTTGGGCACTGGAACAGGCTCTCCAGGGAAGTGGTCCCAGCACCAAGCCTGACAGAGTTCAAGAAACGTTTGGACGATACTCTTGGGCACATCGTGTGACTCTTGGGGATGGTCCTGTGCAGGGCCAAGAGTTGGACTCGATAATCCTTGCGGGTCCCTTCCAACTCAGTGTATTCTGTGATTCCTTTGAAGTCAGTGGGGAAGAAAGCAGCTTGAAGCCGATGCATCTGATCCATTTAAGCTCTGCTAAGGAAGTGGTCAGCTGTACTCTGATGGTGCTTGTTTCTTATGCCGTTTTTCCCAAATCCAGACACATGGTTGAAACAGGGCTGATGAATCTTATTTCAAGTGTCACTCACCTCTTGGCAGCTTGGTTGTTGACCTCAAAGAGTTACTATTTTATCTAGTGAGTAACTGGGCATCAGCCTCCACGGAGATGAAAATACAAAATAAAAACATTTAACAAGTGAATAATAAAATAAAATATCTTAATTAGCAACCCACCAGAAGTTTTCATTCAGGTAGTCTTACTTTCACTTACATTTTGCTAACTAAATTTAGATGTTTGCTAATGAAGATCATCTTTTGGTGTTTTAATGGCTTACTTTGAATACTGTCAACTGTTCACAGAGCACCACATCCAGTCTCACTTCAGATGGATACTGAACTCAAGATCTGGCTCTATGTCTCAGTCGTAGAGGTTTTTACTTTTCCTTTTCTTTCCCCTTTTCTTTTTTGAGAAAGATCATGAGATATTTCTCAAAGTGAGACAGCAAAACTGGTAATGTTTTGGAATGCTTCAAAACAGAAACTATTCACTCTCCAGAGAAAAGGAAAGAAGGCTCTAGAAGAAGGTTCGGCACTACAGTATCCCCTGAGGTTGGCCAATTAATTTTAGTTGAATTGGGAGATTCAAATCATGCTTTGTTTACAACTCATTCTATATTATTTAACACATTATCACCGTTGACATCACATTAATTAAATAAGCACAGAGACAGATTGTTCCAGCTCTTGAAAGCAGACTTAATAAAAGACTCTACAAGAATAGATTTCTCCTCCTCACACACTGCAAACACCAGATCACAGCTAGAATATTTCCTGTCACAAATTAATCAGGTACCAATCTTTCATCATCTGAGCAATTTCTGTTTTGATTACATGCAGCACATGATAAATTAAAAACTGCCAGAAGTTTCACAAAGGTATTCCTGGAGTGAGTAACCCACTTTCTGCATTTCTCTCTGAGATCACATGCACCCCAAGGGGAATTTATTGGACTCAGAGGTCACAGGAAACTTGTGTGTGAAGACGGAGTTCACTCTCAGTAGCGCCTGAACAGCACTGATTCCAGACTGGAGTCATGTCCTCCTTCCTGTGCCTGGAGAAGTTGAAAGGAAAAATACATCTGGGAGAAAAACACTGTTAAAGCACTTTCTAGACAGTGAAAACCATCCTATTTAAGTGTTTACACATTGACACCTTGGCAGGGTCTCCCAGGACAGCTAATCTAGCTATCCTTAACATTCCATGGCTACTCTCTCATCCAGATATTCTCGGTGCCACCAACAGAAAAGCAAGTATTTCCTTGGGTTCCTGTAGACCAAGAAGGTTGCTGTTGAGAGAACAGCCTGTTTGAGAGCTATTACATTGTTGAGCTACATTGTTCTCACTCCCTCTTGCTCAGGACAGTCCACCCAGAGCAGGACTGCTAATGTCTGTCTCCTGATGCAAAACTATCATTTCTCTCATCGGTATTCTCATAAAGAAGACTTTGTCTTCCACACAGTGGTTGCAAGAATCCTAATAGCTGCAGATGTTTCTGTTTTACGTCTTGTTCATACTTCCTTTCATGCACCTTTTTGTCCTAACTCCATCTCCTTCTCCCAAGTTAACACACCATCTCTTGTCCAAGGAACTCCCTCCATGACCTCTGTATCTCCAGATGTTCAATTGTAATGGATGTACTACACAGAGCTCATTTGTTTCCTATAAATAGACTATGGGAGCACCTTGGAATGACCACACATATTTCAGATGTGCTATTAAGATCAAATAAACTATTTTAACACATTCTTAATCTTTCTTTAATAATCTATCCTAAGTGAATTATCTTGAAGCAACGCTGGACTATGATTGATGGCTCTCTACAAAATCTTACTGTTGGTTCAGTACAAAAGCAATACCCTACCAATAATAGAAAGCTCACCCAGGACATTCAAACCAGTTTCTTGAAGAAACAACAGGATGGAAGACAGACCGGTATTTCTGAAACTAGTTCAGTGAGTCTTGTGTTCTCTATGAAACAAGATAGATGCCTTCCTCTGCCTGCTCACAGTGCTAACAACTCACCCTGTGTGAGTTGTGCTAACAACTCATCAGCGTTGTAGCTGCTAAGTGCAGCATCACTGTATATGAAGTATTCGCACTTTCATGCAAACAGCCCTTATCAGAATTGTACTTGCACATCTATACAATGCTGTAAAGGCATGGACGTTTACTGGAAGAGCCTGTGGTCTATGCTACTTGAATTATTGATCAATTACAAACAGATTACTAACAACTATGAATCATTAAAACCTTATAATAAATCATGTAGATAAATAAAACATGGCTAGGGTGAATAATCTTCTTTCTCTCTTACTTTTTCTGAATTCACTACCAGAAGCATGGCACTAACCTATTTACAGTAAGGCTACCCTCTAAAAACCAAAAGTCAATATATTAAAAGAGCTGGTGGTCTTTTGAAGTAAAAAGAGCACTTCCTCATGCTTTATTATATCAGCTGACAAAATAGAGACTGCTAATAAGTTTATCCCACAATACCTACACCTCTAAAAAAGTTCATCATAAATAATTGGTAACTATGGTAACATATTGCCTTTTTGTTCCTTTTAAAGCATTTTCTTCCAGCAATTTTGACAAACACAGAATCCTCGAAAAACACAGTGATGTTATCTAGCAATATGCATAACAGTGCCCTAATTCAGCACAGACAATTGAATAATAAAAAGAAATAAATTTAATTTATTGGGTAAGGTAAGTCACACAGTACCTGAGAAATTAGCTTTGCTAAGCTATATTTCTACACAATATGCTTGGGATTTCACAAGGACTTTCTATATTTCATTGTAGCTTAATTAGCAAGTCGACCCCTTATTCCTTCCCCAGAGGGAAAACACTCTGGTTCAAAGGCTCCCAATTCCTAATAGAAATGGAAAATGTGAAGTTTAAAAATATTCAAGATCCTAAATAGTTTGCTAGATCTAGGCCCTATTCCTCACACCATGGGGCATTACTTCAGGTATCAGTTTTCTCTGCCTGCTACTTTATTTTGCTCTACTAAAGGGTAAGCTAAATTCACTGAATAAGCCACCAAATTTGGAGTAGACCTAAGTGGTCCATAAAGTATTACCAGTGCCATCATCTGTATATAGAAAGAAGAACGTGTAGGACATCAAAGAAAAATACTGACACTCCAGATGAAGTAGTTGACTTTTGAATTATAAAGACAAGTCTCTAACCTGGCTGACTGGGAGCGAGTTGGTGAATACTTCAAATATAAAATTTGACATGAACTCACAAAGGCCAGTCATTCTTATTTCCTCCCAGACCACATCAGATTTTTTTCTGTGAAACCAGCATTAACCAAATCTAGCAGAAGTCACAAATCTCTTATTTCACTGGTCATGATGTTGGTTGCTTAGAAACTCAACATTTGCATTTTTTCAGTTTTTACATTATTTTATTTTCCCCAGACCATAACCCAGGCTCAGTGAGCTTCACATTCTTTCAACTCACATAGCAGTTTCTTCAATGCAAGATACCTTTCTCTTTATTCTACATTACCTCTGCATCTTCAAATAAATGCCAGTATGGATCCCACTACAGTGATGGTGTCCTTATCGCTGCACACATTGTTACAGAGGCTTCTACAGTTACAGAAGAACTGCAGTAGAACAGCGGTATCTACAAACCTCTGGCACAAAAATTGCTCTGATTTCACAGTATAGATGCTTCAGGACTTTGTCCTTACAGAGGTAACATAATTCATTCTGAACTTTAAAGCATTTTTAAACTCAGAATAAACATGTATGCTGTAGTCCAAGCAAATATTTAGGCAAGTGTGACTGTTTCACTTGTTCTGCTAGTGCACGTGCAAGAGGCAGATTCAGAGCTGGAGCTGTCAATACTGTGACTGTCAGTGCCAGAAAAGACCACATCAAGGCTGCTGGGAATATCAAAATACAAGAAGACTTCAAATGTTCACCAGAACAAGTAAAGGTATAACAGAAACCTTCCCCAGCACCAAGGCAGACATCCTCTCTTGCTGATAAAATCCTCCTTGCCTTATCTTTGAAGGTTTTTACGAAACACTGGGTAGTAATTTATCCTGTCTTACCCTAGTCACGATCATCACTTCTCCATCCAAGTTCATTAGTATGGGATGGTAAAGTAGCGTAAGCTAAGTGGCCGTTTTGGCTCTTAAAAGGGAAGGATTTGTACAATGGAACATCCTGCAGGCAGGAGCAGACCCGTCTGCTAAGAGCAGGATGAATGGGAGGTCTGACAACAAGGCATGTGGAGGCATGAAGCATGCTTTTCTCTTGATGCTGCAGATAGTAAGATAACAGTGGATTGCTGCAAACACTTTGGATTTTATTCTATTCTCAGGGAATGCAGTCAAACTAAAAGTGTTTGCACTGCCACTCAGACAGTACTGCCCAAAAGTATCTGCTTTCTCATACACATAAAGGGACACGTGAATGTGGATTTCCACTGACATGTTCAGAAGGAAGCACAAATTAGCATTATCAATGTATATTAACATGTTAACAGGTATAAAATGTGGAGGATTTATCAGAAAACTGATATACTCTCTTTGCATAACCAACCATGGATAACCAACAGTTTGCATATCAGCATATAAGCCAAACAAACAAACAGAAACTAACAGAAAAAAAATAAAACAAAAGGAGGAACACAGATTGACAGTAAGACTGTGAAATTTGCTTTATCAGCATATTATGTCATCACTACATTCTGTAACTTACTTCTGATGTTAAATAATGTCTTTTTTCTTAAGACTATAACTAGTGCCCTTTTAATGATTTATAGAATTAAGTGCAACTTCAAGGATCCAACAAAACGTAAAAAAGCTTCTGAACACTGAAGGAAATTGGACCTCATTTTCAAACAAATGCTTCTGACTCTTCAGCTAATGGAAAACAAACAAAGTCCCAACTGTTGAACATCTTTGAACATGTAAGCACTTTTATTGCAATTACATGAAATTCTATCAAGCTGAGTCAAATACACTTCAGTGATCCCCGGAGAGATTCCTTCTGTTACATTTCAGTAAAACCCAGGTAGATTCCATCAGTTACTTGGGGAAAA
Source organism: Pipra filicauda (assembly GCF_003945595.2). Classification (NCBI taxonomy): domain Eukaryota; kingdom Metazoa; phylum Chordata; class Aves; order Passeriformes; family Pipridae; genus Pipra; species Pipra filicauda. Next base: position 1,246,984 of record NW_024104543.1, read on the forward strand.
AAGGAAATATTTTATCATAATATATATTGCTTTTTCAGAATAAAATCTTAACTTTAGGATTGCTAGTTAGTCTCAAAATACCATCAATTTTCCCAAAAATGCTATTTACACAGAAGAAATAGGAAGTTTTATTGCTCAAAATTAGTGGCTTCTGCTAAGATTTATGAAAGCTATGCAAGACATTGGGGAGTCCTCAGAAAGCTGTTTTAACCAAACTCAGTTGAAATAATTTGTAACCTCAGTGCTTTTTTCTACATTCAGAAGCCTGAAACTCAGTCCCATCTCTCAGGACAGGTTCCAGCACGGTGAGAAGGCTAAGGAGACCTTACTGATGCCACCAACAGCCTTGTGGAGAGGCACAGAGAGAACAGAGCCAGGCTGTCCTCAGAGATGCACAGGAGCAGGACAGGAGCCAGTGAGCACAAGTCAAACCAAGGGAAATCCCAGTCAGACAGCAGATATGGTGGAACACCAGGACAGGTTCCCCAGGGAGGCTGTGCAGATTCAATTGTTGGAGAAAGCCCTGAGCAACCTGCACAAAACTGGCCCTGCTGTGGAAGGGGGCTTTACCTGATGGCCTCTACCCATCCCCTCCAACCTAAATAGTCCACGATTCTGTTCACAGCATGTAACACAAGAAAAGAGAAATGAAAAGAAATAAACAACTTACCAACCAGCTGGGCATTTTAAGAAAAATAAAAGTGCCCTTACCTGAAAAACATAAAGGAAAATAAAATCTTAACACGTCATCAAAATCAGCAGAATAATGGATTGTAATAACTCCTGGTACATAAACAACATACACAGTTATGCATTCATGACATTGCAAACATATCCTCCCATATACTCAAACTCAGTAACAGATAAGACGCTGAAACGCATACCAGGGTCTCTCCACATCTGCACCTCCTGTGGCTTATGCCCACAGCTCAGAGAAAGTAAGTTTGTCATCTGTAGGCTCTGTGACCTGGAAGTTTTCATATTCACTTCCTTACTATTTTAATTTCATCCGACATGTGCCAACAATTCTTGTAGACAATTTTACCTTCAGTCCCTGCTGAGTATATGTCCACTAATGACCATGATGAAACATGCTTTGTGTGAGAGCCTGTTCATTTATTTTCATTCCCGTGAGTGCCTTCAGAGACCAGTGTTGCAATCACGGCTACTCACTATTTAATTCCCAGCCAAATTTATGGCCAAATTGAAAAATGGATGCAGGCTGCCTGATGCAGGATGCTTTTGTCTGAAGTGTCCTCATGGAATCATTATACTCGCATTTGTCTTTAATCTGCAATTAAACAATCAGTTCTATGTAAAAGATAGCTGCAAACAGATCTCCTGAATGAGTACTAGGCAATATATCTTAATGGGCGTATGCGAGCTTTCCAGGGTCTGCAATTAGGACAGCATCCATCACTGGGCCCCAGGTCAGCAAAAGGTTAGGGGAGAACGAAACCTCCCCAGGGTGCTGAGCATCTGTCCATGCTACCTGCCCTGCTGCTACTGCGCTGCAGCAGTAGAGAACATGGAGACAAAAGCCAGGTGGGGGTGGGAAAGGAGATACAATAGATTAAGGCATGGCCTCACTGATAAATCTGTCTTGGCAGAAAATGCAACCTACTTTGAATCTGTTTCTTTCCAATCAAGCGCCCTGCTTCCAGCTCGGGCAGATGCTTAATTGGAGACTGAGGCTGCCAGGCAAGCACCAGCGCCATGATCATTAACAGGTAGTTTGGAGCCATTAAGGTGCTCCTGCTTGTCAATTTCCCTCTCATATACCACTGACATAAACAAATGCATCTTCTTCCTCACGGCAGCCAGCTCACCTGTAGGGAGATTTGCACGCCTGTGTGCTGCAAACACGTCTTTGGTTCCTGGGACTGTGATTACGTTAGCACCCAAGGCATGTGATTCAGCAGGGATTACAAAGGGCCTTCCTGCTTGGTGTCAGTGTAATGTTAGAATGGTACCAAATGGCTTCAGCAATAGGTAAGCAGAAGGGCATCTGTTTCAGATTTGACTAAAATTGTATAATTAGATCTTGGTACGAGATCCGTCTGTTCATGTGTGGTTTTATCAAATGCTTTTGACTAATCCAAATAAAGAACCAGTTTTCAGACCTCAGTGGACATCATTTCTGATGCAAACCTGGGTACAACCTTAAGAAACTCCACATCTGTGCAGAGTATTCCGTATGAATAGATGACTGCACCAATACACCAGGTTTTAATTACAAACATGGGGAAACAAAACTACAGTGATACCCATGAATGCTGCCTTACTACAGGAAATTTATCCCTTGCCAGTTTTTATCTTAATAATTCACTCACTGGTTTAGCAAAAAAAAAAAAAAAAAAAAAGCTACTGGGTTCATGTCAAGCAGTGAGATTCATTTTGTTTTATCTTTCAAGGGTATCCTGACAAGAATTCACAACTGTCCCATTTAATGTAAAGAATTCACTACCACGTATCACTTCCAGCTTACAAATCAGCCAATCTTGACAAATATACACTAATTAAGGGCAAGAAAGTAAAAGGCACTTATTGATTGCAAGGTCTGAAGCACCAGAAAACTGATTAAATATATGGTGTTAAGGAGTTAATAAATGATTTAACTCTGCTATGCCATGCTCCATGTACACCCAGGGCTATGGTAGCTAAATGGCAATTCAATGCTATAGTCTTCCATTATTTCCAGTGGGCTAATAAGACAAGCAATTAGACTGTTGTCTTCCCTTCAAACCACAGCATTAGCATACTCACTTGTGCAAAGGAATAAATGATACCCATCAGATGGGGTCAAAACTACCATACGTAAAATATTTTGCAAATAGAAAACCCATTTGTTTAAAGAGAAGTCTCAGTCAGCTGCTACATAAAAATAATAGAATTTTACAGCTGCACAGTGATCACAGAAACTGGTCCACCAGCAGGGAGAAGAGTCTAACTTAAATGTGCAACCTTTTCAGTGGATTCTATCCCTAAGGTAGTACAGATCACCAATGGACCGTGATGACTGTAAAATGATTATCCCAGACCCCTCTTTTATGACAAACTGACTCTTAAACAACATGCCACTCATGGCTCGATGAACAGAGTCATCATCCTGACACAGAAAACCTAGGACCAAATGCCCCTAGCCAAGTTACAGATGGGAAACACATGAAGTTGTCTTCTGTAAGGTCACATAAACGCTAACATGTTTGCTCCCTGCCCCAGATGGTGGGCAGGCACTGCTGGGCAAGCGGGAAAAAGGGCAGTCATAGCACCCTGCACCCACACAAGCCAGGGCAGGCCAGTGGTCCCTGCTCAAGGAGCTTCCTGTCCTGTTTAGATGCGGCCATATGGGTGACCACAGGGCATCCTGTGAGCCATGGGATGGGGCTGCCTGGGGCTTGGTTGCCATATCAGAAAAATTGATACTCAGATTGAATGAAAATAATCATATAAATGAAGCCATATATTTACTACTTTACAATTCCCTTTCTGCCTCCAAGTGATTCTATACTGCACTTTTTCTCATCACACTTCTACACTGCTTTACAGAATACCAAATGAAGATACGGCTTTCACTAAACTTTAAAAAAAATGCCCATTTTTTCCTTTGCTTGTAGAATATATGCGATTGCAGAGAGGGATCAGAGAATGGAGGGATATTTTGCAACTTCCCTATGAAGTAAAAATAATCATCTCTCCTTTTTCTCCTTTCTCACACATACACATGAGCTCAGCACATACACACACTCATGATGTAAAATCATGGAAAAATAGGACTTGACAGACCTCAGGAGATCACCTAATCTACCCCTGTCTCAAGGATTTACCTGAGAGGAGTTTATTATGTGAGCAATAGAGTGAACCTTGCCATCTAACTCTGTAAATTCGCATTTTCACAAATTCATGTTAAACCCTTGTGGTGGGTCTGGCTGAGCCAGAATTTATTTCCCCACAGTAGCTCTGCATTGGTAGCTAGAGGAGTGTTGATAACACACCCATGTTTTGGCTACTGCTGAGCACAGCACTGTAACATTCAATCGAGGACAAGATCCTGGGAGGGGACACAAGTAGGCCAGTTGATCCACACTGACCAAGGGGATATTCCAGACCATATGACGTCAACCCAGATATAAAAGCTGAGGCACGGAGCAGGACCTGAGGCACTCACTGTCTCTGATGGCTGCCTGCTGACAACCGTACTCGTGCTGGAGCCCTGCTTCTCAGAGACGTGGCTGACCATGGCTGCTTATGGGAAGTAGAGATTAACTGCTGGCTCCTACTTTGTGCGTGCGCAGGCTGCTTTTGCTTTCTTTTTTTGCATAAATATAAACTGCCTTATCGCAACCCACTATTTGTGTTGTTTTCTTTTCCCACCTTACTCTCTGCCCTGTCCGGCTGGGAAGGGGAGGGATAGAGCAGCTGCGTGGGCACCTGGCGTTCAGCCAAGGTGAACCCACCACAACCTTGCTTTTGCTGATACCTTTGATGGTGTTTCTTTAAGTGGCTAAACCACTCAAACAAGTGATGTGGACTCAAAGCCAAATCTGTATTGTTGCATTTTAAGCATATTTATTGTCTCACCCTTCACAGGCACAGAGAAGAGATATTCTGATATGTACTTTTAAAAGCCAGACCTCTCCTGTCCCCAAGGATAACAAACCTCTTGAGCTTTGCTTTCATGCCATCCCTTTAGGTTTGACTTTAGCCCTATAATTCTCAGTTACTTGCATATTTATTCTTTCTTTCTCCTTCCCATTTTCTGCTTCACATAAATTATGAAGCTTACACACTGAGCCATGCTGCATATCCTTAGCAATAATGGGCTTGCTCCAAGAGAAATGCACTATTTTGAAAATGCCAAATTTAAAGTGGAGCATGTGCTGCTTAGCATCTGCCAGTCACACAGCACTCTCCTTCGAAGCCTATCAATAAGCACACAGTGACGGGTGGTCACTGAACAACACTTTGTGCTTCCATATTCAGCTCAGCAGTCCACACAATTTTTATCAGGGAGCTGCAAGGATAAAGAGAGAAGAGATTTTTTCTAATCAGGTTAAAATGTTTCAAGTGGCCCATTTTCATTTTCTGTACACTTCTGAAAGATGACTAGGAGTCAATGTGAGAGACTAAACCCTGCTGGAGGTGCACTGTATTCATAATATATTAATAAGCAAGAATGCATCAATTTTGGTTTGACACTGGCAATAGACTAAACTACAAAAGGGCACTCACACAGAGGTGAGAATGAAAACTGAAGGTAGTGACAATGGATTACCCTTCAGTAGTAGAGGACCTGGGAAAACTGTAAGAATGGTATTTTGTTTGCAAAAATACTGTAAACCAGTTGTTGCTCAACAAATTTCCACGATGAAAAACTGCCTCTATGCATTTAGTATTTTAAGCTCTAGCAGAGTCCCAGTAAAGCCTGTGAGTAAGTTACAGCAATGGAAGGAGAGGTGATGCACTCTTCATATCTCACAGCTTTTTTATGTTATTATGTTGTTGTGTTGAGACAGCCCCATTGCACCAAACCAGTGTACAACTGGGATTTTCTCCCCAGCCAGCTTACCAGGAGGTAAGGCCTCTTCAGATATTAATGCTTTAAATACTTTCTCCTCTTTGAAGACAAACTTTCTACTCTGAACACACTTTCAGTAATAATATATAATTATATTTATTTAATTGGAAATAAATCTATACACACCACAGGCTTTTAAAAGAAGAAGGCATACAACATGTCACAGCTCACAAGAATAATGGCAACTGAAGCCAGGCTCTTCAGACTCCAGCCAACAACCCTTTGACACTACGACAGATTGGAAAGTCAGTATCTCAGTGGGGAAAATGTTTTGTCAATTAAGAAGTTCCTTTTATTACTTTGAAAAACAGAAATTGTTAAGTCCTGTTTTTAAACAAAATGCTTCCCACTAATAAATGAACTTTTTGCTGGACTATGTCAAAGGCAAAATTTTCTTAAAGCATTGGAATAGTTCAGATTTTTCTGGTGGCTTTGTTATCATTTCCTTACTGTGCTCCCAGTTGGGATTGGGAGACTCACTGAAATGAAAATATATGTAAGATACACTTGCAAAAATCTGAAGACAACATTATTACAAAACACTGGCTTGAAGCATATCCTGCTTCCTTATAGAGGCTTCCAATTTCCTTTACTGGGCACTGAAATTCCACAGCACTTACTTCCTTTAAGTATTTCTGTGGACTGATCAAGTACCTACCAAATTTTGAAACTGATTTTGCTTGGATTCAGATCATATCTTATACACATTAACTGAATATCCAAAACATAACCTACATGCTCGATGACCAAAAAATAAAAAACCTGCAACCCAAAACAACCAAAAAACCCAAGCCCCCTTGCTCTTCTGTACCTTTATTTTGCAACTGAAAGCGAAGTGGAGAAAAGGATGAATTAACTTTTATAGCAGCAATACCAAAACACAATCATACAACAGTAAAACCCGAATAAGAAATATTACCGTGTTGATCACAAAATCTGTGAAGGATTAGTCACATTGCTGTAGGTTGCCCACAGTCTGATGGGGCCCTTGCTAATGCAAACCTTGGCCATTTCATCAGGCTGTACAAACATGTTGCTGTCTTGCATACTGCTGGGAGTTGTCTGCAATCACTGCCTTTCTTAGGAATGATGAAACCCCTAAAATTCTTCGGTCTAAGGCTCTTAATGCTTTATAGTTCTCTTCAGGTGTCATTCTCATCTCTCAGCTTCTATTTGTAACTTCTCAGAAGTATTCCAGTAAGGAAGTACCCCAAACAGTGTAAGAGATTAAAGACCTCTTATAAGAATTACATAGGCGCTTTGCTAATATTTACCATCCTTCCACCTTCTGACACCACACACATTTTTGTACTGCTATCAGCTATTATCAGTTAGTGGAAATACAGAGCATATAAACATATATGAACCACAGACACATAAAAGTGCCATATTCATGAGTTCAGGACACTTAGTGTCCAAGGAAAATGACCAAGGAAATAAACATGAGGAAGGAAAAAGGACACTAAAGAAAGCTAAGGTTATTAATTCAAGGGTGTTCTTGGCTTCTATGTCTGAGGATCACGACCACACACTGTAAATGGAACTAACATTTAGATATATTGTACAAGTCTTGTATATTCTGTGGTTTTTTCCATTGCAAAAGTAGATGATACACATCAGGGATCCGATGGTAGATCATAACTTGAGTGGAAGGTGAAGCCTGCATTTGTCTCTGGGTCACGGATTTTTATAGTCTGCTTGTGCTAGGTAAAAGAATGAAATATGATTTACCTGTATGATCTCTCTCTGACATTAGAAATAATGATTTTTTTTCCTGGGGAATGAGGCATGAAGAACAAAACATAGCACAATATGTATCCATTTATATTTCACTGGAAATCTGAGTGAAAGAGAAAACAAAACAAAAAACAGACACAAAGAAATCTCTGATTGTTGCTAACTTTTTATACAGCATCTTCAAGAATGTCATGACATATACATGCTGCACCTACAGGCACTACCTATGCAGAGAAGCCATCGATTACCATGCATTTCATTTGGCATTTCAAAGAAGTCACAAAACGTAAATAGGAAGGCCTGACATATACCATGATGTCTTGTATTTTTCCTTTACTTGTATACACCCTTCAAAACTCAAGGAAGACTATTTTAGCAATCTTGCCATAACTTCTCTAAACAAAACAAAACCAAGGGATTTTAGGTTCCCTTTTCTTTCTGCAAAATCTGAACTTCCTAACAACCTCTCTCCCCATACAGTCTACTGTCACCCTTAGATGTCATTGAAATACTGTTAATATTTGTAGCTGGGTACACAGCCACCAGGAGCAAAGCTATTTGGCACTGTAATGCAAATGACAGCATTCATCAAATGAGCTTTGTTAGTTATTCATTGTGTTCCTTATCATTCCTTTCCCAAACCCCAGTGCCTCTGCAGTGTGCACAGAGGTGTGTCTGCAGCAGCATCCCCCCGCTGTAAAACCCACCCTTATCAGGCAGAGCAGGGTGCCAAGGGAGTGACCTGCCAAGTCACTGTGTCCCTTCTCCTCTCCCTCACCCTTTTGTGCCCAGGGCTGCTCTTTGTCCTCATCTACGGGATCTGTCTCTCCCTGCTCAGCTCACTGTGCCAGACCCTCTCTCACAGCTGAAAGAATGATTTGCAATGAAAGGAACTCTAGAGAGATGGGTAATTCTCTCCTTCTTCTACACCATCTCCTCATTTTCTTCTGAAATCAACTGCACCAACCAACTTTCTGCAGGGTCAGGCTTTTAAAAACAACTACAGCTACAAAATAGGCCAAGCCCTCGTGTTTATAGCGGTAGCCAGGAGGCATGCACAGACAGAAAGTGGTATTGACAGGTTTGGAAAGGGACAGACACTGACTCTGATGCAGGCAAGCACTTGGGGCATTTTTTTTCATTAAATCTTTCACTGCTTAACACAGTTCAACACACCATTCTGTACCTCTGGAGAAAAGCTTTTGGGGGCTGGAGCCAGAGATTAATCCCTCTGTAATTTCTACTGCTGCTGGCAGTACTAACTGCCAAGGGATTCTCGGGAAAGATAATGGCACTGTTGACTTGTAACCTAGGTGTAAAAGTGGCCTTAATAAAATTGGGATGTTTGAGGCCCCATCAATAACCACAACACACCAATTTTATTGGATGTAACAGATGCAATCTGTTTGATGTGATACAGGAGGCTCATCCTAATACAGTAATTAACAGGGGTTGGAGAGACACTAAAAAAATTGTCTACCACAACGGCAAAGAATTCAGCACAATCCAGTCAGTTTAACCTCTAAAACAAAGTAAAGATGTAAAAGGAGCTTCAGTGTAAAACTGCATTTTTCACTGAAGAAAGATCCAAACCATTAAAATGACTGGGTTGGATCCTTCTGCAGTGTAAAATGTAATTAAACGGGGTATAAAAACTATGTATAATTAAGCCAGTTTGGAATGATTCTGGAGATATTCCATAATTAATGTTTGTATAAGAGCAGATTTTCTGTTTTGCAAGAATCAGCACATAATCAGCAGCTGATTTTTAACCTGAAAAGATGCTGATCCAAGCATAATTATTTTTACACATACTTACCCTTCCATGAAAACATAAGCAAGAGACATTTTCTCTAGCTGAAGAACTGCTGTAACAACACAAGGCATAATAAGCTGTTCCTAAACAACTACAATTCTCTTTTTCTGTTTATCCTCAGCAGAGTTGTTTTTCTTTATTTTGGGGTGAGGGTAGAGGGGGAAGCACTAATTTTGTGTTCTTGGCACTATGTGTTAACTTGGGAAAAACTTTCCTATTTTTTTTTTCTGATACTTCCTTGTCTCAAATCAAGATTACTCTATTGGCTGATGGATGTTTTGATACTACAGTTAGGGCAATAGACCTGGAGTAGTACTACTACACACTGTGTGAAAAGTGCCTATAGATGTTTTATGAACTAAGAGCAAGGTTCTGTAAATATTTTTTTTTTTTTAAAAGAAGCATACACAAAGATTTGTAGAAGTTAAAGGCTAAAAGAGGAATAGAATACTAGGAATTCATTGGCACAACAAATAAAATAGGAGCTATTTAAAACCCTGAGATAGACTTTTTTCTCTGGAAACTCTTATGCTTCTGGTCGTCTGTTTTCTGAAATTTTCATGAGCCCTCTCATCTTCTTGAATTTTCAATTTGTTTTGCACTGATGGAGCAAGAATCTTCATCAATGGTAATTAAAATTATTAACATATTGATGGTTTATCCTGACTTGTTTTAAACTTACCTATGCTTTTTTTGCACCCAGCTGACCAAGGCCAATGGCATCCTGGTTTGTATCAGAAACAGTCTGGCCAGCAGGACCAGGGCAATGATCATTCCCCTGTACTCAGCACTGGTGAGGCCACACCTCGAATCCTGTGTTCAGGTTTGGGCCCCTCATTGCAAGAAAGACACTGAGGTGCTGGAGTGTGTCCAGAGAAGGGAAATAAAGCTGGTGAAGGGTCTGGATCACAAGTGTTATATGGAGTGATTGAGGGAGCTGGAATTGTTTAGCCCAGAGAAAAAAAGGCTGAGGAGGCACATCTCACTCTCTACAACTACCTGATAGGAGGTTGTTGTAAGGTGAGGGTCCTTCTCTTCATAAAAGTAACAAGTGATAGTTGCACCAGGGGAGGTTTAGATTGGCTATTAGGAAAATTTCTTCACAGAAAAGGTTACTGGACATTGGAATAGGCTGCCCAGGAAAGTGGTGAAGTCACCACCCCTGGAGGTATTTAAAAGAAGTGTAAATGTGGCACTTAGTGACATGGTTTAGTAGTGGACTCATCAATGTTAGGTTTACAGTTGAACTCGATCTTACAGGTCTTTCCAACCTAAATGACTTTATGATTCTATGAAAAGTCAGCATTAAGGAATCAGCAACCAGTTTCAAAAGTGTCTCCTAGACTTTGATAATACCTGTTGTTATTACTAAGTTTGCTCCCATTTATGACCTTATCTTATTGTGACTAGAAGAGCAGTTTTAATGTAGCAGAGAATCCAGGCATTTACAATAACAATAAAAAAGGTATGCTTTAAAAGATGCCTCTCTGTTATATATTTTTAGTAACTGTTATTTGCAAAGTTTCTTACCTTTCCCTCTCATCTTTTTCCCATCATGTAAAATTCACCACTGTGTAGAACACCATCCAAAGCTCAGACAGTTTTCTTGCTCTTTCACTAGGACTTATAGTCTGCTATCAGAACAAAAGTGCCAAATGCCTGCTGGCACCATCAGTCAGCTGGCAGGATCTGGAGATGTAACACTCTTCATCCCTACAAGTGGTTGCGGTGTGATAGGACTAGCACAGCATTTGGGAAAGATTGCTCATCAAAGATACCACTTTCCACTTAAATTTGGTTGGCTCCATCTAACAGGGTTTAAGACTGAAGGATCTGTAGAACACTAAGAAAATTGCTGAAACTGCCTGAAATTCAATTGTGACAAATATCTAACTCTGGATAAGGGCCTTCGAAAATCCTGGACAAAAAAACCCCAAACGCAGAAAAAGCAATAATATAGAGGTACGGAAGCACACAAAACTTATTCTATCCAAAGCCAACAACGTAATTTGCATCTGTATAAAAAAGATTGAGTAGAACAAACTACTTATCAACCTGTACAATATTCATCATGTCTGTTCCATCTCTGGTGGCTTACTTAACAGCATATTCTACACAAAGCATCACCAGCAGAGAAACACCTAAAAAAAGAGGAAACATTGTTTATATCCCTGATATGCTGAATTAGTAAATGACACAGAAAGCAACCTATCTGCACACTTTTTACACTTAAAAGGAGATGTCAATGTATCACAGTGCAGAGAAATCTAAAGGTGTAAAAAGTTGAAGCATTAGATACTCTCTTAGCAGAGGGAAAGCCTTTCAATTGGCCACAAACTGCATAGCACAGAAGATTAAATTTTAGTAGAAAATTATCAAATCAGCAGAAAATAAAATTGATCGCTCCCGTGCACATTGCAAAAGCAATATTTTACTGAGAAGACTGAATACCTCATATACAACATAAAAGCTTGCCATAATGACAGATAGTTCTATTAGAAAAGGTACTGAGTGCATAATTAACCACTGCTAATACCTATCTGAATATCTGAAAAGAAGAAAAATTTATTCAAGTGGAATATACACTATTCATCAAAGCTGAAAAAAAAAATTGCTGCACTGAAAACATGCACTAGTTGGGCTAAGTTTACGATCCCCTGACAGAAATGTATAAATAGGAAAAATTTACCACTCGTTCACTGGGGGCTAATGAAGCAGAACTAAGATCACATGCACACCATCACTCAAGTGCACAACATTTGCAACTTCTCAATTTTATATGGAACTGCCTGTTCAAGTCACATATTCTGTAACAAAGGTCATATTTTTTGCTTCAGTCTAAACAGCAAACTGTAATCGGCTCAGAAGTTTCATTTTTCTTAAGCTAATGTTAATTTAATGAGTATTTCCTCCACATTCCTGGATATAGGTGATGGAGGACTTCGCTTTCTCAGTTTCCCAGTATCAATCAGTTACATATAGCAAAGCATAAAAAGTAATATTTAATTGCAGTTTCCTATTCTGTAGAATGATTCATACTCTTGTATAAAAAACCACAGATCTAAACTCTGGGATTTTTTTATAGCAGTTAGCAAAAATGAGGAAAATCTAATCCTGTTATGTCCATACTAACTAAGCGACTGCAACTATTTAGTTGTGTATGTGGAAACAGTACATATCCACAGTACAGTAACATTGCAGTATGTTACCGTATGTGACTTTAAAAAAATGCTTCATAGAGCTAAAACATTTGTAAAGGATAATCAGAAGTTTATACTGTGTAGACAGGTGCAAGTAAGGTCTAAATTTTCAAACAACGGCAAGCTTCCAATCCCTGAATGTTCATTTAGAGTAACACAAGCTGCATTATTTTGCAGCCAATAGAGGCATATGGACAATATTCCTGAATATACTCTCAGCTCTGAAAGTTGTAACATTTGCCACTAGCAACTGTAAACATATTTATGAATTTTTAGCATCATCTTATTCTGATCTGTGTCATGTAGTATTTTCTAGAAGCTGTTTGTGAATGAAATATAAATTGGTGAGGTTTAAAGTATTTCCCATGAATTTACTTTCTCAAAGGTCCTATCAAAAATGCTGCCCTGTAATTTTAGTCAGGTGATTATCCTAATACATTATTTTCTTCCTAATTTACTTACACAGACTGTAATTCACTTAACAAGTATCTTAGTGTGTAAGGTACTCTATGAATGCTAAATAGATTAAAACCTATGGCCCTTTTTCTAAGAACAAGAAAGAAATGGTGCCTTGGGCTTCCAGCAATGTGCTAGAAAAATACTCTCTGGAGATGAGTTCTGCCTCTGTTCTCCAAATGGGCCCAATATACTGCCAATCTATATGAAGCATGACTTTTTCCCTGCTCTAAATATAAACCTCCACTACACTTAGGGTGTAGAAGCGTCCCTACTGAAAGGTTTCATTCAGCATGTTGTTTTCCGTAAGCACACAGATAGCTGAAAGAACAATGGGAAAAATACCTTAGAGCACCAGGTCATGTACCTTTAAATCACTCTGCCTAAAGTTACATACCTGGAGAGGAATGACCAATACAGCCCTATTCTACAAATGTAACCATGAGACTAGCTTGGTTATGGATCATCCTCTGATGCCATAAGGTCTGCACCCTGTCATTACTGCAACCAGTGTCACATCCTGCTCAGCAGAGCCCAGGGTGATCCTGTCTTCCTTCTGCACGGGCTGAACAAAAACCATGCCAGTACGGGAAGGTAAGGCAAACTTCCCTGGCGCAACACTGTATTTATTTCTTTAATAGCAAGGTAAAAGACAGTTGTCCACTAGGAAAAAACAAACAGCCTGCCACTGGAACCATACTCACAGTATTTTAACTGAGGACAGTAAAGTTTTACTCCACATTGTTGTACATATTACTAATGCCAGTGTAATTCGTATTATTTAAACAACCATACATGTGCTGTGGAGTAGAAAGAAAGCTAGTCAATCAGAATTCAATACTTACTAGTATTGAACACATTCATAACATACATATAAAATCTCCCACTAGAGGAAGAAAAATAGGAACTATAAAGGACCTTTTGGTTCAAAAGGCTTAAGGAGCCTTTTCTCAACATTTTGTACACTTGGCATATTTCATTGTGGATGAATTTGCAAATTCATTCTTATAGAATGGCTCAAATCTTTCATTCCTCCCATCTTTTAGTGTTGCTGAAGTACAAGCAGCAACACCTATAATACTGTAATTTTGTTTCACCAATGAACAAAGATTGATATGGTAGTCAGAGAATCAAATTAGAAGGAAGAGACAGGAGTAAATATTCTGTCAGTGTTGTTCAGTGTTCCTGTGCAATAAAAGGAAATCCAATTTTCCATCCCTCCTCTTGCATTCAGATTCTCTTCACTATAACAAAAAGCTAAGCAATTCTCAGCATCTTCCAAATCAAAAACATGGGAACAGCAGCTTTTCTGAAAATCTGTTACCACAGGCTTAGAGCAGCTTCCAACTAAAATCTCCTGAGGTGTGGGGAGGTGGGAGGCTGAGACCTACCCATTCTCAAGTCATACTAGAAACTAACAGCACTATTATTTGAATAATGACCTTTCTGCATAGTGCTAAGAATTGGTTTTCTTTGGCAACAGAATTTATTCTTTGGGACCTAGTCCCAGCAGCTGTTGCAGTCATTGCAATCCAGAAGGGTAAACCAAAATTTCTGTCCCATTTCCCACCTTTTTCATATTCCACTGAAGACATATGCATAGGAAAGAGCTACCATTATAGGGGTGCAAATTTCAAAGCATCAACTATCTGCTACTTTTGTCCTGAATAAAATACAGGGTGCATTCTTCCACCATTCCCTTTTCCACAAGTCATTTTAGCACAGAGTAAGAGTGGCAATATAGAGTTTATGCCCCTGGTTACTCTGGGGTTACTTGCTCAAATGCCTCTAATGCTAAGGGTGAGAATGTGCTTGAATAGTCCAGAGCTGTCCTGCTAAGATCAGCCTACTAAGTAGGATCTGACTAATGGTTCACTGTATTTTTACTTAAATTCCCTTCATTTCAGAAGCTAATTATCTATAAGAACGTTATTTTAAAATAATGAATCCACACAGCCAGAGGTCAAGTAAGCAACTAAAGAGAGAGGAAACCTCACAGAGAAATTACTAAATTAAGGTTCCTAAAGTCTAATTTGCCTATTTTAATCTTAATCAAGTTCCTCTTCACAAATTTTAGATGTGAACAATTATCTTTATAATAACCCAAGTGAATCTACTGCCAACATAAATATATTATCCACTTCACAGGACACCATCTCCAGACTAAGAAAAATGTTGGACAAAGCAACAGGCCTTGAAGACTGTCAGCAATCTCAAATATTTACAGATAATGATATAAGAAACAGTCTTTCAAGACTCAGAGCTCTGAAGCATTTCCCATCCAAATACACTTTATGAACTTCAGCCAGAACACCAACTAAGCCTGAATTACCAAGACAAAGCATTAACACTAAGTTAAAGTCTAAGAAACCTGAATTCCTTCCACAGAGTTTTGCAAATCTATAACATATTTGAACTTTGTATGGAAAAAAACTTTAATGCATGCAAGTACCACTAGGGAAGAGAACACCTTCACCTGAACACTTGCTGAAGTCTCTACAAGAACATTAGGGAGCCTAAAGTGGCCCATTATGTTGCATTTTTGGGGCACGCAAGTGCTCAAACTTCAAATCTGAAAAAAAAAATTACAGTCTCATTACTGTGAACAAATTGGAAAGAACAGTTGTCTGCTATCTTCAGATAGCAGACATAAATCTATAAATAATGCTGTCATAAATCTATAAATAATCAGACACACTGATCACTCAGGAGCCTTTCCTTTTGAATTTGCTCTCTGTCTTCAGTTGTCAGTAAATATGACATCTGTCCTCTCCATTCAGCTGGCTAATGGCCCTCATCTAACTCTAAAAAAAAACATTGGACTAGCACTTTGTGGAGCCATCTGTATCCATGAAATAAAGATAAAGCCAAACTACAAAGTCTCTTGTATTTCCAGTCTCCCATTAATCGCCCTGAAGAACTTAACATAAAGTAAGCCAGACCTATCACCAAGCAGAACCCTGTGACATCCCACAGAAATGCTCTCCCAGAATGCAGGAACTGTGGCCAAGCAAAGCCCTGGGGGTTCTTCCTCAGAGGAAAGGCCTGGCCTTGTCAAACATGCCTCCATCCTTCCCTGAGAGAGTAATTCAGGCAGCCTAGCAATATCTCACAGGCAAGATTACCAGAGGCAGCTGATAAATCTAAAAGAGTCTGTATGTTCACTTACTGTAACAAAATTAGAGGAGCAAATATTGATGCAAACTTACTGATCTCAATATGACATTGAAAAAAAAAAAAACAAAAACAAAAACCAAAATAAGGGATCTATTGCTAATAATAAAGTTAAGTAATATAGTTAAAACCAGAAATAACTGTTCAATTTACTCTAGACAGCAGTAGAGTCTCATTTGCTCTTTCAAAGGCATAATCAGTTGAAGGGCACATTTTTCTTCTCTTTGTTCTTTCCCATCAATTTTAATGGGTGCAGAACATCAGTCACATGAAATGTAATGGGACAAGAAGATGGATGAGTACATTTGAAGGCACTAGTCACAGGACAGAAAACATCCTGACAAAGTGACACTGGCAGCATAGGATTCAACAATAGAGCCTGGACAATATTTAGTAAGTGAAACTACACTGCTACATGATTTGGTATTCTCACTGGGCAAAATCCTTCCTGTCACTATTCATCATGTTCCTACAGGTCAGATTTTCAAAGACATTCTCCTACTGAACATGACCAAATGACATTTTTAAATCAAGGAAATACGTAAATCTGGGGACAGAGGTCATTTGGAGATAAATGGAAATGGCCTCCTCTTTTTACAACTTAAAACTACTTCATCAAGAAGGTTTTAAATGGCTTACAAAGAATCACACCTGAGATATGAAATGTATTATGGTTATAGGAGTGAGGAGATTTGATATCTATGTTGAACTTATTGACATCAACAGGAACCCACTACTAATGAACAAGTAGCAAAAATCCCCTATTTTTACTAGTACCTGAAGAAAGCAATACAAATAAATTAACGTTTAGAAATTGCTTCACACTAAAAAGCTCCTAATTTACACAATACAATAAAATATATGACTTAAAAAATAACATGCCCCATTAGCTACCTGAGAAGTGATTCTGGGGAAACTACAATGAAAATTCCTATAAAAACTGACATTTAGTGTACAGTGAAGGAAAAAACAGTCACCCAACAAAACAAATCAAACCCTTTCTGTACTTTGAGGAAACACTGGAAATGCAGGCAGGTCCACACACTACTACAATGATCCACTTGTGTTATAACTTTACCAATAAATACTAAGTGGATCGATCTAGCACTTTAAAATGCTTATTGTGATCATCATCATTATTAGAAAATAATAATTCAGTTTCTTCATTAGCCATTTGCCAAGATCTCTACAGTTAATCTTTAAAGCTCTAAATAATACAGAACTTTATACAAGATCAGGAAAAGAGAAACCAGAACCTCTTCAAATATATCCACCACAGAAGGAATTAGAGCCAGACCTCCAAGTTCCACTGCTGCACTAAATAGGCCCTATGCCTCAATATACCCCAGTCACCCATCCAATGGCATGCAATATCCAGAAAGCAAAAACACAGCTGTTGGCAATTAAATTCTCTTAAATAGGGCAACATTCCTCTCTGGCATCACAACATACACTGTGAAGGTTATGGTGTATCCTTTTCTATCAAATACCTTATTGGAAGCTGTTTACATAAACCCTTCTTGCTACTTTCCTTCTCTCCCACAAGATATGGGACTGCTTTCTAACAAAATCTACAAGTATATGCTAGTCAAGATGATTGCACATAGAGAGGAGTTTCCCACAATAAGTCACATATCTCAGAACAGGAAATCCAGAGAGGATGGAAATTCCACATTAGAAATTTTCAGATTTCACAAACAGTATACCTAACTCTGGAAAGAGCAAAACACTTTAAAATAAAGGAACATTTGACTCAATTTTGGCTTCCTATATTACTAAATTTCATACTATATGAAATAACACACTGCTTTATAAACTATTGAATATATGATGTTTCAAAAGCTAATCAATCTAAATGTTTAGCTATGATGATAAACAAATAATATTCAGACATTTCTGGAAATTTATTTCCCACTTTTTTTCTCTAAGACCATGTTTTGATGAATTATTTAATTTTTTTAATGAAGCATTTTGACGGAATTATATTTCTAAGTGATAAACAATGTAGATAGCACACACACTTTCTGGAATTCCCCATTTATAAACTTACGTGTCTCTGTTTTTCCTGACTGTAATAGTAGACTACGTGACAAATTAATTTAAAAAAACATATTGCAATGAAAGATACCACCTCCACTTTTAGAAATCTTGACCTCTGAGAAAACATTCCAAATGCTGAACTTTAACTAATAACTAATCTGTTCTTCCATCTTTTCTCGCCATTAATATTTGTTTTGAGCAGGTAGTTCCTATAACCACGAATCACGAGGAATCTGAATATTTCACATTCTAGCAATGGGGAAGTCAAAGACGTGAATAATGATTATTCCCTGAGCAGCTTTCCCTGCAAATTCATCACTATAATATGCAAAAAAGCACACTACAAATACAATCAAACATATTAAATAGGTCAGTCAATTGTTCTGTTACATTACAGGTAACCAAAATTAATTCTTTTCTTTGATTATTTCAATTGTTCAGTCCTCATAAGGATTTAGCCAAAAGTTCACCCAATCCCATGCTCCTCTTGGTCCTCAGGACATGGGTTCTGGCACTGCCGTTGATTATCTTTCTAACATTATAGAGCAACTGAACACATAATACGCCTGTGGCTCTTTCCCAGGAGCTTCACCAGTTTGATGCACATGGACACAGAGGGTGCACTGACATTTGCAAGCAGGATAGTCCCTGAAGGCATGCCTGCAGATCCTTGCCAGAAATAGTCTGAGGTCTCAAGTGTGCCATGATGTGCTGACACAGCCATGGCTGGCTTCTGTTGGCACGAATGCCTCTGGACAAGCCCTGAAAGTCCAGAGCTAAACCATTTCCTCCTCCTTAGGGTGATGCACTGCTGCCAACACCACATGGCTGGGTCTCAGCCTGACCTCTCAGGCAATGCTGCCTACCCTAGTGTGGTGGTTTGGAAAACAACCAGAGAACTAGAACCCCAAATAAGTCACTTCCCTTTTGTTTTTTCTCTACCCATCTCCTCCAATAATGAAGAGGTAATATGGAGAAATATAGGTAAAAATGACAATTTACTAGAAGAAATAACAGTAACTACAATGATATGGAAGAAAACGGTTTAAAGCGACAAAGGCATAATGTGTTGCCTGGTGCCCTCACCCTTAGGACAAAGACAAAATGGCTCCTGTTCCCGCCCTCTGTGCCACGCGTTCTCCCTGGGGACAAAAAGAGAGAGAAAGAGAGAGATGGTGGAGAGGCTTCTGCCTTCCCCCTGGACCATGCGGCCAGGAAAACAAAGTAGCAAATGTTTTTCTGCAGGAGGACAGCAAGCGGTAGCAGGGCATAGGCTCTCTTGCTCAGTGGGGCCAGCAAGCACCCACAGTAACAGCAACAAAACCCTAAAACAGCAGCAGTCCCCTGTGGCAGCTGGAAAAAGAAGTTAGTGATAACCCTGAAGTAGCTTGTGGTGGGGCGACTATGACAGCCCTGAAAGAGCTATGGTGGGGCAGCCCCTCCTCTCTCGGTCAGCGACAGTGACTAGTGACTGCTGAGCAGTGACTCCTGTCCCAAACAGCAGCTGAGAAGGGGTCCCAGGCAGCCTTTCTCTCTGCTGTGGTAGCAGTGGTGGTGATGCCAGAAGGCTCCTTCTCTTCCTGTGACAATAGTGCAGTCCTGCAAGGGGCTACCTTTCCCAAGAGCCACGGCAACAAACATCAGCCCTTCCATTTCTGTCTGTGATGCTTTTTCCACTAAAAACCACACCCCCCAGCTATGATGTGTACAACATGTGTACAGTATACAACAGTAGTGTCATTCAGCAACCAGTATTATATATGCAATTCAACATTACAGATGGTTGTCACCCAAAATCAGATCTACACATCATGTTTCCCCACCCTTCTGCATTACCCACCAAGTGCACCCAGGTCCTTGAGCAAAAACAATCCCATGGAGAGGTTTGCCTTAGCTTGAGGCAGGACTAGTCAAAACTGTCTTTCCTAACATATTTCTCATATGCACAATGGTGACTTTATCTCTGTCTATGGTACATAAGGGTTCTGATTGGGCTGGGCCATCTCAATTGGTAGAGCTTTGGGTGTTAAATATCCAGGTGGACTTCGCTAAATGCAGATCCCAGTGTTTGAAGGTTCCACTGCCCATTGCCTTCAACATGGTTTTTAAGAGTCCATTTTACCATTCAACTTTCCCAGAGGCTGGCGCACAATAGGGAACATGATATGAATGGCAGCCCTTTTGTTTCCGCCTGCAGTGCTTTTCGGCTGAAAACCATGCCCCCCAGCTGTGATGTGGTGGTACTGAATATTCAGTGCTAAAGCTCCACCCCCCTGCTCTGTAACCATAACACCAAGACATGCAGAAGAATACCAAACCAGAATTAAAACTGTTTCTAAATATTATCTTTCAAGTTCATCCTAATTTCTTTCAAATTTCATAAACTGTAAATTAAACCTGATTGATATTTGCAAGGTTTTTTTCATTGATCATAAGTGAGACAACTTCTAATGAAGGTTTTTACAATACATGATTCCAGGAGCTAGGAAAACAAAAAAGAACAACAAACCCTCCAAATACTGAAAGATATGAAATGAAACAGAAAAAATTCTCCAGCTGGATGAAGAACCCCAAAACTAAGTTGTATCTAGACAAATTAAACGCACTTGGAGACTTTTGTAGATTGAGCCCTCTCAGGTTCAACTCTGACATTAATACACATGAAGCACAAGAATTCTACATGTGACGTGGTAGTTTGGACGATCACTTATTCCACTGTGCTTATGTTGTTTCAGAGGTCGAACATCACAGCCAAAACCTCTAGGGAATAAGCGCTACCATAAAAAATCAGACAACAAAGCAAAGGAAAATGAATGTTTGTTTTGCTTCACTTTGTTTCTGTCAGTTGAACATACAAAAATAAACAAACAGAACTTCTTCCTGGAGAAAAAAAAAGAATGTATTGGCTTTTCCACCTGAGCGAAGGATAGAATTTCTTAACTTCCTCAAAGTGAAACAATAAAAACCCACAACAGTGAGAGTCACGGAAGCCTACATCATCCTATTACGCAGAAATGGCAAAATAGCCACCCTGTCCTCTGCCTGTCCACATCCATATTTTAAGCTCAAATACAAACAACTATAGATGAGAGTCTGCAGTGCGTTATATGAAGACACTGCAATTCCATTTCTAGCTTCCGTCCATGGCATAAAAGTATTTGTAAAATTCTCCTTCTCACCGCTTGTTATAAAAATATTATAGATAACCTTTGAACAGTTACTGATTTAATATCCTTTCTTAATAGACTGATTTTTGCTATGGTTATTGAGCGAAGTAAAACAAATGACAAGCTTATTACACACTAAATAGAAAAGTATCTTCACTTCAACCACAAAGTAAGTGTATCACAAATAATCGGCATTGAAATTTTAAAATTCTTTCATGTCTTGATATTTTCAGGTGATGTTTTCAAACCAGGAAATCCTGTTGCACTTGAAAAAAAAAAATCTACCTAACAGTATCATTAAATTTCTTTGCATAAACCTAAAAGATTAGAAAAGCCTTTGTGGTTGAAATTAGCCAGTGGGTTCCAAGTTATGGGATGGACAGAAAAGCAAATAGAAAAAGCTCATGCCGTTTAAAATAACAGGTCAAACATACTCTGAAGCTAAACAGTCTTAAAGCCAAAGATCCAATAATTTTTCAGCATTTCTCTTTTAATTATTTTTATGAGACCTTCCCAAATCCCTCAGGGTGGAAGGAGTGCTGGTTATCACCAAGCCCTGCTGTACATGTCTCCATTAAGCTCTTAGCTCTTGAGAGAAAGCTGATGAAACAACCTACTGTCAATTAACTCCAAACATATGCATAGCTGTGTTTGGCTGACATTTTAATGCCCTTCCCCTTCAATGAACCACAAAACAAAAATACTGAACCTCTAAAATATGCTTCTTTGACAGAAAGCTCACCGTAGCAAGACTGGCTTCATCACACCACTGATGTATAGAACTCACATAAAGATACATTTTGCCTTGGGCCTAAGGATTATATCCATACCAAATCACATCAGGAAGCAAGCTTCAAGAAAGGATAGCTCTGTAAAAAATGCATAAAAATCTGATCATTAGAAGAATCCTCAATCCCCATTGTTAAATTCAAGATGCAAGGAACAGCAAAACGACAGAGAAAATCATGCTATTCAGTACATGAACCATCTTTTTTTTATTTTCATGGCATTGCGTATAAAATCACAGAATTATAGAATATCCCTGCAGATTGGAGATATAATCTCAGTATGGCTTCTTATAGCTGCCTCTGTTGTACCCATACCCTGAATTCTTATCTCACATACTACTGTCTGCTTTCTTATCTCAGGACGACTCTATCTTTCCTCTTGAGGTATGCACAGGAACTATATGCCTTTTACACAACAGTAAACAAGGACAGAAAATGAAAGCCTGGCTCCAGTGAAGTCAGTGGTAACACTTCAGAGTTTCCTGGATTTTACCAGAAAGAAAATACGCATTTTATCAAAGACAGTTGGTGTGAGATCCGAAATAATTCTTAGGCACTTGGTGTATAATTCAGATTTCATGTTCAAAGAATCATTTAAAAAATCCTGCTAATGGGTTTAGGTTTTTAAAAAATCAGATGACAACTTCTTTACATATGTAGCTGTATGCATGGATGTCTTCTCTACAGCCACCATATAACCAGGCAGACAGAGCTGGTTATTTTAAGCAGCCTATATGTTCCCAGACCCAAATCCCAATCCTCTAGGACTCCTCAGGGAGCTTTCACACCCAAACGGAGCTCTGTGTAAGAGCCTAGATCCAGGCAAGAGATGGCCTTAAAGACATATCTTCTCTTTTATGCAACTGGTATGTGGTGACTCACAGCACAGAGCTGAGGAGTGGGTGCCCGGGGCTCTGGGGGCAGTTACTGCTAGGCAGCCAATGCTCTCTAGGTCCCAGGAGCAGTGTCCAGTGTGGGACGGTGAACTCCTCCACCCTGAGCAAGAGCTCAGTTGTTAGCAATGTCACAACACTGATGTGTTTCTGAGTAGAGTCTGAAGAAACATTATGGCAATGGGATTAGTTATTTCTATGATTTAATTTCTATGATTTAATGCTGCTTAATTATTAGTGTAAAGTAAATAATCAAGGAAACAGAAGAACCAGGAAAGCTATGCCTGCTAACCACAAAGATCCTCTCTCATCTGTAGGAGAAGTCAACTTTTTGAACTCGTTTTTAATCTTTTCAGTTCAGCAGTGGTTCTTTAAGGAAATTCCAAGGAAGCTTCTAGGACATGGTTAGAAATGTATGACAAGCTTTACTTGATTACATTTTTACCATAAATACATTACTCTACTAACATGAGACAGTGCAGCTTTGGGGGGAATTACATAAAGCAAATCTCTAGAATTGTTCAGTTAAACTGAAACAGTACTCCTACAAACTTATTTTTGAACTTTTCAAACAGATAAATGAGTATTCAGAAGAGCTTCTTAGGAAAAAAAAAATAAGAATCAGGGCATTATCAATTGTTCTGTTGAAAAAATTTAGAGAGAAGCAAGAAGAAAAAGATAGAAAATGCCGTAAGGTAAAACCAGATCTACTTTTGCTACTGATTTAACTCAACTCAGGCAATTCAACTAATTTCCAGACAATTAAATTTAGAAATTTTTTCTTTCCTATTCTCCAGAAGTAAAAGTGTGCTGCTACAGAATTTCTAATAAAAAGATATAACCTAAAAATGTGTTTGTGCTGATGCAACAAAAGATGGTACTTTCCCATTGCTGGTGAAATTCATGAGGAGTATTTGGAGGTGGCATTGGTATACAGCAAAAAAAGGTGACACAAAAGCTATGGCAGGTATTTATAGAAAAGAATAAGAGCTAATGGCAGCCACCACATTGAGGAGCTGTCATGTAAATACATCACATGGCATCAGTATTAAAAAAGAATATTAGTGGTTGAAGGTTCGTACAGGAGGAAAACAAGTATCACATCATCCAGTCTATTTAATTAATCTTGTGAATCAACTCGAACTTTATCAAGACCACTGGGACTTGGCAGGTCCCAGAGCCAAGGGACACTGCTTGGCCCCCAGTCATCTTTCCTTATTCCAATACCAGCTATAAGCAGCATCTCCTGAAACATACAGAGGTGCCTGTGCTGTTTCAGTGGGCAGGCTTAGTGTCTCTTGTGAGCAGCTTTGAATTCGAATAGATGCACCACTAAAACTTAGTACTTCAGGTAGCGCAAGGGATAGCAAAATGAACATAAAATCAGAACTCTAAACTGGTGAAAATTTGAGCTTTATGGTAATTATGGAAACCAATATGAGAAGGAGACTGCATATTCAGTCTTTAGAGGACAGTAGAGCAGGCTCTACTATCATCTCAGGTCAAATGTAAAATATATATGTTCAACCTTCCAGTTTTAATCTCAGCTCCACCACTGACTTTGTGAGCCATCCCAGATAGCCTCTGTTTCCCCTTCCAGCTTTTCTCCTTTCTCCTTTTCAATTCTAAGCTCACCTGAGCTAGGTCTGCTTCTTAAGATGTAACTCAAAAAAGAAATTCACACCATTCTTTGGTTAACCTCCAAAAGCAGTGTTCTTTCTCCCCTTTTTTTCTCTGGGTTAACTGCACATTTTGAAAATAAAGCACAAAAGTTTGAGCAAACAGAAATTATTTCGATATGATATCCACAGAATTCTAAAAAAAATCTGCATTTTCTTGAGTCTCACAGAAGGCTACTGAAGATTACTGCTGATTCCCTCCAATCCTTGACATATTTATCTTATTCTTTCAGTTAAATGGGAAGATTCCTCATCATGCTGCTAGCAAATGACTTAAACTCAGTTTTTTAATCCCTACAGTGCAAGAGAAAATCAGCTAAGAATGGCAGAGGTCTGCTCCTAATGGACATAAGCATATACCAGATCCCACCCTCTCTAAGTGACTTGACATAGACTTCCTGGTTGCACACTTATTAGCTCAATCCTGCTTATACAGCACACAGGAAATAATATTAAAGTGCTCCACGAAGTAGCATATAGGGCCATAAATTTCAAATTGAGACATCTTTCATTTCTGCACTTGTAGGCATACAGAGAAGAGGACTTGAGAGGGGTAATACACCTGATACCTTCCCACTGTGAAATCAAGAAGTAAATCTGAGGTATTCTCACATCTTGAGGACTGGTGAAGAGGCACTCAGAAGCACAAGGGTCCTTCATCAATGCACAGTGGTATCTCAAAAGCTTTCATTCTTGAAATATAACTATTTGACTTTTTGTTTTAATCCCAATCTGCACATGCAAAACACAGTTATCAAAATAAACATCTCTGTCACACTAGCAAATGTTGCTTTTGGTGAGGCCCCCCCCATCTCTGAACTGCTATCTCAGTGAAAGGCAAACAAGCCTGGAGGAAAGGAATGGGGGGAAGTTTGAGGAATTATACATATTCTAATGATGTCTTCATTTCCCAGTAGCTCTACAACAAAAAGCTCTGTGGTGCTGAATCTGACCTCGCTAAAACCAGTATCAGAAAATCTGCCACACTGTAAGCACTTGCATGGTTTTCCTCTGCAAACATGCTTTCCTTTGTTTACTATATCTTCGAGTACATGAATGCACAGACCACCCACAGTATCCGGTAGCCTAGAATGGGAAAGGTAAGAGATGAAGCTAGGATTGCTTCTTTATATGAATATAAATTAATCAATCTGATCCACATATGCTAGTGAGCCACAGCTCATCCTTAGTCAATTCATGTCCCTGACAGGCTAACTTGTCCCAAGCTCTCCAGAAATCATACAGATGAAAGAGCCAAGCCCGTGGTATAGGAATTACAGGACTGGAGAGTTAAAAAGGGATTTGCAAATCAAGTAGTAATGCCTGCCTTGGCTTAATTTAATGTATCCTATTCTACTGCTGCTCCCCCCTCCCAGCAGCAGCAAATCAGTATTGTACACAGAAGCAGTCATGGTGTGAGACACTACCTGATCTCTACTGCAGCACCTGGTTAAAAATATGCTCAGTATCCTTTGGGCTCTGACCTGCATACAATGAAACAAAGATAGGGATGGTTTTACAGATGAACATAGGATCTGGTAGTGAGCACACTAAGTCATTTCTCTGCTCTCGCTCTGCACCTTATCAGTGACATTTCCCTAACAGCACAAGATGCAGCACCAGGCTCACTGCATTTCAGCTCCCCAAGGAAACCCACTCAGATCCTCCCAGGGATAACACTTTATCTGGCAAGCACCAGAGTAAAAAGTGAAAGCATTAGTTAATTTTGCACCTTGATTGCTCACATCCACAGACACTCCAACTCAACAGCAGAGAGAATAACAGATGAAGGGAAGAATTTCTCTAGAATCTCTTAAAAACCCCACCTTTGGGTTTGCTGATCAATCACATTTGCGACATTACTGCAAGGAATATTCTGAAAATGCATTTGCTATAAACCAGGCTCAGCTTCTCCTTCCTGCACACATGCAGCCCTTTAAGAAATGTCTAATTCCCTTCATAGCAGAACCTGCATTTCTTATTCCCTGGCACAGAAATGCAGACACGGAACTACTCTACTCCATTTTACTTTCAGATCTGCTTGGCAATCAAGAGCTGAGGAGGGGAAAGGGGAATAGAGGAAAATGTGCTGCTATGCTTTTCCCTGTGCTACTGCTGTAAGAAAAAATGATTATGGGATTATGACTAAATATTGAACTAAAGGGAAGTGTTCCACCTAGAGACCATCCTCACCAGGCACAGCAACGGGCATGTTACCTGCAAACAGACACTCTTTTAGAACTGAATATGCCCGCTGGTTCTGTGGTAAAAAATAATGCAGAGGTATTGCCCCCAGTAGTAATTAACAATGTTAATCTTCTTCTTCCTCTCTTTGGTGATAAAAAGAGTAATTTTTATATTTAATTAATGCAGAGGATCATTTTGGAAACTGGCTAATGAGGCTCTGATCACATTACCATGAAAATGTGCATTAGCACCACAACTGAGGAGGCTGCTTCATGTGTAGAGAATCCACTTTGTAATTAGCCCACTGTGAAATGAATCACGTCAGGAGGAACTCAGAGGGAACCAGTCGGCACTGGGCACTTAGCTGCTGCTGTGCCAATAGACCACCAACATTCTAAGCTGGTTTTTCTCCTCTGTACTGCCTGTCAGCAGCAGTGCAGTCCAAAAATGCCAGCGTTCAGCCTCTGTCAACGGCAATATGTCAAAGCCAGGACAAATTACAGAGAGGGAGAGAACAGATGCTGAAAGGCACTAAACTTTAGTATGCAAGAGTCTGCTGTGCCAAGAGGAAAAAAGCAAACAAAAAGCTGCAAATCAAATACTGATACAATAGGATATGAGAAAAAATTATGGGCTATTATGGAAAGTGCTTTAATCTTATCTTATTCTGAAGGAGCTGGGAACACGTTAGCAGCAGACTCTTACTCTGCTACATACTACACTGCTATGATGCTGAAACAGAGACTAAAATATCTAAACGGGATTAAGATCTTTGTCTAGTAGTAAATAAACAGAAATAGCACACACAATGAATGAACAAGCAGCACATCTCACCCATGGAAACCCTGTTCTACTCAGTACCTGTTCAAAGGTGATAACACATTTCAGAATTATTTCAATTTTATATAATTAATAGGAAAATTTAACATACTTCTCAGCCAGCACAGACATGCCATAAAAACTTTGTTCCTTAACTTAGGTTCCTTAACCTGAGATCACACACCTAATGCTTTCACAGGCAGCAGTGCAACTTATCTGAAATCAGTCTTATTACCAAAGCCAAGGGCTCCCTTAAAACATCACTGATACGGTTCAATGAGACTGCTGCTATATGACTGACATTTTGGCAGAAGATGCATAAAAATGTTAAAAGAATCCTACAGGAAGTCATCTGAAGGGGGAGTGGCATACAAGCAGAAAACAACGGGCACCCAAAATGCTAATAATTACCAACCTCCCCCCAAACAACTTAGGTAGCAATTTGGGAAAGGAAAGAAAAAAGGCAAAGCAAAACAAAAGCACTACTTACTCTCTGTAAAGAACACACATTTTTACTCTGGAGATGCTGGTAATATCCTCTGCACTCACCTGTGAAACTTCATAGAGCAGTTTGTAGTGTTCCTCTCTCTTCTGAAAAGTGCACAGATTGCAGCCCATCCTAATAAGCAACGCAAGAGCAAAGCCTCTAATTTCCCCAGCACTGAACGGCAAATGCACTGACAGGGAATCACCCTCCAGACTTGTCTACTGTTTTTCATCAGTCACTCCAACCCCAACACACAGGCACGCCACTGTTAGCTGGAAGCACAAGACAGGGCAGTGTGTAGCAGCATGCTCTTCTTCCCTTTCCCTAACTATCTTATACTCACGTATACACACACAGAGTTTCGACTCAGTTCATGGCAACACTCCCCCTGTCTCTGCATCAGTGCACATGACTACACAGATTCCCACTCATGAATATTAATAGCCTCTCATTGATTATTTATGACAGAACGTGTTAGCGGGGAGGGGTGTCATAGCTGCTGCTGATGACAGATGAATATTCACTAATTAAGAAGCAAATGTACCGTGGTTAAACAAAATTCACTTGTGTCAATACCAACTCTATTTATTAAGGTTAGAGAGACTAAGCTGCATGCATTTCACCCACACTCACCTTAATCGTGAGCCTAATTCATTAATGGGGGTGGCAAAAGCACAAGTCAAGTCTTCTGTTAGGTCTCCACCTTGTGCAACAGGGATCATGGAATACATTTAAAATATTTGCAAGCGTTTTAGGAGAGTGCTTGTGAAACCTGAGCTGATGTTGCTAAAAATTTAAAGCAAAGACAGAAGGAGAGATACTGCTAGCTTCAACTTTGGTACTGCGAAATTTAGCCAAAATTCCAGTGTACTCATAAAAGGCATGGG
This sequence comes from Pipra filicauda, assembly GCF_003945595.2. Lineage (NCBI taxonomy): Eukaryota > Metazoa > Chordata > Aves > Passeriformes > Pipridae > Pipra > Pipra filicauda. The sequence goes on from NW_024104543.1 coordinate 1,275,892, forward strand.
TCTATAACAACTCATCATACGTATCCAGTAAATGTGGAAGTGCAGGTGTGCCTGACCTGATGTTGTTTACATATTGCTGTTTACACATTGTACTGTCTACTAAATAAGCTCACATTCAAGCCTCTTTCTTTCATGTATAACAGATTAATTATAAACTAAATTTCTCAGAAACTCAACAGACATACTCTGCTGGACTCCCTAGTTATCAAAGCTTTTGTTATAACATGTCATTATATCCAATTTTACCATTTGTAAATTAGATTTTAACAGTGCCACAATTCTCAGTGTGTGTATTAAGGCAAGGATGCATTTAAAATTAAACCCACATGTTAAATATTAAGGCCAATGCAAATCACAATTTGAGGCTGACACTATTCCTATACTGTATATAATAATCCATCGGTAGTTATGCCAAATAAAAAGCCCAAGCTATGACAAGCCAGGACAAAACTCCCCAACTTTTTCTCTTTTCTTTCTCAGCAACTTTGCTCTTAAAGAACTATATCCTTGTTTCAAAGCATCTTTAATCTGGACAGGATAGTAGGTGGAATCCAAAGCAGAAATAATTACATCGAAATCAGTGAAAACCAGTTAGTTAAGACTGACATTGGGCCCTAAAGAGTTGGAATTACTAAGCACTGGTGTACAGCTACTGGGGTTTTTTGGGTGCAGTTTCTTAAAAGTGCTTTGTCAAACATTTAAAATCAATAACAGGAAATGATTCTAATGAGCACTAATTGATAACAAATTGTCTTTGCATGTAGCAGCACCTCAAACACCACCAACGCTGGGTAGCAAGCAGATCAACAGTCATGTCCTGCTTATCAGTTCAGCCCCTTGGGATATAATAATCCAATTTTCTGGGCCCTAATTTTACCAAACAGCTGGGATAAAAGCCAAGCAGAGAAATGTACAGGAAAAACTGGACCATTGCTGCAAACTTTCCATACTAGTAAAGTTTGCTAGAACCTCTATGTCAATTACAGATAGGTTGAGACTAAGTCTTAATTAAATTTCATCTCCTTTAATAAATGATCAGATTCAGGAGGAATCAAATAATGACCATTAACAGAGCAAGCTCTTCTCATATCAGCTTCCAGCATTGTTCTGAAACAGAACATTAAGATTAATTTTTATTTGGTGGAAGAACCTGAGCAGGCAGGTTTGGTTATGAATTTTCTCCAAAGTCCAAAGGTTTCAAAGATGAACCATGGAGGCAGGTTCATTGTTGTTAGAAAGAATCAGCTTCTGTTCTCCTTCTCCATACTCACATGAAATGCTGTTCATGCTGGGAGATTTAAACCCATGATGCAAACATCAACTCAATCTTTGAAGGTTTCTATATTGTGAGGTGCAGAAGGATTCTCAGATGTGTAAATTTTGAACTTAAGAAAGTCAGATCAATGAACAAGACAACAGTCATGCAAGAACAACCATGCCATCTTTCAGTGAAAGTGTTTTCTCCTTCCACTGACACAACTTCTTCCTCTGACATAATCTGAAAGCTGAACTACATTCTTGAAAGGAGACATGATTTGCCCTGGTATATTTTTGATAGTCTCTTAAAATTAGCTCTTAAAAAAAGGGTGGGAAAAGGATATATTATTACAGGAATAGAGTTATATACAAGAAACAAACAACAATCACAAAAACCAACAGACAAAATAAGCAATGAAAAGCTTTCAGCAGTTTTCCCTGACAGTGTCTTTTTTTCATTGTTCTTCCTCTGGTTCTTTTGTTTACTTCTCTGGAGCTAACACAGGCTTCTCCATTCATTTATCAAGTGCCTGCCCTCTGCCCATACAGAAAGTAAAAAAATTCTGTCTTGTGCTTCTGTAACCACTAACGGGCAGAGTCTGTAGGGCTGAATAGATTTTTGAGAAGGAAAGGTGTACTTCTAGGTTCTTGAACTCCATCTAAATACACAGCTTTGATTTTACATGTGGTCAAAATACTCAACATTTCAGCCAAAACCTGATGGAAATACAAACTAAAAAGAAATATATGAGATACTTTGGTCAAGTTGAATTTGATACCAGGGAGAAAGCAATCTCTTTCTTTCCCTTTTTCTCTCCCTCATCTTAATCACCCCCCAATATTTTGTAGTTGAAGGGACCAAAAAGGTACTAAAATATAATCAAGTAATTCTTATTTTATATGTAATTCAAAGATATTTCATTAATTCAATGCTTTTTTTGATTGTGGAGTTCTTTATTTTCATTGCTAACAAGTTAATCTTACCATAAAGACTAAAATCATAACTCACAGTCAAACCAGCAATGCAATAATGAAAAGGGAGTTTAATTTTAAGAGAGTTACAACAAAATTTCTGTTAACATTTTTAAACAAGGTACCCTTGTTTAGGTCCCCTAATTAATTTTAAGCACCTGGGAGATGACTTACATATTTGGTATATAGTTTCCTCACTGAGGTATAGAAATGTCTAATTTATAAGCACCCATGCTTGAAAGTTTATCATTGCAAAAAATTCAAGACAATGACTGCAAATTAAAGACCACTCACTCCTTTATATCTTCTTTATCACACAGCTAAAAGAAATAATAAAATATAACATTCATTAATATTCACTGAGGATAGTGAAGCTGTTGGTCCAAGCTCAGTGGTGAAACCTAGTGCAACATATGTGAAATTCCAAGTTCTCTTTGCAAACCCTTGAATTCACACAGTCCTCCTGCCAAGCCCATTGCATTCACTTTATAAATTTTGAGGAATTTTCAGAAATCCATTTCACAGAATAGATGGCAATGTAATTTATAGTCCAAGGGCTGCATAGCTGTAAAACAAAATTATCATAAGAAAAAGAGAGTTGGAAAAACCCTTTGCTTATCCCCCCTGTCCTGCACAAAGGCTTGGACTCATAAAGCTTAACCTCACAGTCTGGGCAGATCTTTTAGACCATTGTCATATTTGGTGTTTTTCATAAAGCCTCAGCTGCTAGAGTCAGGTTATCGTATGCATCAGCCAGCGTGCAGATTAGAAAAACAAGGAACTTTCCAGACCTATGATTGCACAGAGAAACTTAAAAACCTTTAGTAAACATAACCCAAAGACTCAGAATTTGCATACAAGGTAACCAGCTTGAACTCTAAGATAACATATATTATCCAGTAGGCTAAATGAAGGTGTAAACTATGGAAGTATAGAGTCATTGAAATGAGCTTAGGCTTCAATAAAATGGATTTCTGAAAATATAATAAACTGCAAAATCTCACCACAGTTCCTAAAAGATACAGCAAGTCTTACTCAAAGTAAAAATGCTATATGTTTTCCACAGGCATCAGAACACACTTAAAACTGCATGAATATAAAAATAAAGAATTTGTATCTACAACAAAATGCAACATTGTCCAGAAATTAATTTATGTCCATAGGGAAGACACTTGTTTAAACTCATGTTTTTTAGCACAGCTAGCAACACTTCATGCACTTCCCAAAGTCACAGCAAAAGTAAGGGTGGTAGGAGAAAAGGCAAGACATGAAATGCCCATGTTCTGTATTTCCCAGGAGGACTGTAATTTCTCTGAAGACTATCCAGGCCTACCCGACTATAAATCAAATGGGCTCTGTAAGTGGTATCTTTCATTAGGCTCAAATGCCTCCTGGAAGTTCGGGAGCAACTACAACATCGTATTACACCAGTCCAGTCTATTGATAGCTATTGATTTTTTTTTTCCTATCCATGGTTAAATGGACATACTGGCCAAACTTCGGACTGCTCAGATACTTTTGTTTTCTCTTTTCTTTTTCAAAGTTTCATCCAGGATGTTCTTTTCCAAGGTTTTTACTCTGAGTGCCTGCCTTATAGCTCCTTAAACTGCTGCCATAATCAGTTACAGAGCTGAAAACAAAATGATGCCTATACTGAACTTTAAGGCCCTAGGAATACATAAAGGTTGGTGTCAGGACTTTGTTACCAAATTCTAGAAGGAATTGGACTTTCTCTTGACTTTCTCTACCTTGCCAGTTAGTTATAAGGAAACTATCTTACATACCTTTACTTTTTTTAAACCATCTGATCATGTGAAACTAGGTTGATGGCTCTTAACTGCACTAGAGAGTTTCAACACTACGGAGTGTACAGAACAGAATGATTCATAAATAAGCTTGAAATGATTTAAAGGAAACAGGGATTAATCAGGATAGCCAAATCTAAAATGTAGGTTCCCACGGTTGTGGAAAAAAACTGATTATAGATAAATTGGGATATGAAGGCCCATGCCAACAAACATTAAATAATGCATTTAGGGAACACTGCTAAAATATTCAGTCATGATCTCTAAAACAGTTATTTTTACTCAGAAAATAGATCTGAAGTTGTGGACAGTTTCCTCGAATTGCCTGAGGAGAAGACTGAAAATGGAGCAGAAACTATTGTAATGAAACTGCACCCCAGAAATACCCACACTTGAATATAGCCAGCAGTCCTGGTCTTTCCATCTTTAAATCATTTAATGGAAATGGAAGAGCTATGACGAACATATAAGAAACACAGATGTGTTATAATTTACTTTCCCTACATTTTTCATCTTAATCTATATATTTTTTCCTCACACAGGAAGGCATTTTTCCTCATATAGAAGGCACTGCGTCTCACATTACACAATGAAATAATTACACAGTACATTCAGAAGGAAGCATGGATTTTTTCCAAGTAATTTGGCAGTGAAACTCATTACCAAAACTCAAAGGAAGTAAAAAGTAGAAAAGGGTTCAAAAAAGGTATTAGACAACTTTACGACAGATAACTGTCAGTAGTCATCTGCCTGCTTAGGAAGCCCATAATGCACTGACTCCTGGGATCTATGAGAGATAGGACAGCAGCGAGATTTCTCTCGATGCATCCCCTTGCTGATAGCTTGCCTGGGTTTATTATCTGCCTCTTCAGAAATCTAATATTGGCAATATGATCTCTTTACTAATTCAATTCTAAAGCTCCAAATTGACTAGTTCTTGCACAAAAAGCTAGAATATGTACTTAACTGAAAGTTCTTTAGCTAATATTAGCGGCTAATACACCATGGAGTCCAACTGCATTACAAGGTTTTATTAATGATCACATAATGACTTTGAACTTCAAACACATTTATAAAAGTACATTTTATTATTGTCTTAATTAGTTTCAAAGGTTTTCAAGCTACATCTGTTGAAAAAAATAAAAAAAGTAATTTTCACCTGAAGATTATATCTGAGCTTTTTTTACATCTGTGTGGGAAAGAAAGACCATTTGGAACTAATGTCAAGTTCAGGCCCAGATCAAACAAAGGCAAATATCAATGAAAGGCTTCAATGAGAAACTGAGTTCACAGTACAAAATTGTAATTCAACTGCTGAAGCAGCAGGAACTTGTTCAGAGGCTGAGAGCAGCGGTGAGGAACTCCTTGGCTCTGTTCTTTCCTCTGATACCTGCGTCATTAGAAAAGCTCTTCCTTTTTACATTCTTATAAAATGAGTAAAACCTGTCTTGCAAGAGCATCAATTCAATGACCCTTTTAAGACTTTGCAGAGCTTTTCAAAGAATGTATTATGGAGGGCTGTTACACTCACCCAAGTTCTGCTGAGGCCACCCTTGCAGTCTCCAGCACGCAAATGTAATTAACATGTCTGGTGTAGTTTCTCAATCAAAAATGTTCAGCTTTATGCTGCTAATCAGTATAGAATTACAAAATGAAACATTACTCATGACTTGATAAAGTCCTTTGCTAAAAATAACAATCATGGCAATTTGAGGGATTAGAAAAGTTAACAAGATTACTTAGGTGAGGGTGATGGTTGAACATGCCTTCTTACTGGAGTGGCTAAAATAACTAGCTAGAGGTAGATTGGACTGTTTCCTTTTCAATTGCCTTCCAGTTTAAGTAGCATTAGTTGGATAAATCTACAAGAGTAGTTTTGGCACACCTGAGTATTTGCAAAGTGAAGTAAAGATGCTGAGAAGAGTAGTTTGTCATCGATATGGCACTACCAGGATAGAGACACATTTACCAATACAGACACAGCACCATTCACTTTCTCAGCTCATACGACTGACTATCTAGAAGAACTGTTGAAGGATACATGCAATAAAATAGATTATTCTGTCTTGCCCCATATAAATGGTCTACTGTGCCCTAGAAAAACATCCCAGCATTAGGGAAGTTTTCATGGCCTTGAATGGATTTTCATGGTATTGTAGCTCAAAAGGAGACCTGTACTGAATCAGGCCATAAAAGCAGCTGCTTTTCTCCTTTGCCAAAGCATAAATATGTTGTAATATAACTGCCAGAAGTTCACACTACTATAGTAAAAAATAGTTTTGTAGCACAGATAGGACTTAAGTCTTTAAAGGAGTAGTGAAGCAGAGGGGAATTGGTTGCTTTTGTGTAACTAATCATGACTTGATCACCCTGAAGCTAGTATTAGGTGGTGTATGTGATTGTATCTCAGATCTGGCTCCCAACACCCACCTGACAGAATGATGGATGCAGGACTGGCACCACACGATGCTGCAGAAGGAACTGTCCACGCTACTCCCGTGTCTGACAGCTAGTCAGACTAGCTAGTTTTGTTTACACTGGTTATTTTGATTTAAAATAACAATTTGAACTGAAATTAACACTGTTTGTTGACAGTCATTAACTGACCACCGTAAAAGCCCCGTTAATTCTGTTGTCAGCAAATGCTTTGTAATGATCTAAAACTAATGCAACTTCCGTTCCTATAAAATCCCTACAACATCAAAGGTTTAATTTGTACACTGTTTAGGCTTTCTAAAGCTTAAAATAACATCCAGTGCACCTGCTTTGCAAAAGATCATTAGGTAAATATCCCAGTGAAGCTCAATCAACCCGGCTTTAGTTACCTTACCGTCTGCTCTAGGAGAAAATTAATGTTATTAGATGTGTCTTTCCCTGAAAATTATTGGTGTTTGGCTACTGTGGCAGGTGTCAGGAGATGCAGGGGTCTTTCCGCTGGATGCTGACCCAGCTGGCTGCCTAGGCACAGCCCAGTCCCTGCTCCCACACCAGCACCACTGGAACCCCATGCCAGCCACTCTGCCAGCGTCAAGGTGCCCTAAGCCCCCACAGCACACCGGAGCTCGGCCTTGCCCGTGTGCCCTGCTAAACCCCAGCTCCTTTCAGTGTTCACCCAGGCCATTGTGAAACAGCAATGTCAGGTCTGAACTTAGGTAATAAGGAGTTAGGAAGAAAAATGCAGAAAGAGTGAAAAAACTCCTGCAGATCTACATGGATGGAGACAAATGAAATCCGATTAACAATGCCTCTTTTTCTTCTATTTTGATGTCCCGTGGAAAAGAAATTAGCATAGCAAATCCTGCTTTATCTCTGAATGAAATTTCAGATCCTTAGTCTGAAACCCGCTCTTTTCTCCTGGAATAAAAAGCCAAAACGAAGAGCTTGTCAGCTTTGGCAGGGAGATTGGTCACACATCAGCGGTTTGCAGGGGTGGGTGCCCACCCAGCCCTTGCTGTCTGGCCACAGGGACACCCCTGCCACCCAGCTTCTGCTCAGCTGCTGCCACCCCTGTGCTCTGCTTCAGCCTTACTGCAGCTTGCCAGGACTTCTGGTTTGTCTGAGTCTCGTGGACAGGCACGTTAAAAACACTTTTTGAACACAGCTTCCCAAAATAGATGAAGGGCAATGTACAGTAGAGGAAAAGAATTCAATCACATGACAGTCAAAGAATGCAAATTAAAGTGAAGTGCTTAATTAGTATTTAGCCAAAAAAACATATGAAATAATACAAACATCAAGACCACTTAAAAGAAACCTTCATGTAGGAAACTGGAATTGTAGAGGCAAGGGTCTCATTCACTTTACCAAGACTGAAGCAGTGAAAACCCTCACTGTGTTCTGAAGATGAACCCCTTAGCACCCTTCTTCACTGATAAGTATTAACAGATGAAATAGTAGCAACACCAGTGCAATTCATCTGGGATGAAAATCCTTCCCAACTAAACTTTCACACAGTGAAAACATGCTCTCCCAGAAGTTTTGCATTTTGGATTTCAAAATATACCCTTCTTGAAAAACAGGCCCGAGCTCCTTAGTGTATTTTGGTTGTCAATATCATTCATAAACAAAGACAAAGCAGAGTCTAGACCAGAGAAATACGATGAGAAATGAAACAGAAATCTCCTACTCCAAGAATCTTTGCTTCATAATTCTCCACTAATGTTCTCTCCAGTACTGGGGCTTAGAAAAGGATGATCTTTAAAGGTCCCTTCCAACCCAAAGCATTCTGTGCTTCTGTGGTTTTACCTAAACTTCTTTCCTTACTAGGAAATGTCCACCCTACTTTGTCCAACAGTGCAGTGAGTGCCCTTGGTACCTGTATACTTTACCAAAAGCAAACAATGTTATTTCTTAAAAATAATAAAATAAAATTTTATTATGTAGGATAGATATTTTAGGAGGGCAGGTACTGTTTCAAGTTCTGTATCTCAAAATGTTCAATGACACTTGTACCATCTTCTCAGCTCCTCCAGTAAGGCAGATCCTGTACTACATTTGTAAGAGTTTAAAGATGCTCACAGGCAGACACATACCTTTCCTGTGGCCCCACACCTACCCATCCACCCATCCAGATCAAAGCATCCTGCTGCAATACAAAAAATGGATAAATGCAATCTCATATACTGCAAAGACAATTTCAGCACTATTGAACCATTTAACCTCAAAGGGAAAACAAGAGACCTCAGGTCAGGTAGGCATCTCCTGTGGCTGAATCTGTCCACATTTGTATTTGTCCATTAAGAAGTCAGACCCCATATTTTAAACTCAACCGTGTTTAATTTTTTTTGGAATTACACTTCTCACCTTATAAAACAGAAGGGTCTTTTAATAAAAGAGGAGATATTTAACCTTCTGAAAGTCAATGCCTATTCTCTTCTCTGTGATTCTTCCCGCAAAGATACGAAACAAATCACAGAACAAAAAAAAAAAAGGAAAAAAAAATCAAGGAGAATAACTGATTGGGTAAGAGTGGGTGCTTTTTCTGCAAGACCTTCACATCTAGTCTGAATATCTTTCATTTCTATTCAGTTCTTGTGCAGGACACTAGGATTATATGTATCAACTTAATTCAATGATAAGAAAATCCTTACTATAAATCCTTCCATGTGGGACAAATCTGTCAAGATCTTGATTATCAAAACAAATGAACAGACAGTAAAATGTGACATACGTAGCATACACTTTACATGATAAATTAGCCTCAGTGCAACTAATAGACATACTTTAAGGGGATGTTAAGGTTGCTATGGCAAGCAATGTCTTTCCTCCCCCAGCACCTGAATCGCAAGTTTTCTGAGTCAATGACTTCTAGCAAAAGACAACAAATTTTCTACAGTTGAACACTACTTGCACAAAACATAACATATTTCTCAATCTCACTGTGGTGTCCTTCAAAAGTTACTGTCTTCAAGAGTGACCTCACTCTGTCACTGGAGTGACTAGTCAGAAGCTGTAAGGTTGCTCTCTTCCCCTTCAGCAGATATGTTAAGGATTTACTGTAATGGTCTAGTGATGGTCAAATAAATGAGGAAACTCATGCAGTGAGCAACAACATTGTCAGCTCAGGAAAAACCAGAGTCCTGTCTCAAGCTAGAAATATGAACTGAAATTCAAGTACTTCAGCTACCCAAAATTTTGGATGTTACACATTTCTCAAAAATAGGTTGGCATGTAAGAACTGAGGTTTTTTAAGAAACATTGCCACTTTTGGTTGGAATAAAAATTGTAGGAGAAAACACCCATGATTTCAGCATACTTCTTATCCAAAACGGTGTTTGGAACTCTAAGGCAGAAAGTCAGTGATATATTTAAAGAAACACAGCAAACCCCAGTGAGAATTTGGTAAAGCATCTATAACAGCTACTTCTTTCAACAAGACATAAGCATGCACCAAGAGCTCTTCTGCACAAAGACCAAAGCAATAAAGACAGTACATTCTTGACACAAGATATTCAGAACCTATATCAGGATGGGCTCATCCTTGATCCAAAAAATACATGAGTCTTATACAGTAATCCTGACAGCTTCACTGATAACTCCTCCTGGAAACCTGCCAGAAACTCAAATTAAGTTATCTTCTTCTGACTTTCTTAGCAAAACTCATAAACAAAGCTGTGTTCTCACTGACCCCAGAGGAGCCACTAGCTGACCAAAAACTCTTGTTTAGTTCTAATTTCTCTGATTACAGTGTGTCTTTTTTCTTTTAAGTTATGACATATGTATGTTGATCACCAGCAGACCCGGCTATGACCACATAAAAATCACCATGGGAAATGCTCAGGTTTCTGGGCATTCCTTCTACTTCTAGGAAGGATTGCAGAAGGCACTTGTGTCATCTTTCTACTGCGTACTATAGCTCATATAAATGTTTCACAAAAGGTCACAACTCGACTGACAAAATTAATCATTTAGGTGCTTTTCTGAACACATACTATCCTAATGGAAAGTTAAGTGCTAAAATAAGGATGAGAAACAAAGATTTTGAAAAACTGTCATCCTCAGCTATTTTGTCTAAACTCTCTGTTCTTTTGGTGAAGATGAGATCAATTTATATAAAGATCTATTTTCTGTTTGAAAATACTTTTTATTCACAGAATCACAGAATATTTCGAGTTGGAAGGGACCCACAAGGATCCTCAAGTCCAACCCTTAACCCTGCACAGGACCATTCCCAAGAGTCACACCATGTGCCTCAGACTATCAGCCGAATGCTTCTTGAACTCTGTCAGGCTTGGTACTGTGACCAGTTCCCTGAGGAGCCTGTTCCAGCACCCAACCACTCTCTGGGTGAAGAAACTTTTTTAGGTACAAGCAGAAGAGCAAATAATTCTAAGCAAGTAAATGAGACTATTTAAAAATAATTAAATTTAACTTGCATGAAAAAAAAATTAAAATCTACATCAGTAAACTATTTACATAACAACAGAAGTTTCATACAGAATTTTTCATACAGAGGTATCAAAGTACCTCATAAAATCAGCTATTATGATTTTAAAATGTGTGAATAATGAAGAAATCTAGCAACACATAACACTGAAATAAAATAAAAAATTTTCAAAATTATTGAAAAAGTGTAGAAAGCAATAAGAAACTCCATGGTGAGGGAGTTGCCCAGCACCAGGTAGGTGATGGTAGACATGGCAGAAGATGGCATCTAATAAATTGTTTGGGACAACAAAACCATTTTGAGATCTTTATATATACCTTACAAAGAAACAAAACCAATATGACATTAAATCCAATCTCGAACAAAAACCTCTTTGAGGGGAGCTCTTACAATAAGCTGCAGAGAACACATAAAATTCACAGCATCTTCCAGCCAGCAACACAAACCTATGCAGTTTTATCACAGTTTCTCCTTTCCTTCCCTTACAGTATGGTGAGATTTTAATTTTGCATATCCCACTCTGTATTTCTTTGTTTCCTATGTCCAGCTTAAATTCTGTGTCTTGCCACAACTCTGAATTTCTCTCTCAATTCATACATTCATGACTCCAAACAGGCTGCTCCTGCTGCGCACTGCTTTTGTCCATCATGTCCTGACCCTTCCCAGCTCTTCTTTACCTTATTTCCCTTCATCCTTGGGTTTAAAACTTCCCCAATGTTGTCCCTCCTGTGCAACCTCCTAAAAACTGATCTCTAAAATAACCCCTCTAGCTGGCAAAAGGCTGCGAAGGAGAGAAGAGGAGACCTCCTCAGGCTGCCCGTGGCTAGCAGATGGGGGAGTCCTCCACAGCCTTTGCAGCAGGCGGGGCTCAGTCACATGTGCTCTCTGGGGTTGCTCCCCATGACAGTCCCAGTTCCTTTATTAAAGCAAGCAACAGCTACACACCTGCCTTCCCTGCACACAGCAAAATAAACCAGAATGCTTGGGTCACAGGTTTAATTGATTCTTTTTGTCTTTCACCCTGCCTCAGAAGTCAGTGTGATCAATACTATTTCACACTCTCCAGTGCAAGCTTTACTGATCTAACCTCTGACCAAAAAGAGATTCATCAAAGCAGCACCAGAGGAGGCAATATTTATCCTTTGCAACACACAGTGTTGTTACAACTTCCTCCTGGCTTTTCTCTTCTATTAGGAGAGGAGGGGAAGGAGTAGTGAAAAGGAGGACTTGCACAGCCAAAGCGAGTGCCATCACTGGAAACTAATGTGTATTTATCCACTCAAATTAAGTATGGAAGAGGCAGTCACAGTTCGTGCTCCCTCGGTGCTCTTGCAAATTCTCTTTCTTTCCATCTTCCAGTGGGTGACAGAAAATAGCAGTTACTGACAAATGCTGGAGGAAAGCACAAGACCTAAACAATAAATAATATATGCATCCATATCTCTACAACTCCTTCCTTCAAGTCCAAACAAAGTAAATATGACAATCCGAATAGGAAGTCATGGAAGCTGCCAATTCCATTCATAAAAGCAAATAAATGATCTTTTTCAATGCTTCCCTACATTTCTTTAATAATCTTAATAAAAGTTGCCAACTAATGACAGAGCAGACTATGTTCATCTGTGCATACAAGACAGCCTTTTCCTTGCCAAATGCCCAGGTGTGAAGGGAGGTAATCAGTGAGGTTGTGAGAGCATTGCTACAGCAATGCCCACATTGGAGGTACCGAGCAGATGCACTCACAAAGAAATAAGGCTTTGTCATTTTGTCATACGGGGAGAAAATTTTTTCCTACACAAAAATGATAGCTATGAGGACTCCTATGTGGACCTTGTTTGAAAAGTTACTTGTGCCACTTCAAGTGCCTACTTGTTTCCTCCCCAGTCATTTGCTCTTATTCCTTCTTAGCTTGTTATCTGGATGTACTTTTCTCAGTTCTCTTCAATGGTGGGTCTATTGCTGACCCCTTTGGTGCCTTCTCCATATTGACCAGATTGTTTTTCCATATGGAGTTAAAGAATCCCCTTGAAAGACTGAGTCACATCATAGCCTGGCTATTGTCAATTCTGCCTGCTGTTCATTGAGTATTTCCCTTTTGAGTAGTTTCACTGAGATAACATATTTTTAATCACTTCCCATTCAAGGTGCTCACCTTTGCCACCAGAAACTCAGACATTAAAAGCTCATCTGTCACTCTCTACTACCATTGTCCCTGCTCCCACAGCCCTTAATTTAATTTTCTTAACTTTTCTTTTTTAACTTAACTTTACTTAGCTTTCAAAAAAAAAGAACTTAATATGTTCCACTTAATTCTTCCCATCTCTCTACTGCTATTTATGATGCTCTATAATTTAGGGATAACTATTCTCTTTTTTCCTATGCTGAACTCCTGTGATCTCATTCATACGTCTCCTTAAACCTATTTCCTTCAGGGAATCTTTCTTCATCAGGTCCCTCACACTGAAATCTAGATTCCTCTGCTAAAATTTAAGTTCTGGGTTTCTCCCCAGATAGGTAGCTATCAGCACCCTCCTGAACCTCTGTCTTCTTCTCTGAACCCAGTCTGTTGGAGAACATGAAAGAATAGGTCTTTTCTACCAAACAGATCTGTTCCAGGAAATTATTTTTCCAAACCTGACATAGTACAGGAATACAAGCCAATCTAAACTTAAACAACAAGTGAACAATTTATGAGACTTAACTAACACAACTCAGAGCCAGGAATTAGGACCTGCAAATATTTCTGCTCATTTGAACAACTGAAAATGTTTTACACACAGAGCACACACTGAGCCTGTAACTAAATGTTCTGTAATCAAACAGCTTTTCAAAAGCTGCAGGAGCAAGTGCTTACCTCAAGAAACCATAGCAGGACATCAAGTAACAAAAAAGTTCAAAGACACCACCCTGAAAGGTCACGGTTTGACCCCTGGGTACAAAACAAGAAGGACCATGTCCCTTCTCATTTCCCATGCTAATAACCAAGATACCACTTCACATGATTGCTGACTACTACATATGCAGAATGAACCAAGAATTTCCCTTCAAAAGGCATGCCCTTTTTGCAGAAACCCATAAACCCTGACCTGATCATTCACCACATTCCCCAGCACAAACTAGAAGCCTGTTTCCAAAGTTTATGCCTGTGGCCCTGCATGCATCTGCCCTGCACTGTCTGCTAATTGGACCTAGAACATGCTGAAATAGTCAGCTGGAAAAGAGCCACCTTATCTCTGTGCTCTGAAAGAATTTTTAAAAAGGAAAGAAACTCCTGTTGTGAATTATGAGAATGAGCATCACTCAAATACTGTTAATAGACTGATAAGAATTACCTTTTAGTCATGTCTATAATACTCCAATCAGTGAGGACTCACTCCCTCTTCCCAAGCCTTAATTTAAGAAGTTTTTTTATTTACAGAATTAGTTTCCAGAGATATATATTAGCACATTTTTTCAAAACAGATAAACATTGCCAAAATAATTACTAAACACATCTTTCCCTGCTTAGGCAACCAAGGTCTCAGTTCTGAAAACTTGTGCTAATAATGAATGACACACCGCAGCAAACTAATTGTATGTAAAGTCACTGGGTGTATGTTTAAGAATTTTAATTACTGTTCCGCGATTGCTTTATATTCAATATGTAACATGCAGGTAACACAGCCTTTATGACGATAAGCAGTTTAATTAGAAAGACAAGATAAGAAAAAAATGCCTTTAAGTTACAGAATTTATTCACGCTGGCCGTGTGCTAACTTGAGCACATGGTTTTCCTTGGTGAAATGCTAATTCTACCTAAATCTTTGTTTCCTCATATTACCTCAAGTGCTTTATTTTCCTTTTCTTCTCTCTCTTATGGATGTCAACAGCACAGTTTAATTAGATCACGACCCTCAACCTGTCTTCAATCTCTGTGCAGCTCCATGCAAGCAAGCAGAGCCCCACGACTCCATGGCCAGCGCGAGGCTCCCCGTGAGCTGAGACCAGCCTGGGCTGAGCACTGGCTGCTGTTACCCTTTCAGCAAACTGTCTCAGAGGATGGCCATTGATTTCCTAGTTATTATGAACATGAAATTATTGAATGACAGATGATAGAGTGTTAGGTCCTACAAGTATTTTCCCAAATGGGTTATCCAGCCGGTGTCGCCATGGCAACGAGGCTGTTTGACAGCACTTATGACAAAGAAGTCTTTGCTCAGAATTCTGCTACAAAATAGCTCCTTGCTTCCTACCTTATCCTCCCTGGCCTTATCCACCATCTCCTCAATGCCTTCCTAGCCTGTGCTTCCAGCCGGCTGCTCCAACACCAACCAGAGCATGGCACCACTGCCAGCCATCAGTCTTCCAGGAAAGCACCCTGCCCATGACACTTTAGCTTAAGATAATGTCTATTCTCCTAAGATAAAGTAATAGGTCTCACAGTGCTGAATCCACTGGAAACATAAGCTCTGCATCAGGACACACAACTGAAAGCCTAGAAGGAATCGTGCTCACAAATCAGCCATCACCTTGCACCTTCAAGTCATAGTTTGTTGCTTTGGGTTTTTTCTAAGTCCTTTTTCTACTAGCAGGACACAGACTGAACAGCTTAAAATAAAACTCAGCTACCCACCCTCTCCAAGTGCTTTCACATTTGCTTAACTTTTCCGATCATTCCAGAAAATGCCTCTCTTTTGAGCTTTCGACTCCCAAAGAAAGCCATTTTGCGAATTCAAAATTATGTGCAATAATAGCTTATTTCACTTAATTGACTCACCCACATTTTAATTCACTAAGTTTTCCAGAAAGACAGTAACAGGAGAGGGAATTACTGAAGGGGCTCTGGCTGGTTGCAGTGAGCTACCAAAAAGCTGTAGCCAGAAAGGCTCACATGCTTGGTTTTGCTGCCCAGGTTGGTAACTGTTCTTCACTGTACACATTTACCACGTTTTTTCACTCTGCTTAGGCCACAGTGAATTTTGCTGTACTTTGTTCCCATGCCATATGAAGCTGAGCAGCACCTCAGCTGCCATCGTTTGAGTTGCGATATGTGGGTGAGAAAAGTGTTATGAAATGTACCTACATTTTCAATAGGCATCAAGTTATCTTCGTGGAAGCTGGAAAACTACACCTGGGAAAGCTGGAAGTAAGATCCATTGTGAAAATATGAGTTAAAAATGTGCCCAGATATTCCCTGATATCCTTATCAAATAAGAAATATTTTTTTCCTCCAATCTCAAATAAAAATCCATCCCAAAAGGTGTGGATTTTGTCAAGATGGAAATGTACAGCTAAAAACCTTTGAAGCACACAGAAAGTACTGACTGGATACCCAGGAGATGCTGAGGACTAGTTATGAAGTGAGAAAACAGATATGTTTCTATGATAAAGCTTAAATGTTCAGTCTGTGCCAACTAACTTGTTTCTGGCCAGAAACATTTTAGGCCTTAAAATATTTTTAAGTGCATTAAAAAAAAATTCTTGGTACAGCCACATCTGCTCATAGCAGCACTTCTATAGGACAGCTTCAATTAGAGTTGGCTCTTGATGAGCCTCATCTAGGCTGTGCTGTGCAAAGCAATAAACTAGGCACTGAAACACACGGAAAGCTGCAGCTTCATGCTGCCACCAACCCCCACTGTCATATTTTCTCTCCTCTCATACCCTCCTTCTAGCATAAGCAAAGCTGTAAATGTTTTAGGGCTCTGTGATAGTCCCTGAGAAAAACAGGGAGCATATGTAATGTATTTTCACATGGAAAAAAAAAATGGAGATCCTAATTTCTAAAGTGTGCCTTCTGTCCGAAGTATACCCTTGACACTAACTCGGCTGTGATGCAAATCACTTTACACAGATTACTCAGCCATAGATGATGCCAAGGAACCATAAGAAGGGTATTAGTCAACAATTTCTCGTGAAGTCCAATTATATTTTTTCTATATAATTCCCTGACTACCCACTAAAATTTTGCTGATATTAGCCAATCTGAAAGGCATTTCAGGGACCAGGAGCTCAGATAATATCCATTACAAAACCATTCTGTGGTTTCTGTAAAATCTAAGTTAAATGCACTATAGGGACTGGAAAGCTGCTACAAAACTGCAGATTCAGGATCTATACAAAACAAACACACTGTGTCAATATACTCTTCTTTTTATATGGAGAGACATCCAAATATGTGAAGATTGAGCTGAAAAGGATGCATCCAATGGCATAATATTACACCACCTCTGAGCATCTCTTTGATGTAACTGTGAGGACCTGCCTGGCCCATAGACAATTGATTTCATCAGGTTTTACTCAAGTTTTTCATGTAAATACAAAATCAGTAGAAAACACATGGGGGGGGAAAAAAAGACAATGAGCTTTTTGTAATATCCCCTCCCCTTCTCTCCTCTCAACCAAATTTTCAAAATGTGTCCCTTCTAAAGACATTTAAATGGCTAGATGGTTCAAGGCACAGGTAATGGCCCTTCACCTGCAGTTCACAGGTTTGACTTCAATCTCAGTTGGTAGTGACTTAACATTATTATGACGAGACAGCTATTCGATGGTCTATCTGAAACAAGCTGGCAGTTTCAGTGAAGTTCCTACTAGGCACGTGTTTGCATCATTACAATCACACCACTTCATTTTATAACCTTGTTGAGAGTGTCAGCAAAGAGGCCCAGGATAGAGTGGACTTGAGCACTGCTTATGTTCTCCTGCATGACAGTCAAAGAGCTTTGGCTACTTTAGGATTGATGTATAGTGACAATTAATAGAGAGAAACACGAGCTATGATAGATTTCACTGAACTGACTCTAGGCAGAAGATAGTTCTCCATCTTACCAAAAGCATTTCAGCCAACTCTTCTTTAAAGCTTTCAATTATTATTAAGAATTTTCTATCTCATATGAATTCTCATAAAATGAAAAAACATCCAAAAGACTTTAAGGTGGAAGCAAGTCCCTATAAAAAATTGAAAAGACCAGTATTTTTGGAGGGGCAAGGGCATTCATTTTCGGTTTTGTGCTGCCTTTATACACTGTTTGCCAAAGAAAAAACTCAAACTGTGGATAAAGAAAAAAATGAAATTGGAAAAGAGCAAAAACTGTGAAGCCTTGGTATATTTCTTATTTGTGTGATCTCCAGGGAGACAATCACTCTTTACTGATTGTTACAAAAACGGTATAAGAGAGTACAGCATTGAAACAAAACTTAATGTAACAAACTGATCTAATTACTACCAATAACAAGGTCAGTGCAGACACCTCATAGTCAGTGTCCCAGAAAACAGGGGATCAGCTCCAGCATTTTTAACTACAGTTAAATAGAACTGTGGCAACCCTTCCAAATACTTAAGACTGTGACATCTGCCCTTTGAGTTCATATAGCAGGGAGCATGTTACTTCTGTCATGAGGACGAACTCTGGGACCGTTTGTGGGCCAAAGAAAGCACAAAGGATGTTACTGAAGCTGTCTGGATACACACCAATTATCATCACTTGGCAAAGTTTTTATGAGTAAGATTTTCAAGGATGTGAAAGGAAATAGTAATTTGATTATGCTTAGCCAAGTTAGTAGACAAAAAATGTACAGAGGACAGCCTTCAAAAGAGAGATTTAGTGTGTCCCTGAAACAGTTAAGTGAAAAAAAAAATTACACTCCTATGCTGGGAAAACGGGTGCTAAAGGATATCCCTTTTTTTGCTTCACTGGAAGTAGCTTAAAGTAATCTCATTCGATGATGACACTGAAAAGTGAATGAAGAAAGTGAAAGGCTACTTCCCTCAAACCCTTTAATTTAAAAATCTTGATTACAGTCTTAGTACAGTGCAATACTGTTTAAACACACTTGTTTAAAGATAATACTAGTAAAGCTTATTTTGCTATGGGCAATCCCAGCAAGCTTTAAAACCAAAAAGAATACATTTGCTCACCAGGAAGATTTTTCCTGTAACACAAATAGCAAATTCAATCTGCTGTTAAAAAATTACTCCATTCTAAAAGCAATTAAGAAGGGCATTTTCCCCCCAGTTTGACTTGTCAATCCTATTAGACCAAATTCTAATTAAGGGTGGAAAAGTGGCTATTTTATTTGCCAAATGAAAATAATTTAGTGCCAGTTAATGAGGACTGGCTTATAACTGATTAATCATTTTGATTCTGGCTTGTTACAGTGGTAGAAATTGCCTTCAAAAGATACAGTAGGATCAGCAGTCATTTTCAAACATTTGAAAAACAAACAGAGCTTTCCTTTGTGACCAGATTAGGCATAAAAATATCTGAAAATAGGAGCAAGATAGGTGTAACATCTTACAGCTAGTTTGAAAAAGATAAACTATTTTGAATAATAATAATAGTATCTAAACCTGGCAATCTTTTCTCCACATCACACTTGCAACAAGTAGACTATGACTAATAAAGGCCAAATATCACTATGAGAGAGGGGAGACCAACCTCACAAATCCTTACTCACATAAGCAGCTTTCCCTCACCATTCTACAGTGCCACACAGTAGTGCTGACATGAAGATTTTCAAAGTCAAGTTTATGACTGTCATCAGGTACAATATTTGAAACTAAGCCCATTTCAATGTGGAGTGGCAAATGCTGCACAAGAATAACAAACCCTACCAATCCTTCACAGGTGGGTAAGAAGCCATTCAGATGGTTCAGAAGGCATCTCAGGGCAGCTGGCATTCAGTGTGTCATGACACAGAAGTGCACACAGTAAAATACCTTAAAATAGATCACCTACATCTGTTTTATTTCTTACATTCTGGTTGACTACACAGTGGTGTAGAATTTGCATTTCTCAGTATAATTTAAAAACATTCAATACTTTCATAATAATGTATGTATTCTACCCCTGTGGCGCCTCACCTGTCCTTGACAACAATGTAGAAATTGAATGATGACATTTCTCTTTCAACATTTTGTGTAAAGATAAAAATAATGTCAAACAAAATCCTAAAGCCAGATCATTGGATGACTGAAAACTCATCTCATTTTCTCACATAGACACAGGTACCAAAATGATTAACTGGCTTTAGAAAAATAAATTAAAACCAATTAAGTCAAGATTGAACGGGTCATCTCACTACCTCAAGAAACCAGATTTATGACTGATTTAATTCACAGGAAGCA
Source organism: Pipra filicauda (assembly GCF_003945595.2). Lineage (NCBI taxonomy): Eukaryota > Metazoa > Chordata > Aves > Passeriformes > Pipridae > Pipra > Pipra filicauda. The sequence continues at coordinate 1,295,921 of NW_024104543.1, forward strand.
GACAGGTCTTTCCACATACTTGCCACCATTGCAACAATACAAAGTAACTCTTCTACTTTACGCTGGAAAATAACCTTAGCATGATTTACTGTTAACATCAACCACCACTGAGACGTTTCTTGGCTGATATTCTTCACATTTACGTAATTTGATTTTGGTATTGTGACTTTAAGTAGGTGATCTCCTTCAGAACCCAAAACAAGATCTGGAGAATAGAGGCAAGAAAAAACCAAAATCTCCCTTTGGATACCAGAAAGATAATCTTTGCAAGAAGTTTAGGCACTTAAAAGTTCAGAAACAGAACTCTAAGTTTCTCAAGTATCTGACCAGTTCCTCCTGAACTTTAATTGTATCTCCAAGCACCTCAGTGACTTTGAAATCAGATAATAGCTGCTTAAAAAAATACAATGGTAACTCAGTAAAAAACATTCCAATACTTATTTAAAGTGACAATTTATATGCTCTTGTTCCCTCTCTGCAGTGATTTAAGGCAGCTGCTGTATTGATATTTCACAGTATTTAGAACTGGCATTGAAGAACACACAGTCTGCACTTAGTGACGCATTGTGGCACATGACACCTAATTTAAAGCAAGTCACGTTGACAAAGAGAGTTTGTTGGACTCTTCATCACACTTTTTTATTTTCACCTACATTTCTAGTTTACTAGGGAGCCTCCCTAATCAGTGAAAATTAATGATGTAAAGAATCAGAAAATACTTTGGATGTTTCCTGTAGCCTATTTACATGCATGTTTTACAATGACTTAAAATAAAATAATCTAGATGCTTACATAGGATTCCTTTAGGATTCTGGACTGTACTTACATATAATGTTGTAAAAAAAATTTGTTATTAGATATATGTTCAAAACCACCATGATAAGACTGTTATTAATTGTCATAATTAATGTATAAATGGACATAAATAGTCCAGGTCACTGCGACTGGAGTGAGGGGCACAAGACCACTGTGGCAGTCCGCTGTTCCCCAGTGCAGAGCACTAAGCAGGGGAGTGCTACATGCCCTCCTTCCTGTCAGAAACCTGTCATCCCATCTGTTCTAGTCCACTCACACACGAGAGAAATGAACTTTGCCACCTCAGTCAGGATAATTCCTAAGCACCAGGTTTCAACTTCAGCTGAGGAAACAGATACTTTGGTTTTAAAACTGTGGCAGCAACTTCATTGTTCTTAAATTTCACATAGTCCCCCTGAAGCACTTCACTACTGAACAGCCTTTAACATGATTTGAAGCAGATACTACTCCAGGGCTTTCTCATCTTCATCACTTGTTTGTTTTGACCTTGACATTTATTCAGTTAGAACTGATTTGCCAATCATGCACGATGCTTCTTGAAGTCCATTTCCATACACCAGTGAATAGGCCCATCCATTTAGCAATGATCTTTCCATATGCCCAAAGTAAAAATCTACAAAACTGAGGAGCATACAAAATAGCCAAGGTGTGTCTCTCACAAGGCATTTGCTATTTTCTTTCCCAGCATTGGTCTCAGTAAATGGAAAGTAAGAGGATCTATGAAACCTCTTTTGGCAAATAATCAGCTCCAGCATAGCCTAACTCTGTCAGATTAATAGGTTCCTCGAAATGTGGGAGGAATGTCTCATGTTCAGGAAAGCAGGATTCATCCCCTAAATATCATGGCAGCTCCTCCACAGCTGGGGAAAAGAGGAGTCCCTATCACAGCTCTGTCAATGCTCAGTGCTGGGAGAGGAGAAATTGTTAAAATTGTCAAGTACCATTCAAAAATTTATGCCTGTGGAGTTGTTCCTTCTGGAAGAGAACCAAATAACTCATACTTTTTGAAAATTGCTTATGACAGCTCTTCAGTCTGCTTCAGGCTGGCTCTCAGTGATGATTTGTATTTTCATATACTCCTCATACATTAAGAAATTTACACCTGTCAGGTCCTGACAGAATGTCTCCATCTTCAACCTTTCGGGGGAAAATTCTTTGCTTGCAGACATTATCCAAATAAGTTTCTATTAGAAGTCTGGGTGACATAACAGGTGGGGGTCTAAGAAATATGCAGCAGACAAGCAGAGAATTTTAATGAGAGATAGGGGTGTCTGTGATAGCATAAAAGGGATGGAAATTGCAATACTGATCCCTGACACTTTAAACTGCACATGAAGCCCATGGGTAATTCTTAAGAGAATACATAAATGCCTGTTACAAAATTTCTTTACTACCCAGGTTGACATCAGAATTTTTATTTCTATTTAAGGAAATCATGTTTGGGGTCAAACAAAGCAGCTCAGAGAACAAGAGTCCTTGTAAATAAGCAGGAAGATGATCACTCCTGCTGGTATGCTCATTGAAAGCAAAATAAACGCCTGTTTCCCACAGCCAATGTGGCCAGAAGAGAGGTTGCAGCGTGTGGGGGTGCTGAGGCAACCTCAGGCAGGGACTCCCTGAGGAGTCCCTTGGCCTTCAGCCAAGCCCTGACCTGAAATTCCTCTGGAAAGCTGATACCCAGAAAGACACTTACTAATCATCACAAAAATACTACACTTTTGAGAACTAGTCAGAAAAAATGTGAGCTTTGTGGCTCAGATTCAGTGCTATGTCAAATAACATAGTGCTCAGCCCAAGTATTTCGGTGAGATGACCCATTAGCAGTGTCTCCAGCTCAAACAATGAATGCTTTCCACATAGCAGCATCCCGGCATAGTGGCTCCTTCAAAAAGCTCACATTTGTCTGCAAGGATTTGTCTGCAAATCCTTTCCTTCACCTCCTCATTCTTCAGGATGCAGGAGGTTTCACTCTGTGACTCTGCTCCAAATACTTCATTTTCACATGGGAGACGGAATTTGCATGGAAGGCAGGGTGACACGCTGGCAGGAGGCAGTGTGGGCAAGAGGTCTCGCCATTGCTTGTGTAAGAAAAGCAGTGTGGGACACCTGGGTGAGACCATGCCTCCACGATTGGGGATGCCATTTGTCAGAGGCCAACATAATTTGGGGCAGGAGCATGAGGAAGCAAGCATCCCTCAGGGTCTGTTTCCAACCTCCTTTGATTGCTAGCTGAATGAAGACCCAAGACAGGATGACCAGAGAGGGCTCCCAGCTTCCCTCCCCCTTTGGCAGTGGAGTAATGAAGAGGTGTCAGCAGCATTGGCAGTTTTGTTATGCTCTGTTCAGCAGCAAGCAAAAGACAGAGCACCCATCCTACTCCCCTTTCCCCCTCACAGCCCTCTCTCACTTCACTGTAAAAGAATTCTGTGTGTAAAAGAACAGGAAGAAGATGCTGCAGCTGGCAAGGACCACATGGTAATATCATGCCTCTCTCACCTTCCTCCCTAGGAAAGCAAACATTCGTATTTTCCCTTATGTTGTAAGGCAAGTTATTTCACACCCATTCCTGCTCTAACAGTAGCAACACTGCTGGGCAGTAATACTTAATTACCATTGCTTTTATAGTTTAATAAATGGTTGGATTACCAATGCTAAAAAGACACAATTTATCAACTGTAAATTAATGTTATTGAAATTAACTTCGGACCATGAAGAGGGCTTTTAATGTCTCTCATCCATTCAACATTTACTGCCCCTGTTTTATAATTGATGTGCAAACTGCTGAATTATTGGATTTCTTCAATCTTTTTTAATTCTTTATTACTCGATACCTTCTGTTGTACTTCAATGATCTGTCATGCCCCGTTCTTCCAAATAAGGGCTCTGTTAAAAGAAAAGGCCTGGTTAACCACTCAATTGATTAATTTTTCTCCTTGTCCAACACCTACTGCAAGCCTCTCTTCTCCCTCTGATTGCAGAAGGAACCAAACCTCTGATATCTGTTTTAGTTCTTGAACTGTCTTCTTTTGCTTAGGCAAGATGTGCAAGATTGCTTATTTCCAGCAAGTTTAAAGGGTAAAGGTAACTAAAACACAAATGTACACAGTGCTGGAGTCAGAGGAGACACTCATGTACTTGCTTGAAAGTTTCCGAAAAGGTCACTTCAATCCCAAAGGCAGTCAAACCAACCCCATTAACAGCAGTCAGCTGCTTGTTGGCATTATCTTTTCCAAAAGGCCACTTTGAGGTTCAGGCTACTGAATGCAGATTCCAGCTTTATTTCATCTAGAGGTGCTTAACAAGTTTAAACTTTTTTTGAGTGCAAAGATTTCCCAAGTTAATTGACAAATTTACATTGTCTTTTTGTGGAAACATTGCTTTACCTAACTGGGATAGTATTTCATCACATGCAAAAGGAAACATTTTTTTCAGGTTTAATTTTTATTTATGAAATCCCATAGAAAAGCATCTTTCTCCTTAAAAGATGTCAGTTGCCAAGTACTGATGTAAGGGGTGATATATCCATGCATACAAAAAACCAGAAATTGCATCATCCAGTATCAAGTGACTGAAATGAAATTAATTAAAAATTAACAAATATTTGTAAGTGGAGACAGACTTTCTATTCAAAGATACTGCAGTCTGTCAGTCATGACACAGCTGATGAACACCTGCTCTAATTCTATATACAGCATAAAGCCTAATTGTTTTGTCATTCCTGCTTATATAAGGGAGCCTCATTGCAGGATTGGAGGATGTGCCAACACAAAGGCTTGGAATATTTTGAAATTGGTCTTAACATCATGCAGTGAAAAAACTGTATGAAAGCAAAAAGACATGAAAACAAAACAAAGCAGCAATAGTATAAGTGCGATAAATGTTGTGGGATTTTATCCACTCTTTTTTTAAAGTGAAATCCTTATTTGTATTGGGAAAAAGAATTAAACTCCCTGTAAATGTCAAAGTAGGCAGGACTATATTGGGGAAAGTTCAAAATACCATGAAGTGGGAAAAAACCCACACAAATATGCAAGGGAACTGAGTGAAATGAAAAACATGGGCAAAATGAATGAGAATGAATGAGAGAAAAAGCAGCTATGGTCAAATTAATTGTGGCTGAGAGAAAGAGCCAAATGAACAAAAATGTGTGAGATGTTTCTGACACAGAAAATAAAAATGAGTGTTGCAAATGAAGTGAAAGTGAGTGAGAGCAGCTAATTGGTCATGCCTAGTATATAGGAGTCCAAAAATCCATGTTAGTCACCATCAGCGATTGACTGATGCACACTCACATCATAGGAACATTCACTTAATTTTTAATAAAGTCTTTCCATTTCAAACACTGAAAACTTGCCTCTGATTTTTCAATAGAGGAGATGATCTTCCTTTTCCCCCTAAAATACTAAAACCAAAGCCCCCAGAAGAGCAACAGTGCACTAGTTTGAGAGTGATCAGTTCACCCACATAGGCAGAAAGGAAATTTGTAAGCCATCAGGGTGAAAAGCAAGATATAAATATAGTTTGCTTTTTTTGCCTCAATCTACACAGATTTAGATCAACCAAGACATTTAAAGTATCTTTTTATTTGGCTGGAACTGAATCCTCTTGTCCTCCATTCAAATATCTCCACTACTTTGTTACTCATGTGCTCAATTACTTCATTACATCATATCTGAAACAAGACCATAAAAGTCACAAGCATTAACAGTTTTTTCAGGTATTTTTTTCCCCCTCCACTTATATTCCATGGTGCTTCTTAAATGTTTTGTAGTTTAAAAAAAATCAAGGCAGGCAAAAGGTTAGCAGTAGCTGATCATCCCAAATTATGTCTCCTGCTTCTATTCAGTTGATTCCATCAACCAATACAAAGTAGCTGAAAATTTTCTCAGCACAAGAAATCCACTGCCAAAAAGGGAAATAAGAAATAATATTTTATTTCATCATAGTATCATTAATTACCATAAAGTAATTAAAAATGTTTGGGATTGTTTTGGTTTAGTTTCTTGTGTTTTGTGTTTGGTTTTTTTTTTAAACTAGCCTAACAGACAGGTAAAGTAGCTTTACTACTTGCCACAAAGTCAAAAATCATGAACATCTTTCATTGGTGAGCTTATTAGGTGGATCGCTGAACGAGAAGAGCAATCCAAATCAGTGTTGTAAACATCCCAATTTCAGTTTGTTTCTGTAATGGAAAGCAACTTGTTTTCTCCCAAAGCCACAAAGGCTCTTCAGGCTGCAGATAGAACAGATGCATAACAGGCTGCTGGTACAGTTTTCTCCTCAGCAGAAGAGGCAGCCATGTGTTCTAGTGACTGGTCTCTGGTCAAGCCAAGTAAAGCATCTTGCACTCACACTTTTATTCTTATAAGTCCTATGAGGAGTGTTTGAGGGAGCTGGGGGTGTTTAGCCTGAAGTAAAGGAGGCTGAGGGGAGACCTTATTGCTCTCTACAACCACCTGAAAGAATATTGTGGCACAGTAGGGGTCAGTCTGTTCTCCCAGGTAATAAGTGACACGACAAGAGGAAATGGCCTCAAATTGCATCAGGGAACATTTAGATTGGATGTCAGGAAAAATTTCTTCAACAAAAGGGTGGTCAAGCATTGAAACAGCCTGCTCAGTCACCACCCTTGGAGGTATTTAAAAGATGTTTAGATGTGGCACTTAAGGACATGGTTTAATAGTGGACTTGGAAGTGCTGGGTTAATGCTTGGACTCCATGATCTTAAAGGTCTTTTCCAACCTAAATAATTATATGACTTATATGATTTTCTTGCTGAACTGCCTTTGACTAACAGGCTGTACTACAGTCTTACAACCAAGATGCTTGAAATCAGGAGATGTTGGCCTCGTAATAGGTTCTACGAGGGGCAAACACGTTTGACATACACACTACTCGAAAACACTGTGTGCTGACGGAGCACCCTCCAGCAAGACTATGAGTCAGTGCCAGCATGGCAGCGGGGGAGTTTCCCTCATAGCCACCACCACGCCCTCAGCCTCTGAGTGAGTCTGGCCCTGGAAGACTCCCTATTGCCCTGTCTAAGCTACCTTTCAAAGAAATGCCTTTCAGGGGCAGAAAAAAAAGTCTCATGCTGTGTTCCTGTAAAATGTGACACACTAGGCATCAGCAGCACCATGTGACTTTTACTGCAGCTTGAAGTATGCTTGTTCGTAAACCACCAGCATACCACTTCTTCACACGTAAGTGGTTGCATCTCATTCACATGTCACTGTGGTGCTACACAAACAGAAGGCAGGGTGAAGCTGACAGACCAGGTGCAACATGTACGAGATACGTGTACTCACAGTGGATAACCTACAAAACAAGTGGAATATATGTACTGTTGATTCATGTGTTGAAAAGTCTGTTTCATTGCTTTGCCACTCCAGTGGTCTGCCAGTAAGACCTACTGGGAAGTTCTCCTATATCACATTGCCTAAACTCCACTGCAATACTGCAGTTTCACAGGTTACAAAAATAAATGGACAGTTTTGGTGAAAGATGAAGTAAAAAAGGACACAATGATGACATATCTGCTTCCACCTTTTGTGACATTTTCATCTTTTCAGTAAAACTGTATGATACTGTCAAGTCAAAGTTGGATGAAATATATAAAAACCCAAGAAAAGGAAAAAAGAAAACACTATAAGTACAGGAGGGAAAACCAACACAGTACTAATTTAGGACTAAGCCTTTAAAGGAACATAAATGCACAGCTCAGGTTATTCCACATTCTTCCATATCTAATAGTTTCAGTGTTCATTGTTCTCCTCAAGTCAAAAATTCCCAGGGAGTTCTTCCTTTTTTTTTTTCTTCAGCATTGGCTGCAGCATTTTGCTTTTCCTTCATGATCTCCTCAGATAGATTTATAGCAGAACTCATTCTCTGAAAGACATGAAAGTCTTTTCTTTGAAGGCAACAGAGATCTTTACCAGAAAAAAAGGAACTGCCTCTCCTTTGTTATACCTGGACATTCATTTGAGGGGTACACAGCCCATTTTTCTTGCCTGTGTCACGAAGCTAAAAAAAAAGAAAAAGAAGCAAACTAATTATATGGTCCCCAACAAAAAAGATCTCAAGCAGTTGGAACAATTCTTGAGATCTTCTTTCTCTGCCCTTAATACTGAACAGGACTCCTAACATGGAGCAGCCTTTATTCCCTTCCTTGAGTGTCACGGCATTGATACTGAACTCCCACGCAGTTTTAACAAATGGAGAAGCAGGAAGGTACATAGCAAAGGCCCTTAGATCCCCAGAGTACTCCATGCCAGGAATAGGAAGCTCTTCCTGTTGAGAGCCAGACCATCAACCGCTGAGGAAAAGATGCCTCCAGTGACAGCAAGCCCTACTGTGATGGCTAGGTAGACAACCTTCCCAATGTGAGCCTCTATTCACCACTGGGTCTGCAGCCAGGCAAGCAGGATACCTCTGCTCCTCCTCACAACTTCTCAGAGGAGCAACAGAGGGGAGTTAACAAACCAGGGAATGCTCTAATTTGGGAGTATCAGCCTTGCTCAATAAAACAGTGCTCAGCAGACACAGTTGCTGGGGAAGGACAAATGGTTTGGGGCATACACCACAAGGCTGTTTCTTCTCTCAAGGCAGCCAAGTATTGGAAATCAAAATATTAGAAGAAAGTTGACAGATTGAAGAAAGAGAGTACAGAGAAAATAACAACATTTTCCCACTCTCCTAAGAACAATGGTGAGGCTAACTTTCCTAAGTCTGCTAAAGCATACAAAATCTTTAGCTTGGCAGTAGAGTCCACAAATGAAAATTTAATAGAAACTTCTGAACCCATCTTATTCCTTAAAATGGAAGTAAATTATACAGGTTTGGCCTTCCTAAACGAGCTTTTTCAGTGCTCCTTTAATTAGAAACTTTATTTCTTTGCCCAGCACATGCCTAATAATTTTTTTAAGCCTCAGGACAGTGCCAATGCCTCTGGTAGAAATCTTTGCAAGGTGAGTTATTCTACCATCTCTTCAGGAGATAAGCAGAGAGGCTCTCTTCCTCATGCAGAGCACCACACAAAGGAGTTCAACAATCAGATATGCTCAGGAGAAAACACAACATGAAAAATACAAATGGATAATAGTTTTCCCTTCAGAGTTTTAAGTATAATGTAAAAAATGCCATGTTTTTAAGGTAATAAAGCAATCGTGATCAAAATGCCTGCATCTTTGGCCTATTTTTTTCTATACTTTGCCCTGATTTAAACAATAATTTTATTTTTGCGGCTGATCTCTCTTTAATATCAAACAAATAAATCTTCTATTCTTTCCATCTAACATGGACGTAGTAATTTTTAATAGGAGATTCAAAGGAAAGAGTAAAATGTCATTTGTCATTTCTCTTTTTAGCACCAAACAAGTGACTGGAAACTGAAAAAAATGGATTATACAGAGTCCTGGCACTGGCTTCATTTACACTTCTGGTCTTTACACAATGATTGCTTTCTGACTACAGACCCATAGACTGCAGAAAAGAATTTGCCAACCAGTTGTGAAATTCTTCCTCCAAAACTACTTGCCAGTTTTCTTTCTAACATATTTTGAGTAAATAAGCCAGGTTCTTAATACAATTTAAAATTAAGAAACATATCTTTTTGCTAAGAAAGCTAGGAATCACATGCCTAAGAGATACACATAAGCATTCCTATCCTGGCAACAAGAAGACATACTATCCACATTAAGCTAATGACTGACAGCAGACATTTTCACAATAATATTTTCAGATAGATTTTTCCTCCCCTGTGGTAAGTTTGTGTGGTCACAGAATCTTTCCTTCACCAGACTAATACTTAAGCTTCCATCTTTCTTTGTCTGCTATTTCTGCTCTGTCAAACCTAGTAATATCCATTTTATTGCTGAAGTCTTATAAAAAGAAACAGGTTACCCAAAAAGGAAACATTATGGTCTATCCCATTAAACACAGTAAAACTTTAAATCTCACATAAAAATAGGTCATCCAATTACATGGGAAAAATGACATTTTTTCATTGTCCAGTACACAATATATTTACAGGAAAATTACCAGAAACCCCTCAGCTATATCAGATCTGAACCTTATATTTAGATGCAGTCATATATTACTGCTGATAATGTGATGCCAGTGAATAGATTGGAATTTTTCACTGTCTTTTATCAAGATAAATTGTTCTGTCAATAGCAAATGGCTGGCAAGTATTAACACTCTGCACACTATATGACTTTTCATTCCAAGCAAAAATTGTATTTAATGCTTTTGCACAAAATCTATGGCCATGACTATCCCTATTACCTATTTAACTGCCTTTTAAAAGGAGGATTTATTTCTGCAAATTAGGATCTGGGTAACAAGATGGTATCATGCATCATAAACTTTAAGTCAATACAAGGCAGGACACTTGCAGTTCAAACGGGGAAATACCTTTCTCTCATCACTTGGTCATCCAGTAGCATTACCAAGCTGTGGTGGGAGCAGCTGCTCAGAGCAGAACTTTATCTTGGCGTTTTTCCACCTATGCTGCCACCACATCCCACAGTAGCCATTTGCTCATTGGCCTATTACTTTCAATAGGTATTCCTGTAATTGGCTATTTCACACTTGTAAGACTTGAACTGGCAGAGTGCAAAGGGCAGCCAACCAGCCTGTCAGGGTCCTGCACACCAGTCGTCCATCAATTATCATCTGCTATTACAAGAATGAGCAAATGCTTTGAAACCTTGTTGGCTTGGATCAGCTTTGCTACGAGTGTAATTTATTCCCAAACCATGTTAAGCTCCTATCTGAAGAATGAGGAGGTTGCTAAGAAATGAGTAACATGTTTGTTGGTTGGCACATGCTGTGGAGGAAGGCAGTGCGAAAGACATTGTTGATTATCTGGAGGATTGTAGCTTCTGCTGGGTTCTGTGGCCACCTGCTGTCGTACACCTACTCCCTTTGCCAAGAAATACTCAAAAGCAGACTTCAAAGAAAAAAAAGGCTCTGCCTACAGCAGCCCAGAAAGGCTGGGCCCACTGCTGGTATTTGCTGCAAATTGTTCTGCATCTGCATTTATGACAGAGAGAAACACATCTGGAAGGAAACCAGGGTAAAGCATTACATTAGGCTACAAAGCTACTAGGATCATAATAACACTAATAATAATCCCTTTTCCGCTTTAACCAGACAGTCTGAGAGGCTCCATTTGCAATGAAGTCAGGCCTGATCTCTCACGTCTCCTGCAGCATTTTATTCTGTCATCTTTCCATGTCCGGTTTTTTTATTACCGCTATTTAAAAAGAAAAAAGGCATAAAAAATTTTTCGCCATCTTATTTCCTATTCACTAGGTGTCCCAATTCTAGGTAATATCATTTAGTATAAGGTGGCTGAGGCTTATTATCTACCAGCTTCTTGTACAAACAACCTGGACAACTGCTTCCCAAAGGCCAAATTGATCTATTGTCCTGCTAATTTACAAAGTGGTCTCTCATCTACAACTACTTACCTTCAGCAAAGTAAATTATTAAAAAAAAATATACCAACTCCTTTATTATATGTGTTGTGTTATATGTGTTGTGTTGTATTATATGTGTTAATATTTAACAAAGATGAGGAAAAAATCACATATGTGTTAAGAGAAAATTGATTTAGAAAGCTGTTAAGGATGTTCAAAACTCGATTCCAAACTTTGAGAGAACATGACTAAGGCTCTTAATAAATTCACTTCCAAATAGATCTAAGAGTTATGTACCCTTACTAGTTGAATAAATGAAGTGACACCAAAGCATATCTAATTGTAATACATCACAAGATAATCTGTCAAGCCCCAAGTGTTCAGGTCCTGTCACCCTTCTTCATCCATTATTTATACACAACCTTCACTGCCAGTGAAATCCCTATCAAGTATAGCTTGGCATCCAAATGCAGCAGTTTTAGTCACTCAGCAGATACAGTCAGGAATCAAACCCATACAAACTCTCCAAAATCGCTGTTATTCTGCTAGAGAAAGAGTTCAGAAGTGAACAAACATGCAGAAGCCACAACTCTTTTCTGCTTTGCTTAATGAACTGACGAGCCCTTGTGTCTTTGCACTGGACATTGTGGCATTCCCTGCTGTCAAAGCTTGCTTTATATCCATTTCAAGAGGTTATCTGGGGCCCCTCTAGCCTTTATTTCTTTATCCTATTTCAGACAGGAAGGCTTGCCTAGAAACACATCTCAGTGCTCTTAACAGCATCTGCTGTGGTAATAGGCAAGCAAACTAATGGAGCAGTGCAATATTTTTTACTCCAAACTTGCCAAAGATGTGTGAAGGGCAAACAGTTGGACATATTTACATACATTCATGATCCAGAAAGTCTCAGTTCAGCAGCTGCTGCAGCAAAGGCAATTCTTCCCTGTTAGCCTGCTCCACGAGCATGGCTCTGCTTCACATCCTGCTGAGAGTGATGGGCCATTTGCAGGGGAAGCCTCCAGAGTGATAGCCTGGTTGGGTTTTTTTCACTGATTCTCATTTTAGTAACTGAAGTCACAAATTCTTAATTACCACTTTATTGTAGAAGAAACAGGGATTCCTCCCCCTGTTCCTCTTCTTCCCCCAAGGTGCATATAAGACACTTTTTAAAAGCAAGAATAAAGACGCACAATTCACGGTTCTTCAGCAATTCAGCCAGGACCTCTGTTTAACTCACAAAGCTGCAATAATAACCACAATCTGTTTCAGGCATGCAGCACTAGAAAATTAAAGGTCCTGTAAATTACATGGTTATATTCCTCTCACAGCCCAATTAAAGGCTTTATTATTTGTCAATAAAGTACCAAATAAAAAAGGTATCCTCCAGATAAGGCAGCTGTTACCATTTGGCTCTGGTGAGCCTTTATTTATATTCCGTAACTTTGAATCATGAAAGTTGCTGATAGGCCATGCACGTTATTACCAGGTGCCCCATGGAAACTGCTTGTGTCCCCAGGGCCAAGTCCTCAATAGCACACGTCTTTTCCAGTACTCATGCAGTCTATTCACACACGGCATGATTCATGTTATTGCTTTCTGCCTTTGAAGCTCTGAAACAGCAGACACTGCCTTGTCTTTAACACAGCATCCTCCAGCAGCCACTGACCCCCGTTCTGAGCTGGTACCTGCCCTGGCTGCCTCTCAGTATGATGGCTGGTATGTCCAAACGTAGCCAGAGACATCAGCAAGATTTTTTTTGTTGTATGCTCCAAAGGAAACAGGACCAGGTCCCTGAGAAATACCTTCATCCTGCTGAGAGTTGCTGTCATGCATTCCTAGGCTAAAAAGATTGGCTGCTGTTTTCTCTGATGTCCACATTCTCCCCCAGCTTCCCTGCAGTAACTGTGTAGAGCTGAAGCGTCTCTCTTCTTCCTCATTACCCATTTGCATTGACTTGATTAAAACATGACTTCTTTTTTTCATGCAAAGAACTACAGCTTATGGGCTTGTACTACGGCTGTATGTTTTCATCTCTAGGAAATGGTAACAGCCCTCTGGAAGCAAGGCATTAAGACATCAACACAGCACTCCCATGGCTTAATACGCATTATTCTCTCCCCTTCCCCAGCTTCTTTAATTTCAGGCACTTTCTACTTCCTATTTGGGCTTCTGAGTGATACAAGTGTGCAATTAGCGAAAAAAGTCATTAACATCTGCAAGGCACTCTTCAGACATCAAAAAATCAAGCTATGCAAGTTTGCTTGCTGTTCTTGTAATCACAACATTAATTTCTTATTTTTGGGGAAAAATAAAATTCCTGTATTTTACTGATGATGGCAGAGCTAAAAATTAATTTAAGATGATAATGCTACATGAAAATAAAAACCTCCTCTGATTGAATTTCAAGGACTCTTCTGTTTAACTAGCTTCAAGAGTCCTTTTTTTGATCATAATAAAATTATTTGCCATATGGTTCAGATGCTTGTGATCCTCTCTCAATGAGAGGATTATGCATGAGATATAATGCCTACTGTAGCTCTAGCCAAGCACACAGCTGGCTCTGATAATGCCAACAAATGGCTTCATCTATCTCAATGTCACGTAGGAGCTGGTGCGATGTGAATCAGCTCGGAGTACAATTAAAATCTACATCATCTGTGAGAAAGGTGATGGAGGTTCTGACATCAGAGCTGTGCCAGATTCATCCTCTTTCCATTGTAACAGAAGAAACATGTTGCCCCTTTCACCCTGTCACACTAATGATGTGCTTTGCACATCCCTTCCTGTGCACATTAAAGGTAGTAAATCAGGGAGACTCCTATTTAAAGGCTTTGCCTTTATCTGACATTCAGTAACGAGGACAATTTCTAAATTTAAGTGTATTTCTTGTTTCCCCCTCTGTGATGAGATAATGCCACTTGAAGTCTACAAGTGAAATATGTGTAAAGGAGTTTATGATCCATATAGCTGCAAATTGCGACAGTATGTAAGAATTTCCTTGTTTAAGTTCCACAATATTTAGTCACACTAATAAAGCCAGGCTTGCAAATCCATTTCTTCCACCAAACCAAATTTTATTGTGGAAAATGGTCATAATTCACAACAAATAAGCTTGATATCAAGACGCTGATGAACCCCCTCTTTTAGGGTTTTAAAGCTAGTGGGAACCTGTGCAATTATTTTGTTTTATTGTTAGACTCATTAAAGGGAAAACCTACAAATATGTTTTATTAGCATTTTCAAGGACTTAACATAAATATAAGACATAATTACTTATGTCTGGCTCTCAAATTTTATTACAAGCCAGGGTTCTATTAAAATATTTTAAGCCTTTGGATATCAGAAATGTAATAGCTTGTCTGGCGGAACAGGCAAGACACTAGCTGATGTTTTTTCTGTCAATTTAGCTGCATCAGCTTGTGAGGCACATTGCAAATGGTATTGCTAATCAATGCAATGTAGGCACTGGAAAACGAAGATACGCAGTTTTACACTCACTCATGATCTTTCCTGAGATGTAATCAAAGTCTACTTAAAAATCTTTAATCACACAGTATACATGTAGACCATTTTCAACTATATTCTGGTCAAGACTTAAGACAAAGTGCCGGTGCATGCCCCTGAATTACAATGAAAAACGTATTTTTAAATGCCCATGTTTTTTACTAAATAAGACAAAATACATCATCTTTGGCTTTCCACTGCGTTACTCCAGCTTAATGTCATTTGTCATAATGGTGTTACACTATGATAAAACTGATATGCAAGTATTAAAGCATTATTTTATGCACCAACACCAAAAATCTAAATCCAGAAATGTAATGCTGATTCTCTCTCCATATGAAAACTAGTACCTTGTTGCTTCTGTTAAGCAGTCAATGATAATATGAGGTTTTGCCTACCTGCCAGTCTGCAAATCTGCAACAACACTGCTCTATTAAGTTGATTTAGACAAAATGACACAAGAGTTTACATGGTACAAGCTTTGGAGAAACATCCAGGTGACATAAAAATCTTCTGTTTAATAGCAGCAAAAATTACAAAACTTTAAAATTAAAAAAAAATAAATCAACTCAGAGCTTCTAAGGAATAACTAAGAAAACAGATGTCTCTAAACTGAGCAATGCAACCTTTACAGTTGATGTAAAATCTCATTGCTCTTTGGCGGGGGCGGAGGAGGGTGGAAAAGAAAAATTTTACTACACCTGCTAGGTTGCCCAAATCTAAACTTACTGAGCTACAGATAAATAAAACAAAAGACAGGGTGGCAAAGCTTCATACCTCATTGAATAAATACTTATTATCTCAGACCTTACTCTTGGTTTTGGGTTTTTTTCCCCAGATAATAACAGCTGGTAACTGCATAACAGTGCACTCATTTATAATTCAGGTATGGGCTCTTCACAGCTGTACCAAAGAAACTTTGCCTTTGAAGATAAGACACCTGCAATTATATCCAAGTTCAGCTTCCCTCCTTTACTTAAGTAGATAAACACACAGTAGCCTATGCTCAAGTTTGAAAATAATTCCAAGAGCTCATAAAAGCAGCCAGTCTAAATGACAAATTGTCTTTTTTCCATGCATCTTTCAATAGCTCTGAAATAAATAAGTCAGGTAAAAAACTTAAAGCAGGAATTCAAAGTATCAGTAAAGGTGGTAGATATCGTTCAAAATGGAAAAAAAAAACCTCCCATGAGGTGAAAATGCCTTGGAAACTATTCACACACTTCCTCTACAGTCCTGAAAATTGTATTACAGCTACCCCATCTCAGCTTGAGAGAGCGATCTACCCACTTTTATACACACTTCTGCAGAGCTCCCACGAATTCAGGAATTTAAGAGAATCTAACACGCAATCTTGAAAAATATTTATTCAAGTAATGTATGTGAGGAGACAGACTCTCTTAAAATAATGGAAATAAGAGTTTTAGAAAACTAAATCTGAGAGTTTTCTAATAGTAACAGAAAATCTGTTGACTAAATGTGGCATTCTAAAGAAGACACCAAAGTTACAATGCAAATAGAAGTACAAAAAAGACACAGAAAGAAATATCACCATGCTGCCATATTAAAAATTTGAAGGTCAAAAACCCATTGATTCAATGACAACTAGATTATAAAATTGCTAAAATATTAATTTGAAATAATATTGCACAATTTCTAGATCAAAACATCAAAAATTTCCTCATATATGGCAAAGTGGAAATTCTTGATGGTATGTGACTTGGCCTAAGCCTTCGATATATTTTTAGTATGTTATACAAAAAAGCAACCCATGGCACAATAATACTTTGAAGAAAATTAAGACAAAGCTAATCTCAGCATTAGCTACAGGAAGAGAAAGAAAGAAATAAAAAGAGATTAGATTGACTACAGGAATAAATGTTATGGCAATCCTATCCTTTAGGACTTGTGTGTGCTTTTACTTTGCCCATGTGCACAATAAAGCTGAATTCTGCAAGCTACTGCATATACTGCCAGACCTCTGAACTCTCCCTATTCCAAATAACCAGGCTCAGAAAAAGCCATATCAAAGAAGTTTGCTTCCATCCAGGAGAAGAAAGACAAAAACACCCCAGTTAAACCCTCCCATCCCCAACACACACCCCTACAAGAGAATAAAACCTAGCTTTAATTCTTGAATTATTTGGTGAAAATAGCAGAAATTAGATTGACAACATATAAAGACACACAGACAAAACAATATTATATATAAAATAGTAAAACCCCGTTCTTTAGAAAACAGATAACAATTGCTGACTCAATGAGGACCTTGTACAGCCATGTATTGGGCATGCATGGTAAAGTTTTTATTTCAGGGGGGCTACAGGGATGGCTTCTGTGAGGAGCTGTTAGAAGCTTCCCCCAAGTCCGACAGAGTCAGTGCCAGCCAGCTCCAAGACAGATTTGCCGCAAGCCAAGACCGGGACCACCAGCAACGGTGGTAGGGCCTCTGGGACAACAGACTTAAGATGGGGCGAAAAAAAACTTATGCATTTTGCAGCCAGAAAAAGGAGTACGACTATGTTACAGAAACCATTCTGCAGACACCAGGGTCAGTGGAGGAGGAGAGGAGGTGCTCCAGGTGCCAGAGCAGAGATTCCCCTGCAGGCTTTGCTGCAGACCATGGTGAGGCAGCTGTGCTGCTGCAGGCCATGGAGATCCACAGTGGAGCAGATATATCCGCAGTCCTTGGAGGACCTCACGCCAGAGCAGGGGAATGTCTGTAGGATGCTGTGACCCCACAGAAAGTCTGCACTGGAGCAGGCTCCTGGAAGGACCTGTGGCTCTGTTGGAGAGAGGAGCCTATGCTGGAGCAGGTTTGCTGGCAGGACTTGTGACCCCGTGGGGGACCCATGATGGAGCAGCCTGTTCCTAAAGGATTGCACTCCATGGTAGGGACCCACACTGGAGCAGTTTGGAGAATGACTTCAGCCCATGGGATGGATTCACGGGCTGAAGTTTGTGAAAGACTGATTCCTGTGGGAAGGACCCCATGCTGAAGCAGGGGAAGGGTGTGAGGAATCTGTCCCCTGAGGAGGAAGGAGCATCAGAGACAACGTGTGATGAACTGACCACAGCCCCCATTCCCCATCCCCTGGTACCATTGGTGGAGAGGAGGGAGAGAGGCTGGGAGTGAAGCTGAGACTGGAAGAAGGGAGGGGTGGGGGAGAAGCGTTTTAAGATTTAGTTTTTATTTCTCATTGTCCTATTCTGATTTGATTGGTAATAAATTAAACTAATTTCCCCAAGTCAAGTCTATTTTGTCCATGATGGTAATGGGTGAGAAATTTCTTCTTGTCCTTATCCTTATCCTGACCCACAAGCCTTTTGTTCTGTTTTTCTCTTTCCTGTCCAGCTGAGGAGGCAAACAATAGAGTGGCTTTAGTGGGCACCTGGTGTCCAGCCAGGGTCAACCCTGACTACAAGCCAAAATTCCGAATGTGGTAAAGGGTCTTCAAGTCATGATAAACTAGACTATTCATGAAGCACTGAGACTTCAGAGAAGAAAAAAGGAAGATCACAAAAAGCTATTTAACATGTGATGTTCTATTTTTCTCATACTTGGCAAATCTCCCTGCCTGTGATGTTCTCTGAACTTACTCTTCTAAGTAATTAAGAAGCAACAAACTGTATGGAAAACACTTCTTATCTTAGCACACCAAGCAGTTTAATTCAGTTTCTGGTTAACTCACTTTGAAACATCCAAAATATTTTGCTGCAAGGTTTTACTAGTGCTTGCCACTGTTGATATAATCCACTTCTGCATGCTGCTAAGGTCCTCAGCACCAGCTGAGCACCTAGATACAAATAGAAGCAAGAGGTACCACAAAAGCAAACTTTTATTGACTAAGTAAACTGTATTATTTTAAGATTTTTTTTGGTGTTTAAGATCAGAATATAATTCTCTTTAGTATGCAAAATATTTCTTCACAGATTATTTAGATCAAAATATCTACAGGTCTGGGTCCTTAAAAGGTGCAAGAGGTTGGAATAGAAGAATGGGTATGTGTTTAGGTTATTGATCATCTCCAAAACATGCTTCCTGTTTTAAAGATCATATTAGAATCTCAAAGAGAATGAGAAATAAGAAAGAAGATGGGAAAAAAGGAAGTTTACTGTTGAGCTAGCTCCAGTGCACCTTTGAGCTTTGGTATTTTCTATTCACCTTCTTCTATATCCATTTTTCATTTTCCTAGAACCAGCTGTCTATTCATAAAGCCAAAACTATATTGCTTAATATAGTATCAATATTCCTAGTATAGTCCTGACAGATTAGAAAAGGTTGTTGAAAAGCAAATGCATATATGCAAATGTTTTTTAATATTAAATGGAAACATCCCAAAATCTCAAATGATCCATGTGAAATTTTAATTATAACTTAACAGCTGTTTCAGCTAATTGAAGGATATCAGAAAGGTGATTTCCTTCTCATTGTAATTAAAGAGTTAAGCCTAATTTACTGTTGTCAGAACAAGACTAAATACCAATCTAGTCTGCCTAATTATATAAAAAGGTAAACAGAACTCCAAGACAGACATCAGAATACTCCCTCCTACCTCAAAAAAACCGAACACACAAACGCACGTACCGATCCCCCCCATTCCCATCCCTATCAAAAAAAAAAAGTAAACCAGACAAGTTTCACAGTGAGCCCTTCTGCCCTATCTTTTCTGGCACGAGGATGTGCAGTGACCTTTAAAGCAAATGAGCAGCTCACTCTAATTCTGCTTTGCCACCCTTTATTAATTTTCCCTGGAAGCTGTTTCCATTCCCTTGACTTCACAGCCTTATTGTTTAATATTGTGGGTATGCATAAAGGTAAACATATGTTTTGCATTCACTAATGTGGTATTATCTAGTTGTCATCAGCAAAAGAAAAATGCAATACAGATATAATGCTGAAATACTTGTTTTTCTATGACAATGCAACAGTTTTTTCTTCCTCTGACTTTGAAGGAAAAAAAAGTGAAAAAAATGGTTTTGATCTCTATCTGAAATACACATTATAATATGCAGCATACTTTTAAAATTGTACATTAAATACAATGGTCTTGGTAACAAATGCAGTCGCTCCAAATGTACCTGAACAAAAGTCAGAAGCTATAAAAGTTCAAAGGTTTGTTTTTCAAGCAATTAACTGATTAACTGACAACCTGCACAGATCATGAGAACTTTTCCACTCCACTGTTTTCCACCTCCCTTACAACACAGATGCCATTATTGAAGAGAAACACAGAAGATTTACCAGACACATAAAACTTGGCTACAAGTGTCAATAATATTCAGTGTGAAGTTGATTGCTGAAGTATGAATTATGTCAACATTTATACACACACACACATATATAAAGTTATGAAAGTACATTATCTCCAATGTGTTGGTGTTTCGTATATAAAACACCAAAGAATTCCAAAGTGGAATTTTGCTCCTATCCGGGTATAGGAGCAAAAGTGGTGAGATGAGTGAAACAATGCAACCTGGGAGCAGCATTTCCCTGAAGAAAAGTGCATCTATATATTTAACCCACATTTGCACACACCTGAGACTCTGCATGGCTTATGGGCAATCAGCATCAGACCCTAGCAAAAAGGAGAATAACAAGCAGCCCCACTATGCTGGATGTCAACAATAGATCAGGATCACAGAATGGTTTGGGTTGGAAGGGACCTTAAAGGTCACATAGTTCCAATCCCCCCGACAAGGGCAGGGACACCTTCCACTAGATCAAATGATCAAATTGTTCAAAGCTTCATTCAACCTGGTCTTGAACACTTACAGGGAATTTTCACAGGTGTTTGATCCACCGTGTGGATGTCTAACAAAAGCCAGTGCTGGTGGGAATGAAGAGAGGCCAAACAATCTTAGATTTGAGCAGAACCTAAGCCAACAATAAGGCTGAATATGTGCGTATGTGAATTTGTGCATATGAATGTGTGCTGAATACGATCTGTAGCCAGACAGTTACTGTTCTCTGTTTAATTTATTAAGACTATTTTAAATAAACACAAACAAAATACAGAGAGACAATCATATACTGCAAATACGAGAGACAAGTTTGCAGTGAGCACCCTTCCTGCATTTTGCTGCACAAGAATCTTTACATCGACTCCAGTCGCACTCTAAACACTAACCACTCTGCTTTTATGCTCAATTAATGTGACTTAATCCAGCCATAAGCAGAATATTTCAGACGACTAGATTGTGCTGAGATTCCCCTGCCTCCTTGTGCTTCTGCTGACCTTGACAAATCTCTTGGTTCTCTTCCATATAACATAATTTCCCACATCTTTCTAAATGGCCAAAAAGAGACAATGTACAGCAAAAACTTAATGAGGAGTTATAAAAGTGTGCTTGAAAACCATCTCTGACTAATTAATTTCAAAGAAGACAATAAAAGAATAGCAATTTTATTCTCTACAGAATATTACAAAGATAAATCGTATGCATTCTATTTTGGCTGCTGGGCCCTTTGTACAAAGCAGGGCTTAACTCCCATGTCAGTGGGAACAGCTAAAGATAATACTCCACCTTCATTCCACTACTTTCTCACTCATTCATTTGTGCTTAACCCTCTGCCCAGATGTTGTGGAAAATCTTCATGCAGATTTATCTCAGGAACATTTGCAGAAATATTTACCTTTACAGGTATCATCCCATTGGTTAACTTTCCCAGATAAGAAGCTACTAGAATCAAATTATTTTACCACTCATCTTTCTCTGTCCTGTCAAAAGTACATTTAACGCAATCTACGTGATAAATGTGGTCTCATGAGAAATGGGAGGGAAAATTAATTTGGGGGGTCTGACAATGAAAAGATCATTTGTCATTACTGAGCTGAGCTGTGCCAGCAAACGACCGCATTGTTAGACCCCAGTGGCTGCTACCCATTTTCTTCCCCTTCCTTTAGCAAACTCCTCCTTCCTAAAGCTCCAGTTCACTCTGAATGAAGGTTATTAGCAATACTAACCAGCCAGAGTGGGGAGCCTGGATGCAGTGGGGGTGGGATGTGAATTTGTAAGAACTAATTTGTCTAATGTTCAGTAACAAAGGCAAAGCGTCTGTGCTGTGAATTAATACAGCATCAATCACTGACTAACTGCTTCAGTACAGGTAATGAGAATATTCCCAGGCCAACCCCATGGTCTGCACAGACAGCTGGGGAGATAATACTCCAAACTGAATTTTTATTTTAATGCAACTCCCATCTTCAAAGCAAGGAAGAACCTACAGAGACTATTTTTGGTATGTATGTATGTGTGTGTATATATATTTGTTATATATATATATAATATTACATAAATAATATATATATTTATATATATATATGTGTGTGTGTATGTATATACACACCCACGTCACCTGCATAACACCCTTTTAGAAAAATCTTAGAATTAAAGTATTTATTTTGAAAAATAATGCCTGGTAGTTAGAAATACATTCAATTGATTGTAAGGTTCCTGGCTGAATGGCCCTTTTCTTTTCATTTTCTCTGAGTTGTTTTACCATCTCTCCAGTACATGCTTTTAACCATGTAGTGAGGTCATCTTATTAGAATGTTAGTTTGTATAAAAACAAAGAATACGTGAATAATATCCAAAAGAGGGTTGGTTTTTTTTCTCCCCTTCATTTGCTGCTCACATTAAGAGGAAACACAGAAACATGTATTTTAATACCTTCACATTAAATGCAGTCACACTTGAAAAACATATCCACTCACATTTCTTTAACAAGGACATTTACTGTTTGCATAGTAACAGTCTCCCATTGTTTTCAGAACAAAGAGCAAATACATTTTTTGATATTAAAAAAAATAAAAATCATTGCCCATCAAAAATGCATCTAGTCGAGAATCACCTGGAACAATTAGTGGGTGCACTGGGCAACTCACTGCACTGCTACCTTTGGAAAAAATGAATTCTCTATATAAAAGATTTATCAGGGAGAGTTTAGGACTGACAGAGAAACCCAAAGAAAACAACAAAAAATCCCCAAAGAATTAAAGAGAAGTAGAAGACAGACCTTTATTGCAGGTAAACATGAATGTGCTCACTGAACTCTGCATACGAATTGCGTGCTAGAGCACAACACACCTAGACTACTTGATCTTCAGCCCTCTCAACTTCAGAAGACCGCAGTGAAGTAATGAAGATATTTTATCCCTTCCCAAATCAGACATGCTAAAGAATGAGAAGTGTTGCAGGTCATTACCAACTCTTGTCACTCTTCTACCACTGTCTATTTATGTTATTACTCTGCTAAATATTTTGCTGCCTTCAGCAATGTATGATTGCCTTAGAGACATCTAAAATGTCTCCTAGATCAAACCATAGGCTTTCGAGGGTGAAGGGTATGCTGCAATACAGTCTAAATGCCTAATCTACAGACTTCACCCATCTTGTACTGCATACACTGTTAGGCACAGCTCTGAAATAACACAAAAAAAATCCAAACAACCCACTGCAAAGTAAAAACCTGTGAATTCAAGGCAAGTTTAGGACTATACTATCCTCTTTGTCGGACAAGCCCATCACTGTCACAACCCTGTCTCTAAGCCACTGTGACATTGGGGAAACAACAGTGGGGAGTGAACTGTGGCCTATTGTATTAAGTTTGTGTGGCCAGGTTTTGGTAGTGGGGGGGCTACAGGAGTGGCTTCTGTGAGAAGCTGCCAGAAACTTCCCCCATGTCCAGTAGAGCCAATGCCAGCTGGCTCCAGGATGGACCCGCTGCTGGTCAAGGCTGAGCCAATCAGGAATGACAGTAACGCCTCTGTGATAACATATTTAAGAAGGGAAAAGAAGTTATTGCACAGATGAAATTGCAGCCAGAGAAGAGCAGAGTGAGAGAACACGTGAACAACAATGCAGATACCAAGGTCAGTGGAGAAGGAGGGGGAGAAGGTGCCCCAGGCACCAGAGCTGAGGCCCCTGCAGCCCATGGTGCAGACCATGGTGGAGCAGCTGTGCCCCTGCAGTCCATGGAGGATAACCAGGGTGCAGAGATTCACCTGCAGCCCATGGAGGAGCCCATGCTGGAGCAGGTGGATGCCCAAAGGAGGCTGTGACCCCATGGGAGGCCCATGATGGAGCAGGGACCTCCTGATCTGTGAAGAGAGTAGCCCACGCTGGAGCAGGTTTTCCTCAGAGGACTTGTGGCCCTGTGGGGGACTCACACTGGAGCAGCCTGTTCCTGAAGGACTCCTCACGGAAAAGTGACCCACAGTGCAGCAGTTTATGAAGAACTGTTGCCCATGGGATGGACTCACGTTGGAGAAGTTCATGGAGGACTGCCTCCCATGGGAGGGACCCCACACCACATGGGAGTAGGGGAAGGATTCCTCTCCCAGACCAGTGGCAGAAACAACCTGTGATGAACTGACTGTAACCCATATTCCCCATTTCCCTGAGCTGCCGGAGTGGGAGGAGGTGGAACTTGGGAAAGACAGAGAGGTGGAAGAAGGTTTTTTTTAAGATTTATTTTACTTCTCATTCTCCTGCTCTGATTCTGTTAGTAATAAAAGTAATCAATATCCCCACTTCGAGTCTGTTTTGCCTGTGATGGTGATAGGTAAGTGATTTCTCCTGGTCCTTATCTCAACTCATGGACCCTATGTAGTAGAGTTGAATTTTCTCTCCTCTGTCCAGTTGCAGCAGGGAGTGATAGAGAGGCTTTGATGGGTACCTGGTGTCCAACCAGGGTCAACCCACTACACCTATTGTTTCTGAATCACGACAGTTTTGAGAAAATATTATGATGTGATATTTTGGAAAAAATTATGCTAGAATATGGCACTGGGAGATACTTAAACGTAGCTTCAAACAGAAAACAGAATTCCATCTGCCTTTGAGAAAGCAACAGAGGAGGTTAGGGGGAGCCATGGCTGCCCAAAGTAGCATACAAAGAAAATTCCTTTGTTTTTTTAGTGAAGAAAGGATGAGCTACAGCCATCCTCCCCCAACAGGCTTCAGCGTAACCCCTGGGAAAGGCTGAAGTTTGTTTTCCTGGGAGCTAGAGACACTAGAAATAATTGCAACTGCACTTTCATTTAAACCCATGTGCATATATCAGAAGAAATTATATGTGTGTATAGGAATGGTCACACAGCGTTCTGACCAAGCAGGACACTACCATAGTGGTTAAATTAAACAATGGTTAAATTGAACCCAGAGAAGAATAAAATTAATTTGTATTATTTAGCTGTGGAGCAATAACTTACTTGATCAGATCAATTGAGAACTATTTCACATGTACCTGAAATGTCCCTTTATCACTTGCATGTCCCATAAAAAACATTTTTGATAACTTTTATATATATAAAGTATTAAGTCTTTAATTAAATCATGTACATACACACTATTTTTATTGCTAGAAAAAGTAGATCCTATAGCTCCAATCTGAATTGACAGAGAACATAAGCCTTTTTTACTCAAGATGTACAATAAGCAGTCCATAGCACCAGTCCAGGATGAGTTCTATGAAGGAACTGTGATTCAAATACAGAATTCTTTCCATTGCTGTGATGGCAGAAGGAAGTAATATATTGCAACTAAATAGAGACCACAGTGTATTCCCCTTTTTTTCTAGTAGCTGGTGGGTTGAGGCAGGTGCAGGGAATAAAGGCAGCATATGACAACAGCCCCTCTTCTTCTGCCCAGCTGGAAGGAGAGCTACACACAGCCTCTCTCAGCCCAGACTTCAATTCCCAGGACAAGCAAAAGGGCTAGGAAGATTCTGTCTCCTTGGTCTTACAAAATGGTGTCCCTGGAGCTCTTTTGCAATTTAGTTCCTGATACAAAAAAAAAACCAAAACAAAAAAAAACAAAAAAAAAAACAACAAAAAAAAAAAAAAAAAAAAAAACAAACAAACAAAAAAAAAAAACCAAACAAAAAAAAAACCAACCAAACAAACAAAAAAAAACAAACCAATGACTCAGAGGGGAAGCTCTGCATCACATACTGAAGGACTTCCTCTCCTTACATATCTTACTTTGTTTCAATCCTTTTATAATAAAAAAATTCAAAAGGAATATGATTTATTATTTATTTAAAGGTATAAACAAGAAGAAGAGCCTGTTATTCACTTTAAGTGTATCCTTCATCAGTTAAGTGACAACAATTCAAAAAATTATGATGGTGAATGGCAGCTATTATTGTCAATATAGCTTTCCCTGTCAGTATACCTTAAAGTATGTGATACTGTTGACACCACCTTCAGAATATGTCTACAGGCCTACTCATAAAAAAAACCCCATGAAAAATCATAAAAAATTAAGCACTGTTGACAGTGACTACATAGAATACATACATATAGTTTGTTAATTTATTCCATGTTTCATACATATGAAGGGAATAAAATTGGGAATAATTATTTCTCAATAAAAAATAATCACTTAAAGTGCACACAGATTGTGGATTTGTACACTACTTGCATGTGGGAAAACTATAGATAAGATTACATTGTCATAATTTTTATGAGGAAACCGTATTTAACAGCCTTAATCAAAAGTGGGTATGTCAACATTTCCAATGACAATTGATGTGAAAATGAAAGTCACGCATTCAGGCAATCTAAATCATCAATGATTTCTCTTCTGCTGTTGTTGGATTTTTTGTTTTGTTTGGAGAGATTGGGTGGTTTTGGGGTCAGTTGAGTGTGTGGAATTAAATCCAACTCCTAATCTGGTAAGTTATCTATGGTGTGCAAGGCAGACACCATCCATTATGTAGCATCAGTGAGTGACAGTATGAATAGCAGTCTTTGCCAGTTAAAGCTGCGATAAGACCTCGATTGTGAGAGAAGTTCCTGCTCCAGAACGATTTCTATTGTTCCAGCCATCAGTTTTGGCAGCAAGACTGATTCAAAGATAAGACAGCAATGATGTTGGCGTTCTACACAGAAAAGTATCAGCAAATAATCAATTCATCTGCATTTAGAAAGATATCTCTCAAGATAATTTTTATTTTAATAAGATCCAGTGTCATGTTTTTAAAATTAATAACTTAACTATAAAGAATTTTTTTAAAGTCAGGATCTGTTCCAGTGCAGAATTATTCTGCATTCACTATTTGCATGCTCATGACTGATTATTTCTATGAGTAACTCCCTGGTAACAGCCCTCATCTCAGCCTTACCTCATCTGTAACTTCACTGCTGCTCGTGGGCACATTTGCTTAACTTCAAGTAGCACTCTGCTGTTAACCCAGTTTTCTGCCAGTCTGAGCACTAAGCGTGCGTATTTCTCCCCAGCAGGGATGCAGGAAGCGTTGTGCGGGAGCGCAGGACGCCAGCGGTGACCGCGACTCGCACGCAGGGCTGCGGGACGCGCGGTGCCCTCGCCGATCGGGGCCGAGCGCGGCCGTCCAGCACCGCGGACAGCGCCCGGCGCCCCGCGGGCCCGGGGACATCGCCACCAGCCCTCAGGTGTCCTGCGGCACACGGTATAACCTCAGTTATCTTCAGAGCGCCCTCAGTAACAACAACAAAAGGATCGGCTTGCTGAACTCTTTTGGAAACAGTTGCCGAAATAGCAGCTTAAATGACCCAAGGCACTTAATTTCCCTAAGTTTTCAATGAGCTTTCCATAAACTCTCTCCATCACAGTCTTTTAAGGAAAATAAGTAACTGTGGGGCAAAGGACAGAGTCATGGAATTGATTCAAAAATTGTTCAGTGATAGGAAAGGTGCTAGGTGATAGGGCAAGTGCTGCTCCTCAAAATGAAGAAAATGTAAGAGTGAATGCTCCTGGGTCTGCTACTGAGATGAGGACTATTTATTAATGACTTGGAAATGAAACTGCACAAGTTAGGAACTCTGGTATTGTGAGCTTCTTGGGGCTTTTTTACTGGAAGTACTGGGAAGTTTTACAATCTTCAAGTAGCTGAAGAACCTCAATGATACTACAAGTGGTAAAATGAAAATCCATTACGAAAAATAAAATAAATATGAAGAAACAGATCTCAATGTACACTACAGGACTATTAGATAGTTTTTTAAAACAGAAAAATGAAGGCAAAGAGTCTCTCTGCCCTGCACAGAGACTTAGGGCAGGGTAGATTGGGCAACCCCAGATGTACATAGAGACTGGGGAATGAGATGCTGGAAAGCAATGCCACGGAAAGAGACCTGGGGGTCCTGGTCGACAGCAAGTTGAATATGAGTCAGCAGCGCCCTGGCTGCCAGGAGGTCCAACCATGTCCTGGGGGACATCAGGCAAAGCATCACCAGCCGGTCAAGGGAAGGGATTGTCCCTCTGCTCGGCACTGGTGCGGCCTCACCTCAAGCACTGTGCAGTTTTGGGCACCACAATGTAAGAACAATATGAAGCTATCAGAGTGTGTCCAAAGACGGGCCATGAGGATGGTGATGGGTCTACAGTGGAAGCCATATGAGGAGCTAACTGAGGTCACCTGGCTTGTTCAGTGTGAAGAGGAGACTGAGGGGAGATCCCATTGCAGTTTACAAATGCCTCACAAAGGCAAGAGGAGGGGTAGACACTGTTCTCTTCTCTGTGGGGACCAGCGACAGGACCCACGGGAATGGCATGTCTCAGGAGAGGTTTAGGTTGGATATTAGGAAAAGGTTCTTTACCCAGAGAGTGGCTGGGCACTGAAACATGATCCCCAGGGGAGTGGTCACAGCACCAAGCCTGAGTTCAAAGCATTTGGACAATGTTTTCAGGCACATGGTCCGATTCCTGAGGCTGTCCTGTGCAGGGCAATGAACCTTGTGGTCCCTTCCAACTCAGGATATTCTATGTTTCTATGACAACTAGGCAAGTCTTTTTTTATATATGCAATTATACCATTTGCCTCTGTATATATGAAACTACATTTAATTTTTTTCTAGTAAATATCTAAGAGAAATCATCTGTCCCAATGATTGACTAAATTTAGATTAAACAGACACAAGGTGATGAAAATTAAAAATAAAGTCCATAAACAGTCTATATAATTCCCATAGTGTATCACATCCTGATTACTCAGACGCAAAAGATCTGTTGAAAAGACCATCAATTTCAGCTCTTCAAAATTTATGATTACTCTACCGTCATTTACCTAGAAATAAAATTCTTCAGAAGACAAACTAGGTATTCTTTTTCTTTTACTAAATTTCTTCACACTAGGAGGAAAAATGAGGGATATAAAATTTAAAAATATAGGCCACAGATCATACACCAGGTACATTTTAATATTCATTAGTATGTTCAGGAAAAAAAACAACTGACTGATTTTAAGGCTGAACCAATAAATAGAAGGGAATAAAAAATTAACAAAGTTCAGAACTTTATAGCACCCAAAATTATACACAAGTTAGAGGGAATTTCATACAATTATTCATAATTAGATAGGATATATTAAAAACTGACCAGGTTCCTCTCTTTCTCTATTGCATAAAATAAAAGGAGTTTAAGTGAAAGAACAGTAAATGCAGAAACAATATAGGGAAACATTTCTTTTACATAGTCAATGGAACTGGCTGTCACCAGGTCATCAAGATAAAAAACACAGCTATGTTTTTAAAAAGAACTGAATAATTTTATGACTGCTAATAACATTTGTAGCTATGCAAGGTAAGACAATAAGGGTAATCAAATCTCATGCTTCAGGGTGTAAGACAGTGATCTGCAAGGTTTAGAAAGAAATGTGCAGTGTCAAACAAATGGGTAAGATGCATTAGCCATTTGGGAAGAGATTTACCTTCTTTTAAAATATCAAGAAATAGCCACTGCCAGAGGCATGGCACCAAACTACAGAGACTTGGTGTCTGATCTGCTGTGACAGATCCTTCATTATTATGAGTTTGGCTTTGATAGACAATAGATTCTCCTGAGTTTTATGGAGCTGAATTCAAATTAAAAGCACATACTCTATGAAAGCATAGCTTGGAGGAAGGATCTGAAGGACAGAACTGTTAGCCAGTAATTAAGAGTTCTGTACTGTGCTTTCTGGCAGCAATTATTTTAACATAATTCTTAACAGAGGAAATTAAAGAGGAAATGCCAATTAGCAATAGCTTATTGCACAACAAAAAAACGACAGCCGATATAATTTACTGCCATAAACTACACTGAGAATTGACTGCTAAAAACAAGATTGGACGGTTAATTAAAAACGGGGTAGAGGGAGAAGAATCTACATGCACTTAACAGGCACAGGTCTGATGAAACTTCAGTTCCTACACAGACAGCTCAATTCAGTATTATGTTAAACTATCCAGTCTATGCCTATTATTTGGAGCACCCTTCAAATTAGAGTGAAATGATGAGGTTTTGCATACGTTTTTTCAGATTAGATGTTCATACTTGCCAACCAGTCAGTTATTCAACGACAGAAAAATCTGTAGGCACACTGTTATTCCCACACTTCACATCAACATGAAGGAGGACAAAGGAGAGGCAAGAAGGAGCCTTGATCTCAGCCAAAGAAAGCACAAGCAATCTGGATCCATATACAGAAGACAATTTTCTCTTCTAAGGTTTTCTAGCAATGCTACGAATTACTTCCCTGAGTTACTGACCTTGCTTTTCCAGTCTAGCCTAAGTCCTATTTTGTCCCTCATCCACTTGTTGCATCAAAATGGAATACGGATGCCACAGAAAAGATGCAGATACTGCTGTGCAAAGCAAATGTACAGTCAGGAAGGCCTTGCTGTGCAAGAAGAGCCTCCAAAAAAGTCAGTGTGCTTTTTTAAGCTTATAAAAGTGAAATTAGAACTGCAAGTTTAGCATAGATCTGCTAGTTGACTCTGCTGCTTAGTTCTGACAAGTAAGAAGTAACCTCTGTGTATTTTTACCTTACAGGAAATGATGGCTGCAGAAGGAGGAGAATGATCTTTAGGCTGGAGATTTAGAGAGTCTGCACTGCAATCTATACCATTAAGTTGATAAACCAAACTGTCACGGGAACCTGGTATGCAATGGCATTGATGCACTCAAAAAGCTAAGACAGATGAAAAGAGAAATGTGAGGTTTTCAGTCATAAGAGCTGCACTGTTTTGCAATCAAGATGTTCAGCTGTGTGGAAACACAGTTTGGCAGTGTTATCACCTAAAATATTGCAGTTCCCCATAAGATGAAAGGAAGGAAGAAAAAGAAAAATAATGCTCCTGCTTTCCCCCTAGAGCGTGGAACAAAATTGAAATGAGAGGGGTTTTTTGTTTGTTTGTTTGTGGTTTTTTGTTTGTTTGTTTGTTTTTAATTTTTTGGTAACATGATAGTTAGGGACCATCTGCAGACAGATTTCTCCATGAACTCTTGAATATATGTCTCATTCAATTCAAGTATACATACATTCTCTTGCCTTCTCAGTTTCTAGTTTTAAGCCTTATTTGAGGATGGAAACATGAAATCTAATTCTTTAGGTCCCTGTATTGAATCTGAGAATTAATTATCTCTTGCCTCAATAAATTAGAAGCAATCTTTGCTTTTAAAAGGAGAACATAATTCAAATGTGCTTTGTCTGTCTACCTCAGAGTGAGCTCATGCTTCCTGAAGCTGCAGGTCACATGCAGCACTGCAGAAGATGGTATATATTTATTGATGAACCACCTGATTGATCTGTTTTAAATTTTAGATGAGGTTTAGCCTTCCTCTGGAGAAAAAATGGTGCTTTTTTCTTTTTTTCCTTTAGACACATTGTCAGTGGATCTTCAGCATAGTAAACTGCCATAAACAGAAGTGAAAAATCATCAAACCTGAACTTGGAACTAAATAATGCTTATAAAGTATCTTATGGACCTGATTTGATTATTACAAATCAAATAATTACTTACTTGACCTCAGCTTCTCAGATGATGTACTAATCCCTTTCTCATAAATTACTATGTACCCAGTAGGTGAAATAACATATTACTTAAAAAATAAAAGCAGAGCTAAAGGATTTTTTAGATTTTTCATTTTTAAAATAGCACTGAAATCTTTATTTTATTTCTAAGTAATTATTGGGGTTAAGGTCTGTTAATATGTATAATAAGTAAGTGAAAGGCCTAGGAGGTCCTTCCAAATCTAAGGTTATCAGACATTTTTTTCTTATTAGACTCTCTCTCCAGATACTCAGAATTTTGTCAAACTGTTCTTTTCATCAAAAATTTCCAAAAGGGTTGTCTGACTCAGTTTCTATTCAAAACCTACTGTTTTTACTGAGAAAATGCATTTTTGGAATGTAACATAATCACCATAAGCAGTGTTCAGATTCAGCTATTAGACTTGCTACACAACCTCTGATAACACATATATATAGTTTTTAATTATTTTGCTACTGTTCAGTGACAAGCATGTAAGGTTTTATAAAAATAGGTATTAGACAACTACAGACTTAAAAGAAACATCAAGATGTTAGTTACTGCACAGAGAGTTAGATATCATATTTCTGTAAGAATTCACAACACAGACACCTGTACACTGGTATGAACATCACAGATTGTTAAGAACACAGATACAGACCTTCTCTTTCTGTTTTAAGTTGAAGGTTTGTTCCTAGTAAGCTCTAAATTTTACTGAAATAGAGACTACCTCGTTAACAACTTACCAGAGCAGCAAACTTTTTCCTAAAAAAGAGATGGAGCTCTAAGCTAGGATTATTCAAATTATTTTATTTATGACAGTTCTAATTTAGGTTTTCTTGTATGCCTGTCTAGAAAAATGTTCTTAACTTTAAGTCAGTAAACCATAACCTGTGAAATCCAGTGCTTCAGAAGACAAAGAAATCAGGTTTTTTTCTGGCAGTTTGGTTTGAGTGCTGAAAGGATGCATCTGACTAAGC
Source organism: Pipra filicauda (assembly GCF_003945595.2). NCBI lineage: Eukaryota > Metazoa > Chordata > Aves > Passeriformes > Pipridae > Pipra > Pipra filicauda. The sequence goes on from NW_024104543.1 coordinate 1,328,426, forward strand.
AACTAAAATAGCACTGCGCTACTCAGAGATCTTTCTGACCAGAGTTATTGCAATTCAAAAATAAGCTTCTCAAAAGCATTCTTAAAGATTTATGTGCTATATTTATGGAAATTCTTCTTTGGAGATTTGGCTAAAATAATATATTACTCTTAGGCACCAAATCCTTTATTCCCCTGAATATGCCCATTCCTCTTGGACTGTAAGAAGCATTAGAAGACACTGTATATTAAAAAGCCTGGGTTTACCTCTAAAAACCTATTGTGCGCTTCCTTATAAAAACAAGTTGCTCCTATTTCAGCCTTCTGCTTTTAGATACAAAGCTATGCCCGTTATACCTACAAAATTATATCTGAACTACTTTAGCTATAAGTAAAGGCTGACAAAGGTCTTTATTTTCTCAAGTGTCCACTGTCCATTTTCTAATTACGTCATAGTATTTGCTTCATAGTAGCATAGGAGGTGAAAGCATAAAGGTGATCTGTTGAACAGTTTCCATTTCATTAAACTTGACCGCCAAGCTGCTTTTTGCCTATAGCAAATGACTTTCTGCTTTTCTCTCTGCACAAAGAAACTTCGCTCGTCCCCTTCTTTCACTCTGACAGTGGACTTTTCAAGACATGAAGACCCCAAGAATTAGGAATCTCTAGCTGGGGAAGGCTTCAGTAGGCATTGTGTACTGGTTCACTTTGTCCAGACCTAGCAGAGCAGCCAGCTTGGAAACAGGTATAGAAATGAGAAATTTTGTGACCTCCCCATTGAAAACAAAATATTAGACTTGAAATCATGCAGTTCAGCTCAGTTACTCTAACAAACATAACACGTATGTTTATATATATTTTCCTTACAGTTAGTTCTTAGAATTGAACCTTAAAAGATACTTGCTCTCATTTAAACTCCAAAAGGAAAACAGCGTATGTTAATCTTACTTGGCAAATTTCCACATTTTGTCTTTTTTTTTTTTTAATACCAAATTAAATGCAGATACTGTCACTGCCATATCTAGGATGAAGTATTTCTTTATCCTAACCAAAAAGCTGTTGTCAAGAGTTAGCAGAATGCTAAACCACCAAATCTTGCATGTCTGCTTCCAAAATAGAAATGTAGACAGTGTTGAGTTTCACAGATTTAAGGGACCGAAGTTCTGTTCAAGCTGTATGTCTATCCTTGTATATATTATGACATCATAATGGCTACATCAGCTGTAATAAAAAATGAATTCCCTTGACATATATTACCCGTAAGTGCAGCGTAGTAAATAAATGATTCATGCAAGTTCAATTACAAGGGCATGATGTCTATAAATGCTAAGTACCTGCAAGACAGCAATAGTAAAGGAAATGAACCCATGCAGTGTTAAAAATGCCTTTCAGCGAAGATTTCTGACCACACCTTTCATCTCTTTTTATGTGCTTTTTTACATGTGTTTTACTAAACACATTCATGGTAACAATCTGCTAAAAGGTTACATACAGAGTAGTGTTTTTATCCTTACTATGGATAAATCTAAAAATAGAACTAGGTTGCTCTTTTACTGCAGAGGCAGTAAAGAAATCTTTTTAGGAACTGGAACTCCCAATGAATTTAAGATTCCACCTCCACTTCCTGTGAATTAAATTACTAAGCCTTTAAAATAAAAAATCACTACCCATGATAAATTACATACAGACAGTCTAAAAATAGTATGTTTTATGTTGATATATTTTGTTTCTTAAGTACATATAAGATGACGTGACAAACACAGTTTCTTATATTTTACAACTATAGGAAACGTAATGGCTCAGAGACTTCGAAAATGTGTCTAAGTGGGTAGGTGGTCATACTCAACTCTAAATCATGTACAGTTGATAATCCTTGGCAAATGCATTCCTAAGTCTTTATACACACTACAAGACAACCATTCATTGTAGCAATTTTTGGACATTATTCACAAAAAAACCTAATTTCTGAATGGATCTGGAATAGCAATGTCATTGTTTTATGCAGGTTTGCAGTTGCCCATTCACCCACAAATGAAATAAGGACTGTCGTGGAGCAACCTCATCATCTTCCTAAATTTATTCCCCACCTCTAGTAGGAGACAGCACTGGATGTGTTAAAGAGATCTTCCAAGAGAACAGAGTATCACTGTTAAGTCATTACCACATCGGTCTTATCCCAATATATGCTAAAAAGTGAAGTAAAGAACATAGCACATAGTTTAAACATACCTTTCACAAGTGTATATTGTCATAATTAGTAGCAACCTTGGATATTTTGGACAGTGATTAAATAACAAATTAAGTATGAAATTTTGATAAACTATCAGTTTTCACAATTTCCTAAGAAACAGGTTCCAGAGTTAAAAAAATTCCTAGGCCTACGTTCTCCAACTCATTCATTATTCTTTTAATCTGTCTGGGTTTTAATTCATAAATGCAAAATCCCTCAAAACACTCGCCTAGTACTAGCAATGCAGCCATAGACTTTTGAGCCATGGATGAAGGCAAATTTGTATTTTTTAGGGTTCCACTTTACAATAAACAGCATATTTCAATGTCTTCTATATTATTGTGTATATTAGTTGCAACACTAATTAGAAAAATCAACAAGGAATTGTGAAATTTCCTGTCTTCCAAACAGGGCACTGAAACCCTGCCCCCCAGGGCCCTCTATGTTTTATTGCAAGAGTCTTGCAAGTCTACTTTTTTGCAACAGAGTCTTGAAATGTCTTTCACCCAACCCAAAGGGCAGACGCCTGCATGGCAGATCAAAACTTCATAATGCAAGAAATGAGAAATGCAAATGGCAGTTTCCTTATTTTGCTGTTATGGCCATGTAAGTAGAAAAATTAATTTGTCTAGCACAGGAATCTCTCACTGTGATAAAAGAAATGTGTGAGAACAAGGACAGACAGGCTTCAATATGATATTCTACGTGGAAATAATATACATATTTACATTCAAAATATTTGAGTACACAAGAATGGGGATTGACTTTCTGAGGCCATTTTTACCATAAGCAATAACAAGGAAAAAAGTCTCTTCTAGGTTTGAGGTTTATTTGATATTAAAGTAGTACAAGAGAGTTGCTGAATATAAACAGAAAGTTTTAGTATATTTTGTTCACTTTTTTAACATATGGCTGTAAACTATTAGAACTTGCAGTATCTGCTACAAAAAAAAATTTAGAACAACAAATCCTTAAGTCATTATAAGTGGATGCTACTAAACCTCTTGTCTGAACAAGACACTTGAGTATGCAATTCCCCTATACTGTACTGAAAATTTAATGGGAAAGATTTTTCATAAAATATCAACGCATCATTATTTATAATGAATTTAAAAGTGACATCATCCCCTTAAAGCCCGCTTTTCACACAACCACCTGGTTCTAACCAAAGATGCAAATAAAATATAGAGGAGGCAAATGATCTGAACTCCTCCTTATTTTACAAGCACTTTGTTTAGAACAGCCAAATGATCTGAACTGTAGGGCAGTGAACTGTTTTTATACAAGAAACATGCATCAGGATGTCTGCCAAATTTTATGTAGCAGTAATACCAATATTATCTGATATACATATTTCCCCTTAACTCTTAAATGGATTTCAGGTTGATCCTTATATTCATCTTCCTTGAAAATTCTACCATATTGCAGCATTTATCTTTATAAATTCCAGCAGCGATTTTTAATTTCCCATTATTTCCTTTCTTTTTAAAGCAATAAACACTACTGTAGAGCTGTATTAAAAATAGATATACACTATTAACTTAGACCATATGTGTAAAGATCTACCACTACCAATTCTGCACACTGATGTTTTGTCAGTTTTTTTAAATAATGTAGTAAATTTATATAGGCTTTACTTTTACTTTAGTACTGTGATTAATTTAGTGCTTGCCTAAGAATATGAGGTACCCAAATATCCTTGCAGGGTACTTGGAGGAATCACATTACTGGTTTTTATTAAATCAGTGTTCTCCACACAAGTTCCAGATATGCCATCAGATCCACAGACAGAGTTAATAAATGCAGAGATACAGATGTCATCCACTCCAAAAAGCACCATTACTACACACACTCATGTTCTTCACAAGTCTGTGCTTGCACAATGGAAAGCAGCTCAAGACTCAGAAGAACCTTGGATTCCCCAGGCACATCTTTAAACAAAACAGGTACACGATGCCACACTGTACCCTCAACTTCACAGTGTGCTGCAGTTGTATCTCCTGGCACTTTTATCTCTCAAGGATATGGTATCAGGGCTACAAGAAGGTTATGTGTAGTCAGAGAATGAAAGGCAGAGTTACTCATACACCTCTCTGTCTTGATCAAGATGCACCAAGGCTTCTCAAAACTGATTTCTTACTCCCAGTTGTGGCAGTATCGCAGTTCTGAATCTAGAATCTGAATTACAGTTCTGCTCCAAAAGTCCACACTCAAATGCCATAGAAACATAGGAAAAACAGGTCAATCCCCAAAGAAGCCCTTTCCATAAGTCATTCTAGGAATAACCATAATTTCTGAAATGGCAAATACAGCTTTCTTCTCACTCAAACTCAAACAACACCAAGCACTCACTGCTGTAATGGAGAAGGAACGTGATCAGTAAGTCTTCTTTCAGAGGATGTATCTCCTGAGTCTCCCTAAAAAGGTCAATGAGAAGGAGCCAAAATCTGACAAATCTTCTGGAGGAGTTGTTCTCTCTCTACTCACTGTAGAGTTCACCAATCTCACTTGGCGAATCTCACAGTGAATGTAAATATGGAATATGAATAGATATTACTTGGACAGACCACAAAATAAGTAGGCTCCAAGCACCTTAGCAGATCAAGGCCACAGAAATCTTTATCCCCTGCATTCCCTTGTTCCCTGAGTTCTGTCTGCTAGAAAGTGTTGCTTAGGCTCTCCCAGAAGAGTGCATATAACCAAATAAAAAGTTAACATTAAAGATGGTTTATTAGCCGAAACAGAAAATATTCTAAATAATATCCCTCTTAAGATTTTTCTTTCTCAATTCTTTTAATTTCTGATTCTTTTTCCTCACACTTGGCTAGCAAGAGTAGGCCTAAAAGATTTATCAGGTTTTTCTGTTAAGATTCAATAATCAAGTTCTTCAAAACAGAATACTTTAAAATTTCTATTAAAAATTTATGAAATTAAGACTTACCAGACAGATTTGAAAGCCAAGCTTCCAAACAGCAAACGTCTGGAGATATTGACATCAGAAATACTTCAGGGGAAATAAAATGGCTCTAGACTACATTTTTCACATGTTGGCATCAGTGTTCTGACTGCCCAATGATTCAACTAATCTTTTTAATGACACCTTGCAACAGGCAATTGTAAAGGTGATCCTGCTGTTGCGGTAATAGGCAATCTGACTCCTGTTTGATATGGCAGCTATTTTCTGAACCATCGTTATATCTGTAAAGGCATCAGTTTTGAAACTAGCAGTTTATTGCTACAGATGACCTGTTTCAAATGTGATAGATATCATTCTCTCATGCTCATCAGATTTGCATCTCTATTTTCCTCTTATCCATTTTTCCTTTGCATCTTGAAGCGACCTTGTACATTAGTGCTATTCAGTATGGCAGAGCCTCACATTAAAGCATCAGTATTGTAAGTGTGATTTGCCATGCAGTTCCATCTTTGAATAAAATATGAGAATATTTTACTAAAATAAGTTCCACCACTGGAAATAAACACTAAGAGCAATACTTTTCCATATAGCACTCCTTTTATTTTCCAGAACCCTACTTCTTAAGACCAGCAATTGACTGATTATTTAGCAACCTCACTGAGTCTGATAGAGCCACGCTGTGATAATGGAACTATCAATGCTGTTATAATGTATTTACACTCTGTAGATAGCTGTTTCAAATGGAACATTCCCTTCCAGCCCAATGCTTCTCTGCAAGGCTGGAAGGCCTGGTAAAGACTAAATACATACCTTTAAAAAGAGTAAGTTAAAAAGAGAGATCACTGACCACTGATCTTTCAGGCTACACTAAATGTTGCTGATGCCATGGGTTTTTTCCATTCTATTTTCTCATTTAATGGTAAGTTTTAAACTGATTTTCTGTGAAGAAAAACAAAGTAATAAACATCTTTGATGTATTTTCCTACTTTATATTACTTTGCAGTAACAATATCAACATAACTAATAATTAGTAAGTGACCATGTTCTATTCTATTAGCATGTTATACAGGTCAAGATTTTTGTATAGAGGTATTTCACACAGCAGACCAGCCAGTCTACATCATGAGGATATAATTTGTATCTGAAAGATACTTATTTAGTTGCAAAATATTGTGACAAAAGGGCAGCATTTACAAAAGTGTATTTGCGGTTGCGAGCTATGTTGGCGATGGTACGTGCCTTCGGTAGGGTCTCCCATGCCAGAAAGGTCAAAACCGCAGGGTCAGACACAATATATCCATGGGCAGGATGAGGTCGTTAGCCTTCTGGCAGTCATCCTAGGAGAAGGACAACTCTAACTCCAAACCCGTGCAGATGGAGCTCGTTAGCCCTGTAAAGCCATCCATCTAAGAGAAGGTCACTAAACAAACCTACGTCCTGAGGACCTCGCTGCCACCGTCCAAGCTCGCTCGGCCCTGGCAGTTGAACCTTAGGATTAAAGGGTAGGCTCAGTTCTGTGCATGTTGTATCGCACCTAAAAAATCCACTGCGCAGGCTCAAAGGCTTTACCACCAGCGTGCTTGTAACAAATGTGGATAGAGTCCTAGGATTTCCCAAATCTTTGTTCGCGAAGTCTAGCTATGATGACAAAAGTGTATGAACAGCAGTTAAATCTAAGACCCAACCTCACTGCCTATATCTGAAACATACTCCAAAAACCCCACCCCAAACAAACAAAACAAAAGCAAACAAACAAACCAACCAAACAAAAAAAACCTCATGCACACACCGCCTCCAAAAAAACAAACACAAACAAAACCTAATAAAAAAACTAAAAAAAAAAAAGCCATACAAAAACAGACCCACATCTCCTCCTTATCATAAGAAGCATGGATGGCTCGGCTCAGATCCAAACAAATGTACTCTTTTCATCCCCCAAGTAGTGGCTTCATTCACCATGCCTCCTTGAAACAAGCCTGATTTCATGAACGAGATGGTCTGTGAGAATCCTAGTTGACGTAGGCCAAAGCTGTGTCCGATAAAAATGAAGTTATATGTAGTGAAGTTATGTGTAGTAGTCAAAAAATAAATCACAGCACAGTGCTCAGGCCATAGCCCTATTTGCTTCACATAACACAATCATACAGGGGGTCACAAAAATATTACAGAGTTTTAAAGATCTTTGATGCATGAATAAATAAACAGGCATTGTAGATGCAGCTACCTGCATCTCTTGGTACCAAAACATCATCAAACACCTGTCCTAAACACTTTCATTTCTCCAGTGTAACCTTTATCTTTTAGGTGTCTAAATAAGTAATATACTCATCTGGACTTCATAGCTAGTCTATGGACAGACATAGGCATCTCTGGAGATGTTCTTTGTGTTTACCTCAACTAGAGTGCTCTGACAGAGATAGTTGTTGCCTTAGAGACTTTACACAGAGTCTAGTTTAACCACATTTCAAAACAATAATGCCTCAATTTGGCTTGTGAAGCCATGCAAAAGGAGACATGGCTCAACAGAACTTAAACTTGTTTGAAATCTTGATTTATAGTCAGTTTTATCACAGTACCAATTCACAGTCCATCTGAGTAAAGCATCTTCAACAGGCCATAATAGAATCTTTTGTTTTCAAATACATCCACACACCTCTCCTTCAAAATAGTAGATTACTGGCACAAAGGAAGAGAAAAAATCAACATACCTGTACAGACTTTTTATTGCCAGGATAAAATAAAAGGAAGGAAGAAGTCAACAAATTATGTTAGTAAATTAGACATTCTCAGCTCGGCCAGGCCTGATGGTAGCCACTGTACAGTATACAATGAACTAACTGAAGTTCATTGAGAATTTACAGAGAATTAAGACCTTTGAGATGGGAAGTCAAACACAGCACCTGTCCTTACAAATGGAAAAAGCAGTCAATCTAATTTCAGTAACTGGAAAGATGCTGAAATAAATTATTAATCAATCAATTTTTAAGACCTTAAGGATAATAATGTGATAGAGAACAAACAACATGGATTTTCCAAGAAGAAATCAGTCAGGCCAATCTCATTTCCTTCTCTGACAGACCAACTGCTCTAATGGATAAGGGATAGACACTAGATGTGACATAGCCTGACTTCACTAAAGCTATTCACGCTGTCACATGCAACATTCCCAGAAGCAGAAGAGAGAAATACAGTCAAGATTGAATTGCACACAAAGGATAGTTATCAGCTGTTCTTCATCAGGCTAACAAAAGATATCAAGATCTGCAAGGGCTTGTTTCAGGTCCTGTAAAACATGCCATGTTCATGAATGGCTTAGATAACAATAGTTTGTATGTGTATAAACCCTACAGATGTTACTGAGTTGACAAAATTTTTGCAATTTTAAGAATGAATTTAAAAAAATCAGAACTACCTTGATGAATTGGACAATGCACATGCACACACATATTGGGAACAACTGACTAGACACCAACAGCACAAAAAGTCTGAGGTGATAGTATTTTACTAGAAAAATGAGAGAAACAAAAACAGTCTTCCAGTATGGGAAATTGTTACAGCCAGGTGACCATTAGTTGTTTTCTGTGTTCAGTGAGCACAGAATGAGTTGCAATCATCTTAATCTGTTCTGTGAGAGGGGACTGGGGGAAAAAAAACCCAAAACACAAAGCCATAGCTATAATAGCAACTCTTTCCAATGTTTTTTAGTCCTTTGAGAAAACATCAGCACAGGAGGTTTTCCAGACTCTTTAATATCTGTCAAGGACGGTGATGTGTCTCTTCCTACTTTAGAACAGAAACTTGAATAAGAGAAAATCCTGAAGCCTCTTTCAGCCTTTCATACCCTAATATCTCGCAAAAGTAAGAACCGTGTCATTTATCTACGGCTGGTCTTAGACTAGGTTTCCATTTGCATTGGGTATGCATCATCATCATCATCATATTTGTTTCCCCCCCACAAGCCAGCAAAAACAAGTAGGATAAAAGAAGTCACATTTGTATGTGCATCTTCAAGTTATCGCTAATTCAGTATTTCATTTTAGCTGCAGAAGGTCACTGTTTAGGCACAAGAAAATACCAGAAAGCAGAGTAATAACTCATTAAATCTGGAAGATAGTGAGTTGTGGGTTTGGTCTGCATTAAGAAGTAACAAACAGACCTGATTGCAGAATCAAAGAAAATACACAAAAATCCTTCAACGGCAAAAAAGTATAGTCAGCAAGGAAGTTAAATGAAGCTTGCAGCATTTCTCTATTCACCTTACATTTAAACAAAAGGCTTTCATTTTATGGTTATCAGATTGAAGCTTCTAGAAGGAACTCTTCCGTAAAATTTATGTGAAAGCTTATGGCAAAACGTTCATGCATTTGCACTGTGGGTTTTTTTCAGATGAAAATATCTATGTTAACTTCCTGTATGTGGATAATAAATATGTCGACAGTAGAACATTAAGGTGTTCATCTGTTCTGTGATTCTTTAACTGTATTTTAAACAAACAGCTTAGGAGTCTGACCTTGTGCTAGCCACATGTGAAGAGCAGCAGCTCACCTGCCAGAGGAACATTCTTTACAGGAAACCGGGGAGAGGGCTTTTCCCTGTCAGGGTAGTTTTAGAATGGAATATTGATACATACTGAAAAACAAGGAATTGAGGGAAAGGACTTCATACACTTATGACAGCTGCCACAATATCCCACTATTTTCTGACTTAGCTGAAATTGGACAATAGATCAATAAACCTCTAGCTGATTGTTACCTTCAGCGAAATATGTGAAACATAATTTAGAAGGTGATTTTAAGGAGTAATTCTCTGGGGCTTTTATGACACATATTTGAGGTTTATTTTCTTTTTCCCCATGAAAAATGCTTCAAATCCATGTGCAAAATTAGGAAAGTTTTCATCCAAACAACCTGCCTTTGTCCCTCTCTTACCCTGCTTCTGTTTTCAGTCATATCAATATTATTTCTGGGTACTGTTTTCAGATTTGAAGTCATACTGACTTTCCCTGGAGAGATTATAGCACAGAGAGTAATGCTGTTCATACATGCAGCTCAGCTAGGTCCTTCCTTCAACATGCTCTTTACTAGCACATCTCTGCACCCACATGCTTCATCCATCAAACCAGACACACTGTATTCTGAAATCAAGCTCACAGCAAAAAAACCTCCTGAATTCCTTTCTTACCAAAGTAAGAAAACATATACTGTAGTTTAAAAATGTAGGTAATTCTATTTCATATGTAGAAGGTAACCTAGATCTAGTAAAGATCCATGATGTCACTTTGTGTATAGCTATAGTCAACATGAGATGACCTTTCAGTCCCACATGTTCCTAAGAATATAATTAGACTTATCAAGCAATCTCTAGATTGACTTGGTTAAGTACTTAGCAGGGTATTCAGCAAGAGCTGAACTCAATTCAAGCTTCAGTTGCTTTAATTAATACAGAGTTTGAAAGCTTTCATTTGATGAGATAGAAAGAAGAGAGCAGAAGTAGAGACTTCACAAAACAACACTCATCTGTCTGCTGTCTTAGTAGAGAATATTAAAGATGGTAAAAGAGTGGCAAACAACATTAATGATATAGAAAACAAACTGTGATTAAGAAATTAAGGGTTTCCTGTAAGTGCACTGACAGGTGTGATGCTGGTAATTCATTAACTCTAAGATATGAAGGAATAATTATACAGGTAATTTTGATCATTCTCTGCAATGTACCACGGCTTTATAATATTTGAAAATCCCACATGTACAGCACTACAGACAGATGTATAGTCAAACCCTTATAAATTAATCCTTACAAGAGCGCAAATTTTCCATTAAGCCACCAATAGGAATTTACAGTAATCCATAGCTGCATTTCAGAGAAAGGCTGGCCAACATTTCCATGGACAGGCATAATATCAAATTTCAGATTAAATTCAGTGAGCACAACTGCATCTACAAATGAAGTGACACACTAAACAATGTCAAACAAGTTGATGATCTTCAAAAGGCTGCTGTGATTCTGAGACAATTTGCTTCACACACCCAGTATCCCTGACCACCTTTGTCCTATGTTATCAGATAGAATTTGTAGAATAAAGATGTGGTCAAATCCACAAGGTCAGATTTACTTTGTGAAAAAATTCACACACACGCAAAAAAATTTCTTCTGCATTCTCTTCACGGTTACCATCCTGACTGCTTTAATGTTTTATGAAGAAATTTTAAGAAGGTATTAACATTCTTGCATATGTAATGTAATGCCAATTTAACCAAAAGATATGACTTAAGTGTCTGTGGAGTTTTAAAACAGTTCAGCTAAACAAGGGCAAAATTTGGAGGTTGTTCACATTTTGACTTAAACTAGGCTAATAAAACAGTAATTTATACACCATGGTAGTTTTACTATTATGACAGTTTTAATATTAATAAGTAACTCATGTAAGCACAAAAAGAAATTGAAAGAACAGAATAAAGAACAGAAAAACTTAAGTTGCACTATCTTTCACTGTATGACAGTAAGTTTGACCCCGTAGTGGTGTATTGGGTTTGCCTGGCCAGGTTTTGGTAGCAGGGGGGCTACAGAGGCAGCTTCTGTGAGAACCCACCAGAAGCTTCCCCCATGTCCAACAGAGCCCATGCCAGGCAAGACGGACCTGCTGCTGGCCGTGGCCAAGCCAATCAGCAGGGGGAGTGGTGCCTCTCTGAGAGCATATTTAAGAAGGAAAAAAAGTAACTGTGGCCAGAGAAGAGAGGAGTGAGAACATGCTAGAGGAACATCTCTGCAGACAACAAGGTCAATGGAGAAGGAGGGGGAGGAGGCACCAGAGCTGATTCCCCTGCAGGCTGTGCCCCTGCAGCCTGCAGAGGACCACAGGGGTGCAGAGATCCACCTGCAGCCTGTGGAGGAGACGCACGCTGGAGCAGGTGGATGCCCAAAGGAGGCTGTGGTCTGTGGGAAGCCTACACTGGAGCAGGGTCCTGGCAGGACCTGCGGCCCCATGGAGAGAGGAGCCCCTGCTGCAGCAGGTTTTCCTGAGGACTTGTGGCCCCATGGGGGACTCACGCTGGAGGAGCCTGTTCCCGAAGAACTGCACTCCATGGAAAGAGACCCACATTGGAACAGTTCATGAAGAACTGTAGCCCTTGGGATGGACTCATATCAGAGAAGTTCATGGAGGACTGTCTCCCATGGGTAGGACCCCATGCTGGAGCAGGGGAAGGACTCCTCTCCCTGAAGAGGAAGCAGTGGCAGAAACAACATGTCAAACTCACTGTAACATCAATTCCACGTCTCCTTGAGCCACTGGCTGGGAGGAGGTAGAGCCCTGGAAGGAGGGAGGGGTGGGAGGAAGGTGTTTTTAAGATTTGCTTACTCCTCACTATCCTGCTCGGATTTTGACTGATAATAAATTCAATTAATTTCTCTGAGTCTTTTTTGCCCATGACAGTAATCGCTGAGTGACCTCTCCCAGTTCTAATCTCAACCCATGAACCTTGCGTTATATTTTCTCTCCCCTGTCCAATTGTGGGAGTGACAGAGTGATACCAGTGGGTATCTGGCATCCAGCCACCGTCAAACCACCACAAGCAGCCGGTGAGTTGCAGAGAGATCTTACTTTTCATGAAAATACTTTTTGTTGTGAACTTCTTGGTACAAAAAATTTGCATAGTACACAACAGTGAAAAAGTCCAATCCAGCCAACCAGCAGCACATACAGGGAAAAATAAAATTATTAGTTTTATCTGCTTAACATCAGCATCAGTGAAACCACAAGTATAAGCTGAAGGTACATCAAGTAATGATTTCTCAGTGCACCCAGGGATCAGTTTTCAAATTAAATATGAGCAGATGGAAAGGCAAACTACTCCAAATATGAAGTAAAATGTTACAATTTAGGAAGGATTCACCTACACACAAGGTTTTATCTGTTTAAATAAATGTGTCCAGCTAAACCACAGTAAATCCATGTTCAGCATCCTGTGTTTTACCTCTCACTGTAATAGCAGTGCCTTTTGAATCTTGGAGGGAAAGGGGGCATTATTCGGTCAGTAGTTTTGACTACTGAAAACATCTTCTGAAATTAAGATATGGTCTTATGGGGACTCCTAACAGGTTCTGGATGTTTTCTTGTTAGCTTCCCCTCCTGCCCCCTCATGGTCTTAATATGGCACCTGGCTAAAGGAATCTTTCTATGGTGTCATTTTCAAAGAAATCGTAATGATCACTGTGAAAATCAGAAGCCTATTGGTGTTTTCCCTGAGGCAAATAAAAATTGCATATAACAAAGTGTGTATAATAGATTTTTATTTTAATTAAAGATTTTCTAGAGCTTCTATTCCAGTCAGAAAACCATTTCAATTCTAAAACATCACTAGAAACTGATTGCTGGTTTTGGAAACTAGTGAAACAGGTCAAGTCCCAATTCATTCATCTGCCTGGCACAGACATTGCTTACATGAGGCATAATTAAATAGGAAAGGTATTAGGTTAGCCAACTGTATGTATATGAAAAGGAAATTGTTCTTAAACAGGTCAGCAGTGGGTCACAACAAACTGCTCAATGATTAAAGGAAGATACGCATACAGTCATTACGTTTGTTATTATAATATCAACCCATTGTTCTGTGCAGCTTCCCCACTCAGTATATCATTAGAGAACTATACTAGATGATACATTGTGCATTACTATCTGGAGATGGAAAACATAAATTATGCAAGATATCAATAAATAAGAGCTCCTAAATGGTCTTTAACAACAAAAAACTGCTGACCTTAAGCATGGCTGAGTTGCAAACCCAACAGAACAATAACCAGATAAATACTACTAATAGTTATAGTTTAAAAAGAAAAAAATGCCAGAGATCATGACCTTCAAAACTATGCATGCTTTTTATTCTTTACATTTGCAGAAATCATTTGCGTGGTTATTTGGTTTAGGCCTTTGGAGCTGAAACTTAGGTGTGCAAAGCTTCTCCTCCCAAGATCTTTCAAGACAAATAATGTGTCCCCATCTCTGCACAGGGAAGGTGGGCACTTAAGGCTCTGGTTACCTTGCAGAAATGAACCATTTGAACTGAACTGGTTGTGCTGAACCAGGCTAAGCAGAAATGAAGGCAAGTGAATTAAATCACTACACACCTGGAGTACATATATTTGGATTTCACTCTGAAGTGACTTGTAAGACCTGATATGCTGGATACATTAGCGAGGAGAGGAGGCGGTAAACTAACGGCAGAGCAAATGCAACATTTTAAAAAACTACTCAAGTCTTTTCTTCATATTCAGAGTTTAAACCTAAAATATTGTAACAAACAAGAATTTCAATAACCGTCTTGGATCTGATGGAGCCATTTCTCTCTACCATCATTACCACCTCGAACAGGTCCATTGGCTATAAACTGTCACTTGGCTTGCAGATAAAAGAGGCTAAGTTCTAAAGTACTAGTAAATTTGCACATAAAAGAGTATAAACCTTTAAAGAGCTATTTGCAAATATCATTGAAGGAACAGCCTCCAGTGTAGTCCTACGTAGTATATGTAATTTGGGAAGCAGTCCACTGACTTTCTATTTTAAAAGTTTGACTCTAATTATATATTGCTATACAGAATCTTTTCCAAGATCTCACTGAAGATTTAGAAGTGTTTAGGAATTGGGAAATATTTCTTGTACTCATATATTATTCCTCTCAGTCTACTCCAATACAAAGTGTTTATGAAAGAAAACTGTTGTGACATTGTGCTACATATCTTTATTTTTGCATTTGTGTTTTTCGGTTTCAGGTACTTTTTATCATGGAAATAGACATATCAGGTAATTTGTATGGAAAGCTTAAGCTTTCAAGGCAGGGAGGGGGGTAGGAGGTCATAAAAGAAACAACTCTGACCAAGGAAAATAAGTATCAGAAAGTCAGAAGTGGGGATTTATCATTGTCAAAGCCCAGATTTACATCTAAGCTGGGAAAGGTAAGTTGCAAGGCAGATTTTTTAGAGTTAAGCTTCTCTATTCATCATTCTTGTTATGCTCTGAAATTATTCTGAAACCATTTTCAATAGTGTCTATAGATAAAATTATTTCCATAAAATTACTCAGAAAAAAGTTTAAATAGTAAACATTTACTAAGTTATAGTCATGTGGAGAAGAAACTCCCAGAATCTCAAAAAGGGAGAAAGCCCTGAGGAGTGATGCTACATCATGGTGGAGAAGATGGGAATCATGATTACCTCCAAAAATCCAGACATGACATTCAGGGAATGATGTCAGACCATCCTGCATCATGGAGAGATGCAGCTCAGCTACAGCATCAGAGCATGAAGGAAAAAGGCAAATAGAGAACCCAAATTCAACTCTGGTGAGCTGGTACACCTAGCTGCTAACAGAAACCTCATTAGTGTCAAGAAGTTTGGGCTATGTCTCTGAAATTGCTGTAAGTCTCGGAGAAAGTCCAAATGATCCATTGTTATTGCACAGGTCTCAACTCCTGTTCCATACACTTCTCAAGAAGGGAAGCTGCTGATCCAGGGACCCGTGTCTCTGTTCTGCACTGCTGGCCACTGGGAGGAGTTTTCTCCCATCACTCATAAAGCCTAAACAGAAACCTTTAGTGAGTAAAATTGTAGCTATGTCTCCCATTTACATCAGGCCATGGAAGCTCTGTATGTATTTGGATGTCTTGTTTTGAACCCCTCTCCTCAACTTTCAACCAGGACCTGCTTCACTTCATAAGCTCCACTTATTCTGAAGCTATGAATATTCTTAAATTTGGGGACATGTTATTTCCTCTGTTTTCAGGAGAGCTTCTGCAGCCTAATGCATCAATGCAGTACCTGGAATCAAAAATCTCATCAGTGACAGCAAATACACTCAATGTCTTAGGAAGACATACAGAAAGACTCTGGTTCTATTTGTGCTTATTTCTTCCTTCTCACACTGCATTTCATCATGAAGACTACGTATGGCAAGTAGAGCAATTATGGTCTGACAAAGGAAAGCTGGAATGCCATACCAACATCAGGTAAAACCAAATGTATTCAAGTGTCAAACTCTTTAAATTCTGATCTGAAGATTCAGGTGTTTTGTTCTCAATAACAGCTTTGCAGAGCACCTGTAAGAACAAGTCTGTCTGTGATAAAGCTGTTAATGTGCAATAATGCTCTGCAACTTCAGTTGTCAGCATTAGAACTTCTGTTACTGGCTTAATTTCGGCAGCACTGCATTATTCCGTAAAAAATGAATTCTGTATATGAAACACTCCAGAAGTGTGCTTTAAGAGGACAAATGAGATCAAAGAAGAGTCTACATCACATTTTGTTTGAAAACACATTCAGCCATTAGATCAAATAAGTCTATTTCACATTCTACTGTAATTTCTTTCTGGCAGGGATGAAGCAGTTCTTACATTTTGTGATGTGCTATGATAAACATAATAACATGATTTAAAAGATCAATTATTATTTCACCAAAAGCCCATAGCCATAACTAAAGATTTCAAAATGCATTAGCTTTACAGAAAGTGTTAAAAGTTATCCCAAAAAGGAAAATCAGAAACTGTTAAGCAAAATACTGTGGCCAAAGTTTCTAAGGAAGGGAATGAATGCCTCAAAGCAGGCTAAGTGATGCTGTGATCATGCAGTGAACCATCAGGTGCTGAGCTCAGTAGTGTTGACATCAGACATATGGGGTCTGCCAACAAGCACCTTTGCACACTGGACTGAGCACATCAGACTTCTGCATGGAAGAGACAGGGACTTGGTCCCCGCAGTTCTTTTAACTAACCCAATACAGCTTGCTTTCATCAGTTCCCAGATCCAGTTAACAAGGAAAATGGTATTTGTTTGGAATGAGGATAAATCAAAATGAAAGAGAGGGTTGTTCAGAGCCTGGAGGCTTTAGGGATATTTTCCCAAGTAAAGGGAAATTATGACTGACAGTTATTGATATAATCACTAAGATTTGCAATGTCATTCAATTTTTCTGCACATCAGCTTCTCTTTATTTTTGGAGGAAGCTCCAAACACAAAGAACTAACAAAGCTTGTTCTGCAAATTCTTCATTTCTATTATCAGACAAGATGTACTACAACATTTCAATGATTCTGTCAAGAGTTCACTGTTTGGCTCCTCAAATAAAATTGCAATACAGGACTGTAGTAACAGCCAGTGACTGTGGCTAAGTCGAGAAAAGCACATGAATAAAAACACACTACCAGAACTGAAAAGGGTGAAAGGCAAAGTAAAAGTTACAGTAAACCACTGCTTTAAAACAAAATAAAGCCCAAAAAGCTACTGTGTTTTGTTTGTTTTTCCTGTAAGACAAAGTATACTGTTGTTTGTTAAATACAGTAATGGAACTACTCATTATTATTTAACTTCTTAAGAAGAGAAAGAACATTAGTCACAACACTGAGTAATCTGCAATTGAGTACTTTGCAAAAAGAATATTCTTAAAGGTATTACCATTCTTTAAAGTACACAATAATTTCTGTGAACAATTCCAGAGTAAAAAAAAAAATCACTAAATCATTTGAAGTTGGAAGGTTTACAGATCAGTTACCATAAATATGAGACTTATTACACCAGTAAGCTCTGTAAGAACAGAACAATTACTCTGAATGGATGTAACTCAAGAGCCACAAAATCTGCTGTGGAAAACTTTAGCTGAGGATTGGGCAATGTAATTTCAGTATACAGGCCAGAATACAGAGCAGTGTGTTCAATTGTACCAACTCACAGAACAGACTGCTGTCCATGGAGTACAGGGCCAAGCTACTTCGATGCACCCAGCTGCAGAGGTCACATACACTGAGTACACCAAGCACGCAGATGCACCCTAGGATCAGGGAAGTACCTGAGCTATGACAAGCAAGGCAAAAGGAGTCACAAAGTCTCCATGTAAACACAGGGAGCTTCCCGCTTCTCCTGCCTTTCTACAGACAGCAGAAAGAGATGATTGTCTGTGCAATCCATGCACAAACTCTCTGGTCTCCACTCAGCAGAGACAGTTTGTGTGTGGCACCACACATGGGGTCAAATAGCATCCCCTGAAATGTCACTGACCACCACACAGGTACCAGGTGCCGCTGCCACCCCAGCAGCATCCTAGGCATACAGCAGCAGCAATGGCGTATAAAAACCATTCTTTGGTCTTGATACCAATGTCTCCGAAGCAAACTGTGCATTGAAGAATCATATTCCATGAAAGGATCCATGTGAGGATGAGGAAAAATGAAACAGGTAACCCTGGAAACCCAGCACTGCCACTGCTGAACCACACTGCTGTTTGCAGATGGAATATTTTGCTCCCTTCTCACCAAAGACAAGAAAAGAGAAAGGAGGTTGTGGAGAGAGAGTGCCAAGAGCAGAAGTGAGCACCTGCAACAGCTTGTGGGTTAGTCCTATGTAATGGGAACTTTATTTGAGGTGTCTCGAGATTTGCATATGTACCAACCCCTTCACAAATACTGTAAGGTAGAGCCAGAAATACAGGACTGGTCTTCTAATCACTTGGGATAATAAAGTCCATTAAGACTTTGTAAACACAAAAAAATAATAGTAGTTCACAAAAGTTTCTTCAAATAGGAAGCATACAAAATAGAAAAAGTTACAGTCACATTCCACATAATATTAGGCAGTTTAGACAAATGTGTGGGAGGGGTTGATAACATCTTGTAACATGCTGTATATACACTGTAGCATATTTTGTCCAGGCAATAAAACTTATTAATGACATTTTGCTATGCTTTCTTTTGTTATTTCTTGTCTAGGAAATGGGAAGACTCCATCTTCATAAATCTAAATAATCAATTGTGCAAATTATGAAAGCATGAATTAGAATTACTATCTTTCCTAAGAACACCACAACACATAATGCTCTGAAAATTAAACTGAAATTAATGAACTTGAGATAACACACATATTTTAGTAAAGTTTACACAAGTAGTTTTTCCTCTAATCTTGCATAATCAGCCCTGGTCTGCTTCTACCTACAGTGTGTTGCCATCGTCTGGGCTGTTTGCGGAAACAGTCGGCTGATATGCATGGAAGTATATTGAAATGTAGCTTTTTACTATGACTGCCTAAAACAATGCTTAGGCATATAAAACGAAAACAAAAGGGTAATTGACATTTGCCCCCTCCAAAAGATGCCCAAACAGCAGAACAGCTTGTCACTTTGCATTCTTACACAGCTCTTCAGAGTGACTTGGAGACCATGTTGCAAATAGAGACACAAAACATCAGAGAAGAGCTACAGTTCCAATTAGGACAAAATCAGCCACCCTAGGTGATAAAACAATGGGAGGCATCACAACATCGATACCCAAGAAATACTGCCACTTGTTATCTAACCATATCGCTCACTCAAAACATTACCCAGGAGATTCAGAGCCAGCCTAAACACTTCAGAAACCATCCAAAGCCGTATGGCACTGTATTCTTTCATACCTCAGGAGTAAAAGTTAGGCAGAGCCTTCTGACAAACTGAAGTGATTTATTATCACATAGCAGAACTAATGCATTCTGCTTTACAACTCTCCTGGTAGTCTTGGAGAGATGTTGCATTTATTACCTACAGTACATAATGCCCGCTATAGATCTCTGTATTATTCATAAGACTGGCTTTTTTTGTACCATCATAATGCTGATAAATTATAAAAAAATGCATATTTTATTTCAATTTCTAACATATTTTGGTACATATCAATCCATCACATTGCTGTAGGAGGAAAAAGCATTATTGTTCATGGCTGTTGACATGTTCACCTCAACAGAGACAAAACAAAAGGGCTGCAAGGGTTGTTTCCATTCACAGCTCTCTCTCCACTCCATTGCTTAATTTTTTGTGGTTTAATATTTGAAGGAGGCTATGGGAAGAATCACTGCTACCAGAATAGAGGACTGCTGAGGGATGACATAGTACAAAGGATAAAACAAGCCATCAAAGGTATAAAGTGCCATTCACAGTTTTCTCTTCAAAGGTAGATTTTTGCCAACAGAGTGGTTCTGTAAAATGAATTTTATTTTCTAAAGTGAGGTTAAATTCTACAGAAGCCAATAAAGGTGCTGCTGAGTAACACAACTACAGATGCAGATGCAGGTAAGGCTGAAAGGAAACAAGGGCTACTTCAGCTTCTTCATCTGGTTGAATTTTTTCTTTTTTCTTCTCCATTTCTTCCTCCCTCAGCTGCAGGTAACATGAGCACAGAGAGCCCCCTCTGCCACTGCTCATAAGTCCTGAGGATAAAACCATCTCGCTGAAAATATCATAAAAACTGAAAATACAACATCCTGCACTCAAACCCATTCAAGTACTCTCAAAAGCATTATCTATACTGATAGACATATATAAGTTGAACTATTTGCCTGTTATTAAATTCTTTTACATGAGTTTTGACTGATGTTGGCACCATCCACTGACATTAGTGCCTTTCACAGAATGTAGTTAACAGGGATAACCCTAGAGATACCAGGGTATCATGAGACTTGTGGGGTTTTTCTAACACTATTGGTTAATACCATAAGTCACAGAACAGATGAGCACAATTATCTAAACTATTAGCTTAAAAATAACAGCTCTCACAAATACTGAAACTCTGCAGTTTCATAAACTATGATCTCTTTTGGAAGGCTTAAATCTTACTATTCCCTACCCTTTATACTATTCTGATTTCAACTTGAAACAACTACCATCAATACAAATGCAATTCAGTTCTCTACTTCATTTTTATTCATTAAAATTTTACTAATATTTACTGAGAGATCACAGCACAAACCCAACAGAGAGTGAGCTACTTTAATCCGTGGCGGGCACACAGTGTACATAAGATGCCCATTTATCTGCACACAGACATTCTGTGCAAGACACCTATGCCTGACATACAGCCATGGCTTTTAGATCTATGACACCATTAAGATAATTGGCTCTGGAGCATATGAAGGGTTGTTTGCCTTAAAATCCTAGCAGCAGGCTAAAATATCTAATACCCACCTTTCACACAATGTTTTTTCTGAAAATACCGTGCTCTCTTCCTGTATGAAGAGGAATATTTACCTTGCACTCAGCCAGTTGCGTAAGTCATTAAAGGGGAAATGGATTTGCTTTAACAAGCACTGCCTGCCCAGACCCAGGCATGGACACAGCCCTGCCACTGCCTGAGCGTGGTGTGACCTTCAGTTCTTTGAAAGTCTCAGCAGCATCTGGAGCAGCAGAATCTCTTCCATCTCACAACCATCCTCTGCAACCTGGCATAGCCAAGGTGGCCCTGGCAAGTCTGAGACTACCCATTTTCACAGAGCACCCGTCCTCCACCAAAGGGACCTGGCCACCATCTGCTCTCAAATACCTCACCTCACCCTGGCACAAAGGTCTCTGACTCAGAATATTCCCAAGCAAGGTCAATCTTCATAAGGGTTTCATAGAAGCAACATACAGGAGTACTCCCTAGCCTTAAAGGCACCTGCCCATATTGGAAGTATATCACATTAAACCACGGAATGTATCAAAAGCATAAATGTGCACAAGGCAGCCTGGGCTGCACCCAATATGTGGCTGCATGGGATAGACTGGAATATCCTGCCATCTGCTGGGAGCAGACGACTTGCTGAAGCTCTTCAGTCCATTTATCACTACATATGTAATTATGGACTTTCAAAATCCAAGGACACCAAATAAAGTTATGAAAAAATGTGCAAATCATTCTGCACATCATACAGGTAATTTGTGAAATATGTACTATTGTATATACTTTGAAGGCATATTTGTTTGCCAGGATCTCCTCTGGGATATGCATTATTCTAAATAATACCATATTAATTTCTTCTAATAATATCAACACTGTAAATTTTAACAATCACATTAGTTCTTGCAGAATTGAATTTGTTTATTTTAATAATAAAAGAAACATTTCAAAATGCCATTAATCTAGAAAGATTTGATGATAAAACTGTCACTTAATAGCTTTCAACAGTTTCTTTACTTCTAGAAAATTATTCCAAGTGTTTTGGTATTTTGGGGGATTAAAGGTAGACTTTGTTGCAGTTAGAACCCCAGATGCTGGATTCAGGAGGTTTCCCAAGAATCTGAGCCTTTTAGTTCATTTCAAGTAAATTTCAAGTAAAAAAGCTTGAGAAAACCACAGAAAAGAAAGGAAGGGACAAAAAAACCCCAAACAAGTATTGGAAATAAAACTAGGTAATAACCTTATGTCTTTGAAGACAGTGGATTACCTGTATTGTCAGGAGTGAGGCAACTCCACTAGAGCTACCTAACTCCATACTAGCCAGGCTGCAAAATCTTTAGCACCACTGTAATAATCTCAAATAGCTTCATTTCTAGCTTGTGACTCTCCAAAGCTGACACAAATAGCAGAGGGCCACTGCAGCTACAGGCAGGGAGTCCTGACAGTCAAGGCGCTCACTCAGTGCTGCACATCTGCAAGGTAATTCAGAATAGATGCTTCCAGGCTGCACTGAAGGCAGTTGTAACTTAGCTGGCAAGGCAACACACATGCCACCCTAAAATAACTGCATGGAGAAAGTTTCAGGATATCCACAAACAGTAAAGTGCTACGGTCGCTGCAGTGGCATTATACATCCTCCTGTGTGTAGGCAGGCCTGTCTTACTGTCCTGAGAGGCATGGAGAATGAGGCACAAGGTGATCACCCACGGAGGAAGGAGCACACCACTTGTCCAGGAGTCTTTTGCAATCAGACAGCTGGCTGGGTGAGGCAGAGAGGAGCAGAGAGCAAAGGTAAGTGGGTTTGTTTAAAAAACTCTTCCTGAAAACTGCAATATGAAAGAAAAGTACAATCTCTGCATGTAGATCTATTAAAAAACTTTCATAATTACAAAAAAAAATGTTTAAGTCTGAATAAACGAAACACACACACAAGTTTTTCCCCAATGCAGCAGCAACAGTCCAATTTATAATCCATGAAGAATGTAACCTGTCATTTAAAGAATAAGAGTTCTCAGCTGACTGACTGAGCATATACACAGGTTCCTTCTAACTTAATAAAAACCTCCAAAAGGCACACAAATCTTTCTGCCTACATCAGTGAGAGCATGATGTCAAAATAGTCCTGTTATTTCTAATACTTCTTAAAACATTAGTCTAATCCGAAAAAAGCACCATTAAATATTATGGTCCATATCTGTAAATATGCATATTCCTCTGTAAACCTACAAGAGGAACTAGTACGAATACACATCATACATTCTAAATAATCTGACTACCAAGGAACCTTAGCCACTTAACAAATCTACTGTAAACAGATTTATTCATAGTGATTACTTCATATCCACTCAGAAAGGCTGCCAAGGGAAAAAACAGTTTAGCTTGCACTGGGGAATAACACAATAACAGTGTAAAAAGTAAAGTGGACTCAAATATTGGATCCAGTGGAAATCAGTAGCTGAGCAGAGTGCAACTGCTCAAGCTGGAAGCCAGCCAGGATATGGGGAATGATGCCTGTGGTCCAGAGAAAGCTGCGTAACTAATCACCACTGCAGTCTCCCATTCAGTTTTACACTGAATGTGCAAACTGACACATCTAATAGTAGAGTGCTTCCCTCTCACCTGATGGCTAAAGGAAAGACTGCTTAAGTGCCAAGCTTAAACATTACACAAAACTCTAAGTGCAAGGAAGCAGTTTATATGTATTTCAAAAGGAATATGCTGAAGTTGTGCCAAGCTCTTGCGTTTGTGTCAGCATTACTTCAAATTGCACTTAAAAGAACCGTCAGCAAGTAGGCAATAACAAGTTACAAAAAAAAAAAAGGGAAAATAACGTACCTACAGATAAACACATAATATGAAAGAAAGAGCAGCTTTACAGATGAAGCTCAAAGAGATGAAGAAATGCAATCTGCAAATATATTCAGTATAAAACCAGACCAGGAAATAATTGTAACTTAGCTCAATTGGGTGGCCCATGCTCCTCAATACAAACTTACCACATCAATTTTTGAAACTAAAAAGAGAGTATTACACTTCCACTGGTACTAAATTATTGAATTCCCTGTCCTTTGAACTGCAAGCAGGACCCTTTATGATGAGTCAGAAATAATCAAAGCAAGAACCACTGTGCACAACATATTTCCTACAGTGACTTTCTAATATATCGTATATATGTGTGCCTCCAGCATACATCAAGATTCAGTGTTTAATTAGAAACCTGTTTTGTATCAAACAAATTTTGGATAGTGAAAGTGAAATAAGTATTTCCAACAGGACGGTGCCAGAACTCAGTGATGGACATTTGCTTTCTTCTACACTTGCTCTCATTCCGTGTCTTGTAGCAGTTCCTTTACATGTTTGCAGATGTACATATGAGCCCTAAGGCGATGTATAGATTTTTGAAAGTGATCTTTTTTAAGAGGCACTTAGAGCAGTCACCCCCTTAATGCAATTTCAAATAGCTGTCAAGATTTAACACTTGTTTTGCTAGACAAATAGCCTATTATTGGCAAGTTGGCTATTCTTCTAGTACGTCAATCAGGTCAGGCTTAAAATCAATACCTGGCATTTGTCAATTGTGTTTCATGTGTCTTCAGCCTGATCATATTCATTAAGAAAGAACAGACTACTAATAGCATTAATTATAAATCAGGTTACAGTGTCGGGAAGCAAACAATCTTACTGCAAAATAATGAGCTTAAATTCTTAGCTAGAAGAGCTATACAGACAAAGCTCAGCTGTAAGAATCATAATGCATGTAGTCTTTAGTCTAAGATGACCTTCAGCCTACAAAACCCCAGAACAATGTCACCATAAGTATTCCATCAATCCATGTTTAATATCAGTCACGAGAGGAAAGGTAAGCCCAGTGGAACCCTTCTTAAAAAGAAATCAGCTTATATTCCATATTCCATGGGTTTGTCCTACCACTATATACACTAATATTTGAACAGAACTCATTTCATCTTCAACCTTCCAGTCCCCAGCAAAAATGGAAATACATCTGATCAAGATCCAAAAATTACTTTTCAAACATACTTCTATTTCTTCTTAGCAATACAATCTGATGTACATTAGTGAATCACACACACTCATCTAACATATCAAGCTGCAAAAATTGGCTCAGAGTGTTTTATCTCAGTTTGTTTCCAACGCAATTAAAAAAGAGAGAGCAAAGCCCACTCTTTTGCATCTTCAGCCCCAATCTGCAGTCCAGCTGAGTGTGTCACCCCTGATTTATGTCACTAGTAACAATGGCAAATGCAGGTAAGCCCAGATCTGGGTTCGAGACTGTAAACTGTTCCAGTCTGTAAACTGGATCAATCACAGCTGATTGGCATTTGGAATCAAACTAGGCAAATGTTGGAAAAAAGATGCTGGTTTCGAATGAGAAAAAGGAAGACAAAAGAGTAGAGCATAGCACAAATACAAAACAAACAAAAAACCACCACAGGTTTGAAAAGGTTGAAAAACCTTTACATTTTTGAGAGAAGAGAAACCAATTATTTAGAAGCAGAGGGAAGTAATTTACAATGTCCCAGCTTTTTAGTGGTGGCTGTATCCAAGAACCAATTAAGTAAATGTACTGCAGGATTGCCAGAGTTCCCATTTCTTGCATTGAATTATTGTTGCATTGTAACCACTGGCTGAAGCAAAAGCTTACAAGACTCAATATAGTTTCTATTTCTTACCATGGGAGCAGAGGAGAATGACATTCAACGTATTTCAGAAAAAAAGACCTTTAATGCTATTAATTAATGGCAATTACTAATTTCTACAGACATATATCCCAAACATTCTCTTTGGCTCTGTAAGATACCAAATACATGATTGAATGGGACAACAGAAGTACATTAGAGAAAAATGCTGACCACTCATGAATTTATTCAACTGAGAAAACCAATACACAAGCCATGGTGTAAACTGCCTAAAAGCTTGGAAATTTTCCTATGACCACTGAGGAAAGACCAGTTATATCTTACCATCTTTTCTCATATACTCTGCACTCCATTGGCTTGATTTGTCTACAGATTGTATACTTTTCTCTGCAGCATGCAGAGGATAGGGTGATGCAGAATTTCATTGGAAATGGCAAAGTAATGTTAAGTAAGCTCCATCGGTACTGCTGCACTGCTTTTAATAATGTAGTTAGTAGCTTATCAATACTGACTGTAATATATATTTGGAATCTTTTGTTTTAATCTGCGTCTTGCCTTCCTTTGGATATGTTATATTATTATTATATTATTATTATAATTATACACATAATATATGATTATAGTATTATAATTATGTAAGAATTAATTTATTGCTTTATACAGCTGAGTGTTAACATGAATTAATTATTTATAAGACAAGATAATGACTAAATGATGCTGACTTGAGAAACAGCAAAAAGTCAATTTTAGATAAGTCTTTATGTCATTACATCTTACTAAGCAATTAGACTTGAAACAAAAGCAGATTTCTCCAAATAAATTAATAGAAGCCCCAAACAATGAAACAACTGGAAACCTTTTAAATTATTCAAGGAAGGGAAAAAAAAAAAAAAAGAGAAAAAAAAAGGACAAAAATCTCTTGCAGAATCTTGGTATTCAGTTACCTAGTCAGAAATTTTGACATATTTGTGTATTTTCCTCTCTACCCTGTTTACTCTTTCTCTGAAGTACATTACACAATCACTAAACAACTGCCTTTTTAAATAAGATGTGCACAAGTCAGATGACAATGACTTGCATTCATTCCACACCCACACTGCCCATATATAGAAAAGCAGGGCCAATGCAGGCCTACAGAAATAAGAATGAAAAACCTGAACTGGGTAGGTTTCAAAAGAAGAAGCAAGAGACATTCAAGTCATTCTCTTTCTTCCTTCAGCTGGAAAAGATATAGGTAATTTTAAAACTAACAGTTTTATGGTATGCACTGCCAAGCTCTGCAGTTTCACAGGAGGAGGAGGCCTACACTACACAGCCCAGGCTTCTCAGTGGACATGCAGAATATCACACATGCCCATCTAGCAGGACATGCAGCAAAAGACAGAACATGTTCAGGAGCACAAACTGGGCTGTCACTAAGCTACAAGTGCCACTAACCCTGAATCTCTGCTGTAGATCCTTCAAGAAGACACCCTTTGAGTAGCACTTCCCTTCATGAAGCCATGCTTAAAAGGCAAAATGCATTTCTTTTTTTTTTCTTCCTGTCCTTGAATTACACTGGAAATGATAATGAAACTTATCTGACATAGACAGAGAGCACATGGACAGCATCCACATTAATAGCTTCTGTGGTGTGTAAATTGTACAATTTTCAGATGACCTCCAAGAGTTTGACCCTTGGACCTTGCAACTGCAATCTGTCTTGGAGAAAAGCAGTTTGTATAGCACCAAAATTTTGTTGTTCCAGCCTCCCTTCACTGTTGTAGGTGGTGAGGATGCAGTAGCTCTGTTTCAAATTTGAATTGGTTGTAATCATTTCAAAATTTAGATTGAGTAGCCATCTCATCAATGTTACCAGGGAGGTAGGTTTTTACACCAACAGATTATCCAAAGGGTCTAATCATTAACTATTAGTAACCTGAAAACATTATCCTGAGTAATTTTAACGTCCTTCAACCATCAAAAGAAGGGGAAAAAGTACACCTATGAAATGGGTGTAGTTAGAGAAGCATAGTTTCTTCTGCCTCCATATATTGACAACATCTACACAGAGGACTGTCATAGGTACTGACTTCTAGATTGATTGTCACTATTTGTTGCACATTCAGTTTGGTTTACTGTAGATCAGGGAACCAGAAACATGAACAACTGTACCCTTCCAGGTGCATTCTCCAGTTGTGGCATTGTGGAGTCTCCTCCAAGCAAAGAGATGGTGTCAACAAGGAACTCCTTACAGAAAACTACTCAATTGTCAAATTTGCATTTTCCCACTCCATAATCCCCAGAAGGGGAGAGTGGATGGAAAAATCAGGCTTGCTAAACTTAGTAAGCATGAGAGCATTTTGCAAGAATTGCCTTCCCTCCTCCATTAGTTGTTTTGAGGGAAAAGGGTGGGGAAGAAGGGAGTAACAGAAATAAAAGGGGAAAAAAAGTCTGCTGTGTGTATTACACATTTCTCTTACTTTAAATAACAAGCTGGTGGTGTTCTCCTGTGAGAACTCGGTGTTTTCCTGTATGCTGCAGCTTTGATTTTACACTTTAAATTTATTTTTTTTTTCCAAGGCTTGTAAGCAGCAATTGCCACCACACTATCTAAAACAAATACCCAGTCTGAGCTTTAGCCAGTCATTCACCCACAGATTTCCCCTCCCTATCTCCAGTTCCTCCTCAGCTGGGAAAGTCACTTTTTCAGAAAACCATTCCCAGGGGTGGCCCAGAAGCACACCAAGAAAGCCACTGACTTTGAACCAGAAGGTACGGCACGGTCATTGCATCATCGCTCTCATGGGGTAATCACTAGCTACTGAACTACAGTGAAACAGAGCTATCTCCAGTTTCTGAGTTTACTATCTGTGCTTCTCTCCGATTTGTATCAGAAGAAGTGCTGGAGCCTCACTAAGGGCAAGCAGCAGCAGGATAAGCCTTGTGCTCCGTGAAGTTCAATGTCACCGGCAGCCTTTAAATACTGCTCACAAGTCAGTATTGCACGGCCTCATGAAAATGCATCATAAACCAAAATGACTGATGTGTTTTACCAAGTGGTTTTTTAACTTTCAGGTACTTAAACCTGGCTCATCGATCATACTAGAAACCCCTGACAGCTGACCAAACCCAGCATTTTCCACTATAAAAGCTGAGTGGTTTATTAATGTTTATCTTGTTTCTTTGCATCACTTCCAAACCAGATAGTCACATCTTCTAAAAAGTCACTAGGTAAATAAAAATCTAAAGCAAAATGCCCTGTTATATGGATCTTTTGAGAACAGTCAACTGACTGTTCAAAACTGATTTTTTTTTCTGTGCTCCATCTATTTAAAAGGACAAACTGCACAAAAAGCACCCTCTGCAGGTGCTTTTCACGCTGAGAATCAGAGCTGTGCTCTCCCACCGCTCTCAGGACCGGTCCCTCTCTCAAAACCATAGGAAGAAGGCAGTATGACACTGTCAGATACAGCAGGTTCATCTTTTCATACTTTTCATCAGAGAAAGAACTTCTATGCAGCAGTCCTGCAAAGCAGGGGTGTCAGTGTGTGTTTAAGAAAAAAAAGCATCTTTTACCTTTAGGTGTGATATTTAGCCATATGTACAAGGTAACACACTAGAGTTGCATGTTTCTTTCTAGAGTAGGTAAACCCTTTGGGAAACACATGCAAATATTTTCTTAATGGAACCATCACTAACCAGAGGCCACTAGTAAAAATAGCACTGATGAGAAAGTGAATGGCTTTGAGACTATTTATACGTGCTACCCCTGTGCAGCTCTGGAAAAAAGAAAAAAACTTTTTTTATTATTTATTTATTTATTTATTTTAAAAAAAAGAAAAAAGGAAAGTGAGAGTGCGAGTTCCTCATCGGTGTAAAATTAATAAAAGACTGGATCATTCAAGCATGGGTTTTGGATGATGCCCTAGCTCCATTTCAGTACTTCAGAGCAAAATAAAGCAGCTCTGCAGTCTCACTCCACAGGGAATAAGCACCACTTGCTGCAGAAGTAAACATACTGTATTTCATCTTAGAGTAATATTGATCGCTACTAACAGTTTGTTTCATACTTGCAAAGGGAAATTTAATAACAAAAAAGGTTTAAATTTGTAGAAATTTGTGGAAAAATATGCATTTAAGCCTAACACATACGTTGAATTTATTACTATATAGTTAAAAAAACATTGTCTTGGAATATTATACCATCATCATTGCTCAGTACACCCCTGTCCATGGCCATCCCCATCATAACAGATGACTTGCAAATTTTTTTTAAATATTCACATTCACACTTAAGAAATTTATCAACCTAGAACTTCTCAAGAACTGCCTTTGAAATCTGGTAATCACATCTGCACTTTTGAACCCTACATAGGAACCTTCCCAATCCACTGACTTCAATTAAGTTAATCACTTTCCCATCTAGGAACAAAAATATGAAAATATGAAACCAAGTCTGTGTGCCCATCTCAGCATAAGAGGCACCGTATTATGTCAACCCGAAGCCTGACCCAAATCAGTGTTCTTTTTTCATCAGTGTTGCTAAAACATGCTAAGAAATAGAGAAAATATAAAGCAGTGGTTTTGCTGGCACACCTTCTCACACTTCCAGCGGTAACCAGGTTACAGAAAGATCAAAGCATGTGAGGTTAAGAAACCATTTTCTTCTACAGTGCAGGCAGTGACACTACATTTATAGCAGTATGTTTATGGGATAATATATTATTTAAGGGTTAAAACTGGAAACATTATTCTGAGGTTTTATGACTTCCTCCCTTTCTAAAATCTGAGAGAATAAATGTAGTGAATGTCTGAGTTGTTAAAAACTCATATTAAGTGCTCCAATTTCAATTGATTTTTTGCCTGAAGTTACTTATTTAAAAAGAATTTATATGCTTAGCTTTTCCTCAAAAAGGTTACAAAATTCTTGCCTGAGCAATTTGGCAAGTAGACTTGATGCAATTTGTCTTTTCAAATTCTTTTGCAACTTCTCGAAAATAGGTTGATTTTAAGGAGGTTCTATTATAACACACAAATCCATTAGAATTACTAAAACGTCCTAACAAGAACAAAGTAATTCTTTTCCTTGCTCTACCACTGAGCTCACATACGTTCTCCAATTAAACCAGTTTAATTTTAAATAGAAAACTAACTTCAACTTCATCAAACTCGTATCTGTTGTCTATCCACTGCTCTGTCACTTCATCTTCTTTCCAAAGCAATATTAGATTGCCCTCTAATGGATTACCTGCACAACTGCACAAGCATGTTTTTCCTGTTAAAGTCTTGAATAAGTAAACAAGGTTGCATGAGAAATGGGAAAGTTGTTTTGTTTCTGCTCCTGTTTAACTATCTTTTCAGATTTGAATTAAACTTTGTAAAATTTTAATTTTCAACCTATTCAATTTACTGTATTCAGTTGTAAAATGAAGCAACGTGTGCTGCAGATTCAGGTTTTTAACTGGTCTCAGGCTATAAGTTGAATTTGAAATCTAGAGTCAGAAAGCTGCTTATAAAATAATAAAGTAGAAGCTGATTCAGCAAAGGATTTCTCAAGAAAATTTCAAGAGACTCCAACTCGACTTTTGAACTCAATTACCTACCCCAAACCAGACATTTACACTTGCTGACTCCATCACTGTCCTCCTGTGTCAGCAAGATGACAGCCAGCATGACTGCCTGCCTTTCTGCCCTGAAAGTGCTTATCTCTTCCAGATGGGAAACAACTACATTTTACAAAAAAACAAGACTTTGTGAAGAGATCTAATTGTATCTAAGAGCAATATCCAAAGTAAACAATAGGCACGTGGATTTACTCTACATAGCTATTTGTAGATATTCTATGCTTAAAGCTTGTGAAATAATTGAATTGAAGCTTTCACTATATCCAGCCTAAATATGCAATTTAAAACATGGATCAATGAAAAAACCTTCAAGCATTTTAATAAGGAAACACACGTATATTCTCCTAAGCACAAGTGAGATGTGAGAAGGAAGTGACCTCCTCAGAAGCATCCCATCCTGCAGAGAGGAAGAGGCTTGTGTTACACAAATGCAAACCAAATACTTCATTCAATAAGCACTCTTCTAACTCTGTACAATCTACAAATCTTATGGTGGATGTAGATGAGTCAGCTGCCCTGAGAGCATGGAGGAGTGGCAGAGAGCTTCACGTGGTTCAGGTAAGTGAAGTCATGCAATCTCTCTTGGGACCTTTAGAGATACGGCTCACAGTAGTGACCACAAAAGGGGTGTCCACAATGAACTCTCTTAGCACATGCTGCTAGCACTTCTCTGCCAGCATCTGTAATACACTTTATATATGATCCAACCCCCCTCAACTCTTTAAAATACATATGCACTGTTAGGTAAAAGGCAAGGGAGGGGTTTTGTTGTTATTTGGTTTTCAGACATTTTAATGACGCTCCAGCAATATTTTTCATTTATCTTCATTCTCAAAATCCACTGTGTATAACACCAATTAAAATAAAAAGGTCAATAAATTTCAATTTAATGCAATATTTAATCTATTAAAAGAGCAAGAGTGTACAAATTTAAGCACAGCAACTATCATCCTATAATTGCCTAGCTTTATCCTTAGAACCACCAGAACCATCATTTGTAAACTAAAACAATTTATCTTTAAAGTATAAGGAATAAGATTTGGAGAATGTGAAGAAATGGAGACTTGAATCTCTGAATGCTATGGTTCAAACAAGGATCTTCTTCCTGAGAGTAGCAGGATAAAGGGAGTTCAAGGGGAAAAAAAAAAAAAAAGAAACAAAAGGCATTTCTGGATTGCTAAATTCATGAAGTATAAGCAACATAGAGACAAGTGCCAGCATCCAACAGTGGAAGAACAAGACACTAGCTTAGATCTACATCATGAAGCCAAAACAAGTTGTAGCAAAAACTGTGGACTAAAGATGTTTGAGTAATTATGTTCCTTTTGCTGCAAGAGTTACTTGATTTTGATGATATCGAAGAAAATTACATTTTCTTCTTTTGTTCTTATAATGAGGTGCAAGCTAATTCAGTCTGCAAACACATATGTAAAAACAAACCAAACAAATAAGCCTTTCTGATAATATCCAACCAGTGTACCATGCAACAGAGTTTTCTAGCTAAAGTTCTAATCACTCACTTGGGGATTTGTTCTCTAAAGCTTATAAAGGTTAAGCATCTCCAGCAAAGCTATGTAATGTAATGTAGGAAGTCTTGTCCTGTTCTGGCTGAACTGAGATTTGAGGAATTATATTTAAAACAAACAAAAATGAAAGAAAAGTCCACTAAACTGGCTATGACATTTTCACCCATGAAACTGGGTCTAACCTATGCTTCTGAATAGAAAAACTTCTGTGTGCATTTGCACACTATCTGACTAGGGCAGAAACAGATTAAAGTAGTGAAGACAATATATATTGCCATATCCAAGCACTCAAAAATATGCTTACCCAAAGAAAAGTGTAGTTCGGGGAAGTTATTTCTTCCTCTGTCCTTCTCTTAAAGTTGTAACTTAGACTAAAACTGATGGATCAACTTCTAAATGACTCAAGTTTAACTAAATCAGCCAGCTGACTAATACCAAATAAGTTAAGGTGAAAAGCATTAAAATAAAAAAACCTAAACCCCCCACTCACATAAAGAAAACAGAGGCAAAAATTTCTATACTCCTTAAGAAAAATGAGGATTGAAAATTAATTTATGAAACAACAAAACTTTATTGGGAAACAGGTATCTCTATTCAGGGATATTCAAAGGCTGAAAGAAAATGCTGTCAAGTACAGAAGACTAACTTGTGTGAAGAAGAAATTATAAATGCTGACTTCCAGTTCCAAAAACTATCTTCAAACTACGATTGTGACTAAGAGTAGAAAACCTGGTAAAGAGGGAACTCTCAAACACACAGAGCCGTGACACTCAGTCAGCTTTTTCAGGAAAATTTTTGAAAGCCTGTCTCAAACCTCAAACCACACTGCTCACTAACAACTGGAAATATAAAGGGAGAGATGCTAATACATCAAACAAAGGTCACTTGAGCAACCTGGTCTAGTGGAATTTGTCCCTGCCCATGGTAGGGGCATTGAAATTAGGTGATCTTTAAGGTTCCTTCCAACCTAAACCATTCTATGAAAGGTATCATTTGGTACAAACTTTAGAGAGGTGGGGAAGTGTAAAGAAAACAAGGTAATGCTAACTGATGTGTAACCACAAGGTTGTGACATTTTGTTTTGCAAAACAAAACAGGTAAGGTTAGATGACCTGCTAGAAAGGCCATAGAAAGGTCTTTGACAACAGCCACAATAAGTAAAAAGTTTCAAAACAATTCAGAAAAACGTATAGCTCTGATTTTTTTTTTTTAGATTTGTCACACAAGTCTCAGAGTAAGTGTTATCTTTGTCTTAAAAGATTAGTAATCAAGAAGGGTTCTGCAGGGGCTTTTTTATCAAGAGCAGCTTTAGATGATGCTTCTGTCTCTCAGCCTTCACGTTATTTGAAAAAAATACAGATGGGGGAAAAAAGTGATTGTCTGGGTCTTTCACAGATCAATAGGAAGCAGAAATGTTTATTCTGCAAACAGTAGAGGAAGCTGTCTGACTCCATGGGAAATGGTGAAACATGACATGAGAAGTAATGACAAATAAAGTAAACAGATCAGGAGAGTATTTTTCCTCTATTCTCTTTTGGTTATAGCACCTTTTGCCTTTTTTTCTAAGCAATAGACTATTCTTCTCCTAATGATACTTCAAGTTTCTTTCAAACTAAATGGAGAACTTTTGAAACTATTATGGATTATTATAGATTCTGGTTCAGTTTTGGGATGACAGAAATCATATTTCTATTTTATTTATGAAAATGTGGAATAAAATCTAAATATAATTTTTTTCCTCCAAAACAAACTGCTACGGTTAAATAAAACAAATAGACATATCGTTAGCATTCTCTGAACAAATTCCAATTAATTCCTTAACACCAGCATGCTCATTCTGAGAAAAACGGGGATGAAGATCCTTGCTAAGACCCAGGATGCAGCAGGAGACCCAGGATGCTCCATGTGTGGGACAGTTCATCCGAACAACTGACTCCAGCAAAAACAGAAAATCCCAAAGGGTCATTAATTCACACTGAAGACAAAAGTAGTGCTTCACCTTCACATCTCTCATGAAGGCAACAACGCAGTCCAATGACCTCTCTCCTTAAAACAGCAGCTGCCCCTTTCAGTGAGAGCCTACCACATCCTCACCCATGTGTTTTTGAGACCTCGCATCCATATGCCACTGCTCACACAAATCCAACTCTGCATGTGTCCAGTTAATCTGAAGGAACAAAGCCCTCTGAAAGCTCTTGTTGCACACCAGGTACTTATTTAAAGTTACTACCTGTTTGGTGTTTGCTGACATCAGTAAAAAAAACAAACCCTGTAAGTATACAGTTAATTTCAGCTTAAAGCAAGGCAAACAGATTTTCCAAGTATTAACAAGAACAGGGAAGGACTGGATGTTTTGTCACAAGCACTCTAATGCCTTAAGGATGGAAACTGTAACCTGGGGGGGAAAAACTAACCTGAAAGTTAATCTGATTGCATGACTAGCAATTCACACTTCTCTTTACCAAGCTCTATCAGAAAAAGCATTACTCTGCAGAATAACTAGGTGCTCAACTAGACTACTAATTGTACCGTATGTGGGTGGGAGATACCATCTCTGCGATTTTGTTCATGTTACATTAGTTTTCAGGTTGAATTAGTTTTCTCCTGTTAAAAATGCATTCCTCCACTTCTTCCACCTCATTTCTAGATCCATATCAAATGGTGCTACTAAGAAAAAAACCAACAAACCATTGCTTCAGCATCCCTATATGTAAAGCTGGGGATGACATAAGAGGGTGCTTCAGAACAAAGGCTTGATATGGCTGGGAGCAAGCCTATCATTTTGCTTCATCTCAGACACCATCTTCTGACTGGGGAATGGAAAGGACTATCTTTTAAATCAGTTGATGAGCTTGGAGAGTCTTTACAGGACAGGTAAATATTAGAGATCACAAATTATATTCCAGTCATGCAATTCCTCGGAACTAAGAAAAGTATGCAAACAGGAAGGAGCAACTTACAGTTCTGGCAACAATTCCTGCAAGTCTCAGGCAAAGATACAAAACTACATCATCAGGTGATGAAAGATAAATGATAGGAAAAGAAGAGAGAGCCAACACAAGGTATATACTTGTAAAGAGCAGCCAGGTAATTAAAAAAATAAATATCTGTGCATATTTGTGAGGTAGGGAGAAGTGGCAGGGAGAAGTGGCAGAAGCTGTTCGCAATAATGAAGCTTGAAAGGAAGTCTTTTCTACGCATATCTCTATTTTTATACAAAAACTTTTTGGTTAAAAACTTATTACACCTTCTGGACTCTAATATTTAATAGTATAAACACTGTTGTTTCGTTTTGGGGTTTGTTTTTTGGGGCTTTTTTTTGCCTCAAAGCCAGTTTGCAAGGGCATAAACTCTCACAACTCTGGAAGTGTCAACAAGTACATGCACAGCAAGCATGAACACTGACCTATGGAGAAGTTGGTTTGTGAACCATCTTTTTGAAAGACTCATTTTGCACCAAACAAGATGTTTATAAATAACCGTGACATCAGTGTCAAATTTCTGCTTGCTGTATTTCCAGTGAGAAGCATTTTCTATTTTCTTTTTACTTCAAAAGAGTTTCTCCAACCCTACTGCAGTTTTTTTCCTTTAAATTCCTCTTCAAAACTCTTATTTGCAACAGAAAAACAATTTTTAAAAGTGCAGAATTTAGGTTAAGATATCTAGCTTACAGTGACCTATTTCATTGTGCTTCAACATTTTTATCCTCTGTAGTTTGGCTTATACCTGAATTGCAAGCTATAGCTGAAATCATCTTTTTGCTCTGCATTTGAACACTGCCAAGCCCAACAGTGTAAACTATAATTTCAGTTCCAATAAATTACAATAATAAATA
The DNA here is from genome assembly GCF_003945595.2 of Pipra filicauda. Taxonomy (NCBI): domain Eukaryota; kingdom Metazoa; phylum Chordata; class Aves; order Passeriformes; family Pipridae; genus Pipra; species Pipra filicauda. The sequence continues at coordinate 1,365,114 of NW_024104543.1, forward strand.
CTAAGAGATTTCCCTTTGTTTTATAGTAAGATTTTTTTCCCCACTAATTCAGCCTTAGCTAATGAAAATCAGAGGCAACAACCTTAATAATTAAGAAAAATACTTCTAATTTTCCAAACTATTACAGCTTCTTCTTATATAAAGGCACAGACAACTCTGAAGTCCAAGAACAGTTGGCATAACAATATAGAAAGAAGATGCAAATTCAAGTTGCAGTCTATCATGAAAAACCAGAATGGAGTTGCATTCAGACAGTTCTCAGACATTTCAATAAGTAACCCAAAAGTGCACAGAATTCCTATGGGTGAAATCTTGTTTCAGTAGATTCATTCACATGAAGTGGGCATACATGACACAACAGGAAAGAAGTTTTCAAAGTCCATTTTTTTAAAAGAGAAGAGTTGTTGAGGTTAGTAACCCTAAGCTTCCTGGATTTTTTAGTATTGGGGTTTATTTTGGTCTTTATCCCCATGAAACATGAAAGAAGAAAGAAAAAGTAGATACATATATTTGATGGAAAAAGCAGTGGCTACCAGTGTAAGTCTCTCCACATGGAATATACTTAATCTTCCCAATAAAGGTACTCTAGGGCTCACAAGCTGAGATGTGCCTCAGCACGTATGTTTTGTTATCGACAATGAAGAAGTGTTAATGTATTTATTATCCCTGAAAGTGCTAACATCAGTCAAGGTCTGTATGCTTCAATACTTACTACAGTAAAAACATCAGCTTCCTATCAATGTTTTCTTCTGGTAAAAGTTAAAATGACATGATAGAGTTAAGGTTTGTCTTTTTTGAGATGAGAAGGTGCTCAAGACTCTCGAAAGACAAAGACGTGCAGGTTCAATGATTATCTGACCAGCCATGAGCAAGGAGATGATTTTTTGTGATGTGAGTCAGTGCTGGAGGCACTGCAACGAAGGGAAAAAAAACCAAAACCAAACCAAACAAATCCAAAACAAAATAGCTGCAGGCAGGTTTTGACCCTGTGATTCAAAAAGATAATCATTAGAGATTTCAAGAGAACCCATAAAATCTCTAGTCAAAACTCTTCTATTTTAATAAATCGGAAGACAGATAAAAGCTTTCAAATTCCCTCCGACAGCATTTTCTAGTATGTTTTTATTTAGTTACAAAATATAACAGAAAATATTCTTCAACAGAGAAAGCACTGTTTTTCTCAACAAGGCATCATAACACAACAAGAACCTGAATCACAACCCAAATGCAATACAAACTTGAATCTTGAGCAGCTTAGTGCTATCTCACATTAACCTGCAGAACTGGTATCCACAGCAGAAGATACACTCCCACTCTGTTACCCTGAGGAGCACACCCTAAATCTCCTTCAAAAGACCTTTCCACTAACATTTTCTCATCACAGGTAGAAAAATTTTCAGATTACTGTGGACATGTTACTCAGGAAAACCTGTTCTCTTTAACACTGAGGAATTCACTTGACAAACCACGCTGGGTTTTCTTTTCCAAAGTGGTAAGGATCGACGAGTATATGGTGATCAAATTAACTGAGATAATTCTACAGGCAATGGTGTTCCTGGCAATACCAGAATTACCATAATTCTTACAATATTAATTAAAAAAATAATGAACAAAATTGGTGTAGTGAAAAAAAAATGCCTGCTGCTACATGCTAACCAAAGCGACCTTGCATCAAGTGTATCCCATTCCTAAAGACGAGACAGAAGATCAGGTGGACTGTTGCTGGGTTCCAACAGCACTGTACCATTACTCATTGTAGCTTCTTAATATAGGTTATCTCCTTTCTGCAGTAATGTCTTCAAATTACTTGGCTGTGAATTGCTACTATCAGATTTTCCATGACGAAATCAGTTAGAGTAACAGCAGAAATTAGTCCCACCTTCAGACATTCTTGGAAATAACTCTATAGACACACCCATTGAATGCAAATACTGAGACATGGCAGTCACTTTATCAATTTGGTTTTGTCAGCAATTTTACTGTACCTTCAAATTACATATGAAAAGACTTGACTATCTTGACTGTCTGAGGCACTTTCATTCAACAACCTCGTTTTCTTTAGCAGTTTGCCCCAAGGATACAAATTCCTGATGATGTGTCAGTTCATCAAGATCATGCACTACAATGCAGCAAACAGTCATTTATCTTCCATGTCACCAGTCTGCAAAAATGTTTCTTTCAAATGCAGTATTGACAAACACAACACATTATAACAGCTTATCCTGGCTTGTGTTGCTGCTTCTTTACAAACTCTGTCAACTTCATTTTCTGGCCATGAATGTCAGCTCTTGTTCCTGGCATCATATGCTGTAAGGAACAAGTGATTTCAGACAGCAAATAAGACAACTGACAAAATGACTTACAGCCGTGAAACTGAAGAGGCAGCATGTTTGTTTATGTGGGACATGGCTTAACCCTCCAATCACTCTAGGAATTTCAGATTTGCTGTTATGCATATGCAGAATGACATGTTAGAAGTAAATTCTGGAGGAAAGCAGAACACAAAAAACAAAGCAACAACTGGAAAAAAAAAAAAAGGAAAACCACACAAAAAAAAAAAATGAATCAGAAGTTCCTGATGCTGAACACAAACAAAACCATCAGTCCAGAGAGGAAGACACACACACGAGAAGAGTCAGTAAATGCGTATGTGTGTTCAATAACATTGCAAAGAGACAGAACTGATTTTTGAATCAGAAAAATACTTCTGTGTATGTTTACTTGAGCATTATATTTTTGAAGCTCAGCAACACTTTTTAAAAATGCTCATGTTGGATTTTGTCTCATTTTATAATTGCAAGAACCTTCTATAATATTTAAGAGATAATTGAAAATACTCAGGAATCTCTCATTTAAATCTAGCCTGACAGCTTAAGTCCAGTTCCTGCATCCTAACCAAGGGGGTGCCCAAGGGGGTACCAACTTCTGGCTTCTTAAACTACTTTGTTTGTATCTACAACACCACAGCTGTGAATGTCTCAATAAAAATTAATGAAAGACAAATCCCATAATTAAGGTTATAAAATAAGAATAATACAATTAATTCAATATGTTCTTGCAAGTTGCAATTCCAGTGAGAGAAAGAAACCCTTTCTCTCATTTGTTTTCCTGATTTAGAGAACATAGGTGAAAGCTTATGACTTTCAGTGTCACTGAAGTAACTGAATACTGGACAAACAAGCAATAGCTGTAAGAAACACTATGTCACTGAAGTGACATAATCATAAATGCTGATGGAAATCAAACACTGTAGTTCTAAAGTCAGGGATCTGGGGTTTGATTAACTCAGTTTTCTTTGAACTTCAGAGATAAGAAACTATGGTGACAAACAGGGCCCCTTGATAGGGATAGAATCCCACTAGATACAGAAGATACCAAGTGTATTACTATTTCTTTCAGAGTTGGAAAAAAATGCTATCATAGGCTCCAACTGCTTCTAGGAATTAAGAGCAAGTTTCATCTGAAAATGTGTAAACAAAAAAACACCAAAACCACAAACAAAAAAACCCCAACCAAAACAATCCCAAAACAGTGCAATTGCACATTTCAGCCAAAAAAGAATCTTGATGAATCCAGACTGCTTGACAATTCTGGACTACCAATGCTGTTGAAATTGCTCATAATGCATTTGGACCACAATGTTTTTCCTGTAGTAAGTGCATAAAGTAAGTTAATAAAAATGAATTACTAATAAAAGTAAAATGTAAGCTCACAAAATTTACTGCTGTCTTCATACCATATTTCTAAAGTGCTCATAAAAGCAAAAACTTATCACCAAATCAAAGAAGTGAAGTCCAACCCTTATCCCTGCACAGGACTAAACATCACACCATGTGCTTGAGAGTATCATTCAAACTCTTCTTGAACTCTGGAAGGCTTGATGCTTAGTTTCTGAGTTAAAACCATACAGTATGTATTTCCTCAAGCTATTTAATGGGATGTATCTATAACCAATTGACTGCCGTTATTCTGAAAATACACAGTGAAGGTAAGAGCACTGATAATAACCCAAGCTCTGGTAGCTGCCACCATGGTATGCAGATCCTGACCTTGTGGGGGCCCTTTATCTAGAAAAAAAAATTAAATTCAGGAACAAAGACCCAGAAACAAAAAACTAACTTGGGCACACAGCTAGTGATCAGACAGTCACACTTCAGCCAAGTAAAGCCTTGCAGCACAAGCAAGCAGCATGCTAGATTCTCTAGAAAAGGAGTTACTGAAGTCTGGGAGGACATAAAGCTGGTACAGAGAGCATGGCCGACTGCTGAAGGTGCACTTGCTAAATCCATTAAATTCATGCACATAGAGTAGCAGATACCTTGTTTACTTCAGATTACAGAATCAAAAGGCAGAAAAATTGCTACCTACTAAATCACGGAAATCATTTAGTTAGGCTTTCCAGTTTGCAAATTAGTATTCTGTACTTCTGAATATACTTTGAATAGGAATTTGAATTCTAACTTAGGTCACTTATTTCTCTCCTGTTAAAAAAAAAAAAAGGCAAACAAAATTGATACAAAAGTTGTACAGCTAGTTCAGCTTAAGTGCTGCAACACGACAGAATGTGAAAGAATCACACTGAAGACTGTTTCAGACCACCAACTCAGCAAATCCGTCAGTTAAAGCAACTGATACTGCTTTACAGATTCCATGTGAGATAAAAGTGTTTATAGCCTTGATTCTCTCACTAATAGTAGTTTTTCTTATCAGCAAACTATTGATGAATGAAGGTAAGATTTCCCTGTGGTGTGTTCTAAATATGACAATGAGATTCTACCATCTCATCACGTCTTCTGAAGCATATAATTTCTACTGGTGTCAAGTGATCAAAGAATTCACCATTTGAGATGAGAATGCAAAACAGTAAAAAAGCCTACAGCAAAACACCTCCTTTACTTCAACATCACTTAAATATTTCAAAGCATTACAGAAAACACGAGTAAAACACATCTTTTATATTTAAACTGTGAAGTATAAACACTTCCTGGCCACTATCAAATGAATGTAATCCTCATTAGGGTTACCACTGACAAGATAGAAATCAACTTGCAGAGGGCAGTTTTATGCTATATTTAACTCTGAACAGACACATACCTCCCTTGCAGTACTATAGTGGTCTCTGTTTTGTTTATGATCTGCCTTTCTGTTAAAATACAGACTTTCTTCTATCTGTTGGCATCTTCAGCTAATTATTGCTTATCAAGTGTTCTAGCCCACTTCAAAAAATGCACATTGCAGTCCTTAACACAACTTACCTCCATCATCTCTAGGAACCTGACAGCATAAAATAAAAAATAAGAATGTCTAAAGTGGATCTACCCTTGCTTAAGGCTATTTTAATCATTTTATACAAATTGCTACACTAACAAATTGCATCTTCCCTGTTCCATCCTGAACATTGATATGTGTTTATACATACATATGGAACAATATTTTCAGAGTTTGTTAAAGTTGAATCAAGTCTAGTCAAAGACTAATCAAAGACTAATAGCAACACAGTGCAACTTTCTCTGCACCATGAGTACAATACAATACCTGCAGATGTACTGCATCTCCGTATTTGTACCATCAAAATGCTCTGACATCATTCAGCCTTTCTTAGGTTTCACGCAACTTTAAGTTTCACTTTTGACAACTTTCAAAGGGTTTAGCAAGAATTCAGCAGTACCATATACACATACCAGATGTGACGATCTGCTTAACTTGAACAATATAAGGTTAACTTTCAGACAACAACTCCTCAGTCACCCCAGAGAGGTGCAACTCACTCGCATCTTTCTTCATTAACTGCCTGCTCCATACAGGTCATTTCCTGGCTGCCTAGAACATCAGTCCTGCCTAGCTATATCTGTAAAATCTTTCAGCAAATGGATCAGTGCCAGCCCCTCATTCAGCTGAAATATCCAGTGATGGTGCAAGTTCTCTAACCTCATGAGCTGCAGTCTGCCTTCTGCCAGAGGTTGCAAAACAAGCTCTTTCCCTGAGTTTCTGCAAGCAAGAGTTACCCTTTCTCCCTCTAATGTATCCATGCTTCTCAGTTTCTTTACATGGATTATGCCACTTTTCTCCTTCCTTTAACCTGCACAGGTCAATGCTATAAATTGCAAAATTACTTTGGCTTAAAAAAAAAAACAACAGTAAATTTTAATTACAGTAAGATTAACTGAGTTAATCGTGTTGAAATTATATTTTCAGTGAACAAAATTCTAATTACACACTGTTTTCTTTTAAAAAAAAGTAAAGCCACAAGAGTCTCACTGTACTGGAAACAGCCCCTGGTCCTCAACAACTTCTATTAAATAAAGCAGTAGCTAGCCTTACTTTATTCTTGACCAGTTCTTATTTGTGTATCTACTCTTGGGAATTATCTCAGCAATGAGGGAAAACAGAACATCACAAAACAGCAAGGTATTAATACTGCAAAAGACACCCAGGCAGAAACTATAGTGCTGCCAGCATGCATGATAGAGGACAAGATGGAGAAGACATATTCCTGAACCTGTTGCTTTCCAAAGGCTTTCACCAGGGCCCAGATAACCACTGTCCTGGAGTTAGTATGGGGAGCAGCATTATACCACATATAGCATGTATGTGGAGGACTCGGGCACATTGCTCAACATATGATTAAGAACATGTAGTTGTAGCAGCCAGGATAATCATTTAAGCTTTAAGATGAGTGTAGCAAGAGCCTCAAAGTCTCTACAAGGCCATGGATTCACACTCACAGAGAAATCTAAAGTTATTAAAATTGAGCTAGAAATACTGCAACAGGGAATTAAGCTACAGATTTGGCCAGTAATGAAAGGAACGGTGATGAACAGCAATTAAAGCACAGGACTGAGTTGCAAAAAATCAGAATGCTCAGCTCAGCTGTTTACTTGCCAGATGACGAGACCCAGGTTACATAAAGCCTAACGCGCACCCTTATGTGTTCTAAGTACATGAAGGTTGAGAGTGCCTGGCTGACCCAAAAAAGTAGGGGAATTTCTGCTGTAGAGCACATCATTTTGTGTCCCTTCCTTTGTCCTGACCAAAAAGGCTCATGAAGGCCTACCAGCATCCCTTCGTAGGTGTAGAAAAAAGGTCATTTTGGTTGGAAATGTGCAACTCAGCTGGGATGTTAGCCAGCCACAGCCTGCAGCTGCAGCCCCTCCATGTCCCCAGCTTGAACCAGCAATGCTCCTTAGAAGGCTGCTGGGGAAGAACTAACCTTGTCAGACAGCCTTTACTTTCATGAACAGACCAACAGCTTAATTGCTCATTGCCGACGAAAAAGACTCCCCATATCCTGTTTGCCTGTCTCCAGACTCTGACAGGAGAAAAACACCAACCTGCCACACAGGGATCTTTTGTTATTTTGTTCAAGTACAATGATTTTCACCTGGTAGATGCTGAAGTCAGAATTTATTGCCATATTGTTCTGGGGAATAATACTGGAGTGGTTCAGTAAGATTTGAAAAACATCTGGTCACTGTGAGTAAAGAGAACTTTGTATGATCATTGCAAAAGTCTTTGAAGTGGGGGAAAAAAAGAGAAATTCATCAGATGAAAACTGCGTAAAATTATGAGAGTATTCAAGAAATTCTTGGGTTTTTTTCCTCAAATTTCATTAAGCTGAGAAGGAAGGCAGGTAGGATGAGGGCTAAGCAACAGACAATAAAAGGTGTGGGTGAAGAAACCCCGAGAAGACAGGGACTAGTTCAAGATAAAATAACCAGAAAGGTCACAGAGGCCATGAGAAAAATCAGAGATTTTCTTGTACGATTTCTTTCTAAAGTATCCAAGCAGTACTAGATCAAAGGACTACTCTGAAAAAGCCTATGGAGAACAGCAGAAAGAAAGTGCAATAGAAGCTCCAGTGCTGCGCATCTTGCACGACTGCATTTGTGTAATTATTCAAAGAATAAGAATTCACATACAGACATCACCCAGCAAGGGGTAAGGGTCACATCCTGACCAAGTTTGCTCAGCAACTCCTGCCATGTCTCCCATCCCACAGCTACTGGCACCCAAAATGCAGCTGCAGACCAAAGTGACACATGCTGGAGGTCTTTATCACAGATGACATACTGCACGCCAAGGCAGACTTTCCTTTCCTGTGTCGTCCTCTGACACAAAATACCGTACCTTGCGCAAAGCAACTGGCATTAGTTGGGCATCTTCATGTTAAAAACAGAAAAGGAAAAATATGATCAGGAAATTTTTCATGCTGTAAGGAGGGTATCATGAACAGACACATCCCAGCTGAGATCACCTGCTGGATTCCACCAGCACATGCAGTCAAAAAGACTATAAGGAGGGCAAGACAGTGAAACCATTCCCACAGCTCCAGGAACTTCTCTTTCCTTGTCCACATCCTGGGGTACTCTTTCACCCCTCTCAGTAAAAGCCAGTAAAAGTTGAACTGTTCAATTAGTGGGTGTTGAAAAACTGCCAGGAAGACGTCGTAAGAATACAGAAAGAAAAGGTCTTCTTGCTGATGAATGGGCAGAAGCACTGCCTTATGCACCTAGCCATGGAATCCCCATCATGTTGGAGGTGCTGCTGCATATCACAGCAGAAAATTAATTAAAAAAAACAATACAAAAGCATTACATAAACTACAGATGCTCTGCAGATTTTCAAATGTTAACTCACAATGTAAGAGTAGAAACTCTTCTTAAAAAGTCAAAATATAACTGCACTACTAGCAAGCAGAATAATAAGCAGGATTGATGACAGGCTGCTCAAGCAGGGAGGAGTGGGAAAGAAGCCAGAACCTTTGGAAGAAGTGGTCAACAACAAGACAAAAGAGTCCAGAGGGCGTGTAAAGCAGCAGGATTTAGCAATATCCTAAATTGCTGAGAGTTAGCAGTTGGCTGGGCATAATAATAACCAGGAGATTAATAGATTTTTCCAGTATGAGGTCAGAAAACTACATAAAATAACATTACAGTGCTGACATTTTAGAAGAGGGAGTGAAGCAACAGGTATTAAATGAAGCCACAGCAGTGGTGGGTTAGTGCAGGGTAGGGTCACTGTTCAATCCCCTAGTTTTCAAAAGTAACAGCAAGTCATGAATACCAACTTCTAGCTCAAGTTGGAAAGCACTTTCTGTGGCTGTAGAGAGACAATATGCTGCTGCCTTTACCTGGAAATTTTCACAGCACAGAAAAATTCAAAGCAGGGATGAAAAATGAGCAGGCTGCATTACACACTTAGCAACTGACCCTAGAAGGAGTAAGTAAGAAAAACTAAACCAGGAATTTCTGCAAAAAGAACAGAGCAAACAGAAGAAAATGTGCTCCCTGACCTTCAGAAGGGTGAGTACCAGAAACACACAAGCCCTATGTCATTGCTTATTTCATGGTTTCCTATACACTCTCTAGTACTTTTATTACACATTTTTTGTATTCAAACCACTACTCCTCCACAGTGTGGTACCTAAAAGCTGAGCTGTAAGATCCATTCACACAGTGCAGAAACTCTTCACTTTTGACTGCTACACTTCATGCCCAAGATTTCAACATTCACCTCCCATTTTTGACAGCGATACAGCAAGGCATTTTGTCTGAACCCCAAAAAACCCAACAGAAATTAAGAAAGAACAGATATTATTGTCTTATTATCAATAACGGCAAAAATATTTTTCAACTCATTACCTCAGGAATTGAAAATAAACTGATAGACTAGTGACTACATGATACTGACAGATAGGAACATGGATAAATTCTGTGTTTGCACTCATGTTGCATTATTGGTCATGTCGAAGCAGAGATACAGATGTGTAAGTTCCTTTTTTCATACTGAAATCTCTTGTTTGCCTCTCATCTTGTTCATGGACAAATACACAGGAAACATAGGAAAAACAGGAGACAGTATAATCAGCCAAGAAAACAGTACTGCTGATATCTACAATGCTAAAGTAAGTACTGGTACATGAACCCTATGTTTACAATGCTAGAAAACCCCCTCATATTCCTAGACAGGTTTTGATAATAACTATGCTACTGTGAGTGTCTTTGTGTCTTTGCAGCTTGTACAATATTTAGGCTGAATGTGCATGCTCAGAGTGCTGCAATAAAGTGGAGAGGCAGGATGCATATTAGTAGGAATTAATTGCTAGGATACTTCTAACTTTTTCATGACTAATAGAGATAAGCTTACTTGCTGTTGCAAGTAAAGAACACACGGTGTTATTAGAAATTGGCATAAGGAGTGCCTAAAACATCCTCTGGCAACTCATTAAAGAAATGGATTAGTCCTAAGGAAAAAAAAAAGGTTTAGCAATCAACTCCAAAGGATATAAACTCAGCCTTTTCTATGAGTGCATCAAAAAACTGATTACCCATACAAGCACAGCGTAAGAAGAAATACCTGCTGAGTTATGAAAAAGCAAAACACTTTAAATACATCCAAACATGAAGCAAATTTATGAAAAGAGCCAAGACATAGCAGGACATCTCAGCTCCCCACCTCTCATGGCCCAGGCACACAAATACAGTCAGCAATGAGAGAACAGGAAAAGGCAGCTTGCTTTCAGGCTAAGATCCCAGAAGCCTTCAAAATATTGCCACAGGTATGAATTTTCTATCAGAAAGAGGGGGTAGAGCCTATGGAGATTTTAGCACTTCATTAGCAGGTTTCTTCTATGTCAAATCATCCCTATCCATGCCTCCTCCCCCCCCCTGAAATCAGAAATGCATGTTCCCCACTTCTTACTCCCACACCCAATTTATTCGTGGTGTATTTACATTACGTTGTACGTGCCACAACAATGTCTAAGGGATTTGTCTGTTGGTTGCAATTACACCTTGTATGTGCTGCCCAGATTAATGGTAGCTCTGTGAAGGTGTCCTCTCCACTAGGGAAGCTGCTCTCCCTTCCTAAGCACCTGCTATGCAGCGTATGCACAAGGTTTCTGATTCAGCTACTGTCAAAAAAATGAAGGCTCTAGGAAGTAAAAATTTTGTCAGCAGGAGAAGTTCTCGCAAGTCTCCAGTAAATGAGAATGCCGGATATCTAAAATATACTTAAAACAAAATAAAAGGACTTCAGAAGGAGTTCTTCAGGCACAGCTGCAGCAGTAACCGACTTAAACATGCATGAACACAATATCCAGGATCTACGACAGAGTAATTTTATTACATGGGCAGAGCTTCAGGAGAGGTAGCAGTCTTTCAGAAATTTGAACTCTCCTGAATTTTTTTGTCTGCTAAAGCTATTGAAGCTTTATTAGTGCAAGATGCTATTTTCTCCCCTCAGAGTAACCAAATGTGAAATAGATACATATTAGTAGCAAAACTACACTGTCTGAACATCTGGCAAAGTACCTTTAGACACTGCAAGACATGGAGCCTCACTCCTTCTTGGAAGGCAGATCCACAGCACTAATCCACATCAAGGTCTCAAAGGGGAAGAGTTGCAAGAGTCAAACACTGGAAAGAATAATTCAAATGCTGTCTTGTGGGATGAAAATAACACACATCTCAGGATACCTCCATTTGTGCTCCTCTATTTAACAACGGAAGCTTGACCTTCAATATTATCATAAAAGAGGATTGTAGAAGGTGCAAGTAAGGGGGACAGGGGAGATTGCCATTAAAGCAAGCAATTAAATCTGTCAGGTAACAGTTGGAAATAAGCCTGCACTGTCTCTAACAGCATGCTAAAAGGTTCTAAAATCACTCATCACTTACACTGCATTTATTCATGCCCTGCCTCTGGTACAGTCAGGCAACTGCAAGGCTTTTTCTGGCACTTATTTAATTTTATTTTTATAAATCTCTGATGATTCATGGAAGATTACATGGCAACACATCTTTCTGTGAAATAACTATACTCAAACAGACATGCACAAAAAAAAAAAAATCAAGAAAATAATTTTATATTCCCTTCAGTTCCCTCACTAAAAACGGCAAATATAATACATGGCAGCTGGTCCTGTATTCTGAGCAGTGTTTTCAAAACCATTTTTTTTTCCCAAAAAATAGCAAGTTATTTTTTCAAGCACAAGTATTGAATAGTTAATTCCTTTTTGCTTTGTCTTTAACTTCCAGAATTGACCTGGGGCACTCTATTTCTTAGACAAAAAGAGGAAGACAGATAATGGGCATTTCTTCAGGGTCTCTCACATCTATCACTGTTATCAGGACAGGTACAGAGATCTTTCATGCTGCTCTGCTGATAATTCAAGAAGTTCACTATGTAAGTGGCCTTGAGTTCAGAATGTTTGTTTAGTACAGGAGATTTCAAGCTCTACAAGAAAAATAAACACATTCTTTCAGGCTAGCTTTACCGATTCAAGACTGACAGTTGAAAAGAAAAATAAAACTCTCAATCTCTACCTTCTGTGATACCTCAAGGGAACTATTTTTTCAGCTCATCATGAGCACAGATATCTATGTGAAAGTCCTGTGGTTCAAACAAGCTTTCCAGCTTATTTTTTTCTCCTTTTATTAACTAGCTCTTGAAACAATAATCAATTCTGATTAAACATGAAAGTTGTGATTTTAGGCAATGTTCATCTGCTAATCAAAATAGCAGCAGTCAAACAAGCCCAAATTGACAGCTGAAATAGAGCTGCAGGTCAGAGAGCTTGCCCGTTGTCTAAGCCCCTGTTAGCACCCCTAGTTCTCAAACCAGGAGGGCAGAGGCTTGTGAGGGGATCCACGTTCCTAAATGTACGTTTAAACTTGGAAGTGACAGAGGATGTGAACAGGGACAGTACACAGTCATTGCATATTTTGAACATGGCAGGACAGAGAGAGGAAAAACCATTTTCTTTCACAAGCATTTCCAGACAGCCTAACCTCCTAACTGCTGCCAGAATCTTCTTCCTCCTTTACCAGACCTCTTTAGGCAATTTGCCTACTCCATCTTTACAAACATAGCCATCTATTCACACAACTCTTGTATGCACAGACAGGTGACCCAGCCAACTTGCTGCAATGGAAAATGCACGGCAAGCTCTAAATCATGGCTCCAGGAGGCTGTCTGGCACCTGTTGATGGTCTACATCACACCTTCCACACTATACCCATGACCAGCATTCCCCAGACCCCCCTGTGCTCTCCAAAGCAACATTAAACCAATCCCACAACAAACTGAAGATGATGTCTGGAAGCAGACAACTTAAATCAAGAAACTGGAAATGCAAGTTAAAATGTGAACCATCAAATATCAACTTTGGTAATTTGGTTAAATACATTTCAGATGCTTCTTAAGACATATTTTATGCCATCTCAAGATGTGGTACAAACTTAGAAGCAAATATTCCAAGGGACAAACACATATCATCTGATCAAAAAAAAAGGCACTCCAGTTCTGTAGCCCTCTATTATCAAAGGAATTTGAAATGTAGCGTATTCTATTCAACTCTGCAAATCAGAACCCCTTTCCTCCCAAATCCCACAACTGTAACTTTATAACCGAAGGCCAAATTATGCCATATGTTCATGCACAGAATTTAAAGTCTGGCAACTCCTTAACTCCTGGCTACTTGAGTTTTCAACTCCCTTCCCTCTTTTCTCAGTATAAATAACGTATAAAACTGATACAAAAAAAGTTGAAAAAGAAAATAAAGCCCATGCTATTCCAGATTCCATAATCTGGTATCACACACAGGGCACAAGAGCAGTGAATTTGAGTCATTACACTAATCTTTTGCAGTAAGTCTGAGGACAATTAGAGGTTGTTGAGCTCCATAGAATTAGCAAGAGGGAAAGAGAAACACACTCTACCAGGAGGTTTCACAGATAGGTACTGACACGCACGTAATGAAAAGACTCAGAATTTTCTGTCTATTCCAAACACCAGAAAAGAGGGGGGCTGAATAGATGATACAAGAGTCTTCAGTAACTACTCACAAGGCAGTTCCCAGCACATCTCATTTAGCTTGTTCTAGTTCCTGCTCTAATTCATTATGCTTTATCTTAGCCCAATTTCCTTGCCTAGACAGACACATATCGTATATATTATCAGGACTTTTTTCTTCCTAATTAGATGACTGCACTTATTAACAAAGGCCAGGGGAAATCCTCAAAGTATACTGAAAACTCCAGCTCACAACCAAGGTCAAACTGTAAAATAAATACCTCCTGAAGTAAAGACAAATTCAGATCATCTAGTTCATCCTCTGCAAGAAGCACAACTGTCTTGTCATCATAAAAAATGCTCTAGATAGGTGTTCCTGAAAGGTTTATATAGAACTGCACGTTTATCTAACCCTCTAACCTCTTTCAGCTCAGGCTGTAGAGGTCACTTACACAGACCAGTAGCTGGCTTCAAAGCTGATGGGTGAAAAAAAGTGGCAGCAAAAGTGGCAGCAATGTATCCCTCCTTACCCTCTCAGCGTGCCCACTCCAATTACTCTCATATTTACTGACTTCTGGGCCCACTCACATTTCATTTTTCCTCTCTTTGATGATACAGACATCCTGGCTCCATCTGTCATAGGGTTAAATAACCATCTCTGATTTCTGTAGATTCTATGAACTGCAAAATAGAGCCCTGAACCAATCAAGATTTTCAAGAGCCCTTTTTTTTTTTTTAAATTGGTCCCTTCCGAGCTGAAGGCAAGCAGAGTTTAATCTGAGTTTCAATGTACATAGAAGCAGAATTATATTTATCGTTATAAAAGTTACAAATAGTAAGTGTTCTCTGCTTTTTAGAAATGTATAATCACAAAATATGATTTTAGGAAAAGGAAGTCAAAGAATGATTTAACTTCTGTAGAAAATTATTCATTATTGCTTAAAATATGGAAATATGTGTATTTCTCACTTTAGGAAACATCATAAATCTGATAATGTGTTTGGCTACTGAGCCATTCTGAAGGCTTACAGAAGGCAACACTCTCTAACAGATGTTCACCATAACAAGTCTGATGAGCTAGGATATGTGTCCCTAAAACCATCCACTCGCCTGTCTCTTCTTAATTATATTTTACTGTTTCTACTCACTAGGCACTTTTCCATCAGTCTAACTTTTCATTCGTTAAGTGACATAACAGCTGAGATACCCCAGTACAGACACTGATGCTCTTAGCTCTCTAATACAGACATCTTGCCATCCATCCAGATCTTGATACTTAAATTTCACTAAAGTGTATACACACCATTTTCAACCATGAACTGTGAGATTACCACACGATAACCACTTCCACAGAGGAAGATATTTTCAGTGAATCTGAGCGCATAATTTATAAACTGTTTTTATTTAAAGATAAATTATACTCCTGCCCAAGATACTAAGTAGCATGAGCCTCGTTGCTAGTCAGTGCCATTGCTCTTTTGCTATCACCCACAGTGAGTGAGTCAACAGGAGGCTGGCTATGCAAGCAAAACGCATTGCCTGTGCAGATGCTGGCCACCTCAAACTTTTGCAGTGCATCCTACACAGTGGTTAGTGTTGCAGAATGGCAGCCCATTTGGCTTTTTCCCTTCTCCTATAACTTTTGCCAGTGGTATCAATAAAACATTAGTCTTAATAAGAGTGCTGAAGTCAGTAAATGTGGAATGAATGCCATTAGTGTTCTTTCAAAGATTACTTCAAAACTCAACAGGTGTTATATAAAAAAGAGATCTTTGTCACTGTTCATCGTTCTCCAGTTATCACCACACAAAATTTCCTTACGTATTGACCAAGCAGACTACTTTAATACCAGTATCTGCAGTCAAGTTTTTAGGAGTAAATTAAAGAGCCATTACGTATTAAATAATTTTGGCACATTCGGCTCAGCGGAACATAAAGTATAATTTGTGTGTAGCCTTCTCAGCTCAAGAGAGTCACTGTGCCTGGTTTATCTGAAATGGGTTTTGGACACTACTAAAACAACACAAACCAGTAATCTCATTCAGGAAAAAAAAAAAACAAACAAACCCACAAAAACAAACAAAACAAAACCAAAACGCTCAGAAGAGGATATCTTCATCAGCAAGTCTTAAAAAGCTGTTTTATCAAACATACCAGATAAGGAAAGAACACAAAAACATTTTAATACTTTTAGTAACACCCGAATAGAGAAAATGTTTTGGTATTTTTTTAGTCAACTTAAAAAAACAACCAAACATCCAACTAGCCATCCTGTGAGGTTAACTAGGAAAAATTAAGTCTCTGGCACTGGAAACAGTGCCTACAGAAAACACATTTCTTTCAAGGTTATCATAGGGTTACAAAAGGAAAACAGACATTTAGGCTTGACCATGATCCCGGAGCCAAGGCAGAGCTGGGACAGGAAGCTTGGCTGTCGCAGTAGGATATAAAGCTCTTGAGCAGATACACCCTGGGCAGCAGCTTTGACTGCTATTGAGTGTGATTTGACCACAACCTCACCAAATGCAAAATGCTCCCATAAGAACTGCACTGACTGAAGCCAAAGGACCATTAAGCTCATGGTCCCTTATGCAGCTGACCAGTATCCAGAGCCAATGGAAAAAGGCCAGTGCAGAGCAAATGTACCTTCCCCATCAAGCTCTCCCAGCTTCTAGTGGGAAGAGGCTCAGTGTAGTTTACAGCCTTTGAGGCTGTTTTACTCCATTAATCTGTTACTTTGTTTTACAATTATAGCAAATGAAATTAAATGTATTAAGTAATTTATTATGATGGTTTTAAAAAATTTTGGATTGAAATTCTGACTACATTCTAGCCAAAGCCTTTGGCATTTGTGTGATAAAGTTTTACAGTTCTGTATAGAACTTCAAAGTCTTCAATCACAAAACAAACACATAGCAATGTGGTGTGGGGTAATGGAATAATTTGGAACCACAGGGAAAAAAGCAGACAAAAAATGGATTTAGATAATACTTTGCTGACGAAACTAGAATTCTGGATCCAGTTGTGACCAATCCTTTTATTTATGAGTTATTTAGGTTTTATTTATAGAAGACAATCTCCAAGACTGTGCTTCCCCCTCCCTAGAAGCACTAGTTTAATACCGAGTTTGAAGAAAATTCATCTTTCTAGGCTACCAGAAAAATACTGCCCTAAACCCACTGCTCAAAGGCAATGTAAAAGAACAGAAGAAATACTGCCACCGCCTTCAACATAAGCTGATTCTACAGACAGAGAATTGCAAAGTGCTTTCTATTAATGACAAAGTTGTCTCCGGGCAGGCAGGAGTGCTCACAGCAACTTCCTTTCTCCAGAAATGTTTCTTCCATAAAGAAAATCAGAAATCTGATTTGCAACTCCAGGCACACAAAATGTCAGCTGTAACTTTCCAGGTAACGTCTGATACTGCATAAACAGAAAAACAAACTCCAAACTCTCCTCAGGCTTTCCTTACCGAAACCTAGTCATCCTGCTTCATTCAACTGCAGATTACTGGGAAACATTTCATATTACTTACTATAAGGCTAGAACATTTTTTGTCAAAATACACATATGCATCACAGACTAAATTTTGCAGGTCAAAACACATGTTCAACTACTACTGACATAAACAGGAGTAACTTACACTCTTCTTTCAGACTGGTTACAGTCACATCTGTCAATTTAAATGTAATGGTCTGGAAATTGCTGAAAGTTGGGTTTGTTGTTGGTTTTTTTTTTTCCTCCTCAAGAAAATTAATCTAAAGAAAACATCTTTAGATCTTTTATGCATTTGAATATGAGATAAATGATGAGATATCGACTCTAGTAGCAATTATTTGAGTCTGAAATATACCACTAACTATTCCAGAGGTTCAATGGGTACACAGTGAAATAGTATTTTTTTTCATTTAAGGCAGAGAAACTCTTTAATAGAAGAAAAGTTTTTAGGCTTCCCTGCTGACTACAAGGGGTTATCTTTACTTCTAAGTCATTAAATAGAAACTGTCACGTAACAAATAAAGGCAGTCCACATGCATATTTGGATGAAACCAAAGACATTTCAAGGGAAAAAACAAATAACTTCCTTTGTTTAATGTTAACTAGGAACTTAAATCACATTCCTAAGTGTAGACAGCTACAAAATGTAAAATATTCCAGTGTATTTCTTTTGTTCATTATCGGAAAAATTATCAAGATATTCAGATAGTGCCATTCTGATTTTTTTTATCTTCGGCTTTCAAAATGTTTATTTAAAAAGAATGCAGTCAGTCAAACTTTTGACCCAGCAATGTCGTGCAGTTAATTAAAGTTAACCCAAAAGCAAAAGCATCAAACTATAAATTTCCTTACTGTATTGCAAGAGCCTTATTGTGACAAGTAAATGGCAAGATCTTGATGAACGGTTGCCACTCTTTCAGAGATAGAAGAGAGCTTGAAAATGTTTTATCTGTGCTTTTTGGTAGAGGCAGATCAAGGAAAGAGTGGATAATAACCTTTTGTATTACTCTCAGACATAGGATTCACTCTATCTGGCTCTATGCTCTATTATTGCTTCATTCCAGGCTATTGTCTATTCTCATGACATTTATAAAAAAGGAAAACAAATTTCAGACATATGATTTTTGGCGAGACAAACGTGCCATTAATAGCCTTCTAAATGGTTCACAACATTGTAAATCATTTCACTAAGTTGCAATTATAAAAGTCAACAAACATGTTCTGAATGGTACCTAAACATAATAGGTTGATACTACCCTGTTTTTCAAGTATTTTAATAAAAATCTTTTCTCTCACTACAATAGTTAATCTAGAAAGGTACGGTTTAATCACAATAGGTAAAAGTTTTTATAAACTAATCACAAGTGAAATTTGTAAAATCACATTAAAATAAAGAATTGCATCTATTTTACTTTCTGATCTGTAAAGAGGTTTTGAAGAGATTTTTCTATGCACTATTATTTTCTAGTTTCTTTACCTTAAATACCTCAGCTCTTTTCTGACCTGTTTTGCTCAATGACCTTCTTAGAAACAACTGTGAAAATATAATGTATTCAGATTCAATTTTTGAAGAGGTCATTTGGTTTGTTTGTGGGGTTTTTTGAACTTCCAGAAATCTTCACTTTTTTTAATTAAAATCCACTTAGTTCAAATTCTGGATAACCAGACCAAAATGAAAAGGTACAGGTTATAAAAACATTTACTTCAAATGAAAATTGAGGAAAGTCTACAACACTTCCAGTCTTCCAATACACAGGAGAAAGAAACAGATATTGCTATTTACAGATGGAAAGAACAGACATACATGCTTGCCTGTGAATAGAAAGTTTTACTTCACTATCAATCTTCTAAAGGGAATAAAGAGATCAGTCCTGTGATTGTCCTTCTTCTTAAACTAAATCTTTTTACCTTTAAGGTAGTATATAATTACCAGACCATTTGCAATGATGCTTGGGGTCCTGATTTTTGCAAAGCAAACTTAGGGAAATATTTAATACTGAGATTGTTCATGTCTTAATACTGTAATTACACTTACCTGGTCTTAAAAGCTATGCATGTATGTGTAGAATATTAGAGGTATACCAACAAACAGGACAGTAAGTACAAAGTGAAGTCTCACAGCAGCTACAATCAATGTCAAAACTCTTTGTTCTCATTTACAGGCCAAAATTTAATCAATAAGCAGTGACATCTTTTATGTTGCACAGTTTTCACAGTGATTTCACACGAGAGATCCACAAGTGTAAATATATATATATATTACACATATACATTATAATATACTCTATGTATATACAGAATATTATAATTACACACCCTTAAGGGTCTGTACTGGGACCAGTACTGTTTAATGTCTTCATCAGTAACATGGCCAGTGGGATTGAATGCATCCTCAGCAAGTATGCTGATGACAGCAACCTGTATGGTGGAGCTAACACACTAGAGAGAAGGGATGCCACCCAGAGGGACCTTCACAGGCTTGAGAGGTGGGCCTGTGCAAACCTCATGAAATTCAACAAGGGCAAGTAGAAGATCCTGAACCTGGGTCAGGGTAATCCCAAGCACAAGTACAGGCTGGGAAGAGAAAGGGCCCTGAGGAGAAGGACTTGGGCTTCCTGGTTGATGAGAAGCAGGCAAAGCTAAGGGCAGCAGGCAGCAGTTGACTGCACAGCCTTGGAGATAAGCACTCCAGGGCTTCCTCTGAAAAATGAGAGCTACTATTTAAAGATCACATAAACGGCATAGTCCCAACAACTGATAACCCTTTCCAGGAGCTGCTGATCAACTTACCAGTGGGACTCTTCTATATTGCACAACAACATGTAAATGAGGACTAATTGCAGACGAACCAGGTAGATTAGATGCTGCAGGTACTGGCCCCAAAATCCCAGCTAAGGGCTCTGACATGGCAGGCTGATGGGGCTTGAGGGAAGGCAGGTGACATCTCGCCTCATCAGCATTAGTTGTCCCACCTTGCTCTCCAAAACATCCTTTTGGTTAAAACACATTCATTAACCCAGTTCTTATTCACGAAGAAATTTTATTCACTGAATGACTAAACAGCATAGCTTCGCTTTTCAGATTTTTGGATGGCCACACTCAGAGAAGTCAATTGTTTCCCAATTTTCAAAGGACCCCTGGGACCTGAAACTAAACCCTTGCCATTGTCAGTCAGTGCTGGCCTACATTAGGAAATATTTTTTCAGGAAATATATGTAAATGAAAATGCTGAGCTTGATTAAGCATTAAAACTATTATTAAGTGTTATTATCTGGATTTCCCATGCTCTTATAATATTTTCAAATTTATAATCAACCATGAGCCACTATTAAACAGTTGGACTAAAAACATCTGCATCACCCAAGGAAATTTCCTGACAGGATCAACAACAGTAATTAAACTAATTAAACATCACCAACAGCTAACATTACTGAATGAAGTAAATCAAAAAAGAGGAGGTAGGAAGGCAACTTTGCATTATGGTAAAGTCACTGTCTTGATTAATTAGTCATGCACCATGGCCTGTAGATCTAGCTTCTGAAAACTCCCTGTATTCTTTAAAAACAAAACACATGGAGTGAAAGCTCTGATCTGACACAAAGATCAGCAATACTTAATCAGTAGTTGAGTTGTAGGAAGGCATAAGTTATAGCACTGCCTCCCAAGCAGTTTCAGCATTTCCATGAGTAGATTTAGCAGGTGAGCCATAGTCCACACCTGAGCATGAGAGGCCAGAGCAATCATCTTTTGGTTCTCACAGCTGCCACACAGCACATGAAATCAGAGGACAACATTCACTACAATTTAAATAATATTTCACTGTGCATTAACCAAGCTTCTCTATTTTTACATCCTTTTATCACTCTCAAATCTGCTTTCAGTTTGCTTATCATGTTGTTCCTCATCCTTTGTCTTATTGTTACTGTTACATATGTAAAATCAAGGATCTACATTTTGATTTTCTCTCTCCATACACACAAGTCCCTTGGGAGCAAGGGACTTTCTATAGGTTATTCACTTGCAACACTCAGCACCTAGTCTGAAACAATGCAGACCTCAGCTGACTTCCCATGGAGTGGGCTGGTCTGCATCAAAATCAGGCATGCAAGATACATGATACAGCTTGCATGTGTATACAAATACATGCATTCCAATACTTATGTACACTGCTTTTCTGAAGAAGGTATTTGTCATTTTTGTCATCATTTTTAAAACAAGTCTCTGAATTCAACAAAGCTTCTGCAACAAAAATATATATAATACAACTCATTTCATTTATAGAAAAATAAAACAAACAGCAATTTCTACCAAAATATTTCCTCTGGAATTTTTTAATGGCAGTAAAAATTGTGTAAATACCTTCCTACTGAGAGGGCAAATTCATTCATCAGTAATAAAGTATTCAGTCACTGAAACTGAAGAAACAGAATGAATGAAATATACCACCGTGCCCATTTAGCATTTTATCACAAGTCAACTAATGCTTCATGTAATAATCATTCTAGAGTGCACAGAATTGTAGAATATCCTGAGTTGAAAGGGACCCACAGAGATCATCAAAGTCCAACTCCTGGTCCTGCACAGGGCAGCTCCAAGAATGCCACCATGTGCCTCTGAGTATTGCCCAAACACTTCTTAAACTCTGTCAGCGCTGTGAGCACTGCCCTGTGGAGCCTGTTCCACCACCCAACCACCTTCTGGAGGAAAGACCTTTTCCTAACACCCAGCCTAACACAATTTCAGGCCATTCCCTCAGGTCCTGTCACTGGTCATCACAGAGAAGAGATCAGTGCCTCCCCCTCCTCTTCCCCTCAGGAAGTTGTAACTGCAGGAAGGTCTCCCCTCAGTCTCCTCCAGGCTGAACAGATCAAGTGACCTCAGCTGCTCCTCATATGGCTTTCTCTCTAAGCCTTTCTTCACTATCTTCATGGCCCTCTTTTGGATGCTCTCCAAAAGCTTAATATCCTTCTTATATTGCGGTGCCCCACACTGCACACAGTGCTCAAGGTGAGGTCGCACCAGTGCAGAGCAGAGCAGGACAATCCCCTCCCTCAACCAGCTGATGATGCTTTGCTTGATGCCTCCCAGGACACGGTTGGTCCTCCTGGCTGCCAGGGCACTGCTGAATCATATTCAACTTGCCATCCACCAGGATCCCCAGGTCCCTTTCTGCAGCACTTGCCTCCAGCCACTTGTTTCCCACTCTGTACTTACATCCAGGGTTGCTCCATCCCAGATGCAGAATTCAGTGCTTGTCTTTGTTAAACTTCATATGGTTGATGATTGCTCAGCCCTCTAATTGTCTAGGTCTCTCTGCAGGACCTCTCTGACTTCAAGTTAAGCAACTTCTTTTATGAGAAGGAGAGGACAGTATTTCGGATTTTTCAAGTAATTTTACAAATTTTCTAGCATAGCAAAAATTTTATTTGTAATATCCTTACTGTACTAGATCACAGTATGAAGGCACTACACTACAAAATTATTCAGAAGCACTCTTACTCTCCACAAAATGCATCATCTCCATATTTAAATTTATTTCCTAACTCTGGACTTTAAACGATGGACTACTCATTCCAGACTCTGTTCTACCAACTCTCTCCTGTGAGATCCATTATAATCTCAGTATTTCAGAGCAGTTTTTCAGTCACTGGAACTATGAGGAAGATGATAAAAATTACACATTAGCATTGTATTTCTCAAGCATAATCAGTCCTATTGGGAGCTGTAATCTTGAAGTCTGCAACCAATCAAGAACAATTTTATAGAGTCAACTCCACCACTATTGCAAATATTTGCATGAGCAGTAGGCTGTGAGCACACTACATTGTTGCTTTAAGCAGCAGTGGGTAAAAAAGCACTGAGGAAAAATGAGGCAGACCCTACACCTAAACAACAGTGCTCATCTTGCTGATGTTCTCTGTTTCTTTATGCACCTGTTCAGGTATAGCAAGGAGGTTGTACGACTACTTTCAACAACAAGCATTCTTTGGACAGAATGACTAATAAAATACCCAGCTTGTCACTGGGTAGTAGCCATGGCTCTTCTTTACTTCAGAGTGTTATTTATTTTCCATTGATCCAGCCCAGTAAGGAAATCAAGGGAAGTCTTGCTGTAAGGCAAGCCTTCTACTCAGGGACCTAGAGCAAACTACATGGCTGTGGTTTGAGTTTGAAAAAGTGTGATAGTTTTTCCTGGCTAACAGACAAACCTAGACACAGCAGCCAATCCCCTCTCCTGGTGTTAGTGCACACAGCAGTACCTAACATAAAATTAACAGATCTCCTAACAGCTAACAGAGACAATATGAATGCCTCCACCATGAGAGTCTGACTTCCCTTGAGAGGCTTCAAGGCTGACAGGGTGTTCAGTCCCACATAAAGGAAAGTAGACCTCATTTTAACCTTTCCCAGCTCCTCCATGTAAGACAGCTCTCACCTCAGCTCCAGCTTATTGCGTTCCAGCATTTCCCAGCTTTATAAATTGGGAGATAGCAATTCTTATATTCACAAAGGACATGATGAATTGCTCTGTTAAGTGCCCTAGTCTGTGATTCCACCTTCACTGTTTTATAAGAGAATTTAAAGAGAGCAAGAAACCAGCATAAACCATAATACTCTGGTCCTTTTAATGTATTTTAATTTATTATTCTAACCAGGGAAATCTTACGGATTGTCATTGTGAAGATATAAATGTTAATAAATATTCATTAGATTTTCCTGGATAAGCTGGACATGTACTATATCAAAGTCAGCATGAAAAAAACCCAAACCACTGCCTTTCAGCTCCAACTGTCTGGGCACAGATCCCAACCAGTTGCATTTCCTTCGGAGGAATC
Source organism: Pipra filicauda (assembly GCF_003945595.2). Taxonomy (NCBI): domain Eukaryota; kingdom Metazoa; phylum Chordata; class Aves; order Passeriformes; family Pipridae; genus Pipra; species Pipra filicauda. The sequence goes on from NW_024104543.1 coordinate 1,389,242, forward strand.
ATCTCTGAACTAGTTTACATGACAGACTCTACCAGTCGCTCTTCAACCTGCCTCTGTACGAACAGAGACTCAAACATTATCAGGAACTACCCAAAACCTCTCCACCTGGCATTGGTGCAAAGCTTTTTTCAGTTCTTGTACTTTCACTTAGCTTATGAAACCAGGGAGAAAACAATAATATAAAACACTGATAAATGTCATGTTCTCAGTGCAAAACCTTGACAGCAGTCAATGCACACTGAAACAAAGTCTTTTCCAAGTAATTAAGCTCACAGAAGATAAGCAGATGTCAAGAATTATAGTCGTTAATTAACCACATAAAAGGTGCTGATAACAAGACTGGAGAATGCCTGACTCTTCTCCAATCTCTGCCGCACAGTCCCTGCTACCACCTCCTGCCCCGTTCTTCACACAGGAGCATGACTACCCGCCTCTTCTTACTGACCTTACTGAGAGCAGCTCATGGCTTCCATCACCCAGCCCTCGACTTTTAAAACCCTCTTATCAAATAGCAGCAAAAAATGCATAAAAAATAAGAAGAGATAAAAATGGTTACTTTCAGATGACTGTGGCCACCAACTGAGAGCTGAATGCTTCCGCATCAAGAACATGAGAAAAAATGCCAGATGCAGGGGAGCGGAAAAATAGGGTTATTTTCTCAGGGATAAAGGGAAAAACAATAAAAGTGTCACTATTTCTTCAGTTCAACTAACTGCCATTAACACGCAGTGGTCTGGGCATTATGTGAAAAACAGAAGTGATTACAGATGTGCAAGGAGGAAGCAAAGTTTTCAAAATATTTTCAGTGGGATTTTACAGGGAAATACTGAAACCATTTTCTCTACCCTCAAAATCAAATAAGAAATATTTCCTATAGTAAGATTTCAGATAAAAGTATGAAGTAAGAAAGAATCAACACACAGGTTTATTCTTTATATTTGCTCATGGCTTTCAATTAGTACAGAACATTTGTGTTTAACAGAACAACATTACTTGAGATTAAAAAAAAAGCACTGACTGCTGTTTTTGAAAAAAAAGAATTAACAAAAGCACAATTTGACCTATTTGACCTATTATGCAAATTGCTTGGAAACTTTTTTTTTAAAACATTAAAAGTAAATGCAAAGATTTATGCCAGACTGAGCTTAATCACTTAACAGGTGATTTTGGAAAACTACATATGCACATATACATATAAATATATATTTGTTGTATATTCACACATCATTATGGACATAGAAATTGAAATATTTTAAATAAATGTTAAAGTGTATCTGATTCACCTAAAGATACACACTTGCAGCTGACTTCACTGTAGTTTGCTTTTCTATACAAGTCCACAACATCAAAATTTACACAGACTCTCCTGAAAACTCTTCAAAGACCAGTAACCTCAGGAGAATACAAGCGCTTTCAGTAAATGGGCTTGGCACAGCCCTGAAATCAACTGGCTTTTTTGTATGCTGCTCCCAGTAGTCATACACAGATCTTCAGGGATTCGCTTCTTACTTTCAGGAAGGCATATTAAAACTAGTTTAGATTGCTCAAGCATACACTTAAGGTTTGTCAATACTACTACTCGGCCTAATCAACAGCTGCTTCTTCAGAGAAGCCATTTACAAACGCAGAACACATCACACAGATCCACACACCACCTGTGTGTACTTACAGGCACACTATTTACGTTTAGTATCAAATGTGTCTGCCCAGGCAATAGCTTCTGAAAGCCAGAGGTCTTTTTGTTTCACTGCAGACACAAAACCTAGTCACAGAAACACGGTAGTGTAAGGTGCCAGTGCTGTGATCTACTGCACTGGCACACAGCACGGATATCAGCCTTTCCTCAAATAGGACAAGAGGGAGAAGGGAGGATGGGAACTAGGACAGAGAGAAGACATTGTTTTCTCCTGGAAGATCTTCTGGGAGTGGGCAGTACAGATACAGCAGTATAGCTATATTCCCTTTGCCATACTGACTTGCATTTGCCTATTTACAGCACACCCCAGCAATAAAAAAAGCAACAAACAACATCAGAACATAGATACAGAGCTAATGTTGCACTTGTGTCTCATCAAATTTAATGTCATTGACTTTTACTGTTAGTGACTCTTCTAGATGCTGAGTTGGCTGCAAAAATATAAAGACAATAAAAAAGTAATCTGTGCTCTGTTCAGTCTTAATGTGGTCAACAAAGACTGCCCTTTCAGAGCCAGTCCCTTGGTTATCTGCTAAAAGAAAAGAATTAATCATCACTACTCATTACTATCTCAGTTTTGAGCAATAAGACATGAAATTCTGATTTACCAGAATTCTACAAATCAGTTTAAAAACCTTACAACTTCTTGAAGTGTTGCAGGAGGAAGGAATAAGTACCTGCATGCAAGTCAGTCTTCTTTTTCATCCCCATCATCCCTTATGCATTGCATGACACAGAAGGGAGGACAACGCAGTCATCATTCACTTTCTTCACCTTGATGAATGATCTTTCTTACTGTAAATATACTTTACAGTGCCTTGGTTGGAGACTGCAAGCTCTATTGCCGTATTCATACAAACAACTTGCATTTGAAAAAAAAAAATCCCTCTGAAGTTAATAAAGTTTTAGACCACAAGAAAAGAGACTCTAATAATAACATGTTTTAACTTTTTGTCAGCCCTGAATTGGTCAGGCAGATGGAGTACACAATCCGAGTAGGTCTCTTCCAACTGAAAATAGTCAATTCTATTCCAGTTTCTTACTCACAGCAGTTTTTCTAGTTTAATCACTTCCAAATCCTCACATGTAAGACAGTAGTTTGGGAAACTATGGTAGCTGCCTTCTGAACACAGAAAGGCACATCTCGCAAACTGTAAAAAAAAAAAAAATTAAGTTCCGTCCCAAAAGCACAGTTTTATGGTCATATAATAGATGAAGTTGGAAAATTGTTGCAAAGAAAAGTTAAATGATATCCAGAATGTACAGTTGAAAAACCATGTTAAAAAAAAAAAAAATCAGACTGGAAAAATCCATTTAATAGATAAAACTTGAGCTCTTCCTTTTATACTATCCCTTACTGCCTTACCTCCTAGCAAATTAATATCTTAACCGTATCAAATAAAATGTTACATATCCTTCCACTAAAACATATTTTAAGAAATCCATACTGAACACTAAATATTTGTAATTTTCTTTTATTCTGACTCATTTTAGATTGTTAATTCATGCTTATACTTTACACTGGTGTTTCTGCTTTTGTTGCAAGTGTTCCCTGTTTTCTCTTTAGTCCCCAAACGTCTCCAAGGTACTTCTACAGCCAACAGACCCTTCCAAGTGTAGCTTTAATGCCTCCCCACAGAGGCATCCTCAGAACCAAAGTATCTCACATGTGTGCATCCTAAAACCTGATACGCTCATTCAATGCTCAGATATGCTTGTTGAAATTGAGTGGAAACACCTAACCACGAAACTCCAGAATAAACTCATACACATATCAATAAAGATGACTAAGAACAGGAAAAGAATATTTTGCAGGAGGTAACACCCTCATCTCTTAATTTCTCAGTCCTGGTTTAAAAAAAAACAAACAAAACCACAAAAAAGTTATTTTAATTAAAGATATCTAATAAATTCTTCTATGACAGCTTTAATGAAAACGTCTTTTGCCCAAAAGCCTGCCCACATTTTACAACTGTTTGACAAAAGACACTTGTCTTTCTTTGTGTGACTTAGATCTCTGAACAAAATACTAAACCCAAAAGCAACAGAAGCGCAGATAAGAATTTCTTACTTTGAATAATTTGTAATAATAATTTGTATTGTTCTCTTGCCAAAAGAACATCATCAGTCTCTCAGTCTTTGCACAGTCTGTTTCTCTGAACAGACTCCATCTCTCTGAAGACTGCTGAAAAATGAAGTATTGCTCCACTGCTTTGGATGGCTGGTGCTTTGTACCATTTCATACACACATCTGCATCTTTACTAGCTAAAACCCATCACCAAGGTTCCACAAACAGCTACTCAGATTCCTCCACAAACCGCCAAAATCAGAGTTAGCTGACTTCTAAAGAAGCACAAAGGGCATTCAAAGCTGAGATCTAGGAAGTACTCTCAGCCAACACAGCGGTTCATTTTTTCCACTACAGCAGTAAGCAGAACCAGTAGTACACTGACTGTTCTCTCAGGGGATACAGACTGCAGTCCAACACTTGAGTTTACTTTATTCCAATCCTAAAGATACAGAGATTAATGAGACTGGATATGACATGAAACCATATGTCAAATGATCTCAAAGCTAGCCTCTAAATAGGGAGGGTTTACTGGAGCATTCTAAGTTGCTTTTTTTCCCATGCTAACTCCTGCCAGATTTTGAGTAATAATGTTCCAAATCTAGTAATTGAAATATCTGAAACATGGAATAAGGCTCGACCTTCTTGTTGTACACCTATTTTGTTCTGTTAGTTTAATGAAAGATATAACACCGAGAGTCATTAATTCCGTGGAGCTGGAGCAAGCCACCTCAAATAGGAGTACCACAGCACAGTAGGTGGATTTCAAGCCCAGTTTTGTACCTGAATTTCTCTCTTCATACTTAAATTGATATTTTACATACTATGAACATGGAAACTGAGCTCCAATTTAAATTAGTGAAATAGGTAATTCCAGAAGAATGGAATATCAGAGATATATGAAACGTGATGCAAGAAGGAGAATGAAACAAATTATATTCTTTCTACTTACATTTTATTAATTCTTGAATGACACAAGATTCAGTAAGCTTTGTTCTGGCTTTACAGTGAAGAATCCTGCACAAAGAGACAACAATCTAACCTCAAAGGCACTAAAAAGTAATAAAAAGATGTTGGTTCATATGAAAATTCCAAAGAGTTAAAGATGTATTAGTAACATTTTCTTCAGATGAATCTCATCCTAACTCAAATGTTACTAAGTTAAATATTTCAGGCTGAATTAATCACCTTTGCTAAAAAAATAGGTGCCTAACTAATCTTCAATATTTGGAGAATGAGAAGATGTTAAGGTATTTATCAGTAGGCAATATGAATCTCATCTTAAGTGTCCTGTGTACTCTAGGTTCTCTAACACTATTTTTAGTGTTAGTATTTCTTTTTACAGGGTTTTGTACACTGTTGAATACATGATCAGTAGTCAGAAAAGTAAATGTGAGGCAGATAGCTTGGCACAGGCTGGTGAACATTACTTGTTATTGTTCTCCGATTTGGTTATATGGATTCATCATGGTTTGGCTAGTCACTAGTTGATAAAATGTGCAATACATGAATTCAAGGAAAACTCAAAATCAGAAAAAAAGCAACACCAATGGTAGTGTTTGCAATTTACAATTGGACTCCACTGTTTTGTGGTCGTCCAGCACACATTTCTCTATCCACTCCATTAGCCTCCAGGGCTCATTCATCTCTAAGTCACTGAATCAAAGGTAAAATTTAGCAACTGGATTATAGAGTTCAGGCTTCTCCTAGAACAGATCTTTAATGGTTCAAAGTAGAACAGCCAGACAATAAGAACTTTGAGACAACAGGGTACTTATACACTAAGTGATTCTGGTTAAGAAAGCACGAGGGGCTTTCTTTCAGTTCTAAAGGATATAAAAACAGAGGGACAAATGCAAAGCAAGAAGTCAATAACGTACATGCACAATTCTTCATTTTGTACTAAAACTCCCAAAAGTACTTGTTAATGCCAACAGCAGAACAGCTGTAACAGACTGCAGGGCTGTGACTAACATAAGACACAAGTTTAAGTAATCAGATGAAAACTTTGCTTTTAAATTGTTCTGCTAAGACATTAACAGCACTATCTGAACAGTTCACTCTCTGAAATGCGTTCTGAAATGTCATTGTGTTCTTTAATCTTAAAAATATTGTTCATGGCTTGTGCTAATTAAAAGATAAAACTTCTGGATTAAGTGATAAATACTGATTTAGATTTCCATTACTTCATAGCAGGGAGGAAGGAAAAAATACCAAAAATCCCACACTCTTAGTACAAAGATACAGTACTCAAATAATTCAGAAAAGAAGGCTGAAAACAGTGGTCTACATCTACTTAAGGAGAAATTTTAGCAGTAGAGTTCATTTTACTTTCTTAGTTTCTTTTTCCATTAAAAAAATAGAAATATTCCTCCTAGTTCCTCACAGTCTTCCTGCTCCATTTTTAAATATAAATGAAAAATAGAGAAAACATTAAAAATACTTACTTAAAAATAAATTTTAAAGTATTTTGAATAGTTGAAAAAAAGAATTTCTGTATTTTTGGAAAATATCATACTTATTCTCATAAGGAAATGTTCCTGTCTGCCACTCGAAAAAAAAAAAAAAAAAGATGTCCTAGCAAGTGCATTATAGCTTTTAACACCATTCCCTCGGTCACTAGAAAGTAAATTTCTGTTTAAAAACTTCTCAGAAGTCAGTTTTCCATTTAACCACATGTTTAGAGCATGCTAAAAACCAGTTGTGCTGAGCACTTGGATATTTCATGGAGACATTAAGAAAACAAGATGCAAGGGACACAAAGTGTAAGTCAGAAACTGCTGCAATACACCTGGCACTAGCATGAGGCATCTGATTTGGAGCTCTGAGCACTTCAGGGGAAGTGAAGGATTCAGCTTTCTGGTCCAGATGCTGGATGTTGAACCATTCAAAAAATGCAATTAATCCATTCAAGGGCACAACAGCCTGAAAGCTCCTGGAACGTTTATTTTTCAGGTCACAGTAGCAGCTACCATTCAGAGAAGACTGGGGTATGTGCTGAAAAAGCTTGCTGACAGCATGAAGACCATATGGCTCCATATTTGCCATGTGCCAAAGACTAACCCAAATCAATCAGACTAACAGAGAAGTGTAGGGATCCAGATGTTTTAATTCATTCAAGACAGCAAATCCCTTCCATTTAAAATAGCATGCCTTCTTTACGCAAGCTGCTGGAAGGACTGCAGATATTTACCCGCTTGATCAGCATGCTTAAAGAAACAAATGCAAGAGTCATGGGGTGCCTCAAACGCTGGATGCTCCAAATGGTGAAGAAAAGACACACGAAAGGAAAATAAGTCATATTCTGTACCAACCACTTCAGAACTTCTCCCACATTAGGTGACTACTTCTAGACACACAGATTCATAATTTACCCAATTTTAAAGATGCTAAGTCATTTGATAGGTATTTAGAATACAGGTTTCCATACTTAAAAACCAAGTAGAAACCAGCAGAATGTCAACAATTCTGAATTAATTTTTTTCCTTTAATTTCTCCCTCCCCCTTCCTATTTCCCAGTCTTGCTACTTGAAAGACAAATATTTTTCTCAAAGAAAAAAATATGTAAATCGTGTCCTGTAAATAACATATATAAGTTGACTATGTAAATAAAATAGCAGCCAAGAAACAGTGTTGAGTAATTCTGTGCTCCTTTCCTGTGGCAGCAGTGATTCAGTCAAGTTGTGTCTACATAAAAAGTTGTAAAATTACATTAGATTTGCAATTTCAAACAAGACATATATTTACTAAAATGTCTGTCTACATATGTACTTTGCTTAGTATATTTGATTTTACTTATCATAGTGTTTGATGGTGGTTTGAAGAGAACACATCTGTTCTTGCCAATTTGAAAATCAGATTTTCCATTACAGTATGGTTTTAAATGCTGCAGAATTTTGCATTTTGGAGAGAAGGTCCCAAATAAGAGCTCCTTTTTTTTAACATTCGCACTTCAATTTTCAAAGCATTTGGAAAGTACAGTGCTGTACACAGTTCTTATTACTGTTATTCAAAAGTTATAAAGAGGAGCATTCTCCTGTTCAACATATTGTTGCATGTCACAGCTTCTTAAAAAGTGGATTATTAATTTTTTAAGTGAAATCTTGAATAATTACTTCATTTTGGCGTTTCTGCACTGGCAGGCACTAATGGCTTTTTTTATTCAGCCTCCAATTATAGAGAACAGTGATGAGCTACTCCTTACAAATATAATTAGCTGATTAAGAAAAAAGGTAGAAGAAATCAAAGCTCTTGGAGCCCATATCCTTGGAGTGCAACAATCAGTTTGATCCCTTAAGATAAAACACTGCATTCACGCAACACATGTAAGCTGTCATCTCCTCTAACTGTGAAGTTGTCTTAACCACAATAAAGAATAACCTTCATGAAAGGCTGAACAAGGCTCTTTTCACTTTCTGAAAGTGCCAAGAGCTTCTGGGGTGCCAGAAGCATGTGCCCTGAGAGGCACAGCTTCTTGCACATCCTTCAGTTCTAAGCCACAAACTCAGCATGGTCTCAGAATTTATCAGAGCTTTTCATAGCTGGGGCTACCATCAATTATTCCCACTAGTCTCCTTCATATGGGCCTCAAAGGGTTAGCTCTCCCTGATATATCCTAAAGTGCTCTCTGAAGCTTCTATTCCTTACATAACTGACAAGGTTAAGGAAAATAATTGGAAAATGTCTTCCTTCCTGTCAAACCTTCTAGTTCACTAGGCTAGGGTACCCGAGCTCCATAGCAACCATGAAGTCCACTACAACAGTAAGACAGACTTAGGCCAAGCCCAAGGCAATGGTACACAATCACACCTACAGCCCAGTTGTCAAGGAGATTTGGCTTGTCAGTGGATGAGAAAGTACTTTCTTTGAGGCTGCCTGAAGATCGTGCCCAGAGCAAAGACCAAAGAGCAAGGGTTTTCACCAAAAAACCTTGCCACCTCCAGTAACAAAGATACATTTCTATGACCTTGTCTTCCCTAACATAAACAGACACCGACATGTAAATATATATGCATGTGATCATTTGAAAAATTCCTAAACAAAACACTCCCCTGCATTAGCACCTTCTCTTCCTGGGAAAGGGATGAAAGCAGCAGCATCTGACAGATGTTAGTCAAGTTGTTTAATGCATTCCTGAAAGTGCTTATGAACGCCTCTTAAACATCATATGAAAAAAAATTTCCTCCAAGCCTACTACTATAAAACTACACATAAAACTGCATTGCTCCCACTGCTGGGCAAGGTGGAAGCATGCTAAAGTCCTGTTGTTTTGCAAAGTTTACCTTAAAGTTTAAAAAAACCCACCCAAAACAACAAAAACAAAAACCTCATGGAAAGGAAGAGAAAGATGACTTACAGCAAAGTCAAGTTCAAACAGGGCATCTAGGAAGATGCTGAGTTTCAACTTGCCAAATTTCCAACACATTATACTTCAGGGTGAGAATAGATGCTTTATAAAAGGAGATGGTGTGAGCAGGCCTTCACATGGTGCCTAGGGATCTGTGTCCCATGGAAGCAACACTCATTATGGGATCTTGCAGGTCTTTACATTAGTCAGCTGTTCCACAGGATGACCAAAATCCTTTCTACCTACAGCACTGCTGAGTTGTCAATTTGGCTACTGCCCAGTTCTGCAGATACAGTACAGTTATCACAGTTCTGCTCCAGTACTGTTCCTCCTTATTTAGCTATCAGAGTTCATGGCAGTGTGTACAGTTGATCCCATTTCACAATTCAGTGACCCCTATTCCTACATCCCCTCCATTTCTCCCACACTTCCTGTTTATGAGCAAGCACTGGACAGCACTTCTGCAGAAACCTAAGGTCAGTGCTTTGTACTCTTTAATTGTAAAGTTCCCCTGTTTTTCTTTTTCCTTGCATACTCTACTTCACTCTTCCCCTTCTGCTCCTACAGTGATCCATCTGTTGTAGAGATCCCCCATAATCAGAGCAAAACAGAAATATCTTGTTGGGGAGAGGGATTATGCACATTCATGTTCATGCAAGATCTTGAAGCCTCTTCTATCATGCTTAAGCTAAGCCACCTAGACAAAGATCCAGCGCGGTAGAAGTAGCATAAAAACCCATTGTAAAAGATGATTTTCACCACTTCCACTTCGCATGCTCTCTTGACTCCTTTCATGCTGGGTCACATTTCAGAAATGCTTACACACTGCTCCTTCTGCCCCATCTGCCTTATTTCCCCTTCCAGCTACTGTCATATTCCAACCACATGTTTGGCATTTCTGCCCTTTTTTAGATAAAAGCACTGTGAGCACACATACTTCCACAAAAACAACACAGCATTATATTGCACACGTGCCTGGTTTGTCTGGGAGAACAAGCCCAAATGAACACAGATGGGAAACACTCCTACAAGCTTGTGTCTCTCTAGAGTTGCATTCACAGCAAGTTCTCAGCAGATAGAAAGTTCTCAGTTTATATCTCAGATTAAAAAAAACACCCCTTAGAAGTCAAGGCATTTTGGAATTTTTTCATGATGTTGCATTTTGCAAGTATCATAGTAATATTTTGCCTGTTTACGAACATTAACACTCCATTCAGTCAACTAAGGGATCAAATACTGAGTTTTCTGATCACAAAACCTTAAGTTATTATTCGCTATTACCCTATTAACATCCACTTCAGCACTTACATATAACTTTGTTTTAGTTCTTCCTGTTCTTCAGGACAGAAAGTATTTTGTGAAGTCTTAGTAAGATTTGCAAGATAACATTATATATGGAAGTGTAATTATCTCAGAAGTCCATCCTCTAACATACCACAAAAATCCCCAGAAATTTTAGATCACATAAAACCAAGTCTCATGTTTTCTTTTAAAAACACAGACAGTGAATTGCTGGAATTTTAAGTGCTTTTTGGAAGGAACTAACCTGTTTTTCTAAACATAAAATTTACATTTCTGTTCAGTGAATAGAGAGGAACCCAGGCACTCTAAAGACCTATAGCAAGTCCAGTCAAATTCAGGCTACTGATATCTGTGAACTCAAGCAATGCAGTACAAAATTCAGGCATCACAGGATAACTACAGTGAGATGTCAACTTCTAAAACAGACAGTACCTTCAGACAGACTGAAGGAACATCAAGTTCCTTCACCTAGGTGAGATCCAGCCTGCATGGCCAATGTGGGCAACAGCAGCCGTAAACACCTTTTAGATAAGCTAGAATAAAGGTCAGGAAGAGGAGGACAACTGCTACTAGTGGTGTTTATTCAGTCAGGGAACCCCATCTTTCATATCTAGGGAAGTGTCCTAGCTAGAAGATATCCTGGTTAACAGCATTTGCTACCTCCTCTCTCAAAATCAAGGCATTATGAAGTCAGAAATGCAAGTATGGTTAAAGGAAATGTCATACAAGACACAAGACCGTGCAAGAAAGAGGGAAATTCTAATGTTTTGTCACAAGCACTTACCTGGAAAAGGGTATGACCAGTATTCCAGATACAGCTCCCTGGAACTAGTGTCTATTTCACCACAGATTATCACTGGATAATCCTGACTCTCAATACCCCTGCTGGCACCAAGGTCCATTTGAGGAGCATAAGCAGATGCTGGTCTAACAGAGGAGAGCCTCTGCCTTAGTAACAAGGGCAACTACCTGGATAAGTAAGCTCAATCCTTTGGTCTCTACAGGGCAGAGACCACCTGGGCAGGGCAGAAGACTTTTTGTTAAGTAAAAAAGGTCGCTGGGGGTAGTAGCTCCTATTCAACTAAAGTTATGCATAGACCTGGTCTCACCTGATTTTAAAAATTTTCTTTGGACAGATGAAAGACTTCAGGTGTCCAAAAACCTACATCACAATAAGTGAGGGAAAGGTGAAAAGGTGTTACAGACATTTCTAAGACTATGGCATAGTTAATTTCTTATGCCAGGGATCTTTCAGAGTAATTACGAGTTATCTAATGATTGCAGGTGCCAAAACTGGTTACCCGCAACATAATGTTATGAATTTATTACAGATTTAAAGAATATAGCTAAGGCTACTTTGTGCATATTTAGATACACTGAAATTCACACCACTAAAATTAGCTATATTAAGTTTTCTTAGCTACCACACAGATCTTACTGGACACATCTGGTGCAGCTTTGGTTCAAAGTCATCCCAAATCTTCTAGCTCTGATCCCAGCAAGACATTTTAAAACTCACTACTTCTACAGACATAATCTGACAGTGGAGATTCTTAGCCAAATAAACATGACTAGTATCAAAGATTTTGCTTGAGCAGGATAGTGAGTGTAATGACAGAAACACGCAAGAGATAAAACACCACAAGGCTGACACACAGCACAGTCAGCACTCTGGCAATAGTTAAAAAAGTTTCTGTGTAAGCGCTTAGCAGATGTAAGTTATTCTGCCAGGATAAGCCTCAAGACTTCATCTTTATTGAAACTGGCTTTGCTGACATGGGCTTGAAAGCCATTGTGCAAATACTCTCAAAAAAAAGTGAAAAGAACAAAGTGAAGCATGGAATAAGGGATGAAGTCTTATTTATTATCTACTTATGGAGCTCAGGCTGCATAAACAAAATATACATAGTCATATATATATGCATGCATATATATATGCATGCATCTCATTTTTCAAAGACAAAGATCCTAGAATAAAAATATTTTCCTTTCCCTTCTTCTCCATCATCCATGCTTCTAGTCATCAAATTAATTAGAATCAACTGCCTAAAATGCAGCAGGGCATTTCACTTAAGAGTAAAAGAACAGAAGTCTTTTCCTTGCAGTGTAAAGAACAGAAAAACACTTGAGCCTCCCAGACAATGATGTACTTACAGTTCCACATATGAATATTTTGTCTTCAGCCTGAGTCCTTTTTATTTGCACACAAGGTTTTTCCAAACCTACTTTGTCAGTGGGAATTACCAGTTGCTCTTTTCCCTCAAATTGATGAAATATTGCTCTTTTTAAGGAAAAAAAAAAAGAATAAATCAGAAATTCCATCTGGACTGCAAATTCAGTCCTAGTCATGTATTTTCTGTACAACACCGAAGTGAAAAAGTAAAATCAGCATATCCCACTTCAGTAATTCAACAGTATTTTGTAAGATGGTGCGACTTATAGAATGGAAAAGGACACAAGAAAATCAGTCACTGTTTTTTGGTTTTTTGGTAATGTTGGGCTCCAAAGTAGAGGAGATGACACACCAATTTCCGTAAAATTTAATATCATACAAAGAAAAAGCAACTCAAAACAAGTATAAAGAAATAGTTCTGAATGACTTGTTAACTAGGCACTAACTACTGTGCTTGGAGCTCTGGCCAATATGGTGCCATACTTATGTGAAGCTGAACTGACTGCAAATTGAGGGTCAAGTTTTCCTCCACGTGAAAAGGGCTACTTCCAGTGTTAACTGTTCAGAACTATAACTATGGATGAAAAATAGCAGCAGGTAAAACACTTCTGTGTATCAGTAATACTGCCAAGGATCATAGATGTTATATGCTGCCTTGAGGAGGCAATTAGCATGACCACAATGAGCAGTGAACTTATGCAGTAGGAAAGATTAGCACACAGAGAGGGAGGTGAAATGATGCTGAACCATATAACTGTGGACTATTCTAAACCTGCACCTCAGGAAGTCCCCCATAATCCCCACATCACCATTGGCCAATCAGAGCTCAAATCAGTCCAGCAGTTTAACTACCTAGGTAGCCTCATCTCCTCGGATGGTAAGATTGATGGGGAGATAGACAACAGGTTAGCAAAGGCATATAGTGCTTTTGGGAAACTCCATAAAAGAGTATGGCGTAATAAACAGTTGAAGAAAAGTACAAAGATCAGTGTTTACAGAGCCATAGTGCTGTCTACTCTCTTATATGGTTCTGAATCATGGGTCATCTACCGCCACCACCTGCGTCTCCTAGAATGCTTCCATCAGCGCTGTCTCCATACAATCCTAAACATCCACTGGTCAGATTATGTGACCAATACATCTGTTCTAGAACAAGCAGCAGTCACAAGTATTGAGGCCATGTTGCTGAGAACACAGCTGGGCTGGGCAGGGCACGTCTCCAGGATGAAGGACCACCGCCTCCCTAAGATCGTGCTCTATGGTGAACTTGCCACCGGCTGCCGCAAGAGAGGAGCCCCAAAGAAAAGATACAAGGACTCTCTGAAACAACATCTCAGCCTTGGCCATATTGATCAACATAACTGGTCTACTCTGGCCTCCAATCGGGAGGCCTGGAGACACACCATCTATAACGCAGCTGTCTCCTTTGAGAACGCCCGCAGGATCATTCTCGAGGAGAAAAGACAATGCAGAAAGAACCGTGTCTTGCGGAATACACCACCTAAGGAGTCTTTCTGCTGTGCCTTTTGCAATCGGATATGTCTATCTCGTATTGGCCTCATTAGCCACCAGCGTGCCTGTAATAAATGTGGATGGAGCCTTCCTTGATCTTCATTTGCAAAGCCTAGCCATGATGATTCTAAACATACTTTGTATTTTCTCCCAGCAGCAAAGAGAATATTTCAAACTAGCACAGACTAATAGACAGTCCTGTGCATGGCTTGCTGCTTGTCTCCTCCTGAAGAGGATTCATAGGCAGGGTTGAAAGGAAGAAGACAGAGATCCAAAAGTTAGAGGTCTGGCAGGTTTATACCACTGCTCATATCCAAGGCTTTCACATCAGGAGTCACAGATAATCAGTGCTGCATCCAGTTTTATGAGATGCTTTTTATAGCATGTGAACAGTGTTTAGTCCTGGAACATGTGATGCACTGTGTCAGTTTAGGAAGCTAGATTTTTGGATAAAAGCTTCTGAATGCAGCAGAAGACCATGACATCTCAAGGAATCTGTGACAAAGAAGTAATTAATGAGGAAGGGTTTCTCACTGATGAACATATAACGATCATTTGGGGGTTGTAATAGGATTCCTGGAAGTACATATCACCAAAATGTTGTTTGTGCACATTGCTATCCCAGGGTAGCTTTACACTGCACAAACAAGTAATTTTTTCCACAGAAGAGTTCACTTTGAATAAAGAGGGTAATGCTGTGCCTGAAATCTATTCTTCAGCAGAACAGTGAAAATTATCAGCAAGGGTCCTGTGACCATCCCCTATGAAGAACTGCAGCCCCTTGACACAGGGTAACTGGAGCTGTCACCCTTCACCTTGCCCTGTCACCCTCACCTACCACCATCTTGCCAACTCAAAGGGATTTGTTTCAGCTTTCAGGTCCTCAAGCACAAAATATGCTCACCTGAGAGTAAAGCCCAAATAAACACCAACCTTTTTCAAATGAAAGTGTCAGAGGCTCTATGGCCTGGGCACATTGATCTCAAAACCCTCCGGTAACTCAAGTCATTTGTGTGGTATTTTTACACTTAGAATAAATACCTTTAAGAAAGAAATCTGATTTCTCTTGTTGGCACCTTTCAAAATACTGTAACATTTATTTGGCGATGTTGCTGCCATAGATAATGACATATACAACGTAAAAGGCAACACTACTTATATCTGCCAGCCTTGGCTCACAATTCCAGCTGCCAATGCCATATGGCTGTAAAATCTATTTGCTGCACTAGGTTACCCACGAGATGGTCATCTCAAATGTGCACAACTCACTGTAGTCAACCACATGCAGTTAACAATTGTTAAACATGTGATAAACCACTGAAACAAATTACCTTCTTTATTTAGCAACATGCCTCGAGATGAGATTTGTTCCTGATTTAATGGGATAGTTCTGTTCATTATCCCATAAGATACACATTGCTAAAAACACCCTGGCCATCACACTCTCAAACAAATGACTTAAGCTATTAAAGGCTCTTCGAACATCACTTTCTTCTGCTCTTGATTATTGAAGAATGGTCTCATAAAATAACACCCATTAGATCAGATCACCAATAAGTGAAAAGTAAGCAATAATAATGTCCCACTTCCTATCAATTTCTCAGCAAAACTCATATTCCATATATCTGCCAACATTTTTTAAATAGTTACACCATCCAGATTATTTTCTCACAGCAAAAGCTTTCATATTGATCTTTCACAACCAACCACAGCAGTGCTGGCAGGACATCCTACTGCAAGAAGACATCAATAGCTATGCATGGGCAATGAAAAATTCAATGTTCTGACTCCAGTTGCTTCCTGTATTTAGCATGGAGGAATAATTACTTCTTTGCATTTCATTTAGAAAGTCTTAATGTTATTATTTCTCCTCCTCTTTTTATTTTGGTCTAACAAATTTTGAAACACTGAAACATTTAGTAAAATATTTAGCCTAACCCTGAACACTTAAATGTTTGCCTGAATACAAAACATTATATACGAAGCTGTTGCATATTAATACGGCAAAAAGGGTGCTCCAATTCAGATCTCTATGAATACTTATACTAGATTGGACCTATAGTTTCACATAGGACTGAAATCTGTTTCAGCATGGTTTTATCCAGCCAGAATTTTTCAACAGATAAAAATCTAGAATCAGTTATGGTGGCATTTTGAGAAATGACCTTAAGTTTAATAAATGCTGGTTTGTGACTTTATTCTTCCTTTCTCCAAAAACACTCAACTTCATCTTAAAAATCAAAGCACTATAAAAGCACAAGAAAAGAAGGGAGGAAGTGCTGAGCAAATGCATGAAACTATATAGCTGATCAGTTTATAAAAAAATCAAATTAATGTGCTAAGTGAAATAGTAATGTCAGAAGAAAATAGATTTTATCAGCATAAGGCTGCTGTCACAAAAAAAATCGGATGTGAAAACTTTTGATTATCTTGGGGAGATAAGTTATGCTGCAAGTTCAGTTCTGCTCAGACCACTTGGTTTCTGCTAGAGATGCATGTATCTGCCAGCTAAGAGCATAAGCTTTATTTTTCCAAGAAAACATATTAACTTGGTTTCACACACTACTCTAGGCTCCCACCATTTAGCATAATGCCAGCATTCAAACAGTCTTAGCTTATCTTTCTAATCCTTAACAGCTACATAACACACGAAAGGAGCAGCAGCTCCCTGCGTTTGTCTTGCAACCCACTTGTTTCATGTGTCTTTTTTCAAACACCCATTCAACTGGCAAGTTCACACCATACTTCTAAGCCTCCCCTAAACTCCCAAGGCTGGAATGATGTAGCCTAAACAAACCAAGCAGCGCTGGTATGTGCTGTCACTCAGAGTGGCATTAGAGTTGTAATGTGAAATGCCGTTTTGACAGCATCCTAAGGAGCCTGTTTCAGTCACTGTTTGAAACTGCTCCCTTGAGTCTTCTTACAGTGCTAATTACAGTTACACGTGTAGGCTAGACAGCAACCTATTCTTCTGAGTTATTGAATTTTTTTTAAAATTGTTTAAAGTTACTTTATGGGAAAAACTGCATAAAATGCAGGAAGAAAATAAATTTTCCATGCTAGCATATTACATGACCATGAATGAGATATATTGGCCTTGGTGAGAACAATAGATGATCTCCTGATCATACAGCAGAAAGTACTTCCTCTAATTCCTTAAGAAGTTTCAAAGCAATGCTCACCAGCATAGATTCTATGCCATGTCCCAGAGTCACGACAGTAATACTCCTTACACAGGACAAAATCAGTTTCACTAAACCTGTGAATTTGCAGTCATTTGCTTGCCTTCTTTCTCAACTTAATGAAAAGAAATTCAAAATGCCTCTCTTGCTTGTTTAAGTGTCAACACCTTTTGTTTTGCTTAGATCAGCCTAATCCCAACACCAATAAAAATAAATTTATTTCTTGTTGGAAAAAAAAAAAATCTATCTTGTGTCTTCAATTCTAAGAAATTTTCAAGCAGTTCAGTGTACAAGAATCATGCTCAGACACAGCCAAAGAGGAAAATTACAACATACTTAGTGTAAAACCCATCAAATCCTTTATTAATCTGATAATATGACAGACTAATCCACTGGTGTGGGGGTTTTTCCTTACCTCAATAATCTTGTCATGAATTTGCAAGCCTTCTGCTTTGTCTGCAGGTCCATTTTCCAAAATCTTTGACACATAAATTCCCTCAGCAGATTCTCCCCGATTTTTCTGTACCAGGCAATAGGGAAGTTGCAAAAAGGGCCACATTAGTGCACGAAATGAGATGGTACTAGAATCAGCAACAACGAAAAACATAAATCCACCTCACTTTTCCAGCTAAGGATTAAGCTTCTTGGGATTTTTTTTTCAAATTGCTTAACACAAAGTAGTCATTAATCAACAGGACAGAATTAATGAACTATTCCAGCAATTTTTATAAGATTACCCATTTACTTCCGGTTATTTTAGTCTAAATGAGACACAGGGTGCAGTGGTAATATGATCCCAGCTAAAATACTTAAAGCAAACCTCAGACTTTGCAGCAGCCAGTGTCTAGCACATAAATGCACAGGGGAAGATACTCATCAAAACAGAGGCACAAGTGTTTCTCTCAAGAGGGATAGGGCTCCTGCTGTACTGCTGCTTACAAACTTCCTTACTGCATTTGAAAATAAAGCTCCAAGGAAGAAAATTACATTAGTCAGCTGGCATGTAACAGTGTAAGGATTTGGTTGGAACTGGTTAACCTCATAAATCCTATTCACATGGGAGATTGAGAACTTGCTCAACTATGAAATCCATACAGATCAGATGTGGACAAAAAGAGAACCCATTTCCAGTTGATCTCTAGACATCACCAAAGTACAACTCATATAAGGTCAAATTTAAAAAAGGCAAGTTATCTACCACAGCTGCAACAATAACTGATGTTGTACATGCTGAAATTAGTTTATTCCACCAAATGATAGTTAAAAGTAATTTTAAATAGTTATAAATGAAGAAAAAAATGCCTACTTAAGTTTTTTTTAAAGTGTTTATAAAAATAATAACCTAGAAAGCAATAAATGAAGGCATCTTTTTCCAGTTCATTTATGCTTTAGACAGCAGTTTATATGATGCTTATTTTCTTTCTGTGACTGGTGAATCCCTGACCAACAGCACAGTTCATATGTGCACAGGTTATAAGGTCTAGGTCCTATACACTCACGGGGAAAATATTTTAATAAATACTTTACACTATGTGGCAACAGTCCTATGGAGACTCAACTCAGGTAGATTTCAGGCCAATAAATATTTGTTCAATACAACGTTAGTCAAGACTAACTTCATAAACTCCTTTTTTTCCCCCTTTGTCACAGTAACTCATAGGTGTCAGGTCAGAAGCAAAAGGGAAACATACTAACAGTTCCCATAATATTTTGAAATGATGAATAAGCAAATCTCCACTGACTTCCCATCTAAGTAGTGAGAAATGAAGCTCCGACAAAAGAAGCATAATAGCCATTAATGAAAATTCAGGAGGGACACAGTTTGTTTTCAACTTAAGAAAACAAAAAGCTAGATTATACCACCTTCACCCACACCCATTGTATTTCTTTTCATCAGAATTTCACTGGTTTTTTCAAGAGCAATTTGTGACCTGCTAAGAAAAAAGGGTATTTCAGAATGGCTTGTAGTTCCCATTGGTTGTACGTGCTGGTACCCACCACTACTGATAGGCAAACACAGCACAAGGCATACTGAGCTCCAGCACCATGCCACAGAGCCTATAGGCTGTGCAGCAGCTGTGCCCACAGCACACACCTCCCTCCAGCCTGGCTTTGACATGGTGTCCTCAGAGGAAACAGTCCTTCCAGCTGGACAGAGCTGGGGCCCAGCAAAGCAGCTTTGCTCCCTTAGGATAATCAATCACCTCCCAGAAACAGACTTATGTGAAGCGAGTCCCTTTCTGACAAACTAAAAGACAGACCCGTGATGAATTGTTCCTTTCCTCTCCTCCTCCCTTTAGGTAGAAGGTAAACAGTGGGGAAGCTTATTATGGACTGAAATGAAACACAGCCAACAGAAGGTATGTATGTACATTCCCCAAGTCACTAAAAGTCACCTGATTTCCAATGGGAAAAAACCTGCATTGTACTTATAAAACACAACATGTGGTGAAGGAACACATCCCCATATAGGTGACTAATATAAAGACATGACTGTTCTGCTCTTCTGCTGCAAGAGCCAATGCTTCACCCAAAAGCACTTTTCCCTTGAATGTACAGAGCACCTTCGTGAACTCTTTCTGTCTTGTTATTAAACAGCTCCTGTTCTAGTATTTAAGTTTTTGAGCAGAATTTTGTATTTTCAATATTCTGAGTCAACTCAAGCCTTTTTTTCCTGTCCTATCCTTTGGCTCCAGATACACTGAGGTCTTATACTGCTAACTGGGAAATGCCAATCAAACACCTGTGGTATTCACATTTATCAAAATAAGTACAAAACACAAAAGAATTTCCAAATTGAAATTCGAAGACTCAAAAACATCTGAGACCCAGCCCTGCCTAACAACCCAACCAACTTCTTTTAATGGAAATCCATGACCATTTCCTTCTCTCCAGTCAGCAGTTCCCTCAACAGTGCTATGAACCTTTATATATTTATCATTTACTCCTTAAACTTCCAGAATATGAATTCAAAAAGCCTGACATTTTGTAATATATAAAACTGTTGCAGTATGCACTGTAAACATCTAAGTACTTTAAAGCAGCTCAGCTGCCATTCCAAGTAAAATGAACACATGCTCCCATTTCCCTGAAGTTTTCCTACAGATGTAAATAACAGAAGTCACAGTGCAATCCAATCAAAAGATTGTCTGGATTTTATTACTGGTATACTCAAACTATGAATATAATCAAAGCATGTGTATTTCAACTTGCAGTCACTTGTGGTCTCAACCTTCCTCTGGAAAATCTAAGAAACTCTTGCTTTGGACTTACAGCACCAACATCGGATAAGTGCTGGTCTTCGTATTTACCCACAGGGAACAGCAATTTGACGGTGGACTTTGGCTAATGGGAACAGACTCTTTGGCACCACTAAATATAGCTTTAGAGCAAAAGATTGTCCAACTAATATACAGGGTGCCACTCCACTTCTCAATAATAGCTGTAGGCTACAATTCTCCCACTTAACAAGAACCTGATCAGTACATAATTATTATCAAGCCTTTTTAATCAACTATTAATTTTCCAGTTTAACAGGTTTCTTTACCCTTCATATGCAATGATAGTCCTGATTAATGCTTTTGAAAAGATGAAAAAAAAAATAACTAGCATATTCATGTGCATATTCTAGATGGGGGTTAGTGATCCTTATACATATTCTATGGTTTGCAGTGAACTTTTTAAACCTCAGCTGATGAGATTGGATTGATTTAAGATACAGCATCAATCAAAACTGTTTCAATTCATATAGAAAAACTGAAAGCGGGCATGTCAAAGCAGGACATGTGCTCAAACTATCTGAGTTACACAAACAAATTTTCTTCTCTTCTTTAAACGGGGAAAAAAAAAAAAGGCAAGCTGTTTTACAAAATTCCAATGGCCTAATCCTTCAACAATGACTCTTGTAAGTAGTCCCAGAGATTTCCATTGAACAGTTTGCATGAATACATATTACTGACATGGGAACTAAGTGTAGATAATCCAAAGTTTTAGAGCAAAAATACTGCAAACACCTTTCCTGAAAATAAGAATAATCCAATTCTCACGAGACTATGTCTTCCAAAAAATGACACCAACTACACCTGATAAGATACAGTTCTTCTATCTATGGAGCTGATTCCATACTTACAGTCATCAAAAGTAACTGTAATTACTCATAGTGTATATAATAAAAGAAAGTATAGTCAAAATCACCTACAGTTACTTTTGTCATTACCTGATTGGGTCGTCCTCCTATAATATTGAATCCCAAAGTATCATTTTCTCTGTGTAGCATGATCATTAATGGCTTGGGTTCGCCTCCCTAAGAAGGAAGAAGTGAAATATTGTTAAAGAACACATTCTCATAAAGAAGTTCTTAAATGGGAGCACTAATGTGCAAAAGATTTTTTAGCTGGAGAATATATAAGATAAGGCTTAAATGAAAATCAGGCTGAAAAGACTTGGCCCTGGAAAGGAAAAAAAAAAGGAAAAAAGGAAAAAGTTACGTGTCACCAAAAAGTTAACAGGAAACACCTGATTACCTTCAATTATCTTCAGATTATCTTCATCTGAACAGAAAAAAAAGTGCGGGGTTTTGGTGCGAGGAATACTCAGCACCACTGAAAAAAAGTCAGAGCTCCAAATGGCTGGAAGTTTCCATAAATACAAAATTCCTATGTGTGTCAGCATTTCAAACTTTAAACATAGAGATTAAAATACACAACATAATAATTTTCAGACCCCAAAGCCTTATCAGTACACATTTCATAGCAACTTTCATGGAAGATACACACAGAAAATGAAAACTACCTCTTCATCCCAAACTTCGACTTCTCTCCAAAAAGCAAGCATCCAAAACCACATTTGTAAAATGTAGCTTTTTTTCTGAAAAAGGTTTAAAATATAAAGAAAACACTCGAAAAAACAAACGGAGTCAAAGTTAAAAATTAAAAAGAGAAACCTTTTCTTTCAATGGACCAGGTAAATAATTTTCTTAATATTTGAAGGCTTCAGTTACCTTATGTTATGCTGAAGCCCATATTTAATTAACTATGACAGAGACGTATTTTATTGCCGCATGATACATTTGATTTTAATGAAGTCTCTTTTTACTTTGTTGATAGTTTTCCTCCCAAACTCCTTTTTTATTCATTCCCCTGCTCTGAGCGGCGAGAAATGCCCGAGCGACAGTACCGACAGCGACACTTCCTGGCAGCGCTCAGAAACAGCGGATGCTCCTTCGCTGCCCAGGAGGAGCGATGCTCCACGCCTATTCCTAAACCTGCCATCTCCTTACTGAAAGTACAGTCATCTGTCCCTCCCTTCTTCAGCCACCACTTTCCTTGCTCACTCCACACTCCTTAACAGTCACTGCTGCTCCACTTCACATGACCTTATCCCACCTGCCAAGAGATGAAGCAAATGTATGAGCACACCTCTCAAATCTGCCAACCTAAACCTCACGGATTAGCTAGCCAAAATACACTAAAAACAAATAAATAAATATTCAAGTCTTCAAACAAAAAGTTTTCCAGTGCCACGAAGACCTGTGAGACCTGTGTTCCTAGGCATATGGGTGTCCTGCAAACAATGTCTCTTTCCCGTTTCCCATATGGCAGTCAGATGCCTAGCACACTACATTGCTTCAGGTGTGAGTTTGGCTTCTTTCTACTGAGATTTTGTTTCTCAGAATCCGTGAAGATTTGGGTAAAACTCTTTGTATTAAAACACTCCTCGCTGCAGCTGCAACCATCATTGCCTGAGCCTGCAGTGTGAGCTTCCAGCCAGGAGTTAACACTTAAAACCAACCAGCTCCATCACAGAGAGTGAAGCCAGCCCAGTGGTACTCTTGGATGGTTTGTTTCACCCAAAGGAGCCGAGTCGGTCTTTAATCAGTGCCCTCAGACTTGAGAGCGCAGCACACTGCTCCCGGCCTCTGCTTTCAACGGCGTCATTCCATTCTGCCATACGGCAGAGGCTTTGCTGTCCTTTCACCATCGTTTCCAAAGCTCCGTCGGAACCGGGACCCGTCTGCCAGCCCAGGAGCGAAGCCCTCTCCCCTCCCGCCCGCTCCCCATCCTCCCCGGCCGAGCAAGCGCTCCGTCACTGCAGCAGCCAGGCACTGCTGGGCTCGCCACAGCTCAAGGTTTCGGCTACTGCAGGGTGTCGGAAAAGGGACCGACAAGAAGCGTATCCCCGGTGGGGGCTGGCGGCTCCATCTCCCCGAAGGCGGCGAGGGACAAGAAGGGGCGGCTCTCACCGCCCGGGAGATGTGCAGAGGGATCGGGCTGGGTCCCGGCACGGAGTGCCGTGGTGGTGACTGCCAGCCCCAGGGGACACCGCCCGCACCATCACTCGGGCCGGTCGCTCACAAGCCGGACACCGGGAAAGCAGGTTCGAGGGGAGCACAGTTAGAGAGCGGAGGCCGGTGCGCGGTGCCCCGCCGATCCCCGCCGCAGCACTCACCTTGCCAGGCTGGCTGCCTGCCAGGTCCCTGGTGATGCTGCTGATGTGGCTCATGTACTGCCCGAACTTCGCCTGGTACCGACGCGCCGTCAGCTGCACCTCGCTCTGCAGCGCCGACAGCTGCGCCAGCAGCGACTTCTCCCTCCTGCTCCAGCGCAGGGCCTCCCTCTTCAGCTCGGGACCCGGCTTCGGGGCGTCGCCGCCCCGCAGCTGCCCCGCCGCGCTGCCCCCCGAGCGGCCGGGGGGGTGCCCGGCCGGGGGCTGCGGCTCGGCGGGGCCGGGCGGCCCGTAGCGACACGCCGCGAGGTGGGCGGGCAGCTCCCGCAGCCGCACGGTGCGGCCGCAGCCCCGCGGGCTGTAATCGCACTTGACCTCCAGCTTCTGGACTAGGCTGCGGAGGGGCAGGACGGGCCGCAGCTCGGCGGCCGCCAGCGGTCGGCAGCGCAGCGGGCAGCGGCGGCGCCGCGCCGCCCAGGGCAGCAGGCAGCCGGCGCAGAAGACGTGCCCGCACGGCGTGGACAGCGGCTCCTCCAGCACCCGCCTGCACAGCCCGCACTGCAGCTCCGCCGCCACCGGCCCCGCGAATCGCGACGTGTCGAAGCCCATGGCCCAGCCCCGCACCGCGAAACTTTCGGCGCCGCTGCCCCGGCCCGGCCCCGGCGCCGCTGGAGCCGCTCTTCGCGGGCGGGCGGGCGGCGAGGGGCGGGCGAAGGAGCGGGGCCGCGCCGGGGGAGGCGGGCGGCAGCGCCGACACGGAGATACCAGCAGCTGCCCCCACCCTCTTCCATTAGCTCGCCCTCCCCGGCACTACCGCCCCACGCCCAGTCCCGGCACCACCTCCGCCCTCCTGGAGCATCCTCGCTGCGCGGCGGGGCGAGGGACCGAGGCGCGGGAACCCGCCGCCACCTGGCCCGCGCACACCGCCCTCCCCCTGCGGCTGCTGTCCCGGCGGGTCACTCGGCGCTGGGCTGGGCTGTGGTTGCGGAAGGAGAGTTGACAGGCTGCGGGACAGCGAGTCTCTCAGGCTCTGACTGTTGCATAGATGTGCCGGTAAATAACGCGCACGTGTGAGCGCGCCTGTTTCATGTCGCTCCAAAAGGCTTCCTCGTCTCTTTTCCTCCCGTTCTGGGATACCCGTCAGAGCACAGAATCCTGAAGTCTCCAGTACTAGTGCTCTCTTTGTTGCCACACCACAAAGGAAATACAGTCAGGATAAGAAAATTGCTTGTTGAGCTCCCTTAAACAACAACATATCTATAAACAACGCTTTAATTTAAAGAAAAACTAAAATGTAGCAAAATCCGGAAAAGCATAGTTAATATCAATAGTCAGCCTGGATTCTACCCCTTCACTGCTGCATAACCCACAACACACTGAAACATGAGACTCCTAACACATTCCCCACATAACTTCACTATTGAAAACACAGGGCCAGATTGCTGCCCCCCAGCCCTGTGCAAAACCTCCCAGAGCAGAGGGGGATGGAGCTCTCTGAGGGGTTTCTTCACACGTGGATCAGACACCATCACTTTTGGAAAGGATGACAGGTTTGGTCTGTTCGGGCCAAGATCACAGTGTGTTTTCTGGGTTGAGAACTCCTTAGGCAGAGCTGGGGTGTGTCCTTACCAGTTCAGCAATTCCTGCCTCAAACTTTTAATCCCATGAGCATCCCTCTGGGAAAGCCATGAGGGCTTTTGAGGCCTGATAATGAATAGTTCTTTTCCATGACTAAGCAGACATCAGGGGACAATGCAGCAGAGGCAAATTTTTTTCCTAAAGCAAGAAGGAAAGCTCTGCACACACCTGACCTAGAACTGTACCTGGGATGGCAGATCTGTTATGTCTATTCATAATTTACTTATCAAAAGATTGGCAATGCCTCATAGAACCTCTACAGACCAGAATGTTACTGAGAAGCACCACCAACCTCCCATTTCTGACTTGCAAAACAGAAACCTATAGTTTCCGTTCAATTACCATGGCCACAAAATAAAAAAGCAAATGAACCACACCATCAAATAGTCTCTCCTCTTGAAGACAATGCTTTGCTCATAGGGTCAGAATCAATGTCATTCTAAATGTTATAGAAAATTAAAAGTGTTTTCCATCTTTGAATTTAGCCATTCATTTTTCCTTACTATTCGTTTATACTATCTCTTCTGTCCAAATCTCCTGATGTATCTCCTTTACCTCATTATATATGGCCCAGAGTCTCAGATCTGAACACAGGCAGTAATGTCTCCATTCATAAATTAAACTGGGCAGAGAATAGGCCCTGACAGTGGCTCATGATCTGTTAAACTGGTATTGCCTCTGCTAATCTGCTAGTGTGAGGATTGAAATAGTTTTGGCTGAGACCCACGAGCAGCCTCCCAAACCATATTCAGGCACTGCACAAGGGTTGCAGGGGCAAATCCCAGGAGATATTTTGGGATAGCTGCCCTGTTTTGGGGGTGGCAGGTTAGAGGTGAGACTTTGAGTCCTTCTGGGGTCCCTGGCACATTTTATTCACCAGTACAAACGCAGTCAGAGGGATGAAGTAGCCAGGTTTCAACCTCAGAACTTTTATGCTTCCTTTAGATTAGGTGATTAATTAAACAATGGGTTAAGATCCCCATGGTAGGCATACTTGAAAAAAAAACAAAACTGTCCTTTCTGGCTCAATTTGGGTGTTGATGAAATGTCAGTGCACTGGCAAAACGGTTCCAGGTAGTTGCACCTTTTTCTCTGTTTGTCCTGGACTAAGAAATTAGCTGACAGCATGGATGGCAGTGCAGGTGACTGGGTTTATAGCAGAAGTAAGGAATGCAGGGTTTCCAATGCAGGAATCTGTAATAGAGACAACTTATCTAAAGGTAATAGCTGTCTGCATACCAGACCTCCACAGAAATGGATACACGTAGATAAATAAATGCAAATGTTACCAATCTGTTTACATGGGATTATTCCTACAATTAGTTCTATTAGTTCCGATGTAGTCAGGAAATGAAAAACACAATCCTCATCTTGTCCTAAATTATTCTTAAAGAGATAACCTAACTATAATTTTGTTTACTCCTCCAAGGTCTCGGCACCTACAGCTCCAGGTTTCATGCAGCCACTTCAGTCATGGCTTCACTGAGGGGGACAAAGAAGGAAATCCATATTTAAGGAGATGGGGAGAGGCTGAGGAGCATAGGAACAGCAGTGCCCTCACGAACACTGGGGACATCTGTGATAGCAACACACCGGGACTCCACTCTGTAATGAATCAAATAAATGTGCAGTGCCTTGTCTCTAGTTCAGTCCATGTTTTCAACAGCTTCCACCACATTTCCTTTTGCTCTACTGGTAAGGCAGCAAAAGTAATTCGAAATAGGAAAGCACTTGCTTTCTTAGTCACATGTACAGACACACACACAAGCGTGCTTTGAGGAAGGATTTTGGTGGGGGTAACTGCTGCTGAAGGAGTTCTTTATCAACATAGACAGCCTGCTGCTCTTGGGCATCAGACAGGAGGAAGAACTAAATTATAAATTATAAATTATAAATTATAAATTATAAATAAATTATAAATTATAAATTATAAATTATAAATTATAAATTATAAATTATAAATCAAGGGTCATTTCTGCCCATGGTTCTTGTCTCATCCTAAGAGAATCTGCAGTTTAAATGGTGAACTATACAACTGTTTCCAAATCTTCTGATAAAACAATCCTGAGACAAGAATTACTGCTCTGACATCCTGAAGGTCACTGTAAGGCTCTAGGCTCCATTGAAGTCAATGGGGAAAATCCTATGAACTTTCAACTCTTATGTAGGAATAAAATATGCATTTTTGTATTTTCTCCCTCATTTTTGTAATAATTTTTCCCTACTATTAATACATAGGATTTCACAGAAAGGTTCTTTTCCCAGTCACACTATTAAAACACTGTAACTAATTCAGAGCCAGGAGAGCTCAGCAACTTCAGTCTGAGAGAATAATTTAGACCTGAGCATTTGCTATTAAAACCTGTTATCATCAGAAGTCTGGAAAGAATGAATGTCATTGCACTTTGGCAAAGAAAAGATTATATGCATAAAGTTAGCCCATATTACTCATGTCTCATTGTAGAGAATCACCTCAGAAGCTTTTTTCCTCCCTTTATTTTCAAGTCAGCAAGCAAATTTTCTGTACCACGAATTATCATTGAGCACAGTAAGAGAATTTGAGGAGAGTCCCTAAGGTGAAGGAATAAAAAAGTCTGAAAGCTCACAGTTTTTTGTTGAAACCTGCACAAGTATTTGCATTCATCAATTCAGAAAAGAAATCTAAAAAGAAAACTGTGGACATTCAGTGAAGAAGATTACATACAGAAAACATTTGTGATCTATGTTGTTCATCAGCAAAAGATGTTATATTGTCTCTGTGTAACTACATTTGACATTAAAAAAATCAATAATCGACTTTGACCACTAGGAAAATGAGAGTGAGTCTTAAAAAGCTGTAAGTGGGAGGTCTGGATTTTTGACCTGCCTCTTTCATCCACTGAATGGCAAGTCCTATAATTGCTTTTCACTTTTCACTTCACTTACTGCTAATGCTACACAGCAGAATTCACAGCAGTCAACTGAAATCCCTATACAATGCCTGTAGCTAACAAAGATGCTGTGTTAAGGCACCTTGGGGCAGTCAGAACAGAAATCTTCCAATGCAACAAGCAGCAAAACCACCTTCCAGGATATGCCTGACCTGGGAGGTGTGCTCTGCGGTCACACCCTGTGGACTGAGCCTTGTAGAGAGAGGAGTATAAGGAACAGTGAGATTGTATGTGACCTGAGACAATCTGCCCAATGCTATTAAAGCCAAATGCTCCTATGCATGTCTGTTTAGTCTTTTAGGAACTTAACTGCTGGAAATTAATTATGCTATTGTCTTTGGACACCTCCAACAGCTGAACAGTTGTTTTTTTGCAGTAGTACATTTCTACTGATGTCCTTTGTACAAAGTCAGAGGTACATATGAGCACTGAAAGGCGGTTTTTCCACACACCTTTTTAAGAGAACATTTTAATGCTAAACAATTGTGAAGGAGGAAAAGGCTCTTATCCCTCTTTTCAGATGAGGATGTAGATAACTAAAATTCTTCAGATTCTGGGTCAAAGTGGTTCACATAAACTAGAAGTGTGTGTCAGAGAGGGAACTGGGACTGCTTTTCTCTTTTTTTTTTTAGGAGACTGTGGGCAAGGCAAGGCCATCTCCTAAATGGGAAATCCAGGTCTGTCCTGACCTTCACCAAGAAGTTTCTGATGGTCAGGAAAACCAGCAGTGAGAACAGGCAGTAACTCAAATGGGGAGAGCAAAAGGAAAGCCAAGAGCTGCAACGCCAGGAGCAAGTGGAGAAGACAAATGAGTACAGGTGTCTGGGCTGCAGGAGTGCCTGGGCATATGTGCTTCTTTAAATCTCTAACTGCAAACTGCACTAGGAAAGGCAAGAGAAGACTATGCACTTGACCCATACCAGTACACTTGTTCTAGGGTTGAGACTGCTTTTTCTTTATTCCTCCTCCTCTTGTTGTTTTTTTTTTTTCCTTTCTTGTTCAACAAAAGCTACTTTTTAACATGCCAAGACAGGAGCAAGGAGAGATGACACTCAGGCTGAAAGAAAACAGGTCTGCCGCTGTGTTAACCTCTCATATTTGTAAGGTCTGTACCACATTCCCACAGCTAAGCTATGCTGGCTGTTCACCCCTGCCTGGCACTCCTGCACTGCCTTGAACACCATGCCAGAACTGTGGGTCTGGCTGCAGCCCGAGAAGAAGGCACTAGCAGTGGGTGTCAACATAAAGGAACACCAGAGCTTTGTCTTGGGTGTTTCTTTCTCATTTCCCTTTCCCAACCCAACTGTTGCAACCTCCAGACATCCCAGTTTCTAAATTTGTCCCTGCAGAGCCAGTCCGCAATGCACTCACCTGCTACAGACACCTCCTTTCTGCACAGAGCTGCTCCCTAAGGGCATGAGGATACCAAAAGCTTTCTATTTTAGCACCCATTAACTCAAGGAAAAAAATTCTAAGAGGATAATTTTTTCACATTATGAAGTCTCACCAGTTGCTGTCACTGAGAAGAGCCACTCACTGTTCCCAGGCTCATATAAGATAACAGAGCCCAAACTGGATTGGAAAGGGATCACTTCATCACTGATGACAGTCCCTCCTCATTATGGTTAAATCCTCTTGCCCTTACAGTACTTGATCAACCAACAAACACCTAGTGACAGTTCCTGGGGCTTCCTTTTAGGAAACAAAATTACTTAATAATCAAATGGAAAAACAGCCAGACAGTATCAGTAAAATAAGGTACACCACAAACTGAGATAGAAGCAAAACCTCAGTTTCTAACTTCCGTAGACCTCAGTGAAGGCTTTGACAGCTGTTCAGAGTAGTAGAAATGCTTCAGGGTATTTCTACACTTCTGTCTCTTGCAAGTCTTTTGGCACTGTCACATTGCACGGGGTTTAGAAAACTGCCTTTACCTATGCATTTTTGTAGTATAAGCTTGAACATCAAATGGTAAGGGAGAGAAGTAAAACTTTTAAAAACATATATGAAAAGTTCGGAGTGAAAAATAACAAACTAAAGAGAAATAAATGTGGGAATTTTGTGGTAGGATTTTCTGAACTCTTATGTAAATCCATTAATTTAAGCCTTTGTAATTAAAGTTAAATATCATTGCCACCAGAATGTGGCTGGTCTTAGTCTAAGCCAGGTGAGCAGCCTAAGAAATGTGTGTAGAAAATTTTTATTACTTTATGCATTTTAAAATGACACAGACTGGAAAAAGCTATTAGTAAGTCAAAGAAAACAAGTCAAAAATGAAAGAAAACAATGGTAATCAGTTCATGAGAATATGGGAATCCATGCACTGTTTGAGTGTTATTAAATTCTTGCAAGATGAAGTACCAAAAAAAAAAAGAAAACCAGGTTAGAAATACAGAAGCAACAGGCAAACTGGAAAATGAAAAATTAATATCTTGGTGTTCATATGGGCCTTAAGATGAGCATATAAGAATATGCTTGTTTCTTCCATGTGTTCTATTTGTTTGTTACACATAGTGCAATTTATGAAGTTTAGAGTACCCTCTTCAACCATATGCCTGTTGCCTCCATGTATAAAATAGGTTAAACAGAAATGGCCAAAGAGCATTTTACTCTGTTGGTATTCCTCACATATGAAAACTGTGATACTTCAAATATTTAATTGACCCAAAGGCAGTCCCTTTGAGACTCAGTTTACATGCACACAAATAATGCAGTGCTAAAACAGAAATATTTGCTCATATAATGAAGTATTTTAGTGTTCTAGAAAACACGATTCCTAGATATATTTTACTTTCTCCATGAGAGACTTATAACATTAAAGTCTCATATTTGCATCTGAAATTAGAAAAAATTTAGAGCAGTAAATCTTTAGAAATGTCAACATAATATAGAAGCAAATATTATAAGCAGTGAGAAAGTATGGTTTGGGATTTTGTCATTTTTCCAACTCTTGGTCTGTTTAGCTTTATTTTTCTTCTGTGTCCTGTTTTCCTAAATCCACACTTTCACAAATTGCTTATTAATAAGTCTGAATCAAAATACATACAATTGCTTATTCCACAAGTAAACTTAAACCATCTGAATTGCTTGCATTTTATTTGACTTATAATTAGTATTTATTGTACTTGTCTTATGTGGAAGGCCATCTTGGCTAGTTATTCTAAAAACACATCTAGAGCATTATTCTTTCTATCAGCATGTTTTGTTTACCACCCTCACTAAAAGGAGACAGAACCTGCTCCAGTTTGTGATTTTTTTACTTGTAGATGTATGAGATTCACTGTTATATGACACAGGTCTTCCCTGTCTGCCCTCGGTGAAGCTGGAAACCATGATCTCCTCTGAGAGAGAGTGGCTTTTTGCAGTATTTTGGGTAACACCTGCAAGGGGACAGCACTAAAGGAACTCCAGGGAGCTGGGATCAGTCTCCACCATTGCTGCCTCCATGCTTTCTGTCCCCTTCCCTCACTCATGTCCTGCGCCAGGCAGAGGGCCACTGTAAGCCTGTAACTATGCTGCTTGGGGACTGTCAGGGTAAAAGAGAGATGGTCTCCCAGTGCTTTTGTGGGTGGAGGGCATCCCCAGGCCAACTAGAGGACCTTGGCAGAACAAATGAACATGGTTTTTCTGAGAGTTATGATGGTGTCTGGGTTTTCTGGTGTCCAGTAACACTGGGGTTCACATTACCGCATCCTTTGGCAGGAAGAGCCAATGAAGGGGTTTCTTCTCTAGCAGTTTGCCAGGTTTTATTAAACTTCTAGGATTTGTATGTCTCCTACACATTTGCAAGATGTGGTTGATAAAAACGAGGAGTTCACACATAATTGAGCAGGGTAACCAAACAGGCATGCATCCACATGGAGAAGGCTGATGTCACATCTCCTTTTCTTAGGAGATCAAACTAGGAAGTAGAAGCCGCAGTAAATATGTTGTGGCTGTTTATCTTAGTACTTGAGAGAGTGCAGTTTAGCTGAACATCTCCTGGGAGAACATTCACAAAAGAAGTTGATGTCTTCTGTTTCTGGAAATGTCAAGAGTGATGAACTAGCAATTTGCAACTTAAGAATTTAATAGTTCTTATCCTAATGAGGCCAAAAATGGAAAACAAAAGAGAAATAACTTTCTGATGCATGAAAGCTTTTTAAAAAATATTTTAAAATTTAAAAATTTCTACTCATCTTTTTGTGAGAGACTCAGACCTGAAAAATCAGAGATGACACCATTAAAGCATATTTGGACAAGTTAAATCTACATTGTTCCTAAACTGCCTATCATCACAGATTCATAAACATTAATTCTTGTGTACTAATGCAACTTTCTAATGACTACCTGCTGCTGTACTGAGGATTGACATGTACAGCCTGATAGTCTTGTTATGGGGTGTTTCGTAAAAGTGATAATACAGCTTCTACCTGCTGTATTACCTCATCACTAATTTTTTAACCTATACAGGTTTTCAAGAAAGATGCCTGAGTTTTAGAAATGCTGAGCAGCAAGATGCTTCAGTGCCATCAACAAGAGATAAACAGGTCAAAATCAGGTGTGCTTTCAGATAGGGTGAACAGGTTTTTTCTTCATACCTATTATTATTGTCCTGTTCAGCCCACTCAGATGTATTTTATGGCATTGCCACCTTTCACTCTTGAACTTTCTTAGAGATGCATTAGGTTCAGCTTGTATCACCAAAGATTCAGATCAATAATATATAATTTAGTGTAAGGGTCTGAATTAACTTCTAAGAGGCTCCCTACCTGAGATAAGCTGGATTTGGCCCTTGGCTAAATTTTAAAATGGATCAAGGCACAGCAAAGTTTTTTATATTAATTTGATATTTTGCTATCAGGATTTTCTGTTTTAAATAGAAACAGGCGATACGTAAGCTGATGTTTGGGAGAACTTGGCATTTCAGCTTAAATGGGAAAATTTAGATGGCAAGTGTGTTATCTGGTATATGCAGAGGCAGGGCTTCAAATTTATTACATCTCATTTTAAAGCCAGAAAATTTTCCAAAATTAGTAGTAATTCAAACTGTAATAAAAGTTGAAGTCCCTGCTAGATTATACATATTAATATGCCATCAGCAAAAAATTCCAATTTAAATTTTCTGTTGCCAGTCTCCATCCCATGAGAATCTGAAGCAGCATTAACAGATTCTGTCAAAGGCTCTCATGTTAAAATGAGAGGTGGTTGGGGAGAGACACAGAAAATACCTTTTTTTCTGTAGTAATCAGGCTTTAAAGTTCCCAAGTTTTCTTGCTCTCTACAATATCAAAATTTATTCAGCTGTGTGTTTGAGCAAGCAGTGATTTGCTGCTGACTAGGACAAGGTCAACAAGTGGCAATCTTCTGTGAGACAAAAGTTAGATGAACAGGATCTTTTGGCAGCCTGCATACTAAGAGCTGCCCTATTCCCAGGTTATACATTGAGGACATCATTGAGGTTAGCAAAATGACATTGGAATATGATTTTGTACTGCTGGAAACTGAATTTCAGTATATCACTCTTTGGGCTGGTTTTGCTAACATTCTGAGATTCCTTAACAAACAGTAACAACCTTCTGCAACACCCAGTGCCTTCAAGCAGTGTGATTCAGACAAGTAGGAGCTTTTCTTTCCATTAGTCCCACTTGTAGCTTCATTTTAGCAATGAAGCGACTCCCTCCTTCCCTTCCTACACAAATAATCCGTTCCTAAAGAAGTCCAGCTTTTAGTGATTAATAGCATTTCGCAAAGTCTGTCTAACCCTTTAGCAAGAACTGTCAGATTGTCAAGGCCAGAGAGATCAGAGCTCAGGGCTGACTGTCATTATTCCTGATTCTGCTACTGACGTGCTTTGAGATCTTTATTAAGCTAATTAACCTCTGTGACTCAGTGTGAGCATTGGTGTAATGCAGGTAGTAATGCTTAACATAGAGTCCCACAGATGTAAGGAATGATAAAAGGGTAGAGGACTATTATTGTTACCGATGATCATTAGTTTGAAATCATAGTCAGGTAAAACCAAAAATAACGAGGCCATTACAATTAGTTGAAAGGTAGGGTTGTGATATTTAATCATCATTAAAAGGGTGTGTGATGAAAATATATTACGTATTTTCAATGAGAGACAAGAAATAACTTTGTGGGATATCTGCAGTAAAGACCAGGAGAAATAGCTCTGAAAAACAAGGTTCACTGAATCTTCAGATTTTTTTCATTCAGCATAGAGGTTATTTTTCCTACTGTGTTGTGCACTGTGGCTATTAGAGTAAGTGTATTTTTGTACATGTGATAGGCTTGTGCACCGAAAACTAACAAGCCAGAAGTCTGTAAGTTTATCTCTCTTTTTGTCATTGTTACTATTGTTCTTGCTGTGCTTAGTGCTAATTCTATGTATTATCTAGAGAACCCTAGGTTTGGGTCAGAGGACTTTTGTCCTGTGTGCTGCACAAATATATTATAAGATATTCATGGTCTCAAAGACATAACAGAAAAAAGCTAACACCTTTATGTAGCACAATTGTTTATAGCTCTCTTTCCATTTCTTTTAAACATTGCCTCTGGCATATAATTAGATAAAGAAAAAAAAACCCTCATCAATCAGTTGAGATATTAGTGATCAGAACTGAATATTGGCAGTCTCAAAGAGGACATTCCAGCTATCAAGAAGTTTCCTTTATTGACTTGTCTCTTCCAGTCTATCAAAGAAAAGTTTTAATTTGCAGCTGAAATCCTGATCCTCTGATGAATCATGTTTTCTTTTGAATGCACAGGGCGTCTGTCTGGCAAAGCTGGCAGCCTGACCTCTATAAATATTGTTCTATTGATAAAAAGAGAAATTGGATATAGAGACTATCCAAAATAAATATTTTGCTGGGATCCTGAATGTCTGAATACAATAGAGCAAAGGGACGTGGCTGCATTTTAAATCATTCAGACATACATTGAAGTGAGTATTAATTTTGGTTGAAAAGCTGTCAAATGCAGTTTGCACCTTTCATTTCAGAATGAAAATGGACACATGTTTAGGGGGTGCTCTTTTCCTTTTATTATCTGTGGGGATTTGCCATTGATTTTGTTGGGAATAAGTCTGGGCTTCTTAGTTTCTAGGAGATGTCAATGAGGTATTTGGGAACACCAGCCCATTGGGCTCCTGTCTTTTGGGTGGAGGTGCATGGAAAAAGAGCCCTTTGTGCTCTCCCCATCAGAAGCCTTTGGAGGCTCGCAGTGGCTTCCTCAGCATACCCTTGGGATAGGTGTGCAAGTGGAAAATCAGCTGTGCATGGTAGACAGCAGGCAGGCCAGGCTGCCCCAAGGATCAAGGGAAGGGGAACCTTTGTGCCCCCACTTCATACTGGGGAAGTACAGAAGCATGATTTCTTCCCAAAACGTAATCCCTCCGGTGGCTCTCCTAGCATTGTGCACCTCCCCATTCCCCCTGGCAAGGCTGTGTCCCAAAAGATGAAAGATGTGCTGCTGTATGAGAGCATGCCTCCTTCTTTCTGCCCCTTTTGCTCCTACAGAAACTGCTTACTTAAAGCAGAAAGGGTGTGCAGAAGAAGGAGGTGTATGTGAAGGACTGCAGTATGAGAAGTCCTCAGAAGGGCTTACAAGAGGTGTCTCAGCACCGTCAAGTCATGACAGAAAACGGTCTGACACAGAGGCATGAGCCAGCTTGTGCTGAAGTCAACAGAACTGTACCTCTGCATATCCAGTGTCACACACCTGCTGCTCTTTCCCAAAAAGAACAACAGGGGAATTTTGCCCATCAGAGACTTTTTCTTCTTATCAATGAATTTCATTATATTGCTGCTGCAATAGATAGTCTGTGAATAACAGAGGACATATATTTTTATTGGCTCATCTATTTAAGAAAAGAGAATCCCTGTCATCAGTGCAGAGCTGTGAACTAAAATCTGAGGATAAGATATGATCTACTATTTCTTTCCCCTGTAACTCACAGTGCTGTTGTGACTGCCATGCAAGGGAATGTTTGCATAGTGCATGTGACAGATATATGAAGACTGGCTGTTTATCTGCTTCTCTCTTCCTCTGAACTATTGTCCTTTCTGTACTGTATACCTCCCGAAAAGGGTCTCATTTCAAATTTATTTCATTTTTTAAAATGCATGTTTACATTAAAATCTTAATAAAACAATACCTCTGCAATAAAAATAATTACATTATTTACTTGGAATTATGTTCCTCTGTGCTGGAACCTCAAGTTGAACTTCCTTTTTTGCTTATTTTCTAGGTCATGGAGAAGCTTTGCATCTATCAGATTTCCTTGCCGTAGGCATTTTTTGGCACTGTCACCCTCTCAATATTTTGAAAAGAGAGTCACTTTTAAAAGAGGGTCACACCACTTACATCCTCTTTACCATTTGCAGGAATCAACCAAAGGCCTTCTTGGCACCAGCCAAATCTTGAATATGTGTATTAGTCACTCAGAAAAAAATCAAAACTGTGAGAGACAAAGATGGCATTCTTCTGTGTTGAACAAAATGTTTTCTCTTAAAGTTCAAAGAAAATTTAACAAAACTCAGAGGATGCCATCCACACCCAGAACAAAACACAGAGAACACTATCTACACAGAATCCACCCTCCACAGGCAGCTCGTCATTATTCTGAGTGCACAGGTGCTGCTATCAGAGCACACCAAAAAGCCTGTTTGAAGTCCTGCGTGGCAGAGCAGGGCTCAGCACGAGTGCTGAGGCTGCAGGAGGTTGACCCAGGAACTCAGCCCTGGGCAGTGGTGGTGGTGCCCCACACTTCGGCACTGCTATGGCAGAACTTTTTGCCTGTGACCCCAGCCACAGCCTGCTACCGCTCTGCCTCAAGAAAAGCTAATGGTGGCTTCCTGGCCATGCTCCTTGCACAAACAAGCAGCGCATCGGAGGAGGAATAAAGAACAGCTTGTAAAAGGACTTAGGCAAAAACTGAAGACAAAAAAAATGGTTCATGAACATGTCATGCAGTCAAACCTAAGGGCACAGAATTTCTCAGGCAACCTAAGAGAAACAAAATTGTGTTTGTTACTATGCCATCTGCTAGACTGCAGGTCTTGAAATCTGTTGGAGGAAGGCTGTGTGCCTAATCAAAACACAGACCCTTCCTTCTCTTGGCTCAGCAATTTAATACCATTGCTTTTGGGAACAAAAAATTCTCCAAAGTACCACTATGCTGCAAGTTATAAGAAAGACTTTCTGGTGTATCTGTCAGAAGTCTGATTTCTAAGCACAAACTGAAGTTACTGGGGAATTTTGCTTAAAGTCAGACTGTAATATGGATCTCTGCATAACTATTTTTGCCTTGTTCACACTGCTCTTTTTCTGCTTTTTGCTCTAATTCTTACAACTAGAATTGATGAAGTTGTGAAGTTTGGGCGACGGGGGTGGGGAGGAAAGAAATCAGGAGAAGCTTTTTATTCATTTAGGTCTACAGTATTAAAATTAAGAGGCATAACAAACCATTTTTTTCTCTGAGACTGCTAAGGTTTTTCACTGGCAAGAATTTTGTACCGGTACAAAGAGTTACATCCTGCAACAAAGTTTTAAAGCTACGCTTACTATTATACTACAAACCTACATCAGACTCTTTATTAGTGCATCAGCAACGCACAAAATTATACATATTAAATGCTTTCAATCCTGTCCTAGAAGGACAGGACCAATCCAGCTTTCTGAATACAGGCATCTAGTGCCACTTACACATCCTGCCATGTCCCACTTGGTTCCTCACCTGTCTCTCATGCCAGAGAACACTGGTTCCCTAGGACTTGCAGCCAAACCTGGCTAAGTCCTTACTGTATTTTGCCTCTTAGGAGATATAATTAATCCACTGATGACTGCACATCTAATTTACTTCGAACCTCTTAAATACATCTCAGGATAAAAGGACCAGCTTCTTGTCTTCATATGTTGTTTGAGCAGAGATTCCGTGCTTAGGAGTTTGCTCATAGAGAAACTTCCACAGCCATCACAAATGCCCCTGTGTTCACTGGAAAAGCTTTGTTAAGTTTCAGTGAGCTTTGAAACAAGCTCAGAAAGTCATTACTACTCTTAAAATGACAACTAGAGGCCCCACCTAAGACTGACAAATACTGAATAAGTATTCCCCGAAGTTTTTGAAATTAAAAACATCAAATAGATGTGATAGACAATAGGCAAATAAATTGCCCATTGTATAAATTTATATATTTTTTAAAAATTATACTCATTTTATAGCTTTAGTTTCTACTAAAAATATTGGTGGTGGAATCCAAAAAAGAACCTACTGTCCCCAGGCCCCAGGTCAGCACTTTAGCTACAGAGACATCCTTCTTCACCTATCATTTCTGAGATAGGTAATAGAGATTATGCTAAAGACCATTATTAAGAGTTCAGGAGTTAGAAAATGCATGACGCCCAGGAACTTTGAAAGAACAAGGCAGTGCATGTTCTCTAGGATGCCATCTTTCATCACATGCTCATGTTCCCTTTTCCTTCCCACAGGTTCTTTCTTAGTGCAAAAACCTGACTGTACTCAATTAATGAGTAACAGCACACAATTTGATTTTCTTTCCACTGTTCAGTGCAAGGCTGTCCAGGTTTCACTTGGAATAGAGTTAATTTTTCTTGTAGTAGCCAGTACACTACTGCGTTGTTTGGATTCATTATGAAAATAATGTTGGCAATAAACTGATGTTTATTAAACAGCTGGCTGGCAGGCATTGATCTCTGCCTGGGGATAGGGTGAATATCGTTTGTTGGGTGGTGAGCAATTGGATTGCACATCGCTTGTTTCTCTTGGGTTTTATTTCTTTGTCTTTTTGTTTTCTTCCTTTAAATGACTGATATTATTATACTTATTATTGTTATTATATTTTATTTTATTTCAATTATTAAAGTGTTCTTATATACTTCCACAGTTTTTATCTTTTTTCCAGTCCTCCTCCTCATCCCACTGAAGGTGCGTGTGAGTGAACAAGCCATATGGAGTTAAACCACAACAATGACCCAAGCTGACTTTCTTCTCCACTGATGAAGCTGTGCTGTGAAAGTAGGGTTATTCACACCCTCAAGAGCTCTTTACAATGCCTTTCACTGCCGTGTGTGTGCGCTTCATTGTAATTTGTAACCTAGTTTCACAAAACTCTTCTGACACATGGATTTTGCATTTTTCCCATGTTTCAGGTTTGGAAATGCAGTGCGGAATGACTAATGTCAGGCTGAACAGCACATGCACGCTTAGGGCTGCAAGGTCCTTGGATGCGCTCTGCAAGCTCAAACAGGGAGAAGTTAAATCTCTGAAGACTTTAACTGGTGAACTACAACCACTTTCTATGGAGAAGTTTTGAACTTCTTCATGGAAATGTAGTATTTTAAAGGGCTGTCACTTGGCCGAAGTTGAATTGTCACAGTAGGACATCATCACAGGACAGTAAAGATTAGCTCCTAATACGTTTATCCTTTTGTGAAACTTCATATCCCAGATCCAAATGTTAGAAGAAACTACATTTAAAGTAGAAGGTGCTGTGCAGTCTTGAGACAAGTAGAAATATATTCTTTATCCCAAAAAACTGGCAGTACAGCTTTATCTGAAATATTCTTTGGAAAAATAAAATAAGTTAGATGGAAAATTGTATTGCATATGGAGAAAATCTGGAAAAGTTGTGAGTAGCTAATAATGGGGTATTACAACAGGAAATGTGCAACCTCAGGAATATGTTATTGGCCTGACTGCAAACTCAGGCAGCATTCAAAACAAAGATGCAAAGGAGCGTACTATAATGCTGAAAAGAAAGGAAATCACAATAAGAACACACCTAAGGAAAATGCCTGTCAAAAAAAAAGAGAATGTGTAGTAGTAACTGTAATAGTAATACAGAGAATGTTGTGTGTATTTCTCTGTTCATTCCTACTCCAGACTTGTGGGACCATGGAAATATCCTTTTCTTGTTTTCCACTGCCAGCTTATACAGAAAAACAGCTTGCTGGTTACATAAAATAGAGGTCATCAGCAATATTGCTAATTAATGGTGTAGTTGCCAAATAAGAAGTTAAATTCTGACAAACATGACCTAATGTTACACAAATATGCTTCATCAATCAGAGTTAAAAAATTACACAACAGCCAGCATTTTTTGGACAAGTAATAGAACCTATTGGCAGTTAGTATAATTAAAGGCTAGTAAGCAGATTAAAATGTTTGGGGGTTTGTAGACTTGTCTACAGAAAAAAAAAGGATGGAAATGTTTTTAAAATGCCACAGCTATGAACTAGTTATTGTTTAAAAGGGGAAGAGTTTAGTGGGAGCCCAAGGACCTGCAGGCAAATCCATGTTCAGTGTGGGGAGGTCTCAGGTCTCTGGGCACCAATGGATGTTCTCTGATGGACACTGGCTGTTGCTGGCTCTGATCTTGCTCACAGCAGCCACCGGTACTGTGCTGTGGTACTGGCATCCCCCTGGGTATCTGCCTGCTGTTGTGACATACAGGGCTATTCTTTCTTTGTCCCACTGTGTCCCATAAAATTTGAAGCACTTCTGGAATACTGGTAATCTGGAGGGCCCAGAAAAGCTATTTAGGAGATAGGTTCGTTTGGCCTCTTCCTTTTGAATGGAGCAGGGGGAAGTACAGTTTATCTATTTAATGTATTAAGTGCAGAATCTTCTGAATGATGGCCTGCAACAGATGGGAGCTGAAGAGTGCAAAGATGAATAGGGAGCTGCAACAACAGCCCCAGATGAGTCATTCGGCAGATTATATTCTTAGACTTAGATGAAAAGATTAAAGAAGGGGGTGGGGATGGGAGATCTTGCATGGGAGAATTCACTATAATCATTAAATGAAGGTAAATCAAAGTTTTTACAATTCAATTTCGTAAAAGAGAAGTCTAATGAAGAGGACGAACCAAACATTCTTGAATATTCACTCTGAATGCCGATTTCCCACACGTCATGCAAGAGAATGGATTGACCAGTTTTAAAAAGCTGTCAGAAAAACATTACTCAACTATTTTAGCACGGACTCAGTAAATCAAGGATACATTTCATAGTAATATTTATTTAAGCATCAGAACATTATTCATTGACATACAGTTTCATTTGTGCTTGGCAATTTATTGTTAGACTCACTGGACTCACATACCATCCCAGCGAGATAAGGAATGCTATGAAAGAAACTGTTACTTAATAAAAGTAAAATCAAAATATGAATATTAAATAATATTGCACCGTGATGGAGATTTTGTTTTAATATTGGTGACAGAGAACAGCACTGTAAAAGCAGAACATGCTACATGAAAAGAACATGGATGGAAGTAGTGTCAGTGATAATTGTCTCAACCTTTTGTGAACCCGTTGACTTCAATGGTCTTTGAATGAGGCTCAGAAAAAAGCCACATTTTAATATGGCAGGAAATTTGATAAAGGCACAGTCAGAATAAGAAACAAAGAAGTAGTGGGGAGCTTTGCAGAGCAGACCATGAAGCAGAAATAAAGAGTATCATAAAGTCAAAAGAACTAGTATTTGCAATTCACATTAAATCCACTTGACTGATTTCCATTTAAGGAAGTTTGAGCTAAAAAAAAAGAGCAATCAGAATTGAAAAAATCTTCAATATCTGGGTTATACATCTAAGATGAGGCCTGCAGGCAAAAATACATCTGTAATGCATGGCATTTGGCCAGTGCTTTGTATTTCAGTTGGGTTTCACTAATCACATATCCTCAAGGGTCTATAACTTCTCCCTCCTTTTCTGGCATCAGCTGGCGAGCTCCCCACCACGCCTCCAGCACAGCTAAGGCCCATGAAATACAACATACAAACACTGTTTCCTCATGAACTTGGATAAAAGCTGCTGTTTCCACTGATGTAGGACTGGGTCTCCAGTGAAAGGTTTCCCTTGTTCCTGACGAAATTGTGAAAGGCCCTTGCTAAGGTGATAATGCACAAGAAAGAACACAGACATGTAGCATGGATTTATAAACAACTGCAAAGCTGCAATGCCAAACATCTTCATAACCCACTGGGTACTAGAGCTCTTCAGGTGCCTTGGATTTTTAGTTTTCCCCAAGATTCTTTGAATAAAATGCAATTATCCAAGTGAGTCATTTCACCAGCAGAAGATAGAGTGAATCCCTCTTTTTGTTCCAGTAAGGATGAGATTTGTCTGACCTTGTTTTCAGCCTCTATAGAAGGAGAGACTCTGTCTGGATCCTAGAACAGCCAGTAGATGGGGAGTCAGGACACTCTTTAAGGAGCTGAGCCATATATGTGCAAGATGGGAGGGGAAACTTGGATGAGCCTTTTATTTTCTCATCACTAGGGGGTAGAAAGGGAGGAAGAATAATGGTATATGATGCCTCCCTGGAACAGGGAGTAGTGACTGCAAAGGCCAACCTGGTTGTACTAGTGGCAGCAGTAAATGCCAGATTTAAGACACATTTCAATGCACAGCAAATCTTTTATCTATATATTAGGTATTTTCCTGCAGATTGATTCCTGAGCAGGAACAGCTTATCTTGTGCTAGCTGTAGTTTTTCCCAATCCAGAGGCCTTGCCTCCTCCATCCATAGAGATCATGGCTGTCCTGCAGGGACAGCAGAGACCTAGGTAGGAAAATGTGAGAGCTCTGTTGTACTCCCTGTGGCACATTGCCTCCTTTTTCTGTCCCACTGCTGATGGTTGCATTTGCTACAGGAAATTTTCTCCAGATACTGAAAGAGATTATGGACAAAGACCAGATGTGCAGACAGTTTACTTTATCCCTTAGCAGATGCCCAGTGGGGTTTGTACAACAGGATCCCAAACAACTCTGCTGTCATGGTGCTTTGGCCAGCACATATCTCCCACCAGTAATTCAGAACATAGATGTACTTAATTTAATCACCTTGAGTGCTCTACTAGTTACCTCAAATTCCTTTCTGGGGTGTCTTATGACTTACATGTCTTTAGAAACAAGTATTAGTGGCTAAAATAGACCACTATTAATACACAAAAATGAAATTTTGTCTATAATCTTTGTTCTTCAGGCTTCTGCAATGATGTCTTGTTTTACATTCCCCTCTCAGTACATCATTTGTGATTCACAAACAAGCTGCTTTCACAAGCTTGTAAGGGAACAATGACTATGGGCACACAGTAAAATATTATCAAGCTAGAATGGCCAAACTGCCATAATATTCTATATATTATACATTAACATGTTTTAACTGAGTGGCAAACCACATGACATTGAGCTAGAATAACCAAGGTTTGAATAGGCACCAGAAATAACTGCAGTTTGTGCATGCCAAACTTTAGAGAAGTACCTGTGACAGAAATTATATTTGCAAACACAATACATTTACACAACCATCTAGAAACCAATTTCGTTCATAATTACCAAATGTTATTCAAAGCATTGTTAATATTACAAAACTTGTGGCTAGGAAGAGACTTGTGTGGGGGCATAACTTGTGTTGGGCCTTATCCACATCTAGTTGATTATCTCAGCCCAGGAATACTATATCTTTTAGATAAAGTTGCAGGCACTCTGAGATAAACTGGTACAAAAAAATCTAAATTTAATTGCCAGAGGGGAAAAAAAGTACACTGGATCAAGAGAGTGCTCTGCCCAGTCACTGGTATGTAGCCTTATCTTTCATATTTAGATATCTGTTCTTTCAATCAGTGGTCAGCTCAAAGCCTGTCTACCACTGTTGTTCCTATCCTTCATAATAACTGTCTTGGGAAACCTCAAATCAGGCTTTGCCTTGAAGAAGACGAAAAGAAATACTCCAGAGATCCCAGAGGAAGTGTTGCACCTTTGTTGGTATGGTTCACATATTGAAGTATGTGTAGAAGATGGAAAAGAAAATCTTAGTGGTTTTTTCCCATTCAGTGTTTCCTGGTTTAAGTGGGTTTAGATGAAGACACATTGCAATATAGAGCTAGCACTACATGTTATTTTTGACAATGTTTATTATTCCTGGCTTCTGCGTTGGTTAGTTGTGCATCTGACTGGTCTGGGTTTCTTGAGAAGAGGTTTTGCTTTATTTTGGAAAGAAAAGTGAGGCTGTGAAAACCTTGAAGACAAAATTTGCAGATTAAAATTACAAATGGAAATGCTTTTATTTGTTAGCTAAAGATAAAATTTAAATGTCCTGTTTTGTTATTTCAGACTCTTGCAAGTACCTTTCACTTAGGTATTTTTTTTATTGGAGGAAGAAAGGACATGTTTACAGCAGCATAATTATTTAGATTGAGGGTTTAAAATTTTACAAGATCACTCCTACTATTAACTTAGAAATCATTTGACCATGGATACAATTTTAGAAATAGTTAAATAAATACTCACTAAGCAATAAAATGTCCTTCTATTGCATTTAACTATTCCACAAAG
The DNA here is from genome assembly GCF_003945595.2 of Pipra filicauda. Classification (NCBI taxonomy): domain Eukaryota; kingdom Metazoa; phylum Chordata; class Aves; order Passeriformes; family Pipridae; genus Pipra; species Pipra filicauda. The sequence continues at coordinate 1,433,882 of NW_024104543.1, forward strand.
TCATGTCACACACTCAGATGACACCTTTTTACTCCAGTGCAGTGTTGTGCAATAGTTTCCACATGCATTCTGGGGACTGAGAGGGGGATGACAGACTGCTTTATCTCCTGCAATTCAGGAAAACAGAAACTGGTTGACAATGTATTCAAAGAGAGAGAGGAAGACAGAGAGAGAGAAATTTGTTTGGAAACCACCAATGCTATTATGAAATATCAAGTTCTAATCCACATGACTCATACTAACTACATTACCCAGGCTGGCCAGATGACAAAGCACATTATAATTATGTGGCTAAGATTGAAATGCTCTGAAAGTCTACGTAACTAGCCTGTTGGACTCCACTAAAATCCACCAAGGGCAATAGACCTCCCAATCAAAGACCATACCTAGAGATTACAAGTGGCAAGGCCATAGTCCAATGAAAACATGGTGCTACTTGCAAATTGTTTCTCCCTAAAATTATTGCTCTGCTGAATGCTGGAGGAGAGTGACATCAGTTAGTGGTCACCCAAGACAATTTTATTCCTTCAGCCATTTTTTAGCACTTCAACTGCAAGGAAAAAGGTTTTCTTTCCTTGCATAAAACTCCATTTGGAATGAATAGAGAGAAAAGCTTTTCTAAAGCTAGAGCTCACACACCTTGTGTAAACAACAAAATTCCTCACAGAACATGTTAATAGGAAGATTGCTATTATCAGCATGAGTCTTCAGCAAAGTAAATTCCCACTATATGAAAGAATATGTGAAAGAATTTGGCCAGTTGAGGACAACAGAAGAGCACAAACTGCTGGTTTCACTGGCTGGACTAGATCAGCCTTCTGGATTAGTTTGTCGGTGCATTTGCTCCCTATTCCATGCAAAAATGAAAATATAATGCTACAACATGTAAAAATGTCTTTTCCATAAACAAAAATTGTTTTTAAATAGCCAGTACTCAATGCACTGCGAGACCACCTAGACAGTCCTCAAAAGGCAGAGTAAAAAATAGAAAAAAAAACCAACAAAACAAGAGGAAATATTTTCAACGTCCAAAAAAACCCCCCAAAAAACTAAAACACAGAATAGAAGTACAGATCCAGAAAAATATACCTACAAGTTTCTGTCTTCCTTTACTGACTCAAACTTTTCCTATTCCTTTTCCATTTTCTTTACATCTCAGTTTTAATGTTATTTGTTTCTTTTCCTATAATTGTTTTGTCTTTCCCTATACCAGTCCCTGATCATCCTTGTTCTGGTTTTCAATATACCCAGTTCTTCTGTCCAGCTCTCTATCCCTCCCCTTTTTCATCTATGTCTCCTCCATTTTACGTTATTTTTTCTATTCCTTCTTTGCTAGAGAGGAGCCAAGAGCTAATGTCTCCTCCCTGCCACAGAAGAAAGTAGAAACAGGAGCACATACAAACACAGACTCTTGCGGGAAGAGGGAAAAGCAGGAGAAATCCCACCCAGTTGCTGCCTTGAGCTTCTTCCTTTCAAAGGCTTGCAGCTTAGAAACTCTTAATTCATTCCTCCCTCCTCCCTGTACATGAGGAAACAGGGAGTAAGAGATCTCTCATGGATCTCCCACACCACAAGGACATCAAGAAAAAGAAACAATCCCTTCTAGCAAAAGAAGAACAGATTTGTATGCTTTCCTGTCATGGTTCGAAAATTGCCCCCCCGGGAGTCGGGGGGCCTACAGGTGAGGTGATTGGATCCCAGGGCAGTTTCCCCTGAAGAACCAATCACCGCTTGTCTTGTTCGCTCCTGTGAAAAATCGTATATACACAACCGCTGGAAGTTGTTGGCAATCAGTCAGTCTGGCTGGCTGTTGTCTGTCTGCTGCGGTGTGGGTGTGTGGGTGTAGAAGGCCCAGGGGCGGCAGGGCCCCCTTTCTTCCCCTCCGGGGAAGGGGGGCTCTGCGGCCCTCAGCTCTCGCCAAGCCAGGGTTGGAGGCAGCATTGGAGTGAGTGTGTGTTTGTGAGGGAAGGGACTCACAACAGCTGGAGATAAGCAGGAGAGAGGAGCTAAGCCCTCTTCCCCCCTCTCCTTTGCAGCTAGACTGTGGAGGGAGCTTCTTCTTTTCCCTCTCACTGTAGAGGGGAGGCTCAGCATTGGAGCCAAGCCAAAGTGGACGGGCGGAATGCAGCCTGGTGCCAGGGAGATAACCCCAGGTGAAGTTGGAGACGGACCAGAGAAAGGCCCGGAGGATGTCCTTGCAGTGATTTAAATGGAGGACAGCCGAAAACTTGGAGGAGGAATGAAGATTCCAGGACGCGTATGTGTGAGAAGCTGAACTAAACTACAGCAGCACGGAACCGAGGTATGAGAGAGAGAATCACACAGCTGAGATGGCACAGAACCAAGGAGAAAGGACTCAGAGCTATCTTCTTGGACTTCGTGAGGAAGAAAAGACTTCAGCAAACAGCTGGAGGTTGGTGGGGGGAGTGAATCAGGTTCCCTGAACACTCCCACGAGAGAAAGACTGGTTAGCTATCAACCTGAAGGATTTTTCCTGGACTGAATTGAGGGAGAAGCTTAAAGGGACTGATAGAAGTGTGTAATATTATATATATAGTTGCTTTTGGCTTGTACAGTATATTTATTTGTGTAAAATAAATGTATATATACTTCCCTTGCCCCCCTCATAGAGGTGTCTGCCTGCAAGTTTCTCTTCGGTGTTGAGATAAAATTGTGGGAAGAGGTGGGGGAAGCCTGGAAATTGGATTTTGGATTTTTGTGGTGGCTCAAACCACCACATTTCCCATGAACTTTTAGAAAGATTGCACCGTCACATCCACTGGAAAAAGTAATTAATCAGTTTTCTGTCTATTTTTAAATCACTCCCTTTACCCTCATTTTTCAGATTAGATCATCACCTGGCACAAGCAGCCACCTAGAGCTCACCCTGCCATTGCAAGTCCCAGGTTTCCCAATGAAGAACTCAGGAAAGTTACAATATCAATCTTAATTTGATTTTAATTTCTTTTTTCTTTTTTTTTTTTTTCCCCTTGCAATGATTTGAAAAAGAACTCTTAGAGAGCTCAGATATTTCTAGCAACTCAGTTCAAATGCCAGGCCTGCCATATCTGTTGCTTTCCCCACTAGTCTACAGCAGTTTGGTCTCCTTTCTGAGACCTAGCAGGTGTCCTAATCCTGTGAATTATTTTTAGCACTGGATCAGAATTGTGTATTCAACTTGTGAGATTAATATGGAATAATGCCAATATAAAACTGGGATGTACTGTTTCCCTGAAATCACTGAGAATATATTATTAAAATACAGTTTACACGGATTCATGACTACTGAGTAATTCTGGGTAATATTTTCTCCTTTGTTTTTAATTTTGGAGGTAGTGCTTGTATTTTTGGTTCATGATTCTTAAGTGATGTTTCTGAAGGTTACAGTCACTGTCAATTTATGAGGATGTCAGAAGCTGAAGAACAAACTCTTCCTTCAAAAAAATGCATCATTTGGCTGTATTTTATTGTAATCAACATTGTAATGCCACTGCTTTTTTTTTCTGAATTCATCAGTACAGAGCTGTTGAAAATAGCTTGATGCATCTCCTTTGCCTCCTGACATTAATCATGGTTAATTAAATGAGAATAAGGTTTAGGTTAATGCAAACAGGCACTAATTCTTGTCATCTCCCCGCTCTCAGGAGCATTCAAGTCAGACAAGCAGAGTTCTACAACATTGAAAATATATCCTGGAAAAAACATTCAATTAACCTCAGCATTGGAGGTCCTGTCAGAGATCTATTAGAATGCCTTCCCCATTTTTTCCTAATAACTGCATGAAGACAAATCCCACTGTCTGTTCAGAGTTAGACATAAGACTGAGGTCTACTTTACAAGCACTAGGATGAAAACTTTTATATCCTTGCAGCTGAATGTATGCCAGGAAATGTCAGGCAGCAAATGTGCCAGGTTCATTTTTCTAGAGAATCTTATGAAAAACACTGAAGTGTTTCCTCACGCTGCTCAAATGTAGGAAATTAAATAAAATTGGGGGCTGAAGATCAAGAAATATTTCTTGGGTGGCAAAAAGTAGATTTAGAAATAAAGGTTTAAGTAAACAGGCATCTTTTTTTGTTTGTTTGTTTTTAATTTGGTAAAGAATATTAATTTAAAAATCATCTTAGAAAATCTGAATAACCATCACTAGATTAAACATTGCTATTCCAACATGTGTTGGCAGTAGTTCTGAAATGATTCTTTAAGGTGAGTGAGGTAGCTAGCTGTTACCTGTTTATACATCGCTCGTAGCTCACTGCCTAGTCATAAAGAATTAGCAAGTAGATCTCTTTTCTAAGGATATGAAATACATGAGGTCTATTACTACATTCAACTAAAGCATTCACAGCTCTGTTTCTGGATACAATACCCACACAATAGCTCCATCTTTAAACATGTTCTCCATAGCTTCAGTTCAACTCAGCCGTTTGTCACCACCAAAGCAACACTCTGCTGCCCATCATCACCTACTCACCAGCCCTGCAACACTGCTGCCATTGACACTACTCCTCTGAAGCTTGCTGCTGCTGCTACATCCCCATCAGTCTCCCCTTGCTCCTCATCCCATGGTGTTGTCCTCCTGTGACCCTCACAGCACCCCTGCAGCACTTCTGCCTGCTGGAGAGGTTTTATGGCCTGAAGGCCTGGCTCCTTCCAGGAAAAAGGACTAGAAATGGGGATTGGAGTTGTCTGGTTTTTTACAGTAAAGAAAGGCAATCTCTCCATGTGGCACTTCAGAGAGATAGCTCTTGTTCACAGGTTATTAGATATCAAACCATACATTACAGTTTTGTAAAGATTAAGTGAAAAGTTTATTTGTTGTAAAAAGACACACCTGAACTTTCCTGTCATCTCCTATGGCTCTCCAACAGATTCTTGGAAAGAGTTCCTACCTGTGCCTTTGATCACTTCTACTGAGAAACTTCAGTGGTTTGATGTGGAGGCTGCAGCTATTGCACCTTCCAGGACCCCTTGGCAGCACACTCCATCCTCTCAGTCCCCGTGACAGAGGAGGGGGCTGGTGGCACAGCCAGGGGAGCTGTGAACACCCACCCTGGGGTGCACTCATAGGGCACGCCAGCATTCCACAGAGCAACATGTGACTCCCTGCATCTCTACTGCCAAGTGGCCTGTCCTGGGATACCCACCCCGCGGGGGCATTTATTTTCACTCTGAATAAGACCAGGTAAGCAAGAGCAGAGTGCCAGTTAGTGTGTGTTGTGTAGGCTTATGGAGGACTTGTGTTCGAAGAAAATTTTCTCCAAAATGAAGTATGGAAGGCTATTTGCAACAAAGAAAAGGTACTTACAGTATTTAAAGTTTCTCATAGTAAAAATTTTAATAAATCTTTTAATTTGGGCACTCTTTTACATACCATACAATACACATAAGTGTTGGCAGGTAGAAAAGCAGGCTTGTGTTGTAGTTAAAGGAAGAGAACCTGAATTATTTACAAAGGGAAAATTTTTCAGTCTGGGAATCATAGTCAAATAAAGAAAATTAAAAATCTCAACTCCTGCACAGTGCAAAGGCTATAAACAAAAGATCTCCCATCCCAATTTTTTATGTGGCTAAAGGACATCTATATTCAGCAGAAAAATAATTAATATACAAGTGGATACAGGCGGACCTGCTTTTCCCTGTTTTGGCTCCTTTAGCATTAATATTTGCTAAATATATGATTTGACACAGAAACTAAACTTCCTCTCTGAATTGGTTATCATTGGCTTATTTTTGGTGCATATTGGCTTTCATGTTTCTCTTGCTTCTGTGCAATATTACTGCACTTTTACAATCTTAATTTTTGAGTTTGCCATACCACGAACCTGCTGGGTGCAATGACTCAGCTATTTTTCTCCTCTTATTGCTGCATACAGCATGCATATCTAATAGCAGTGATGAAGGGTAAAAGGAATGAGGAAACCAGATAGAGATATATGCAACCATTGCATAATATAGATACATAAATACCTATGCTCTTCATCTATGCCAACTCAAGGAATTAGTTTTAAAGATGTGTTAATGTGTTATAAGACAGAAATATGAATCCATTCTTGTGTTCGTATTACAGCAACACTTATGGAAAAGACTGACTTTACATTCTTCTGTAATAAAAAGTCTCTTTTATCTCAGTTTATTGGTGTTTGCGCCTCCAGAAAAAGCTTTTACTAGAAAAATAGCCTTGGCCCTCATATCCTATCCCAGGATGTGGAGCTGAGCTCTCCTGTACCTTTGGATATAGAAAAAGGTGCACTTGCCCCAGCTTTCAGAGCTGGATTGCACAGAGGACTCTGTGTAAACACCTAGATTCATGTGCTACAGCTTCCCTTTTTCATGGGAAGCAACTGGCAGAAAGGAAATTTGTTTCCCCATATCTAATATTTGTACAACAGCTCTGTACTTACTTTTGCTAATCTTTCCTCTAGCAGAGGCACCGAGCTCTTGAAGAAATAAAAAGCTGTCAAGCATCAGCCTCTTCACTGACCCGCTTTGTGGGGAGAAAACCACTGCAGAAGGAGAAAACGCAACTAACTTCTGTTTCTTTTTTACCTTCTAGACACTAGACCTGAGGTGGAGATCACAATACTTAGCAGCACTCCTTGAAAAACTTGATTAAGAAGTGGACAAATTATTCTGAGGAGATCCTCCCAGAATTATTTCCATAAAGGCAACACCATCCCACCTGGTAAAAATTATTTTTCATCAGTTAAAAATCAAAGGAGGTATTTAAGAAAGAAGAATTAAAATCTTCATAATTTCCTTCCTTGTGTTCTCTCATATACACATTCAGCCAAGCTCATTAGTGCTTATGAAGCAGCTTTGCTTTAAAAATATTACAAAAAAATCAATTATGACTGCTAGCTGTTAAATAAAAAGGTGACACATGGGAACAGTCTGGATTACTCGATAAGCTGGGTTCATTTGAACAATATGCAATTGAATACAGTTACTGTAATGTCATTAACCTTGACATCAGAAATGTAGGTTACTGTTATAGAAGGGTGATTATATTTTGGAAATCAGTAACCACATTAAGGATTTAAGGGTCATCATTACAATGGAGCTAATCATGTCTTCAAAATGCAAGGCTGATCCTGATTCCACCACTGCATTTGTACAGAATGTAAAATTAACTCTTTCAGTTACTAAGGTCTACCTGAACAAGTAGAAACTCCAACTGGAAGGAAAGAATGCATGAGAATTTTTATAAGTAGTATATTGCTTTAAACAATAATAATTTTCATAGTCAACTGCCTTTGCCTGGCCTGCCAGAATCATGTAATCATGTCAGAAATGCAACTTGCATTAAAAAGTAAACAACCCTTCACCACATATTGTTGCCTAGTTCTGACTGCTAGAGAGAAAAATGAAAACATGAACCGTGTTTTTGTTTAATTAAATCTCATTGTGCTTGGACCTGCCATGCTGCCTATACACCAAAGAGAGGTAACAGAGTAATTTTCATTTTAGAAAATATAATAAGAAGGAGTAGCCAAACTTATGATACTTTCAAACATGAAGATACAGTTTTGTCACCAAAGGAGTTTCAATCTTCAGTCTGAGCTAGAGAAATGAAGACTAGTGCTAGGAAAGACATGCTGAAGTGCTTTGGTTTAGGTATGTCTGTAGATGGTCAGTAAATTGGGATAGTCCCACCTAACTCTAAAGTTTTGGAGCTGTCCATGTTTGGTTTCTTGGCTCCAGGCAGTATGGTAACAGAAGTTACCGTGTTACATATTAGGTGTCATAATCTATGTTAGGTGGTAATCAATCAGCATTGCCAGCTGTCAGCTATAGCTGTGTCTCTCCCACCTCTTGTAACCTGAAAGGGGTTTTTTTGCATCAAACCCCTCCAGCCAGCTGGTGCTTCTAATACACAGAGTTCGAGGCCTGCACTGGGGGATCATTAAAAATAGTCACATCTGAGGTCAGAACTCCTGAACTCTTCCTCTGTGCTAAAACAAGTATGCAAAGACTCACAACACTTAGTCCTGGCATGGAATGGGCCTTTGTTTCAGCAGTTTGATTCCCTCCTAAGGAAAAATTCGAATGACCAGGGTAGACTTTTCCCTGCCAGCTTTGCTTCCTTTCCAAGTCATAGCCTTGCAACCAGTGATGTGTTCTGGCTTTTCCTGGACATCACAGCTCCACTCCTCAAAGTCTCCCCGGGGGTTACCATGCCACCTTCACACCTCTCTCCTCAAGCAACAGATAAGCTCTAATGCTGTGAGCCAAAAAGAGAAGTTCAGGGGGCTTAGCATCAGGCACACTACACTTTTACCCCAAAATGAAGACCCTTCCGGTACTTCATATCTCCTGCTGGTCCTCCCAGAGATTGTTCAGGCGGATAATTACAGCCTATTTCTTCCTTGTGCCTCCAAAACAATTTGACTTTTCCTCTGGCTTTTTCACTGAAGAGAAGCATTTGCAAGGCTTACAGCTTTCCTGGCATCCCTTAGTTTTGACCAAAAGGCCTTTTTCCCCCAGAGGTCCTTCCCATTACTCTTCTGCCTTTAACTCTATTTCTGTGCCAGGATAGCTTGCAGGAATGGGGCTTATACGAGGATATAATCGCTTGGGAAAGGAATGTAATTAAAATCAACATATAAAGCAATTAAAAAAAAAATCTTCTGAGGACGCTTAGCTGGCACAGTGATAACTTTGCTGAGAATATTTAATTGTTTGCATTATTAAGTGCAGACAGGTTGGTTTTATTTCAAAACAAACATGGCAATTAAATAAAAAATTATATCAGTACCATATTATAATTACAAAGTTTTAAAAAATTAAAACGTAGGAAACACAAACATTCAGGCTTTCAAAAAATGGGAAAGATTTACTGGATTAACCAGATAATTTAAATTAAAAAAAGTCCTAAAGTTTTATATCAGCTACACTGTAAGGAAAGAGATGTAACACTAATGCAGCTGCCTTGATCATTAGTATTTTTTTATTCCTGTTTTTCCAGTTAAATCTGCAGCACAACATACTGCATTTGATGATATCAATTGCATGTCATAAGAAACACATGACAGAAGAATTTACATTTGTTACATTTTCTTTCCTGCATGTCCTGTCTTATCATTTAATTTTTGAAGAATTAGTACATCGACATATTAATTTAGGGTTTTAACTTCTTTTCAGAGAGTATATGGACTTGTTTTTGTGTTTGATGGAAATGTTTGATAGAAATACTGCCAAACGTCAGACAGACTTGTGTGAGGCAATGCCCAAACTGATTAGAAAAAGTTGAAGCTAATTTTTTTTATAACTAAGGAGAAAATCCAGAGATCCTATGAAACACCCTACTTAGGTTTATTTAATATGTCTCTTCTGTGGATATTAATCAATTAACCTGTTCTTATCTGAGAGAAGTAGGAAGCATTTAGCCCTGTTTGGGAAATGGGAGATCTAAGAGGGAGATTATTTCACTACCATAAATCCAAAGAAGGAAACTCCTTCAGTATTAGTTAGATATTCCTTCAGTATTGTTATTAGATACTAGGAGCTCTGTATTTCTCACCACCTGCTCAAACCTGATAGGTATGATAGAATGATACCATCCACTTCAAAGAAAATAGTGAATATCTCATTTTCTGGAATGGATTATCATTATATAGTGTATTTTTCCCCAAACTGACCAGTTTCTCTTTTGGAACCCTTTTTGGCACTCCTGCATTGACTCCCATTATATCCTTATTGCATTCAGTCACTGCCTAAGCCAAGTCTCAGCAGAAACCAATTTTTCTCTTGTGTCAAAATTATGCTGGGGAGGAGGGAATGGAGCCTGCTTGGATGACAGTGTTGCCACTCAAGCTGCTGTGAAGAATCACAAATACGATGCTCTGATAAGTAATCCCTGCTGACAGGTTAGAAATCAGAGCTCATTAGCACAGAGGGAAGATAAGCATTTTAATGCCTCTGGATTCTATCCGCTGCAATTAACACCACGTACAGCATATTGTTCACCTAAAGCCATAAATCACTGTAAAAAGTGTCATATTATATACAGATCCTGAAACCACAATAATGAAAATGATGGCTTAGAAAAACTAGGGGATATCACATTTTTTCATATGAGCAATTTGAAACTAAACCTAGTGCTGAAAATACTTTAAAATTCTTGCAGGATGGATGGTCCTCATAAACATGTCCGAAGGCCTCCATTTACCTGAATAAACTGCATTGCTGTAATACCTGTGGGTCAAACTCTACCAGGGCAAGACAATGGTATTCCTAAACTGAATATATAAACTCATGTGCATTAATCTGCACGAAACTCGATACAATTTATGGTAGGATTCTGACTGTCTTTTCTAAAGGGAAAATTATTGACCCTTAAGTTCAAAAGGCCTCAGAGCCAAATCTGAAGCTGAACATGCCACCCAGGTACAATCAAATAAACCAGTGATTATTTAAGAGTATTTCTATTTCCAGGTGAGTTGGATCCCAGGAGAGGGAGTTGTTAGATTGCTGTTACTGTTTAAACTAATTATCAAATCCACTGTGTTCAATTTTTTATTTTAACCACTTGATGCACTGCAGGAGAATGCAGACTTCTTTACAAGTTCTGTGCCCTGTCTGACATCTTTCCATGTAGATTGTAATTTTATTAAATATCTTTTTTCAAGCTCTTCCTTCCTTCCTGTTTAGGGCATGAGGCACACACACCAACCAGCTGAGAGCTATGGATCGAGAAAGAAACCCTAGATACTCAAACGCTGGACAGGGAAAATGTAGTTCTGATAAACTTTGCAGCCTAAATGCTGAAACATGTTTTCAGACAGTAACACCAGTGAGGTGGCGCACAGTGCAGTTGCTGCAGTGCCTGTGACAACACCAGGGAGGCACAGGGCACTCTGACAGGCAGCACTATGCTTGAGCACATAAAAGATTCCCAGGAAGCACCATGGACCTGCAGCCTCTGCCTGCTCAGCCGCAACCCCAAGTCCCCATGCTGGCCCTGCAACAGGTGATATTCTGAAAAATGTTTCTTCTGCTGCCCAGATGCATTGCTCCACACTTGCCTCTCCCTTCTGTCTCAGCTAGGAGAAAAGCAGGATGGCAAGATGGTGTGTGGCCCACAAATTCCATATAAGCTACACCACCCTCCCCAAAAAGGTTTCTGATAGCCAATCTGCAAGTAAAGATTAGAAACTATTCAGAGGTCATTCCAGGACAGCATCATGTTCCCGTGGGACAAATAGGACAGCACAAGCAGAGCCACCCCTTATGACCCCCTCTCTTTGTCAGACTCACCTCTGGGCTGGCCTGACCTCTCCATCAGACCCAATTTGAGTGAATCTGCATCTCAGGAGGGATCATGCAGGTGCTGTCTGGTTGCATGGAAAATTTCTCAGTAATCTGGGCTTGGCTAGGTGTGGAGGAGAGCACAGGTCTCTCTTTGGGGAGCTCCTTGGTGTAGCAGGAAATAGGTTTGGCACTGGCCATGTATGAAGAGTGGCTCTTTCTGCTCTTTATTACCATTGTGAGCTGTGGGCCAAGAGAAGGCAGGCTTTTGTGCCCGTTCCTTCATGTACAGATCCTGTAGAAAGGAGGTACAAAACCATGTCCACTGCCAGCTGGGTGCCTGCCCGCTCCTCGGCAGTGGAAGGAGATTCCTCTGAGAGGAGACCCACTGCCTGCCCCTCAGCTGGGAGGCAGCCAAGGGATGTCAGGCTGCCCCCCATCCAGGGACCCTAGCTATGGGATTGGGCTCCATTTTACTTACTCTTTTCCTGCCCTGTGGCTGTTACTTTCCTGTCAGCAGGGGCTGGGATCTGACATGAGGACATGCCCCTTCCCCATGTCTCCTCTTGAGGATGTTTTACTGGATAGTGACTAAAGACAGGCATTATAATCCCTTGGGAGACAGAGATTATCCAGATGCTCTTCCTAACGAAGTCTACCGATCAGTCTACAGATCCTCCTGTCTGAGGAAGAAGCTGGCACCACCAGCATGTAGACAAGCTCAGAACTCCTGACCCTGTAGGAGACCATTAACCCTGTCATGAACCTGAAGGTCTCCATGTCCCATGGACAGAGGAACAGAATATGGCCTGAAGTAGGTGTTCCAGGGCCAAATGGTGGTAGAAATTCAGGTATACACCTATGCCTATTATGTCCTGATGATTTTCTCTGTCCTGATCCCTCCTTGACATGTAAAGCTTTCTGGATCAAAGTTAAAAGGCAGAAATCTTTCTTTCAGTAGGAAATCTGTATCTTACTTAGGTGGTCTAAATTTTCCTGCCAGATATCTCTTTCTGCCTGTTATAGCTGTCTGCTTCATGTGTTGCAATCTCTGTCTTGCCCTTAGGCACCAGCAAAAAAAAAAAATAAATCAAGTTTCATGTCAACAAGTGGTTGGAAACAAACACATTCATAAAACACCATTATTTCTGGTTAGATGGACAAGAAAGACCTATAGGTGGGCACTGAGAGCAAACCTCACAGATGCCTCCCCTTTTTTTTCACTTTCCACAGGTATGCATCCACTTAAGAACAGGAAACGCATAGCAGAGTAAGGGGTGGCAAGAATTTGACCTTTGTGAATGTTCTGAAGTGGTCTTTTCCCCAGTTCTCTTGTATTTCAACATATTACTCAAAGCACTCAATTACACATCTAAATTTGCTCAGCTTGTCAACAGAATTTAAGATTTTGGCTCTTCTCCTAGAAGGGTATGGCTGCTACTTAAGGAGAGCAAGATTCTTACCATAGTTTACTAATCAAGTTCTCTATGGACAAATATTCCCAGTCCCACCTTAAGTGTTCCTGAGACAAGACATATGCTGTCCCACTCTCTATAGTCATCAATTATCTGAGCACTACCAGCAGTATTATTAAGATGAAGGAGAGCAGTTTCCCACAGATATGCTTCTCATTTGATTCTCAAGCAAAAATAATTTTCAATTAGCTAAGCAAATATATACCACAGGGAACACGTGAAGGCTGCTGGCCACAGCTGGTGGATGGATTCCACATATATGGAGGGGACTCAGCCTGGTAGGTGGTTGACAGTCATGGCATCAAAGTCCAGCCTGGTCTTCACACCACTGTGATTAATGAATCATTTTCTGAAGCCACTGGCACACTGTGAATGGCATGGTTAGCCTTCAGCCACCTCTCTTTGACTCTCCAGCCTTGTTGACCACACCATTTACTGTTGCAGATTCAGTGATCATATGATCACTGTGGACAGCCTGTGGACGAGTTCAGTGCAAAGGTTTGGTCATGCTACTGTGCCACAGTGTACAGCCCTTCCGGCATCTCTTACAGCTGAACAATCACAGAAGGAGATCATACACTTGTCTTAGTGTATTTCTGGACTATGAATGAAACTGTGGCAGCTGCAGCTGCACAAATGACTCCTCTGCATTACGTAGAAGGCTGTGGCCAAACTCTCTACAGGGCCTTCTGCTTCTCTCCCTGACCTCTGCAATCACCCTTTTGCAGTAGCCACCACTGGAGTTAAGGATTTTTTTCCCTTATCTGTTACTCTTTGGGTAGGCAATCCAAAGAGTTCTCTCTGTTGCCTGTCAGTAATACTACTGTACTAGGGGTAGCAGATTGCCCCAAGTTTATGGAAATCCATGTGAAAGAAACCACAAGACTTCTCAGTCAATTCACATGCCTGAATCTGCTGTGACACTTCTGTGGGCACATATAATGAAGCCAAGAGCAGAGATCAGCCTGCCTTGACCTGTTTGCTGCCTTCAGGACCTTCTCAGCAAACCTGAAGTTTTGCCTGAAGTAACCCAAAACTGCCTCTTACATTGTCATACTCATTCTGTGGGGCTCCCAGCAGTTATCTGGCAAAAACAAACAAACCCAAGACCTTTACAACAACAAATTAAATAAAATAAAACAAGTACCAACAATCAAAGCCGCACGGATTCTGTGGGCAAAACTCATAACAATATATCGTCTGTTTACGTTCCTTTAAAAAGCTCACCACTTATTCCACAGATGTGTTTTGACGGCAGCATTTTGGGCAGCAGCCAAGCAAGGATAAACACAGAGAGCTGGTGCTTACAGGGGAAGCATAAGAAATGCAGGAAGGAAAATAACTGCACATGCACACATAGAAGACCCAAAGGACTTTACAAGTCGATCAGGAAATGGGAAGGATATTTAGAAACAAGTGTGTAGTCACTGAGCATCGGGAAATTACTTTTCTGAGGGGAGCCACCAGAGCATCAGGACATTAAAGGTATGACCAACCAGCAAGTGGGCAAGTGTGAGCTCTGCTGTCCATGTTGACCCAACATGAAGACACAGGCCAGTGCTACAGGGCTGTATTAGCATGGCAGTGTGCTCATGCTGAAAGGCAGCTGCGAGGACAGCTCTCAGTACAGTGATTTATGTCTGACGAGCCTGCTGAAAGTGGGAATGCCAGCATCTGTGTATATGGGCCTGGCTAAAATAGATTGACTGTACTGAACCATGGACTCCCATGGGGCATGTTGCTTGGGGATGAACTGGTTGATGAATTGTATGATTTGGTTAAAGATTAGGATCTCCCAGAATACTATTATTTCATTATCAGTTAGCGGGAAGGTGTAGTTGGACATTCAAGGTCCTGAAAAATGTCAAAATTTCTCCATAAACGACAGCTTTGCCCATGTCCTTCTCTGATGGCCATTTTCTGCTTCTCCATTACCTTAGCCTCCTCCTTTCCTAGTTTTACTGCTAAATCCCTAAACCAGTGTCACAACTTTCTCTCCACTTTGTATCTCATGAACATCTTGTTCATCAAGTTAATCTCCAAGTTCTTCTCCAACAGCTTGCCTTTCAAAAAGTTCAATAAATCCAAGCCATTTCCCTCCTCACCTTTCCAAATACCTCCTTAAAAAATTTCTGCAAAAGTGATGGTTGTAGAGAGGCTGCCCCTGAACATAAGGCCCTGCACACTGCATGCTGCCAGTATCTCCTCCTCTGGGCATACCACCTGAATGCAGGATTTACTCTGCTTTAGAAATGGGGAAAACTTGCTGAGAAAAAAGATTATTTTTAAAGAAACCTGGCTAGTTAGCACCTGAAAGTATCTGAAAACATACCCAAGATCAAGATTGCAGACTTGATATCTGAAAATACTCACTAGTATCACAGAACAGCTAGATGAAGATACTACTATAAGAGAAACCAAAATATAGGACACTGTCCATGTAGCTTAAATTTCCGAAGGGCCAAGCACCCAGTAAATTCCACTGAGACCAAAAGCATTATTGCCTGATTGTGACTCCAGTAAGAGTGACAGACACAGAAAATGCAAGATTGCACTGGCTTTGAATGGGAAAGCTGATTAAATGCGTTTTCCTCAGTCACTATTTGATGTTACTTGTCACTGTATCTATCAATTACTCATTCCTTCTGCATATCATGCTTGTGTTTGCCATGCTAATCCACGCAGTGTTATTCAAATAACCCAAATGCTGAAGCACGAGTCAGTTGCATTTTGTTGGCAAGCTGCAGAAGGAAGAGATATTATATGCTATGTATGTGTAAGAGGTACTTTTTCATAGCTTCTCCTTCTGTGCAGGGGAGAAAATGAACAACTGCCACCTTTTAGTAATAACTCCCATGTTTTTATTTAAGTCTTTCAGGCTCTTATCTATGACAAGTAATAATTTTAACTCCTTACATTACCGAATTGTTGCAGGTTGAAATACACTACACATGGTGAAGTGCTCCCTACTGTTGTAAAATACTGATGACAAATACCCAGATATGTAGCTGGTTACATAACTTAAAAGTCACTAACCTGTTTTACAAAACTTACTTATCTGATTATTATAATCTGATGAAAATACAACTTAAAATATCCAGGGGCAAAACATTTTGGGGTTAAGATCAGTGAGTGACATTACTAAAGACCACAGACAACTCCTAGTGACTGGTAGGATTTGCTATGGAGCAGATTGTAACACAGTGAACTGCTGATGGCAGAGATTTACAGTCCCTGTAGTCTAAGTTGTAAATTTAACTCTGGTCTCACACTCTTAGGCTTTACTTTTCTTAAAACCTTCTGCCTCAGCGATACTCCTGCTGCCACCATCCTTCCCTGCCCATCATATGGCTGGTGTTCAGTTCACTTGCTAGGAATCGATCATGGAGGCTCTGTTAGATGCTACAAAGGCCTTCACTGTTCTCCTTTTCTTGACATCAGAACTGGAATGTACACCTGGTTATTCACAGGAACATCATTACAGGTAAATTCAATCTTGCTGTCTTATCCTCCTCTAGCTACATATCAGCTCAGAGTAGAACTGAATAGAAATCCAGTATTTCCACGGTCCTCAGCCCTGCACCTCAAGGATAAGTAGGAGGTGTGCAGGGTGTGAAGAATGTATTCAAAGCACATACATCTGAATGCTTAAATGCCTGCATTTGCCAGCCTCGCCTCCCTTGATAGTCAGGGCAGACAGAGCGTCTCCCCCAGCGGGCAAGTCAGAGCCTATAACAAAGGCTCCTCTCTGAGTCACCCCAAGAAAAGTTACCCTCGTCCACTGACTCTGACGGAGTAGAGGGAGACTCATTTCTTTACAAGGGCATCCCAGTTCAAGGCCTAAACCTTGGCAGTGTCACTGTCCTCCATCTCCCTGGATATTTTCTATTTTCATTTCTCAAGGGAATAAAAAATAGTGAAAAAACCGCAGGTATTACAAGCAACCGAACTAAACCCAGACTAGAGAGAATACACTGTTGCCACATTGGCTTAATGGAGAAACAAGCCCTGGCCAGGAATGTGTGACAACAATGTCTAAATCTGAGAGATGGACTGGGATGATACATGGTGAAGCCAACCTTCCCAACTTCTAATGAATCCTACTGCATGTATAGACTCATAAGTAAGTGTTCAGTATATGGGAGAAAACTGGTTGTTTTCCAGCGCATCCTCAACTCTATGTAAACCAGGAGGTGAGCAACTAAAGTAAGATTCAAAATGAGATACCAGATAGTTCTTTCATCCAGTTTTAAATATATGAATACATAAATCAATGTGCATGTTTATGTGTCTGGCTCCAATTAATAAGCACCCGTCCTGTGCCTCAGGCTTCCTGACAAGCATCAGAATTAATAATTTAATACACGGAAGAATGATAATCTTGTGGTTAAGTAATTTGAAAGTTGGATCAGTTCTTGGCTCTGCTATAGATTTCCTATGTGACCGTGGGCAAGTCACTTAATCTTCTTGGCCGAGTACCTCAAAGGTATGTAGGTGCCTGATCCTACCAGTTAGGCGCCACTGCTATCTTCAAAAAAACATTGCTTAGCTGTTCCTTCAGTCAGTAGGTGTCTGATTTCTGTCGTAGGCATAAACAGGGTTTGCTGACGTCATCCCAAAAGTTAATGAGCCGCTTTGAGGCCTTATTCAAGTTCAAACTCTGGGGTCCCCACTGTGTCACAGCTGAGAAAGCTCACTTTCAGCTCAGTGGACCCTGCAGGGAGGTGCAGAGCACATGCCTGCCTAGCTAGAGAGAAGCAAGCTTTTTTGACTGGAGAAAGCACTGCCTTTTCATAAGGAAGGACTTTGGCTGCTGGCAGCTCCTTTCTCAGCTGGGAAGGTTTTTTCCCCATCCATCACTTGTCTAGACCACAAATTAAATCCTGCACATTCGGTTGGGTAGCAGGGAATGACAGCATGAGGGAAATAATAGGAAGCACAGAGGGGAAGGACAGAGGCCCTTAGCCTGGGCCAGGGCAGTACACCCCCTGTGCCCCATGGGAGGGGAGCAGCCATGTCTGGGCAGTGTCAGCCTCCCAACGGCAGAGACTGTGTCTCTTCACCCACTGTCTCTTCACTCACTGTCTCTTTCTTGCTTGGAGCACCCACTGCCCTCACCTTCCCTTCCTCCTGGTGCTGCTGATTTTCCAAGGGGGAAAGCTGATGTTCATCACTACTGAAAGTCCTCACAACATCAGGGGTCTGGTCAGTGCCCTGCTGAGTGCCCAAGGTAGCTGGAGTTGTGATCTGAAACTCCTGAGAGCAATTTAAAGAAAAAGAATTCCCCAAACCTATTTGCCCTTGTGACATATCTGGGAACATTTACCAACTGGATGATAGGAAAAATCATGCATTCCTCTTGTTACCAGTTATTGCCTGAGGGTGGTTTGTGGATCATCTTGGCATTCAGTGGCCAGAGCTGTTGCTCCAAGCTTCCTGTTCATCTTTCCCAAAGGACATGGGCATCTGAGCAGCCCTGAGTAAACCCCAGTGAGCTGACAAAGGGGGCAGCCATCGGGAGGTACTTTGTACCTTCCCATTTTTCTTTGGAGGAAGAATGATGTTTTTAGAGTCTTGGGAGCTTTAGACTTTGAGGACTGGATTTAAACAAGTCAGTCAAGTTGTTCAGGTCTTTAGCATGTGTTCTAAGCTCAGCCAGTTGTAATTCTTCAAAAGAAAGAAAAAGGAGATATATTTTACATGGCAGGATAGGAGTAAACAGAAAACACAGCATGGAAATTAATTCAGTGGTTTAAGAAATAATTCCAGCTAAAAACTAACTTAACCTGGTAGCTGATTTAAGACATTGCAAACCAATCAAAGTGATATAAACAATTAGATTTTCTATGTGTGCTTTAATGTTTTCCATAACAATGTATAGCTGCTAAATCTCACGACTCATACATGAGAAAATTAAAGATGTCTCAACACAACTGAAAGCCACTGAGCTACCAATGTAAGGAGATTTTGAGCTGGTCAAAGTTGTTCCCTGAGGTCAGTGTCATTGTGGATGTGCAGGGCTGTCTCTGGTGCATATGTGGTGGGTGGGGATAGCAGCTTCAGTGGAGGAGAAAGCAGGTCCTAGTGCTTATGTCTGAAAGCATAGAGCTCTCTTTTTGCCTCTTTTGCTGGCACAGCCCCATGGAGTGGGCGGGCTTGCTGCTGCTGCCCACAAGGAAGAGTTCCCAGCAGCGACATGAAGACCTTTCCCAGGAAAGCATTGCCTGTTGTTCCCTGTACAGATGCCAAACAGATGCCAAACAAACCCCGCCTCTCCAAGTAACAATAGCAACTTCATGCTTCAGTCTTATTTTATTCCTTGTTGCGCAGATGTAGCCTTTCTCTTCCAACTGAAGTGTAGCCAGAGAGGCACAGAAGAATTATGCAGCAGATCTCAGCTGTGCCCAGGAGGGCAAAGGATTCCCCAGCCCTACAGGCCAGGCTCTGCGAGATTTCGGCTGGGATCACAACTCCCTTGGCTCTTGAGTAGATTTAATCAAGCTCTGCTGAGTTCAGTGCAATGTTAAATAGACCAGCATTTCACTAATGAACTCCTCTAACCCCTCATTTTGGGAGGGAAGTTAGTTCAAGGTATCTCCTGTGCCTCCATATCATCGAGGAGCACAGCATGGCAAAAATGAAAATTTAGGAGCTTCTTTGTGACTTTTAAAGATACTGATCAAGTGCTTGGGGTACACAGATTGCAACATTACAGTAGCAAACAAAAAGAGGCAGGAGATACCTAAAAATTGCACAATATTTAGAAAATAAACATTTCAGAGAGGAAAGCAATTCTTCTATATCTTTGCTGCACACATTCTCTAGAAGCAATCTTCTCAGCACCAGTCTGCTGCCATTATAGTCAGCACCTGCCACAAATGCCTTCAGGCAGGATCAGGTTTTGTGTTGTCCTTTTGGGAAGGTTTTCTAAATGGATAATGTGATGAATAGAGTATAAAAATGTGCTGGTTAACCCTTTTGCCCTTCAGCCCAATCATCACAAAGGTTGATCTTTTTGACAGTTGAACCAACATACAGGCATTGACGAAATAAATAGTGGATGGAGGTTTAGCCAAGAAATGAATCTACTTGTAAGTGGAACATTGACCACGAAATGTGATGGAAAGGCTCCCACAGCTCCTAAAACTACTCTGGGCTGCAGTGAAGCTTTTTCCTCTTATTGTGTGGTAGAAAGCAACTGGTTTTTTACTGTCCTAGCAACCTGGTCTAGTGGAAAGAAGGGGGGGTGGAACTAGATGATCTTTAAGGTCACTTCTGACCCAAACTGTTCTGTGTTTCTACGATCATGCATTAGTGTTTAAAAAAGACTATACCAGCATTGCTCTCCATGCTGTGTTTTACAGGTATATAAGCATGAAAGACTTTGTGAGCTTAGTCATTATTATACCTAATGATAAGCATTTAGGAATAGTTTATTAATGTCTGGAAGTCATCAGCTTGTAATGAGAGGTAATTTTAATACATCCACTCCAGAAAATTACTTTTTGATGCTTAATGGACAGAAACATTAACATCTATAATTGAAGGATCTTTTTAAAACTTCTTCATTCTACATATTTTACTTCATTTTTTTTTTAATGTGAATTACTTTTTATTTCTAGTTGAGCACACACACTTTGTAAAGGAAATTAATGGAGGCTTCCTGTTATGAGCCATAGACAGATGGATACTTTAAATGAGTATCTTCAAAAATCCACATAATGCTTTTTCATGTATCCTTAATGACATGTACATATGCTTTGTGTAGATTTTGCTTGCAGTTATACCAGAGAGAAGTGGGGTGATTATATATTTAATATAGCTATTGTTTAATCCCTTTACACAGTTCTTTCAGAAGTCTGTATATACAAATAACTTTAAGATCCTGCCAGTATGTCTCATAGGAGATCAAGATTGGAAACCAGAGACAAGAGGCTAGATACTAGGAAAGAGGGTCAGAGTACCAGTCACAGATAATCCAGTCACTGGTCAACAAAATGTCCTTCATAGCCCCTTAATCATAGTTACTGTTCCCATGAGCATGTGCCTGACTGCACTGCTGTTTAATACACAGCAGCTGAAGAGACTGCATGGCCACCCACCACGGGCTGCATCTTTGTGGAACAAAGCTCACACCCAAACCCTGCAGCCCTCTTTGAGAACGAGGTGTCTTATAGCTGTTGGTACCAACAGTCACTGCTTTCATTCATTCCATGGTCTTAATGCTTACAGACTGTATCCAAGACATATGACTCATTTAGGCTTGTTCATTTAAAGTCCTCTGCTCCATGACCTGTTCCATCCTTGCTGCTCTATGAAGTGAACCCATGAAGTTTGGGCATGCCCCCTCACTCCATCCACTTACTCTAGACTAAGGCCTGCTCTCTGCTGAATTTTGCAGCTCTGCAATCTTCACTTCATACCATTTCAACTAATTTTAATGCAGAAGGGAAAAGCAGCTTTCAGAAATACTTTTTACTGCTTTCTCATGCTGTTCGGAGCTCCACCAGTGGTAAATACACAGTGGACATGATGTTTGCATACATAATGTACTGGAGATATTTCTTACTTGCCTGCAATGACAAGAGCAGCTGCACTTTTGTTGAGACTTACCCTGTCTGTCTGCTCTCACACGAAGTCCTGGGGCAGGGGTACCATGCTCCTCCCAGACTGACATCCCCAGGAGATCCCTGGATCCCTTCCCCATCAATTATGGCCCACTGCAAAGAAAAGTTCTTTCTGGACTGGTAATGGCTCACTCTACATTTTCTCCTTTGATCCTTCCCTGTAGATATTGGGTAAAGAAAAGAGGTGAAACCTTCAAAGGAACCAGATCTAGCATGTTTCCTGAACAGGTTTGCAGATAGATGGCTATCTTGAGACTTGCTCTTCTTTTCCACATGTTGTTCTTTCAAAGCCTCCTGCTCATGAACCATTAAAAACAAAACAAACAAACCAACGAAACAAACAAAAGCCTATTTACCAATCAGTCAGACAGATATTATTTTCATAGATCCACCCTCAATCTACTGCGCTGTGTTACTGTTACATGCGAGGTGCAATAATGCTATTGCCCAACATACACTTTACTTGATTTCAGAACCACATGAATTTTTAAGGCTCTCTATGGCAAATCTGCCAAATTCAGTTGCTTCGTTACATTGTTCCTTGAATACCTTCAATAGTTTCTGGCGTTGGTACAGGAGATATCACTAGCAATGGCAGAGCAGGGCTGTGGGGAGCTGGACACTCTCCTTTGTTGATGTGTTCATGGAGAATCTACTCATGGGATAAAGAGCTGTGTCATGGTTTGAGAGCCCCAAAAATCTAACTCCCTATCTTCAAACCCCCTCCCACATCTCAACCCAATGTGAGATGATTTTTCCAGACAACCACACGAGACTTAAAATGGGGGAAAGGGAATATATTACAATGACTATACAAATAAATACTGCAATACATTATATACAGTCATAACTATCTCTACCATGACATAAGTATTTACAATGGATCAAATCTCTTCTCCCTTCCAAATAAAAGTCCAGGAGGGAAGAAGGAAAGATCCTTTCCAGTCTCAGAGCAGCAGTTTCTCTAGAGCAGCAGTCATCTATCCTCTTCTCATGCAGCAGCTAATAGCTGGATTTCTGCCAGCACACACGAGGAGGAAATCCAAGCCCCCTCGGCCACTCGTCTTTCAAGCGAGGGTCTTCTTCCGAAGGCTGCGTTCACCAGGACAAGGGTCACTTCACTACATCATATCACAAAGCTTAGAGGTCTTCGTGACGGTCCTTATCTTTAGGGGATTCAAGCCCCTTTGCAGAGCTCCTGTGCTCTGCCTCAAGCAGCAGGGGGGCCAAGGTCACCTCTCTCTGCATTCTTTCTCTGAGCTTTTTAGCTCCTTTCTGCAGTGCTGTAGCACTCCAAGGCTCTTTCAAGTAAGAGTCCATCATCCTCTTTTCTCAGAGGTCTCAGAGGGGTTTGGGGAGTTTATTTCCAGTTCTTACCCCAACTTCCTCTCTCTCTGCTCTCTCAGACAACTCGGTGTCTTCCTTGCTCAGCTGCATGATGTTTCTGCTGCTTCTCCGGTTCAGTTCTTACCTGTTGGCTTTTAGCCACAGCCTCTGTTCACTGCCATCTCTGCCGCTGCTTTTCAGTACCTCTTGCTGTGGCTCACAGTGGAGATACATCCCCCAGCTCATAGCTACAGACACATAGTCCAGCTTAACCCTGTTCCAAGTCCCTGCAGCCCCAGCCAGGGGCTGGGGGGCCAGAGCCCCTCAGGGGGCTCCTGCCCTCACTCCTCGTGGCTTTCACAACATGGCTACCACTTCTACCACCAAACTACAACTAACCTTCTCTTCCGTTTGAGTGTGATGTGTTTATATACATATAAACATATGTATATATGTTTATATACATATATACATACATATATATACAAGTGCTCATTGGATAAAACTTCAAAACTTCCAGGGTCACTACCCCCTGGGGTTTTACCATTTTATAACTGCAGAGGGAAAAACTGTTTCCCCCCACCACAACCTGCAAAAAGATATCACTTATTTTTTCATATTTATCCTAAGAAATTGTCAGACAACACTAGGTCAATGAAAAATTATTAGGTAGTGTTATTGTTTACTTTGGTTGAACACCAGGTATCTACTGGGCCTCCGCCCAGTCCCTCCAGAGAGGAGGGGAGGGGGGAAGGGGAAAAAGAAGGGAAAAAAACCTACAGAATTGAAGCTGCTAAGAAAGGGTATTTATATTTACACAAAGAGGGAAGGTGCTATAAACACCATACACACAGAGAAGAACTAAAAATAAAGATACTTCCCCACAACCAGTGGTCTTCTCCCCCAAAGGAACTGCCCGACCGCTCTGCTCCGCTCTGCTCAGCTACCCAGAAGAGAAGGGGCCACTTGCTTCCTTCCTGTCTATTTTATATCTGAGCTGACGTAACATAGTATGGAATATACCTTATTGGTAAAATACACATCAAATGATCTATCCTATTTCTGTTTCCTTCTCAGGAAAGAGAACAAACAAACCCATTACAGTTAGTAATACTAGGAATATGGAAATCAGACACCACCATTTTCTACAAATACCCAGGAAAAGGGAAATGCTTAAAATACCAATCATATATTTGTAATTTCAGAAGAGGATCTTCTCGATGCAAGCTCTCACACTGTAGTTTTACAAATGTTCTCATGAGATTTTTTTTCATCTTGTGTTTACTTGCATATTTATAGGTCATAAATGGAGTTGACTTCCTATGAGGTTTGATTTTGTCAATTCTCAATAGACATCACAGCTTCTGGCATAACAGCAACATTATCGTAGTTTACATACAATTATTCTCACAGTAGGTTCAAGTTAATTAATTCCTGAGAAGCTAATATTGTCAACAAGACTTTGATTTTTAATGATATCATTAGAAAGAATCTTTTTATTTTTCTGTTTGTTATTTCTCCAGTGGCATATTTCACAGTACTAGCTCCTTCACTTCAGTTACCCTGAATTTCATCTGTGCCAGGATGGTAAAAACTCAACTTTTCTTGAGCAAACATCCCACAGGATTTAACTTTTGGTATAATAAGGTTCAAGTATGCCACTGATAATTAGAAGTTTTCCAGCATTTCAAGGTCCTGAATAAAAAAAATAAGTATGTTGGCTGCCTTAGGGCACACAGTCTCCCTCAGCTTCCCTTTATAACCCTAGGGAGGTAGCCAGTCACCCATGTGGGGTCCCACCTAACTTCAGCAATGAGCACAGCTCTCCAAGATAAGCCATGCATGTGATGAACAGAGGTGAGGGTGATCAGCCTGTCTCAGGGCTAAATGGCTCACTGAAGCCTGCCTGGCTGGCTTCCCATACATATATTGGTAATGGGAGGTACCTGAGTTCAGGTGGAGTAAATATGGCCATGGCATGTAAATCCTTTATTGATGAAAATATTGTCATGAAACATAAAACCAAACTTAGGTATATTCCCTCCTGTTCTGCTATGCTCTATGGAAATACCCATTTTAGTTTACGTTTGCTGGAAGGCTGAGTGTGGGGAGAGCACTGACCAGAAGCCACCAGGTTATCACATTGCAGCAAAGACATTCTGGAAGATGCAAAGTAGGGAAATAAACCGTGTTAACTGAGTTCATGCTCTCTGTGACCCTGTGTTCCTGACAGATTGCTCAGTACTTCTAGTACTTTCTAGCTTCTAATCAGTACTGATTAGAAAAAGACCAGGTCAGCAATTATGTTGTTCCTATATAAAAAAAATCATGTTTTCCTACCTCCTGGAATCAATAAACCCAAAAGCAAAAGGTGGTAGAAAAGTGAATGACAAATGAATCACGTCTGGAAGAAATGGAGAGGGGTGCACAAGGAGCTGGGAAGGGACAGCCAGGACAGCTGACCCCAAACTGACCAAAAGGATATCCCATATGATGTGATGCTCAGTATATAAAGTTGGGAGAAGATGAAGGAAGTGGGGAACATTCAGAGAGATGGCATTTCTCTTTCCTAGTCACCATTACCCATGATGGAACCCTGCTTTCCTGGGTATGGCTGAACACCTGCCTGCCCATGGGAAGTGGTGAATGAATCCCTTGTTTTGTTTTGCTTGTGTGTGTGGCTTTTGCTTTTCTTGTTTAAACTGTTTTTATCTCAATCCACGAAGTTTCTCAATTTGACTCTTTGGATTCCCCCATCACTCACTATTAGGGAGTGAGCAAACAGCTGTGTGAGACTTTGTTGCTGGCCGGGGTTAAACTACAACATTTGTCTACTGGAGTAAAAAAAATTACCTGAAAAAATACTCTGTTTGGTTATCTTTTGCTTCCAAAAATGCAAGAAAGCTGTCAGAATCTTCTGTTATTGATGTTAGGAAATCTTTCTATCTATGTCACCTATAATCAAAGCAAAATAGCCATAGAAGCTCTTAAACTCTAGCAAAATTCACAAGAAGGCAGGGCAGGGATACACAGGACTTCATTCCATCCACATCTATTCTGTCACAGATGACTACATCACTGTTAGGAAATTAGAAAGCTCCAACTCAAAAGACAGCTATTGTACTTTGAGTAACATTAATACATTTATTTAATTGTAATTTACTTTTCATTCATAAAAAGGACAAAGCACAGTCCTGCTCTACTCATTTGGAAAAAAAAAAAAGATAAAAAGTAACTAAAAAACCAGTTCAATATTCATCAGTATCAAATAATAGTAATATCAATTTTCCTGAAATATAAAGAAACAACAAATATGTCTATCTATATAAACTTTAATTAAGAACTTTGCATTTTAAAGCAGATGATACACTAGTTAGTTTGTCTTGACAACAATTTGAAACTGAATGTCCCAGTCAAATTCACACAATTATGTGAAACAGAAAAATCTCCAGCTATCTGATCAGTATGTGACACCTACCTCATCTGTGTTGCTGATTTAATAAAAAGAAGCGGCTTTCCTTTCCAGGTCATTTCCATGCAAAAATGAAACAGTTTTGCTTCTTACACCATGTATTAGAAAAGTAAAAGGCAATCATGCATTTGGCAAAAGATTTAGTTGTGGTTGTAGATTATACAAAAATGAGTCATACTGCAAAAAAACAAAACCAAATGAAACACCATAAACCACATTTTTTTTTACAGAAGGCTTACAGCATATTAGTTTCTTATGTATGAAGACAGCTCATTTCTCTTTCAAATAATTATACAATTTATGAAACTCAGTAGTGTTTGACACTTTGACATTCCTTTATAGGGAAGTTATCACTTTCACACATTTAAAAAATTTTCATCTTGTAACAAATAGTTAAAATTAAACTAAAACAGTATTATTGATATTTCTTAATGAAGACTCTATGCTTTTACATGTAAATATATAGTACAAAATTATACAAATAAAAGAAAGGGGTG
This sequence comes from Pipra filicauda, assembly GCF_003945595.2. Classification (NCBI taxonomy): domain Eukaryota; kingdom Metazoa; phylum Chordata; class Aves; order Passeriformes; family Pipridae; genus Pipra; species Pipra filicauda. Next base: position 1,460,529 of record NW_024104543.1, read on the forward strand.
TAAATTATTAATAGATCTATCCTTGCTTCATGTAAATATTATTATTACAGACCCCTACAGTATCAGTTCTACAAAGATAAAATCTATTTCTAAGTAGCTAGCAAGGTTGTGCTAATAAAATATGATTCAAAGCTTATAATTCTTGAAGCATCAGACATTGCACTATTACTTGAGCCAGCTGATTCAATATCACGGTGTTTCTTCACCATTCACACTCAAACTAATTCCCATCACACCATGGACAATGAAAGGAATGTGCATTTCTTTAGCAACTTAAAAAAACCCAAACAAACCAACAAAGAAACCCAACACTGAAACACTCTAGACACAGTCAGAACAAAAACATTCTCTATCTCTAAGAGTTCCCATTTTGCAAAGGCCATAGTAAACATTTAGCTTTGACTAACAGTTGGGATCTGACTTTCACGTACTAACACACAGTTGGATTGTTCAGTACTCTATGAAATAGAGAAATGGTCTCAGAACTTTAAAACTCTTATTTACAACACTATGAACATTAGAATAATATCAAGTTCTTGAAAAAGCATATAGTTCTCCCAAATGTACGCCTTCAATACAGGAAGGTAACACCTGGCGTCTGCAGCATAAAAATGTAAATATAATAATTTTTTTACTGTGCTACTCTGTTTCTGCCATTTATTGTATATCTTTTTCTTTTTTATATTTTAAATCTTTTCACTTTAAAAAATAACATATGTTTCCTACCATTTCATGGTCCACTTGGCTGATCTTAGCATGGACTCCATCTCCAAACTCATAAGTGTTATATTGCTACCTTAATAACAATAGTAGTAATAGGACTAAATAAAAACAAATACATTACGCTGCTTCCCTGAAAGCTGACATTTGACTCCTCAAATCAGCAACAATGACCATAATAGATTTTGTCAATTGAATTCTTTTAAAAAAAGAATATGGTAAAACCCGTGTCAGTGAAGCGCAGGTAAATTCCTTTAAGCTGAGCATGCTATTCACGTCTCAGGTGTTCGGAACATATTTAAAATAAAAAAAACCTTATCACTGACTTTTATTTCAAGTCCTTCCAGTTCTATCCAATAGCCTCAAGAAATACACCTCTAAATAATGAAATGTTTTTGCTTTGACTGTCTCTCTAAAAACCAGTAATCCCAATAAATGATGACGGGGCCATTCAAAAATATGCAGTACACAAAACATATAGGATAGTACAGACAGACGTAGTACTCTTACATTTATCACATACAATCAACATTTCAATCTCTATTATATTTCACAATTTGTTATTCAAGTTAAAGCACCTACGTATGGTGATTTTACTTTCACTGTACAGCCTATGTTATTGGGTTTTAACACTGTAACTTGCCCCATTGGACCAAATCATGCAACTGTCACAGATCAGCATAAGTGTTTTTTATAAGGCATATTGGAACAAGTTAAAAATATTTCTTAGCCGTTCAAAAGTTGATTTACTTCATGAAGGAGTTCCTGGATGCCTCAGTCCTCTTAAAGTTCATAGGAAATCGGTAGGGTAATTCATTTTAAAGTGTAATTTTTTTGGCTTAGGATGGTGCCACAGGAATCAAAAAGAGTCGCGGTCCTCATCTTCAAAGGGAGTCCTTTGTGTTAGGCAGAGGACAAGATAAATCCAGCTACATTCAGAATCCTGAGCAGGCAAGGACACCCAGGGCAGGCACCACCAGGACCAGGAGCAGAGTCGGTACTCCAACAGCGGCACCTGTGCATCGAACAGATAACAACACGGTATTGGTCTTACTTCAGCACTACTCACAGTGGGGGGAATAATCCTGGATGTGAGCAAGTCCGCAAGGTATAGAGGCTGGAAAGCCAGCTGGCATGTCTCAGGAAAGCCCCTACCTGTATGGATAATCTGAAACAGACAAGGAGACTTGCTACAATACAGAGAAGGACCCACTCTTTTGTTCTGCAAGAGCTGTTTATGCAGTGTGTTTATACAGTAAACAAGGCCATTCAGTGTACATCAGTGTATTTTGATTTGGCAAGTCCAACAAGCCAGGAGGTTATTACAGCAGAATGTAAAAGGTCAAAATAAATATTTTAGCATGTTAAAACAAAATTAATGGGTTCTTTGAAATGTGATGAAGCAAAGAGACATCTTTGGAAATGTTAATGTTCATAAGAAAAGCAATAATCTGAGAGATGTCAAAGAGCCTGGTCTGTTTGTTTACCTGACAGATTACAAAGTCCAGATGGCTGACTTCTACCAGTGTGGCATTTACATCTGTTAAAGTCACAGGGGTCTTTCTTAAACAAATATTTTAAGACAGAAAATATTAATCTAAGGCTTAAAAACTTTACATGACTCACTCTGGCAAACAAGCACAAGAACTGCTGTTGTTAAGTGGCTTGTGTTGCCGTGGTTCAGCTTCTGGTTAAAAGGCATCTATATGAAAAAATAACAAAGCCAAACTGTGCCTGGCTGTCAGTCTTGGAGACAGGCCAAAGGAGATGGAGAACAGGCTATTCTTTCATTCCAGAGAGGGCTTGTCTATATCAGGATGGTAGATAGGCAGTGGTGAACCCAGCTTACTGCTCATCTTGCTGTTGAACATAAAGAACAGAAATGCCTGTAGCTGGTGGTGACAGTCCTAAGGAGTTGCTGTAACAGTCCCATTGGACAGCTTTCCAGCAAATGCTGAGTGAAGAAAAACCATACTGAAAAGGTAACATACAAACCAAACAGCACAGATTTCAGCAGGCAGCCCTATTTTACCTAATGACAATTTTCAAGTGTTCTTTCATAGAATTAGGTCCCAAAACAGCAGTCACATTTTCTTTCAGATCTCTTGCAAGAACAACTAAAGCACATCATCTGGTCCAGCATCATGTAGGCTCCTAGAAAGACAGATCTGTAGGTTTTCCATGTCTGACTGAGAAGTTTCAGCATCTTTCAGGTTAAATAAAGAGCTTAATTCTTAGTTTTGTGTCTATCTTATACCTCCTATTAATAAGGTGCTTTCTTGATAAGATCCTGAGGTTGAAGAAACATGTGGGTTTCAAGTGAGAATTGTCCAAATAAACATCTGGAGGTTACCTTCAAGTATTTAATTCTTACAGTATTTCCTATCCACAAAAAGGAGAAGGTAAGGAAACCAGATGGAAATGAAATTGATTGATAACCAAAATCAGTGTGTGCTCTCCCTGTCCAAGGAGCAGATGTATGCCCGTGTGCTTATGAGGTGACCAAATACCGTACAACAGGATGTGCCTAGAGGTGTTCATATAGACTTATGTACAGCTTGTCCCCTAGCAAATCACCTAACAAAAAGGGGACCATAAGCCACTTGCATACAGAAGGCCTGACTTGTTTACAGTTGGTTTTCCGTAGTGAATTTAAGTGCTATTAGAGAGGCACATATGAAAGGCAGTGTCTCCTGACCCATGGGAGAAGCTCTCTGCAGACGCCATCAGGGATATATTCAGAAGACAACCTCTAAGACCAAGACAGCTATTTCCCTTTCTGTTTCTACCACAAAAGGTGAAAACAAGTATTTCTACATGATCCTGGTTTCTCCATTGTCCCACCAGGGACAATCATTATCACAGTCCACATCATATGCCATGAAGCCAGAATTGTAGAGCTTTTCCCACAGAATAATTTCAGCCATACTCCTTTTATTGTCCCCCTTCTTTCTATGTTCACCACCCTATTCCTCCTGACTCTGGTCCTCTCTCAAACCAAGTCTTTCTGCTGCTCCATGCTCTTTCCTGAACCCTATTCCCACCTATTTCCAATCTTTTTCTCTTTCTTCTGATGTCTCAAAATTCATCTCTGTACCCAGTGCCACCCTTTCTCCTACTGCTGTAGATGCTTTCCGAAGTCAAGATTTCTACCGAAGTCCTTTGCAGTATCCAAGCACTCAGAAAAACAAAATGAGAATCTTACTAATCCTTTCTCATCAGCTCCATTCACCTGTGAAAAGTACATTTCTAAAAATAGTATCTTTTTCCATAGGAAGCAGTATATCCTCCTCAGTGAAAGATAAAATAAAGGAAATATCGGAGAATATTGGAAATGTTGCTTTTTAAGTATCCATAAACTGAGGAGTTCTATGCTTAAAATTAACACAAATGTTATGTCCAAATACATTTTCATAAATAACAACTACACATTCTGGTAACTGTGAAAGTACAGTGGTATATTTATCTGCACTTTTTAGTGATTTATGAGGCACATTGATCTTTTCTGTAGTTTTTATTCCTAAATATAAGTAGTGTTTTTTAATTAACAAACAGCCATAGGAAAAAAAAATACGTTTCAGGTTTCATGTTTAAGAATATCCACAGAAAATGTATTCTGTTTTTGTCACACTAGGATAATGCAGTCAGAAAGACACAAGTAAATATTTTGGATGCTTTTAAGGGAGGAAAATATGAAAAAAAGGTTGCTGAGTGAAGTTGAATGATGAGCAAGTATAAAGAAACTTTTATTTTCCTGTTGCTATTGTAAAAAGAGAAAGGAATAATAAACCTTCCCTCTGAGATGTTCTCGCTGGCTCCAGAATTAATAGTTAGCAATTCACCTGATTACAGCAGTTCCTCACAAGGTATAGGCACTGTTGCAGAGATATATTTATCAGCTTTCTGCAATGAAAGCTAATGTGCTGTCTACCCTTAGACAGCACATTAACGGAATATTAGGAGGATAAATGCACATTAAACAGATCATGTCTTCTTTTTACACTTGTTAGATTACTGAACCACATGTCAGGATTCATATTTTACTGGAAACACCATTCACCAGTGCATGACAGCCAGTACACTCCTGCAGCTCATGAATGGAAGTTCATAAAAGTTTTGCCTGAGAACAGATTATAAAATTTAATTCTGTGCATTAATGAAATTGTGATGTCAGTTTTAACAATTTTTAAAAACTAGAGAAACACCAGATAAAGACTTAATGGATGCGTACAAATAAACATGTGGATGCAAATTAAAACATGAGGACTATTAAGCTCCCTCTGAAGTCTGGCCAGTTATGAGCTGGATATATTTAGTGCTTCAAGATTCTTTCTCTCCTCAGTGTTATAATGTCTGATCTGTCCTCTCAACCAGCATCTTGTGGATCCAGTGTTCAAGCAGTTGCAAACTACAGCCATCAAAGTCAAGGTCAAAACCAAATCAGTATCGCACCTACCACTCAAACACACCACATATGAACTTCATATCAAGAGTTCTTTCAAATAAACAATTAAATACACACCTTAAATTTGCGACTTTTTTCCAACAGCCCAAGCAAAAATTGTGAAATCTTGCACACACTTTACTACCGCCTTGTATACAGTTCCTGCAGTTGGTATTTTTAAGTTTAGGACTAAGCTATCTACAGAAACATATAGTCAGAATGTAGCTTAACATCAAACAAAATTTCTGTGGGATGCATGCAGTTAACCTAAATTTTTTCCTGTCTCCTCAGGAGCCTTTCTTACAAGTGGTTGTCTGAGTAAATGAAGAGAACAAATGCTGGATGGGTTTTCCTTCAGCAAGATCTTTATGTATCACAGGAACTCCTGCTAAAGTCCCACTGATCCACAGCTTTCTATTTGTATTTTAAATTCTGCATTGCCATCTCAATCACATAATGTCTAGGATGAAATCTTTTATACTTCTCAAAGGAGATCCTAAATTTTATTGACATCTTGAACAGCATGCAACAGTCTTCCTATTATACTCAAATGAAATTAAATCAATTTAATGCCTAAATGAAACAGGCAACAAAACAAATCAGACTTTGATGTATTTCCCAAGCCTTTGTCACAATTTGTTATGTCATTATTATCTTTAAATGTAACTTATATTTATATAAGTATATATGATATTTTATATTATATTTTTGGCCCTTTTCCCAACATCAGTATTTTTTATACTGCTTTGCGAAAAAAAATGTAGAGACCTGTTTAAAAGTCTTACTTTCATCAGATCTGTGATCCAGGAAATTAGTTACTGGTCATCTGTGAAGCTATCATATGTGAATAACTTCTCTTTTTCAGTGGGAAAGTGTTTGCTCTGCCAACATATACAAACTACAAGCTATTCCTTAGCTAATCGTGAGATGATCCTGTTGTGGCAAAACTCTTTCTCTCCTTTTGCTGTCAAGAAAGATTGTTGAAGAACTGATTGGTATTAGATGATATCAGTTTTGCTAGTTTCCAGCTACAGAACATGAAGGAGGGGTGTTTACATGATTGTTCTAGTTTGAGGAGGAGTGTGTTTTTAAAGCAAGTATCTCAGCCACCCCCTTTATTGGGATTTATTTTGGACTATGAAGATACCCCGTGCAGGAACCAGAATAGAGGTAGTGCAAAGTAAAACCTGACATGAGCATATCATGCGCAGCTGGATCTGCAATGCCACTGCTTCTGTCTACAGATACACTCCACACATGCTGTTCAGGTAGATGCAGACTGACTATCTAAATGATGCAGTCACTGCAACACATTTTTCATTATACGTTTAGTAAGAATAAGGAAAAGGGAAAGTTTTCTTTCCAGGACCGGTATTTTATATAATTTATAAAAGATTTAAATTTGTAATGTAAATTCTGTAACTTGCTAAGAAATGAGTCTGTTTGATGGTACAACCACCCCCATCTCCCTTCTTGGGCCACACTATGATCTCAGAAACACTCCTTAGGCCTCAGCTTTGATGAACAGCATCTGGGCTAAGCTCCTCCTGAGCTTATCAGAAACACTGTCTGCTCCCAGGTACTTATGTTGTCTAACGAGCTCCTGTTTTTTAACGAACAGACTTGGAAACTTATAACAACCAAAGTGGAAAAACATTTTTCTTACTGAACTTTCAAAGAAAGTTACCAACCCAAACTGCAACCAGAATGGAAAATTACTATTACTGAAGCCAATGGCCTTGCAATCCCATAAACAGCACTCCTAAGTGAGATCCTTTGAGCTCTCCTGGACCACAGTGGGCTGTGACCAGCAATCTCCCTCTCAGTGGGACACCTCCTAGAGCCAGCAAACTCAAATTTACTATGCTTGGAGGACCACTGCCAAACACCAACAACAGAGCCTGAGCTGACATCCACACTCCCTTCACCTGCTGAGACGATGCAAAGGCATTTGACATGAGTACTTCACTGAACTCGAAGGGTATTTATTCACAGACATATACCTTCTACGTGCGTAGAAGTGTGATATGCTGTAGCAAATGTATTATGATGTTGCTCTCTTAGATTCTTAAGTACATTAGATTTGTAATTTTGTTAGGCCTGTGAGTTACTGTTGTACTTATACTAAATATTATAAAATCTTCTGTTAAATTGTTTAAATTAGGCTATCAATTCAGTGCTGCTAAGTTTAAGAGCTGATAAAACCTTTAGGCCTAAACCACTGGTCTAATCTGGGGCTAAGTCTGGCAAGGGGGTACACTTGGAACCTTGTAATGCAACAGGAGGGTCTCCCTTATTCCTTTTTATCCTTACCCTTTCCCATCTCTACCCCTTACCTTTTTTCCATCCCCAGCCTCCATATAGGTCATTATACACTGATTTTAGTTTTAGATTGATTGATTTGAGATTTTAGTCTGATTTTTCTTTGCAGGCTTCAACCATCTAGTAAGGAGAATAGTGAACCTTGCTGACGAGCTTTGTTGCACTTTCACTTTTATATTAAACCTGCTTTTGTCTGTATCTTTGCTGGTGAGTCTTTGACCGACCTAAAACACTCATTCATGAGTCTGCCTTTGTGCCTGTTTTGCAAAACAGATTTGTTTTTTTCTGAAAGAATGACCAAACTCCTAACCATTTTCCTGTATATAATATTATCGTTTTGGTCCAGGATCCAAAGACCTACATTCCATCAGAGTTGTCTTTTATCTCTCCTTTCTACTTTAAGAAATGTAACTGCAAAGCCTTCTCATATTCTGTTTCTCCTTGCTTCTGCAAAAAAGTAGGCCAACTGAAAAAAAAGAGAAGGGATTTCTGCCTGTTCCATTTCTTGGTTTCTTTATCAACTATTAGGCTTTGTTAGTATCTGTTTCCCAGTGTTTTTTTGTATTTACTCAGGTAGAACACAAAAACAGAAGGGGGGGAAGAAAATTTCTTCAGGTTCAGTTGAACTGCATAAAAGAAAGATGTGGGTTTGTAGTTCTTTCAACTGGCTTCTAAAAAGAAATTTCTCTTGTCGCAGCTGGAAATACTATCTTCATGAAAACTACTGCAAAAGAAATAGGTAGTATCAACTGACATGATTCAAATTCTGCTATCCCTATTCATGGTAAATGGAAAATAACTGAACTAATTATACTATGCTTATCCTGCATCACTGGCATCATTTGCATCACTGGCATCATTACTAAATCATGGGTCCAACTTTCACTCGTCTAGGAGTACCTTTGTTCGTGCATGAGGAAATTTTCCTCATGCCTGTGCCATTAGCCTTTCAAGAAAGGCGCATTGGAGTGATTCACAACTCTGTGAATTAATGTTTTTGCAGGAGAGTAGATGTATGGGATGGAAAAAAAGCTGTCTATCCATTTGCCCATGCTTTGTGCTGTGTCATGGTTTGCTGTGCATTTGCGGAACAGCTTTACAACTATTATAAGAAAAGCGTATTTGAAGTGCTGCTGATGGTCTGAGTGGTTTGTCCACCCCATGGTGTTAGTCTGCCTTCTCCTACTTGAAAATCCAAAACCAAAAAAATGTTTGGTTTTGTTCTAGCAATGGCACCTCGCATGTTGGCAGGCAGGAGCTGTGGCTTGTCTACCACTGACACAGCACCAAAAGATTCTCACTGCCACAGACCTGGGCTGCCAAAATGAAAAGATGACTTGGACTCTGAGGAAAATCAGAGAATTTTCAGTAAGTGGGTTATCACTTAGCTGTCAATAAACATAGTTTACTTCTCAGATACCTCTTCCCCTTCACATATAAAATAGCCATTAAAGAATTTTTTGCAAGGATTGTTAAGTAGAAGACCACCAGTATTTTTTTTTAAATGTACTCTTAAAGCTGTACATGCAACAAATAATAGCAAGAGAAGGATCTCCTGTGATCCAGGCAATAGTTGCAGCTGTACTTCACAGGAATTTTGTGAGTTTACTCAGTTACTACAGAAGTAGTAACAGCCATTGTAACCAAGTGCAAACACTTCTTTTAACAGCTGATAAAACTTTTTACCTTCATACTGTGTAATGTCAGAAAAAGATTTGAAATAACCCATCATGGGTTCTATTATTATAGAAAATCATAACTTAGAAGCCCCATTAAAGACAAAATCTTCTTCTGTGGAAACAAATGAGGGAAACAGTTTTTTACAGATAATATCTAAATGAGCCAGCAAGTGCCTAAACTCAGGCAGCTGTTCACGAGTGACTTATGCTGCCACATTCAGTTCCATATTTCACTTTTTTCTGCTCAGTAATATTAGAAAATAATGCTGAGCTACAGAATTTAAGCACAGAAAGGATCACTATGTCTTTTAATATATAGCCTATATAATCTAAATATTGCCTCACACACAATACAGTTTAAATAGCCTTTTATTTAGTTTCTTCTATACTGAGCCCAGGAAGATGGATCTCTGGCACACGGTGTGACTCTTGGGAATGGTCCTGTGCAGGGCCAGGAGTTGGACTTGATGATCCTTGTGGGTCCCTTCCAACTTGGCATATTTTGCGATTCTGTGATTTTTCTAAAACACATCTTCTAAAATGGCTTTCAGCCTTGGTTTAGAAGAAGTTGAAAACCAAAAAATCAAACACATTTTCATGCTTCTGCAGGGGAAATTTTCAAACTGATCTTCTGTTAGAATTTCTCTACTTCAGCTACTCTGTAGCTAGAGCCAACTGAAACATTCACATGAACTTAGATGAAGGATCCTTCTGACGCTTCCTACTTTGACAGAAACAATATTCTTTCTTCCCTTCACTTCCCACTGGCTTAATACAACTGTGTTGAACAGGCACAGAAGACAGATGAGATAGCATTCTTTCAGTACCTACTTCTAAGAAATCTGTTGTTAGCTCTCTAACTCTTGCTTCTCTGAACAGAATTTGAAACATGATGAAAGTAAAATATATGGCACTATCTTTAAAGGCAAGAATATTTTGACATTGAAGTCCTTTGAGTTTTCTGAAAAGAGCATGAAGCATTTCAGTATGTAATTAGCTACTATTTGATATACCTAAATATATATATACATACAAATAAAAGAGGGCAAAAATACAAGTATTGGCTACAGTCACTGTCACTTAAAAGGTAAGTTCAAGTTAGCAAATATGTGATTTCATCTACTCTTCATATCTGTAGCAACAAATAAATCTACTTATACACGAATACAAACCTGCCAAATAATGACAGTATAAAATGTACTTCTAATGAAACATTTATCATTTAATCTACTTGTCAGTAGATTCAAAGTTTGGAAGTTACACAGTTTGTAGGAGCACAAAATGCCTGGTTGTATCCAGCTGTACCTCTGGGGCTGTCTAGTCTGACATCTAACTCCTATCAGGACTGTCGCCAACACTGGATGTCATCAGCCATAGTTTTGTCTAGCTCAGTCATGGAAATCACCAAACACGAAAACTGCACAGGCTCTCTGGGTAACCTGCTACAGTGCTGCACTAGTCTCTGGACAGAGTTATCTGTAATGTTCAAACTGCTATTTCTTGTTACTGCACTACATTCCCTATATTGTATCATCTGCCATTACCAAGACTTTGGATTCATCATCTTTGTAACTACTCATTTTATAGGTATGTGCTTCTGTAAGATTGCCCCTCTCCACCATGCTAAACTTTTGTGTTTATTAAAGGAACTAGACTCTTTGATATTTCCTAATACTAAACTAAAAAGCTGTGCACCTCTCTACAACCAAAGAGCATTTATGAAGTCCCTTGGACTTTGCCACTGAAGGAACTGGAAAACTATCACTGCTGCCTTTCTCAGAGAATCATTGAGTTTTGTTTTCTTAAGAGAGAGGTTTTGTCAAAAGGTGTGTTCAGTAGATGTCTAACCTAGGTCTTCTGAATCACTCTCCTTGCCAAGGAAAGGGACTCTGGTTAGGTTAGGTGCATAAAACTGAAAGGTACGTGTACACCACCACTCCAAGGCACCCATCAAAAGCAAGATAGATTGTTAACTACTGAACTGGAAAATACTACAAGGATATGAATAAGGCAGTTTAATGTCTTGCTAGTGAAAATTAAAACACCTAAGAACTATCATGACTGGAAAGTGTTCCCTTCTTCATTCCTTCATTCCTGTGATCATGTCTGCAATCCCCTCTAGATTATTAAGGGGAAAAAAATTAATGAGTCTTCCGAAGATTAAATAAAATCACTCTAAACCCTTCTTAGCTGGCTTTGATTTCTCAAAGCAATTGAAAATACTGTATAGAGTTCAGCTGTTAAATGTCCTACCAAGAGGCGAAAGCAGAATATGCATTTGTATTAAATAAAATCATGATTGCATCAAAGGTATTACTCTATTGAAGCAAAAAAACTAATATTGTCATTCAGTCTATGAGCTATGTGATTTTTTCTGTAATATTCTTTTTTGGTATGTTGCTATATTTAAGCATAGGAGAATTAAATAATGATCTTTTGGATTTTTCCATCTTCTTCTAATGATAGAATACAATGAATATAAAATACCAAGTATTTTGTTTCATAAAGGGGAAGGAGTATAGTGTTCCTGTGCTGACGTAATAAAAAACCTGTAAGTACCTGTATGATACATCTCAAACGCTGGATAAATTAATCAGAAAGTATAGTTCAGCCAAACTGAACCTGAATGTCAAACCTTTAGCTGAAACACTGGCAATCAAAAGCTTGCTGAAGTTTTAAAAAAAAAGTATTTCAGACTTCACAGTGAACCAAAATTTAGTTTTCATCTTCTCCTTAAAAATTTTAAAAGTCATGACTGTTTGGCAGGTAACATCTAAATTGCTGAAAACAGTAAAGAAAGCATTTAAGGCTTTTGGAAGTAGAACTAATCATTTGTCCATCAGCTAAATATTATTCAGGCATTTCACAGTACACTTTCCTGAAGCAGAAGCATAAGGTCAGCTGCAGCGAGTCGGACCAAAGGCCTGTTGAGCTCAATTCCAACAGTGGTCTGTAATGGATGCAGTGAAAAGGAAAAAAAATCATGGCATGCAGAATATGATTTTCTTTTTATATTTTTTTCCACTCTGTTGGATTATCTCCTGAGCTACCTTGTAGCTTCTGTTCCATAGCTCCTGAGTCAAAGGCTCAGGACTATAGGACATAGTTTTAAGTAAGGGCTGATAAACCAAGCCTTTTTTTATAAATTTGTCCCCCAAAATGTCCTGTCACGGGAAGTTCCACAATTTAAATCTGTGTCATGCAGAAGAGTATTTGATAGTTTTCAATCTGCCTGCTAACTTTACTAGATTACAGTCATAATGTGAAGGAAAGTGAATAATCTTTTCCTACTTACCTCTTCCTATTGTTCACGACTACCTTACTAGCCATCCTTACTTCAGCTGAAGACTTCTTGCCTTTTTCACATGGCTCACCCAGAATTCACTCCAGAACTGCATTACCCTCACAGTGTCTTTACTGTCTGAGATCCAACAAGAATGTGTCTTCCATGACAGTTACAACTTCCTATAGCATTTTTGCAAGCTTGGAGATAGCCAGCAAAATCTCCAACAGGTAACAAGTTGCATGTAACAAGGTGTATGCAGTTGCCATAGAATTTGGTGGGATTTTGCTAATGTTAAAAGGCACTGCAGAGTTCTCCTGATTTCAACTGACCATGCAATAGCCATAAACGGGGATTTTGCAGGCAGTTCCCAAGCTCACACAGACAGGCATGTGGCCTGTCAGATGGAAGATAAAAGCAGGAGGAAGGTACACAATCTTTTTAAAGACAGTAGCCATTTTTTTTTCTGTTTGCTGATGTACAGGAACTACAGATTCCTGTCTTGTCAGTATTCTCTAATAAAGAGTAACCTAGCCTGCTATTGTTTTTTGTGATACTGTTTTCTTATAAGGCTCTGTTGTGTTCTAAATCCATGTATGTACACATCCAATTTCTAGCTATAGAGCCTGTCAACCATCACAACACAGTTTACTTACATGCGTTAGAGCTAAAAATGAAATTTTACTGTATTCAAACTTTTTGTATACAGGCTTTCCATTATAAATAAACATAAATGACAAAATAAACACCACTGGGATTATCACAGGATAATGCAGACTAAGAAAACATAACTAGATATGAAAACATTTCCACAATCTGTCCAACTGTTGAGTTCAAATAGAAGAAAAAGAGAAAAAACTGAAATTAAGGAGAATATCACTTTTCAAGAAAATGCTTGTTATAACACCAAATATGTTGTAATGTATGGAATTGTCAAGCCTTATTCATCAAAGTAAGGCTTGGAAGGAGGCAGTACCAATAAATCAGAACTGTGATAAAATGAAATGTGATAATGAAGGAAAATCAAGAGAACAAAGTATGTTGATTTAGGCAGATTTAGGTACCAGGTTAGAGGGTATTCTGAGTGTTTTGTCCTTAATTTTCTACTTAATTTTTGAGTAATGAGACAACATCAAATGCATCGTGAAATCACTGTTCTTTTAGAGGAGAACTCTTTTGGAAATGTACTTTTAGTTTAGTAGAAACTTTTTGCTGCATTGTGGTCACAGTTGCATAAGAATATCCAAGATGAGTAACAGAGAACTGTCACGCTAGTTAGACAGATGACTTTTCATTAGCATTACTTGTGATTTTTACCTGTATTCTCCTCCTCTTATACAAACTGCCTTTGCAACAGATGGACATTTTCAAATCATATTTGATTATGCCACATGAAAAGTGAGTGATCACCTGACTTACTTGATACTAAGGAAAGCAGTAAACATTTATGTCCCCTTCAAATAATAACTGAAAAAATTAAAAGATAAAATGATTAAAATGATTGTATAATTTACTAAAGGCAAAAATTTTCCATTGTCCTTTGAAAAAGCTATTATTCAAAATAAATACATTTTCAGGATCCTAAAACATGCCTCTGGCAAATGGAATTCATATGTGTATATATATGTGTGCAGTGAACACAAGAAGCCATAATTTTGTACTCCTGCTATAAGCATATAAAATACATAAATTATTCTTTGTCCATGTCACTATTTAAACTGAGACATTACCCTGATTTCACCTTTGAAGATTAAGGTGTATGGTGTTTTCCTTTTTTTTCCCCAGTTTTTTCCCAAATGAGAAGTAACTGCCTCCTCTCTCCCTCCCTGGATGAAATTTTAAAATTTGAGAGCTTGATTCTGTTTTTTCTTTACTTTGCCATAAATTAATTGCACTGAGGCCAGTGCAGTAATGCAAGTGAACTAAAAAAGAAACAAGAACCATATGGTTTTAGTTTCTACTGATTGCAAGATTGCTTTGATTACATTAGTATTAATAATATGGAAAAGTACTGCAATCTGAAAAGCATGCAAAACACAAAAAAACCCCCTCGGCCTTTAATATATTTCAAAAAAAACCAGATAAGACTATTATTAACCATTGAAACAGACTTCTTCGGTTAAACAAGTAGTTCCAACTTTATCTGGCTGTGGTAACTCAAAAATGAATTTTAAATTGCGTAGCTCATTAATTTACTATAATGGACTTGATAAATATCCCCAAACTCCTAATTATACCACAGGCACTGGCCAATAAAATGTAACAGTTCGTGACTGTATTTTATGCTGATTATAGCTATTTGCTGAAATGCAGCTAGGCATATATACAGAGATAAGAACTTATATTTCAAGATGAAATATATTCCAAGAAATATGCATGAGATATCTGTGTTTGGTAAACTTCCTTTATATCATTCTCAGCTAAAAATGTGTATCCAGTAGGAAGCTGAATGGTTATATTAGAGCAAAGTAGCTGCAGGATGTTTGCCTCCACCTTTTGCAAGTGACTGGGTTTTCTGTGAGAAGAAGGAGGAAAAAGAAAGTATAAAAGGAAGTTTTTCCCTTAAACAAGGGATTGAGTTAGAAATAACATCTAGTTTCTTTCACATTTGACTTTCAAATGTAATTAAGTTAGTTAAAATGTCCTATAGTTTTAATACCTAAAAGATCTCAGGGCCAGTTAGGGTTCCTAAACCTGAAATGTAGGCCAAAAGACATCTTCTGGTGTCCTGTCTGGCCTCCACCTGCCTATCCAGAAGATTTCAAGTCCCCTGTAGATCGTGTCATGGCTGCCAGAATTGTGTTTATTGCCCCTGGCAATCTGGGGCATCTCAAATGCTACAGGTTTCAACATTCTGAATTACACCTTAGATGACAACCAATTATAATGGGAGTTTAGACACCTAACTCAGCTGTGTTATGGAGATTACTTTGGATTTGATACCCCATGAACAGCAGGAAAACACCAACCTGGATAACACATGGGTTTTATAGACATTCCTTTCTCATTCCAGTTTGCTTAAGATCTGGTCATTCCTGGTCAGCATACAGGCTATTTTGAACCTCTGCCCCAGCTGTTTCATTCTCCCCATTCACATATGCAGGAAATTAACTAGGTTTGCAAACCCTGCAATCAGATGCCTCAAGGTCAGGTAAGGTATCGTTCCCCTCTGAATTTGGTAAGATGCCTTATATTTTGCCTTAGCTACTGTTTACATCTCTCTGTAAATATGTAACTTCCATTTTGGTCAGCTGACCCCAAAACACACATTCCTATGAAACTACATCTTCTCTTCTTTAGAATTCTCTGAGAAAAATCATCATTACTTAAAAGCTTCTTATCACTCTATCATTCTTTTGGGGCAACTATTCTAAATCCTGAAGCGCTACTGGAAAATTTCCTTAAGAATAAAAATTAGCAGACATAATTTGCCATGTGTAGGCATTAAAACTACGCTTTGTTCTGCTTTTTGGAAAAAGCATGCATTGAGCCTAGAAATTGCCTGAAATTCTTGCCCGATTTTCTGTATACTACGTATTCCAAAGAGATTACCCTGACTTTTGTTTCCTTTTCTATCTTTACTAAACTGAATCCAGGGAATGCTGCCTTTATCTATGTCACCAGAGGCACTGTCCCTCTCTGTCAGCTGCTGTATGGTAGAATTTGTGGATGAAAACTTGTCTGCAGTGTGGAAGACAGATCAATACAAAACTCTGTGAAACTCTTGCATTTTTAGGGTGCTAACTCTCCCAGTGGTGCTAATTCTGTACAGGCACGCTTAGGACAGGTCACACTGGAAAGACTGATCAGTTTGGGCTTAACATTGTACTGACATGACGATTCTGCTTCCAGTCTGGGAAGTAACCTATCTGCTGTAGCCTATAGGGTCTTTATATCACATTCATGACAGGTTCTAATATATGTATGATACAAAGATACCTAGGACATGTCCTAAGGATAGCAGTTGCCTCAAATTTTTTGCAGCTCATAAAAGATGCCAAGACTGATTGTCAGAGTGTATGATAATATCCACAATGTATTTTTTTAAAGTGGTTGACTTAGTACCCCAAAACATTCTCATAAAATATGGCAGACAAAATTAACAGGTATGCTCAACTGATTAAGAATTCAGTCACTGGCAGATTTTAACACATAATTATCGAAGAATGGTCACTGAATTTCTAGTGCAATTGCACAGTGAACAGCAGTAGACCGAAGTCAATCCAATATTTTTCATCAAAAACAGAAGTAAACACTTAAGGAACCAAAATGGCAAAGTAGAGACAACAACACATTCATAAAAATTCAGACAGCATGGGAACGTAAGCCATTCAAACCAACTGTCCTTTGTAATAATCACATGCAAAATTATACACCTAGGAAAAAAGAGACATGACACTGTCGTGGTACAGATAAAGATGAGAGACTGTATCCTGGAAGGCAAGGATTATAAGAAGACTTTAGAGTTGGTGTTGGATAAACAAGATGAACACCATTTTATTGCCCAGTGCAAGGCAATAGATGGCTAATGAAAGCCTTTCATGAATAATGCTGAGAGTAGTTGTGTAGGAAGGCGAGACTATCTCTGCATTCAGCAGAGTTGAAACAGTGCATATAGTTATAGTGTCTACAGTCCTAAAAGAAGTCTCAGAAGCTGGAGAGGTGAAGAAAAGAGCTGCAGAAAGTATTTAAGACCTGAAGAAAATGTTATGGAGAAATTCAAGAGTCTTGTTTAATGTCTATTTAACATTTGATTAGTATCATTGGCTCATATATATACATTTCTTAATGGAAAGAATGCATCAGACACAAAAAGACTCTTTAATCTAAAAAAAGTTATAAAAGGAAACAATAGCCAGACCCCCAAACCAGATAAATACAGATAATAAAATTAGGTAAAAAAATTAAATCAGTGCAGGAACAGAACAAAGATGCAAAGATGCTTCATACAAACAAAAATGGTGATACCTATGAGTTCACACCAAGTGATATAAACTGTACATATTATTGAAAACCTGCAGATGGGAGGTCTACTCCTTTAGTAATGAGCATCTTCTCTCACAGTACAGATAATACAGCATAGGCATTGCTTTTTTTAAAAAAGCCACAATAACGGTTGCATTGCTTGTGTGAAAAGAATATTGTTGATGTTTAATCCTTACTATTCCCCAAATTAATTTTTTTAATTAAAAAGACAAGAATACAATGCAAGTGTTCGAGCCATAACCTTGAAAAGACATTACCAAGTCCTTGAAGTCTATTCATATGTTCTACTTCATACACTGTGTGCCAAGGCACATTACCACTTAAAAAACAAAACTAACAGGAAAGAGATGTACAGACCATGTCTGAGCTTGTATTTAGAGTCAACATTGAGCATCATTTGAATCATCCTAAGCCATGCTCCCTTCTCTTCTTTACCAGTCATCCAGACCACTCTGAAGTTGAGCATGCTGAGTTTCTCATCGCTTATTTATCATTTTTCTGTCACAGATACCTTTTTCACTGAGAAGTGGAACTTCCCCAGCAAGTGGTCTGTGGATCACTGTGCATCACTCCTTTCCTCTATTACTGTCCTCTTAGTGGCAGTTGACAAAGGAATGAGATACAGAGGCAACAGGTACTAGGAACTATAGGGTTATTGCAAGCTGACACCTAGATCCTGAGGCCTGCACCATGTAGTTATCCTTGTAAGATACTACTAGAAGTGGCAGCCTAACCAGGGGCATTAGTAGAAGCAGTCTGATATTTGGAAAATTGGCAGTGCTTCCAGGATTGAGCTGGACTGCTATAGAAGTGTTCTGTGTATGCTATGAGTCCTGAGAAATGTTTTAAGGTAAGCTCCTATTCTCAGTACAGTCACCGCTGAAGGGCTACCTCTCAAATTTTGGATGTGAATTGTGTGCCCATCTCTTGACAGCGTGCAAGACAAAAATATTCAGTCCAATATTTCCAAGGATTGTGGGATAGAAGAAGGGATGTTATCTACTCACCTGAAATTTTTATTTGAGCTACTTCTCCATCTCCTCCTTCACTGTGTGCTCGGACCTCAACAACATATTCACCATCACTGGGGACTGGGACCTCTATTGTGTGCTTTCCAGTTGAAAACAACTTGCCTTCGTGTTGTCCATCTGGCCTATAAAGTACCTAGGAAAGTCATAGTAAGTATAGTTATTGAAATGCTACATTTCCATGAAGACACAGTTATGTATGTACAGTGTGTCAACGAAAAACTATTAAGTTTTTATTTATATATGAAGCCTATGTATATATATCTCAAAACTTAGTGGCTGATACTACTTTTTCCATTTATACACAGGGAGAATCTAGATAGGATGTTTCTTCATTGTTTTCTCTGTTCAAAATTATGCCACCTTTTGAAAAATAATTTCAGTGCTTATACTCAAAATAAGCAATTAAACGATGGAGGATAATAATGCAGGGTGGCAAAGAGCATCAAACAAAAATATGAGAATGCAGTTCGGTTTTCTGACATAAAATTTGTAACAATTTAAAGAAATGAAACAATTATAAACTTTATTAACTATCAGTGATGTTAAACTATTGCAAATGTAATGGTATATGTCTTGTGGGACCTCAAGAAAAGATCCCAATTCCTTCTGGAATAATCTCTGTGAAACACAATTCCCAGGAAGGAGTTCAGCTTCTCAGGCACATTTGTGCACGTAGAACATGATACTAATTTTCCTACTGCCAAGCAAGCAGCAAAATGAAACAGGAATTAATATTTGAAGCTTTCTATATGCCCTACACTTAGTATATGCACTTGTTCCAGTTATACAGTAACCGCATCTAACAACATTAAAGGTCCCTTCCCTTACTTTACCTTCACAGACTTAAAGACCCCATGTTCCAGGAACTGTAGCTCCCATGGAGATGGGAAAGGAAAGCTGAAACAATGCACACTGGTATAAGGACAAACTATAAAGCGTCCAACTTTTTTAAGCCAATAGACAATAAATGTGATCACATGGGAAATGAGGTTGCTGCAGTCACTGCTACGAACCTTCCCATAATATGGCTTACCACTCAAATGAATTGCAGTGCCCCAATGTTTTCTCATAATATTGACTAAACCCACTGGCTTTGCTCTAAGCCTACTGTAAGGCTGTGATTGCTGAGCATGATACCTTCATCTTAAGCATTCAAGTATGTTTGAGTCTGATTAGGTACAAAGATTTGCACAGTCTACAAAATGCACCACATGTTGCATAAACAAAGACAAAAAATATTTTCAGATATCATACTTTGTATCCTTCAACTGCAGACTCATTGGACATTGACTTCACGTGATCCCAGGTGATGATGTACCTTGAACCAGATCTTACAGAACTGATAATTCTTGGACGTTGGCTTGGAGCTGAAAAGCAAAGCACGTGTAATGTAAACTTAAATGAGATTTCATAAATCTTCAATGACTTTGCTATTAAGAAAGGTAAAAACCTAAAAAGTGAAATCAGGCTGACATTTATATGAGCAAGGGATAGTCTCCTTCTTGGAATGAACTGCTACAGCTCTAGCCAGGTAATTTTGGATGACTTGTGCAGTGGTTGCTTTGTTAGTTTGCCTTTCTATTTTGCAAGAATAGAAGTGGCCAACATTACCCTTCACTATGTTGCTGGTCATGTGTATTTACTGGCATGCAACTATGTTCAGAATCTCCCAGAAATGTGGCTTAGGTGATATTTATTCACTGAGATTAAATATTAAATTAAGCATTTATAGGCCTTTCTACAGCATTTAACTCAGTTCAGCAGAAATAGAAGTACCCCACTGCAGAAACCACTAATTATAATTCACACAATAAGCTTATAAAATAGACCCTTATTCAACACAAATGAACCCTGTAGGTGAAAGCTGTACAATACTCTATTTACTGACAGAAATCATTAAATTAGTTGTACGTATTTTTAGCCCATGTAAGTGCGTTTTAAACATACAAGACATATTTCTTACATTGCTCAGTCAATGCTAGTACTAGGTATCATAATTAAGTCAGGAGCAATATTCAGAAACCTGTTATGGTATGTAAATTCTAGGGTGTGATTCAGATTGCCCATTTTTAAGGATGCCTGATCCTGCTCCTCCACTGTTAATGAAAATGGCAGTTGGTCACATTCTAATCTTCAGAATCCTTCTTGCTACTGACTGAACAGAAAGACAGAGTACACCTGCCTAAGTAATTGCTGGTTTCAACTGTTCATCATTTGGAATATCATGTCCAGCTTTGGGATCCCCAGTACTAGAAAGACACTGGTAATCTGGAGTGAGGCTACCAACCTGGTGGGAAGCTGGAGCACTTGACACGTGAAGGGAGGTTGAGAGAGTTGGGCTTATCCACCTTGGAGAAGAGACTGCTTTGGAGGAGACCTAGGAGTCCCTTGTCCTTACCAGGAGGGTTATCAAGAAGGCTCATCAAAACGGTAGGGAAAAAGGATGACTAACAAAAAGGCTCAAATTTGATTTAAAAAAGTCTTAGACTAGATGCTCAGAAAAAGTCAGGCAGTGGAAAAGGTTTCTTAGAGAGGTTGCGCGGCCTCTGTCCCTGGAGGTTTTCAAGATCCAGCTGAATAAATCCCTGAACAACCTGATTTGAGCCTGTAGCTGACCCTCCTATGAGCCTATAATCTCAGCCTCTTTACTGCCTTTTGTAAGATATCCACATTGTACACGGCAACAAAAAAGAGGAAGGAGAACCTTAGCAGAAATTTTCAGACAAAGAACCAATACCATATGAAGGGAGAACATTTGATATATGAATCAGAAGCCATGTTTGAAAACATGATGGACATGATTACACTTAACCTAATGTTCCATTTACTTACGTGCTTTCCTGGTAACGACATCGATGGTGCTGCTGGGAGGTCCATAGCCTGCACTATTGAAGGCAGAAACATCTACATGGTAGCGAGTATTAGGCTTCAGGTTTTCCAGTTTAGTTGAATATTCCTGATTGCTCACTTGTACCCGCTGTGCAGCTGCTTCTTTATCATGAGCAGCCCAGTAACGAATCTGTAAGCAAGCAAATTGAAGGATTAAATTTAACATATTCAGTCACAAAGAACTTTTATAAAAATGTATGTATTTCTATATTACATACTCTGGGTAACAAGTGAGCTAAAAAAAATTTAACAGCAACAGCATGGAATTCCTTCTATAGGCTGCAATTTTATCCAAGTTGTGTATACGCATAAAGAAACAGAAACAAATGCAGATTTTATTATGAAAACTTTTCTCACAGTGGTCTAACTTGTTCTTAGCTAAGTCACTAGAAGTCTGGGAGATGGATAATGCCTTCAGAGAACAAGACTATTTTCTTCTTGCTCTTTTGTTTGCACATTTTACTCTGGACTTTAATATTGTTTTCCTACACTAGGAGAGACTAAACTCTGCAAATGTTTTCAGAGTATTTTGTTTAAAATGTCTTAGAAATTTAGCCCTCTTGTACTTCTGTCTAGGGAATGCAAAGTATTCAGTCAGATTAGCTGTATGTGTAGGTCTGGATACATGTACTTTAACAAATTTTCTAAAGTTCTTTGACTAAATTCAATCATATTTCATAGTACAATACGACATTTGTCAAAGTAGGTGAAAAAGAACCTGAAAATGCTTAAACTTGTAACATCTTAAAATCCAAAGCCAATTAAGAGTACATAGAAATTCTGTGAAGTTTTTTTTATCCCCAAGAACTTGTTCCATCCTATTTTAATTCATTAGGCATTGCAAAGCACCATTTTAAAACAGAGTAATTCCTATGGAGAGATGCCATTCCATCACATACACAGAGTCTTATTCTGTATGGCCTTGTGAGATGCAAATGAGAGTGGAACACTGTTAGTCTCTGGGTTTTGTCTGGTTTATAACCATTTACATGAGACTAAATTACTGCACCAACCTGAAAGAGTGGAAAGCCATGTCCATTACATTTTGGTTTTGAGTGTTTTAATTCTAAGCATTTTGGGTCAGCTTCTGCCTGTCTTCATAATGACTTTTGGGTATGCTACATGACAGACTTTTAAAATTTTTTAGAAGTTAATGTTGTTGGCAAATTCAGGCTCTAGGAAAAATCTTACTTTGTAAGATTTTACTATTGACATTATATCCTGTCATTTTTCCTTTTAAATAGCAAATGCTTTAATCTTCCATTCTGCTGACATTAGTTGCCCTTGGAACCTTCCTTTAAGGAACAGGTTAGAAGAGCTGATAGTTTGTCAAGACGTTAATATCACAGTTCTCCTCTTTACAAGTTATGGGTACAATCCTTGTTTGGTGAGGCTTTATTTTCCCCTGTTCACATTTAAATTAAAATATTTAATACAAATATTTCTTTATTTTACCTTTTGCTGTGTCTGAATGAGGAGAGAGGCAGTAGGTGATTTAGTAGGGGATTTCTCTTCACCTGCTTCAAATGTCTTTGAAAATGAGAATATCCAGTACCACTACTCAGAGGTTACTCTCATCTAAATACTTCTTGTAGTTTGTCTCTTGTCATTATTTGTTGCCTCAGTCCTTCCCACCAGTGCTACAAGTTACTCATACTCTGATTATTATAAATGTGACAATATTTTCATGGCTTTTGTCACTCTTTCATGGTGCAGAGAGAATCACGTCGTATCTGCAGACCAAACTGGCTTTGCTTTTTGAATTCAGTATGCATACCCGACTTTCAGGTACAAACAGGTAATTCTTAGTTCTATAAATGTATGTCCTGCATACTGCTTTGGAATTTTAATTCAATAGCATCCTAAACATCAGTTTACTGTAATTTAGGCACTCACACTCATGAAATTCCCACTTATCAAGGTGGCTATTTTCCTGAGTCAACAGCCTTTGCCCCAAATGAGTGAGGACTGTGCACCCGATCCATCCTGTGGGCTTCTCCAGCTTGATGAATGGTTTCAAACTGGCACGGATCTGAAACTGTCACAGTCATTTCAGCTGAAGGTCTGATTATGATCTCAAAAACAGAATTTCTTCTATATAATTAACAACCTGTTGTAGATAAGCTGCTGTTGTTGAATGTAACCAGCTGTACACCATAACCTGTAAAATATAAGTGGCTGACTCAAGTTTGAGAGGTTGAGTACATCAGGAGCTAAAGGACATCATGTCTATCTCTGTCTCCAAACAAGTTTCTAGCCTTCAGCAAAGGGGTGTCTGTAAAGTTCTACGTGGCCAAAAGTTTATTAACCATGACAGGACCAAAGGTAGCTTTGTTGTTGATATTAACTGCCCACTGAAGACTAATTAATTACCTTTTAGTATGATCTATTATGTTAATTAAGTACCTGCTTTACCTAAAGATGGAAAACACACTTTATGTGAAACTTTTATTAGTCATGTGGCATACATTGGAAGCC
This sequence comes from Pipra filicauda, assembly GCF_003945595.2. Classification (NCBI taxonomy): domain Eukaryota; kingdom Metazoa; phylum Chordata; class Aves; order Passeriformes; family Pipridae; genus Pipra; species Pipra filicauda. The sequence goes on from NW_024104543.1 coordinate 1,484,361, forward strand.
TTCAAATTCCTCTGACTTGCAAAGCATTTTACAATCCTAATGTTCTTTTGCATTACAGTGATGCTAAGGGCGTAATATACAAGTAACATACAGCATCAAATATACAAGTAATATACAAGTAACATACAGCATCAAACAAGACAAGCGAGAACAATGAATGAAAATGTAAATTGCTTCACTGAGAGCATATTACATTTCAGGCAGAAGTAATATAATTTAAAAATTAAATTAAATTTAAATCCCTAATACTATTGTTCTTGGCTGCAATGTTGTAGACTTCACTCCTATAGTGTGTGAGCTGTGTGTCATGCACATAGAAAGTTCTTTAATACACAGTCATATTTAATACATAGTCATATTTACATATTTAGAAAAGAAAAAAAATGTAGATTACTTCCTTGACAGCTAAGAAAAAGTACTGGCTTCTTTATACTATTCCTACATTTCTTTATATTTAAATAATTTCAAATTATCTTGAAATAACTTGGAATTTTCTTTCACTCTCTTGCCTCTGGGGAAGTGATATCTAGAATCAAATGCCCCATTGCTTCAAGAACTCACATGTCTCCAATTGAATGAGTAGCCCCTCTCCCTTTTTGTTAAATAGCTTAGATAGTAGCCCCAGACAGTCTGGTTTTTCCTGATGCTCTGCATTTACTTTGTTAGGCAATCAGTCTCCAGAGGACACAGAAGGGTATTTCACCCGAGCTCTAGAGTAATTGTGGGAAATAAGCCAATAGTGATCTCTGTGAAGGAATGCCTTAGCCATCATGAATTGGTGCAGCCCTCTGCTGAAATCAGGGTAAAAACTGTCTTTCATGGTCCTTTCCTCTATTCAAGCTTTAATATACTGAAATACATTAGAAGCTGTTTTTGCATCATGAAACAACAGCTCCCATACTCATGAAAGTTTTACATAGGAAAGACATAAAAATATACTTTACTCAAGAAAGAATGCTAATAGCATATTTCAGTCAACAAGAGACAATAGTGGTGAGTAGTGATAAATTTGTTTAATAAAATAAGCCTATATCTATTGCATAGAAGCAGCAGGAAACATGGATAGTGTCTCTGGTACTGCATGCACTGAAGAGCTGTGGCTTTTATTTTAGCAGGCTATTGTAAGAACTCATAAATCTTAAAATCTCTATATGGATGGAGATAGTTTTCATACTTTATCTCTTTTTTAAGTGTGAGCTGAGGATACTCCTCTGTAATGGCAAAATGTATCAGCTCACACTCATTACCATGAGGGCAGTCATCCTGACAGTATGCATTAGTGTCAAGAAAATCTGACTCTTCCTGGTGTGAGAAGTGTTGTGTCACAGGTGAAATACCTTCAGGTATTTGCTCAGGGTACTCCCACCTCTTATACTCTAGCATTCAAAAAGTCAATTATGCAATCTTCAGGTAATAATAAAGACAAAAAAGAAACTGAAGTGTTCTGGTGAATGGTGTTTTTTGTTAACCTGAGCAGTAATTAAAAAAATAACTATTGTAACACTTACTGATGTCAATATACACAGAATCTTCCAGAGATAGTCACTGGAATTTTATAAATGCAGTTTAAGTGCTCCTTCCACCACAGCTTGTATTGCAATGCTATTACAGAGCATCCAAAGGAGGGCAATGAAGATGGTTAAGGGCCTTGAGGGGAAGCTGTATGAGGAGTGGCTGAGGTCACTTGGTCTGTTCAGCCTGGAGGAGAGACCTCATTGCAGTCTACAACTTCCTCATCAGGGGAAGTGGAGGGGCAGGCACTGATCTGTTCTCTGTGGCGACCAGGGACAGGACCTGAGGGAAGGACCTGAATTTGTGTCAGGGGAGGTTTAGGTTGGATACAGAAAGAGGTTCTTCACACAGAGGGCATATGATCTGACTCTTGGAGAGCATCCTGTGCAGGGCCAGGAGCTGGACTCGATGATTCATGTGGTTCCCTTCCAATTCAGCACATTCTGTGAACACCACAAAAGCTATCGGCGGCCCTGACCTTCCAGAAGAGCCCTCTCTATTTTTGTCATGTCCTATGGCTCCTTCAGGACTGATGGGAGAACATAGGAATTTCTTTTCATTTTCAGTGGAGAAGCACAGGCTTGCCTTTTGCTGCTTTCGTCTCTTACTAGAATGAGACTGCTCAGGGGAAGAAGATCTCTGAATTAACACCTTACTGAGCACATTTCTTTACAAGTTATTCTCTTTCTAGCCAAAAGATCTTCTACGTTTTTTTCTGACGTTTTTCCTTTTTTTTCCTATCAACTGTTCCATGCATTCTGGTCTTTCTCACTGAATCCTCTCCCCTCCCTTCTTCCCCGATGTCCCCTGTCAGCAACTCACATGGCTTTATGTAAAAAAAGGTACAATTAAAAAAAAAATGGCCAAATGTGGGTTGCCTATGGGCATGGCCTCCCACCATGTTCTTTCCCCATTTATCCTTAACCCTCTTGCCTTCCTACCCCAGTCCCTACTACAACTCTCAAAATCCACTGTCATGATCTATCACAGCTGTAATCCCAACTCTCCCAGTTCTCTCCACATTCCCACAAGTCTGCCAGTGTGTGCCTGCTGAGCGCGTGTTCTGGTTATTCTGGGTGTGCAGGTTTCAAACCCAATTTCTGTGCAGACCGTCAAGCTCAGGAGTGCACAGAGCTGTTGCTACAGGGCTGTCTTGGTTGAGCTCACACATTTGAGCACTCCACCCAACTCTCAGCTATGACCATCAATTAGTCTATCCTATTCTAGAGGCACAATCCTTACAAAACACCAAAACAGTGGGCTACTTTAGTAAATTAGGAGTTAACAATGATATCAGTGTCTTAATTTCAAACCTCAGTGTCCTCTGTTTGTAAGTTTTAAACCTAATGTCTGTACTGTATAAAAGCAAGCTTTACAAGGGACACTATATCCTAGTTTCTGTAGAGGTCTTCACTATAATCTTGTTAGGTATTGAGATCAGGAAATATAAAACCAAGTACTACTAACTTAAAAAACATTTATTCATAGATTTCAGCTATAAAAATGAGGTTACTTCTCGTTTGTATGTGTTCATTTTGGAACACAGAAGATACCAAGTAGCCGACAACTTGAATCACAAAGCAAGTCACTAACAAAACTAAGACCCAAACCCCTATTCTGGAGTGCAGCCAAAGTAAGCAGGCTGTACACTGCAGAGTTTTTCAGCATCCACTGTGTATGGATGATGTTAAGACTTTCCTGCTGAAGTACTACATGGCCATTTCTGGTTGCACCTACCCTGCAGTCGTCATCTCTGTAGAAGGACAAGAACAATTTTTACCAGTAGTACCACTTAGATGGACCATATAAACATGCCCTGAAGCCCTTTTTTATGTGGAGAATAAAAACAATGAAGAAAACATTACTGTCTTGCACAATAGCGGTGTCTATGTTATACTGGATTCCGGACACTTGTCATGTAGCCCCACTTACTATAGGGTTTGTGGGTGAAATATATTAATAACTGCTGATAATTTAAGTGGGCCATCATTTATTTTCAATTTCATGTATGTGTTGACAATTACACCCAGAATTTAATTTCAATATGTTTTGAGAAGTTAGAGATAGGCATTCAATTACATAACATAGACAAGATTCTTTTATGAAATAATGATACCCTATACCAGTTGAACAGTGAGAACACACATTTCTTAATATGTTTTAGTAATGAAGTACATAACACCAAAAATAATCTGCTTCTCAGAACACAAAATCTGCACAGAAAACACCAACTAAAGAAACCTAAGAGACAGAATGCTAAAGTAGGAATTATTCTTGGATTTAACTACGGAAATGAAATTAATAAGAAGATATACAGTATCACCTCTAAACTCACCTGATATCCTTCCACAGATTTATCAGAAACATGGTGCCAAGAAACAGACATTTCAGAAGATGACAAAACTTTTACACTCACATCTGTAGGTATTTCAGTTGGAGCTGGAAGATGAAACATATGTTAAATATCCAATCTGATCCTGTGATATTGTTATACTTGCTTACTGGGGCTCTTCTCACTTCAGTATTTTATATTATTTTCTTGGTATCAGTGAGCCAAGTGTTAGCCTTTAATCTGGTTTTACTTGAGTAAACTTCAAATCCAGTGATGATCTGTATGGAAAATGACTCTATAAAAACAAAGCAATGATCCCGTTGCTTGGCTCAGATTATGAATTTTTATGCTTCAACAGATTCCATGATGAAATTAGTGTGAACTGAAAACAGGCTTTGGTAAATAGAATGAAACATCCAGTGATCTTTTACTAAATGGGACAGCAGATCCCAGATTACATACATCAGATTTTTTAAGTTAGTTACACACAAATACTCATGTATGTCACTTAGTCATGATGATGCAAACTTTTTATGAGCGCAGATATTAGATATAGGGCTGTCCAGTCGCACACAGAAACTTGAACATAAGTGTGAAATGATCCAAAGCACCCTTCTATCAGGCATACATCACACAGTAGATTTTATTTGTGTTTTTAGTTCTGGACAGCAGCCAATGCACAGCACAGACCATTATAATGTGATACGCTTTCATTCAGGGCCTAGAATATTAAGTTCTAGTTTCATTATAAGAAGCTGTTATTTCACTGCTTGCTTCCATTTTAAGTAAGATAAGGAATTAAAAAAGGCATAAACTTAGCAACGTCTAAGAGAGTTTTCCAAGCTAAGAGCAGTTCTCTGTCACAAATCTTTTGAAACAAGTTGCAACAGACGGGCATGGCAGCCCTAGCTGAGGAAAGCTTTCATATACTTAATCTTCCAACTGGGCATCCAGTCAACTATGCATCAAAACAGCCAATGTTAAGAAAAAAATCAGTTACATCTCTCATGAAAAGTATCCTAGGTAACTAAATAATCTTATATGCAAAGTTACCTTTCGTAATTGTCTTTCAATGGCTGTTAATAATGCAAATGTCTAATTAAAAAATTATACATTATTGCAAAATTGTTTTCACAATGACAGGAACTTAGATAAGCTAGAGGCCTGTGCACTCATTACCAGCAATCATTACTCACTACTAGCAATGGCAGGTATGACTAGTAGTTGTCAGACATGGAACTTGGCTGAGAACACATGGGAACACAGAAATTCCCCAGTCACTAAAGGTAATAACGCTGCCAACACTTATAACTAGACAGACATAGATCTATTATAAAATACACAACTTAGTGGAAAAATTGTCACTATATTTATGTATGTATGTATATTTATAAATACCTGTGTGGAATATTGTATGACCATATTGCCTTAACATCTCCCTAATACCTTTGAGAAGCTGTGTTGTCTAACAGTAATAATATCATTTGCTGATTTAGAGGTACGGAAGTACAGGTGGAATAGTTGAGATCATCTAATCTATTCCCAAATCACTTTCAGACTCCTCTCTATCATATCAATTACAGAATTTTCCAAAATATTTCATATTGAAAAGCTTCAAATGCCAGGGATTTTGCTGACACAATACTAATATAATGTTTAGACAATATTTCATCTGCTTATGCTTGTTTATGAGTTCCAAACAATTGATATCTCTATTCAGCATTTACATTCTATAAATATTTTGCAGTGTCTCCTGAGCCAGAAAGATGACATCAGTTGCTTTTATACAACCTTCTAATTCAGTAATTCCACCAATAAGAGAAGGAATCGTGGGCTTCACAATATGTTCTCTTCACTGAAAACATAGTGGTCATCACACAATTATCTCCTAAGCATAACTATACAAAGTTCAGGCTGGCAGCCAGTTAGCACACTACAAGATATGGAGGTGATTTTGTTCAAGCCCTAATGCCAGGAGAAAACTCTGCAGAATGCTCTTTGGAGTAACTTCTGTTACATCTATGGGAAAAATTCCTTCTAACCTGTCCTGCAGTTCCTGGATTTGATATGGGTAGTGGTCAGGGTCACAGCACCACAAAGGAGCTGTAAGCACTACTGGTAAGGTTTGGACTCGTGCTTGAAATCAAAGAAGTAGGACCACTGAGCTTCTACTCCTTTTGCTGTTTGCATCTGGCATCATTTAAGCGTAAATGTTTTTGTCAGGTGTCTGGACTTTGTTAAAGTCTATGTTAGAACATCAGCAGCCACTTAAGTGGCCTCTTTATCTGGAAGCTGGTACTACTGCACATTTGCTTTTCCTCTCTCTTTTGGAGATACTAGACTCTACCATGTCCCTGAACTTAACAGAGCTATACAAACACTTGTCATCTCTGACATGGTTAGTATAATCCTAACAAATACATGGGAGCTTATCAGTCAGCTGTCGATAGGGAAGTCTCTGAGAAAGGATGGATATTGAAGTGTTATTTGGCAGATATTGCTTTTATTACACCATAGCCACATACTAACACATTTATACAATTGCAAAAACCTTTGTGTTGCTGCAGCAACTGTTGAACATTATTTCCTAAGGTACACTTTTAAGAGAAAAAAGATTAGTATTAGCCTTGTCAGACAGCTAAGTGTTGCTAGCCTGAACCTTGAATTATCATAAGAATTGAAAGTACTATTTTATCTTTTCTTTGTGTGTGGCCGATTTGTGTGCAAAGTTCCCATTAGTGCTAATGGGAATCATGAACATAAATCTTCCATAAAGTACACAGAATAAAGAGCAGAATCAGAAGTGTGAGAGTGTGGCCCTGTTATCATACCCCTCTTTGGCTCTTTGGTCTATATCTGTTGACTTTGTGAAGGAGATTTTGCTCTATGGAAAGACAAATACAAGCAATTCTTTGGGTTTCTGGTAGAAATTAATAAACTGTATTTTTTTAGAACAGACTTCAGTGATGATGTTGCAATTAAGGATGTTGTATATATTTCTTCTGATTTAAGGTAAACTTTCTTCTAGCACTTTCTTCTGCTAAGTTTGTAAAGTCATTTAAACTTCATTTCTAAAGATGACAGTATGTGAAATAATTCTAGTAATAATTAAAAAAATATTTTAGTGGAATGTCAAAAAGGTTTTCATTAAATTATTCACTTGATAGCTCTAACATGCAAACCAGAATAAAGAATGGGACAGGGATAATTTATATTAGACCCCAAACATGCTGGAAATTTAACTAGGTACAACTGAGCTATCATTCCTTCCCAATTTTGGGCTAAATTCTGATACTGATCTACTAGAATAACAGGCTTTAGTGTGGTCTGTTAAGAAGAAAAAAATTACACATATGTCAAATACATGTATTAAGATCACAGAGACATTGCTGGATAAAGATGTAAATGTTTTAGGCGACCAATATGAAGATCAGAATTCCTTTTTCTATATTCTTAAATCTTTTAACGGCTGTGTGAAGAATTTTGAATGCCTCTGATATTCTGAATTGCCCATTGACAGCAAGTACAACCAAGTGATGTGCACACCATATAAAGCAGTCTGAAACTGGCTATTCAGAACAATGGCAAGTGTTTTGTGTGAGCAAAAATATACCCCCCCCCACTGAAGAAGTATGCTGCTATGCAAATCAGTGTCTGCTGCTATACAAATGAGTATCAAGCACCAGGTTCTCTCTTTTGATTTTGGTAGTGCTGATCTGGACCTTCAGTGTAAAACTTATTCGGAACCTTTACTCACCATCTTGTGCTGAATAAATGACTGCAGTGAGACTGAAAGGTCCATCCCCTTTGTTGTTAAAAGCTTTCACTTTTACTTGATACTGAGTTGAAGGTGGCATTGATTCATCCTTGTGGACATATCGGCCAATTTCAGGATTAGTAACTGTAACTCTTCTCCATTCTTTCTCACCAAATGGCTTGAAAGCCACTATATAACCAAAGTTATTGCCGTAGTGGTATTCTCTTGACAAAGGCTGAAAAGGTAAAAGATAAACCATTAATTTTTGTAGCCAGCTAAACAAAGAGGTCTAGAACAGAATATAAATTATGCAGAAAGTATCGATACAAATGTACGAACACTGAACTAAACTTCCATTTTGCCCTGGTTTCCTTCTGTGGCTTGCCCCCACCCCCTTCAAAAATAGACCTGCAGTATTACCATATTTGCTAGTAAAACATTTTAAGACCTTTTTCCACATCTGAACTCAGTGTAACACACATCATGTTACCTCCCGTAGAAAGAAACCAAGAACCATTGTGTAATAAAACAGTTGTAGCTAGCAAAAAAGACTAAAGGAATAAGGGACAGTGGATATGTAACAGAGACACACCAAGCCAGTATTTGCATCCATGTATATGTGTGGAGATAGATATTTTTGTGAAAGAGAAAGAGTGAAGACAAAATTTATGTGGTTGGCTGAAATTATTTTAATTTATCCAAAGTTCATCACCTAGGCAACTGGCACAGCTGGTGAAGAAAGATGGACATATGCAAAGAATGACTCATCCTACCACTTTTCACTGATGATGGAGGGGATCCATTTGCTGAATTAGACTATCTACATAGCTTCTAACTGGTGAATCTTTCAGTGAAATGACTCCCACTTTCAGCATGAGCATTAAAGGTACCTATTCAAACTATTTCTTAAAACTGTAGCTGATTTCCTATACCTAGGAATACTGGAAAATATAAAATTATGGAAGACAATCTGCTATAATAAGTTTTGCTTCATTTACCAAAGCTCTACCTTCAGTGATCCCTCTTCAGTCCATGGTGCCTTTACCATAAGTATTAGAAACTGCACCCAAAAGGCCAAAATCAAGTCATTTATCTGTTCATCTGGAGACTGACTGGAAGCACCCTTGGAAAATAAACTTCCTGCATCACCTTTTTCCCTAATGGAAACCTCCTAGAGAATAGTTTATTTTGAGGCAAAGGTCCTGGAGCAGTGACACAGAGAGTAATTGTTCTCCTTAGGTGTTTGTCCACTACTGCAGCACTTCAGCCTATGTGTGGAGATATTCTGAGGAACGACTTATGAAACCCTGATGTAGCTCATCTTCTGAATCTATCACTATATCTAGCTGCTTAAAATAACCCAGAATTCTTTCTCATATGCCAAAGTAAGCAGCCTCAATGAGGCCCTAGTCTCAGAATGACTTTCAGCCAGAGCAAACTTTAGAAACCCAGGACTGGTACTTAAAACATATTCTGGAAGGTCTTAAATAAAGTATTAAAAGCAGCTTGTCCTCCAATGGCTGCATATAATAAGTAGGTGTAAGTAGATGAATAGTTTGTAGTATCCACTAAAAACTTTGAAAAACAAAATGGAAGAGGGAATGACAAATGGGGAAAAATGAGGAAGAATGGGCATGCTAGCTCTCCTTAGCTCTTCTTTCAAAACAAGATTTAGAACAGCTTTGATTGCATCTCTGGCTGTCTCATTCAACCTGGGCTTATGAATCATAGCGAAAGCTGAAAGGGGGTTGGCAGCAACATGTGAACCTGCCATACATTTTGTTCTTCTCTTCTTAATTAAGGACTATTTAAAATAGCGTATGCAAATGTCAGCACATTTGTGAGAATCAATATACATCTTTATCTTAGCCTTACAGATAGTCATATTTTTGTCTGTCAGACAGGCTCCGTAAATCTAACGCCTCTGTTCAAAAACACTTGCCAGACATACTATTGAAGACTCTTGGAAAAAAAATACTTATAGCCGTGCTTACTTTGTCTGACTAAATGAGCTACTTGGAACAGATGTGAAAAGCATGACATTATTTAAGAGAAAAAATGAGAATATAAATCTACTTGGGTGTACAGGAAATACTGTCTTGTGTTAGTTAATATTCTTCTGGTTATAATTTTCTTTTTTCAGTTTGGTCATAGCCAAGTTTTCACTGTATTGAAAATGCCATGATATTGGTCTTTACATGCAATGCAAGAAGTAGCTCTGTACTTTGATGAAGTTTTTTTAAGACAGCACTTGTGGAGAAATAATAAAATAATCCAAGTCTTTTGCAAGTCTCCATTGCATGTGTTTTTCTGTTCTTCAAAAATAAACAGAAACAGAATCAAGCCCATTAGGACACATATACTTCTTAACCTATTGTTAGTGGAACTAAGAAATAACATTTTCAATAAATTTTAAAAGAACTGTGGACCTTCTTTTTTTGGAAACTTATAAAGCTTTTCTTCATTGCTAAAATACTTAGTCAGACTGAATAAATATTCTAAACTGAATTTTAAAAAAACCCAACAAAACCAACCAAACAAAAATACAGCAAACAAAAACCGAACTACAAAAAAAACCCCAAACCAAACCAAAATCCACCCAAAAAACCAGGAAAGCCCAAATCTGTTAGCTTAAACATATGGCTGCCTGTTTCTGTGTCATACTTGAGAACTTTCGCAAAGAGATATGACCAACAAGATCATAGAGATATGAAAAGAATCCACGTGCATATAGATTAAAATGTGTACATTTATAAGGAGATCCCTATGCAACAATAACAAAGTTGCTGTTGGAATTATGACATCTTTACATTATTTTATATATGAAAAAGCCTTCTTCATAGAGGTAAATAATCTGCTTCATATGAAACTAACTATTCCCCAAAAGACACAAATGGTGTAATGTGCCTTATGTGCCTCATAGCCTTATGTCAGTGAAGAGAGAGGTTAACAGCAAAACAAACCTGGTAATTTTTTCAAGCATAACATTCAACCATCTTTCTTTGCTAGACATAATACTGCTGTAACTCTGTTTTTGCTGAATACTGAGAGGTTCTGACATGAATCCGATAGGCCTTTTTATAAATTTTATTTCTCCTCCTTAGCTTTCCCAAATATACTGCAGAAGACTTCAGTTCTCTCTTCCATGCTACTTCTGCCTACATGACAACTTTGCTTATAAATCCTTATACTTTCTTGTGCTGGGTTTTGCTTTACTCTTATTTTGGTGTTGCTCTTCCCTTCTCCTTTGTTGTTTTTTTTTTCTCCCACAGTATAGGTTAATTGTAAAAAAAATTAACCTATACCAGAATAAAGACAGTATTTATGTATATAGCTATATATAATAGACTTTTTTAAAAAAAAATCATGAACTGAATACATACGTTATATGAGAGATGCAATTTTCAAAATACTTTGATTACTGAAAAGCTTTTTTGTTAACACTGGAATTGTTAAAAAGTTTTATTCCACTATTTTTGAGATTAACGTTACCTTTTTCCCTTATCCGTTCTTTCTTTTTCTTAATACATAATCATTAAAGCAAAATTAATGGTTTGGAGGAAAAGAACATTGTCAGAATGTGGGTATCAATGAATGGCTAAATTGTGGTATGAGGCAACATTGCTTTGTTTTACCAGTCATGTTAGCATAAAATGAAACTTATAAAATGTCAATATACAAGAATTTCCTTAAAACTCCAGTTAATATTTATGATAGGCTAGTTCACAGAATGGTTATATATTTTCTTGTTTTAAAATAAAGCCTGTTAATCTGTGCACAGCCCATTAATGTCATAATTATGTTATATATATGTTATACTTTTTGTTGTAGTAAGCAATTCTGCATGCTATTCACATTGTAACTTTAAAAAAGCCTTGAAGAAAAATACAATATGCAGAATTTTCAAATGCAGTCACATCAATGCATTGTCATAGTCAGTATCTGTTTCAATCTCTTTGTTTTAGAATGTTTAGATCATATTTTAAAAATGCCAGTACATAAACAGCTAATGTATTGTCTTCCTCATTCCTTTTTATGTATTTTTTATGAGAAAAGTCTGAAAACCTATATATCATGTACAAATCCTGCTCTCACAAGACCCAGTGACAAACCATCCATGGCTTTCAGAAGCAAGATTGGATACAAGGAAGTTTACGTTTTGTGCTGTTCCACAAGTGCAATACGTACCATCCATGTTATTGTCAGCTCTCGATTGCTTCCACCCCCTCCTCCAACATCAGAAGGAGCCACATTAGGAGCTAGTGAAATAGAAGAGACAAGAAAAATTAATCCAAAGTATGCAGTCAGGAAAAAGATCATTATTTACTTTTCTTTTTGCGAGCAAGGCCAATGAGCACACGTGGCACACACAATTAAAATAATGATAGACTGTAATTGCTGTGGTCTTGCCAAGACTAATGTATAGCTACTGCTTCAGGAAACATGCCAGTTCTAACCATAGTTAGCAATCATTCTTCTTTTTCACCATATTGTCTACAAATATTTAACTAAATATTCAGGAATGGAAAGTTTCTCATAGGTCTTAAGAGAAGCACTGTGCATCGTTTTTGTGCTTCCTCAATACTGGTATGCCAAGGGCTCAGGCACACAGGACTTGCACTTGTAATTACCTTAACACACGGTGATCAGTTCCATCTACTTCAGTTGATTTACTCGCCATGTGTAAGGTTAAACCCATGGATCTATCTTTGAAACACTGGTATCCTAATCCTGTTCTAGACTAGTGGCACATGTCTTCTGGATTGGCATGCTCAGAATGGGTAGATGTACATAAGCAAAGCTGGCACAACACTTAGTAATTTACTAATTGCATTTTACACTGATATTCTGGCTAATGAAATAAGACCTGTTGATCTATCATTAGCGCACAGCTGAGCAGCAAAGCAGGATACTCTCAAGGACTCCACTACAAATCTTTCCTATTTTCTCATTTCTTAAGACTTTTTGCACTGACTGTGATGATTCTATTGCTATACTCTATGGTGTTTGTGTATTTATTTGCTGCCACTCAATGCTGAGAATAAAGAAAATATCACCGCAACTTAGGAGATGATAGCCTACCTACAGTACCTTAAATATGCCTCAGGTGTGCATGCATTAGCTACATGCCCTTTCTACATTAACATGTTCTTTGTGTTAAAAATTCTTACAGGATTAGGCATTTTCTCCACTAGTCGGTGAATGTCATAAGGTAATAATGGGATAGTTCCTAAGCGCTCTTGTATTATGTAAGTAAGATGTTTGCTGAGGCCTTCTCTGAGGAGAAACACAAAGCAGAGCAGAATGAATGTTTTCAGAAAGGATAAAAATATGTAACAATAACTTTCAAATTGAAATCAGCATTCAGTTCATGGTTTGTGCTATTTATTTCTGGCCTTCCAGAAAACAAATTAATGGAGTATGAGACTAAGCGCACATATAACAATTTGAGAGGAAGCTTGAATTTATTACTTGAATTTATTACTTGAATTTATTACTTGACCTTGAAGTCACCCTATCTATTTTAAGTAAATAGTTTTAGTGTTAAGTTAGAAGCAGAGGGTTGCTAGAATGTTTAAGTAGCTGAAGAAGATACACAGGCTGCCAAAGAAGAGAAAAAAAGACTGTTTAATGTCTTACAAATCACTCTTTTCAAGAGAATCTTCCTCATTCTCTCAGCCATTAAATCCAGGTTTCTCTCCCGATTAAGACCAGGTTACTAATTCAGACACCTATACTTAGACAACTATTCTAATGCATCCAGAAGCTAAAATACATTGAAACAGACCTTGATCCATTGAATTTCAAGAAATTACTGGGAAATGTTATCGATGAAGCAAGCAGATACCATTAAAAACAGAAATCATAGCACACATTCTTAGCATTCTAATAAAAATTACTGAAATTACAGTTATCTACAAGATGAGAGACTTCAAAATTGAAAGATGCTAATGACTTTTGAGTTTAAAAGACATTATTTGTCATCCATACAGTAAAACAACGATACAGCGCTGTTTGATGCTGTTTAACACAGAAAAAATGTTAAAAATAACTACAATGCGTGGACATGGGTTGTTTGTTATTTACCTTTTTCAGATTTACATGAAAATGCACATGCAGTTGCGCATACTCCTTCTGTAGTACCCTTGACATTGACAGAGCAACCCTAATCCTACTATTGCTCATTACAAATTCCAGCTCCTGGCAGAAAACAAACTTGAGTGCAGTTGTTCTGCAAACTGTAACTGATTTATACCCTATTTTGGCATGGCAAGAAGTGCTGACTGATGCCTAGTAAGATTACATGAACATTTTGCTTTGTTTCCCAAAAGATGTCTCACACTCTGCCAGAGGTGACAGTGGTGCTGTGCCTGGGGAATCAGACAACAGACTAAACAGACTACCTCTTCCAAAAGCTTTGCATCCTACTACAAAACTGAAGGATATGCCATTTTGGGGGAGACTATAAGAAATGCCATGAATGTGGCACACTGCAAATTGCAGGATACTATCCCTATTCCATCCATAAGCATTATTTCTCTCTGTATCTGTGTAATTGCAAAAGTTAACTTTTATGCTTTGGTTTTTCATTTTTAGTTTCAAATCTCAAGTCCTAGGACAACAATTATAAATATATCTAGATTGCACACGGGTGCTAGTATGTGGTATACAGGACTTTTTGCATGTGCTCTTTTTGTAGTGATACATTACCTCCTAGAACATTGCTGTTATCTCCTTTGTACAGTCAAACCAGAATGTATTATCTTGAATAATAACACCCAATTCCTCATTTTGGAGAATTCATTTTAAAAAGGATGTGCCTGAGCCTAGAGTATATCCTTAAATATGCTCTGAGTTACTAACACTGAGCAATTAGACTGATAAGGGTGTATGTTGTGTTGGATACTGTCACATCTTTGACACGGAGTAAGAAGACACAAGACCAAACCTTCAATCACAGAAAATTGGCATTATCCAGTATAACACACATCCTATCATGTACTCTCTAGTTAGAATACAAACCAAATGGCAAATGGAGATTTCACTTTTTAAACACATGCGTGTTTTTTCTGAAGTCTTGTACCTTGGTCCCAAACGTGTGCATGCATTCATACACACACAATCTGACTGACAGATACAGTGAGGGATCTCTGAAAGACACAGTATGATTCTGTTTCAGCAATGGAGACATATTTGCCATATCATGATGTTTCTTTGCTGTCTGCTTTGATGCTGTGGACAGTTTGATATTTGCTTAATAAAATCTACAGTAATGGGTAGCTGAAAACATATTCTCTGGACTTGAATCCTATGAAGTGATTTTTTCAAATAAAAACCAAAACTAAAAAACTAATTAATAAAAATGTGAAAATTAGGAAACACATTAAAAGAACTTGATATTTTCTGTTTACGTACGAGCGCCTTCAGTTCTAATCCTCTGTGATGGCATACTGGGTTCTCCTGTTCCCAAAGTGTTTGTTGCAATTATCCGGAACTCATATTCCATCCACGGAATTAAATCGATCACTGTAGCAGATTCCATATTTCCTTCAATATCTGATGGATCTAAAAAAAGGAATAAATGCTTTAGAAAACAGCATTTTTACAATAAGATCATCAACGATTTGTCTGATTTTGTCAAAACTTTTACTATTCTGCAACTAAACATAGCCAACTGGAGGAAACAATGTTGTACATCAGGAATACCATATTTTACAAGTAGTACTCGTGGCAGGCATTGGGAATTTGGAAACTATGAAACATCTTGAATAAACCTTTTAGACTTGTAAGTTTCAGCTGGGTGTGAACTAGTACATGTAGTATGAGATTTCCTTCCTAATTACATATTGTAGTTGTAGAATTTCATTTTACCTACAGACAAATGCAATGAAAAATCTGGAATACAGAAACAGGAAAATAAAAATTCATGATATGGAGAGACAAGGGCTAGATGTAGTGTTTGATCAATTGATAGAGAGTGGTTTATAAAATGTGGTTCTACTTTGGTGCACTTTATTAGCGAGCATGTTACAACTTGCTGTCTAGTTCTAACTCAAGAAGGATAAGTGTTCTTGTCATTCCTGTGAAAATACTTATTATTCTCATAAAGATGAGCTTCTTTACCATAAATAAAATGAGTAACTCATGACTGCCTGCAATTCACAAACAGGGTTGTTTCTATAGCCGCCTGGAGTTTTGGAAATACAGAGTATTTTCATTTATTGCATGGGCCAAGAGTTGTTTGTCAAATTAGAGTCCTGGGTTCAGAGGGAGATGAGAAATGAGATATTCTGCACTGGAAAGGCAGCTGATTTGGAATTAAAATATGAATTCAATGCCTGCAAAAAACCTGGGCATAACAGTGTAAGCACTAGATGATGACACAACTTTCCTCTTCCTAATGATCATTAAATTTTTCATTCCGAAGTGAGGCCCTGAAGGAGAAAGAAAAACACTTTCTATTTTTCTTTCTACCTGCCCACCACTCTCCCTCATCCTTAATCAAATTATATTCCTGTCTAGGCAGTAGAGCCACTGCAAACCTCCAATACCATCTGAGCTATGATATAAATTCACATTCCTTTTCCTGGGCTACTACTTTCAGTCTCTTAATTTAATTTTACCGGCACACAAATTCCCAGAAAAATTAAAAATCCACAACACAGTGAGAATCTGATCCCCTTAACTGGAAAGAGCAACATCAATGTAAACAACTCATTACTTAACCCATTCATACATATTTCCATACCGTGAAGTAAAATACACTTTCATAAAACACACTCAGTATTATGAAACTCAGTATGAATGATTTAGAACAATGGTAGTAGTAATAACAACAACAACATTTTCAACACCTAAGTATATTTTCTCATTTCACACATTGAAAATTAGCAGCATTAACTGATAGCCTAAGCACTAATGAGAGATCAGTTTGGACTGTTCATCATGCTTCTTTCAGATGAAAGTGAATACTGAGCCAAAATGGGAGCATTCCAGCAATTAAGCAAAAGTTTGCTGTGGTGCCAGTGATGGTTACCATGGTGATTTTACCTATTTTTTGAGGGAATCATCTATTTATCAAAATTCCTCAGTGTGGTTCAAACGAAAAAGCAACAATTTTGAAAACACTAGAATGGGTAATTTCAACTTTTCAGAAATTAATAATTTATATATTTTCTCTTAGCTTCTTTAAAAAGGAATTCAACAATCTCCCACTCAAGATGTGAATCCCACTCAACATGCTACACGATAAGACTCAAATGCATGTCTTAATGACTAGCTCAAAAATTCTGTGAAGCAGAGAACTTCAGAGATGCAGAAAAGCTCATCCCATCATGTCTATAACACTGCAAATAGGGAATCTTCCTGAGATGTGAGAGGACAGTTTCAAGTGTCTGCTCTGAACCAAAGTGAAGATCTGAAACCAACACTTTTATCTCCTACACATACATTTCTAGTTCCAGTAACATGCACTACAGAAGGAAGCTGTATCAGAGTTGCTACCCACTGTTCATAAATTCTTCCTATATCTTCCTACAATCTTGTTTCTTCATAGTTAATTTTTTTTAAATTAAGAATTAAAAAAAAGTAATAGGAAATATAATGTAATTTATCCTAAAGAAAGTAGAGGCTGGTCTAAAAGCATCCTCCCTCCTGCATGTATTTTACTAAGCAAATAATGAACTATTTGAACAGCTCTAATTTCTACATTAATTATTTTTTTAAAGTTCTAAGAAATTTATCCTACAGAAACTATAAATAAGATATAAGAGATAGGAAGGGACTGGGGAACCTTCCAGTTTTATTTTCCAGGCTACTTTCATGTAAGTCATATATTAGCGCTGATGGAGGTAATTATATCCAGTAGAGCTACATATAGTACATAGTCTGAAAGAAAAATATTATTTAAGGCAGTAGGCCTAGTATTTTTAACCTTTTACTCTAAAAATTGTAACAGATTTTCAAGTCAATACGTCATTCTATTTCTTACACATCCACCTGTAGTTTCAAGTGACAACTTAAAAGAAAGACAGTCACTGAAACTATTACTACTCTCAGTATTTAGAGATGTTAAGTAAGTGATGTCCTAATTCCATAAAAAAGCCCTTTAGTTATAATTTATTAGGGTAGGATAGTGAATCATATTGATATGGAAATTCCATATGAATTGTGGCAATGCTATCCTTCATAAAGCATTCAAAGTTGTTAGTAGTTCAACAATATTTTAAAATTTATGCATTTATGTTAAATCTTGCAAAAAAAAAATATGCTAGCATATCCTATGCTCAGATAGGTGCCTCCTTTACTGCAATTTTGTGGCACAATGATGACATCCAGTGGTTAGAAGGATAATCTTAGCTATGTTTTCTCTAGGAGTGCCAGTTTTAATACAACTGGAACGTAGCCAGTTCCCAGGAAAAAGTAGACCATTTTAATTAACTTTCTCCATAACAAATACAGAAGCGAAGACATCTGCCTGTCATCCAAATTAACCTGTAAATAAATTTTACTATTCTAGTAGGTGACGTTGAATGTTTCAAGCAACAAGGAAAGAGGCAAAAAACAGGTAACAACTCCAGCCTGTTCTTTTCTCTATTTCTTGATATTGAGTTCAGGCCCTCCAAGTGCTGGGAACAAACCTGTTGACAACACACTGACAGGACAGTACCCATTCCTAAACCCTGCAGCAGACATTAATAGCATTCCTGGTTTCCTTTCACTGTGACTATTTTCTGATCAGCCAAGCTTTCTAACAATAAACTTAAAAACCTATTGACTTTATTACTTCTGGCATTACTCTTACCTGTTTTAGCATCTTTCCACTCTTCAGATAGAAAAGTTTTTGACTGGATAGTGTATTTAGAAATAGGGCTATGATTGTCTGTTCCACGACTCCACGTAAGTGCTACAGCAGTGTCTCTAATTTCTTCTACTCTTATACCTCCAGGAGGGCCTGGAGGACCTGAAAAAAAATCAAACAGTAGTTCAATCACAAATTGAATATTCTGAAAATGAAAGTTCTTCTAATATTCTACAGAGTGATTCAGAGGACAGATGCTCTTGCATTTAGTAACTACCAAATGAAACTTCCATGACTCTTGCCTAAATAATGTTGAGATCTTAAGTGAAAAGACAGTACTTTGAAAATGTTGCTGTGTTTTTTCAAAAACAAGTGAACTCAGAGTCAGAAAAAGTATACAAAACCTTCCTTCTTAAATTCCACCCGATGATGACCTTCTTGGTGGCCCACCTTTAACCTACACTTCTGCTTGTGCCGTATTGCCCTAACTGCAAGTTATATGGAAAGTTTTGTAACTGATATTGTAGAAAATGTGAAAGAAATTTCAAATAGACCTCTTTACATTTTTCTTGGCCTTCATATTATCCCAGTGTGGTAGACCCGTCATCAGACTGATACATCCTACAGACTAATATAACTTAAGTGAAATCTCTACAGTTCAACAAAGCCCTTCTCACAAGAATTTCAAAAATCCATGCCAAAATGTGGAATCCACTATACCCATTGAACTAAAAACTGTCTTGTAAACTACATGGGTAAATGGAACGACCTCTGTGCACCAGAATTACCTCACAAAGACTACCACAAAGGAACAGAAGCACTAAGCTCAAAGAGAAAAACCACTTTTGACAAAACAGTCATTCCATGTCTCCCCTTTCAGTCTTGATCAAGAAGGACCTATAAAATTATTTCTAAAGAGTATTTCCTTTATCTTTAAAATACAGATAATTAAAAAGATTCATTTCAAAATGCATAGGTCTAGTCTATATAAAAAGTCATGAATAGATTCAGATGTTGGCTTGATGACATACTGCTATGTTCCCAACACCCAGCTAAATCATTACAGGTAGAAGTTGCCTGTACTAAACTAGTTCAGAGTCTCATATCTATGCTTTTCAAGTATTAAATACTATTTCTGCTCTGCTATGTAAGTAGCTATGCTAAAATAACAGCAATTATTCTCAATCCACAGTTGGCTTAAGTTTGTTAGTTGTACTTCAGATCTGAAAAGATAGGCCTCTGTTCCCAAAACTTGCCTTTTTTTCCCAGGTGTAACATTAAACCTAATAAACAGTATTACATTTCTTCAACAAATCTCCAGTGTGTGCCAAATGTATCTTCAGCTCTTGAGCTCTTTATTTTCTCTGTACAACTGCGCAAAAGGACTCAAATAAAATTAACTGAATCAAAGACATATACTACTAGTTTCAATTAATGTATCCTTCTAACAAGCAAGCAATTTCATTCCTCAGACCACCCTTTCAAGGTAAGGACTAAATATGTCACTGCATGTGGAAACAGCCTCTTACATCCTTCACAGAGGATGCACAAAGCAGAAGTTGTTAAGAGTTGATTTTTAAGATGAGGGTTGTTGGTCAACTCTCCATCCTGGTAACACACATATCTGCTACCCCAGCTCTAAGGACACAGGTAGGTAAGGCCTGATGAGAGACCCGATACAGAAGCCCTCAGGCTGAAAGATATGAAAAGGTCATGAGTCCTAGCAAGTTTCCTTCTTTCTTCAGGAGATATCTCTTAGAGCTTCTCACCTCACCATCAATATCTGAAAATGGAATGTGTCATGATGCCTTAAGGTCCATCTAGTTTTTTGATTTTCCTAATTTTTATAAGTTTTATAAGTAGTTATATAGCAGAAGTAGATTTAGAAGCAGCAGCCCTTATTCCCTTACCGTTAGCATAGAAGCAACATAGATTTTCGACCCTATAACCCCATTCCATGCTCCCCATATCAATTCTACCCCCTGAATTCCAGTAGAAATGCTTAGTCTCCCTTTAAGATAGGCCTGTTCTGTTTAGAGAATGCTTGTACCTTGGCCTAAACCACAAAAGTACAGTCAAGAACTGGCTGAATATATGCCCCCTGTACCTCAAAGAAGATGAAGATTGATGAAAAAAGGGTCTTGAAAAGCCCCCAGCCCCAATTCCCCAGGGGTGGGATGGGGATGGATCAGGGCAAAAGCCACAGGGTGGACAAAAACCAGGGACTGGAGAGAGAATATTATAAATTGTAACATCTGAGACACGGAGGTGCGCGTGTCTTGTAATCTTATGCTTCAGAGACACAAATTAAAATCCTTTCCTTATCTCACCTCCAAAACTAATTTGCCTCAGAGTTTTTTTTTCTTCCTCAATTTTTTTAGGCATCAGTCAGGAAACACCAAGGGCCAGCTGCTCCCTCAGGAAAGCTGAGACAGGGACCCACAACTAACCCCAGTCCTTTCAGTAATGGGGCATAGTTCCACAGGGCAGAGCAGCAGTCCTAGAAACTAAGGGCAGTGAGCCAGGTGCATCCAAGTGACAGACTGCTGCATATACCCAAGAAGTCCATCCAGGAGACAGCTACTCAGAGCACAGGCCTAAAGCACATCCAGGAGGCAGGGCCAGAGACAGAGATGGAAGCAGGCACATTTGTAACACAGCCCCAGTCAGGGCAAGGTCCAGGGCTGAGCTGGGCAGGGCTCCTGGGCCCATGGGCAGCTGCATGAGTGGATGCGCTGGGTGAGGCTGGGCAGGGCCAGTAAGGTCTGCTGTGCACTAAGGGGCCTCACAGTCTTTAGCGTGCTAGTATCACTAGCAATTCTGAACACATCAGCAATTTAAATAAGATCACATAGAACAATCCATATGAACTGTTAAATTGTTTTGTGGACCGACAAAATATCATCATGTGCCTGCAGTGACAGCGGCTATCCTTTACCACTTCACTGATGAGATGGAACAGGAACCCACCCCTGTTTTCATACTTTGCTGTTGCCTCTTTCTACCAATGCAGTGAAACTATAATGTAACCTTTGTCATATTTCATATTTACCCTTGCCCCTGTAAGATGCTGTCTTCCACTGACAAAACTGGTACTAAGAATTACTCAGCAGTAAGCAGAACTGTGTTCACTGTATTAATATCTAAATGTTGAGCATAAAACAAATGTTCATGTCTTCCACAACATAACCTCTGAGCAATG
Organism: Pipra filicauda; assembly: GCF_003945595.2. Lineage (NCBI taxonomy): Eukaryota > Metazoa > Chordata > Aves > Passeriformes > Pipridae > Pipra > Pipra filicauda. The sequence goes on from NW_024104543.1 coordinate 1,505,965, forward strand.
ATACTAACTACTGGCTTGGAAAGGGAATCAGAAGCTACATTAAGCACTTTGTCTCTTCTTTTATTTTTAAAAGGAATTTCTTACATAATACTAAGGAACATTAACAGAGACTTCTCTTTCAGTTTGCAGATATATTCTGCAGTTTCACCATTCATCATATTTGCTTTGACATTTTTTCCAAAACTGGTGACCAGTCACAGGCAGTTGACACCCAGTAAAAATTTAATACAGAAATATTCAAGTCCACAACATCCTCAGATGACAGAAATTCAGAACCAAGACACTGGCTATACTTCAGCTGTTATACAGCTGTAGAGCATAACTGGAAGGTGGGGCAAAACAAAAAAGCAATGCAGCTGAAAGTAAAAGTTACGTCTGCTTTGAATTGTCAGCACTATGGACCATTAGCACTTCTGAATGTGTTATGCCTAGAGGAACAAAACAGAGCAAAATGCCCAAAGAATGTGAATTTAACTCACGTTATTAAAATTTCACATTGTAACACTTCTTGTAGGATACATATTATATGAGCAAAAAAAGCATTTTGAGACTGCAGTTAACACTTAACAGACATGAATCAGTTAAAAACTGAGTGATAAACTTAAACTCAAATGTCCTGGTTTCATTTGAAAACTAGGAATCCTTTTAATCTAGGCCTAGTATTATACATAATAATTTAATCCATAAAGCTTTATAAGAAAAGAGAAGAGGTTTAAAAATGTTATATATTGAACACATTGAAATGATCCTTGAAATCTATTTTTAATATTAAACATCAAATTAAACTTTCTAAAAATTGCTTTAACATACGGAAAATACCTATAATAAAAAAGTCTTTATTGCTTTTCAGGAAAATACATGCTCAGTTAGACCTCTAAATGTCTGCAACAGAATGAGTACCCTGAGTAGACTTTTAGGCCTTTACATGTTCATGCACTTCTCATTTTAATTTGTCATCTATTGATGGGAAATAATATATTCTAAACAATTAGGAACACTGCTTGTCCAGGTAAAAACCAGCCATATTTCTGTATTACCTTGAGGACCTTACCTCTTACCACAAGGTCTGCTGAAGCTGATGAGTTGTCCACAATTGTCTGAGCAGTGCACATGTACCTCCCTGCGTGCCGCAGCTGAACATTTTTAATGAGCAGCTCACCATTGGATTTAATCTGTCACAAAAACAGCAGTAAGTGAAACTGGTAAACACCCCTGTACAGCTATGCAATATCTGTCTATACATCCTCCCAACTGATCTACAGTGGTTGCTATTTCCAAAAAGTGCTTACTTCGAGAACAAAACACCCTCAAAGATAAATCCGATTTATAGGACAGCTGTTGAAAATGTCTTGTGCTTCCTGAGGAGTAGCTGCTGTTTACTGGACATGGAAATCCAGACATCTTAGAAAATGTTTTTTACAAGCCCTTTTACTGTTTGAAAACCATATCTGAACACTGAGTCAAGAATTCATTCATAAACTACAGTCAGATGATTTTTCTGCATATTACTTGCTTTTCTTATGCACACTGGCATGATGACATGTCATGGTGTCCTACTGAAAGAGCAGGATGCTGTTTGGCTCTTCCTTACAAGCCTAAAGCAGTATGAGAGTTTTTATCACAGATAGGCTACAATTACAGCCTAAATAAAGGTGCACCAAGACCTGCCCTGCACCCTCAGCCCTTCCTGGTGATGCCCCTACCTGACTGTACATCGGCTCAGCTCTTGCTGTTCCTTGGCAAACAGCAGAACCCCCAGGGAAGCTATTTACTGTTCAACAAGGCTCATATACTCATCATCAAAGACCCTAATCCTTCCTCAATACTCTTCACCAATGGTAGACTTGGGAATTATACAGCCATGATTTCAGATGTCTGCTGCTACCTGTGTCTGTACAGAGAGGCAAAACAAAGTATTTTTGCCCTATGACACTTCCATGAACACACTGAGTAACTGGATGTGTACCAATAAAAAAAGAAATAGAACAGAGACCACTATATACACCACAGCTATTCTTAATGAAAAACACATTTTATGTGAAGACATTTACATAAATGTTTAAAAATAACACAGTCAAAATGTTTTGCTTACCTATCCTGCATTTTATTACAGAAAAAGATTACTAAGTTAATTCACTGCATTATAAATGTGTTAATCTTAAAGGTATTTCAGAAAAAGCCATACGTTCTCTTCAAAATACATCTGATTGCTTTCATGGAAGTAAAAATGCTACAAAAAATCCAGATGGATTTATAACACACTATAGCAAAAGGGGCAACATTCAGATTTCCTAATTCACTGAAAATTGATCAGAAATACAACTAAAAAACCCAAATCAAACCCTGAGATAATTCACTACAGTCTGCAAACCTTCATATGCCTGTACAAAAGGAATTCAGATGCAAAATGATATGTAAAAAAAGAAACAGCTAAATATTTAGGGGTAAGAACTAGTGCTAGCATCATTGCAGGTTCTAGGGAACAACAAAAACTTTCAATACAATCTCGAATATTATGGGCTGTGTCTCTGCATGTAAACATCCAGAAGAAATGAAAAAATTATGCCACCCAGCATATGTTTCCCAATTGAAAAGGATGGGGGGAAAAAGTAAGGTTAAATCTTTTCCAAATGTTCTGAAACTAGAATGAGAGTTCAGAGTCTATATTTAAGGGAGATTAAAATACCCAGATAAAAATATTTTTCTTTTCCAAAGTCCTGTGATGATTTTTGTTGCCAGCTTCAATTTCTGCTGGCATAAAATTTCAGCACCAACTGAAATCTGTTAACACCGGCTTTTTTTGGTCCAACATAAGAATTCACATCTTTAAGAAATTACTGTGGTAAATCAGTAAAAGGAGAATCAAGCAACATGAAAGAAAATGCTTAATTCTGGCTAGCTGATTGCCTCATAGGGTCAGCAAGAAATGCAGATTACACCGTACCTTCTCTCTTTTTGAGTGACACAAGTGCTGTTAGCAATGATCAAACAGATCAGTTGGATCAGTGAACAATTCCATATTCTTGATATATTTCAGACCATTTATCTTTTAGTTATTATTAAATTACATCCATGTCTATATATATATATTTTCACACTTTTCACTCAAGGTTAACATGACACAGCTTTTAATTTAATTTGCCAAAGTGCATGCAGTACACAGAGATGAGAGTATTCTGGGATAGTAGCATTTCTGTGTTGGTGCCTGCCAGCTTATTCATAAGAACTAAAGGGAGAGTGCTATCAAGGACAGCATCCTTTGAAAGTCTGCAGGATTACTGCATAAGCTAACAGTGTCTGGCTGCCTGACTAACTACATGTAAGCCCTACAGTGGCCTAAGCAATGCTGTCCACGGCTTTCAGGAAAAAAAATCAGTGGGAGTGTCAGTAGTTCTATGGGAACAGAGAAGTCAGCTACCTGCTGCTCTGCCCTCCAAAAATTACAACAAAGAAGCTGCAGAAGTTCAAATTCCTTGAGTTTTCAGTTCCTGGCTTTTGTTTGGTTGTTGGGTTGTTTTTTTTCCAGTCCTGTTCTTATTGGTTTTGGTTTTAATAAAGAAGACAAACAGGTCCTTATTTGACTGCTGTGTATAAATCTTTAGTTCATTAACACTAAATGTCATTCTAGAAAGAACCACACTGCCTTTGATTCTCTGATCATTGCTTGCACTTTAATCTGCAAATAAACATAATCAAAGGTTGGGCAAAACAACAAGGTTTAGAAAAACTGCATGAACAGAATTCTCATGATCATATTATTACTTGAATAATAAATGATTTCAAATTCTTAATAGGCTTAGTACTCATTCCTAAGTTAGTACTTTAATTAAAATACTTTATTATATTTACTAATGATAATATTGTCCATATACTTGCCCTAACAGTAATTTCCCTTACAGGAACTTGGTCTTAAAATCTAAATGGTGAAAAACAGATAGGAAAATGTAACATAATTTAAAAATCAGCAAACCATAGATATAGTATTGTATCTTGTTGGTTCAGAAGCTCTCCTGGAGCAAGGTTTTATGCATTTGGTAATGAAGGTTTCCATACCTCAGAAGAAGCCTAAGTTCTTGGTGGTAAAAGAAGAGCTTACAAAGCAAATAAAGAGCATGGGCATCAGCGAATTCTGTCCACAAATTAGATATGAGTGTACTGTATGTTTTCGTTCAAAAACCTCAGTACAGCAATGTTTAAAAATGCCTTCCTTAACTCAGAGAAGACTGAATCACAGACTGGAAATAGTGATAGCAGTACTCAAGGATGTTCCAATGGTATCTGTGGTTCACCACGCAGTATTTACCAAGTTTCAAGCAAAGACTTCCATCACATAAGCTCTATATTTATGATTTAATAGTGATGTCAAAAATAGCATTGTGACCTATAAAATAGCAAAGACCTATTTCTGATGTTCAGAGTTCTATTTTGACTATCACCTTTGCCAGTGCCCTGTATTACTGAAAGCCATCAGAACATGCCCCTGTGCGATCAAAACTCATTTACTTGAATTCAATATTCTGGTTGAAAGCAGTATTCCCTCTCAGAGACAATGAAGAAGCTTAGGTTAATATAAGATTAACAAGCTCTTTGTAATAATAAAGCTAACTTGGTAGAAATAGAAGAACCTGGTAAGCAAAGACAGTCTTTTTTTTTTCCCATTCAATTTCTAAAATTAGACATCTGAGCTTCAGCACTATTTAATACACAGTTGTGGTAAAATGATAAGAGAATTGATAAGAAATAATCAGAGATGGGATTCTGGGTGATAAGATCAGTTTTTCCAAAGCTAGAAATAATTTTAAAATCTTTTTCAATGACCTGTACCTAAAATTATTAACTCTAAATGAGTTCACGTGAATTGGTTTGATCCTGCCATTAGAGGATATGCTATGTTGTTGCTACAAGTAGAACAGATAATCCAACAGCTGCTGAGGAATGTTAATGTAAATGTGATTGTAGCTGTTTTCCTGATATTGAGATCAGATATAACATGGGGATAACACCACCAGTGTAGCTCTATTATCTTAATCCTATTCACTGGAAAGCTTCCCTTGTTTTGTTTTATAAGCCACGGACGACATGATAGTTACAAAAAACTCAGCAGGATAAGGACGACAGTCTTTCCCTCTGAAGAATATCTTCCTTCAGTGAGCTATATTTATATGTAAAGAAAGTACTGTGCTAATTCTACCCTTGAAATGTAGATTGGGAATTATATCCAACAAATATATTATTCTTCTCCATTCAGGATACCACTGAGAATGCTTCAGGACACTGTGCTTTGTAGCAAGATCTCTGTGGTGATACGCCTTATTATTTCATTTCCAACAGCAGAAAAAACCTTGTACTTGATCACATATGCTCATGGCTCACAACTTTATGGCTGATGACAAAAATTCACAATACACTGCAAACTACATTTCTCTGAGCAGTGCTCATACTGGGCTTTTTCAGCTCCTGCTACCTAACCAGGGATGGTACATGGATTTTGGTAGCTTGCTAAGTCTCACAGGCACATAAAAGTTATAGTCAACTGCTTTTGCAAAGTATTTCTTTAATTCTAGCACAGAGGTTGGCAGATCTTCATCCTTAAACCAACTACAATTCTTCATGCTGGAAATAGCACTGTGGATTAATAATAGGTTTCCTCAAAGGCTTCTGTCAGAGACAACTGCTTGTTGGCTTCACCCTCAGCACTATGTCTTCTGCTTTCCTTCCCCTCCTTGATCTTAACCACTGACTCCATCCATGCCATTCCATGCTCACTACATTACTATTAGGCCTTTGCCTCTAAATATTACGCCAAATCTAGCCAAAATATGTTATTTTAAATTCATTCATGTCTAAAGCATCTCCCTAATGCATCACGGCACTGAAAGCAATGTATTAAGACAGTGCCTTCTGAGAGTCTTGGGACTTATTTTCAGAAAAAAAGGCAGTAGGTAGTTGATTTGGTTGGACATGCTTCATTAACAGTCACCTACTGCCTCCATATAATCGACAACTGTACTAAATAAGATCACTAAAACTCTGGTTTTGTTCCAGTCCATAAATAACCTCTTCTTCCTTGTCACTGTGCAACTGAACTTTCCTATTTTGACTAACCTAATGTCTACGATAAGGCAACCCGTTTAGTGGATGAGGGAAAGGCTGTGGATACTGACTACCTGGACTTTAGTAAAGCTTTTGACACCATTTCCCACAGCATTCTCCTGGAGAAGCTGGTTGCTCATGGCTTGGATGGGTGCGCTGTTCGGTAGGAAAAATCTAGCTGGATGGCTGGGCCCACAGAGTGGTGGAGAATGGTGCTACATTCAGTTGCTGGTTGGTCCCCAGTGGTATTCCCCAAGGCTTAGTGTTGGGGTCAGTCCTGTTTAATATCTTTATCAATGATCTCAATAAGGTATCGAGTGCACTCTCAGTCAAGTCACAAGCAACACTAAGATGAGTGGGAGTGTTGATTTGCTGGAGGGTAGGAAGGCTCTGCAGAGGGATCTGGACAGGCTGCATCAATGGACAGAGGACAACTGTGTGAGGTTCAACAAGGCAAAGTGGTTGAGTCACCAACCCTGGAGGTATTTGAAAGATGTGCAGATGTGGCAATTAGGGACATGGTTTAGTGGTGGACTTGGTAGTGCTGCGTTAATGGATGCACTTAATGATCTTAAAGGTCTTTTTCAACCTAAATGATTCTACGACTCTATCTAAAGATTTTACTCCAATTCTTCAGTTCTTTCAAACTTTCTATTCATTTTCTGGTCTGTAGCTAGACTCCACCATCTGCAGGGAAAGCAGTAAAGAAAAATTAAAATGAAAATTCTTGTATATTTTTCTGTTGTAGAAAACTGTGGAATCATAGAGTCATAGAATAGTTTGGGCTGGAAAAAAGATTTATACAATAAAACTAAGTGTCTCCTATTGAAGCAAGAGCATGCAGTAGAACTTTGTTTACTAGTTGTGGAACTGCAAACAATAATAATTTACAGAAAACAGGCATGTATTAACCCACGCTCCTCTAATCTGATTTTTTTATAGTTCAACTTGTTCTTTGTGGTTTACAAAACCATCAGTTCTGAGAACATAATGTTTTGGCAAACATTGTCTTCAATCTAGAATTCATCTCACCTATTTTGAGAAATCTGTAGTGGATATTTGTCTTTGAATTAAACACCTTTATCAGTTAAAGAAACAGGCCCTTCCATGTCTGTTTCACTTTAATGTAAAGTAACTGGCCACATATATCCAGAATATTACAAATGTCATCCTGTAAGACTGCAAAGCTTTCTGTCTTTTAGAGAGGCATAAAGTAAGAGGAATAATATTTGCAAAAGGAAAAAAAATCCTTTGAGAATACAGCGAAGTATATACATAGTCCAGCTTCACTGTATGATAGCTGGAGGGATACCAGAGACAGTTATGTGCGGACAGCTTGGATTAAGCTGCATAGAGCCTGAGCTGTGAGCCCTGCAAGTTGTATGCTGAACCTATCTGTCTGCCTTTGTGCCATGTCCCTGAACACTGGAGAGCACACTGCTAAGTCAGAATGCACACTTCAGAGTCAGTGTGGATTCATCAGGTCTTAATTCCTGCTCTGTAGCAGTCATGACACCAAGATGTGACAGCATCAACTTGAACAATGACCCCTTCGTATGAGAAAATGTGAGTAAGTAACAAGTCAGATATCTCAACGACAAAACTCATCATCTGGCCTTACTGTATCTTTCTATCACCATTTAGTCTTTATTGAATTCTTACAGAAGAAAGCTATTTGCAAGCATAGAATCATAGAATATGCAGAGCTGGAAGGGAACCATCCAGTGTAGGATCCCAAAAATATAATATCAGCAGAGAAGGAGCTGATGAGATTATGTAGCAGGCCATGGACAGCAGGAGCTGGGACAAACTCCTTGCTCTGAGGACACTCCATCACAAGACCTATTAATATTTAGCTATGTTGATCGACCTGTCTCCTCCAGCAAGATATGGAAAGACTTCATGATGATGTTATCAGACTATGAAGAAACCCCTTTGTCCTTTTCCCCCCATGTGGTCCTAAAAAAGGAAAATATTAATCACTTGTGTAACTGTAGCAGAAAATTGTGTAATCCTCTAGTTAGCATGATCCATCCCCTAATTAACATAGCTCGTCCTCCTCATTAACATGTCCAACCTCCAAGGCCCTTAAATTGGGTTCTCGTGCTCAATAAAGTATTCCAGTTTATACCCCATACCTGGAATTGCTTAGTTTTTGACTGTCCACTATCAGGATCATTGAGTCCAACTCCTGACCATGCACAGGACAGCCCCAAGAATCCCATCATGTGCCTTAGAGTATTGTCCAAATGTTTCTTGAACTCAGACAGGCTTGGTGCTGTGACCACTTCGCTGGGGAGGCTGTTCCAGTGCTCAACCACCCTTTGGGTGAAAAACCTTTTCTTGATATCTAACCTAACTTGTAAAGCTATTTAAGTATAGTTATTAAAAATAAAATGGTGACAAAAATATCAGGGTTTCAGGTTCACTGATTTTGCTTAAGACAACTTGTAAATAATGTAGCAAATAGGAATACTGCTGGTATGCAAAACATTTTAAAATGTATGTGTGTCATTATGTGACTAAGACTACTACAGCCTAATCTACTAATTGGACTCTTCCTAATCTACTTACAAGATTCTGACTTGAACCAGTTAAATTATGAAGTTCTTCTTCCTGACTATCCATACAAATGGACTCAAAAGTAAAAAAAAGAACAGTAACACACCTTCACATATGAAAGGGTTTTTTTGTAATAAACTTAAAAGAACAGTCATATTTGGATAGTATTTACATTTTTTAATATATAACAAAAGTAATCTTTTCAATCTTTAAAAACACATGACAAAAAGAAGATCTATAAAAAGTGATCAAACGTTGGCATTTTCCAGACTACTTGAAGTGCTGTATCTCTTTGAGACTTGAAAGGATTGATAATGTTTAGTTTGCCAATTAAATAATCAGAGGAACAACCATAAATAAAGTCAAAAGTAATCAATTTAATAGTAAGATTTTGTAGACTCCATTTAATTCTTTGGAAGCTAACCAATTCATATATATTTTTCCATCTTAAATATTGCTGTCACAGGAAATAAAAACAGCACTGGCAAATGTCCTTTTGAGAAATGAATTTTAGTACTAACGTAATGCAAATTAGTGTTGCCTTCAGCCATGATGGAGACACCAAAGCTTCCATTTAAAGAAAGACCAGTGCAGAGATTTACATGAATTTCATTAGCATTTCATTATGTGTATGGGATGACAACATTAGTATTATTTTGAGAACTGAAATACTGTGACACTATCAAGTTTCAGCATGTTGATCTGCACAGTCACATAAATTAATAGTGATATTATCAGGAAGACAGATGAGGATCCTTCATCAACAGGAAATTATAGCACAGAGTGCAGGCTTCACATACCCAGTAATTTTAATATTCATGATGGAATATCTTTTTATTTTGTGTTTGTGAAGGGCTGCATGGCAGCATGGGACTTCACTGTTTCAAGCCCAGCAGTTCGTGCTGCTGCTCTCAAATCAGAACAGCTCACCCTTTGCATTTGGGAAAGCCTGAACAAACCTGCCACCCAGCGACTTCAGTTCAGAACTGCTAGAGATGGAAACGGGCAGAAGAAAATCCCTTTGTTTGCACAGGAAGGAGAAAACCCCTTAATGTAAGAATACAGTAAATGAATGAAACAGAAATATAAAAAGTTCATACTCCTCTTAATTATATCCTATATAAACCTTTGTACTGGATTTGCTGAATTTGTTAAACATTCTACATTTGTTATTACTTAAGCGCTGAATAACCTAATAACTACCAATGCAGACTTCAAATGCAATCCTACTGTCCCCAGTAAAGACTAAGCTGCCTGTGAAAGAGGAATGGAGATTATCTGCACTTGCTTTGCATTTGAAAGCCCAGAAGTAAGGCATAGGAATGCAAAACAAGAAGTTGCCCCTGTTAAAATAACTTAGTATTGATCAAATGCAAAAGAAACACAACAAACCAAGAAATATCCTTCAGGAAGATGAACACACACCTTACACACTGAAAAGTAAATTAACTGATGTTTGGACCTAACCTAAACTTCAACTGTCTAAGTGAATTAAGAGTTAGTTGCTCTTCAGTTCCTTCTGGATCCATCCCTTTAATCTCTTGGAAAAGGAAATATTCCAGCACAAGATTTAACACCCACATGAAGTGAAGCACCTCTTTCTCTCCCTCTCTGCAGACCATAAAAAGTCTATAGAGACCAAGGTAGTCTAGTAAAGTTAGGCTAATTTGGTTTTGAAATCAAGCATTTCAATAGTGTCTAAAATATTGTGGAGTTAATTAAAATTTGGGATCAGGAGTCCAGGACCACTGGCTCTCTGGAAGATGAAACAGGGGGGAATTATATATCATCAATTTTCTAAGAGAATCACACACTTTTTGAAGCCCCTACATGGTTCCACATTTGCTCACTTGAGGTTATTTGCTAGAAAGTGCTCTAAAATCAGGATAAACTTTCAGAATTAATTTACCCTAAAAGAAAAAAAAATCCAATTTCCTTTTATTTCCATTATTTAGAGGAAAACCCAAAAGTATCTATTAGTGATATAAAAATTTTTGTTCAACACATGACCCACAGATGAAGAAAGTTCAGATTCCTTTCTCTTGCATTACAAACTCCTCTGATAAAAGCGTTTTTACCTTCCATATCACTGATTCATCAGAAAATCAGCCTGATTTTCTGTTTTACGGAACACAGTTTCTTTGTACGACTTGTGTCAGGTAGTTAAAAGAAATCAACTAAATAAAATCTAACACAGAGTGGTTTTATTTGCTCTTTTACAAGGAATAAATTTATTGGGGCTTTACTCTTCAAGTTCTTATTTTGACTGACACTCTGACTCATTCCAACCTTTACCGAAGGGCAAACGAATGCCATTAAGAGGCGATTCAAGCTTTTTCATGGTATTCCTATGTATTGATTACTACCAAAGTGTAAATATAAACATATCAAAAGTGTGGCTTAGTAGCCACATGAAGAAAATATTTTGAAAGATGTCAGCGTACTGATGAAGATCTACTGATGAAGATCTATCTTCATTTAAAAAATGAAGATTTTTTAAATTCCCGAGGTAATACAAAATAGACTGCAAACTGCTTACTGCCCTGCTACTGAGTCTGGACATAGACTTTCAGGAGATCTATTGCAGAAAGTGGTTTATGTCATTGAGTTTAAATGTTTTAAGATGATTTTAGCATACTTCTACTGGATTGTTGAACAAGGGCTTGTTCTCTTACTGAAAAAGAGCAACGTGACTTCTTAGGGATGTTCTACAACTCAGCAAATGAGTAGGTTGAGGCAACTCTGACTCCTCAAAGGGTTGGTTTGTTCCAAATCAGACTAAAATAGTTATGCTTGAAACATCTTTTCACATGGAGATAAACAGATACTGAAAGAGAAAAAAAGAATTTCTCTTGGTCCATGTAAAATCAGATAATATTGCCAGCCTAGGAGGAGGACTGCAGGAGGCACTGTTACATGGTACATAATTTTGAACATGGAGCTGAAACTAAGCACAATCCCTGGTCTTTCCAGATACTACAGGTATCATTAGCAACCTTTTCTCTATATATCCACAATTCCTCTTGGAAACACAAAATAAAAAGGTATATAAATTTAAGGATTTTTGTATAATTTAAATGAAGAACGACAGAATATTTACACACATAGGCAAACACTGAGGTTGTTGAATATTAGGTAAATCAGCATGTGATCAGATAAGAAAGGACTTCTAATAGAGATATTAATTTTGAATAAGCCTGATAGAAGACTCTAAAAATATAGTCATAGATGCAAATACAGAAGAACTATGATTCCTCTTTCTATGTGTCAAAATTAGTGTCTTTGTATTAACTTGTTTAGCCTTTACACAAACTCTTGCTCAGTGTTTACAGACTGTTTGACTCCTATCCACCATCTGGCCCAGTCTTGTGCCAAATTCCAGAAATGCTGATGAGAAAAACACGGGTAAGTAAAAATGAACGCATATGCACACTTTTTTTGAGATAATTTCCACCCTGTTTACTACAAGGCTACCTGTTTACCAGCTATTTTTACTAATAACCAGAGTGGGATTTAACCAAGGTACCAAAACACTTACGTCAATTTATATACCTGATTTTAGGTATCTACCTGCAAGTGTCTATGTGTGTCTGTAAGGTGTCTAAACTGTAATTCTATTTTATGTTCTCAGCCTACTGCATCTTTCTGGACTTGAACCAACACAGTAGAAGAAGTATACCAGAAAAGAGAGCTATTCACAACAAAGAAAACTAGGTTTTCCCATATTAAATAAGGATCTGTAGTATCTTACCATAAAATTCCTTTCATAATGTTCATGTTCTTTCTCAAAATCTATTACAAAGCCATTTAGAGACCAAATAAATGTCAGGTCTAATGTGGGATCATGGGATGCAATGCATTGCATGGTAGCATTCTCTCCAACGGTGACATCAACATTCAACGGAGCTAAAGTAATCCTTGTAGCTTCTGTGAAGTTAATGGCAAACATGGAAAATTCCAATAAATAAATGTTTATTCAAATGTAAGCTTAGCTCCATAACTGTTTGATTATACATTAAACTATGCCTTCAAACTCCAATTTGCATGTTACTCATACAGTTACATTTCAAAGGACCAAACTAAAGAGAACAAAGAAAACCTTCTACACCTAAAATGCCTGAGACTCTGAGGATGGCACAACTACTGGCTTTTGCAGTACGGAGCATCTCATAGTGCATTGGAGCAACCCGTTAACATTCCATCTCCAAAGTCTTAGCTGTGGACACACTCTTAGGATACTTGCTCCATTCCAGTGTGGTGGTGCCTGTATGCTCAGCATTTGGTTCTACCATCACTGATTTTCTAAATGTATACATAAATATTCTACTAGTCTAAAATGTTGCTGAAATAGTGGACCAGTGGCAGGGAACAAGCAGCATCTGGGAAAAACCATCAGACTTTGCAGTGCCTGTCAGTTTCAGATTTAACTTTTTAATTTCCTGTAGTCACGCACCATGTCCGAGACATTTTATGGGCCATGTAATGTGCTTGGGAATGCCAGTTTTAAAGCATTCTTCATCAACCTTCATCATTGTCCACTTTGTCCACAATGTGAAAACAGTTTTGAAATATGTCATCTGACCCTTCTGTTTCTGCTATGATGTCTTATTATCTTGGTGTTCATTTTTAGATGAATCAGAGCAGAATTCTTCAAAATTTAAAATTTCTTTATACTACTTTATAAGGTTTACAAACATACGGTTTAAGTGTTCCACTGTGTGAATTTAGTTTGCAAATGTTCTTCCTGATTTTAGAAGGTATGATATAACTATGAAGGGTCTGGATATATTTAGTTACAAAAACTTTCAAAATACTTAAATGCCTGAGAGTAATATTAAGACATATGTAACAGCAGAAGATGATAAAAAGTAACTGAAAACATAAAGTAAAATTTTACAACTCATTTGGTATATATCATCCAGAAAATTGCTTTCATATGATCTGGTACTACAGATTAATTCTCACATTAGTACATCACTATTGTGGCATTGAGCTGACACATCCAACATAACTTCTGGAACAGAGATAAAAATGTATCTGATAAATGACTCTCCTATGATCAGTGGTACTTGATAGACATAGTTGTTACAGAATGTTGTCTTTTCTGTCTGTAGTCTAGAGTTATTTAACTATTTGACATCAGATTTAAAATACATAATTAAGGATATCAGTACTCAATCAATAAATACTAATACTCATAAAGGAAGATAATTTAGTAGCACAATCATAAGGCTATATGCCCTTATCTCACAAATTTTATGCAAATTCCCTTGAACATGCATACTCCTCTCTCAAATCTGCTTACAATACAAAAAAAAAAAAAAAAAAAAAAAAAAAAAAAAAAAAAAAAAAAAGAAAAAAAAGAAAAAAAAGAAAGGTCAGTAGGAGTGCCCTTGCTCTCAGTTGAGGCTCCAGAATCTCACCTTATTGTGAGTGCTAAGCTACCAAATTGAAGGAATGCATTAAAATATGTCAACTTAATGTATCTGATTTAATAATCTCTTATGGATAAATCAACCCTGAAAATTGAGATACAGTGATAGAACTGCTGCAAATAAACCCAGTTTCTTCTGAGCAACATGCTTTAAAAGCATCAATTCATTCTTAATGAGGAATTAAATTAGAAAGAAAAATATGGAGCAGCTTGCAATGCTGGAGCAAAACATTAGTGATTTTGAATTGAGGGAATATAGCCAAAAGAAACTAATACAATTCAGAGATTTACCTGTCATTTCTAGAACACCAGTGCTATTAGCTTTTCCTCGGTTATTTTCTGCAAAACAGGTGTAGCGACCTTCATCCAGCTTTGTTACATTGATAATTTCCAGACTCCCATCGTCCCAGATACGTATGCTATGGAAAGTGCAAAAAATATATTAAGAGCAATCAGGGTTTATATTTGAAACCAATGTTTACTCTAGAACTGTAGTAAGCGAAAGAACAAACTACAAACATCTTTTGAAAACTCACATCTCACTACTGGATTTATAAACACCCTTATAGAAAAAGATATTTAAAGAGACTGTGGTAGGATTATATGTCTCGTTGCTGGAGCAAGAGCAAATACTTCTATGCATTTGTAATCATTCAAATATTTTTCTTAGAGTTTTATGATACAATTCAATTCTTAAATGTAACCAGCACCAAAGAGACTGGTTAAAGTTGGATACCCTACTAGCTATTTGGATCCAGACTGTCAGTAATATTTCAGCATATTATTTTCCTGAAATTATATATTTTCCTGTCCCTGAATTCTTGAAAAGGGAGAACTAGATAGAAATATATGGCAATGTTTTTAAGGCTCGAAGTGTTCACTAACAGTCAATACTAACCGGCTCCCATTTACAAGCAATTCTGTTCCTTTGCTCCAGGAGAATTTTGGCTTAGGAGCAGCTTTAGGCTTGCATTCAATGATTACACGCCCCCCTTTAGCTGCTAGGATTTTCTTCTTCATAGGGTTCAGTTCAAAAGTAGGAGGTGAAGCTGAAAGCAAAAATTAACACAAGTATTGCTGTTAGCGATTTACTGCAAAAGAAAATTTGTTTGCAACATGCAATAAATGACAGAACTACTGAATTTTTTACAAATGTCCATTATTTAGACCAGTGAGAAAAATATTAAGGACACAGAGATGTGGTGGGAAGTAGATGGTGACCTAAAAGAAACAGGAAAAATAATTATGTAGTTCTGTGCTGTGTTACATTAGAGGTTTCTTTCTGAAACTTCCATCTTAGCTTAATCTAACAAGATCAAAGTCCACTGAAATCAATAGGAAGTTCTTCCCTTTGAAAAGGTCTTTTGATCAGTCCTAATAAAATTCAGATTCCTGGAGATGAATCTTTGTAACAAGTTCCTCACTCGATCATACTTTTCAGTGATTTTAACCCTCTCCAGGAACTCTAAGGTTGTGCCCTTCTTTGTAGTTTTTTGTTTGGCCAGCTGGCCCTAGGTGCACTCTCAGATGTACAAGAGTAATGACACATGACTGTAGCAAGCACCTTGCTTATGTTTTTGAGGTCAGATCTTTGCTTACTGATTTTCTCTCTATCTAAAATCGAATAAAAGAAAAAAATCATTTAACTATTTTGCATCCTGGTATACCATTGTTAATCATGCCAGCAAGTGTGTGCACAGCCTGAAGAAATAAGTACAGAGCAAAACTCTGACAAACATCCACATCTTACCAACACCAAATTTTGAAAGCAAATGCAAAAGGTGCTCATTGTGTGTAATCCAGGTTGGTAATGAGTACACAGTAATGGAAGAACAGCGTAGGATGAGGTATTGTTCTGCAATGGATTGGGAAAACCAATAATATTTCAGGTCTTGGGAAAGTCTGAAAGCAAGTGTGAGATGGAAAAGAACCCAGAGTAAGTACTGCAGGGAAATTTAGGAAAACCCTGTCATACAGCCAGTGCACCTGCTCTAATGCCATCAACAAAACCATCAGAAATTGTTTTAAGGCTGATCACTCTGGATCTGAAAGTTAAATTGATGCTCCTTAGGAGAACAATGGATTAATAACAACATCCAGCCATCAAATGGCACAGCTCTATTGCACACAAACATTGTGGCTTGGTTTTAATGGGTTGCAGAAGGCAAAAGCAAAGAGAGAGTAAAGAGGAAGAGCTTCAAAGGCCAAGTGACTGACAATACGGTTTCTGAAACAGCAGGTTTTACCCCACGGAACAGTGAGCATAGGTGAGTAAAAAATAAAATGCTTCTCAACCAGTTATGCAAGCTTGAAAGTGTAGGCAGCAACTCTACATGCTGCATATGATTTCTGCACTATCAGTTTCTCTGAGGGGTAACAGCAGTAGACAAACATCAGAAATAATACGGCAAACATGCCTCATAAGTTAGTAACTTTATCCTGAAGTTGTTGTCAAAATCCAGGTAGAGAGCTCAAATAAACCTCACCTAGACTGAGTGAGGGTTCTTAGCTTTATCCTCACAGGAATCTGTTACCAAAAAATACTTGTAAATATGACTGCTATATTACACAACTCTGAAATAGCAAATAGAGAAATAATCCCACTGACCCACAATCTTCAGTTCAGCATTTGCATAAATAATTCCATGTATGTTTTCTGCTATACACTGGTACATGCCAGCATCGTCAAAGGTCAGACTTTGCATTCTTAGTTCACCTTTCCGGAACTGAAACACAGAATCAATAAAACAATAAGACATTAATACAGACTACATATGCTGAAGAATTCACATTCATCCACATTCTTTTTTTTTTTTTTTTCAGTGACATTAGGTTCACCTTCTTTTTTAAAAGAAGATTCAGTGTTGTTCAATACTTTCCTGGAAAAGTCCTAGATGAGTGGCAGCAGATAAATTTACTCTTCAGTCCCCTGTTATCATATCAATGCAAACACTACTGATTCAGAAGTGAGAAACAAGGAACTGAATTAATTTTATCCATATAAGCTTTGTTATGCCATGCTTACCGTTCAATACTTTTTATTGTATGTACATTGTTTTACAACAATAAAAAGTCAAAGCAAGCCCCAATAAGGTAGGAGTTTTTCAGAAGATTCTCCTGGGAGATAGTATAAACTATTTTCTATATACTTTAATATAAAAAAGAAAAAATGATAAATCAAAATAAGATACTTAACCTATTTTTAAAAACTGTGTATAAAAATGCACAAAGTGAGGTGGGGTATTTTGTAAATTACAAATAGATGTCAATCAGTTCTTGAAAGATCATGTTAATAAATCGTTTTCTTGTGAAAATCAATCTGAAAAGGTTTAACCCTTGTATCTAAGTATATTGCAGTGCATGGAGCAATGAAAGATTAAAAGAATACTATTTACCTGAAAAAAGAACATATTAAAGGAAACATATTTCATGTAAAAAGGAAACATTTTATGTAAAACAAGAATCTTTGTTTTGTGCTAAGCGAAATACCTGATTAAAAATTATCTGATTTAGAAACAAGCTGTATTTTCAAGGCAATTAGCATATTTTTGCTATCTTGCATTTGGAAATCATCTTAACATCACATTAACACACAGCATAATCTTCCAGTGTACTACTGGAGAATTATACACCGCTTTCTGCAATCAAGTATGCAGATTTTGTCAGTGAAAGCCAAGTACCATCAAGGAACTTGCTTGTTAAATTATTTGTTTGCAATAACTACTGAAGCTAGACAACAGCATTGCTTTTCCAGGTTTAAGCCATCTCCATATGGCAGATGGTGATATCCCTGTTCTCCCTCCAACCTCACACATTTTTCTTAAGGTAATCAAAAAACAAGCTGCCTCATTGTCTTTTTTTCTTTGCTTGCCAAGATCAGAGTCACCACAGCTCAACAGACGCAGCACTACACTGTGCCCTCTTATAATCTCTTTGGTTTTTAATGGCTTTTCATACAGTATAAGCAATAGACTTTAAATACATTGTTGAAATGTCTGGACAAATTTTGCCCAGAGAAACTGTGCATGTCCCAGCCCTGCAACTGTTCAAGGCCAGGCTGGATCAAGCTCTGAGCAATCTGGTCTAGCGAAAGGCGACCCCACCCATGGCAGAGGGGTTGGAACTAGATGATATTTAAGGACCCTTCCAACCCAAATAATTCTGTGTTCCTGTGACAGGAAATCTACTTAATTTATACAACATATTCAATGTAACAGAATTAAATTATTTAACAGTACTCCTTTAAACTTCACATCAGCTAAACATTTGCAACATTCTGTGTCTAAAAAAAAAAAGTGAAAAAATACAGGATAAAGAAACACCACTGATAATTTAAAAACACTCTTTCTTCTCATATCTCCACTGACCCCATTTTTCTTATATTTTCAAAGACACACTCATGTCTAATGCGGCAAAAAGGATTAATTTTAAAGAGTAGATGATAGACATTTTTTTTATCCAGAAAAATGAGTATTTATTTAAACAATAGGCCTGAAGAAAAAGAGATATCCACCTCTCAAACATATGGTGAAAAGATAAGTTCATAATTCAAAGCTGAACACTAAATAGCCCAAAGAAATAAGAGAAGATTGAGATAAAACTTTAAAAAATAGATTTTAATGCCTAATGCAAGTGTAATCAGCAAATATTTGTATCATTATAATACATTTTTTTTAACCTTTTAATAATGCATGGTTCAAAAAATCATTTCTATCAGCTAAGCAACCAGTCCAGCATCATCTATGCTAATATACTTACCGAGGCACCATTCTTCAACCACCTAATTGTTGGAATAGGCTTGCCTGTAGCTACACAAGGCCAGTACAGGTCACTGCCTATATCCTTCTCTGTGTCATTGATATGTTCTACCCACTCGGGAGCAGCTGAGGAATAAAATACATAATGCATTGTTAATATAGCACATACATATTTAATGAGCATTATGTTGTATTAATTCCACTGCTTTTCCCATGATGCTTAAATGGGAAACACAAAGTAATGATGATAACTCAGCAATGCACCAGCACAACAAAGAATGAAGTTTCTATCTTATGACATAGACTCAAAATAACTTCAAACTACTTTCTATGAGAAGAAAATATGGAATTGAAATAATGCTTCCTGAATGACCAAAGACATAAAAGACTGCTTATATTGATCTGTAGATTATACAATGTGGAAATTACTCACGAACATCATAAAAATGATAGTTAAATGACATAAAATTGTGCACAACTATGTATGCACTAAAAGGATCTCCAAGAAATTATTCTCTTGGTCCAGAGAGGATATTTTAAAAAATTAATATTGAAAACAATCCAGCATTTTTGCTTTTGCTAAGCAAACAAACCTATCTATTAGCTCTACTTATTGTAAGCAGTAACAACCATCCCACACTAATGTTGAATGTATCCCATTGAAGTTCTAGCACTAACTGAGGATCTTAACTCAGATGATGTTCTGTACAGTCAATGAAAAGAGACAGAAATCTGAAAGTTATTCAGATGTTATGTGTGACCTTTTCGTGCCACAGTTTTGTGGCACAAGTCTCAGTCAATGAGTCAAGTTGGGATGATTCCACTTAGCAGTAAGATACTATGTTTTTATTACCTAATTTAACCAAATGCATAAAGGGAAGTGACAGAGGGTAGAGGAATGAAGAACTGAGCATAGCTGATAAGAGACAGAAACCACAAACAAAATGAGAAAACCATAAAGCATAACAAACCCAATGGTCTCTTTTTCTTCCAGGAAGTTCTTTCACTTCATGTACTCTAAATTGGTATAATTTCCATTATGCATAATTACATTAAAACTAACACACATAACTGTCAAGGTGTATATACCGGCTGTTATAACCAGACAAACTGAGTAGTCATTCAATTATCACACAAATGTTATGACTGGCATTTAATGCGTGAGTTTTGATTTTGCTCTGTTAACTTGAACAGCAGCGTGTGAGGATGATAGTATGAATCAACACTGACATCAAGTGTGAAAACACAGGTATTTCCAACATAAGTAAAAGCAACATAGATCATCAAAAACAAAATTATGTCTCCTACCTTCTACATAAACTCTTGCTTGATGTTTATCTTTTCCTTTATAGTTTTCAGCTTCACACTCATAAAGCCCTTCATCTTCGTACTGAATATTGAAGATCTTAAGAACTGCACCAGACATGCTTATCTCAGCAGTGGCTGGCATGGGTTCAAGGTATTTACTCCATCTCAGTTCAGGAACCGGACTTGAAAAGGTATAGTAAAGTACAAATCAGCAAGAACTGGCTGTTAAATTGCAGACTACAAAAAGAGCATTTGGTCATCAAACATGTATTTTCAGTCCCTGAAATATGAAATCAGTGCTCTACAATAACTTCAAAACACACTTACTTTCCAAGAGCAAAACACTCCAGTGTCACGTTTTGCCCCAGGAGAGCGCACGTGTCCTTGAACTTCACCTTGATATCAGCAGGATATACTTTTGCTCCTAACACAAAAAAAAAGATTCTCAGAAAAGGCACAGCAGAAAGTTACACAGCTAGTAAGATTTCCACAGTTCAAAAAAACTGTTCTTAAAATTCCAGACAAAATTCTTCTCTACAGTGAATAAACAGCCTGGCCATCCACAAAGTCTGACTAAGCACTGAACTTTTACTAGTAAGGCATAATTGTTTTACTCAGCAAATTGTTTTACTAGTAAGGTATAATTGTTTTACTTAGTTTTACTAGTTATTTTTCTCTGGATGACAATGCCTAACATTTTTTACGGAATTTTTAGAAGTGCAATGATGGATGTACTGTCTGTGTGGGCAGACAAAACCCGAGTCTCTATTTTCCACAGATTCTTCGTGGAATGGATGGAATATTCTGAATTACTTTGAATTTAAGCTCAATTTTATCTTAGTTAGGGTATGAAGGAGCTAGAGCATGCAAATCTACAGCTTAATGAGGGCATAGGGATGCAAATGTAATCAAATCTACCTACTAGTGATCCCTGTATAACTCTTCTTGCAGTTCTAGATGAAGATTGCAGTGTGAATATTGCCCATGGAAAATTTGGATAAAGATCACTAATTTATAATTACTCAAATTCAATCACAGTTCTTCACTGTAATATGGGAAATTTAACAGATAAAAGGGTCACTGAAATATTGATGATCATTTTATGAGACTAGTGACAGACTGAAGTCAACAGGGAACTTGGTTACTATTTGGAAAACATGTAGTTCTCATGAAGAAATGGTGGCAAATAATCTAGTAATACAAAGCCACACAAGTGCCTTAGGGAATTAACCATGAGACACAAAGCCCTTAGGCCACCGTTGGATAGGAAATTTCAGCAGGGGAAAAGGATTTTCCATTTTCATGGGGGATTTCCTGGGAAAAATGAGTAATTCCTGAAGCTTTTAACCAACTTTTACATGAAGTTTCTGTTTACAGTCATACCCCTTTGAACTAGTGTGAAGACTAGAAAAGATATTAAAGATTTTGGGATGAGTACAGGGGCTTATCACATAAAAGAGATGAGAAGAGGGAAAGTGGATAAGAGCTGTTCTCGATTTAAGAGGAAATTCGTGAATGAATCCATGGAGATTTCCTTCACAGAGTGTTCATTGCGGATGGCAATGATCAGGACCAAGTAACATTGTGCAGTAGCTATTATAACGGGTCATATAATTCTCCTTACAGAGATTAAAGTAATTATGAATTAGCAAAATCATAGAAACAGTTAAAGCACTGCATGCACATAGCATTTCCAATAAATACTTACGATCTGATTGTGGAATAAGTGGAATAAATTTACTGAATACACTCTTTGTTATTGAAGGGCTGGACACAAAACACGAATAATTGCCCTTATCTGATGCTTCCACATTTGCAATGTAGAGATTGCCATCTGTCTGTGACACAAATCGTCTCTTGTCCAAAGCAATGAACACCGGGAACTCATTCAGAAGCCAGCGATAACTGAGATCATCTGGAGGAAAGCATTTTCTAGTCAATATTAAAACCCAGCATGATCAGCTACTCAAATCACAGAATACTGTCTGCATATAAACTACTTCACTCTGATTTCTACTTTACAGATCTTTCTTTTGGAGGGGTAGCTATGTGAGAGAGATTTATACATGCCTCAGTAGCCAGCTTGTACCTTTCTACACTGAACATCAGGGTACTGCTGCCATGAGTGCAGATTACCAGGGACCCAGCTGCAGTGCATATAGCTCCCCTTGGGTGGGCACTACCACCCCACAGGAGTTGGAGTGGGATGGGAGGAGACAGGCAGCTGGGTCTTGACCTCATGCAATTCAGAAGCTGGGAAGTCCTCACCAGCCTTGTGGTTTAGATAAATTAGAGTATTTTAACTAGCAATATATCTTAGTTCTTCATTCTCTTGCAACCCTTAAACAGAGTATGAAAACTAAATCATTATACCATTTTACAAGGAAGAAGTGATGCTAACAGCCAAATTCAGCCCTTATGATGGAACTGCAGATACTTGAGATTATGGGCATAATCCCTGCAGAGCTCTTCAGTTGCTAATGATGAGAAAAAGGAATTTCCAGAGCATAAATTGCCTCATCTCTGACCCTCTCGGGGTGCCTACTGCTGTTACATGATTTTAACAGGAGCCATGATTGTATCAGCTGAGGTGACTTCATTAGGCAGAATGAAGCTGGGCCCTGTCCAAGACCAGCAGAAAGTCTGTGATGACACAGTGACACACTGATATGTACTCAGGTCTTCTGATTGGTAGGCCAAGCCTCCCCTCCATTATCCAGATTAGCCTGAGTAATTTTATTTATATCAAAATCTATTTGCAAATTCAACAATACCCTTTAAATACGGTCAACAACAAACATATATTTGAAATGGTAATCTAACCTAAATGTTTGATTCTCAAGGTGCATAAAAGTTACTGTTTAAATAATTTTAAAGGAAACTTGGAAAAATAAATATTAATTTGCCTTTTACTCTTAAGACATTGAACATGAAGCACTTTTAGCTGAATTACCTGGGTAGTGGTAAGGAGGCTCACAAAGAAGCACTACTCCAACACCTTCTCGCACTTTAACCTCATAACGTTCCTCAGGTGGAAAGGGATCCAGACCTAGTTTTAAGAAAGGAAGGGGAGAAGAATTAGGTTTTTCATGACAATAATTTTTTATTATTATTATTATTGTGTTTTGTTTTTTTTTTTTTCAGTCCTGTAGAGATTGATGTAGAAATACAATAGAGAGATACTTCTGGACCTCTAATGCCAGTTTTGCTTATTTGCCATTATCAAATCCATTTTTTTACAGTATTTTTGTCATCATAATTGAAAATGCCAGGAAAAAAGAAAAAAACAGTGGTGCAGATTGTATCCCTAGGAGTAGCCAGGCGAGTTACATTTGAAGAAGGAATCCCAGGAAGAGACAAGAAAAGGATTTTAGATTATTTTTCCATAGGTTTTTCCAAATGCAAGTTTAAATCTTTACTGTAACTTAAAATGGCTTCTCTGAAATGACCTGGCTGCCCTTTCTGACAACTCTAGCAGCCAAGGACTGGCAAGGAGTTAGCTCAGACACATCTTTAGTGCCAGAGGTTTGAGACAGAAGTGATTGACGTCCCAGGTGAAGCCTTAGCTGACTCTCTTTAAATCAACTTCCATGCAGCAGGGTAACCAGACTACTGTAAAAGAATGAAGAAACAAGTCTTTCATCATCCCCCAGACTGTGGGAGAGCACTAATGGTATCTGCAGAGATAAGACAACAGTTGCATGAGTAACATCAACTACATCAATAATTGCACTATGTTGCTGCTTTTCACTCTTATCCAATCTGAAATTAAATCATAAACCTTGAGGCACGAAATGTTTCTTGTGAGATTTCCCTATGTCACCAAGTACAGGAAGACTGTAGAGATCCTCACCGGAGCCCTGCTCTAAATGCTACTGTGGTGCAAACAACACCTCTGTAATAGCCAAGTGCACAGCCTCTGAATGAAATATTCTACCACAAAAATCATCTAAGCTAAAGTCATGCAGATTACTTCAGCTTTCTTCAATGGCAGGCAGCTATCCAGTTCTACTAAATTCCCAAGAGTGTCTCTGAGACCTAACTAAAACTTAAGTTTAAGCGCAGCCGGCCAGCAACAAAAAAGAAAAAATCAGGACTGAGCTACATACAAAAAGAGATTAAGTAGAAAACAGAGCCTATTCACTACTGTAAAATGCAATGGGTAGATCCATTATCAATTATCTAATATGTTATCTATTAATAATTAATTCCTTAACTTTGTAAAAACTGCTACATTTACTAAATATAATAAAGGTAAAGGAATGCTCACAGGGAAATCACAGTTGTCAGATCTGAATGGCTACTAAAATCTAGGAAGCAAATGTCACTATGCTTTGTCAAATGCCTGAAGAAAACTCTAGTGAAGTTATGCCAGTGTTCAGAGAAACACCTCTCCCAGCTTCTGAAACACTAATTTTTATTCTGCTCAAACAGACCAGAAGACAATACAGATGCTTCCACCGACTGACTAGATCTTGACTAGATCAATGCTTCAATGCTAGGCATTGTATTGGGACACTCAAAGGACTTGTGATTCTTATTTTAAAAAATGTTACCTCTGTCATAGTGCAATGGCATAAGTCAGTTCTTCACAACTATTTCCCAACTAATTTGGAATATTATTCTTTGATAAAAGAAAGGAGTAAGTATACCAGACTAACGCAGTAAGAATTAGCTATCTGACCAGACAAGTGTTGTAACTAAAGCCAACAAAGCTCTTCATCCAGATTGGAATACCTCTATTCATACAATATCTGCAGCAGTTTGAGTATATTCACATTCCAAATACCAGCACGGACCTTACTACACAACTACTTTCTATAAGCAAAATATTGACTGACCTCTCCTTAAAACATTAGTTTCCTTGTTGCAGACCTTTTGACCATCTTGTAAACTTGCCAGTATTACTGATTTCTGCTTTCTTTAAAATCTCTTGCAGGAATAGGAAAAAAATTAAAATTACAGTGATTAGCAACAAATGTGTTGCTAATTTGATACTGCATTGCATATGGGTGGTATAGGGTTTGATGTAAGGAAAACCTATCACTGCTTTAAAGGTTTTTTCGAAATTTTAAGTTTGCATTTAAAGTGTAGACATTTTGGTTATCGTGTTCTTGGACAAACTCTGAAACTTTGGGACAGCCACCACAACAATGTGTGCAACACTTTAAAAATATTGTAATAGGTTTGAAGGCACTGAATCTAAAAAGATCCAGTTCTACTAAAGACAGTATTCTCAGATTGATTTTATGAGAGAATGTGGATTTTGTTCCATAATTTCAGTGAGTTTGACAGTAAGACAAAAATACAGCTGGTCAAGACTTTTCTGAACTCTTCTAACTGGTTGTTAACATTTTTTAATCAGTTTATGCACAAGTAAAAGAACAAAAACTTCCACTAAAGATGGGTTCCACTATACTAATTTTAGCAACTCTGTATTCAGTTTTTTAGAGTGATTGTCAGAGGAAATGTTTTTTTTATAGGTGATCGTTAAAAAGAAGAAGGGAAGAAATACAATAGTGTAAAGATGAATGAAAGCAGCCTTTTTTTTAACAGGTATTTATCAGTTTCCAGCTATCTTTTCTCTTCTATTCCTTGCCTTATTGCTCTATTATCATTTACACTTTGAAACATTATATATTTGGGTTCTGTTCAGTATAAATGTTCAGCACGCTATCAACATTCAGCTCATGCAGTCAGTGAGCTGGTAGGCAGAACACACCTCAGATGGTTTTGATTGTACTTTTTTCATCTACTGTGTGTATTGGTTTAATTTTTTTTATCCTATTGGCTATTCAGGACTGACACCACTGAACCTGCTTTAGGTATAAATAAATATCCTGTAAACCGAATTTTAATGTTTTCTCCATTAAAAGGAAGTAACAACCTGGCTTTCAATTTTTTTTCTAGAAAATACACCGGATAAATACAGACTAAGACTGTATCAACTGTATCAACTATAATCCATCAGCTCATTACAGCCTCTGAATTTCCCTAGTATATGTGGCCCCACTGTCTTATAACTACTATTAGAAAGCAGAACTTCTCACTTCATGTCTGAACTTATACAGCAAGGAGGGAATTCTGCTCACAGAAGCTGGTGAAAGACAGGAGGGGCGCTAATCACTTAGTGTCAGGGAACCCAGAGCTTTGTGAACAGACTCCAGTCAGAATGGATTCCTTTTTTTAGATTCCTTTTTTTGCCCTCTGATGAAAACATATATCCAGGGAAAAAAGCGACTTAAGGTAAAGTAAAATAAAAATCCCAAACATGTCTTCAGTCAGTAAAATTTCACATTACTCTTCATTTAGCTCATCATTTTTTTACAGTGCACAGATTTGATGTATTTGTTGATGGTGCAGGCCTGTACATATGCATGCATTCACCAGACTTGCTCATGATTGTCAGAAGTTGACAGAAATGTCCCTCAGCAGGGATCTTCACTGTAGCCTAGGAGTCAGGGAACACGCTTTACTAGCAAGTGGCATGCCTTCCAGTTGTGTTTGCACTGCAGCAGCACCTCATCATCACATGCCCCCACGTGTCTTTCTTCTGTGACTATTTCCCCCCAGGTCCTACCATGATTTTAAAAGAGTCTGGACATTATTATCTGGAGATCTGGCTCCATGAGTCTCTTCAATTAGTAATTTAACAGTTACTCACTGGGAAGGATGTCAGGTCAACTGAATGCTATAGAATATAAAATGCTTACAAAATTACTACGGCACTTAAGATATTGGATTTTTTTACAAAGTAATACAGCTACAGCACACATTAGCAGAAGACAGTGCAGTTTAAACATTGGGTATTCCAAGCTAACCATAATTTTTCTACGTTTTGACGTAAACATTGGCTTACATCCAAAACTCAGAGTGGCTTCACTGCTTCTGACAGTTCCAAAGGTATTCGACACTACACAGACATATTTTCCAGCATCCCTTGATTTCTCTGGATTATTGATAACAAGTCTGCCTCCCACCATACTGTAGCGATCCTTTGTTAAATCAATATCCCGGTTGTTGAGTTTCCACCTATTAAAAAAGAAAAGCCAGATGTAAGATTTGGCCCAAAAAAGCAACCTGGTAAGAAATATGATGTGAAAAATAACTCATAAATTGTGATAAAACATACAGGAAGTTATTAATATACTTCTATATATGTTTAAAGCTTTTCTTCAGCAAAAGGCACAGATTTGAATTCCATAGGTCTTTTAAACATAAGAGTCTCACATCTGCCGTCTTGGAGATTTGATATAGGTTAAAACATGATTCCTAGCCAAGCTTTAAGAGATGTTTGAGCTGGCTGTCAATGAGCTAGCTAGTGATCAAACATGGGGATTTTAAACACATTCTCAAATAATTATCTAAGAGGGTTTTGTAAACCTGCTGCTAATGAAGATGTTTTGTAAAACCTAACATGCCAGTGAAGTCAGTGCAAAAACTGTGGCATGCTTAAGACCTACTTACTAGATTCAGAAAATTGCTGAACATTCTCCCCTTAATTATGGTAAAACCCCACAGCCACTTCACTGAATTACTGCAACTTCCACTTGAAGGACTAAAACAGAAACTGGTGGCCCAGATTTGGCCCTTATCGATTTCTAGTGATTTTAAGAAACTTAAAATACATGGAGTAGGAACCAGCACTCATTATTTATATTTACATTTATATCTATTACTGTGTCCACAAGGGGGAGTCTATAATCTTCTTAGAGAGGAACTGCACATTTCCTAAACACGAATAGGAAAGATGCAACTTAAATACATTTAAAAATCCTAAGATTAGTTCAGCATAAATAATTTTTTTTCCTAAGGTTAAGACAGGCATAAGTATTTAACAATGAGAGCGCGCACCCTATGTGTTCCTGCACTATTGAAGATGTACCGAAATATACAGAATTTTCATTTGGAAGTGGAACTTGGAGTTGTCAGAGAAAGAAACAATAGTAAGAGTGGCATGAACAAAAAAGATAAAGTCTAATGAAATGGCAGGATCTTTAAGATGCAGCAAATAGCATTTTGGTCTTATAGAATTTTAGAAGGATCAATTCAGTCCTATGAGACACATCTGTGTTACAAATAATAAATCCTCTGTTTAGAAACACCTAGGAATAAGTGTCCTGAGGACAGCTTATGCTGCAATGAAAAACAGCAGGAAGGACTTATTTACTTCTGAGACAGGAAAATTTTGGCTCAATAACTGTTAGAGGGCTAAGAAATTAAGATAATGTATTGAAGTATAGTAAAAATAATGATGTCAGGAAATAGGGAAAGTGGCCTTATTCTGTATTGCAATTATCTTCACATCAGCTACCAGTGCTAATTATCAGATCTGTTCCTAGAAAGAAAAGCTTGGAGGTGCGATGCAATCCTTTGAGAACGGCTTTACTAGTTCGAATTTTGCAGAGCCCACAACAGTTAAAGAAGAATGCCAAACTTTATGGAGAGTCTGTAATCACTCTATAGATGGTATGTTTACAATCTTGCAGACAGGAGATGGGGAAGTATATCAGAAGGGTACCAAATCTAAGCATATCTGATCTTTCCACACTTTTAGTCCTTTCCAAGCATGGTAAGAGCAAATAAGTGCAACAGCAAAATGTGATGTAGCAGGGATCATATTCAAAAGGGCTATTCACAGGAGTTCTGTATAGGTAGACAACCTGTTAGCATATTTTTAGAAAAGGCAATGAAGATTAAGCGGTTTTGATGGAAAAATACCGTAGTTGATCACAAAACTGTAACAGATTTAAAAGAATAGCTGGCAGACTCAACTGCTTTTTCTGTTCTAGAAACCAGAGTCTGGAAACACACATAAGTGAGTACTGGGGGCTGGTCATAGGATAATCTACTGAAATGGATCTCTTTTGTTGGCAAGAAATTGTGTCTGTCCTTAGTATAATTACAGCAGTTTTCTGCCTATGACCAGGTTGTAATTTAGTCACAGTCTTAATAGTGATAATCTTAAGTACATTTCTCTTCACATAATGAGCAGACAATGGCTGACAAACTTATATGGATATACAACAAAGCAGAATTGCCCTCTACAATAATATAATTATTGTGAAAGAGGTCATGTGTGGATCTCTATTAAAACTAGTTGAGATGCTTTTCAGAATAAAGTTTTTTATGTCTTCAGTAGCATAACTGATGCATTCTTGAGCACTGCTCTGCAACACAGATGCCAAAGCAATGTAGAATATGCAGCTTCAACAGCAAATCCTTTTCCTTTTTAGCAAAATAGGATAAAAAAAACCATTCTGAATCAAGAAGAACAAGGACTTAAACCTCAATCATCCCTAGCCTAAGATTGAAAGGTAGCCTCTTAATTATTTTTAAGGTAATTTTTTTTTAACATCCAGATCCGTATTTCTTTCAAAAGCTGAAAACATTTAACACAACAGGAATATACTGTTTTCAACACTGTCTAGACATTTTGGCAAATTGAAGCAAGGTTGAGTCTTAGAAATTGCAAATCTCCCCATTTTTCCTGCCTTGAAGACTTTGCACTGACCTTTTAAGCCAGTTAATCATTTAATAACACAATCTGAAACACTTGCTCAGTAAAATAAGCAAGA
The DNA here is from genome assembly GCF_003945595.2 of Pipra filicauda. Lineage (NCBI taxonomy): Eukaryota > Metazoa > Chordata > Aves > Passeriformes > Pipridae > Pipra > Pipra filicauda. The sequence goes on from NW_024104543.1 coordinate 1,535,697, forward strand.
CCTGAAAATCAAAACAATAGAGCTTACCTGTAAGTAGGAAAAGGAACTGCTCGAGCTCTGCAGTTCATTGAGACTTGTCCATCTGAAGATTCTTCTGGATAGATTGTATCGATAGGCTGCTCCTCAAAAACAGGTCCATAACCTTTGTTTCCTTCCTCTGAAAACAGAACAGAATTTCAAATTAATCACTTTTTAATTACGAGTCAAACTGAAGATGCATTAGCATCACACATTCCAGATTCAAAATGTGAAGGACAAATAGCAAGTTCCCCAAAGTCAAGTTCTATATTGCTTCAACAAAACTGGAGCAGTACAGATAACAGAAGTGCTGGCTGTCCTTCACTGACCTCTGCCTTCTGAGAACTAAAGTAACTCAAGCTATGTCCCTCTAATACTACCTTGTGTGCTTTTGCTGCCAAAATTAATTATTTGTCACTGTTTATGCCAAATGTGGAGATAATTATGAACTGAATATATGCCCTTTAGAAATGCAGTGAGACCAACTTATTCCACAGAGAACAACAAATTCTCATCAAACAGGTCCAGACCCAAAACAACTACCTATAGTTATTCCTGATCTTATAAGCTAATCATGTCCAATGATTTTATGTATTTAGCAAGAATCTTTATTGCATCAGACAAAAACCCCCGTATGTTGGATATTAAAGCTGAGAATTACATTGCTTCCAGACCACGCCTGTCCTTCCTTTCCACCTGACTACTCGAGGCATCCTTCAGTGAGTTCTGCAAACAAGATTCAGACCTTTCAACAACAGTGCTAAAATATATTAGGAACTCTGCAAAGGTCAAGAAAATCTCTTCTCAGCTGATGAGATCACAGATCCTGCATAAGAACCTTTCCCTCTGGAAGGTGGTTCTGTCATCCTTTCTCTAAGTGACACTTTGCAGCTGGGCAGTGTCATTTCCCTTCTGGCCTTTCCTGCAACACTGCTTGTGCTTGTCTGATTTCTCAGGTAGTTGCTAAAACTAAAGAGAGTGGAAATCTATTCAGTTCTTGCTTTCTGGATTAGTTTTCTTTCAGTTTAGTGATTTTTTTCCCTGATGAAGATCTTTGCCAGTTCAAAGGGTGGAATAGGAGCAGGGGTATAGTCTTCTACCTTTAGCGTGGCAAAAAGTTGTCTTATTAACTGAACCATTTGAAAGAACTACTACCTAAGTAAGACATATTAATCTGAAAGCCTTACAGATGTGCTACAGAATTATATTAGTACACCTTAATTAGTATTATGATCCTGTGAGGGATCATAATACAAAATATCCAACACATTCAGAGAAAAAGATACCAATAACGTGGTATGAAAATAACAATCACAAATTGTAAGAAGTTTAGCAATATTTTTGATAGCTAAATATTTAATAATGCCACTGTAAAGGAAATATATTATCAATGAAAAGATGGTAACAGTTTTAGTAAGGGATACCTACAAAACCTTCTGCTGGAAACACTAAAATCTTTAACTTCATCCTTAGAAATGGTGAAATAGTAATACTGTTTGCTTAAAGCAAATAATAACGAGACAGCATTGAACGTACTTATTTAAGTTCATTAAAGGCCTCTCATATTCTTTCAGGAACTCTATACATCACAAAATTTAAGCACATAAGGTGATCCAAACGAACAAGGTTACGCATAAGTGCAACGTTAAGCACATATTCAAGTTCTCTGCTGAAGAAGAATCAATTTTAAAAATTATGAACGGTGACATAACTATTGACAGCAAGTCACAGTGAAAAGTTTTCCAAAGGTCAATGTCAGAAAGAAACTAAACCAGGTGAAAAACCTCAAGATCCCATCACTCCCACTGTGTACCGATATAAAATTATCTTAATTAACAACTTCATTTTTTTAATTAGTCTTCTCCTTCTCTTCCTGTTCCTCTTTACTGTACACCTACCTATTTCCCTAGCAGCCAAAAGTTGATGCACTAGACAGTCATTTGGTGTCAGTACTGATCTACCTGACAGTGTTGTATGCAGTTACATATTTTCACAGGAGAGAGGGACAAAGATCTGTTGACACGGTGCATGGCTAGATTAACCTTGAATGCTGAGGGATGCTGAACATAAGAACCATGGATTCATTCATTATCAGTTTAACTAAGTTGTCAGGCTCTGTAGCAGCACTGCAAGCCTAGAAATCATTTCATATTTAGATCTTGTACTGTTTTCAATATGTCAGAGAAATGAGGACCTACTAGTATCTGAGAAGCTCATGCTCAGAAACTAGATGGTCTCGGAATGAACCAAAATATCTCTACCAGGCTCTCTGGAACATAAACAGGGCAATTCCACAATTCCACATTTCTGAGCACTGTGATTTTTTTTATGAATATCAGACACTCAGCAGTAGCATGAATTAGTCTCCTAAGATCCAAGGAGGAACATGACAGATAAGGTAAACTGGTATTAAGTATATTCATCCACTTCTTCTTTTACAAGAAAATTAGTATGTCTCCTTAGCAAATGTGAGTAATGCTGTATATTGTGATAAAAAGCTGTAAAATGTGTAGATTCTAACTCTCAGTTCACAACATGTACTTTTGAACCTACTGTTCTGGAAAAAGTCCAAGCCATAAATAATTTAAGGTTTGGGAGCTGGATCATTTTTTTACTTGTCTCAGTCATGTGGGAAAAATTGCACTGAGCATTCATGGGATGCTTTATGTGCTGAAGCAGCAAATGTATTCATGTCAAAAAAAGTCATGATATAGCATTTTGTGGTCTATAAAGAAGATTCCATCTTTGTGATGGAGAAGAGGTACCAGAGTATGTAATCAAGAGGCTGAAGGGACATCATTTTCCATGAACTAGTCAGCACTCAAACAGAAGAGGTAACCACTCAAGCCGTCCCACTTCGTATTATATGAAAGGTTTAGATTGTCTTTGAGAACACTGCCTCTACTTTTCTGGACTGAAAACAGCAGGAGAACTACTCCTATTTCCTATGTGCCAGTGAAGACCTTGAAGAACCGCCTAGTTAATGATGTTCTTTCTCCTTTACAGTGAGTTTCAAGTATAAAAAGCTCCAGCCCTTGGCAGAGCAAGTTTCTCCACTTATGTCTAATAATGACAGTTTGCTTGTCTTCTCATACTGCCAAGAGGAATGCCAGCTAATGCCAATTACTGTACTTGTAAACATACTCTCATTAGTCTATTAGATACATAAATAATTTAGGTGATTCCTCCTTAAAAACCTAAGTGTTATAACTTCAAAAGTGACTGAAGAGCCTAACAGGTTGATCTCATAGGAAAGACAAATTAGGGATGAAGCTGAAGTGCAGTAACCATTCTACAGAATCTCCCCCCACAAACCTTTCTAGTGCATATGAAACAAGAACAACATACTCAGAAATTCAGCATGCTGTCTAATTGCACCCTCATGTACTCATGGAAACAGCTACACTGTATTGAGAGGCTCTGCGTCTTATTGTCATTCTTGCTTTACCAGCTTTCACTGAAGTCTGAGTTCCTAATGATTTTTGGAAATAAGGCATTAGGCTGCCTAAAAATCAGAAGGGCTTTTTACGTTTTTAACCCTGGACTACTACCTCGTTTTGCACAATCCAGAAGAGTCACCAGAGTGACAAGCTGCCTTCTAAGGACTGATGTGACCCAAACTCAGGTACTGTCTGGCGCTGCACTATCAAATCCCAAAGTAAAAAGTGGAACTGTTTGAAGTGAAATAAATTATCAGAGGAACATTTTTCACTACTGATTCCTCTCATAGCCAAATGTAATCAACTATTCATTAAGCACAATAAAGTATAGGGTCTTTACAGCTTTTAATTAGTCTTTCGGAAGAACAAAATAGGTTGCAGCTGAAAAATAGTCTTAATTCTTTTGGTGCAAGATTATTATCCCAAGTGAAGATACACTTCAGTTCACTGAATTACATGGCAAGTAGCAGATGAAAGAAAAGTTTAAAATTCAGACTTAGCAACAGGACACGAATCTAATGGGGAGTCAAAGGTAACTTGGTAGAATGTTGGACAAATGTCAGGGGGAAGAGGAGAAAAGTCAAATATTCTTGGTAATAGGCATGAAATAACTTTTTTTGGCAGTGGACTGACAATCATTGACATGTTCGCTAGGGAATGACTTGCTACTCTCGTTTGCCTTCCACTACTCAAAGTGCACTCTGAAAAGCAATCCTTATTATAACTGTCTGTTCTATCAGTAAATGAAAGACCAAACTATTTACAGCTTTTTCACCAGTTTATATCTGCAAGACTACATTTCAAGTAATAATTTACCTGGAAAATAAATCTGCTCCTGCCACATTGCAGAAGATGATCTTCTGCCTAAACTTCTGATGCACTGATTGATGTAATACTTGCTTCCCTTCAGTAAAGTAAGTGCACATTCCCCACTGATGGGAAATGGCCAGTCATTGCAACAATTCTCAACTTCTGCCTCTGATTACCACGAAACAGAACTGGATAAAAATTCAAGGTGTTTACTCCAAAGCAAACTCCAAATTTCTAAAAAATCCATGTATTTCAGTTTGGGATTTTTTTTTAGAATTTTCTGCAGCAGGAAAAAGATCCATTTGAAAACAGATAAAACCAGCTTATAGAGTTTCCGAATGCCTGTCACCACTTCAGGCCCAAGTCTGAATATCTCAAGCCAGTGCAGCTTCAGGTCCCTAGATCCTTGTTTCCCCAATAATTCTAGCTGTTAAATTCTGAAAGCTCTCGATGTTCAATCAAATTGGTGAATTCTGAACACTTTCAGGTTTTTTGGCTGGTATCTTTGAACTTGGGGAAGACCACAGGGTGAGACATCTCAAAAGACATTGTATCTGGAAGCTATCAGTTTCCTCAGTCCAGAGCAGTTAATATAAAAGGTCTGTTTAGGAACTATGGGTTGCAAAAACCTTGACTACAGAGTCACCAATCAGTTTGCCAAAGACAACTTACACGGTAGAACTACCTAGAACTGTGGGTCCAGCACCACAGAAGGCAAAGTGAGCCAAATACACTTCTAGAGAAACACTGTGATTTGTTAAAAAGTGCTAAAGAAACTTTTTAAATATTCTGCTTTCAACATCTGTTCCCAGCCAACTTGTCTCTTCACTCGGGGGCTTGGTGTGTCATATTATTTAAATGGAAACTCGTGATCTTTACTCAAAAACCATCCCTGATTCACACATTCTCCATTACTCTTGACATTGCCAGCATTCCCCTTGATAGTATCATGTGTGAAAGAATACCTCCTAGAACTTGACCTGATCACTCTACTTTGTGCTCCTTCTTTCTCTATACTATCCATCTTTCACTTTTTAACTATCCTGTGAACACTTCCAAGCAACCCCTTATATCTCATCTTGGTTACTGCCGCTACATATTTTCTGGATACCATGACATTTTCATTGCCAAGAGACACATTCAAAAGAAAATTTGCTCAGTCTAACTGCCAGCAGTACTAGCACCCATTTGAAACAAGAAACCCTCCAGCAAGAATCAAGTGGGGCTGAGCAAAGACTGCAACACCAGATTTATATAATCTAGATGTGTACCATAAACCCTACGTGACAGAAGCAGACTTCCTCTCCACTGAAATGGATAGAGCAGGTCCAAGAGAAGAGTGTGTGCTCCACTCAGCCTTGCAGTAATACACTGAAGTAACAAACTTCCTCTGATGGTATAAGATTACGAATCTTCCACACTGGGGAATAGTGCCATACCTTTAGAGGTGGTCACAGGCCATAACTTTGGCTTTTGATGAAAAATGCAACCAAGTATTTATTCCACACCAGAAGATAAATTAAGAAATTTCCTTGAACGGTAACAGCACAATTAGAACCTGCCCCTGTTCAAAACCCTTCCCATCAACGGCTCCTACTGTTCTTTTGGGAACCTAACAGAGCCAGGAACAGTCAAGTGAGAGATCAAACAAATGTTGCTATGACAGTATCAGTGCGTACTCAAACTGCATGCAATATCATCACAGCCCTCTTTGTTCTTCCTATGTCACATACTCGTGACCCTCACAGCACGAAACCTTCCCACATCACTCTGAAGGCACCTGCCAGGAGGTACATTCTGGTGCCAGGGTTTTTGGCTTCTAAGCACAACTGCAATGTGCAGGATACACAATAACATTAATCATTTGGCCCTGCATGTTAAGAAATTAACTGAACATTTGTTCTTCAGCGATTGACTCAATTCTTTGATGCATCAGTGTCCAGCACTTGCTTGGCTACTGCAGCTGATTGTTTTGTTTGATGTCAACAAGTCCAGAGCAAAATCACATCTTAACATTACTGATAGCAGTTGACAGGCTTTTTTTTTTTTTTTTACTTTCAGGAAAAGCCAATTGCTGAATTAAAGTCTGAGTTTAAGGTTTTAATTTTGGTGCTATCAGCAAGCCTCATATCTTAACAAAGGAAAAAACCCCTTGAAACTCACAATAAATACATTGTGAAGCTACTGACTTTTATTAGGCATCAGAAAATCCTCCACTGAACTCAGATATGGAGTAAAGAACAACATGCAAAACCTTCATAGAATAGTGTTCCCACAAAACCATAAAGCATTCCTGTGAGCTATACAGTAATTTCTTAATGGCAATGAGCTTACACCACAGTATTATTCAGATTTTTTGACTCAATAATAAACAATATGGTCTCATGCTAGTGAAACTGAGGCAATGCCTGAAATGGTATGCCGGATTAAGTAAGCCTATGACCCTCAAAAGTAGGGAAGGATCTAAAGCCTACCTTGAAAACAACCAAAATACTAGTATACAATATTTGCACTTTCAAATATTGGTCAATATTTCGTGTATGTTCTGGTTATGCTGGCAGTACAATTCATCACAGTTAACTAAAAATCAGCATTCATTGAAATTGGCATGGAAATCTGAAAAAAGTTTTACAAATCTCAAAGTTGTTTGAAACAGCTGGAACAGAAACTAGATTTTAATCCTGAATTTCACCTTTCCAAAGTCCTCTTTCTATTTCTTAAAATGGAACTAAAATTTCAGCTGCAAACATCTCTCTAATTTTAGATGTTAGAAACATGACTCCAGAATGTTTTAATATTTATGGCCCCATCTCTATTTATGAAACATTTTAAAATTTGTAATTAAAAATTAAAATCAGAATATGGAGAATTACCCCACTGTATTACGAAAACTACCACTACATTGGGCTGGTAAAAATTTGTGAATTTTAGAAAGGGTCTATATTATAGAATTTTGTGTTTAGTGCCTCTTCTTATGGGAATGTTTCTGTTGTTCTATGCATGTTGATCATCTGTGAGCAACAGATAGTTGATACAATTTTTATAATCTAGAAAAATATTTAATTCCATATACTAAATTAGAACAGAAAAGAACAGATTTGAAGTCCAGATCTGTCTTTTTATAAACTTTTTATTACGGCATCCATTCTAATAAGTATGCTTTCTTCCAGTTTCATCTTTCACATTCAGTAATTCATTGTATCTGCACAAATAAATTAAAGCCATACAAACAGTCTAACTGACCTTGAAACACATAAAACTAAGAAGAGTTAGTTTAATGAATTAAAACAGGAGGTCATCTTACCTGCTAGAGAGATGACAAAAGAGGGTGTAATAAGATGATAGATGAAGAACCAAACAGTTATCTTCTGTTCAGCCATTATCTCAGAAGGAACTGTCCACTGCAATACCATCATTCAGAGAGCTAAAAATATCTGTTACAGAGAAAGAAGAAAGTGAATAATTCTGACATAAGGCTTTATCTCGTATCACATTTGACCTGTCAGATTACGTATCTAAACTGAATACTTAAAAGTTAATTTAGGATACAGTCTTTTGAATAATAAATGCATTATCAAATTTGCTGGATCAAATTAATTATTTCTATTATTCAGAGTGCACAGTTTCAGATGTTCCAGTGATAGTAATATGCTAAATGTTAAAACTGAACATCCTTTTTCACACTCATTTTCCAGATTCTATCCTCCTTCATCCAAATAAATACTACATTACAATTCATGATTTCAAAGTCTGTAAAAAGAAGTCTACAGTGAAACTGAAGTAATCTCTTTCAGAATTCATGTGTTTTGTCTAGTATATAATTATTTTAAACCTTTAATATATAATTAATGATCCTCTGGAAGGGCAGTATTAATTTTTTTGAGTTTTCTTTTAAATGCTGCATATAAGCATTATTGCAATATTGTATTCAAAATTTTCTCTTTTCCCTATGGGACAAACTCTGCCTGTATATATAATAAAACCAAGTTAAAAAATCATGCAGCTTCTTTTGAATATTATAAGATTTTAGAAATAATTTTTCAGAATATTTCTGTAAGATTTTTTACTTCTTTCAATCAGAATAATCTGCTTGCCTTTTGTTTCTTGATGGTGACTATTATCTATTTCTTTAGGGCAACGTGTCATCATGTTTGCAGCATACAATTCTCTGTTTTGTTTAATGGATTTCTTGACATGAATATATAAATGCATCCTTTACATCCATCACATCTTGTTCTTACTTCTTGATTTGTTCTGCTGTAGCACTGGTTAAGAACTTCACTGACAGAATTCTGTATCTCAGGCACATGCCAATATCATCCATTCCTCTAGGTATATTAATTTTGTTACTATTTAATTATAAATTACAATTATACATATTTAAACACCCTCCAGTTACATGCATCCTGGGACATGGTCCCCGCTAAAAAAAAGACATGCAGATGTGGCAGCGACACGGTTCAGTGGTGGACTCGGGCAGCACTGGGGTAGCGGTTGGACCTGATGATCATAAGAGGTCTTTTCAACCTAAATGATTCTAATATGGCATTGTCACTTTTTGCAAGGTGTAATCTCAACGGTACTGCTTTCCAGCCTCCCATGGCAAGTACGGTTCTGACAGTGGCTTCTACCTTTTACTGTGACTCTTGCTCTTTTCATGTCAAAATTTTTACTAAATTGTTCTGTTTTTCCAAAATCCCAATGTCTTAGATCTAGTTTCAAAACTGCCCTCTTTCCCACCTCCAACCCCAAGAAAGGGGCAGTTTTGAATTATAAAGCACAAGCACAAACACATCTTACTCCCAAAGTACGCTTGGGATATTGCTGCCCTGATTACAGAGAGCCTCTGGTCTAAGCTGCTGCCAGACATGCCTGCCACAGTGCCTGCGTCTCACGTCTCTCCTTGAGGTAGCTAGGAACATGACTTGGCCACTGGGCCCTTACTCTTGTCCCCTCTTTCTCACAATATTGCTAAGATATTCATTTGAACATTCCTCAAACAGTGAACTTTCCTTAGAAGAGTGTTTCATGGTGTTTTGATAAAATATAGTGTAGGAAAATGGCAAGAAATATCACAAGATAATTGTTTCGCTCAGAAATTACAGGAGCTGTTGCATGTCACATTTCTTCCTTTTTTTTTTTTTTTCAGCATATTAAATCCTTAACAAAAAGTTCAAAACTATTAGTTGCCATGACCCTAAGATCATGGCTGTTACATAAAAACTGTGCTCAGCAAAACACAGACAAGAGTTAAACAGTGAACCCCAGAACTAAGATTTATTTAGAAATATTCCCTGGAAAAAGGCTCTTGCATCATCAACAAATGGATATGCTTACTGTAGCTAGATCCAAGGGGAAGAATTTACCAAACATCTTTACCTTCCCACTTCTAGTGGCACTAAAGTTTCTTCAGACTTTGTCACACAAAGCATATTCACAACTATTTCAGGCATCTACTTTAAATGACCAAGGTATGTCTTTTCCAGAAGACAGTGCTAGGGTAGATCAAGAAATGGCTTCGTACTCTTTTCCAGCAGCCATACCCTGGCTATCACATCCTTGTGATATGACACTGTAACATTTATTTCCAAGTGACATGAGTAAAACTGCATAGTTATGCTGAAATAATGCACATAGTTAAACAGCAATGAAACTGAACTTTGTTGGGAACAACAGTAATTACACAGCAGCTCATGGTGATGATAACTGTGTTCAAATGTATAGATAGACTGTTAAGAGAACTGTATTCTCTGACATTACAGTCATAGGTGGAAGGTCCCTCCTCCCTCTGTTTTGCAGAATTCAGGTTCAATTTTGGAAAGTAAAAATGTCCTCTAGCTCTCAAAAAATCCCTTTCTGCTGGCTCAGAAAAAAGAGGGTTTGAACAACGGTTCCAATTACAGTAAATAAAAATTGTGTCAGTAAATGCTATAAATACCTCATTTTATTCAGATATGAAAATATCTACCCTGCCAGGATTTAAATGCTTTCCCTGCTCTCACTTGTTTTGGCTGAGTGATTTCTGTATATATAGCACAGCCATCCCTCCTGATTCATCTCAGCTTGGGGGTGAGAAGTGAGGCTGTTTCACATCGCTCTGCTGAATTTTGGCAGAACTGCCTGCTATGAAATGAGACAGCATGCAGGTTATTGTCTGTATGTGTGAGGTGGTATGGCTGTATATGATGCTAGCACCCAGCTGGCCAAGGAGGAGTCCAGGCATATCTGAGGTAGCAGCACTGGTGCTGGAGGCAGCACCGTGGGCTGCATTGCCCAGGCAGCACTACCTACTGACTCTTGCTTTACAGCTCTCTACTCTTTTTCTTTGCAGAGTGAGAAGGATATTGCTGCCTAAGGAAAAATCATTCCTGAATAATGATTCAGTCATCAGTATGATTCAATTTTCTCCCCTGTAAAAACAGAGTGACTACATACCTAGACATACTCCTTTTAGTCTGCACGTTATACTACCCTTTTTTCAAAACAAAGCACCATAATTTCAGCAAACAAGTAAGACTTTAAAAATATGTAATAAAATGAACAAGCATTTAACTGCAACTGTGTAATGTTTAATTACTATGTAATATGCATTAACACATTTAGGTCCCTTTTGACTGTTCAGTTTCCCAAAAGAGTCAGTCACCTCTACGGAGCCTCTGCCTTGTTAGATCCAAAAAAACAACTTCTAGTGAGCTATCTGGAGTGCAATCCTCCCAAAGGAAGTGGGAAAAAACTGGGGCAATGACTGCTGAATAAGAAGCACATTCAGTTTTGCACACAGGGACCTGCCAGAATGCTTCTGGAGGCTTGCAGCGTCTCGTAATGCTTCATTAGGATGAGAGGTGTTCCCAGGACACAAGGATAGACCTGCCTCTCTATACTAGCCAATTGTAAGGATTCTTTAATCTCTCTAAATGTACCTTAGGAAAATGTCTACATTTGCTGTCATATTGTGTGTGGCTTTCTTCAGGTTTTCAGTGCACTTCAGCATTCATTAAGGAGAAAAAGACAGCTATTTTACAGCTATGAAAACAGATAGTGTTTCCATCACTTCTCTGCTAAATCCAAACATGTTGATGACATCGTGGTTTTGCAAGGACATAAAGTATTTACACATTTAGATATTTAGACACAAAAAGAAATTACAAACAGCAGGCAATAAAAGTCAGCTGAATAGAGACTGTAAAATCAAAGGCAGTGCAAACAGGCTACATAACCTGCCAGATTTGAAATCAAGGGACAGGGACAGACAAGGTAAAGCAGAGCAACACTGGGGAATGTTGAAGGGGTGAAGAGGAGACAAAGAAATAGATCTCAACATTATAGAGGGGAGGAATGTCATGTGGGACTTGTAAGTGATGTGGGGAAGGATGGAAACAATAAACCAACCCAGAAGGGCAGTCAGAAAGAAAGGCAAAGAGGGAAAGCAAAAGAGATGTAGGTAGATAAAGGAGCACAAGAATTAGCAGTTTCTTCTGTCAGTAAATCTAAACGTCTACCCTGGCAAGATCTTCCCTGAACCTCCCTTGCCGAGGCTTTCAGAGTGATTACTGTGTCTGCCCCCGACATCCACTCAGGGCTCCTCTCAGGAGCCCCTAGGGCTGAACAGGAAAAGAGGGAGCGGAGGAAGGTGTTTAAGAGCTCTGGCATGGTACACTTAGCTAGGAGAGATAAATCAAGATGCTTGTTATGATTTTCACTTCCTGGCATATTATGATAATTATAGATATTCAAGATTTAGAATTGGTAAAGATTCCATCCAGATTAGACTATAAATAGATGCAACAATCTAGAAGAAATCTGCGGTTCTCTACCCTTTTTCAAAACATGAATATATATAATTGCAACAATTCACTAGTAAATTAACACAGTGACAAGTTATAATCAAAGACTTTTAGGAGTAACACAATACTTCAGCCTAATTAGTGTTTTGTATTTGTTTTACTTCACACTCTTTTAGAGATTTTTGTAAGCATCCAGTTGTTTGTTAACTTTATTTTCTTGCCAGAGCTGGCATTTTTGCTATGATAAGTAACCCCTCATAAATCTTATTAGTTGTTCAGTACTTAGAATTATTAAGAAACTTTTGAATTTAAAAAAGTAATTATGTACATTGCATATTATTTATTGTATCACCCTTTGTCCTTTTCTACTATTTTGGTCTTTGCAATCTAATGTTGTGATCAATCAACAAGTTTTGGCATTCTAGGTTGAACTCTGCCATTAAAAAGGGCGCTATATCTTATTCAAAAGTCTGGCTTCTCAGTCATCACCCACAACCCCTTTACTTGAAGCCAATATTTTAGACACTGGAATTTACTAGCTTTCTTTATTACTGGAAAAGTGATGACAGTCAAGTTCCTCGACACTGCACAGATTAATCTTGTTTCAGTTCTCTGAGACTGCTGTAAGTAAAGTTCCAAGCCAGTCCTGCTCTTACAGCACTGCTGCGTCTACAGAAAATTTTAGATGTTAGCTGGCTCTCTCTTACATGTCCAAAAGTGACTTTAGTTCCCCTCATAAAGGCTTGCAGAAACACTTCATTTCCTTGTGATTTCTAGAACTAAAATTTTTGATTTTGACAGATTTGTTCAAGCAGAAATGGAATTTCAAATCCACTGCCCACAATACTGTCCACTGGCCCAAATAGTCTATCACCAACAGTCGTGCTTCTAACATTTTCCACTTCATTCTATAAAGAATATAGCTACTCTCCCCACTTCACATGAATGAAATCCAGCTAAGAAGCACATCAATTTGATAGCCCATATATAAGATACTCTTTTTGAACAGAATTTACAATTTCAAGGACAATGGGCAATAACATAGCAAAGAAACATGAAGATGGAGCAAAGTGCAGTCTAATTTCTCCCCTGCCAATTATTCACTTTTTTCCTACTGCTTGTAGGTGTTAAACAAATAAAAAAAACCTCAAACCCAGAATCAGTTCATTAATACATTTAAACAGGTTAAATTAATAAGTGATTTTACCACTACTGGGCAATTCAACCTGCTCTGTAATTTTACTTAAAAACATTAACTAGGACACACAAAAAACCAGTATCTTGGAGGTGATGAGGAATTTAATTCCATCTGGAATTAAATCTGGACAAGGATGTCAAGGAAAACAAGAAGGGTTTCTTCAAATATTAACAAAATGGAAACAAAGGACGATGTGGGCCCATTCCTAAATGTAAGGGGGGGGGGCCCTGGTAACAAGAGGACACTCTGAGATAGCTGGTGGACACCACGATGACACTGCTCACAAACATCTTTGAAAGGTCGTGGTGATCTGGAGAGGTGCCTGAGGAATGGAAGAAGGCAGATGTCTCCCTGGTCTTCAAAAGGGCAAGAAGGAGGCCCCACGGAACCAGTCAGATTCACCTCAATCTCTGGAAAAGTGGTAGAGCACCTCATTCTGGAGGTCATCTCTATCCACACGGATGACAAGAAGGTGATCAGGAGTAGTCAGCATGGATTCACTAAAGGTAAATCATGCTTGACCAATCTGATTGCCTTCTACAATGAAATAATTACCTGGATGGATGAGGGGAGAGCAGTGAGTATTGTCTACCTTGACTTCAGCAAGGCTTTCAACACTGTCTTGCACAATATCCTCCTAGGCAAAGTCAGAAAGTACAGACCGGATGAGTGGATGGTGAGGTGGATTGAGAACTGGCTAAACAGCAGATCTCAGATGGTTGCAATCAGTGGCGCAGGCTCTAGCTGGAGGCTTGTCATGGATGGTGTCCCCCAAGGTTCAATACCGGGCCCAGTATTGTTTAACTATTCAAGAGCCATCTGGATGTAATTCTGTTCCGCATGCTCCAGGATGACCCTGCTTGAGCAGGGACGTTGGACCAGAAAATCCATTGTGGTTCCTTCCAACCTTACCTATTATGTGAACCTGTGAGGACTCCAGGGTTACTACAGGGCTTGGTCAAAGTTTCAGTAGGTAACCTTAACTTTGGAGTGCTGTGAAAAAACTTCTGTTCATTTACAAATATTTGTAAATTTATTCTTTGCACCCTCTTTTGCACTTTAACCCTCATGTCGATGAGGAGAGAGACTTAAAAGATCTAACACCCTGGTGAAGCGATGATCCACAACATAGTCTGGCTAAGTTACCTATTTTTCCCCTCCTTGCCTCCTTCTTTGGAAGTTGTGACTTCTCTCCAAGAATCAAGCACCAAAAAGACAATAAATTCCTTCGCTAGACATGCCTTTTGCACTTGAAAGAAATAGTGCCTATTCTACAAAGCCAGAAAATATAGCACCTATAACAAAAGACAAAACCATCAAATATATTTGCAGAAGATTGTTATGTGAAACAGCAGGTACCAGGGATATCAATGGGCAACCTAACTGTTAGATGTTTGCTTTCTGTGGCAATTTTGTAATGCACCCTTTTTTCAAGTAGGACAACACGCTGGTAGTTCATCGCACTGTGAATTTAACTCTCCTATGCCTTTATACTTACACATCAAAGAATTCAGACCTCAGGAATCAGCAACTTCTTCAGTCCATTGCTCAGTAGGCACTTTGGTTTTTTTGTTTGGCAATTAAGAAGTCATATGGGACTTTTCTTGCCTGCTATATTATGCTTCCCATTTTCACTATTTCACTCTCTTTTGTGTTTCTGTTATTTTTTCCTCCCAGATAGTTCATGCATTTAATAAGATGTCTTATTTCTTTTATTTGCAACCACAGATTCATTATGAATTAACATTAATTCTCTTCCCTACAAGGGTTTTACAGCAGTCACACACCTATCTCATCTTGCAGTTAATTAACAACTCTGCAATGAAGAGTCATTTGGTAATGCTATCAAAAACACATTTTTTTAGGAAAAATAGGCATCTTCTAATTTGTGGTAAGCTCAACAAGCTCAGCTTTACTATTAATTATTAATACAGTTTAGTTACTTTTCTTAAGTCACTGAACTGCAAAATAAGTTTTGTTTTGAAATACCTTCAGATCATGAAGTGTTGTTCAGTGGTATTTAAATACTGTCTTTAATCATCATGTCAGCAGCAAAGGGTCAGGCAGCCAGTGCTCCAGGTCTCTTTTCACACCATTTGCTCTATCAGCAACTGGTTGTTCTTCTTCAAATGTAATAAATAAGAAGTAATAAATAAGCAGTTACTGCCATAACTCACAGGCATTACTCAGTTTTCTGAAAGCATGTTGTAAGACTTTGCTGTATTACCTGGTAAAATATTTCAGCAAACAAAAATCAATAAACCTCCTGCCATGTACTGAGCATCACACAGAACAGCACCCTACTCTGTTTCTACACATACAAGTAGCTTCTGCTTGTGTCTTAAAGCTGAAGGAGTTTCACTTTAAGATAATCAAACACACCCAAGTGTCTAAAACAAGCATGAAAAAAAATCAGCCATAAATACGAATACACATCCACTATTGAAACTGGGCATCCTTTCATAACAACGCCGATTTTTAGGTTACTTCGTCCAACAGCTTTGAAGGGACAAAATCCATTAACTTCTCCAGTAAAATTAAGTGTATATTTGCTATTATCTTTTGGAGCTTTAAATTTTTTTAAAGTTTGTAAAAGAAAAAGACTACTCAGAACATCATCTTGGAATTAATTTTGAAAAAAGGTCCATTTATAAGAAAAAAATCATTTTATATTTCAGAAAAAGGAAATGAGACTGTATGAAAATCTTTATCATGTTCTTGGCATTTTCTATCTGATTTTCACATTTTCTTGAACTCAGTAATACCTTGTTATTCATCAGTAAATGAAGACCTGGGAATGAATTGTGTATGCAATAAGTTGACAACAGATGTATTTATATACATGAAAATTTAACAGTTTATCTATATAATCTGTAAGTCTGGATAGCCTATAACTTACTTCCTATTGTACAGCCAAAGACAAGCTCAGTGGGAGATTTCATCTTCAAACTGCATGTTTCCTAGCAACCCTCTTTAAATCAGACTAGCTTTTTTTAAATTTACATCAATCACTTGGAACTGTTGAGAATGCTTAAAAACATCTCTTTCATCCTGTGAATAAACAGTTCAAATCAGACTAGCAGCTGCAAAAAGGAGAAAAAAGGAAAATCAACTAAATGTTTACTAGAATTCACTGGTGGATTTGGGAATAAGACATTATTTGTGGCTTTTGGTTTTAAGCTTATAGATTTCAGAATAGCTATTGGTGAGACACACCGGCATTTTATATAGGTTTCATTTCAAAGATCCTCTGTATTTTAAAGACTGCTTTTCAAGGATACTCAAACCATGACAGAGGTAGACTTAGTTGTATTCTGAAGATTTTAAAAGACAAATGATGGTTTCATTGTATTGTTTTCATTATACACAACCAAAGTATTGTTTCTGTAGTCTTCAGATTTTCGGGGCGGGGGGGGGAGAAAAACAACCATTTCTTTGGAAAGTTTAGTTTCTTGCCTGCTAATTGTCCATTGATACTTTTCATACATATGTTCTCTATCAACCCCAGTAGAGATTCAGAAGCACACAGCATCTACAGAAATCTCTCTTAACTTAGTCAGCAAAGGGGGACACAAGGACGTGTACCACCAGAACAGCATTCAGATAAACCCCTGTGCCAAAACCACAACGCGGGACAGACACAAGCAATCACATTTTCCCATGTTACTAAGAAAGAATATTGATCTCATGATTGTACTTAAATTAAATCAAGGTGCATTAAGGAGGAAAATAGGTGGGAAGATGGACAGGTAAAGGGGACAAGAGGGCCTGGTTGCAAATTGTGAGTGTGCGGTCTGATCTGGTCTTGTCTGGTCTGATCACCAAAATGTTCTGTTTTCTTATTAAATTCCATCTCTGATTAATTTCCTGGCTGAAGGAGTCCCTATTCTGTGTGCATATGTGTGTATGGAGGTGCAAATGCCACCACTAGGATGAGACCATGAGCCCACAGGGAAGCTGTGGAAGCTGCCGTAGGTATGTATGGTGTAGGTGCAGAGCATGTGCCAGCAGCCTAGGACTAGCCAGCAGTAAGAGGCTTGGGAGCAGGTACTGGTGCCGCTGTTGGCAGCAGCTGGGACACCTGGGGATCCAGGGCCAGGTCTGGGCAGGCTAAGGGCCTAAGGTCAGCTCCAGCAGGGGTCCACACTTAAGTATCCACACGTGCTTTCCACTAACAGGCTTTCATCCCGACCAGCTTGACAGGATGAGGTTGTTGGGGCTGCTCCTGTTTGTGACTGCTGTGGCTGGCTTGGCTGCTGATGTAGGTGGCCAGCCATTAACAGATGTGAGCATGAACTGTGGGAGCTGCTGAGCATCACTGCAGGCACAAGTGAGCTGAAGGCTCACCTCTCCCAGGCAACCAGGTCTGGCAATCCCCAACAAAAACAATCCAAAAAATTCAGTGAAATGCATCTGATGCTGAATTCCTACAATGATGTGCAGTGTTAGCTCCATGAGTGTGTGTTTTATTTTTGAAAATGCCAGTATTTTATCTCTGTAATACAATAATGTCTGTACAGAAAGTAAAGTATGAGAATTATATTACAAAATCTATGACTAATCAGTTTAATGATTGAATCCAGAGAACTATTTAAGATCACTTATAAGCACTTAACAGGTTTATAAATAAAACCAAAAGACAGAATCGCTTGATTTTATACATCCAAAACATTCTGTTTTCTTTTCATGCTTAAATATCAAGGAGAAAATAAATAAATAAAAAACCAAACAGGTATTTGAGAGCCAAAGGCCTGATCTACTGAAGCACCTGCAGATATTTAACTATAGAAAGAACACATACAGCAAAATCACAGCAGAAACTCACTAATTTGCAGAAATGAAGCCTAGAAAACTGCATTTTAGGGATCTTGTTCCAAGTTTCACATTTTCATGTCAAAAGATACATTCTGGTACGTAGATAAATACAGCTTAGGCAAGTCAGCCACAAAAACAGACATTTGCCTTTAGTTATCAAAGTTGCATTAGTAACTCCATCCTAATAGACTAAGTTCAAATGTTAAAAATATTTTAGTTGATAACTATTCTGTTGAACATAACATATGACTGCATTCTTTCACAGATGCTATTTTATTATGGCAATGAGCCAAGAAATCAAAATAACCTTCTCATTTAGAAAGCATTGATTGCAAAGCAATGCCGTAGTAACATCTTGCAGCAACTCCACATTCTTCCAAGCAATGGAACAGAGACCCCACAGACTCTGTTAAACAACTGCCTACAGGTCCTGTATTTACTGCATTTCTGATACAGACCCAAAGCAGTCACACCAAGGAACTCATTGTCTCTAACACGGGTGCTTTCCCGGTTTAGGAGCTCTTGACAAAAAAGGTATAATGAAAACTGCAGTAAATTACATCTGAAAAAGATAATAATTTCAAAACAGGGTACCTGTTTTAATACCTCTAATGTGAAAGTATGACATTTAGTATGTAGTAGTGTTGGGGTTCTGTGCTTACTACTCCTGCTTTTCAACACTAAAGAGAGTTCAAACATACAATGTTCATATGAGTCTTTGCTTAGTAAAACTTAGACAGATTGTGAAAATGTACTAAAATGTATTAATTTCCTCTAATATGTCCTAAAGTTTTTGTCTTTGGGGAAAGAGAAATACGTCCTAATTCTTGATTTTAAACTTCTGGATAAAATAATAGAATTATTATTATTTTATTTTTTAATTTTATTAGGTTTATTTGAGGGTTATATATGACCAAAAGTATTCAATAAACAAGGCTCCTCATTTAAATTGTACTGTTAAGTACTCACACAGTATTAACTCTTCTGATTTTTCATTGTCTGGTACTACAATTGAAGGGCAATATACTCATTACCTAAGAAAAGGGAAAGAACATCATGACCTGCAGATATTGTTCGACCCAGTAAAAGCCAAGTAATCAGCACATATTATAATATCTAAGGTGACATGCTAGTGCATCTACAAGTTAGAAGCATGCACACATTAATGTCTTTCAAGAAAATCAATTATAGATGCTTTAATCTATTAACTTTTACACATACTTTCTATCATGCCTTCCTTTGTCCTTCTTTCTTGACCTTTTCCCCAAAGTGCTCAACCTTTCTTAATTAAAATAATTTAACTGGAGAGGCATGTAAGGTACTTTTCACGTTCAATTTATTGGGAAAAAAAATTTGATAAAATTACACCCTTGATTTACAGCTGAAATGACAAGAGAAGAACAGACAAAATGTTACTCACAGTAACCAATATCAGAAATTGAAATAGCATCACTATCTTCATTGGCATCTCTGTGCTTTTATACAGATGGAGATACAAGCATGTGTTAGTACATTTAAAAAGGCAATGTGATGTATAACAATATTTGTAGCTACCAAAAACTCCCATATATCACATTCTGTGGTCTGCTAGTGCATCTGTCAAATGAATAATTATGGCAACACAAATTTGGTCATCTAATCTTTCTATTTCTCAAAATGTTACAAATAAATCACGTTTTAAATGTACAACATTTTTTCTGCAACATTCTGAGAACTTTGGGGGGGTCTCCTTTTGATAAGAAAATCTTATAATTTGCATTACAGGACCAACAATATGAGAAAAAAAAATTTAATGGGACAATGACCACAAAATATTTGATATACACAACGAAACTCACTTTTACTTTTCACTCAAAAGGGCATTTTGCACTGCAGTTTTATATATCACCTTTTCCTTCCAATTAACACAGAGTTGGTCTAGTCACAGCACAGAGAGCTTCTGTGTCACTGGTATAACAGAAAATTCTTTTTCTAGGACTGTGAAATTTGACAATAAGTCAGTATTATGTTAAAGACGGCATCTTAAATTACTGTTTGGTTTGGTACTTTTAATGCTGCAATCTGACTATCTGTTTATAGTAAACATGGAAATGCATGGGCAATTTTCAAGAGCTAAAATGTCAGTATTTGTGATCTGTCACGGGATCTAAAGTCTAAACTTAGAATGATCCAAACAGATCATTCTTTGGACTCTTCAGCCAAAATATGATGACAAGGAAAGACAGAAGCATACAGTCCCTTTGTCAGTAAGGCATATGGGGACTGAAGGATTTAGGCAGAAGCACAGTGGAACAAAGGAAGTAACATGATGGTTTAGGACCTCAAGACCAGGAATCAGGAATAAATTCTGTGTGATCCTTTTGACATGTGCATTTTAAAGCTCCTACTTTTAAAATTTAACTCCAGCTTTACATTTTCTTAGACTAGAATTAAGATCAGATACCAGAACATAAAAAATGTTGAAAGTAAAATGTTAGAGAGGTTTTCTATGGGAGTAAATTGTTATGAGATTTTCATGGAGACAAGTTTCAGAAGCAACCTTCAGCAGCAACCTTCACTCTAGGAAGCACCAGATCCCCTAACAGAGCACATAACAGACAGCTTTAAGACCTACCCTAACAATGAAGCTTCCTTCCTGCTTTTTCCTATATTATAGCACTGTGTGGTGGTTCGAGCAACCACAAAAATCCAAAATCCAATTTCCAGGCTTCCCCCACCCCTTCCCACAATTTATCTCAAAGAGAAACTTGCAGGCAAGAGGCCTCTATAGGGGAAAAGGGGAAGTATATACATTTATTTTACACAAATAAATATACTGTACAAGCTAAAAGCAACTATATATATAATATTACACACTTCTATCAGTTCTTTTAAGCTTGTCTTTCAATTTCAGTCCAGGAAAAACCCTTCAGGTTCATAGGTAACCAGTCTCTCTCTCATGGGAGTGTTTGGGGAACCGGAACACTCCCCCCACCAACCTCCAGCTGTTTGCTGAAGTCTTTTCTTCCTCACGAAGTCCAAGAAGATAGCTCTGAGTCCTTTCTCCTTGGTTCCGTGCCATCTCTGCTGTGTGATTCTCTCTCTCATACCTCAGTTCTGTGCTGCTGTAGTCCAGTCAGTTTATCGAACATACGTGTCTTGGAATGTTCATTCCTCCTCTGTGTTTTTGGCTGTCCTGCATTTAAATCACTGCAAGGACGTCCTCCGGGCCTCTCTCTGGGTCCATCTCCAATTTTGCCTGGGGTTACTTCCCTGGCATCGAGCTGTATTCAGCCCGTCCTCTTTGGCTCCAATGCTGAACCTCCCCTCCACTTTAAAGCGAGAGGGAAAGGAGAAGCCCTCCTCCACAGCCTAGCTGCAAAAAGGAGGGGGGGAAGAGGGCTTGGCTGCAAGGCCTGCCTCTCTCTCTCCCGCTTACCTTATGTTGGGAATCTTTCTCACAAAAAAGACACTCACTCCAATGCTGCCTCCAACCCTGGCTTAAGGCAGAGCTGTGGGGCCACAGGGCCCCCCTTGCTCCCCAGAGAGGGAAGAAGGAGGCCCTGCCACCCTTGGTCTTCTCACACCCACACCCACACAGCAGACAGACAGACCGATTGCCAACAACTTCCGCCGGTTGTGTATATATGATTTTGCAGCAGGAGCGAACAAGATGAGCAGTGATTGGCCCTCCAGGGAAAACTGCCCTGGCCCCAAATCACCTCCAGGCCCCCCGGCTCCCAGGGGGGCAATCTCAAACCATGACACACTGCAGTGCATATTTGCTTGGTATGAGCAGACTACTCAATTGTTTATAAGCTGAACTCTATGGATATTTACTGTGGATGGAAGAGAGCAAATGACATTCCAAGCATCAGCAATAAATTGAGAAATAACATATATTTACCTCTTTGTTGCATATGAGAATTGAATAAATGCTAATTTTTTCCTCTTTTACATTGGCAAACTCCCCTTTGCCTGTGACTTCTGTAACATGGTCAGGAATGGATTTTTTGATTTAGACAAAAACTCTCTTAATCTTTGCTATCATATTTGATACTTGAGATTACAGTTGAGGAGGTTATTTAAGGCACCCTGCTATAATCTTCCAGTAAATTCTGTGACTTTATACTTGTCATATCAGAAAAGAAGTGATTAGACTGAGGAGAAAAAACAAAGCAGAATTTCATTCCTTTGCTTACCATTGACCTTCCTCTGTCTTGCTAAGTGTTTTGCAGTATACAGTTTGAAGAAACCAGTCACTATTGGACAAGATTACTGTTCACAAAATAATACAGTGCTGTGTCTATAATATATAATGGCTAAGATTATTTCATTAATTGCTCATACTTTTTTACCACCACTATGTTATGCTTCATGGCACATCTAAAGATTATTTTTTCTAATACATCATTAGTGTTTTTAATAAAAAGGCATGCCTTTAGCAATTTGGATTTATCCTGCAAATAGCATGAACCTACAATCACAACCAAATGCATTTAAATCAAATACAGAGAGAAATGGTCAGATGATAGTTTTAAGTGACCAAGATGTCTTGGACTCCATTATTTTCTGAAATAAATGTGACTCATCCAATGTCTCACAAATTTTCTTTAAACTACTTAGTTAAAATAAAATGTAAAAACACAATAATCATTTTTTTTTAAATTCTGAGAAGTGAGAGAACTAAACCAGAAAGGGCGCACTCTGGACAGCAGCAATTCTGAAAAGTATCTAGGGGATACAGTGAACAAGCAGGACAATGCTGTGGCTAAAAAAACTGCTTGACCCTTAGGGATTTAATGACTAAGAAGTAAAATTACCATGTGAATTTGCTTGTTAGAAATAATCAATTTTGCTTGGAACTAGCATGACTCATATTTGAACATTGTAAATAATTATGATGCTGCATAATATTTATTTAAAGAGACTGAAAAAAAAAAGAGCATGGAGAGATGCAAAATAACACATATATACAAAACGAGTGGAGAAAATGCCTTATGGCAAGACCTTTCCTTGTTCCAACCTGTCTGGCATACCAAGGAGTTGACTGGGGAATATCCTGGCTACAGGACATAGGTACAGGTTGAAAACACCAGAGACAAAAGGATCTTCTAATATTCTAGAAAGAGGCATAATAAAACCAAAAAAGCTGGACATTTATTCTGGAGTGATTTAGACAGGATGTATTGTGAAGTTTTAGAAAAGAATAAAGTGATGTTTCCAGTTCTTGAGGTCTTCAGTAGCTCCTAAATACTTTCTTGCCAAGCATAAAGTACCACATTCAGCACTAAGGCAGCTGGCTCAAACTCACTGACCTACCTCAGAGCTCTCACTGCCTTTTAAGAACTGGAGCTGCAGACAGAAGGCAGATGATGATGTTCTGGCACAGTATTTCCCCGAAGTGGAATCCTATGTTTCCAGACTGAGAAGCCTTGTTACCTGTTCCCAATATCATTTTACAGCACCTCCTTTTAATGCTTTCAGCAAAGGTCACTGCGAGTTCACAAATTAAACTGCCAGGCTGAAGTGAGATTCAAAGTAGATAATTTTTTAGTGACAAGTAACCGTTATTGCTCCTAACAAGCAAAAAACCTCCAACTTACTTCATGTTGGAATACTACAAATAGCTGTGGAAACTGCAAAGCAAGCTGTGACCAAGAGATCAAAAATACAGAAAGAACCGATTGTAAAAAAAGCATTCTTGATAATAGCCACATCAATAACAAAGGGTATGGAGATGATAGCAGGTTTTGAATTACACTGAAAGATGTTCCATTTGCATAAGCTACCTGCAAGAAAATGATGTTCATAACCAGCAGTCACTCATCATTTCATCAGCAGCAAGATTAAAAATAGATCTCAGTGTATTATGGCTAGATGTCACTGCTTAAAAACAAGCTTCATGGTATAGCTTAAGTTTATGCAACAGACCATATGTCAAAGATCTTATTTTGAGAAACTTTCATCTTGATACTTCAAATGTTACAGGCAAAGGTTTTCAAGACTGACTTCTAGATCTATTATAAAAAATAAAATTTTTCAAATATTTTGGGTGCTCTCTCCTTTCCTTTTTATTTCCTAAGCATTTTACCATTTCCCATCAAATGCATTTAGCACTGACAGTTCAAATCACATTGGTCTAGACGAAATGCTGCTCACTCAGATCTTCAACACATCCACTCCTTCCCCAAACATAATTCCCTTCTTATGTCTAATTTTTTCCTTTTTGGCCATTTTTGCCTAATTTCAGGTACATTCAGATGAACACATGCACACTTCTTGTCCAAATCTATCTAGCACCAGGAACCAGCAGCACCAAGAATCAGCCTTTTCGCACCTTTGTTTACTAAACAAAAGCTTCCTCTTACCATACTTTACCATTGCTTATAGGTATTAGCTGAATCTTTGTAAGTTAAGTACTCTATGGTATTCACCCCTTACCATAAGGCATGCTTTCTAATACTTCCATTATTCTCATGAAATTTCTGTGAAGTCACTCAGATATTTTAAAATCTGCCTGAAAGGCATCTGCAGCGCTTTCTTCAATCATCTTATTTCCCAGTTTATTGTCACTGAACTTCAGAGAATGGATACTTACACTAAGATACCGATTATCTCTGAGACTCTCCATGTCTTTTTTTAAAGCCATTCATCTCATGGAGAAGATAAACTAATTCACAGAAATTTCTGAATTGCACAGATATCTATCTGAGTGAGGGGGAAGAAATGAAAATCCCAGGAACTGCTAGTCTGCATATCTTTCCTTTCTGCTCTATATTGCAGCTATTCATTATTAAGGAAAGAAACTGTTCATTCCTTAAGCCTGTTTTTAAAAATGGCGTGGCATGCTTTTGGTTCTGTGAAATGCAGTTAATGAACTGTGCACAATTTTCTGTTAGATCTTGGCCTTCCCTATTATTTAATTGGCAATTAGTTCAACATACCGCACTGCATGCACTGCTGATGTTACCAAGTTACCAGGGCAGAAAGTACTTCTTCTGTAAGGAGTAAAAGCAAAGGAAAAGCATATATGAAATTCCATCACCGGAAAGGATGTTTGAAACCCCATCACTACAAGCACTTGGCAAAGACTTAAGAAGGCTAGCAGATCGAAAAAAACCCGTCTCAAAAGGGAGAATCCTGACAAAGGTCAGTGTGATGCTGCATAAAAGAATAAAGAAGGCTTAAGAAATGACCACAGCATTCTTCAGATTTCTTGGCTGTAATCCACTTATGAATCTTACAGTTTTTATTTTTATTAGTTTTCTCTCCTTTAAAAGAAAAGTGAAACACAACACAACCATTTTTATTTGCAGTGTTTCTGGCTGCAACATATTAAGTGGAAGACAAGAAAAGAACTTATGAATACATTGGCTGCTGCTGCTTTTTCTGCATGAATAAGACCATTATGGCTTTGGACTATAACCTGAATTCTCAGCCAAGTCAGCCTAAGTGAATTTCAGATTTTAAAAGTGTCACGAGAAGCCGCCTGAATCACCACTGTGTTACTACACCTTCTGGAAAGGTTATACAGCTTTAAAACAGAAGCAATGTAGCACTGAACTAGGAGTATGTCCTTAGCTGTACAATTTTCTGTTTGTTTTTAAATCATTTTTGTAGAAGGTTTTGTGGGATAAGAAATGTCATTCAAGAGTTAAAATAGAAAGCAGATGAATTTAAGCACTATATGAACTCCTTTTTTCCCAGGTAGCCTAATGCCTCATACCAGATAAAGAGTAAGTGATGTATACAACTATTGTGCATCCCTGCCGTGATGCAGCTGCTGCTTTTGTGTCACTAATGGATTTCTCTGTTGACAGAAAAGGAATCTCCAGTCCTTTTTCAACAGGTCACAGGCAAAAATAAATTGCAAATCCTTGAGCTGGCCTGACAGGGAGCCAGTTACCATTTCAGCTGACCAGAATCATCTGAAAAGTAAGGAAGAAGAAACATGACAGGAGATGATAGAAAAATGACAGAAAAAAAACCAATCAAAAAATAAAGCAGAACTGGGCAAAAAGGAAAAGTGGATTCAATGCTGAAAATTCAAGAAGTCTCAAAATAAAATCAGGAACGCCTCCTAGTAGCTGTGCTCTTCTGTTTATTTCCTTTTTCATTTGATGGGAGTAAAAGTAAAGACCAGCCCCTGTGGACTCGGTCTATGGATCTTTTCTGGTATCTTAACAAAACACACTTTGCCCCTGGCAAGTTTTTACAGTTCAATATTTTAGTGATTTGGGTTTTAATGGAGTGCTGCATCTTAGCAGTAAGTACAAGCATGAACTTGAGAGACAGCGTGGGTGGAAGAGGGGAGGGGACAGCACGAGGGCTTACTGATCCTTCCAATTATAAAACCCTCCACAGTTTGCCCGGAGGAGGGAAGAGTACTGGCCTCAGGGACAAGGGTGCAAAGAAAAAAGGGATAAATGTGGTAATTTGGCTTAATAATACGCTGCCTACTATATCAAACTGGATTAGATACAGTTCATTTCCTGCAAAGGTTTCCCAAGCTTTGCTTTACATTGCCTTGTGCCAAATGAGCAAGTTGTTTCCTGCTATCCCATAAACGTGGGCTTAGTAGAAGGACAGAGCTTTAACACGAAGCTGGCTATTGCATGGTCCTGATGGTGAGTCTCAGCACATAAAAAACTCTTACTCTGGAGCTTGCTCATAAACTGTCCCCCAGTACCCTCAGCTGTGTGAACAATGATGGGCAGATGACAAAGATCTCTCTCATGGACAGAATTTTACCCCATGTAACAGCTTAGAGCAAAACAACTTTGAGACTATATAATGAGTGGCAGTCCTAACACAATATCTACATGTTTCTTTCCTTCAGAGTTTGCAGAAAGCATGACAGTACATATGGTGTTGATGTTTTTGTAACTCATAGTGTAAGGTGTTTGATTTGATTTATGTCTAAAAAATAGAGAGAAACATAATTGAAAATCACCGATTTGCTGTCAGCTCTTATCGTTTTGTTTGAATTGGTACAAAATATGAGTCCATTGGGAAAGGGAACAAGTGGTGCCACTGGAGGCTAGTCTGTGCTAGGGTAAAACGAATCATCAGCTGCTCTAGATACTGTCCTTCAACTGGTATCCCAGTGAGCTTCCTGCCCTTGCAGCCAACAATAAATAATAGCAGATTTGGGGATTCATACACAAATACCTTCTATCAGGAAGGAGTGGCTTATATTACCCAGATTACACAGAAGCTGATGTTCAGGCAACTTTAAATGTTTGCAGCTCCTGACATGTTTGTTGTCCTGCTTCCTGCCACAAAGAAACCTACTGACTTTTTTCAAAATGTTCTATTAGAAATCAAATAAACTTCTCTCTACCAGATTTCAAAACACCTTTCAAAAGCTTCCCCTAAAACTTAATTTCAGGTAAAATGAGAAAGTTACATCAGTATTCTTATTCTTTAGCAGAGGAAACACAGGGCTGGCACTCGCTCATTATCACAAAATGGGGGGAAATAACAATATCCAAAGATGTGCTTCTCTCTGCCTCCAGAGCTGCTATACAGAAAATTATTATTAGAAGTAAACAAGAAGCGCTAATACTGAACAAGCTCATAAAAAAAGAAGTAATGAAATCAAGCAGACCCCAATTCCAAGAGCTCATGAGCCCTTCTGTCAGAAGAATAAGTAAAAAAAAAAAAAAAAAAGAGAAAGAAAGTGAGAGAGAGAGAAAAGATTATATTGTTAACAGACTTCTGCTTACCAGGTACTATGAATATGCTTCCGTCATGTATGCTTTCCATGAAGTCTTGGTACTTCCTCCTCCACTGGCCATGCCAAGTGCAGTTAATGTAACCCCCCAATCTCCTGTGCCCTGTGCATGGCAGGCACACTGAGGTTCTTGGTCAGGTTTCTTTCACTTAATGTTTCAATTACGTCTTCCACTTTGTCCTTATGTTTCACATCTGTTCCCATCCCACAGCAAATGCTGATGTGTTACATCAGCCTCTTGACAGAACATCTGTCAAAGACTGGATTAATCTTTGCAAAAATACTGCCTTCTTTTTAGGCTCCTAAGGAAAGGAGCTGTAAGCAATTCTGTCTCTTCCATGTGTGTCACTGCCTGTCAGTCTGACAGTTTTGTCTCCCGATTAACTTCTACCTTCCCTGGCCTATTTGAACAACACTTGACAGAAGTCTGCAGGATAAGGGATAAGGATAAGTTAATTTATTAGAAGCGTCATCAAAATGTCTGCCTGGGCACAGAAGACAGGCCTGGTAAGTACCAACTCTTACAGAAGGGCAGGAATTGTGTATAGCCATGCTAACAAAGAACTGCACAAGGCAGCAGTCAGTCAGGGACATCTCCGTCATGGGAGAAGTTTGATGGGGGCTGGCAGTCACTGGATATTGCAAACACAGCACACAAATCCACAGTGAAACGTGCTTCAGAAATTCTACTGCTCACAGAGCCACTTGCTTTCTAATCTCCATTTTTCCTCACAGGAAAATGAGTTTGTTAAGTAAATACTGTAACCAATTTGATAACAAAATACTGCGCCTGCTACCATACTGGACCCTGTCCTACCCAAGGTTAGCACCTGTGCACTGCAAAATCACAAAACTGCTTTACGAAAAATTTCGTAGTTAAGAGCTACAAAATCACAGAGTGGGTAAAGTTGGAAGGAACTACAGTGGATCATCTAGTCCAATCCTCCTGCTCAAGCAAGGTCATCCCAGAGCAGATGGCACAGGATTGCACCCAGATGGTTCTTGAATATCTCCAGTGATGGAAACTCCACAAGAGGTCTCACCAAAATTAAGATTACAGATATTTTCTGGTTAGTCTGATGAGATAGTTAGGAGAATTATAATTCCAGGAAAAGTCTAAGATAATGTTCAGATGTTATCTAACTAAAAAATTCTATTTATTTTATTATCAATGTCATTTACATATGAACAATTTTTTTTCCTCTGCTTTGGTTAACTTTTACTTATATCCTAATTAATGATGTACATGTAGAACAACATTGGCCACATGGGTTTTCAGAAGAAAGTTCTCTCTCTCCAAAGAATTAGTTATCATCTAAACATAATCATATTTTTTCCATCTTAGTAAGAATGAGTATCACAGAATAGGAATATTGAGGGTTTTAAACATATTACTTTCATGGTGTTCTATATATACTTCAATAAGTTCTATATATACTACAAAGTATATATATGTATACTTTGAAGAAGAAACAAATAATTATACTGCATTGTAGTGGTTTGAACCTTGTTCTCCCCAGAGGCTAAGAGAAGTGGTAGACCCCAAGGGGTGGGAACCCCTGGAAGTTTTGAAGTTCTGCCCAATGGGCGCTCCTGCAGAAATGTAAACATACCACAACCAGACCGGAAAAGAAGAGTTGTAGTTTGGTTGTTGTAGGAGAGGTGGCCATGTTGTAGAGCCACGAGGAAGGGGCTCTGAGCCCCTTGGGGCCTCTGGCCCCCTCCCAGCCCCTGGCTGGGGGGCTGCAGGGACCTGGAACAGCATAAAGCTGGGCTAGGTGCCTGTAGTATGCCGGGAGATGTTTTCTCCATGGGCACAGAGCAGCAGCCGACGCTGACCAGAGAAACAGTGGCAGAGAGCCAGAGATAAGAACCTGAACTGAAGAAGCAGCAGAAGCAACATGCAGCACTGCAGAGGAGACTCCTGGAAGGAGAGTCGAGGAAAGGAGAGCCAGCAGCTGAGAGCTACAGAGTTCTTGGGGGTAAGACTGATACCAGATCCCCAAAACTCCTTTGAGACCTCCTGGAAGGAGGAAGATGATGGACTCTTACTTGAAAGAGCCTTGAAGTGCGACATGCACTGTAGAAAGGAGCTAGAGAGCTCCGAGAGGAATGCAGGGGGAGTTGACCTTGGCTTCCCCCCCCCTCGCACTGCTGCCACGGTGGCAGCCTGAGAGACAGGGCACAGAGGCCCTGCAAGAGATACCAGACCGTCACGAAGACCCCCCTGTGTCTTCGTGATATGACGTGGTGAAACGACCTTGTCTGGGGTTACGAAGCCCACGGAAGACCCCTCGGTTGTGAGGCGATGGGGCCGAGGGAGAGCTTGAATACCTCCCTCGTGGACGCTGGCAGAAAGCCAGCTATCAGCTGCTGCATGAGATGAGAAGAAACCTGCTGCCTTAGAAGATGCTGCTGTTCAGAGACTGGAAGGGATCTGTCCTTCTTTCCCTCCTGGACTTTTATTTGGAGGGGAGAAGAGATCTGATCCATTGTAAATACTATATGTCATGGTAGAGATAGTTATGATCATGTGTATAATGTGATATGGTATTTATTTGTACAGTCATTGTAATATATTTCCCTTTCCCCCACTTTGGAGTCTGGTGTGTTTTGTCTGGAAAAACCTCTCTCACATTAGGTTGAGATGTGGGAGGGGGGATGGAGCTAGGGAATTGGATTTTGGGACTATCTCAAACCATGACATGCATGAAAGCATAAGAGAAACTAAGTGTAATTCCTAGAATAAATAATACTAAGTATCTAAGTAGCAAACTAGTATACTAAATAAACTTGGTATACTCCTAAGTAGCAAACTAAACAACAACAAAGTATCAATAATATAGACACTGAAGATGGTCCTAAAAGCATTAATTATGTTTTTAGCATATGGCTGCAGATTACTTGGAAAGCAGTCAAGTAAGTATTGTTTTCATAACTGGGTTGTATACAGAATATTTTGTATAAACTGGAAAATTTGGTAAAATTCACCTGATTTCAGCTACATTATTCGATTTTGTTTTATCAAGGTATTTCAAAGTTCAAAAGATTGTATTAATATTTATATTAAATAAACTATAAATATATCCTCTCTTAAACCTCAAAACCTATTTGACTGATAACATTTACATATATAAAATCTTGATTAGGAGGTCAAGGACTCAACCCACCTCATGAAATGCAGGCATCAGCAAATGACTACTATGCCAACTTTTCCGTTAAGAAGCTTAGGGTGAATTGCTCAGACACATGGAGCTGGTCTGATTCCTGTCATATTAAAGGTTGTTGCTTACCACAGATAGTGGGAAAACCCTTTATAAAAGTAGCTTCTGCTGTTCTTAAACTGCATCTTTGTATTTCACGCATATATTTGAACACACTTCATAGGGTCATAACCCAGTTATGAGAAAGGGCTGTGAGAAGCCTCCCCAGGGCATCCACTCATGGATGGGCTTCCCCTTGGGTTGGAGGCTGTGCTGTGCTGCACTCAGGCTCTTGCCAGAGCAACGCTGAAGCACCGGTGCCCAGACCCGACCTCGCCTTGCTGACTTGACCTTTGACTTGCCCCATCACTGCGAACCTGACTGGCAGTCCAGACTCTTGTCCAATTCCTGGTTTCCATCACTGTACCTCCTCTGCTCTTCTTCTTCAGTCACAGAGAGGTATATGTCTACATACATTTACATGTACATGTAGATGACTACAGTTTCAGTGAAACAGAAGGATTTGTATGTTTGCATGTGTATGTGTGTATGAAAGGTGAGTGGGGAAGGTTGTCACAGCAGGTTGAGCGTGTAAACAGGGACTGTAATGAGTTGATGTGTGTGGTCAGAACAAATGGTGGTGGTGGTGTCATTGAGGACACTGGCCCTGCCTTGGCCCATGGCGTGCTTTCCCCTGCTGAGCAGCGTGCTCTACCAGGCCCTGAGAGATTGCATCATCTCCTTCTAAAGGCAAACAAAGAACTGAGTTTGTATACAAGGGGAAAGAGACGCAGAATAGATAATTTTTAAAGATCATGATTTGCATCACATATGATGAAGTCATGGAAAGCCATTCTGGACTTAATGCATCCAACAGCTTAGTATGTTTCAGTTAAGTTGAATACAACTGGCTAACCTTCACATCAAGGAGACACTTTCACACTGTGCATGTTCTCAGGAAATAAAATGAAATTATGAGTTTAAAACTTTGCTGTGCTCTCTAAAAGCATCCAGCCAGAGAATTATTATTGTTCATTGCCAGCCATACTTCAAGTTCCATTTGCAGAGCCAGAGGAGAACTCCAGGACAATCACTGAGGCATTATCCATGCTTTTGTAATTGGGTGGCAAGTTTCCTACGTCATGAAAGCAGCTGGAGACTGCTCAGTTCCAAATGCCTGAGTGCCAAGCTTGTTTGTCCCAGTTTCAGAAAGTTACAGCAAAATCAAGCCAACCCTTTATTTCCTAGCTTTCTGCAACATGTTCATCTTTAATAGCCTGTGCTGAACTATAAATCATTGTAAAGATGATTTTCATCACAAAGGTAGTTGTTCAAACATTAATTTTGGAGATATCAATTATTTAATGTTGTCTACTGCTAGCATATAAGACATTCTATAACACCTCTGCTGTTGAACTGCCTGTAAAAGTTTATACATAATAAAGAAGGAAAAAGCGTATATACAATAAAACAGACACATGAAAAATATTTGTGATTTGCTTTTTTAATCCCAATCTTGCTTGTAAAAATTCCATTGTTGTATTTGACTATGAAAGTGTTAAAAACATTCTATCTTTACTCACACTAACATGCAGAAATATTCTTTTTTTTTACAATTTTTAAAAAAGTAAGGGAAAACAATAATGGTGAGAAGTCTATCCTCTTTTAGCTGATTTTCTGCCAATGCTTAATTGTCATTATTCTGACACTGACAGAAGTTGGTCCACTATCTGCCAACTAATCTTATGGTTTCCATATTTGAAGGAATTAGAACAATACTTTTACTTGATAAACAAATAATTTTAAAACCCTTTTAAACATCTGAAGTACCTATTTCAAGAAAAAATATGTGTCCATACTGACACACATTCAGGTGCAGACAATTCATTTAGTGGTTCTGCCTCTTCTTGTTTCCAAAGATAAAGTGCTCTAGGTGGCTTAGACCGAGTGAAAATCTTCATACATCTCTATGCTGTATCTTGCTTTAAAATATGTCACTTTAAAAATTCTCCTGCAGTCCCTACCTTTCCAGGAATAACTAAAAAATTCAGCAGCCACAGTTCTGTATCTCAAGGGTTTTTGTATTATCATCCTATGTACCCCCATCAACATCATGTCCCTTCTTTGACACAAAATCAGACTCATTAAGCCTGAATACCTGGCCAACTGCTTTACTAGGAAAGTAACCACATTAACATGAACCTTTATTTAGTGGTTAGGTAATAAAAAGAAGAAACGTATTTCTGTATAGATAACTGGTACACGACCATTTAGTTCCCTCTATAGCCTCTAATTTTTCCTTGTCATTCACTATGTAATGAAGGATTTCCCACACATGCTTCCTTTTAAATGTTGCAGAAGAGCAACTGCTTATTTTATAAAAGCACAATAAAAAGGTCTCTCTCTACAATTTAAAATTAAATGCCATCATGGGTTAAATCTGAACTTTATCCACTTCATGAGCTGCACAAGTCATGTAACTCCCCAAAGACCAAGTGCTTTAGGACATATATAACTTTCTTCAATGCAAGGAAAGACTCACGCAATCCCACAAATTGTCTCTCAAGACTAAGCTGTAGCTTTTGCAGGGATAAATTCAGTTCAGGAGGATCATCTGTGTTACAAATGCCAAAACAAACCCTAAATAAATAAGACAATGGAGGCACTATTGATGGAAGCTAGATCCTACAGTCTGTTTTTTTCTACTCTCTGGCAATGAGAGAGAAGAAATATTTCCATAGCCTACCAGCTCCAGTGTGAAGTAACCAGACTTAACCCTGTCATAGCTGCCAAGCCCTGACTGGCCTGTGCTCTCCTCACATACTTAACTTCCAGGAGACCAGTTCTCACTGTTCTGCCAGGAATTGACTATGGCAGCTGGGAGCCAATGCAGGGTGTTGTCATGAAAGGGTATTTTCTATAGGAAGAAAACCCAGGAGGCTGCCCATCAAACAGGGGACAGAAAATGCCCTATACACTTGTTGTGGGGGGAAATAGTTGTGATGCCTTTTCAGCCCATTTTTTGTTGTGATAGGACATCAGATGATGATGATGGTGGTGATGGACCTTAAGGATAAGATAATCAGGCATTCCAGCGAAGTTCACACTTTCAGCACACTGAGTTGTTCAGTGATGGCAAAAATCCGCCCATGCCCAACTACTGGGGTTTGGTGGCCCTGCAGGCCACCTTAGCAGCGTTGTTTACAAGCAGATTTTGCTTTTAAATACACTTTAAGCATGAAGGGGGAACTTATGAAATGTGCTAGACAGCACTAGGAACCAAAGGCCTGAGAGAGTTAAAAATAGGATAGGGAACACTGATGGCAATTCCACCATAATCCCGTTTTATCATCTTCTGAAGAAGAGAAGACCATTGGCAAAGCATTGCCATCTAGTGTAGTCAACAACATCAAATATTTGCAATGGAGGTTTCCAGGATGGGACGCTTTTCCATTTACATGGTATAGACTAAGGTTTTACTGTAAATGGTATCAAATTTCACTATGTAATTAGATGAAAGCACCTCTGATCTTTCAAGGCCTCGGCTTTATTCCCTTCAATTATTTATAGCTATTTACATTAGGACTTTTATTCTATTTTACCATCGCTGGTACAGTTACACAAAATTGGCACCTTACAGTGATCCTTATGCATAATCATTTAGACTGAATTTGGAGACCAAGTCATGGCTAAATCGATCTGAATAAAGCTTTGTTCATTTAAGCTGGAGGATGAACAGTTCCAGGAGTGGAGCATGGAGTCCATTTCTTTGAGCACTTTAATTTTCAGTGAGTGTATTACTGTCATTCCTCAGCACCATCCAATAATTCGTTCAATGTGTTCCTGTAAATAATTTTGGTACAAACGGTAATTTCAGTAGAGTGTAACTTTTGGGCAATTACCTCTTTTATGGAGAAGAATTTGAATTCTCTCTGTTTGAGAGAAAGGAAACTGAAGATTAGCAAAAGGTATTTCAATAATTAACATAAAATAGAAATTTCCTTAAGGGTCTGTGTAGGAAAAAGGTAACATATACTATACGAACAAACTTTCCTGTACAGAACATGAACTAAGTGCCACAAGCTCTCTATTAAACACTTTTTTTTCTATGCCCAGAAACACAGCATCTTTCTTCCTCTGCTCTCCTATTTATAGACAATAGCATTATCCTGGGAACAGTCAGACATAACCTATTTATTGTTAATAAAAGTTAACCTAGTTTGTCTTTGCACTGCAGAGGAGCTGCCTTCATGTAAGGTTCTAAGGTTTAGGAATTTTGTTGAAATGAACAAAAGAACACAGAACCAGAAATTCTTACAATGAATATGTAGAAGATTTTTTGTGGTTGGTGTGGTGCATGGCTGTCTTCTCGCAGCTAGATATTAAAGTAATAATGCTTGTGATACACTAACCTGTTCGGATTTGGAGTATGTTTCAAGTAGACAAAAAGTTGGTAAGATTTCCTAACAAAACTTGCTTCGTTTTTTTTTTCTTAATTTCATACATACATATGTTTCATATCTAATTAAATATAGTATATCATGAAATTGAGATAGAAATACAAACTAAGTGACATTAAATCAAATGAATATTTGTTCTCTGGTTTGTAGTGCAGTTGTACACGTAATATAATTAGGCAATAAACATAAATTAGCACATTTGAAGACAAATACACTTTAAAAACACTTGGGGCTTTTTCCACAGGTGATGTTAGGATTAATGCTGGGATATTCTTTTCTGCCTTGTAGGAACTGGGAATATGAGTGGGCTTGAGTGTTGTTACAAGCGACGTTTCATCAATAAAGCTGTTTATCTTATATTTTGCTTTGATTCTTTTTCTTTGTCAACAGACCTTTCCACTAAAGTGTTACTGTAAATACTATTTATTCTAACAGCACTGACAGAGATAACAACACTAACAGTTTGATAAATAATTTAGAAACCTATCTACATTGATACAGGGTCCTAAGTTGTGGGGTTTAGACCTGAAGTTCAGGAAGTGTTTGTTCTGCTTCATTAGAAAATAAATAAAACACTGGTTATCACTATAATTGTGCTATAAACAATCAGCACAATCCCCAAGATTTGCTATAGAAGCTGTGATGCCCTATAGTTTATTGTAGCCATTTACATGCTCTACAGACTCAGTGGAAAAATATCTATTCAAGAAAAGCATTCATGGTTTGAAAACGTAATTAAAAACAGCTCATGATTTCAAATATGGTTCTTTTTTCCTAACAAAACTAATCAACTTAATGCTTGGCAAATCACATTTTAATGGGTGATTTTTTTAAATACATATCTTTTATGGTTGCATAATCTAGTATAAGCAAAGGCTAATACTCTGAAGCACATCCTGAAGCTCTGTTATTAAAAACTGAAGAGCAGAGTCACTCAAGACACCATCTACAACTGAAGGACAGAAATCTGCTGATTTGAAGCACAGGTTGGCCTACCTAAGATCTAAACTTCTTAGTGGGTGCCTGATTGTCTTCTTTCACTTGCCCCTCCCCTAAGACAGGCAAAGAAGACTATCCATCTAGCTCATGCAAATCACTTAGACATATAAAGTTAGATGTGATGAGCCTGGTACCTAGCTCTAAACATTTGCAATATTAAAAATGACAGGATATGTATCTTCTATTCCTTTTAGGAGCAAACCTGCAAAGAGTAAGACAAAGTGCTTATAAAAAGCATAGTTCTGAAACCATTTCTGAATTAGTGACAGGGCCTAGTTTTCAGTTTCATCTTCTCTGATGTGCAGCACATCTCTACACAGTCTCAGTTATGGTCCCCTTCAGAAAAAAAGATGGAATTAAACAAAACAATGATGCTGAAAAATAGAAATAAATACATGATTTCTCACTTTATATAACTGGCCCCTTCATGAATATTTCAGAAAGATTGTGTCTTGGGGAAAAATACAAATCAAACACCATTATTTCTGTCTGAGATGCTACTTGCAGGTTTTTTAATATGAAAAGGCTTACTAAAATCCAATATTCTCAGTTTTGCTGAAAGTAGAAAGACTCAACAACACTAAATTACCGAGAGAAGAATCTAGTATTTAACTGCTCTCATTTACATCTCCAACAGGAAAGAGCAACCTCACAAACTGCTAAAATTATTTTTGAGAATGCATGCATTTAAAAACTAGTCACTCCTTCTAATTGATATAATACATCTAGAGGGCAGCTGAATGCCAGACAGGTGTTACTGCCATGAAATTATCATCTAGTAAGTGTGACAATTAACATCCTAAATGCATTTCTCTTGTGCTAATGCTGAGTATCAAGAGACCAAATTGAGCACAACCTGTTAAAAACCTGGAAAGAAATTTAATATAGGAATAACAGTTTGTAACCAGCTGAGATTTATGATTTCTATTACATATAGTAGAAGGATAAGTGGTTTCAGCTTCTGTTGTCAATACAACAAATAAACATGAATTCATCCCTAATAGGCACCGCAGGAAATTAACTACACAATCCTAATGATCCTTGAGTCTTTTGCTAACGTATACACTTCATAATCTCGAGCAGATTTCAGAATACTATGTCAATTAGGATATCATGCAGAGCAACAAAAAAAGGCAACACCAGCTGGAGGCAGTCATTGAACCTCACTGTCAATGCTGTAATAAAAGAAACCCTGCTTTAGCAAAATGAAAACAAAAAAGATAAGCTGAATTGGGTCAGTAAGTAAAATAGTCTCAAGTTGCCAGCTTCAAAAGGCAGAGTATTAAAGATCCTTGGGTAACTTCTGGGTCGACAGACTGGGGGCTGTCTAACCGGATGTCACCACTGGATGTCACTGGTGTTTCCAAGACAAGCCACTGCATGCCCATTTATCAGGCTGAACAGCTTGGAAACGGTAGTATTAGGATTTAGAAATACTCTCAAACTAACACTTTTCTTTGTTTTCCACTTTTATCATCTGTTCAATTTACTCCAGCAGTTGAATTTGCTCAGTAAGCCTCAATAACACTTAAAGAAGAGAAGGAAGAAAATACAATTTTACAGCTAGCAACCATACCACTGCAATTGTCTTAATCCTAAAATCATGTTTTGTTTTGCTTTAGAGTAGGTATAGCAGACATCCTGGAATATCGCCTGTTGTAATTACTCTTGTGTCTGCTCAACACAGACTTGAAAATGTCCTTATTGTATGCTAACACCTTCATGTTTTACCACACCATGAATTTTACTGGCCAGATAAAATAGGATACACACTACAAATTTAAGTAGCAAGTTTTTGCAACAGATGTGTCCCAACAACTAAAGCTGGAAACCATCAAACTGCATCCATCTACTGCTATCTTGCTTTGGAATTCAGTCATGATCAGCATTCCTTTCACCTACATAGGATACATCTATATTGAAAATGGTATCTTTATGCTCTTCTGATTATTTACTGTAGTCCATGAGCAAATCTAGAAAGAAGGGAAAAAACAGTCTAGTCAAATAGGCACTGTATCGAAGCATCCTCCTCTGCTGACTCTGGCTCTGTGAAGAAAGCAATCCCAGAAACTCACAAAGCAATGGATACTAGAGACCTGCATGCAGTCTCTACCTACAGATCACAGGGCGCTTCCCTGGAAAATACTGTTTCCTCCAAGAATCTCTTTTTGTAGATTAATAAGCAGAAAATAAAGGAAACAAAGTGCAGGTTTAATGTTTTGGTTTTGACAACAGAACAAGGCTACCAGAGGAAGCCCTCAGATATTTTGCTGTTCAGCAGATCCATAAAGGTGAGTAACAGGGGCAGAACACTGATGATGAAGACTGCTAAAGATATAACACTTTTCAAGGAAGTAAGATCTAAACTATCTGTGAATAATTACAGGAGATCCTGACACCTAGTAACTGAAGACAAAATGGTAAAATAGCAGATGAAATTCAGTTCTGATAATAGAAAGTGATGAACACTGGGAAAAATAACTGTACATACAGAAAAGCAAAGCCTAAATCAGTCATTACCACTCAACCCCCACATTTTAGCATGAATAAGGTCATTAAAAATATCAAATAAGTTTTCAGCAGCAGTCAAAAAGGGAACTAGGTTTGGGATTACTACTCCTGTTATATCTGTGATGAGTTCTAGATAAAGGCAGTGGGTTTGTAACAAGTGGTATCTAGTATGGGTGGAAAAAAAACTAAAAAGCATTCAGACTTTCTCAATCTTCTTCAGCTCTTAGCAATAACAGCAGCCTTCAAAGTTTACTACAAGCTGAGAACAATAATTTTGAGTTCAACTTAACTATGTCTGCTCCATGTAGAGCAGAAAGAGGGTGTTAAGCATGCTAACTCTAATGGGCAGCTTTAAATGAGCTCTACAAATGCCCTGTAAGAACTTGCTTTGATGGAGAAAGAAGCCTCACATTGTCACACATCCACAGATGTCACATACAGCCTTCCAAGGGAAGCTATAGAGAAAAATCATTTAAGAATAATAATCCACATGGAAAAATGATCCTACCTTGTATTTTTCTCCAGGACATCTGTTCCTACTACTCCAGCAATGCCTCAGCTTTGTTAAGCTCCTCATCAGGAGCAGACTCTCCTCACACGAACACACGCTGCCCCTGGAACCAGCTCAAGCCAGGGTAGCAAACGCAAGACTTGGTGACCATCTGCACAACTCCCCAAACTCCTGTATCTGCATGGCCAGTGATACATTTGATGCAATGTACCAAATGCCTTTATCACAGGCACCTGTTGGCTAACACTGAACAACCATTTTGCACCAGAACAAAGTCCACTCTTGATAAAAGATAGGAACATCCCATCACCAGTGGGAAAACACATCTTATAAAACAACAGTTGCTTCTTTGATGTCTCAGTGTTGATGATCTGAGGAGGTCTACACAACACCTTTTAAAGATAAGGCTCAGAAGAAAAGCTCATGTCCTAAATATCTTAAACTCAATAAGATTATTATTTTTTTGGTCTATATTAAACTTCCAGACACCTTCTAGCAAGTGCTGCCACTTTCTTGAGGTAATAAATTGCTTCTCTTTCTTGTATGGCCAGTCTTTGTGAACGAAGATTACCCTTCGAGCCTGCGCAGTGGATTTTTTAGGTGAGACACAGCGTGCGCTGAACTGAGCCCACCCTTTAATCCTGAGGTTCAACTGCTGGGGCCGAGAGAGCTCGGACGGTGGCAGTGAGGTCCTCAGGACGTAGGTTTGTTTAGAGTGACCTTCTCTTAGATGGATGGCCTTACAGGGCTGACGAGATCCATCTGCCCAGAGGGGTTCCCTGACCGGGAATCGAACCCGGGCCGCAGCGGTGAGAGCGTCACATCCTAACCACTAGACCACCAGGGGTCTTCTCTTTCTTGTAACAACTAGGGATTTCATCCCTTTTCTGTAAGAACTTCCACCTTGCGCCACAGCTTAAAAAAAATTTTGTTCTCACAGCTAATCTAACTGAGTTAAACACTGAAGTTGAACTCAAAACAACGGCTCTCAGCTTGCATTTAGCCTCTAAAACTGATGTTTCTAATTCAGTAAAACAGAAAAAAATATTATGTTACTCTGTAAGTCTGTGCTGTGCCCACTCTTTTTATCCAGCGGCCACTGTGGCCACTCATACACAAAACTAAAAAAGCAGAATTTGAGAAATTATAGAGATGGTGAAGAAAGAGGTCTAGGAGAATGAGCATCTTACAGACAAGAACTGCATAAACCGATACCGCTTGTTTCATAAAAGTACTGCCTGATAATGTTAGGAGGTCTGTAACCT
This sequence comes from Pipra filicauda, assembly GCF_003945595.2. Taxonomy (NCBI): domain Eukaryota; kingdom Metazoa; phylum Chordata; class Aves; order Passeriformes; family Pipridae; genus Pipra; species Pipra filicauda. Next base: position 1,576,429 of record NW_024104543.1, read on the forward strand.
TGTGAATGAAATAGAGAAAATGAAGACAGTGATTATTCACCACACCTTGCAATATAACCAGGGATATCAGTGATATCGGGAAAAGCAGTGGTATCAGTGATATCACTGATATTGGGAAAAGTACTACAACTTTTTTCTAATAAGTTAAGTTTTGTTAAAATTTAACCTTGACATACTTCAATGAACACAGACTCACAGAATGGTTGGGGTTCGGAAAACTGGAGAGATCATCTGGTTCCAACCTTTTGTCATGGGCAGGGAATCCTTCACTAGATCAGATTGTTCAAGGCCCCATCAAGCCTGGCCTCAAACACTTCCAGGGATGGGGCATCCACAGCTTCTCTGGGCAACCTGTAACAGTGCCTCACTACCCTCTGAGTAGAATTTCTCCCTATTATTTAAACTAAATCTCTCCCCTCCAAGTTTAAAACTTACAGCACTTAATTTGTCCTATATGCCCAAGTCAAAATTGTTCCTCCTCTTTTAGGCACTGGAGGGCTGCTCTACGGTCCCCCTGGAGTCTTCTCTTGTCCGGGCTGAACAACTCTCTCAGCCTACTCTCTCAGCCTGTCTTTAATGCATAGGGAGGATCCATGCTGTTAGGCACCCTGTTTCTGGCTCTCTTGACTTAACTTCCCTTAAATCAGAGGAGCTAAACCAGGATGTGCATTCTTGCTGATCTGCAACCTGAAAAAGATATTTTAAGGAGGGTTATATATACTACTGTTTTGCTATTCCCAGAAATTGGAAAGAATGTGCATGAATATAACATGCAGGCATCTTCTCCCTACATCTAGCTCACACTCTTTTTGGGTGTCCATCTTTCAGACGGACAACAGGCTACAACCTAAGGCAAACTCAGCATGCATAGATAGAGAGGTATTATTGAGATTACAGAGACATTAGCTTCTGCTTCCTCCTTTAGAAATCGGTCACTTCAATTTCTGTAAGCTTCACGTTCTTTTGGTTTATCCATTTTCTGACCCCTCCACCCCATAAAGGAAACAGTGATCTTTCATTGCAGTCACGGCAAGGCCACTTGCTGCAGATTGAAAGGGGAAAATGGCTGACATTACTGGATGTAAGCACAAGCACTCATTCTCCTCACTTGAGAAACTGAGCTGTTGCTATCAATTACATGTATTTAGCTTTTCCTTGGCAAGCATAAATGCTTGCATACTGTAATTACAGCTGCTCTGATGTCCTCAGAAGGAAGAAGGGGAAGTAAAATAAATGATAATAATTTGGTTTTACTTAAAATTTATGCTTTTACTTAAGATTTATGCTTTTAAATACAAATCTGTTAAAATTAGTAATTTAAAAGTTATTTTCACTTTTTAAAAACAGTTTTCTCTACTATTTTGTAAACTTAGGCCACATAATACTGTAGCTTCGTAAAAACTCAAAATCTACTGCATTACTTGTGGGCTCAGAATAAATAACTCACAGTTAAGTATACTAATTGATTTGATGGACCATATTTCGTATATTGGTATATATGTCTAAGAAATTTACTATAATAATTAATAAAAATGCATTAAAATGTATTATTTTCCACCATAATAAGTTTAGTAGTCAAGGCACAGCTGATGCTTAGCAAGAGATGCTTCTCCATAATATTTCTTTGCACACAGACCAAAAACTGCAGCATTTTAAAATTACTTACGTATGCTATATTCTTTTGCAGTCATTGATGTTACATGTTTAGTAACAGTAAATTAATTATTAGGAATTAAACACAGTATGTAACCATATCTTTTTTTGTTGACAAAATAGTAAAGAAATTAAGGTATTTATGTATATTATGAGAAAAAGCAATAATTATTGTTTTAAAAATTAAATCTTCAGTGGAATGGTAACTCAAAACTGCATGTATATTCTTGTCATTTTTAAACTGTAATATACCAGGGAAGATTAATTGGATTTGTTAGCAGGAAACCATGCAGCCCAGCTCTGCTGGAGGTAAAGGAGCCAGCAAGAAAATCAACTCATTGCTCATTAGCTTAGCACAACCCAGCTCTGTGACCTCTGCTCAGGTTTATTCATGAAAAGTGTTAGAAAAGTGTGAAATACTATGTGACCTACAGTTAATGTGAGACAAGAGAAGGAAAAGTGCAGACAGCAGTGTAATTGTTGGGAAGGTAAAAGACAGCAGCAGAGCAGTTCAACAGGAAAAATAATGGTTTAGAACCATTAGGTTTTGAAGGTTTAAAACTCCAAGATTTAAAACCCAAGAGTAAAAAATGGGACTTGGGAGATGGCAACTCAGCAACACTGAAGGTAATACAAGGCACATCGGAGACTCATTGTTTCCCCACGTGGCTGATATCTGCTGTGGCACATCTTCCAACATAGAACATCTTTTTGGGAGTAGTCCATGGTAGCTTTTTAATCTTATCTATTGCATATATTAACTATTAAACTATGTATTGTATTTCCAAGCTTCATAGATCCTGCTTGCAGAGTCTCTTGAGGAATAGATTTCTGTAATGTGTGCCAGAGAGAGTCTTCATTTAAAATAAAGATGCATGTGAAGCACAAGTTTCACTTCAGCTTCATCAGAAGAAATTCAGTTTGTGTGCTGCCTGCAGCTTTACAGGGAAAGCGGAAAATTTGGCAACTGGTATCAAAACTCACTGCATGGTAGCAATGTGTGTACTGTGGATCTCACTGCTGATCATGTAAGGATGTCAATTTTTTTTACTTAATTCCAAAGCAATTACAGAATCAAGCAATACAGAAATTTCTAAAACACAATTAAGCCCAAATATGGCAGCTGTGACTTGGGAATTCCCAAGTAAGAAATTTCTGGGGACAAATAGAATATTGTAGGAGTATATTATGCAAACTTTTCCCTCTTTTGATATTCTTTCTTCACTTTCTGTTATCTTAAAGTTCTGGAGAAAAAATAATAGGCCAGATAGATAGTGTCTTTTAAAATTTTACATAATTCCTCTTTCCACACAGAGTTTTGCTAATGTGTATTCTCACTGTGCATAAACCAGTAAATCTTATATGCATGTCCCTTTGCAGCTGAAAGAAATAAGCAGTGATTTCTTGTTATCATCTGCTTTCAATCTTCCTATTACAAAATACAAGCCTTTTTGGAGATGGCTTCCTGGACATTACTTTGCTTGTCATGTTAAACTGCTGCCTTAGCCAGATGAATGACTTTGCTGAAATACTGCATAAAAGTAAGATGCTCCTATATATATGCTATAAAACCTGTTTATACCCAGTAAAACACTCAAATGTCAGTGTCAGGAAAAGCCAGGACAAGCAGGCCTCTTGGTTTAGCCACAATCACACTGGAATACGTCTCCTCCCTTCCAACTCAAAAGACTGTCTTACAGAGACAATTTCCTTTCAAGACAAAATATTTTTGTACTCTCCCCTGGTCACTCTGTGCTAAAATGACAAGAACAACTGAACTCAATTCACACTTGCGTATTCACCATAGTCTTAAACTTCTAGCATCATGACTAAATGTCAGCTGTGCGGAACACTGTCAGCTCTCAAGAGCTCAGTCCTGTGATTACATGAGCTCCCTGGCAAAGGAAGAATCAAGCTGGGAACAACAGGGTCACAGCTTCACCAGGGAACTCCAAGCATTAACACAGGAATAAGGATGGCTACATATAGTATCTCAGATAGGGCTACGTACTGTAAAGCAATTCTAATTACTCTTTGGATGGATGAGGTTTGTATGGTGGTGGACAAAATGATGAAGGACAGGCCCTTGGTACACATTTACAACCAAATTAGCCCTCTATGGATAACAATTTTCTAAGACACGTATTTTATTTTTTGGAGAAGAGGGCAAAAAAAGGACACTGTTCACTCAGGTAATTTCAAGACCCGTAAGTCAATCAAATTAACTGTTTTACCAGGACACTGAAAGTCACTTCCTCCGCTAAAAGCCCACACCAACCCAACATATATCGTTCCACCTGTAGTCAGTCATTTTATCACTCAGAATTCCATAAGAAGAAAAAAAAGTCTTTTCAGTCTCCTGATTATCACATAATGACAAATGTTATTTCAACTTTGAAAAAAGATCAGTCGCAAAAATATTTGTGCTAAGAAGGAATCATCTAAGAAGATAACTAAAATAAGGAAACATTGATGATCTTTACTGATGATCTGGATGAGGGCATTGAGTCTACCATTAGCAAATCCATGGACGACACCGTGTTGATCTGCTGGAGGGCAGGACGGCTCGGTAGAGGGACCCGGACAGGATAAATGGGCTGAGACCAACAGCGTAAGGTTCAAGAAGACCAAGTGCTGGGTCCTACACTTTAGTCACAACAAGCCCATGTAGTGCTACAGACTTGGAGAACGGTGGCTGGGAAGTGGCCCAGTGGAAAAAGGACCTGGGGGTGCTGATCAACCACCAGCTGACCATGAGCCAGCAGTGCCAAGAGGGCCAATGGAATCCCGGCTTATGTTAGAAATAGTGTGGTCAGCAGGACCAGGGAAGTGATTCTCTCTCTGTACTCAGCACTTGTGAGGCCACACCTCCAGTTATGAGCCTCTCATTTCGGGAAGGGAGTGCTGAAAGAAGGTTGTAGCAAGGTGGTGGTTGGCCTCTTCTCCCAGGCAACTAGCAATAGGACAATAGGACAAGGTCTTAAGCTGTGCCAGGGGAGGTTTAGGTTGGACATCAGGAAGAATTTCTTCACAGAAAGGGTGACTAGATATTTGAATAGGCTGCCCAGAGAGGGGGTTGAGTCACTGTCCCTGGAGGTGTTCAAGGAAAGACTGGACTAGGCACTTCAATGCCATGGTCTAGTTGACATGGTGGTGTTAGGTCATAGGTTGGACTTGATCTCAGAGGTCTTTTCCAACCTAATTAATTCTGTGATTCTGGAATTGGGGGCTAGCAAAATGGGAATGCCTGCATTGCCCTAACAGGAGAGCTCTTATGTGATCCAGTGTCAGGTATAACTTGTATCTCATGTTTTTGTAAACCTGAGTTATTAAAAGCAGGTTAAAAATTCAAATATTGTCTTTTAAATAAAAATTACTTGCATTTAAACATGTCACGCATCTACATATCCATTTAGAGTTGAAGAGAATTAGCTTGACAGCATTTTTGAAAGCTTAAGCACATTTATTTAACTTAGGGAGTTTAGCGGCTAACTTTAGAGGCTCAGAAAAGTTTCTTGCTTCTTTAAATTTCAAATTATACAAATGCAATCTCAGGGACACTGCTCCAACTCCTAAAGGTCTAAAGGTGACACAGCAAATACACTGATATTTATCTTAGAGACATTCATTATTGGAAGGCTTCCTTTTGATATTTAACACTTCCAATAGATATCCATTTTCTAATTTTAGTGGGCTCATACTTCACTGTGTGGTTTTGGCAATGCTGTTAGATTTGTAACAAAAAATGAAACTTTAATTTTAAAACAGAGTCATAGTATCATAGAATATCCTGAGTTGGAAAGGACCGACAAAGATCACCAAATTCAACTCCTGGTCCTGCACAGGACAAGCCCAAGAGTCCCACCATGTGCCTGAGAGTATCATCCAAACACTTCTTGAACTCTGTCAGGCTTGGTGCTATGACCACTTCCCTGGGGAGCCTGTTCCAGTGCCCAAACCCCCACTGGGTGAAGAACCTTTTTCTAATATCCAACCAAAACCTCCCTTGACACAACTTCAGGCCATTCCCTTGGGTCCTGTCACCACAGAGAAGAGATCAGTGCCTGCCCCTCCTCTTCCTCTCATGAGGAAGTTGTAAACTGCAATGAGGTCTCCCCTCAGTCTCCTCTTCTCCAGGCTGAACAGACCAAATGATCTCAGCCGCTCCTCATATGGCTGCCCCTCAAAGCCCCTCACCTCCTTTGGATGCTCTCTAATATCTTAATATCTTTCCTATATTACAGTGCCCAAAACTGCACACAATATTCAAGGTGAGGCTGCTCCAGTGCAGAGCAGAGCAGGGCAGTCCCCTCCCTCAACCAACTGGTGATGCTTTGCCTGATGCCCCCCACAACATGCTTGGCCCTCCTGGCTGCCAGGGCACTGCTGACTCATATTCAACTTGCCATCGACCAGGACCCCCAGATCCTTTTCTGCAGTGCTGCTCTCCAGCTTCTCATTCCCCAGTCTGTACATACATCCATGGTTCCCCATCCCAGGTGCAGAATCTGGCACTTGCCCTTATTAAACTTCAAACAGTTGGTGACTGTTCAGCCCTCTGATCTGTGTTGGTCTCTCTGCAGGGCCTCTCTGCTTTTGAAGAGTCAGCAGCTCTTCACAATTTAGTGTCATCAGGAAACTTAGTATACCTTTGAGTCCTTCATCCAAGTCGTTTATGAAGAAGTTGAAGAGTGCTGGCCCTAAAATGGAGTCCTATGGCATGTCACTGGTGACTGGTTGCCAGCCTGATGTTACCCCTTCACTACTACCCTTTGTGCCTGACCTGTGAGCCAGTTGCTCACCCATTGCATGACATGTTTAACCAGCTGGATGCTGGACATTTTGCCCAGAAGGATACTGCGAAAGGTAGCATCAAAATCTTTACTGAAATCCAAGAAAATTACATCAACTGACTTCCCTTGGTCAACTAGATAGGGATTAATTTATTTATGTTCTGTAACTTTTTTAATTACCAAAAGTTTTAATATCAAGAATCTGCATAAATAACTCTTAGAGCAATTTATCACCCATCCAGGCTGCAATTTTGGGAAAAATATACGGATGCCCTATTTAACTTGAGATCAGACAGGAAAACACCCTCATCTGAACATCTATTTGCTGACAATCATTTGAAGCTCTCAGTCTGGGGAGGCAGCACTGCTGGACTCAAGTCTAGGGAACTGATGCAGTTTACAGTGTGGAAGCAGTCTTTACACACACAGACAGGCACAGGGGCTGCCCACACCATACCGCCAGCTCCCTGAGGTATACTGCTGTGCCATTTTGTGATGTGTGGCATAGGCATGCCCTAAATACTTAATGTCTAAGCACTAACTAATATTCATACAAAACAGATGGGTTAGAGAAGGTTCCAAATGCCTGAAGCTCTTTTTTGGCCTCATCCTGCTACTGCATGGAGTATCTGGCAGCTGTACTCTAATGTTTTCATTTGTTTTGAATTAAAACTTCTCTCTGCTCTTGTCCCACACATTTCTTTTTTTCATACTCTGCTTGTGGTCCTCTCTGCCTATGTGCCTGTTTTAATGATGAATCTGCTTGAGTAAGGTAACCTGCATTCGGCTTACCCCAATATTTACCAGTGAGTCCAGGGAGGTTTTTTCTAAGCAGCACTTTTGGTGCTACTTTAATCTGTTACCTTGTTCTACACCACAGTATGCTACAGAAATCCTCTTTCAATATGGCCTCTGAATTCAGCTGATGTAGTTAAAATAATTTAACCTCTAACGATTGTATTACTACATCTCATGAGAACTGTCTAGCTCTTTGAGCTTCTTTAAAAAAAGTCAAATCCATCTCAGAACATTTCATTAAAATATGAAATCATTTAATTAAAAAGTAAAATAGAAAGTGAAGGCAAAGTCCTTAAATGACTCATGTATACGTTGCACATATATGTGAGAAAGTGTGTGTATACACACAGACTTCAGTACCACAAATCTAGAAGATGAATGCAAAAAAAGAAAGACTGATTTTCCTATTCTCTGATCTGATTTATCACATACTCATTATTTAAATCTGGTAAGTATATTATCTTGATTCACCATCATAAATGAGTATTTCTATTAATACTTAATAAACCACAAAAAAGCCTTTCTGACCACTGCAATTTAGGGTTGCTAGAACTAAAATTAAAGTGAAATTATTTAAAGATAATTGCATGCCAATAAAGTACTGAAGTTAATTTTCAACCTTTTTCCTGTGGCATTTTTTTAAACTGAAATGCAGAATAAGTTCCATTTGTATGCTGTGACTTCCTCCCTAATGTCCATTTAAACTCCTTATGAGTCCTCCAGTCCACGTTTCTTTCTCTGATTCAAGTTAGACAACCATCTCCTTATATTATTAACCTTGTATTCTAAGCAAATGCTAATAAGAAGTAGCTCAAAGCCGAAAAGTAATTAAATTTATTTTCTATTAGTTTTTCACAAGCTTCATCTGCTTGTACCAAATACAACGTTTGCCACTGCAGCCAAGGCTGCACTGCTGTGCTTGGCTACACCAGCAGTCCTGATAACCTGAGAAATCTTACTATTGGGTCTTGCTCATCTCATTGCCAAGAGGCTTGGATGAAGAGCAGATTCTGGAACCTGACAGAAAGACAATCAAGAGGTTTCCTGCTGTCAGGTTTCCTGAGCCACTGTAATTTTATGCCTGTCCAGCTACAGAGGCCACTAGACCTGAGTCAATTCTATATAAAATCTGGAACTCATTCATATATGAAGAAGGCTGAGCAGCAAAATCTAGATTTTTAGAAGAAACTGGTTAGCCTCACTAAACAAACAGTTCAATCGAAGGATGACTTCCTTCAGTTTAATGACTGAACTACAGTAAAGTGGACACCAGGAAAAAACACCACTATATTCACATTGGACAGAAACCTTCAGAAGGTTGAAAAAGGTCCGGCAAATTGAAACAGATAAAAAAAAGCCAGCACTTGTGCCATTTCAGTACAAACAAGACAGCCTAACTTGCTCAGTTCTGAGTGAATGAGACAAGCAACTTTAAGACTGTTCTAGACTTCAGCCTCCAGAGGAATCTTTAGCCCACAGGATTTAATTCTTCTCTGGTTCAGAGGAGAGAGGGCCCTTCTGGGGCCATTCTGCTCTGGACTCCAGAACTGTGACAAAGCAAAATACCACAGCGAGGGCTCCATCAGGATTTTTGCCTGGCCATCACTAAACATGTTTGATGAGCTTTCAGAGCCATGATACACAGGGTAGGCTCACACATGCTTCTTCATCAGTACACCTAATGTCACCAGAGCCAAGTGAACCTCAACAGAAAAATCTTAACAATAAGTATCCCATAAGATGCCTTACTGAGTTTTATTCAGATTAAACATGACAAATACTCCAGCTGACATCACTGTCTTGAAGACATTTTGTTGATCTGTGATTATCATGGCCCATTACACCACGTGCTCTCCCATCAACCGTGTACTAGGAGAACAACAAGCAAAAGCCAGACTGTTCCTGCTTGTGCTTTAGAATAGATGACTTCACAACACCTGAGAGCTGTGAGAATGAAATGCAAGTCCAAGAAGAGGTGCTAGTTTCATACTGATACCATGTTAAGGACTTCAGCAGAGTTACTTCCGGTCTGGACAAATAAAAGTGGGACAGACTATTACTAACAACTTCTCTTAACTGAAATCTTTAAAGATATGCTGTTCCTAACAAATTCCCCTTTAGACTCTCACGCACCTACAGAAAGGCAGGGACAGAAGGACAATAAAAGAACTTAAAGTCTGAGTCACTAAACTTGCCATGCTGCACTAAAGTGAATTAGAACTAGTCATCTGTAAGAGTACATTCAAACCGTGTGGGTACTGCATCTCTGTACAGCAAAGTCACAGAAGAGCCTGAGGATAATAATACTATCCCCGAGAGACAAGGCAGAAGGAAAGACTTGGTTTGGTGCCTGGGCATGCTGCCTTTTCATGACTCTCATTTAATATGTAGTGGTAGTAAAAAACCATAAGAGCAACAAAATTTCCACTTCTGGGCATATGATAAAAAGTGATGAAATGTGCACAAGCACCTGATGAGAACAGGGATTGTTGCAAGAAAACAGACTTCCCAAATAACTCTTCAGAAAAGTATCTAATACCAGGATTAGTTTTAGCAAAATAAATTGGCTTTCCATAGAATGAAATCTATAGCCATGAAAGGAGGAGGATTCTGGAAAAATCTTCCAAAGAAGGAGTCGGAGTCAATAACTGTTCTTAAAAATTGAGATATTTTTGAAAGAAGTTAAAGAATAGAATGCTTTCCTTATTCTACAATCCTGTATTTCTAAATAAAACTACTACTAATAAAGCACTAGAAAACACCATGTTCAAAATTAAAAATTTGAATACAGTAGCATTTTATGTTTCTAGATTTCAATTACCATAAGCCCTTACATAGACATTCGCTGTTTTCCAGATTGCTGTGTCAACCTCCATCCTTACCTACTATTCAAGCAATTACATGGAGGTGTTCAGCTTCAGTTCAAGATCAGCTTGTCATGCATCGAAGGTTTTAGAAGCCTAAGGAAATTATTCATGTCATAATGAAGTGTAACCCCATCATTCTTCAAATAATCATAATGAAAGATTAACCATGAGAATCTGACTGTCCCTTCCTGCAGTAAAACTGGCAGATGGGGAACAGAGGGCACAGGAAAACCTGCAAGGTTCACGTCTGGGTCTTTTTGCAGAGAATTATGGCTTGGGAGGGTAAGCCCAGGAAGCAACGAAATTGGTACAGAAATGATCTTCTAAATTCCTGAGCTATGAATTGACATGGGCTTACAGTTTAAGGCCTTCCTCTGGCTGGTCTCCTTCTTCTCCATGCTGGCTGTACAGCCCACAAGCAGCCACAGGACACACTTCTGGCATATGTTAATAAGGTGCAGACATAGAGAAATATTATCTCAGAAAAAAATCCTAGAAGATTTAGTATAATCGAGTTTACCTATTGATTAAAAAAAATAGAGTGGTATAAACATCCGTACTTTCAGCTGAATATTTTGGGTTGCTTCTCAATATACTGGTGCAATGTAAGTAAATGGACACAGTCAATCTGTTGGAACATCTAAGGAGCTAATTTATCTTAATTATAGCAAGTATGCAGGACAACCTAACATATCATCAGAAAATTTATGTACGTAACATAATAGGCCACTGTAAAGCAGTTAAGTGAGGACTTGTTAATTAATTGATTTACAGCTATTTCTCTATTAACAAATTTAGAGCTAAGAAAATAGCAATATTTGCAGTTAACCATTTCTCAACTAAACAACAAAAGAAAATTTTCAGTGGGTTTTTTTGCTGGTCCCCTTAGATAAAATATTTAATTTTCATTTCAACATCTTAACAGTTTTTATTTAAATTATATCCAGCCAAAGTTAAAATCTAAACATAATTTTAAAATTAAGTGCTGTAGAAGGTGATATTTAAGCATAGTGCATAAATCCCATCCTTTATCCTTTTCGGGTAGAGAAAGAAGAGAATTGCTTGCTGAATATTAAATCAGCCTCAGTTTTATTAAGTATATATCAAGAGAAATTAAGAGAACAAAAATTGTGATTCTTATGGTGTAAAGCCTTAAAGATGTTCAGCACTTAGCTCTCAGCCTCATCATGAAAAACTTATAAAAATCAACCGACTGTATTTTAAGTAGACTGATCTACATTGTATGAATGTTGCACACATTAGGAATATTTTCTACTGAAATTAGCAGGGAAAACCTTAAAGCTAAAATTAAAACTCTTAAAGTTTTAATTTATACCAAGCTATCAAAATATTAATAATTTTAAAATTAACCAACTGTAATCTAACTTGAGCCATTTCTGAATTGTCAAAGAAAAAAAACATTCATCCATTTCTATTTTTTAGGCTGTTTTTACCTGTTCTAACACAAATGAACCAACAAGAAAATCTTACTGGACCATGGGAAAGATTTAGATGAACCAATTTGCTTCACATTTTCCTACAGAGTTTGCCTATGAGATATATACTTTAAAAAATGACTGGGACTCTACACCACATCTCAACTCTCAACTACTGAGACTCTCTAGTTACATTTTTGAGGGAACACAAATCAAAAAAACACATCTTGAAGATGAATTTAGGTTTTGTTTACTCAAAAGTCACACACAAGCATGTCATATGGTTTGATAATGAGCAGAACATTAATTTTATCACCTTTCAGGTCCTCTGGCCATTCCAGATCTGGGTGGCATTCCCAGAGTCCCTCACTCCAGTGACAGAGCACACCACTGGGCACAGCTGTCTGCCAACTGTGGCCGCACAGCACATCTAACTGAGTCTGCAACCTGCAAAAGTGGGTTGTGGCTACTGTACAAAATTAAGTGACTCGGTAGAATTTTTTACAAATCCAACCACTTGCTGTTCATTAATGACAGTGCAGAAATTTGATCACATCAGCAAAATGTCCATACCCTGAAATTTAACTTTCACTTTCAAACTTGCAATTCAGCTTAGAAATCCCTCACCTCTGTCTGCATCACTTCTTCCCCTCATATTTTACATAGTAATTATTTATAAATTATTATGAATAAATAATTAATTTATTTAATTGTTTCTTGTCCTTTTGGCTTCCATAAACAAATACATACACGTTATTCTTTAGTTTATATACTCCATCTGGTATGTTCCAGCACAGACATCTCAGCAGAATTCTCTCTCAATAATTAGGTACAGTGAATGGGTTATATACAGCCATTGCCAGCTGAGCTCCACACAGCAAGAAATACTGACAAAGATGTATAGAAAGTTCACAGAAAAGACTTCTGACATCTTCCGGTGCTGGAGAAAGTCATTAAAATCAAGTATACAGTTATCATCTGTGCTACAGGAAAGTCATAAGGCTCACAGTGAAGGCTAAAAAGCTGCTGTTCTGGATACAACAAAAATTTTAATCAGGTTTCCTAAGCACTTTATTCCAAATAGGCAAGATTAATAAACATGGAAAGAAGGAAGCATTGCTACCTTCATATTAAATGTGATGAACTCAGGTAAAACAAGATGCTTAGCCTTTTTGATTTGTCCTTCATTGCAAGCGACAGAAGAGCTCAGTCCTGGTATTTACTCCCCATGATAAATCCTCTCTCAAGAAGGAGCCATCGCACTGCACAGCCACATGGCAGCTACAGCAAATGACTTGATTCACAGTGTCAGGCCACTGGGCAGGCAATGAGTCTGGTTTCACAACTGGTAACGTCTTGCAACCAGTCTCATTTTGCGATTAGTCCAAGAACTGCTGTCAGTCGCTCCTCCCTCAGAAGTTGTAGCTAAAATTTCATTTAATATAAGTAAGAGGTTTTGGATGTGCACAAAAATCAGGCTAAGGATAAAAGGGCACTAAAAATGGAAACTACTGCATTGAGTTTTTCTTTTCACCACTGAAAAAAGATCTTTAGTGTTTTTCCAACTCTCACCATAACTTTCACCATTTAAAAGCATTTAATAAACAAATTATTAATGCAAAATAATCACATTTATATAAGCCTCAACTGTCAGTCTGAGAGAAAACAAACATGGCAAGTATAGAAATGAACTGTACACATTTACTTCTCTTTTTCTTTTCCTCCTGACTCCATTACAAATAGCTGGCAATACAAGGAAGTCTGTAATTCATGGTAAGATGCGTGCCAGAAGCAGGAAAGCAAAATCACCTGAGAAGTCTCTGCAGGCACAGCAGAGACACAGTAAAAGAGAAAAACTCTTTAAGAGTCACCTTGAAAAGTACTGAGGCACAGCGTTCATCTCCACCATGGGGAACAAAACGGAAGTGTATTACAGCATCCAAGACACATTGTAGGAGTTAAGAGAATGAAGTTTCTCTGGGAAAGCATATATTTCCGTTTTTAAATTCTTTTATCTTCATACTTTCCCTGTTTGAGGTAGTTTTGACACAACTGTCTAAACTCCCATTGGGCTGAAAACAAGAACAAGGACGTGTCATGAAAATGCTTTTACAAGCATTTGAAGAGAAATACCAGTTCAAAGAGAGACAAAACAAACTCCTGGTGGGCGGGTTAATCAGAGGCTACTAAACACCCACCAGCTGGCTCCGGATCAGGGATTTTCTGAGCAGCTGAAGGCTGGAAGCTGGGGAAGTAAAGCAGGGGAAGCATTTGTTGTTAGCAACTGTTCAAGGTAGGATGCTGGACTAGGTCTGGTCCAGTATGACCATCCATATGGCCTTGCATTATGCCACTCAACAGCTCTGTACCGTATCCACTTACAGCCAAAATATCGTGTGTGACTGGCCAGTCCTGGGTGTCTCAGATAGGTACAGATGCTCTGTAGGAAGCATGGCAGCAAAGTAACCCAATGTTACCAGTTCTCTGAATACTATAAAATGCTTACTTGGATGCAGTCCTTGGCAAAAGTTCATTACCAGCCTCTGGAAAATTATGTTTCTCTTTTTTCTCAACAAAAGCCCATTAAAAATCTTTGTGGTCTGGATGGTTACCAGGCCACCAATGGACTTCTGGTTGCTGTAGCCCAGGCAGATCTTTCCAACACAAACAACAGGTAAAAGAAGTCTATATTTTATGCTGGATGGTGCTCAAGTGTTTGGCATCTCCTTCTCTAATACACTACCTCACTGCTTACTAGATTTCAGGTGAAAATTAATGTAGTCTTTTATTTTTAAATGTGTCCCAAATGGAGATTCAGAGGAGCAGATGTTGGGGGGGAGGGGAGAAGGGTGTTTCCTAGATAGAGCTTCACTATAGCTCTAGTAGTACATTTGAGTATTATACTTTCATGCAAAAGTGTGTCTGTGTCTATTCCAATACATACTGGTTTACTTTATCTGACTCCATGTGAACATGTCTATTTATTTTATAGAACACACAATGTCTAGGAGGATTTTTTATTACTTACTCTATAAGATTACAGCAAACAGAGCATTACAAGAAAGCAAACAAAAAAATCCTCAAAAGGCAAACCCCAAAATGATGAAGATGAATCTGCACTGTATTTCTACTAATAAGTGACAGAAGGTGCAAATCCTCTTAAGAAACAATCACCAATGCCAGGAATAGTAACCTTCTGATTTTGGTCCGTAGTTTTGGCTTATGGCATAATCCAGAAGGTCCTGAGGAGTCTGGCTATATCTCAACGGCCTGTGATCCCCTGCATATGGACAGCTCTACTGCCCAGAACCTCCACAGCACTGCACACGGCAGCTCGTTTGTCTGCCAGCCACACCACTGGCACAATCTTCACATTAACATCTGAGAACAACATGCAGAGTAAAACCATGGTGTATCTGACCTGGCAGTCCTGTCCCTGAGAGTGCTCAAGAGAATCTGTTCGAGATGCTATAACTCCACTAGTTCCCCAGAACACTCTCTCCTTACAGAACTTTGGGGTTTTGGAACATCCCACATCAAAGGTAGTGCCTTTCTGCCTAATAGCCTTTAATGGATTGCTACTCTGCAAATTTGTCTCATCGCTTTCTCAGCCCATCTAAGAATATTTTGCACTTGTAGCAATAACACAAACAGTTTAACCATTTCTCAAATGAAAGATACATTCTTTTGCTTATTCTGAAGCTTTCCTTACTACAGAGCAAGATTTGAATGAAATAATTACAAGAAACAGCAACACTCATTCCCTTCTGAACACTATTTGTAATATTACAGAGCTCCCCTCACTCTGCTCAGCCATCTTTTTCCAAGGCTAAAGACACATACTTTACATCTATGCTATTTCATTTGTTTTGAAAAGTCTGGTTATTACACTTCACAACAAAATTCTTCCTGTTTTATATTTCTCACAGTGTCACATCAGGCTTTCTCCTCTTAGCAATACCAAAGAGCTAATCAGACTAGATATGAACAACTGGAATACAGAAATTGTATAAAACGAATCAAGTACTTCTCGCTTGCTCTATATAAGCTGATGGCCACTAAAATACTCTAAAAAGAATATGTAGATGATTTGCTCTATATGGGTAAAATTCAGGAGGAAAGTGCTACAGTCTACAAGAGCCATTTTTGTAAAATGTACATATACATATACATGTCCTCTGCTGTAATCAGTGTCAGTTCCAGTTCAGGAACCAAACAGATCTGGAGGACTTAGCCAAAATACAGTTGGAAAAAGCTAAATTCAGTGCCTTGCATTCAGCAGTGAGCTACTATTTTTGAGGCAGATCCTGCCCCCGCCTCTGCATGTACAGCTGAAACCCTGCTCACAGAACTAGGCCAAGCCCTGGGCATGTGAGGAAAAGTATCCTTCTCTTGGCAATCAGAAATAAACAGCAATGGAGTATTCCCAGTGCAGAAGATTGCTGCATTTTCTTGCTTTCCTAGGATCAAGAGAGGACATGGAACCTCCATAGAAAAACTTTACATGGATTTCCTTACAAATTAACCTGCTTCCATTTTGAGGCTGTGCTGTGGATTGCATTCACTTGTGTACTGCCATCAGCTTAAAGACCCATACATTTTAGAACACTTTTCCCTGAAAGTGCTACAGTTCTGCCTTTAGTAGAATGACATGCAGTATTATTTAGGACTGGAAGAACACAAATGTCACTCCAGTCTTCAAAAAGGGCAAGAAGGAGGATCCAGAACTACTCAGCCAGTCAGCCTAACCTCAGTAATGTAAAGCTGATGGAGTGCTCCATTCTGGAGCACTTCTCTACCTACATGGAAGACAAGAAGGGGATCAGGAGTGGTCAGCATGGCAAGTCATGTTTACCTTACTAAAGGTACGTCATGTTTGACCAACTTGATTGCCTTCTACAATGAAACAACTACCTTGATGGATGAAGGGAGAACAGTGGATGTTGCTTACCTTGACTTCAGCAAGGCTTTCAACACCGTCTCTTATGAAATCCTCACAGGCAAACTTAAGAAGTGTGGGTTGGATGAGTGGACAGTGGGATGGATTAAGAATTGGCTGAGTGGCAGATCCCAGAGAGCCGTAATCAGTGGTACAGAGTATAGTTGGAGGCCTGTCACTAGTGGTATTCCCCAGGGTCCAATACTGGGCCCAGTATTGGTTAACTTACTCATCAATAATTTAGATGGAGGGGCAGATGCCTCCTCAGCAAGTTCTCTGATGACACAAAGCTGGGAGAAGCAGCCAATGCCTCAGAAGGTTGCGCGGCCCTTCAGAGGGACCTTGGCAGGTTGGAGAGATGGGCAGAAGAACCTTCTGAAATTCAACAAAGGTAAATGCAGGGTCCTGCACCTGGGGAGGAACAACCCCAGGAACCAGCACAGGCTGCAGGCCGATCTGCTGGAAAGCAGTTCAGCAGAGAAAGACCAGGGGGGTCGTGATGGTCAATAAGCTGTCCATGAGCCAGCAGTGTGCCCTGGTGGCCATGTAGGCCAATGGAATCCTGGGGTGCATTAGAAAGAGCATTGCCAGCAGGTTGAGGGAGGTGACTCAGCCCTGGTGGGGCCAGATTTGGAGTGCTGTGTGCAGGTCTGAGTTCCACAGGATCAGAGAGAGAAGGAGTTCCTGGAGCAGGTCTAGCAGAGAGCTACTAAATTGGTCAAGGGTCTGAAGCATCTCTCATGACAAAAGGCTGAGGGACTGGGCCTGTTCAGTCTCAAGAACAGGCAACTCAGAGAGGACCTTGTTAATGTGTATAAATATCTAAAGGGCAGGTGTGAAGAGGATGAAGCCAGGTTCTTCTTGGTGGTGCCAACCAATTGAGGCAATAGGCAGAAACCGATGCACAAGAAGTTCCACCTGAACATGAGGAAAAACTTCCTTACTCTGTGTGTGACCACTCACTGAAACAGACTATCCTGAGAGGTTGTAGAGACTTCATCACTGGAGATATTCAAGAATCATCTGGACACAATCTAGTGCCATGTGCTCTAGGATGACTCTGCTTGAGCGGATTGGACCAGATGAACCACTGTGCTCCCTTCCAACCTGACCAATTCTGTGATTATCCCTTCAGCACCTTCCCATTAGGATGAGAACTCTTCTCTCCTATTTAGTGAATTAATCTACAATTTCATATGGTACATGTGAAACCCTTGGGAGGCTAGAAATAGACTAAATGATAAATTTATCTTTCTGGATTTTTCCATGCTTCTTACCACTAAAATCATGAAGAGAAAATACACAGGAGAGTATCACACATCACTGGTGTCAAATTATTAATTAGCTAAGTCTCACTTTTCCATTGGGAAAGCTGCCTGCAGGTTTCAGAGCACCTACGCAGGCTAGGAGGACAGGAAGACAGGAGGAGGTGACACTCTTTCCCAATGTCTTGAAGCTGCCTAATAAGAGGATGAAGTGCTCAAGCTCAAAGGTTGAAATTTCACAGTGAAAGTGAGGATGACGTGCCCCAACCCAAGCACTGATGCTTGGGGTGCTTTGGGGTCCGAGGTTAGTTATCACTACATGACCCCTGGAACAGGAGAGCAGAGGAGACAGAGCAGAAAGAGCAGGTTAGCTCCACAATGAGGACTTGAGAAAGGAGGAGAAGAGGAGAAGAGGAGCTGATGTACTGTTTTTAACTTGGTGACTTAGCTCTGCTGGAGCATGTTTCCATGCCCACACCAGGCATTCCCAGCAGGTTAAGCAGAATCTACCCACGCACAGCCTGCTGGAAAGCATCAAGTGCTTCACTAGTAAGAGTGGTGAAAAATGGGCAAAACGTCCACCCACCACTCCTGGAATTTACACAACTCTGGCTTGCATAGGTGCCTTGTTCCGAGGTGCTCTGGCAGTGTACATATTTAGCCACAAAGATGGGTAGTAACTAATAAGCATTTCTCTAACACTAGCAGCAAACATACCCTCTTTTCCTTCTCCAAATACTTTTCAACTGGATGCTGCAAATCAGGTATGGGAAGGAAAGAAAGGAAAAATCAGATCAGGAGCTCCAAAAAGTAAATAGCAGAACACTCCTACTTCCATTACAGTATGCACTTCTGGTAAAGACAAAACATTTGAACCCAGTAAACCAGCAAAACTATTATTTTCTTCTGGAACAGTAGTAGAACTATACAACCATTTTCCAGTAGTTTCCACTGCTTTAAGCAGAGTATAAAACCAATAATGAAACAAAGTGTAGAAGTAATTCTAAAAAATGCAGCTATGATCAATACAATGCTACATTACCATCAATAATGTAGTAATGTCTTAAAAATCCAGTTTGGGATTTCTTTCTGCCTTAAGATAAAGCAGCATTATTTATGCAGGTTAACATCCCAAAATCCCTTGCCTTCCATGAAAAATACCTGCATAACTCCCAAAATATGGTGTTACTGAAGGCAAGAAAAGAGATTTGAAGCTATCGTGTTGGTAGCAATAGCAAACGTAAAGATCTGGAGCTGAGTGTAACTCATAACCAGTTCAGGTACGGCTCCTATTCATGGCTTGTGACCTCTGTGGACAATGTGCTTGCTGGGTTGTCTGAAACCTTAGCTGTAGGAGGAAAGCAGCAATGTGTTAAGGCTTCCATTGCCAATTGACATCGAGGCCTATGAATCCCAGTGCAGGGAAGCAGAGGAGTTTACATTTCTATGCTACTATTTCTATTCATAGTGGGCTTTGTTTTGAAGTGTCTGATTCATGCAAGATGTAATAATCATATAAGAGATTATTGTGGGTTGCCTGGACAAATCACAATTTGTATAAATGTGATTCTGCATAACCAAATATCTGATCAATAGCATCAAATCCCAATCAATGCTATCAGTAATTCATGTACTCCTCATTTTTGATCTTAGAATAATAGAATCATTTAGGCTGGAGAATACCCTATCCTAAATTACTATGAAAAGGTGGCAAAGCTGTGAGGAAACAGGCTTCACTATATTCACATACTGCATGACAAAATTGTTAGTTATGAGAGCTTCAAACTTTAGGTCAATAAAATAACAAAATAAACCTCCAGTTACTGCAAACAGACTACCCTGGTAAGATGTGAGGGAGTCTGGAGAAACTCTTGCTTTTCATTGCAAGGCTTCCCCTTTTCCATCCCAAGCCCTTTTCCTTCTGCATCCCACTGAATGCAGAAACAACAGCAAAAAGTTTCTACTGGTTTCATGTCCATTAAACTACATGTGAATGTAGCAGAAAGCACCCAGTTTAAGTTACTCTAAGAAACATGTTTTCTAAATGAAGTAAAAAAAGCAAAATGAAGCAGAAATCCTTCTGATACCTCTGTCCCACTTGGCAAGAAAGCTGTCTGCCAGTTCCCAGCTCACAGCCCTTGGCAGTTTCCCGGCTGAGACTTCTCCCTAGGGCTGTCCCTGAAAGTTTCTCACCAAAGAACTCCAGGGAACAGCATGCTCTGCCCCAGGAGGAGGACAAAGACTGACCAAATTTGTGACTGCTCTGCAGTCATTCCTTGCAGTTATGAAATCCCACTCATCCCAAACTAAGAGTATTTTCTAAGTGGACAGTCTTCCAGATCTGGAAAGTTAAATAAAGAGCAAGTTTAAGAAGAGTCTGGTACCCACCCTACCATGAAAGTCTACACTGGTCCCTAAGAACAGTTGAACCTCCCTCACAGAGCCTACGCTAGAACCTGTTACAGGCTGAATACTAGGTCCTGAAATTTCTAAAGCACTTTCTGGTGGTGGTCTCTAACATGTAAATTCATTATTTTTGAGGTCTAATGAGTTAAAAGATTCAATTTTTTCAGATGTCAGTGTTTTCCCATAAGGAAATATGGCCTATGCTTTCCTCAAGTGTCTCCTGGGTTACTAAAGTGATCATGATTATCATAACCAGACATGTACACTTAATAATACAGTTTTTCATTTCCATTGCTTAATTCAATCAAATTTTGTATTTTCTTTCTAACACCATTTTCCAGTCAGTAACAACTGGCATAGAATCACAGAATCATAGAATCAACCAGGTTGGAAGGGACATCTGAGATCATCAAGTCCAACCCTTGATCCAACACTGCTGTGGTTACTAGACCATGGCACTAAGTGCCACATCCAGTCTCATCTTAAAAACCTCCAGGGACGGAAAATCCACCACCTCCCTGGGCAGCCCATTCCAATGCCTGATTACTCTCTCTCTAAAAAATTTCTTCCTAATATCTAACCTAAACTTCCCCTGGCACAGCTTAAGACCGTGTCCTCTTGTCTTGCTGACAGCTGCCTGGGAGAAGAGACCAACCCCCACCTGGCTACAACCTCCTTTCAGAGAGTTGTAGAGAGTGATGAGGTCTCCCCTGAGCCTCCTCTTCTCCAGGCTGAACAACCCCAGCTCCCTCAGCCTCTCCTCATAGGACTCGTGCTCCAGTCCCTTCCCCAGCCTTGTTGCTCTTCTCTGGACCTGCTCCAGCACCTCAATATCCTTCCTGAACTGAGGGGCCCAGAACTGGACACAGTACTCAAGATATGGCCTCACCAGCGCTGAGTACGGGGGAAGAATGAAGTCTTGTGATGCAAAACTGCTGGCATTCACGACGTCAAGAGCACAGCAAGACTTTTGGAGTCTGCTGGGCTTCTCCACACAGAAGTAAACAGATCAAAGATAATTTATTTCGCTCTGTAACAAGGTGGGAACAGCCCACCTTGGGAATAGCCTTGTATCTGATGAGTAAGATCATCGATCCCATCCCTTTGAAGGGCTCAGGGTGGGAGATTGGTTGCTGGGCTGAACAGGAATGAATGTTATGGTCAAGTCAGATTCCAGCCCCCAAAGGAACAGCCTGTCTTTGAATTCCCGTCCTGAAAGGACTGCAGATTTCTGAGCCATTATCTTAATGTAGTATATCTGCTTCAAATAGTGAGCCTTGAGGAACAGATTTTGCTGTCTTACAACTATTCTATTTTCTGCCACACTGTTCCATCAGTCCTTTGTGCGGGAGGCAGGAGGAATACCTTTACCAAACTCATGCCTTCAGACACTACATTAATTTTTAAAATAAGGAATGAGATGTAGCTCAAAAATCTCAGCTGAAAAATCCTAAATAGTTTCATGACCTACATTAATCAATGAATTTATAGCCTCCAGCTCAAAAGGCAGGCGAATAATTATTTTTATAAAGTAATCATTAGTGTGCTAGACTTTTTTTAGTAAAAATGCTACTAGTAGAAATCCCAAGACAAAGGCTTCTCTTATCAGTTTCTCCTAAGAGACTAAAAACCTCATTTCCAATGTACTGAAATATCACTGTACTGTGAATAATGTCTTCAGCAAATGGGATAGAGGAGTTTCAGTTCTCTTGCCGCTCAGCTAAGTCAAATGAGTTTTTCGTGCTATCAATGAGCGATGTTTAGCAGAATTCACCTCTGTCATTCCTTCAGTAAATGCTCACAGAAGGAAAACATGCCCATTCTCAGTTACTGCTGAAAAATCAGTACTCAGGGAACAGACTTGTTGAGTAAGCGGGTATTACATACAGACAAGTATACTGTCATATTTTACTGTTAATAAGCACTGGTAAGTGTTTGCAGGTTACATGCTTAAAATTATTCTATGCAGTTATTGATTTTTAAGTGTCTGAAGATGTATTCAGTCGATCATAACCAATCTGATTATCCTCATTGATCACTTCTCCACCACAGGAACGACTAGTAATAATATATAACACGGTGAATTACAGGGAAAAAGCCTACTTTTTACCATGTTATTAATAATTTAGAAGCACGCCCCTGTTTCCAAAGATATATGCCAAAGTATTTCTTTATTGCTAATCTCATATTTTGCTACTTTTGAAACAGTTCCAACTGCATGATAATTTAATATGAATTATTTCCCATTATTAATTCCTCTTATTAATAAGCATTAATTCTTCTTTCTCGTTACAGTAACAAATGAAAACCA
Organism: Pipra filicauda; assembly: GCF_003945595.2. Taxonomy (NCBI): domain Eukaryota; kingdom Metazoa; phylum Chordata; class Aves; order Passeriformes; family Pipridae; genus Pipra; species Pipra filicauda. Next base: position 1,598,897 of record NW_024104543.1, read on the forward strand.
ATATCGAGCAGAACAAAATCAGTAAGATATGGTAGCAGGCATCAATTCTCGGATTTCAAATGTATTTATTACAAGACAATTTTCCAAAATTAAGTCCAAGTTGGTTAAATTTGCAAAGTTGCAATTTGAGAAAATCAAGTACTGTAACTGAATCTTTGATATTATGAGAACAAAATAGACAATATTCCAACAGGTTATTAATGGAGGCTTCTGTCCACAGTAAGCTGAATTTTTTTTCTAATAATATCCCTTACTAATAAGATGCTTGCAAATCTTCCCTTCTTAACCTCTTTCTCTGTATAGTACCTGGAGTTATTTATTGGTATTTTAAATTATATAATTACCCAGTTATCTGAGGAGATAGGGGAGAAAAACAACAACAGAAACTTCTGCTCTTCCTCCAGTTACCTGTATTAACAGCAAATAGTTGGTGGGCTGCCTTTGTTTTCCTGGTTTTTTATTAAAGTTGTTTTCTCTGTAGTCATTAAAATATTTATGTGTGCTCCTCTGAAAATCTCAGCCAAAAAGGCTAAAGATCATAGTCCCTAGTGAATTTCAAGGGACACTGGCCACCTCTCTCAAATGCCTTGGAAAACCTTGGACATTATTTCTCGGAAAATTTTAGTATTTCCACTTCTTTACCAGTATCTCAGTTTCAATGGGAAAAAATGAGGCTGTTTTTATAAGATTAACATCCACCTATATCACTGTGAGTGAAACTCTGGTGCCTTTTATTTATGCTAGTCAAAGAAGGTAAGCACTGAAACAGCTGAGCCGTATTTCAGTAAACCACATATGTTCTGAATTCAGTATTTGAATGTGCAACCCTTAGCTGTACACGTGTGTCATTCTCTCTCACAGAAATACACTTCCACTAGTTTACTTGCTTTTCACGATACATGAAGTTACATATTCCCTAATTAACCAAATGAAAGGAGTTTAGGAAGTTTTTTTCCTGCTGTTAGTTATTCCCATTTTTATATCTGTTTTCATGGTTGAAAGCCTGCTTAATCTGCAAATTATGCATTTCAGGTGATATTTCGTAACAGAAGCAGAGAAAATAGAGTCAATCCTCCATGGCAAGTGAAGAATGACTAACACATTTGCAAGCAGCCAGGTATCATACACATATTTCTTGTTACTACTGCGTGAGCTCTTCAGTTTCGTCGCTGCCATGCCCCTCTGGGTTCCCAGCCTGGAGTTCACACACTCAAGAGTGTGTTTGCACTCACCACAACGGAGATGCAGTCTTTGCCAGGGAGGATTTTTAAACCCCCTCTCCCTCTGTGTCCCCTCTAGATGCTCCCATTTTCCTTCCCTAGGCTTCACCTCGCTGCAAGAGCTGATGTGGTTACACGCAGGGGCCAGTGAGCATCTCCCAGCCCTGTGCTGTGACTCAGCATCTCACAGGCCTTCAGGATCCCAGGAACTCGCACCGCCTCTCCTCACCGGCTGAGCTTTCACTCCGCATCCCCGACACGGTGAGCTTTCCCCAGCACGGGAAGGACTAACCCCTGGAGACGAGCAGGTGGGTGCAACTCGCACAGAAGCTATGCGTCCCCACACAGAAGGGTGGGTTCAAAAACTCCGCTTCAGCCTGAGGATCGCTATACTAACAATGCCTGATCTCTGGTACGGTATTTTTCCAGCTAATTATTTGGTAATTAACAACCAAACACACACTGTTCACTGAGACAGGGCTCCATATGTGTTTCTGTGCAACATGGCATAAAGACTCAGAGATCCAAAACTGGCCCGTTAGGTTTTATTAGATGCAAATGCAAAATAACAATGTAAACTCAAAATAAAAAGGCATTTATCCAAGAAAGGGTAGCAAGCATCCTGTTGTGACTTCCTGTAATGCTTACTGGCAATACCTTGCTCCTTCAGAGCAAACAGCTTTCAGGTTTATTAAACTAGCTATTTCTCAATATTCTGTGACAGTATGTCTCTTTGAAAGTATGGATACATCTTCAAGTTACTGAATGCAGAAACTAAAGCATTTGCTCTTTTTTTCCCAAATATGAAAACCTACAGGTGCAAAAAATATTAATAATATAGATTTTTTTCAAGCATTTATTGTGGTAAATAACTTAATAGAAAAATACTGTAATTTAAGTTATATTTTTTATAAAGGTGGCATCTTTACTGTACATCTATATTGGTTAGATCATTTTCTTGATTATATCCTAACTCGTCAATTGTGCAAATTAAAAAATGTAGAATGCTTTTAAATTTTTTTAAAATTTCCAGCAAATTCAATAATTAGAAACAACTGTATTTATATGTAAAATTTCTGAGAGTACATAGTTTTCTGAAGGACAGTAAGGACAGGCTTGTCTACTGAATGAAAGCCCAGACTTTTATCCAGAATGTAACAGCGTGATCATCTTAGTTATTTACAGGACAGACAAGCAGTAGATTCTGGGACTCATTTTCCTGACACACATTTTACTGTAGCTTGCAAATGCTACAGAAAATGTACAGACAGAGGAAAAAAAAGTCAGTGAAATTTCATTGTCATTATTCAGTCAGGACCTATAATGAAGTAGATAATGCTATTATACTGATCATCTCAGCGACTGTCCTGCCCCTCCCCACAATGCAGTCATCTATAGCAGACAAAAATTGGTCAGAAATGCACACTCCTGAACAAATTGCAGGATTCAAACACAGTTTTAGTCTCAGCAATACTTAACCATTTAAAAACAATCAGACTAGTAGGATCTGTGCAGCCATATCCATCTGAGAATCCTGACTCTGCATTCCAGCACAGGTATCTGAGTCAATGAAACCACACTGCATCATCATAATCCTGCATCAGCATATTCCCTCTACTGCACTCAAATCCACAAATAAAAAATATCCCTTTTTACCTTAGACGGTGAATTCCTCCTTGTCCTTTTATTCATAATAACTATTCCAAGTTTGTATCTTTGAAAAATACAAGGATGGTTGTACCAATAAACTTCACAGATTCCCTCCTGCGGCAGAGAGCAAATTTAAAAAAAAAAAAAAAGAGACTTCAAACTGTGACCTCAGAGCAGAGTACAGCCGTTAACATCCCTTAGCCAACCTTCAGTAGAAAGCAGGTTAGACAGCAGGAAAACTGGCTCTGTAAATGGCTGCAATGCTTTCAAATCAAGCATTCTGTGCTGTAAGCTCAGGGATTTATATCTTCTTAAATAGGCCGTCCCACTCAATGCTGCTTGTGTGCATGAAAATATGAAGCATTTCACTGCAGTCACTTTATGCAAGAAACTACCCCAGTCATCTTTACAACTTCTGTCACTCTGCTCTGAGACTAAAGAATGAGGACAGCATGCATAATTCATGCATTAAAATCTTCTGTGCACTTCCTGCAGCAACTGTTACATCCAGTAATGGGGTATCGATCACCTCATCGCTAAAACAATCGGGGCTGGGCAATTGCTTTGCTGCAAGAAACAATATTCCATCCAAAAACAGGATGCAGACACAGGTTTCCCCTCTGCAGCACTCAAGCCTAACTCCAACATACATGGTGTGGCATTTACATATTGCAGAGTGTTTAATCTGGCCTCTGCATTTCTCTGACCTCCAAAAAATGCTGCGTTATTTGAGCCTTTTATTTAGAGTCTGTATTCCCTGCAGGCTGTTTCTCCTTTAACTCTATGCAGCCTGAGAAGCAAGCATGCTTTCCTAACCCCATGTACAAAGCACAATGGAACACCAAAAGCAAAGGGCAGATGTAAAAGCTTTCTACCCCATGACACATTCTTTGCCCCATATAATACACCTGAAACTTCTTTGTACCAGGAAGACGAGTCCACTCTCACTTGAATCCTTTTGTTACAGTGCATGTATTATATTCTATCTGCATAGACACACATACATGCATCATTTTTGTCTCGCACAACTCACATAATCTGTACCTGCCAGATCAATTAAAACACGTCCCAGAGTTTCTGCTTCTTCCCACAGATCAAACATCTTCAGCCTTTTCAACATACTCCTTTTTCTTGCACCCCTGTCAGTCAAATAAGCTTCGTCAACAGTGTATCAACCCTGTCTTCGGCCGCCTCTGGGCATTCCCAGTCTCTGACTGTGACATGTCTTTCCCCATACGCAGGAAAACCACAGCTGCCACCATTTCAGAAGAAAAAGATGAGAAATGGAAGATGGACAAAAGGAAAACACTAGAGCCATGACTGAGATGAAACTCCAAAGCAGTATTTAAAAATAAAACAACAAGAATCTTTGGTTACCCTGGTTTTGAAAAACAGCATAGTCACTGGTGTGTGAACCACAGAGACCTTTAGTTTCTTGAAAGCCATGGAATTACTCCTATCCTTGACAGTTTTTGGGTCTGATCTTTAATCACTAAAATACATCATCATCACTAAAATAAAGAATTGTTATTGTAGTTTGATAACAGATATTCAAGAGGTTAGTAAGACCTATAATAATTATTTCTTACTAGGGTCAAAGAAGGTACCATTGGCAAAAAAAAATTCTTGAGAGAACTGCAGCATGAACGGAGACACTCCACATATTGATGAAAACCTGAATCTAACCTATCGCCTGTCCTGCAATTGTATACACTCAGAATCCTTGCAAGTTAGTGGGAAATTGCCTGGAGTGAGCAGGACTTGGCATACGGACTGGAAACTTGAATGAATAGAGGCTTTTTCAGCAGAAAAACGTGAAGAAATTTTTCTTGTTTTGTCTCACCAAAGCAATCACCTTTGAGTACATCCAGTGTCTACTGCTTTCCCTTATGCTAAGACACGCCCATATATTTCAGTGAGCTGGCTAAGAAATGACCATATGTCTTTCTGGTATGTCCTTTCTCAACAGCTACCAAGTCTATAATATAACAGCAGTTAATCTCTACTTTGGTTTACATCAAAAACAGCAGTTTAGTTTGTCAAATTCTTCACCCATTACTATACTGAGTGTTGAGTCATAATCATCTCTGACAAGCATTAAACTAGAAGTTACAAGGCATATCAGAAAACATGATGTTGTGACCCTGACTGTTTAATTAATCAGATTAGAATGGGAAGAAACCTCACAGAGATGAGATTCGTGTCCCAGGTCATGCAATCCCCATAAACTCACTCTAGTCTTACTCTAATTAGTTTTAAGTGGGAAGTTTACTGGGAAAAAAATGCTCATGTAGGTACTGCAGACTGGCTTGTCCTACATTTACCATTACAGTGGACATGTACCACTTCTTCCTATGTTGGGACTGTGCTCCAGACAGATGTCTAAATTTGACAGCTAGCAGTGCATGTCCACTTGAAAGTAAGATGCCCATTCTCTGTCTGAAGTCTGTCAGAATCTGTTCAGCTGTCCAGCTCATGTGGTCTGTTTAAGCATGAGTTGAATCATTCCTGTCTCCATGGACTCTGTCGATTAAATTTCTGCCAATTAAGATCAGACTGTAGACGTGCTAATCACATGTTGATATTAACATGCAGACCACTCAATTTAGAGATCTCAATCTGTCACTGTATCCCCCTTTGCTTTAATAAGAGTATTTCCCTGGCACAGGGCAGAAGACATGGTAATTTTGTCAACAGGATCAATTTGTTGTCTCCTACTCTCCCTATTAAAGCTATGTTTGGGGTTCCATAAAGCCAATGAGCAACTGCTTAAACCTGATTTCATATGCCATGACAAAAGTGCCATATTGGACAGTTTTCTCCAGAATATGAATTTTGATTGTTGATTCAGAAAGAAACTAGCTTTCCATATTTTATGAAGAGATAAATTACACATCGAATTCAGAATTCATATTCCTATTTGAAGTTTGAAATGGAAAACATCTTCATGTGGTTGCCACTGGTATTGTATCACACAAGTTAAATAACTACTTTCTGTGAAAAAGACATTTTTAAAACTTCTGCAGTCTTTGCCAGGTATTTTGGAATTTGTATGCAATCTAATGGGTTCCTCAAAGGAAGACTTAGAAGCTCTGGAGAATAAAGTAAGTCTTCCCTCTATCAGAGAACTTCAAAAGGAGCACAGACAATAAAAATAGAAACTGGTTCCATTTTCTTTGGAAGACCACAAAGATAAGAAGGGTTTTACTATTTAGAAGGGTAAGATCTAGAATCTGGACAAATCAGTGTATTGTTGAAGTTTTGCTGAAGTCAGCAAAGACAAATACGAGTGTTGTAGGTGTATTTCATTATATTGAAGTATTGCTTATGTATTTCACTGTGTTAGACACGCATCCCCAAAAAAATCTGACAATCCATGCTGATAGAAAACTTCTATACACAGCCTTCTCAGTGTGTTTAATTGTATTTTTAGCATCCCCTGAGTTGCTAGCGATGAAAAGCAGGTAATGAAAACGCCCTGCTCTCCTTGCTTTATTGCTCCCGTTCCACACTTCTAATATAAATGGTTGTATGAGGCATTCACATTTACTATGCCTAAGTAGAAGTCAGAAACCCACAAGTATAAATACAAAGATTTATTCTCCATCATGAATACCAGTTTCAGTACAATAGACACAGGCTCCTAGTCCTCCTGGCACATTACCCCTTCAAAGTAGAAACTCCAGACTCGGGAACCTTCCATCCAATTTGGAATGGGAAAGTGCTCATGGCCTGTATGGTTTTAAGATACGCAACACAGTGGACTGTCAGGTATGCTTAATCACAGGATCCTATTTCTAGCAGAGTGTATTCTGAAAGCACAAAACCATTTAATGCAATCATTTCTTACAGACATCTTACAAATCTTGATTTTATTTCAGTAACTAATTTTTCAAATCCCACTGTATCATGCACCTGTTTCTACTATTCCTTTGCTATTCTCCCTTACTATAATCTAACCTCACCCGTGGTTCACAGACTCATAAAATCATTTAGGTTGAAAGATCCTTGATATCATCAAGTCAAACCATTAATCTAGCACTTCCAAGTCCACCGCTAAACCATGTCTCTAAGAACTACCTGTCATCATCAATATCTTCCTCTTCATACACTGAGCAAAGCCCTCGTTCTTCCACAACTAATTAATTCTGTACTCCTTCACATTTGCTAGTTATAAATCTCTTATTCTACCATTTATTTATCACATCCATAATGACTGTCACTTTCTTTACTCCAGTGGTCAAATCCTCATGTCCCTACCTCTTTCCACATGCCTATTTCTCCAACAGAAATGTGACATTATAGCGACTTGATTTTTGCTTCTTCCTTTGCTTTCCTTTCCTTTCCCTACCTCATCCCTGAAGAACAGAAGATGCTTGTGCTCCTGCTATGTTCCACTCTCCTTAGAGCCACAGTCATTTCAGAGTTTCACCATTTCCTTTAGAAACTTCCACTTCCCTGCCCCTGCCTGCTTCATTCTTTTCCCGTTCTCAAAGGAAAACGTTCTCTCTCTCTTCCTTTCACAAAGGAAAAAATTCCCTAGTGTTTCCCTTAGCCTCATTCGCTTTGGCAGCCACCATTACAGGTGGTTTTCTTGATGCTCTGTAATAGCTTTAAACTACTGCATTAAGTTCCTCTCTTCCTTTCCTGATAGCTTTTACCTTTTGCACTCAAAATGTAGGACCTCTTGAAATCTCTAGCATTTGCAGTTATCCAGACCTCAGGAAGTGGACTCATTTTTCATTCTTCCTGACATGCCAACAGTTTTTCATGGATAGGACTTTCTACTTTTGAAGTTTTGGCTGCCATGGCACAGTCTTATCCTGATCTCTCTAACTGTTGCTCTGGATGTCATTCAAAAGAACAATTCATGCTTTCTTCTATGCTTTGTGGAAAATTTTTTGATCTTTTTTCCTTCTAAACTTTACTCTGTTACAATATCATCCATAAACACAGTGTCGACTACCATCTCCTCTTTGGATGCTACACCTCTATTTCAATACTACCACACTCTTTTCAAATTGGTATCTCAGACAGTATTTCTGATACTGTAAATTCAGGCATCAGCTTAAGGTCCACATAGACAAATTAGAGTTTTTATTAACCGCCCCCACAAGCTTATCCTGCCAGATCCTTCCTGAATCACTGTGTACAGTGGCACCATCTAGTCCACCATTTAAGACACCAGTTTAAATGTCATCTCTAACCCAGATCATCCTTGGGTCATCAAATCCACACCAAGTCTTGCAGAATCTTTCTGTACAATATTGCTCATAGATAAGTTTTAATACGCACCTAATTAACACCCTCGTCCAGATCCTCTTCATCTCAGGACTAAATATATCCAAAATCTTGTCCTCTGGCCTGGACAAACACAGGACCTAATCACAGTGCTGCTTAAAATACCATTCTTTTGGTGCATCACTCTGATTGTGTGATCTCTCTCCTTGCCTCCCTCCACTCCTTTTTTTGGTATGTAAAATACAAGCAAGTTCACATTGGCTTCCATGTACCACCCTCATTATTATTCTCACTTGTACCGAAAAGGCAGTTTACAATTAGTCTGCAAGTTCATTCATTAGCCCCTTGCTAAATTTTCAGTCAAGTACTTCTATGCTTCCTCCCATTATACTTCATACTTCAGAAGAATTCTCTGCAATACCTGCAAAGTCACTGCATTGCTCTCCTTCAAATCCTTTCTTAAATCTTGTTTGCTATGATAATTACAAAAAAAGTTGACAGCATGCAGGCTGCTCAGGAAAACTGAGAACACTATCCTGAATGGATGATTTTCTTTCACTCTTTCTTTGCAATTCCCCATCTGTCTTTGCCTTTTATGTTATACTTCCACTCATAACTACTATGAATAATTCTCACTGGGAGAGAGACAGACTTTTTTTTTTGTTCAAAGGGCTCTTTGATGACTCTGACCTTTCAGCACTACAGTAATGAAAAGTACCAGAGGACACAGGAGACTGGGAATTTAACAGGGGCTATCTAATAAAACCTGTGGAGTCAGGAGTAGAATCAGCACTGGCCCACAATTCCTACAGAGGAGTCATATGAAGCTGAATGGAATCAAGGCTGCTGGTTCAGTCATTTAAGTCAAAAATGTGATTTTGTTCCTCTATGGACCACTTTGCTTCCAATACTTACACATGTTTCCAAACAAAACATGTTTGTACTGCTTTGCTGTTTAAGTCAGTGTTGCAAGATATCAAAGACACTAATTATTTATATGAAAATGCTTTATTTAATCATTGTTCTGAAACAATCAAAGACCTCTGCGATCATCAAGTCCAACCCTTGATCCAACACTGCTGTGGTTACTAGACCATGGCACTAAGTGCCACATCCAGTCTCATCTTAGAAACCTCCAGGGACGGAGAATCCACCACCTTCCTGGGCAGCCCATTTCAATGCCTGATTACTCTCTCTCTAAAAAATTTCTTCCTAATATCTAACCTAAATTTCCCCTGGCACAGCTTAAGTGCCCTCTTGTCCTATTGCTGGTTGCCTGGGAGAAGAGACCAACCCCCACCTGGCTACAACCTCCTTTCAGAGAGTTGTAGAGAGTGAGGAGGTCTCCCCTGAGCCTCCTCTTCTCCAGGCTGAACAAGCCCAGCTCCCTCAGCCTCTCCTCATAGGACTTGTGCTCCAGTCCCTTCCCCAGCCTTGTTGCTCTTCTCTGGACCTGCTCCAGCACCTCAATATCCTTCCTGAACTGAAGGGCCCAGAACTGGACACAGCACTCCAGGTGTGGCCTCACCAGCGCTGAGTACAGGGGAAGAATCACTTCCCTGGTCCTGCTGGCCACACTGTTCCTGATACAGGCCAGGATGCCATTGGCCTTCTTGGCCACCTGGGCACACTGCTGGTTCACGTTCAGCTTCCTGTCCATCCAAACTCCCAGGTCCCTTTCTGTCTGGCTGCTCTCCAGCCACTCTGTCCCCAGTCTGTAGCGCTGCAGGGGGTTGTTGTGGCCAAAGTGCAGGACCCGGCACTTGGCCTTGTTGAACCTCATCCCACTGGAATCAACCCATCCCTCCAGCTTGTCCAGGTCCCTCTGCAGAGCCCTCCTGCCTTCCAGCAGATCAACACTCCCCCGCAGTTGGTGTCATCTGCAAATTTGCTGATGATGGACTCAATCCCCTCATCCAGATCATCAATAAAGATATCAAAAAGGACTGGGCCCAACACTGATCCCTGGGGGACACCACTAGTGACCGGCCGCCAACTGGATGCAGCACCGTTCACCACCACTCTCTGGGCTCGGCCCTCCAGCCAGTTCCTAACCCAGCACAGAGTGCCCCTGTCCAAGCCGTGGGCTGCCAGCTTTTCCAGGAATATGCTGTGGGAGACGGTGTCAAAGGCCTTGCTGAAGTCCAGATAGACCACAGCCTTCCCCTTATCCACCAGGCGGGTCACCTGATCATAAAAGGAGATCAGGTTGGTCAGACTGTCCTTCCTAAACCCATGCTGGCTGGGTCTGATCCCTTGTCCATCCTGTAGGTGCTGTGTGATTGCACTCAGGATGATCTGCTCCATAACCTTGCCAGGCACTGAGGTCAGGCTGACAGGCCTGGAGTTTCCTGGGTCCTCCTTCTGGCCCTTTTTGCGGATGGGCATGACATTTGCCAACTTCCAATCATCTGGGACCTCCCCAGTGAGCCAGAACTGTTGGTAGATGATGGAGAGCGGCTTGGCGAGCTCTTCCGCCAGCTCCCTCATCACCCTTGGGTGGATCCCATCTGATCCCATAGACTTGTGAGGATTCAAGTGGCTCAGCAAGATTATACTGTAATCTATGATATAGCATGGGTTTAAAATATCATACTATGTATTTACAGTTATATTACAAAATAAAAATGAAATAAAATAATATAGTAACCTTTTTTGTTACAACAGACTGCAAAGTACTATATATATATTTCAGCCATATTTCAGGTGTAAAGCAGATTCCATATATACTGCGAAAAATGCCACTCTGTATGCTCATATATTCCATATGAAGTTTAAGACTTTATTCTTCTGTGGACATCCTCAATATGAGGCATCCAAACATCATTTGACTCTTAAGAGCTAGTGACATACAGACCTGTACAGAACCACTTTCATGTTCTCCTAGACTTTTGCTCTCAAACAGCAACAAAGGCTGTATCCAAGATAACACACTAAACTCCCCTTCAAACAGTTTCCCACACTTACAGAGTGATTTACTTCAAACTGCTGCTGCTTCAAAACTAGCATGAAGTGCAACAGGACCTGCAGCAGTATATACATCTAAAAACTGTTTATAACACTGATGGGAAAATCGTGTTCTTCAGGTCTTCTCTTCACCTGGTTTTCTGGTCACATCATTGTGCTCAGGCTGGCAGTCCAACCCCCCAAAACACTGAACCTTTGCATACATTTTGAGCTTAGGAAAGAATCTGTTTGATATGATTTTTTCCTATATCCTCATTAGTGCTGGTTTTGCACTCTACTGTGCATGCTTGCTCTATGATGTTCCTGACCTCTGGATTGATTGTTCTACCCATCATTAGTTAAGAACTCCCTTTTGCTTTATTTGTGTGAAGCTCAACCAATGAGTGTTTCTAGCTGACTGAAATGCCTTAAAGGACAAGCCGTTTGCCATCGAAACAAGAGACAAACTACTGCACCCAAACATTTTTCTGGGGTTGCTCTGAAAAGGGTTGGTTGGGTGGGGGCCACTGGGTGAGGGCAGGGGCACAGGTAGCCTGGGGCCACAGGCAGCCCCTTGTCCCTGAGGTGCAAGCCCATGGCCCCTGAACAAGCAGTATGGGGCTGGGCTGATGGCAACCAGGGCATCCATGGATCGGGATCACTGGACAAAACCACTGCAACAGGGCAAATCTGAGGTCCTCCCAGAGCACAGCACGTGTCAGAAAGGTGAGACTGAAATTATGGACAGTGCCATCATGCCTGCTCTGCCCCTCTGTCTGCTGGAGCAGAGTACTCTGCTGAATGCACCCAGCCAACTCCAGAAACATGGGGAACAGCGTGGTCCCAATTCAGCAAGATCCTGTGGTCACAGGAACTTGGTGCCCTGAAAAAATGTTTTAGATGCCAAACTACAAAGATACCAACTTACATTTTCTGCAGCAAATTAATACTCTTAACAAAGTACACAATGGTCAGGAGGGGTTTTCTCCTGCTCACTTTGTAATCTGCACATTTGGATATTTATCTGTTTTCTACTCAGTACGTAGACTGTTCAGAGAGGGCATATTGCACAGAAACTTTTCACAGTGGACTGCTGTGCTTCCCATTGCACCAATGGAGGAAATGAGGGTGCCTTTTCCCACAACAATCCACTAGCATGCTAGAAGAAATAAGTGATTTGCTCACTTGGATTTTACTCCATTCCCTGCTAGCTGTGCATGTCACACTACACTTTTGAATGAAGAAAATGTCAGTGTGATCCCTAATAAGCAGTATGGGACAGCATTTGGCTGCATGAAAATCACAGGAAAACTGAGGCAGAGGGCAAGTATTTAATCTTCATCCTCATGTCAACATACTTGCCAGTCAGTACCACCCCGTGTTTTGAAATGCAGGTCAACCTAGATCAGTAGCTTGCCAGTAAAGAAGCAAAAGTGGCATAAAATAAACAGAAAGCCTTCTACTTCTGTGTCACCAACAGCCCGCATTGTCAGTGACAATTATCCTCTGCTATTCACCACCAGCACACAGCCCTCTTTCCTCCGCCAGAACACGGCTTTTTACTTTGTCATCCCCATTTTTTCTCAGTTCTCTGAATCAACAGATGCTCCATCGCACAACACACACCGTTAGTCCTGTCAGACCAGAGATAAACATATAAATACAAATAGAAAACAGAAGTTCTTTTCAAAATAGAAAACAGAAGTTCTTTTCATCTTGGGAGCAACTGTGTTCCTCCAAATAAAAACTAAATCAGACATTCAGGTTCTCCTAGGAAGGATCTTCCCCTGTAAAAATATGTATTCCCAAATCCAAGAGTAATCATGTTTTTAATCTTCCACTTTGTCTTTTGAAACACACTCTGAGAAATTACTAACTGCAAATGTAGAGAAAATATAAACCAAGCAGTTCTAAATATACATCATAGATTGCAGGGGGAAGAGCCTGGCAATTAACGAAAGCAGAAAACTCTCAGTCATTAGTGAGAATTTAGTGGAAAATAAGTTAAATCTGTACATTTCACAATTTGGGGTAAAGAGAAGCCCTCTTTCCTTTAACTATTATTTTCTGATCTACACCAGTGCAATCTGTTTACATGACTTTTTAATTCCTCCTCCCCAAACTGTAATCCTGCATAAACTTTTTGGTGTTTTATGTGGTATTTTTTCAACAAAAGGCAGATTTCACCAACACATACAGACCAGGTTATTTCCACTGAATGATGCCGAAATGTGAATGAACAGATCAATGTCTAAAACTTTCTCTGAACAGACAAAGGAATAGGTGGCAGCACTTTGGGATAAACACAACATATGATACAAACTACAAAACACAAAGGGTTGTAAACACTACATAGGGCATGCAAGCTGTTTTGCTTGTTTTAAAAGAAACTAAAGCAATGCTACCTAACAAAATTCCCAAGTGTGAATTCTTTCTGTGAGGAAGTATGAGCTCAATATCAAGTCCCAAAGTGAAATGCTGCTATGTAAGGGATATACCGCAGGAATATTATTTTTGAATGAGCAAACAATAAGTATGTAAATAACAAATAAAGGAAAGTTTTGAATGGGTGTGGTCTATTTCTGAAAGAATAATACTTTTCTGTCAAATGACTGTAATATTGCACAGTTTTCTTAATTCTGGCTGCAAAAAATCAAAAGGGAAAAAAAGTAAAGTTAATCTAGATGATGCCGTATCGCAAACACATCTTATGTACACAGATGTAAATGTTCACCAACGTTTTTAATACAAAAAAATTAAGCTAAACATTTCATAGATTTTAAAAATAAAACAACACTAAGCAATTTCATGCAAAGTTAGGTATTTCTAGTCATTGGCCCATTTTTTTTCCTGATGTAATTTGAAGACCAAACTTTTTTTTTCTATGGGATGGCTGAAAGACTGCAACGATCTCCTGCTGCTTGTAGAGACACTCACATACACGCGCTGAAGTGTGGATGGTCCTATGAAAAGTAGTTAAGGAAAATTTTCCAGAAGTTCTTCTTTCAATTACTGAGGTCTGCAAAAACTAACAGCACCTCCTTCACAAATACAGGAAATGTTCCATAGGAGCTGAATCACCATATAAGACTAAACACTGTACCTTATGGGATGCAGTAGTTAAAAGACGGTTTAAAAAAAAAAAAAAAACAAACCAAAGAAACTCTGCAGTTACAGTACTGCTTTTTTATAGTTCTCCATCTAACTATTGAGGGGACTAATTGAAATCTAATCACTTGAGCCTTTGAGTTGAAAGAAATTACCCATTATTTTTTATTTATTTTTCAGTTGAGGTATTAACAGGCAACAGAGACTATTTTTTTGAAAGAAAAATGCACAGCGAGTTTCAAAGGGAAGGAAGCTGCAGTGAACAGCAGCTATCACACATGAAGATTTTAACTTTGGAAGAACATGAAAAGATACAATTCTTTTGTGTTAATTGTATGCTCAGTGGTTATAATTTTTAGAGTTTACAAAAAGTTATGGACTCGTTCTGTACAAAAAACGTTCACTTAAAACAGCAGTAGAAGCTATGGGTACTGACAAACAACGAATTTGTGGCCAAATCCTGAAATACAATTGCAAATATACCATCTGGCACTCAAGATTTGACTAAATGTGACTGATACAGCCCACCTGTTCTGAGAAGTTCCACCCAATTTCTCCTAGACTTTACTAATTTCTTTCAAGCATGAGCATGTTCTAAATGAAGACAACTGTAGGAATACAACTTTAAAAATAAATAACAGAATTAATCCATTAGAGAATTAAATATAAATGTATTTAGTGACCTCTAAAGAGGAAATTAAGTTAGTCTTGAACTAATGAGTGAAATTGGCCATATTCCACCTCTTCACCTTGTTTTCAATGTACTTTCTGCCAAAAAGTATGTAAAAGGTTTTTTTAACCCTAAAATAACCTGACAATGAAGGACAGGAGTCTTCTAGACAATTCAATTATAATCTTACCAGAGTATTTCCAGACTACCGATATGTTATCGACTCTTAAAAAGCTAGTAATCTTTAGCATTAGGAGCACTGAATTTGCTAGATGTCTCTTAACAGAATTTTTCTCTTATTTCCTAATATAAAACAAAAAAATTGCTGCTGTGCTGCACAACAGGACCGTGAGGTTGTTCAAGTGTGGGACGTTTGTTTCTTAGTAATTAGCTATGTTTATCACAAAAGCATATAAAGACATCTGCTAGCTCTGTACAAACAAGCTGAGATATCAACGAATACCACTATTGCTGTAAAAGAAACAACATGACTTTAACTGGGGCTACAAGCAGAAGAGACGCAAATACTTGTCTCTAACACCTAGCTAAGACTGTATAGAGGATGTACTGCTAAGAGAAAGGGCTTCAGCTCCACATCACTCAACTGCATGAGGAAAGGAGATTATTTCTCCTGGGTGCTGACATCCAAAAATTTCACTGCAATTCTCCTAGGCTTATTAAAATAAAAGTTAAAAAAGACTACCAAGAAGCACTCCAGGCAAACAAAATGAGACCTTTCCTGAACTGCTTCAGCATTCGAAATTGCCACTGACAGCAATGGACACCCACACTTCTTCCCAGAATGTTAATCACAATGGAGAGGCAAGAATCAATGATGCTTAAGTCATCAGGAAAAATCGAGTGGGTTACTGCTACCATTTCTCTTCAATATTCACCTCGAGGAGCTGTAGAAATGCTCACAGAAAAGTAGGAAAAGGTTATCAAAATGACCCAGCCTTGGTTTTGTCACTAAGTGAAGTAATTCCCAAAGTCTCCTTTTCATTGACACAAAGACTTAAATCCTAGATCCAAGATCCATTGTAAGGTTCCTAACTTCTTAGTCTCTGCTGCTTTTCTTCCTAGATTTGAAAAGAAAGAATTTTACTTTTTAAAGAGGAATTATTAAAAATCAACTCAGACTGCTCATACTGTCCTCTTCAATAGGGGCAGTTTTGAAGATTCATTATCTATTTCCATGTGATCAAAATAGTCCACCTCCAAATCACAAAGGATGTCTCTTTACCAGAAATAGTAAAAAAAATATATTATCAGTAAGCAAGAAAGTAAATAAATTGGATTAAGATTGCTAAGGCACATTTATGAAATAGTGGAACCAAGACACCAATTCCTGTATGCAGTTAGATTCACAGAGGAATTTACACAGTAATACTATTAATTAATAATTATTGCTATAATTCCCTTATTATGATGATCAAGGAAGCTTTAATTTGAAAGAGGTAACAATCATCTGGGCTCCAATCCAGCAAAGCACTTTAAAATGTTAATTTCCATCATGAAAATAACCAACTGGATTTGAACAGGACTGACATGCTTAGGTTAAAATAATCCTGGCTTTGTTAAGCTTATAATGGGAAAATCAAGTAGAAGTATTATAAAAGTAATCCATGAAACCCTGATAGAACTCTGCCTCAATATCACACATTTATGTTACCATTATCATACATTCTCCAAGGAACTGCTTTCTTCTGGGAGACTACCAAGTAAAATGACAAACTTTTATAGGAATGAGTCTGGAAGGAAAAAATCCATTATAGACCAAAGGACTCTTAAAACAAACGTACAACAAAGAGCTGGATGATCACAAGATCCATATCTGGTACATAAGGCCAAGATTCAAGTGTGTGACCTGAACCCAAACCCTGAACCAGGTCTTCCACATCTGATTTTGAAATGTATTTTCTCCTTTACTCACATTCTCCAATATGTTTCTCCTTCAGAAACAAAGACTTGGGCTAGGTAATTGGGTGTTCAGTGGCAATTTGTAAAAGAAAAGGAAGATACGCAGGAACACATTTTATTAAATATCTTGGCGATAATTGCCTTTGGAGTGGGTAGGAGCTGACCACAGTAGTTATGGACAAACTGCCAAGCCTCTGCAATCTTTCTGAAGAATAGATCGAGACCAGCCCAGAGGAGAAGGACTTAGGAGTGTTTGTGGACAAACAGCTCAATATGACTCGGCAATGTGCACCTGCAGCCCAAAAGGCCAACTGTGTCTTGGGCTGCATCAAAAGAGGTGTGACCAGAAGGTCAAGGGAGGTGATTCTGCCCCTCTACTCTGCTCTTGTGAGACCCCACATGGAGGGCTGCATTCAGCTCTGAGGCCCCCAACACAAGAAGGACATAGACTTGCTGGAGAGAGTCCAGAGGAGGGCCACCAAGATGATCATGGGGCTGGAACACCTCCCCTGTGAAGACAGGATGAGAGAGTTGGGGCTGTTCAGCCTGGAGAAGAGAAGGCTCTGGGGATACCTTGGAGCAACCTTTCAGTGCCTAAAGGTGCTTAAAAGAAGCAAGTGATAAGATATGGCTGATTCCACACCTCCAAGGCTCGGCAGTTGGAATATGAACTGACAGTGGTTGTTACCACAGCTACGTCTGAACACAGTTCCAGGACTGGGCTTAAACCAGGCAAAGCAAGGAGCGGCAACGGTTTACAACCCAGCTGCAAGAGCTGTTCTGTTAGCTACTCAGTTGTGTCTTCACAGCTTCTACATATTTCTTAAATTTTATCATGCATATAAACAAGCTTCAGTTTTACTCTCTACTGAAAGAAAAGGTCAAACAGGATTTGTGTCTCGTCCACACGACTGCTGTCTCTTCCATGCCTTCCTCAACGTGGACTGGTTTTGACCTGAATCTCAAGTCTCTGAAATCCTGCTCTTTAAGACCCTAGAGTTTCTTAAATATTTCCTTCCTAAAAACCACATAACTGCTTATTCCCTTCTTAGTTACACCTCTTAGTTACACCTAGTCCAGAGTTTGGTTAGAGCACTTTGAACAAATAACTCTCCTTGTCTGCATCAGGTGGTTTCCAGTCAGTCAGGGAAAGCCTCTGAAAAACCCTCTGACATCCTCCTGATTTTTGCACTCTCATGAGTAATTTCCAGGTTCCCCTTCCCAGCTCCTCTCTGAGAGGTGTCACTCAGAGCTGAGCAGTATTGCTGGCAGACAGCTGCTTGTTTTACCTGTAAAGACATCCACAGTCTGATTGCTTCTATCACAATTTCCCAGATGCAGTTTGGCTATTACATGCAAATGTCTTTTATGAAATGACTATACAAAGCTAAATTAAAGCCTCCTGTCAAAACAGAGCTTGTGTTAAAGATGCTATTCACTAAACAGACACAGAATTCACACAGACATATTCCCAGCCTGCACAAACATCACTCACTTTGAGAAGTATGGTTTTCCGTTGTTCTACAAAACAAGGGTAAGAGAGATCAGAAATACACAGGTTGCAACCCACACCTTAAAGATGATCCTCAGACAATTTCTGTAAGAATTGGTTATCAGGAGGGAAGTAACTGACAGCAAGTTATTGTGGCTCACGAATGTAGTATTTAACAACTCAGCTGAATTTCACTACAAAAACTGATAAAATGAATTTTGTGAATAGCCTGAGAGGGAGACTTCATTTTATAAACCACAGCCGAGTTTCAACTTCAAAATATAACTGAAAGACAAATGAAGCTGAATCTCCTTAACCACTATAAAATGAAACACGCACTGTTGTTGTGGGTTTCTATTACTGTTTAATTTAGGATTAAATTCTTTATTAACTCCAATGCATGTTGTGTCTATAAAAGAATATTTTCATTTAGAAGAATATTTTCATCTTCAAGCTCTGCTGTGAAACAGAAGGAACATTTTCAAGATGTAATCAGGTCTGTGGCCATAAAGCAATATTGTGCTGGCATCTGTTGCCATTTTCTCTTTTCCCTGTGCAGACCTGGTAGAGAGAGGGTAGTTGGTGGATTTGTCATCCTCAGTGCTTCATGCCTGATTTCTTATTCAGGAAAATTACTCACTGCTTATAAGATTACTGCATTAGGTTTTTATTTTGCTAATTGGACTCTAATAATATTTTTATTTTCATCTGGTAGGAATCTGTAAGATCTGTATGGGGCAGAGGTGGTTAAAGACCCTTTACTTTCAGTCTTCTCTGTCTTCTTTAGGCAAGCCTAAGTGAAGAGAATAACTGCTGGTGGAAGTTTAGTGCCCTAAAATCCTTAATGAGCACTGGATTTCAGTGGAAGCAACTCCTCCAGAAGGATTAAAACAGTGCAGAGAGAAAAAAATGAGCTAAGAAAAATGGGGTAATATGGAAAGGCAGCGAATGAGACAAAAAATCTCCACAGAAAAATGGAGATAGGAAACACTTGGACCATCTAGATCAGTTTGTATCCCACAGCAGTATACATATATCACTTTGTACAATTTCATACTTTGAATGTCTACATTTGACAGAGCTCTAGAAACAAATTTAAGTTTCAAAATGAAATTATCTCTAGTTAAAAACAAGCAGGCCATCACTCCTCTTGCTTCGGCAGAGAAGACCACCTCTAACAACATTTGCTGGCCAGGTAGATTTCCTTTGCCACTACTCAGATGAAAAATGTGTCCAGCTCTCCAAAAGTTCTCTGCAGTTATGGTCTCTGGTGACAGCAGACTCAAATCTATCAAGAACTTCAAACAATCCAGCTAACATCAGTCTCACCTACAGCTGTGGAAGCCACTTTTCTGATCCACTATCTATCCTACAGCTGTGGAAGCCACTTTTCTGATCCACTATCTATCCTACAGCTTATCTCTTGGGATAACAGACAGCCAACTTAGCTGCTGCCAAAACAGACTCACTGCTTTCCCATCAGCTCCCCACACACCTCCTCTCACCAGGAGAACAGCACAGAGTAGACAGCAGATGGCCTCTCTCCTGTTCACCTGTGACATGCACCTAGAAGCTGTAACACCATTATTCAAACTAATATTACATTTTTCTATGCTAATTCAGCAGTAGCACAGTGAGTCCTAATCTAGTCTGAAGAAGTAATAGCTGAAATATTAATTTTGTTTTGGCATTTGCAATGCTCTGCACTCAAAGGGAAATGCTAATAAGTTTTTGAGAAACTTTCAAAGGTTAAAACAGTAGCCAAGATACACTCTGTATTAGTCAAATACTTTACAGGAGATTATTGAGACTCTCTGAAGCTTATCCTGTGAGATCAATCAAATATCCAAACCTACTGCATCCACTTGAGTAACTAAAATGGTTATCATCCAGAAGAGACCAATTCAGGTCAAATGTATCTTGCTCATGTATATGCATTACTATATGTGCATATAGACACGTAGATGTATGCAGATGACATTAAAAAGAGATAACGAACTGTTAGCAACACTGCTGTTTAAATTACCATGATGCAGGATTAGCAGAGGACATGTAACTCACCCATTTGTTATACCCAGTCTGCAAAATCAGGTATGCACTACTGAATCATTTATAATTCATATTTGGATCAGATTCTTATCCAGCTCTCAGTTATAAAGTAATATGTTTCCTCTATCCTTTTTCAATTTGACAATGGTATTATTTCAAAGAATAAGCATGAAATCTTATCTATAAAATGGAGAGCTGTATCACAAAAAACTCTCAAGCGAACTCAGCAAGGACCAGGAAACCAGCTGAATGTGCACTTTTAGTGTGTAGTTTTAGCCATCCTTGAAGAGATAAACAAGATAATTATATACTAATACATAAATATTCTTAGAATATTGGTATAATTAGGACCAGTACACAATGTTAGTGAAGTCATTACTGGTATTCTGTATTTAGTCCCTGATCGACACCTCAAAAGACTGTTAAAGACTAAAGAAAAATTTCTGTATAGTCACAATTGTGAAATGTGCCCCAGGCAAGGCCTAAAGAGCTGCAGCCTCTCTAGTTAATTCAAAAGAAAGTTAAGATGAAGTAGCATACTCCACTCCAGCAGACAATAACAGATTTCATACTAACTACAATGTTTTTAACACAGGGTGGGATTCTTACAACCTATTGTTAAAAAAGGCTGTAATGTAAACATTAATCTCTGAACTCTTCATCTGGAGTCCCTTTATAGTGAAGAAGCATTTTTAATAGTGCAAGTATCAACAGCTAGAACATCTTATTGAAATGCCTTTTAAAAAACCCTATGCACTTCAAATTAATGTCTGTATCAGGAAAAAGTTCTGTGGTCTGCAATTATCTAGTGATTGTTTTGGTGTCTTAAAATCTGTGAATAACAACTGCTTTGCATAATTCTTGGAAGCTCCAGTAAGCAATATTTTGCGGAGTTAGTCTCTTTTTAATGAAAAACACACACTGTTCTTGATGCAAAGTGAAAAGTCACATATTGAAGATGTCAAGAGTCCTTCAAGTTCATTTGGCACGCTCTATTTTCATCCTCATGAGTGTCTTCTTGTTTACTTGTGAAACGCAGCAACACATAAAAGTGCTTCAATATCTTGCCTTGATTCAAATAGCGTTCAACACACCCATAATCTAAGTGCCTGACACAGACCATTCCTTCCTCAAGAAAAGGAGGTGGTATCTGACCCCAGCATCAGTACCAGCAGTTGGCTAAACAAACATCTGGATAATCTTCCTCCCACTGGGCCTGCCGAGGGAGACTGGAATGTTGACACATGAACAAGGCAAACATTCTGAGCATCTGCAAGTATTCTGCTCCTAAATAAATTATGTTGTTTATGCAACAAGTACTACTTCTAAGCAACATGCCAGTTTAATTTCCCTTTTCAAATGGAGGACTTATGGGTTATTTTAGGAGCTGGTATACACAGCCTTTATCACTTCGGTTACTGTGTTTCCTCCAAAGGCTACTCGTTTTTGTGACCGGTCTAGTAAATACTTCTCTGCACACCCTCCATTTGGAAATGTCTGTGCTTGATGCTCAGTATTTGCTGCTGATTTGATAATGATTCTACTCACTGCTTTGCAACAGCTCCATATATGCTTCAATACTTTGCTCATAGCAAAGTCAAAGGGTTTTATCACCAGTGGGTGTAGCACTTAGGAGGTGCCTCTCAGTAGCATGCCAGTTACATTTTAACTCCAAGTGGGGTCTAGCAAGCTAAAAAACTGCAACGGTAACCACATTAAAGCATGTATGCAGCTGCAAACACAAACTTTTAAAAAGACTAATTGTTGAAGGCACGCAGGACTACCTACTTCATGGGAAAATGTGTTGAAAAAAGAAATATAATTGAATCAAGCAATCTTAGTTGGATCTACCTTGTCTTTTCACAGTCCCTATATGTGACAAATACCCAAGGAAATTACAACCCTAAACAAAACTTTCTGAACAGAAAAATTGCAAGGTAAATTACCTGGGCTGTTACAATGTATCAGTGTATCAATCAATAACTCAATTTCTGCAGATTTTCATCAGTTTTAACAGATACTACTGTGCACAGTGTTACTGTTGAAAAAAAAACAAACCTTCTTTTTTTATTTTAAACACAAAAATCTCAAAAGCAAAATTAACTGCAGTGTTGGGAAAGCTGGTGCATATCCAAAAGAGCTCATGGGTGAAGATCTTTTATAAGACAATGCTAAACATTTACATTTCTGCCAGTTACACTGGCTTCTCCATGAGGAAGAGCAGACCACTCCCAACAATATGAGTATAAGAATGTGGAGCACCAGGAGCCAAGGCAGTTGAGTAATTCATCTCTTTTGAGAGCAATAAGACAAGATTGCACTCTCTGTACTGGCTGGCACAAACTCTTGAACAACAATCCACTATATGGAAAACAGACTGGCCTTTGTACTTTGGTTTTTTTGGGCTTTACCAAGAGCATCACTTTTAAAATACTTCAGTAATTCGAAAATAATGCCTCCAATATAAAAGGCAGCTGCTTAGTTATAGAAATTAATGTATCTGAATGTATCCTATGAAGGCCTTTCCATGAAAATGTTGATTGTAACTGTTTCTGCTCATTCAAACATACTGAAAATAAATTCTGCAAGATTGTTGAGAAGTATTTGCTCTGTAGTAACAGTTATATCCAAACACAAATCTAATATTTCACGCTTTGAGACACTGCAATGCCTAATTTTAATACGAAGACACTGCATTGCTTCATAGAAATATAACTATGTATGGAAAGCATTAGCTTTGAATGCCTGGATATTTAATTAGCTCATAGCATACTTCAAAGAGCTCTGTTAGATGACTTGCTACAGCTTATGCAACAATTAACACAACAGCATTACTTCTGCTGAATGCACAAAGCACGATATACTTACCTCTCAATTTTCTCCTCAAATAGATGAGCCATCACACTCGGTCTTATCACAGAATCATGTCTCTCACTCAGACTGTGGGAGAGGCACATGACATTTGTGCCACTTGCCTGCAGTGTCCTAAGTGCTGAGTCCTACCAGAAAGGGCTCCTCTGTGGCAGCTCAGCACGGCTCAGCATCTCTCCCAGTCCTGAACAAAACACGAATGACTGGCAATCCTACACAACACTGTCTAATCCCATGAGGTCAGAGAGGAATAGGGAGGCTTCAGTGTTGCATTACAGATGCACTGCTCTACCCCCAGCCTCTCTGTCCACATGACAGCACTGTCTAAAGATGGTGATCAGAGCTATATGCTTAGCATGTGACCTGCTACCTCTCTGCATCCCAGGAGCTCAGGACAGAGCTGTGCAGGAGACACGTGGCCTTCTCCCAGTTGCTTCCTTCCCTGGGGAAAAGTACTGGATTACACTATATCTGACATGTGGCTTGCTGCAGCTGCACAGACTCACAGCACTACCTGATGGGTTCGCAGGCAGGTGCCCTCTCCCAGCAGGAGAATAAGCAATGCTATATGCCACTGCAGGAAAGTGCAGACTTCTGCACTTCCACCTCCCACACCTCCATAAGGACCTTTATCCTTCACTTTGCCTTTCTTTTTCAGACAAAGTATAAAAGTAATATTCATCTTAACTGATGACAGTAATAAATTAGAAACAGCAGGAGACTGTGGCCATTTTATATGAAGACAAAAAGCATCAGGTATATCCAGTTGCTCCTGCGATCACGAGCTCATTCATACAGAACAATAAGCAGTTCTTTAATAAGAGAGCAACAGCATGTGTCAAGCAGTTATGGGCTTATTGGTATGAAAAAGTATGATAACCTGTACTTGGAAAATTGACCATGAGGAACGGTGCAATGAAGGTGGATAAACTCTTTCTCAAACAGAAAAGGTGTGTGACAACGATTTGACGTATCTCAGGTACAGAACAGGTTTCAGGAATGAATGATCTGTCTCATAAACATTTCTTCCATGGAAAAAAAGATGCATTTATAAGCACAGAGGACAGAACTGTTATGAAAGTCTGGTTGCAGCAGCATGCATTGCTGCAAGTTTGAGAAACACACTAGCCTCCCGCATTGCCTCACATAGAAAGTAAAAGACATGGAAGTTTAAATGTGCCAGTAGTAAATAACTTTAAGACAAGGAACCATGTTTTGTCATCAGAAGCTATGACTTCCTCTGGTCCTTTTCTACAACAGAACAGTGAATTTCATTTCAGGCATTTAAAACTATACATTGTCTCGTTTATGTTCTTATTTAAATGACAGTCCCAGGAACATACATTAACTTAATGCAACCTTTAAGTGATCTTCAGGGTAAAAAGTCATGCCTGCACACCCCTAATGCAAATCTAAGCATATTCCTATAGGCAATCAGACGGGTTATAAATCACTATGCTCCACTGAGCTGCCACTGTTATTTCAACTGTCCATCCCACCAGAGTAATTTCCTCAGAGGCATGCAATGTTCTTATTGCAGTGTAACCTGACTTTATATAGTAGCCTATATATTAACTTCCTATACTGAATACAGTCACCACTGAGCTATGGGCCTCCTATTGCCCAGCAGTATGTACACACAGAGTCAAGGAAAGAAGGGCTTTAGCCGTCTCTAACCTGATCACTGGGTAACACCTTTCCTGTTTCAAACACACAGACACTGTAGAACCCAAAAGGTCTTTTCTGAAGAGCTAACAAAAATACAGATCAGGTCCTATGCTTTTGTATTATATATATATGAAAAGCTTGTTCACTGTGGCTTTCATGGCAGATACAGTCTCAGAAGTACAGACTACTCCAACCTTCAAATAGGAACCGATGCATATGGATATACAGATCAAATATAAATTCAAACCGGAGAAGCACTTGAATCAAAAGACCTTGCCAACAGACCTAATGCTAAAATGTTATATTTCTATACAGCCAAAATTTAAACACATTGCTGAGGTCAAAGGCACAACACTGCTTCTGTGCATTAGTTCAGCATCTATTTCTGAATTAACAATGTTTTAACCACTTTTTCAAATGCACTTGGACTAATTATTTGCTCCTAAGAAGCTCATATCTTTCAGGTTGTTACTTAAACACGGTAATAAATTATTACTTTAAAACCATATGTAAGATCTGAAAAAAGAAAAGTCACAAACCTCTAATAAAGTGGGCTCTGTTTCCACACAAATCCACAGGCAGTATCTAGAATGAAATAAAGACAGAGTTTAGTTGTTTGCTCAATGCTCAGTTTTGCAATTACCAATTCTGTTAGAATTTGTTATGCATATTTTCATAACATTCTCTCACAATCAGCTTTCCCCCAGTGTTTTCAGCAATTCACAACCATGTTGGTTTCCAGTTAGTCGCTTTTTTGTCTGAAGATAAGACATACTCATAAAATTCTACCAATATTAAAACTTTAAAAACAGATTAGGCTTGTGTGGTTTATTTTTTCTGATTACTTGTTATACAAGCTATTAGAGACTACCTTTAAAATAAGATTGGGTGCACATTTAGTTATTTTTTTCAAGTTATTGATACCTTACCAGAAAAACTTGATCCTAGAGCTCTCTCCTGCAGTAAATTAGACAAATGCCTGCTAAGACATATGCTGGTACACCATCACCAAACTTTCACTTTCTTTAACTCATTTCATTCTTCCCTCTATAGTATCTCTTGTGATCCCTCCCTTTGATTTGTCTCCATTCATCACATTTTGGCATGCCCTTCCAGAATGATTCAAAAAGTTTATACAACTTTGGCTTTGATTTCTTCTGCCCAAACCTTCTCTAATTCACATCTGTGGATACTGTCAAACTCCAAATCTCCACTGCCTCTCTTAGTAGTTCAGGAGTAGCATCCACTATACATTTGGATCAGTGGATCCTAGGTAGGAATTACACTACAGTGGCACTACTTGCAATTTTTCAAAAGCTTCCAAGATCTAGTGCAACCCAAAACATCGTATAGTACAGAGTACTCATTTCAGAGACAGATTTCCAGCTTACTCTGTGCCTGTATTTTCTTTTGTAATGTTAGTTCATCTGTATTATAAACAGAACTTTTAATTGTGGCAATAGCCAAATGGTTAATGATTTAAGTATGTGAATGTGAACTAAGGAATGTTTTTAGATATATAAAGTCCAACTGCTAATTCTATGGGCGACATAAAAACCCAAGCACTCAGGCTCCCAAGCTGTACTACTTGGTAGGTAGCCTAGTCAAGGTGCGCTTGCTACTCTGTTTCTCTTGCACTCTGACTTACTGCGACGCAAAATCAGATCTGACTGTCGGTGACTGTCAGATGAACATTTACAAGGTTGGAAATGTAGTAATTTCTCATAAGGCTTCGTTATGTTATGTAATCTTACTTGTCTCCTCTTGCTGCATGTTTGTGTAGAGACATAACTTTCTTGTGGCACCTTATCTCCTGAAGCTTAATGTCACAGTCTTCACTGTGCTGAGAGGAGAAGATGATTGGACTTCCAGGCTCATCCCTTCTCCCTCTTTATAAGTAAGTTAGCATGCATGTTAAGACTCTCAGGCTTAATCCTTCTGCTGCTGTTGACCTGAACAGAATATCGAAACATTTCTCATCTATAAAAAACATTTTTATTTCTACTTCCTTGTAAACTACTCTTGAGACTCTGTGAACAAAAATAATTTTAATTTCTCTTACAGAGCCACAGCCACAAAAAGACTCACTTTGCCTAAGTTTTAGTCTCCATTCACTTACTTGCTGAATATATATTTGCATGATCAAAATTCTTAACTCTGAAAACTGGTTTTAAAGAAACACATCTCAAGTAGGAAATTGTTGGAGTAACAAGTTATTGAGAACATCATCAGTATAATGCAATATGTTCTGTCAGTCTTCCAGATCTAAATAGAAAGGTTTACCTCTTTGCTTCATAAATTATTGCCTGGGGTGCAAAATAAACTAAAATACAGAAAAAACAACATCAAGGTTCTGAATAGTTTTCTGAAAAGGCAAGCATTTAAAGAACATCAATTTCTTATTAAAGTTCCCTTGGACAACTATGTATTCTTCTAGAGTAAAGACTTGAGAACTATTTCCTACCATATTCAGTAAAACTCCCTAACGCTACTACATAACTTTATATATATTATTTTCTAACATTCATTTGTGTTACATCAAACTCTGCACTTGTTAACAGATTTACATTCACTTCTTTCAACTGAAGCTTATGGACTGCTGTGCAATGTAGGAAGCAAAAAAAGGTTGAAGAAACCAACAGACATTAATGTAGTCCTCATGGCTCAGCACCTTCCTGCTTGCCATGGGCACAGCGGATGGAGGGAGACGCTCCAAGAATCACTCCTAGTGACTAAATAAGTCATCTTCTAGAGACAACTCTGGGAAGTGTCACAGTACACTGCTCTTTCATATTTAAGCAACAGCTTGGTACGTGAACTGAGCCACTGAGTCAGCTGGGAAAGCAGTTGTATTCATTTTATGAGGACAGACAATAATGCATCAGGTGCGATGAAAACATGATTTGATAATTTTAGCTCACAATATGATGAAGACAGGCAGAATATTTTTTTTCAGTTTTATCCCACTTCTTCCATTCACAGTGGGCTGTAAAAGATAATGAAGTGATTTGCTTGAATCTCCATTCACGAAAATTTATAGAAAAACACAGAATTTTAGATCATCTTTGCAGATCTAAATTCACTGCAGCTTCAATCACAGTGTGAGGCAAAGAGAGAGTTGCGATGGAGAAAGATTACTGCTGAACACAATAATGCCTAAGCCATTACAAGTAGCTCTTGAAAAAGCCACTTTCAGACTATGCTAATCAGAAGAACCCATCAGTTCAGCACCAGGCACTGGCTGTGCACAGCAATGTCAAAAAAGCATCATTATAAATTAACCACCCCTCAGAGAAAAGCTTTTTTGTAGTATTTGTTATATATATTAATCCATTGTGCAGGATACTATAGGGGGAGTACGTCATGCAAAACATCATCCGTGGAAAAGAAATATGCGCAGAATAAGCATCTTACTAAACTGAAAGACAATTACTTTGTTTATATCAGGAAGATAAGTGTATATTTAGGATCTACTTAGGAATGGCTTCCGGATGGGAATACAGTATGCAGAGTACTGTGTAAATAAAAAAAATAGGCATTACTTTTTGTGCATGTTAAGGAGGTTAGATTTTCCAAGCTTCAAAGGTATACGAAGCTGTTACCTACCTGGAAATATTAAAGTTCATTTGGAAATCAATATGCTAGTTTGTCACACAAAATAAATAACCATAGCACCAACCATAAGACAAAGCATTTCTAAAGGCATAAATTGCATTCAAAGTTAAGTATCTGTTTTCATGTTCTGACACATATGGCCTTTCCCACAGGTTTTTCATAAAAGAAACCTCTAAAAAAACCCCAAATGCTTGAAAAATGAAAAAAAGATTATGTAGCTTAGCTCTTTCTGGGGCTATTATAGTAGTCACACTAGCCTTCCTTCAGATGAGATGTTAAACTAAGTAAGCTCAAAAGCTGAAGGCCTGGCTTAGATTCACTTAAAACCAGGTGCATTCACTGGAAGGTATGCACTGGTATACAGTATTTCAGTTAATCAGAAGTCCAATATTCAGAAAGCTCTTTCACTCCAAGCTTCCCCCCACTTCCAAGGATTTTGAAAAAAACCCAACTCTGATCTTTTTCAGAAACCATTAACTGTAGGGTCATGGAAAAATCGCAAAACTATCCACAACCCTAGAAAAAACCCCAAAGTGTAGCACAACACTGGCACAGGAAAATACAAAGGCATCGGCTAGAAAATACAAATCACAGCATAAAGGAGTGAGTTAGGTAAACCCAATTTCAATAGTAGTAAACAGAAAAACAAGTATGATGTGTAACTGGGAATCAACTAAGGAAGTGCAAGTAAGGCAACTGTGCTAGAAAACTTGTTAAAATATCTCTAAACGGATTTATGAGGAGGCAGTAAGGGACTCCCACCATTAGCATGAAATTTGTCCTTGTACCAGTGTGCTAATGACTCATCCTAACCTCACTCATCTGCCCCTCCAGTTCTTGGAGAAGTATCGACGCCATCAGCCTGCAGACTCAAATGATGCTAAAAGGGTGAGTGTACAACAGAGAAGGGAACGGGTACTTGAAAGTCTGTGTCTAAACTGTATTATTAACTATAACAACAGAGCTGGATTAACATAACATCTGTATTTTAATGACAAAGTTAAGACTATAGTTAGGTTAAAGATAAACCCTTAGCTCCACATATGACTCACTACCTCCTCTGTCCCTGTAACAAGAGCACAGTCCCTGCAGCCCCAGGCTGAGCACCAGAGCCCTGCCTCAAGCAGAGCTCCTGCAACAGACAGAAAAAACTACACTTCCAGTTGCCACTGCTGAGTTAAGACGAGGTTAAGCAATTTTTACATCTCATCACCTTCCACAGCCTGCAGACTTTCATTAGAAATTAAGGTCTGCAAACAGGGGCAACAAGATCCCTGAGCAGTGGATATCCCAGTTCTAGCCTTTCTTCAGGTGAATCCATTGCAAATCCAGGCTGTAAACAAGACAACTTTCCAGTGCAAAAGAGAACAATGTCAGTGTGCTAAGAGTCTCTGTAATGCTTGCTCCCCATTTATTCTGAATTTAACTCATGGCCAAAGCCATGGCACTGCTTTCACAAGGAATTAAAATTGAGCATTATTAGTTATGCATTCATAGTGGAGGTGTATCACAAAGCAGAGAGACAGATACAGCTCCTGCTGAGAAATTACGAAGACTTTTATCCTGAAATTATTTACATATCATGGACTCTATTCACATAAGTAATCCTACAGGACTGGGACCTTATTTAATCTTTCTTCAGAAACTGAGACCATGCAAACAGCATAGAGTTGTTTATATCACTGTTCTACCACTAACTTAGCTGTAGTGTTGCAAAGAGAATTTCCAACATATTAAAGTATTACTGAAATAATATAAACAATTTGCATTTGAAGAGCATATTGTCTAGTCCAAACAATACAGCAGGAGATCCTCTCCATCTCCTAGGAAATCTCTAACATACCTCTTTCAGACAATGATGTTACTCATCAGAGAGTACGAGACAGAAATTGATTCTGGCAAAACCAAAAAGTTCTGTGGTAAGCTAAGTATAAATATGAATTTCTGTTGCTGTAAATACAAGAAGAGGTTAAAAAAAGAGAAAAACAAAGACTGCTGCTATTTGACAAAGACACGAAATTTCTTCTTTTTCATTAAACCACCCTTTTTTCTAGAGAATCTTCAAGCTTGTTTTGTTAGTATTGTTCCAGAAACCATGTGATAACATAAACTTTAGTTATGTACGTCACCCTCCTACCACGTACTATAGCACCGAAAAACATTAAACAACCACTCTGTGTGTGTGAGATGTAGTATTCCAAATGTCTTAGTGGGGAACAAGTTGGAACCACTCTAAACTGCAAGCCCCCTCATTTCTGTATTACTTTAATGTTCATCAAACATCAGAAAACCAAGAAAATTATTTATTTCATAGTTAACCTCACCAATCACATACCATTTATTGACACTTGGGCAATTAAATAAGCTTCTCTAAAAAGATGGGGATATTTAAATGGAAACCTGTATTTTGAAGGATCTAGTAAATTTTATTCTACATTCAACATCAAGATGTTCCCTTTGTCCCATTCATTGTTAAGTGGTATTTTCAAGCCCTGACTTTACTGACATTTCTGTATCTTTAAACTGCTAGTTCACTGAACGACGAAACTAGATTACTAGTTACCAGAGCACAGTGATCCAGTGAGCATGTTTGGACAGCCACAGATTTTGCTTATTATTAGACTGAGCATTAGATGCATAGGGGTTTGTGAAATGTCCCTGTTCTAGCCTGTGCTGGTTTTGAATGGGGCAGTTAATTTTCTTCACAGCAGCTGGTATGGGGCTCTATTTTGGACTTGTGCTGGAAACAGTGTTGATAAAAAAAGGGATGTTTTAGATATTGCTGAGCAGAGCTTACACAGAGTCAAGGCCTTTTCTGCCTCTCACACGACCCCCCCAGTGAGGAGGCTGGTGGTGCATAAGGAGCTGGGAGGGAACACAGCCAGGATATCTGACCCCACTGACCATAGGAATATCACAGCTCATATAGTGTCATGTCTGTAACAAATGTGGTTAGAGCCTTCCCAAATCTTCGTTCGCGAAGCCCAGCCATGATAGTGTCATGCTCAGCATATAAAGTTGGGGGAAGAAGAAGGAAGGAAGGATATTTGGAGTGATGGCATTTGTCTTCCTCAGTCATCACTACCCATGATGGAGTCCTGTTTTCCTGAGGATGGTTGAGCACCTGCCTGCCCATGGGAAGTGGTGAATGAATTCCTTGTTTTGCTTTGCTTGCATGTACAGCTTCTGCTTTACCTATTAACTGTCTTGATCTCAGCCCATGAGTTTTCTCACTTTTACTCTTCTGATTCTCTCCCCGATCCCACTGGGGATAGTGAGCAAGTGGTTGTTGGTCCTCAGTTGCCTGTGGGAGTTAAACCACGACATAGTTCTTATCTTGGTTTAGTCTCAACCCCAAATGACTCAGATTTGTGTGAACAAATTTCATTCACACATAAGCCAAAACAGACAGACAAATGACATCACCCTGTGTACTAGATCTTCATAAGGGTACATCTATAAAGATTTAGGTGGTATTTCAGTGAAGTACCAGTATTTCAGCCTAGGATGGTATTTCCAGTAATCAATGCCAAGGATGTTCTTCACCACTGACCAGAGCAATTGCTAGCCCAGTTAAGGCTAGACATGAAAAGTGCTTTCCTATTTCAGGAAGTGGAAAAAATCAAATGTTTACTGACTCCCTCATTCTCGTGTATTGTAGCACTACTGTATTTGCTCAGAAAGATAATGTAACAATTTGAAAAAATGGCTGCAATAGAAGCATTTGCTGAAACAAAAATCATCAAGTCAATAAGGTTTGCCAGAGTGAATCAAGCTCAAACAATTTATCAAGAGCCTTCAAATTTAAGGTTGTCAAAGTTCTGTAATATATTACTGTTAGTACATGAAAGAAAAATCATCTTTCATCCTTGAGAATAATGTTAGCAAAGTGCATTCAACCCGCTCAGGTAGAGCTATGATAACAACCCTGTTCACCACTGGACATGGAGACCTTCAATCCATCACTGTAGGATTTGATAAAACTGTTCCAAGAACTGCCAAAAGGTTCAGATTTAATTACCACTGGAATCAATAGAAAGAAATATTACAGAAAATTATGAGTTCTTCATCATTTACGTTTTCTGATTGCTGACTTCTGGGCTTCAGAGGCAGCCTGCTTTACCTTCTAAACTCTAATTCATCTGATCTAGAAAGAGTAATTAATTTCTACTCCAGAGAACATAAAATTGTCAGCACTTCAAAGTATGTTCCATAGGTCTAGATTTACTGTTAAGAGCAAGGAGTTGCATCTGCCCTTGTTTCTATCATGCAGAACACCAATTAAATGAAAGACGAAATTCTTCATTATGGGGTTATCAGATGGTCAGTGCACGCTCGAAACTAAAAGGAGATTTGGATTTAACTCTGCTTATAAAATGAGAAAGCACATTGTATCTTCTCCTTAGAAACAACCAAAGAATTTTTGGTAGGAGTTGGAGTAGGATTGCCTTAAACTTTCTGCCAGCTAGCAGGATGGTAAATAACCTAGTCAAAGAACTCAAACTGGAAGAAAAAAGGAAAAATCACTAAAAATTCTGCAACCTTTAGGGTACTAATTTGTTTCTCTGACAAAATACCACTACCGCAAGTATCAAGAGTCAGGAATAAACATACTACTGTTTCAGTGGTATGCAATAAAATAACTTATAAAAAAAAAGAAAGTATTTGGGTATTAGTTTTTATTTTTATGCATGACACTGAACAGAACCTCTAAAACCATGATACAGTAAAAGCGCTTCAGTTTTATTCATGAAATCCTGTTAAGACATTTTTATTAAGAAAAAGTCCCTGTAAAAAAAAGGACACAAGAATGTATACCTCTAGCTGTACTAGCAAGTAAATATCATCTTTTATATCTGACTTGTTTCCACATTGCTTAATAATTCAACTATGCATAGTAAAACAGAAATACTTGGCAAATTTTTCTTTGCATTTATTTGAATGCCCACAGAGCAACATAAGTTTCTGCAAGAGATGACTGAAGAAGCCTAAGATACCCGAGTCCTACAGCTTCACCTGTCTGTATTGCCTCAGTAAGAATTCTAGCTACATGCTCCATAAATTGCCCTCCACTTAGAATGCCCCCATAGCGTGCTGTGTATCTTGCTTAAGATCTGAACAAGGTATAGCCAGATCTGCAGGTGTTCTACGTGTTCTACGTGTTCTACGTGTTCTCCCAGCAGAACAGGTAACCATGAGGTAACATGCCTCTTTAACAGGGTCAGTTGCAGCCATTTTGAAAAATTCCATTCTTCCTCAAGTTTGAATTAGAAATTGCACAATAGGTTCAAAAGTTACCAGAGAAACACCAGTGACTGTACAATTGCCTAAGCCTCATTTTCTTAAAAACGGGCTAAACAATATGCAGGATTTTGTTTTTTATTAAATATTTCTTTCAAAAACTAGTTATTGATGAAGCCCGCCATGGGCTTTCCTTGCCATTCTACTAACATAAATCTCGCATTTGCATATAGCCAGGGTAAATCAGCTTCTTTTGGGTTAATAAGGCAAATTTTTTTCACCTCTTTTCACTTCTCTGAAATGAATCAATTAATGAAAGTATTATTTTATGCAAAATCAGTCCATTGAGAACTGCACTGTATCATCAATTCCTGTCACATGAACTACCATCTCTAAATATCAGATATTAATTCTAGTAAGATACTAATCACTTGGATTGGATTCAATCTGAATTAAAATAAAAACCATTTCTGTTCCATTACATGCTCCCTGATCAAATTACCTTTCCACAGAGGCATTTTTTGATGTTAAACACAAAACAAAGAATGTTTCCCAGAAGTCCAAAAATGTCATAAGTAATAAACACAATCTTTCTTTACTGCCCAGTTTCTGAAATACCAACTCATATTCCATGTTGAATGATTTAATGATTTTATCCTGTTGTCTAGTGAACCAAAGTCTCCCCTGTAAAACCAGTATGTATGATTTCACATGGTTTGGCACAAACGGCATTCTAGACCCAGAAAATGCTAATTCCGTTTACCTCAGCATCCCTAATAGTCCATCTCCTCATTTTCCTATTAAGCCTCCCTCCTGGGCTCAAAAGCTGAAAGTTATAAAAAACTTAACCATATATCAAGCATGCAGCCAGCTTAGACCTTCACCAAGGAGTCTTTTCTCTTTTGAAGCAATACAGTTAAAGCATCAAAATATGTATCATAATGTTATGGTGTACAGATTTAGACTTAATATTAGCTTTGTAATAAACACATAAGAGCATAATTATCTGCTGAGGAGACTGACCTGTGCCCCAAGATAAACCAGACAGAACTAGACACCTTTAGACTCTACTACCTCAAAGGAAGACAATGTTTTAGTGAATATAGGTGGAAAGGAAAAGTGAGTGGAAAGCACATTTTCTTTTTCTGCAGAGCTCATGGCCACAGTTGCAATTTCCCCAAACTGGAGGGGAGTGAGAAGGATGACAATGTAAGCACTACTACCTTAACTACAGGACAGTTAATGTGGGAAAATAACTGTGCTGAAGGTCTGATCATTTGTTTTCCATTTCTATGATTCATAATAAACAGATTTCTCCACTGGCAAAAATACATAAAGCGCTGAATCTTAGGATTTTGGATTACCTCACCTGATAGGGAAGCTCTCAGGGATATAAATGGGCCCATGTCATGAAAAATGAGATTAGGATTGTTAAGAAAACACTATGAGAGCTTTCCTGATTAACATTATGTATATTGTCGGATCACAGAGAGCCCAGAGATCATGGCTCTGTTAAGTTACCTGTATCATGTCACACAGCACAACGTAGCTCAGGCTGTGCTTTTTTTACTTGATCCAGAAGATGCAGAGCAGCTGTTTGAACAGTAAACACAGCTCCAATAGTCAGATGTTTCTGCTGTGCTTGCAAATGGTCCCACACTGCGTGGCAGCTGCTACTTGCCCTGCCAGTGCATGACAGAAGCTGAGGTGTTTCCTCCTATCCAGACATGGACTACTAGAACTCCATCGCTGCAGCTGCCAGTGAGTCATGAAACTTAGATCCAGCACAGCTAGAGCCAGTTCAAAGTGCAGGGCTCAGTCCTCCCAGATTTCATAGGCAGAGGAAACCAAGACAGGCAAATGATAGGTGGAAGGTAATGAAGGCAAAGAGTAGCACTGTTACCTGTTCGTATGCATACACATAAAGTGTCTGCTGTTCCCGTAACAGTAAGTGGATATTTTCTAGCCTGTGTATCATGAAATACTAAGAAAATTCTCACAAAACCAGTGAAAGAATATCTAACTTCTGGTGCACTCTCATCCCTCACAAGGGAGATATCTTGTGATTGCTTTCAGAAACGAGCTAATGAATTATACCAATTAACCACAATTAATTACCAATCTGGTTTAGTTCTCTGTCTCATCTGTTTTAGTTTGTTGACAGCCATTGACAGCCACTACTTTGTTGACAGCACCATGACCACATGAGGGAAGATAGTAACTTTAAACCCCAGAGAACTCCCTAACCATTACCAGTTAAGCAAACGGTATTTACGTTTGTTTTTATTTTCATTCCTTCTCCTCTTAGTAAGGATAAGGGATAAAAAATACAAGGAACAAGTAATAAATCACTGCTGAATATTAATTTCTGATAAAAGAGGACACACATCCCAAGAAAACTTACCCTTACATCAGAACAAATGAAGGAAAACAGACAAGCCTACAGTGGATTGTGGCCCCCCATGTGAGAGAGGACATCTTTGCTGCTCTGGCACATCCTCAGAGTCACAATAGTCCCTACCACCATGGACTGAATGGCTTCTGTAGCACCTGCTAAGAAGGGAGCTCTCCCACAAAGAGCACTGTACCTTGGCCTGGATGGCTTAGACCAGCAGCTCCTGTAGTACAGATTCCTCCTGGGTCAAGGACCTTCCTTCACCTCCACCTTAGGAGAACATCAGACTCAGTAAATTCATCTCCTCTTCTGCAGAAGGTTGTTGAGGCAGTTATTTTCACTGCACCAATTCCCTCCTACCTCTGAGGAGGTCAGATCTTACTGATTCTCCTTTACAGGAAGAAAACTAAATTCTTTGCCCCAATTTCAGTCTTTGCTACAGATATTTAAATGCCTTTCTATAGCTCTAACAAGTCTCAAAAAGTCTTCTGGTGCTTATATTTCATAAAAAATAGGAATTGGGAAAAATAAATGTTGATTTCATTATGTGATGCTACATATAAGCTACAAGTTTCTCTCTTACTTGTCTAGTTTTTTCTAAAAAGCCCATACAAATAAATAAATATATAGTTTCTTCCATAAGAATTTGCAAAATAATAGCCAAATTCTGCTCTGACTGAAGTCACTGTTAAGATTTCAACCAACCAAACAGGATACAGTATCCTGTACTAACTGTATGATCTCAACACATCCTCCCAGGTTTCCCCTTATAATATGAACTCAGAGAAGATCAATCATCATTGCCTATCACAAAAGCACTGCAAGAACAGACATACACCGCTTAGGAAATTCCTGCACTCTCAAGCATGGTGCTTTGAACTTTGCCCTCCCCAGCACAGTCCCTTGAAAGAAGGGAATGTATTTTCGTATAATCCAAAGGTGATGGATTATATGATGTGCAAAATCTAGATTTGATTTATTCTTTGCTTTTGTCCTCACAGTAGCACACATATATCAGTTGAATACTTATGTATCAAGGCTAAGTGTCAAAATCAAAGTTTATGTAAGACACAACAACTTTAAAGGAAGAGACTAAAATGCTACATTCAGTTTTAATTGACACATCACAAAATCTGAAGCTCAGTTCTGTATATGCAATGTCATTCAGGAAAAGTATTAACATTTCATGAACTCTCACTCTCTTACAGTTAGAATCCTGTTGTCATTGGCTCTGCTGCTTCTGCATCCTTAAGTTTAGTCTTTCAAAACCAAAGCAATTTCAAAATAATGGTTTTACTTTCAGATAAGGAACCCCACTACTAGCTTGTTACCTGGATAGAAAACTGATACTCCAAAGTTAGATATTTGAGCTCTGTTTTGATACTTTAGGTGAGCTCAAATAGCACACAAGTTATTCCAGGCAGTCAACTGCCTAAACCTGTAAAATAGAGCTGCTTTTGCACAGTTCTACTCAACAATTTGTATAGTTCTAGGAAAATGAAAGATGGAAGGGATATCAGAATATTAAACAGGCCATATACACTCTGATTTCCTAAACGGTCAAGGTGTGCTTCCTCTTAACTGTACAGGGACAACTAAGTGGTTCTGCCAGTTAACCTTACTAGTCTGGCTTGGTCAGTGGTGACTCATAGCTAGGCAGACCTGATAGGCCACAGCTGCCTTTGATAGTTACATTCCAGCCTGCCCATCCATTTAAAAATTATTAGGTGTCTCCATTATATGGATTGTTTCCTTTTCTTCTCCCCTAAAAAATAGTCGGTTGCCTACAGTGTCATACTATTGGGTCTGAACAATCTGCTAAGGCACTAAGCAAACCCCGTGCACACCAAAGCCAGCCACAGTTGCTATTGCCTAAAGCCATCACCTTCTTTGGCTTTTTAACCCAAAATTCATACTGCCCCAAATGAGAATTTTTTATGCTCATTATGAGTGATTTGGAATTGTTAAAGAAAAATATCTGAAGATATTTCTAAAGTTGCTTTACTCTCAAGAATTTTCTCTTTCTTCCTTTGTCTCAAACACTGCTTATACCAAGGACTGCCTTGAAAATACCCTTTGAGAGATTATAGCCGTAGATGCAAGTTGAACTGTACTGCATTTTTGACAGATCTAACTAAACATCTGAAAGCACCCATGAACATTGAGAATAATATACAGTTTTGCAGAAGTGTCTTTTTGGATGCTCTAACTGTAGTGCTTAACTAGCTTAGCTGCCAATTTGAACCTTCATAAAATTGTATATAAAGTCTCCTGTGTTTTATAGAAATTTATAGCAATTGCTCTTACAGACTTCCCCAATACATGCTAGATTATTTCTCATATCTTTTAATTGCACACTCTTGGCCATCCAAGAGGTACCAAACAGTCTGCATTTTAACTCTTCCCCAGTTTAAATATATACAAGTAGAACTGTTTCTGCTCAAAGAATTTTAATTTGGACCCTTAGAATTTGAATTAAATAAAAAATAAAACCTATTTTTCCTCATCAAGAAGGTAGATAAGTGTTGGTTAGAAATATTTAACTATTTTCATTTTTCATTCTGAAAAAGAGATTGGAAAAACCATCCTATTCTATAATTTATTTTGTTTTGTTTTACTTCTGCTGCTATTTACTTTGCAAGAAAATCTCCCACTGTGGGCAACAAAAATCTTATACTATACCTTCCAACTGAAGGACAAGAAACTTTCATGACATTTTTCTCAGTTACTACCCCGGGGACTTTCCCTGAATATTTTCCAGAGATGGTAAGAGGAACTATTTCTTTCCTGAGTTAAGGATAAAAGGCCAATATAAAGGCAATAAAAATTACCTGTAATTTCTACTCAACAGATCTTCACTTTCATATCAATTTGTGGTATGTTTGGCTGCATGTTTTGCTTGTGTTTGTGCAGGCCTTCAAAATAAACTGGTTAATGCAGCACCACTAAATGCCAAGTATAGGAAACAGAATCTAGGAGGAAGCTCACCAGTACTTTTCAAAAGCATTTTTATTAAAGGAGAAGTAATGTCTCCTGTCACCTTGTACTGTCTGTTAATGCAAAGGAAAAAACAGATGCTTACTAGTCACTAGAGACTGAGAATGTAATTTTCCTCAGTATTTTCTACAAAAATGATTGCTTTACATCTTCTTTTACTGCTCCATCAGTTTGTAGACTGCTGAAGAAAAGTTTCCTATTATAGACCACACATTACCTTGCAAAAAAACCCCATGAATGCAAGGAAAAAATAGTAACAAGAATACAGTCAGTACAGAACAACATTAATTGTTAAAAGGAACTGCCGATATTCTAAATAATAATGCACTATCCATCTCTGAATTTTGACAGGTAAGAATTGAAAAATGCTGAAGTTTCATTTAGTTTCCTGTTCAACAGCTGCTTTCCCAAATCATCCCCAGCTGAAGAACTCCCAGGACTCTGGCATACATCACAGAGCCCAGCTTTCAGCAGACAATGACAACCCAGTATCTCCCCTCACAAAGGGACTTTTATTCACATAGGAGTTCAATAATTCAATAACAACTTGAGTGTGCAGTAAATGAACTGATATGAACGAACTTAGAACGTGGCAAGAATGGCTTATAAAGCCCCCAGGCAGTTACCACATTTCTAAGTCCTTTCTAGCACATGGAGAGGAAGAAGTGTCAATGACATCAGGAGGTGCAGCAGGTGGAAAGGCAGCCGAAGCTGTACAGGACCTTCTGCCCCAGAGAGCAGGCATCTCCCCTGGGGGGATTACACTGATTTTTGCTGCTGTTGGCAGCCATCCAGCTCTGCTAACAGAGAGAGATACACACATGGAATCAAGTACCAAATCATGCTAAACATAGACACAGTGATGCTGAATCTTGAGGGATTAAAGTCCTTCTTCCTCTACTCCCCTTTCACATTGAAGTGGGGTTTTTGTTTTTTGGGAAAATTCTTTGGTTTCTGAACTATTTTTGTTCTCTTCAGAGTACCAAGTGCTACTCCAGCCCTCCTACAGTTATCCCATGCTTCAGCAACCATAAGTTTTTTTTAGCAGGCTGTTGATAACATTGCTCAAAATATACATTATACACCCTAATAGCATGGATTGCAGGGTTGGTTCTGGCAGCTGTATGACAGTTCCATTACAGCACAACTACACCAAGCCTACAGGAATGAAAATGTGAGATTTCTCTCCATTGATATTAAATCCTTTGAAATTGCACAACGAAAAAAAAGCTCAGCTCTTTGCTGTCCCTGCAGACGAATGCATACATAAAAATGAAATCCAATGGACCATGCTGTCATTTTTTCAAAGGACATCAACAAGTCTGAGAGAGGCAAGGAGCTTACTGCACTTACTGCACAGCTTACTGCACTTCACACCATTGGTTTCTCGCCTACAGGGAACTGTACAACCTGGTGAAAGCCACAGGCTGGTCATGGCTCCAGGACTAACCATCATACGCTCTTTCACAGAAAAACAATTAAGCATTTTGCCTGTGTATATACTTTCATCTTGAAATGGAGGAAGATTTATTTCTACTGTTCTTTTTTATTTTTTCTTTATTAAGGTAGAGGAAGCCTACATAGCTTAAAAAAGCCAAGCTATGGTGTTTAACATCTGTCTTTTTTCCCCCATATTTTTATTTAAATTTCCAATATACAAATTATTGGAAAACATTCCTGTAATGAGATTCTACTTAATAATGTGACAGTTATGAGACATTTCTGTCAAAAAAACCCCAGTGGAGGGGGATGGGGGGAACACATCAGACCTGCAGCATATGTTATTTATTAATATGATTTTACTTCTGATTATTCATCAAATTAAATATCATACTTCATATTCCAACAACATAATCTAAAAACACTACCTGTCAGTTTGGTTATAAAAGGCTCTTTTAAAGAAAAAAAAGAACAGTAAATGGAATTTTTGAGACTAACTGAAGGCAAGCTTGCCAAAGAGCAACAATGTTTTGTTATGCTCCTTACTAAAGCAGAATCTTTTTTAATTAACATTTCATTATTTTTTAAAAATAATTTTATTTTAATATCTGTCATAACCATAAAGATTTCTACGAGGCTCCAGTATCTTGTGTCACTGTGTCTAGGGAACAGCATCATACTTGTAAGAGGTAGACAGCTCAGGCAATGCAGTATCTCCCACTCAAACCAAGATGGGTCCAATAATGCCCTGTTGCACACTACCTGTGCTATCTATATACAACTATTCACATCTGGTGGAGCCTACTGAGGCCAGA
Source organism: Pipra filicauda (assembly GCF_003945595.2). Lineage (NCBI taxonomy): Eukaryota > Metazoa > Chordata > Aves > Passeriformes > Pipridae > Pipra > Pipra filicauda. The sequence continues at coordinate 1,640,235 of NW_024104543.1, forward strand.
GCATTGAAAGGGGGCACTCCGTATGCTTTTTATATTGTTAAGGCATACAAAATACTTTAAGCATCGTCAGCACTTAGAAGTGAGTAGCCACTGTCAGTCGGATTTGTGGATTCTGAAAAAACATGGGAAAATGTTTGGTTTGCCCAATTTATCAAAAAATACTTTATTTCCAGAGCTGCTCAGCATTGAAGTCCATCTGCCAGGACTGCGGGGACAGGATGGAAATCACAGCTGGTGCTTTCTGTCTTCACCATGGGCAGAAAAAGCTGCAGTACAATTGCAGGGTAAGATGGGTTACATAATTTTGCTGGAGGCATAAAGATTGCTGAAGACCACTGCATACAGTAACAAACATTTGTTTACACAAGGATATATATATCTTTAATGCATTGTGCCTAACAAACTCACAGGCATTTTTAGGATACATGTTTCTGACAGAGTTGTCAGAACTCTGACTCAAAGGAAATACTTGTATATTATGGAACTTGGCAGTGTAGAAATGGTCTTTTAAAAAGGATATTGCTGAGCTATTTGACATTACCACAGGTACATAATGCAGTAGAAAATGCCTGCTTTGTTTTACATGTTCAAGATAGTCTTCTGAAATGTATCCATCTCCTACCTACTTACAGACTTACTCTTGATATTTGTACTTACCTTCTATGTTACCAGCTGTGTTTATGAAAAATGTATCTCTAGAAATAAGTGATTCTGGCCTTCATCGAGGGAGTGATAAGTGCATACTGAGTTTGAGCGCAACCTTTTAAAAATATGTGGGTTTTAATTCATTCTACAGAGCGCAAGCTCTAGGGACAAGTAAAAAGATCGGTATGTGATTAATTTTGTATTATACTGAGAATAATAAAGCAGCAGAAAAGAAAGTATAAATCGAGACTGCTTTTACAACTATTCTTGCTCTGCTACAAGAACCATTTTTTCTAGATTTCCTGGTCCTCCAGTGTCGAGTATAATTTCCTTCCTCACAAATTTATTTTCTCTCTTTTCCTTTTTATACTTTCATGGTGTATATCATCTCCTTAGGACACTCAGTATGGTCTACAGGAAGATCTGGCATCACATTTGCCAACTCACACCCTGCTTCCTCATCAAAGCCCCTCCCACCTCCATTGCCACCTCTCCTGCACCAGCAGGGCAGGGATGATTTTCACATCTCTTGCCATGGTGCTTACAGCAGAGTCTACCACAAAATATAGTTCAGATGACTGAAATCACTTAGCACAGTATCCAAGCTCCTTTATCATACTATAACAGAAAAGCATGGTCACGCCACCCAGATTGGGTACATACACTAAATGGACTGCCTAACACAGGCAGCCTAACTCAACCATTCCTTCAACATATGAACCAGGACTCAGCAGTGCCTCTAGAGTAAATTAAAATGTCAGTATGTAGCACATTTTCCCTGCCGATCCTGCTAGCTGTCCACAGCTACTACAGACCTGGGAGAGCCCATCTCAGTGCAACTATACAGATACAGTAGCTGGAATTCATAGCACCATGCCAAGCTAACCCTTGTTTCTCAAACGGCCTGATTTACTTGGACAGTGTAACTATTATTTTATGGTGTTCCATCGCAGATGACTGTCACAAGGTTATCTCTGAACGGCAGTTGTCACCCTCATTCTGATGGGCATCTAGTTAGTATATAGAGACTATAATTACACAACATACTATACAGTCAGTGTTTTAAGTCTTAACTTTGACTTCAAGTAAGGAATAATCAGCACATACCTTATCTACTATGCATCTTAAACCATTATTATCTTTACTTATATACATAGGAAGCAATACATTTATACATAGGAATGGAACTGAACTAAACTAACATGCCTGAACTTACATACCAAGACAGCAGGGCAAGTGGGACTTAGCACCATTTTTGCACTCACAGCCTACTGCCCTCCTCACCAGGTAACTCTTGCAATGGCACTTCTGTCACACAGTGACTAGCAATGCCCCAAGGTGCACCAGATGTATTATAAGAATTATAATATTCTTAATGTTGGTTTTATAAAAATAAAGGAAAAAGGAAAGTAAATGATGCCATGCCTAAACTGAAGAATCCTTCTTTGTGAGAAAGGTTATTTGTCAGGATTGTGACTGCTTCCATTTTCCTACTTTCTCATGACATTGTGATAAAGTTATTATTATTTAGTATTATCTATCATTTGCTTTGTTTTCTGTAAGTTCTATTTCATTTTAGAAAAACCAGCTCCTTTAAACACCATACACATCATGGTTTTCAGAATACCATTTATTCCAGTTATGCCTTAAAACAGACAATATTTTTCTCTTTGCAAGACAGGCTAGATTTTCCATATAGAAACTTTGGCCTGTATTTGGTGTTGCATTCTACTTCCTGAGTGCATTGAAGAATGGGTTGGAAGCATGAACAACCAAAAAAAGAGAGCATGCAAACATTTTGGTGTGCATTTCTGTAAACCATCCTTTTCCTTTAAAAGCAACTAGATGTCAGGTCTTTGAACAAGGTTAACATACACAACCACACACACACAGAGAAAGATTCAAAACAGGCAAGAAATATTTGGACTATGCAGCCTGCAAATATAAATGACACCATTCTATCTTACATGGCTTTAATGTATCAAACCAAAATGAAGTATGAGAGGAAAAATGAGAAGAGAAATATCAGTCAAATTATACATAGCAGCCCGGCATTGTTAAGCTCTACGAATCTTGTGACTGTAGAGCTGCAGTATTTGAATTTTATGCAGCATTCACATGATATTTCTGTAGTCTACATAACACACTGAAGACTTTTCAAAAGGAAAGAAACTCCCTACAAGCTGTGTGATAATCAGGTATCACTAAGAATACTAAACCTGAAAATACAGATACACACACACGATTGTATACCATCAAATTTATTTCCCTTTTTCCAATGTATTTTTTTTCTTTTTGTATGAGGCTCTAAAAGTGGTATTTGGTTATTTTTTGGCTGCGAGAAGAAAAACTACTGAACCTTAGCTGAAGCATTCCTTAAGTTTTTCAGGAATTTATATCTCAGACCTGCTTTTCAGTCCTGTTTCAATCTTTTGTTTCTGGTTGGAGTATTTGATCATTTACTAGTCTTAGCAGTCACAAAAGCCACAGCCAAGAACATGACTTGCCGCCAAACATACTCTTTGACAACACCTGTAAGCATAAAGCTCAATGACTTAGTTGGCATGAAGGGAAAAAAAAAGGATCCTCTTCAATTCTAATGTGGTGCAAAAGGTCTTTACAATAACCTGTCCTCCGGAGACCCCAGGGAGGTGTAAATAGTAATTTCTGATTAAAAGGTACAATGACCAGCAATCTTTCTTTCTTTTTCCAGACAGCAACAGCCTTTCATTCAGTAGGTTTTCCTTTGTAACTGATGGCGCAGTCATTTCTTTGGTGATAAAGAACTGAACAGCATTCAGCCACTGCTAGAATTACCAGGCTTTACTTAGCAGAGTGTCAAACACGGCTGCTGATGGCAGGTTCTGGAGTCTACTTCCCCCATGGCTGGAGATAGCATTTCTTGCCTGAGAAATCACCTGGGGAAGCCAGGAGGCTTTAGAATAGACTGTTCATAAATGCAGAGCCTCTGGTATCTTATGAGCAGTATATTTAGAACATATGATCAGACATATTTTATTATTGTAAAACCGAATCCTTCACATATTTGTACACAGGGGCCCAATTACCTCCCCAGACAGCAGTGATAAGGCAAGCAAGTACTTAGGACCTAAGCACACACAGACCCTTGCCAAGGACAGCAGAATATGCTTGAGTTTCCCTCCTGAGCAGCACCACACCAGCAGATTTTACAGCTCTCTGAGGCAACTTTTTCTAAATAAAAATGGACTATCCCTGTCAGTGTTGTTTCTCTTACGAGGTAGGGAAGAAGGCAGGGTCTTGAAGTTTTCCATGGCAGCTCTTGGTCCCCATTTCCAGGGCTGCTATCACAGCTAGGCCAGATCTCGCTGGCAAGCGTTGTGCAGCCAGTTGTATTTTCAGTCTCAAACACTGACTCTTACCTTTCTGGGGCATCTGTCTGGTTTCAATCCCAACCCAAAATCTGTGGCTAAATAAAAGGCAAGAATACTAAACCACGTAGTTGACTCCCAAGAATGAAACAGTAACATCAGGAACTTTTCCCTTTGGTCTGGAAGAGACTGATCAAATCCTATCATAAATCTGAAACAGAATCATATCTTTACCGTGCAAAGAGAATTGATCAGCAACATAAAAATAGGACAGCAAAACAGTAATTTTTTCTTCATTATGGGAATTGTATAACCCAAAATAAACAACTTCATATGCACCAGCTGCATGTAAGAATTATTTCGAAGGCTGACAACTGCCCGCTCTATTTATGTAATTTAGAAGTCTGAAGTATTTATGTTATTAAAATCCAGCATGTGGTAAAGATCTGGTTTCATTTCGACAGGTCCAAAGCATAGACTATACACCAAGATCAATTTTTTTCTAACAAAAATTGAAAAATATTACTTTAATGAATTTCTAGCTAGGAGTTGTTTTATTGACAATAACAACGCAGGAAGCATTGGAAGGACCAGTTTGACAGTGAGACAAATTAAATGTAAGAGAATTCTTCCTACGTAAATTCAAACATTGCTAATTTCTTATTTTATCTGATCGTCCTTGGTCATCTCTCATTCTTATTATGCTTCTGTGTGCTTTTTTCCTGCATGCATGGTATTTATTTTCAAACCAAAATATTCTAACAAAGTTAATGAAACAGCATATTCTAACTGAACTCTTTAAGTGTAGATTGGCTAAATAAGGATATTACCAGTTTCATATTCAGTCACACATTTTTGCAACCTTCTCCATATTTTAGTAATTTAGTAATTTAAGTAATTTAGTATTTAAGCAAAATTTTTTATTAAAAAACCCCACAGAATTGTTATAAAACATAAGAGTGAAGTTAGTATTTTTCAATGAAATTTTAAACTACTGCTGTGCCAGGAATCACTACAGCTTTATTATTTAGTTTTCTGCATTATCCCATCAGAATTTCTGTCAAATCTCCCTGTTTCCACATCCAAACATGTTGCTACCAACTTTGGAGGGATGATAAGAGTCAAGAGAGGTGATAAATGTTCTCATTTCCTCATCTCACTGCAAATAGAGAATTCATCCTTATTTTCTACAGTTCACGAAAAGAAGGCAAACTTTAAAACCAGCACAAAACATTTGCGGCTTTGCCTTTTGTATGTTCAAGAAAATTATTAAAACTCGTGTAAGATTAAATGTCAATGCTTTCATGATTAATTGACATAAATTATCTAATACTTATTTTTATAATTTCATTTCACTCTATTCCCTGCTCATTTTGCATTCTGAAGGAGAGAAGGGCAGTTTTTCAGCTGACCTAATGAAAACACTGCCACGACAAATGAGAAACCAACCTGTGTGCAGTGGAATCCGGCTGGAGAGAATGCTAATTCTCTGCCTCAATACTGCCTTCAAAGAGATTATTCAAGCCTCTCTCTGACATGGAACACAGTGACCAGCCAGCAAATGCTAGAGATGAAAATAACCTTTATCTGTTTTAACAAAAAGGTGAACTAAAAAAAGCAGTCAGTCTTATCCTCAATGTTTACTATTAGCAATGAACAGAGTGACTTTATTTAGTGCTTATTCAATAACTTTCATTGATAAGTTACTGTAGATTTTTTAATTATTAAATCAGTATAATTTATCTACATAAGGAAAAAGGAAGAATAAAATAACCTGATGAATTTACTGTCCTTGTGAACAGGTGGAGTGTTTTATAGAATTCAGGTATCAAACGCCCAAGACCATGAAGACAACTGGGATGAAAAAATGTGGCTCAGATTCAATCTATGAAAGATGCATGAATGAACCAAAGTCAGCAAATTAATCAAAATACTAAGAATAATGACAATGTTGTTAAGGTGACAAAATGTACCACGGGAGAAATGACCTAAGATTTCTAAATTTTTACCTGCAGAAAAACAAAGGGATGTACAGTAAGCAGCCTACACTACCAGGAACGCACCTAACTCATTAGTACTAACTTTTTCTCCTGAGCAGTAGTTTCAATGTATTTTAAACTTACAGTAATTAGTGACATAGGGAAGTCAAGATATTTTGTCTCAGTCAAATTTTAAAATAAAGTCCAAATGAAAGCAGGCTGATATTATCGGCTGTAGAGATATTTATAAATAAAATCATGAGTACAGTGTTCTCTGAGTGAAGCAAAATATCACCCAGTAAAAATCAAACTTGGCAGTGCCTTTCATTATTACAATTATTATTATATTACTATGTAAATGTTATTAATATATAACATATCAGCATATATACGACATATACAATATATTATAATGAGGATTTATTATACGCTATCATTATGAGGACATAATGATACTGATACCAAGCTTTCATATACTGCTTTCCATCAGCAATACCAAGGCACCTTAGAAAAAGAGAAGTATTTCCATTTTATGTATGGAGAAGTCAGACACAGAAATGATCTGACAGGGTTAAACATCAAGAAAATACGAATGCTACCTCTATGCACTGAATATTTTCTCTAGTTATAGGTAATTTTCATAAAATTTTATCAGCATTTCATATCTCATTAGAAAAGAAACAAAAAAACTAATTCACAATACATTATTGAAGCATTTAACAGCATGGACAATCTCATGGCAAATTTAAAGATGCATCAGCATCTGAAAGTACAATTTTAAAAATCATATTTACTTATTACTTATCTTTGGTTGGTCATGATAAATTAAATCACAAACACTGTAAATAATAAAAAATGTGCTATAAATAACACTAAACTCTCTTGTGGGGTACTACTGCACAGAAAGAAGGGCCGATTAAATTTCTAGTGAGATTTTTTAATTTTATCTCTAAAAGTGCTGTTATTTGGAGTAGTACAATCGCAATGCATTGCTTTCAGCATAGTAATACAGGGCTGTGAGTCACAGTGAGAAAGGGTCCCAATTTTGTCACAACATTGGACAAATGTTGGACTGCCACTTACCAGGCTGGCAAAGATTCTTCCTCTTTTGCATGGAGTTCAGAATCCATTTAAGTGGTTTGGGGTTTTTTTCCATTTTATTTAAGCTAAAAAAAGTATGAAAGGCTTTGTACACAATCACATAGTGTGTTCAGCAGAAACCATGCTCATGAAGGCTATACCTTTATAGTTCGCATCAGTTGACAGCAAGAAGTAGCTGTTGTAACATAAAGGTAGACCTAAAAGGTGGCTGTCAGAAGATGCTATTGCTGTGACCAGTATTCAGACAATGAATTCCACAAGTTTTTTTGAAAGAGGAATATTTAGAAAAGTTAAAATTAAATAGAAAAACCTTTAAACAAAGCTACTAACTTTCAATTTTTCCTGCACTGCCCCACCAGGAGCATTTTCAAAAGGTTACAAGTCCTAGTTTAAATATTTGAACCATGCTGAATGCTTATCTTTTCTAAAAAATATAAACTGAGTGTCAGAAACAAAATTTTGCATAAATATAGGCTTGGATCTAACTTTCACATTCATCCACTACTGCATGAATCTCCTTCAAATTCAAATTAATGTTTTTACCTTAAAAGATGCTTCTAGAAGGTATTTTCTTACTAATCTGGTAAAAGGAACTAGGGGGGCCACTCTTGCTCCACTCTTCAAGGTACATTCTGTATAGAGATCTTTAAGGCAAGATATTGCTGTTTTGCTACATAAATCCTTTTATTCAAAGTTGAACATACCCAAGTATTTATACTCCCATATCCAAACCTAAAAGTCAGTATTTGGAATATCTAGACAGTGATTAATAACATATCTGTGTGTCTAGCTGTGACACCGGTGACTTATGTGCCATTCACAGGGCATAACATTTTCAGTGCCAGTCAGCTGACACAGACCTTGAGTTGTTAAGTAGGAACCATCACCCCACCAAAAGGGGGCTTGGAGAACTTCCGGAGGGCTTCAACAGTTCATTCCACTCTCAAACAAATCAAATCACTTCTTCGGGATATCACTTTATTTTTCAGTACAATATGTGTGAAATATATTATTTTATTTACACACACACACCCCCCACCCCCCCACATCCCCATATGTATTTCCCAACAGGTACACTTCAGTGTCCCTAAGGAGAAAAAAAAAAATCTGACAAAAGGTAGAAGACAAAAGAAAACCAAACACAGAGATTCATCTGATTTGTGATTTGTAAATTAAGAAAACCCAAACTTCTTCAATCTTTCTATTACTAAGCTATAACTAAATTTTTCATTTTGATTAATAGAGAAGATACCCACAGAGAACTCTAAAAAGACAACCCGTTAATGGAAAGAAGCATCTAGCAATGGTGGAGCAGAATGGAAGGCAACATGACACCTTCTTTCAATATTCATACCCAAACCAGATGGAACTGGAAAGGTCTCCTAAAGGTCATGATACTAACTGCTCATGAAAAGGAAGACTGCAGACTGTGTGCCACACAGGGTTTTTCAATGTATTCTGGAAGTTCTCCCCCACCAAGTAATTTGTTCCATTTAACCAGCTTTTATATTGGTCTCTTGTTCATATTTGAGAAATTTCATGTGTAACTTTTTTAGGTTCACTATAACTGAGTTGGAAAACTGCTGTACTTTTCTCCTTAGGCCACTGTGACCAGGTTTGCTATATCCTTTTCAACAAACAAACATTACAAATCTGTTGCTGGAGATGCAAATTTAAGCCCATGCCTGCCCTTTCCGAGAACTGAATCTTAAAACAGGACACTCCTGTGACAATTTTATTAGAAAGAACAGGTTTTTGATGTCTAAAATTGCTGAAGTAATTTAAATACCTGACAGGAAAAAAAACACAGGCTGCCAGCCTTGCACAGGACACATTTCAAGGACAGAACTGAAAACAGTATTTATGGATTGTGCAGATACAGCAGTTCCAAAAAAAAAAAAAAAATTTAATGAAGTCTTACTACCTATAGCAAAGAACGTGGAAAACCTGCAGAGTTCACCTTATTCTTAAATGTACTACATCAAACCCCAGAAAACACACAGTTCTTCTCACAGTCTCAGAAATAAGGTGTATCAAATGGTTTAGAAGTTTTTCAGCCTCTCTAATAGCTCTATACAGGTGGTGACCTCCATAGCTCAGTTATATTTAACATCCTTTTCTAAGAGCACACAGCTCTTGGTGCTGCTATGAGTATTGGAAAAAAAAAGAAAAAAATCATCCAGCAATTGCTGTTAACTGTCCCCCAAAATGCTCCTCTGACAGACAGGGAGGACATAATGCTCCAGCTGTGGTTTCTCAGGATACATTCCCTACCTTGAGGCATCCTGCCATGTCATGTAGTACTACTCTGCTTATGTAGTTTCTAGAACTATTCTGATACTCTGTCGTGCTAAAAATGATAATCGTATGTGATGGGGCTGTGGTCCAAGTTCACTGATTTCATATTCTGTATTACAATAAGCAGCTGATAAAGCCTTTAAATCCCCTTAAGTGGACAGTTGTTTACTGATGCATTCCCAGGAACTACTTTCCAATCCAAGATTATTATTAGCTAACTGATGGCAGAGTTCTTCAACAACTCCATTCTCCCTATCTTCAGCCTGACGATCATAAATGTCAGACAGCATTACTAGTCATTATTTATCCCTCACTGTTTTTTCCCTCAATGGTATTTGTGTCACTTAATTCCAGCTATTACTGTGCGCTAACTTCAAAGGTGAAAATTTTAAATCAGCATATTTATTTTGATGATTTGTAGTTTCCTAACACTTTTCCCTTCGTTACAGTTATGAGAAGTAAGAAGTAAAAGCATTACTTTATTGCCTTTATTTGTTATCTTCAAAGTTTTACATTAGCATTATATCATCTCCATCTTGCCTAAATAGTCGGAAGAGGTATTGGACTAAGTGCTTTGATATCTACTAAATGTTCTTATTACATTATTCACGGGTAATTGTCAAAGAATCAATAGAGAGTCAGTAAACCTTTCTGCACGTGTATGAAAAACTGAAAGCTACAAGACACACTGCACTGTGAGTAGGCAAAAACTGTTTTCTAGATAGAAGATCTAAATTTTGCATGCATGGAGCTAGATGTATAACATGTTTCCAGGACAATGTGGAAAGTTGCCCCTGAAGCCCTGCTGGTTTGCTTCCCCCCCAGCAGTCTTGGGGTTAACCATGACAGACACAGAGATGAACTGTATGTGGCTGAAACCGCATAGGTTGGCCAATTTTACAGTGACAGGAAGAGCAGATGCAGTGGAGTGGGGAGGCCTATTTTCAGCAAAAAGTAAAGTAATACAAAGGCACCTTTACAAAAATGTCATTTGGCATTTTCATGTGATCAGATATAGATTTCATCCCCCGGAAAAAATCCTAAAATGTCATCCCAGTTCACTCACAAGACACATTGGAATACAGGCCATGCAAACAATTCCTTTGCTTCCAGCCATCTTTCAGAAATAACTAACAAAAGAAATCAGTCTACAAAGACCCATCCCACTCTGCTTCCTCCTCCTTGACTTTCTCATCTCTTTAAGACCAGAAGTTGTTAACTGCTCCTGTCTTAAGCCATGGTAAAATGGACAGTAATATTCCTTACTCATGTATTTTATACAGGGTAACACTACAGCAACACTATGTCATGGGTAGGTCTCTTCCACTCTGACACTTTCAGAAACTGGAAAACTCACCTGTTTCTCTTCTCATGCAAAAAGACCTTGACTCTGCTATGAACTAGCACTTCCAAACACATAACAGGACAGTAGTGCTGTCCCTGTGCTCCTAAGAATACATTTTTTTCTGCATGAAGCAGCAAGGAAGTTTACTACAGGATACAGAAAGAGACCAAAATGACTTGGACCTAGTTTTAAGAAGCAGTAAGACTGATCATGGTAAGCAAAAGTGAGGCAAATGCAATAGCTTTACTGTCTAATGGACATTTGGATAATTGGGCAGGGGAGAATAAAAAGCAGTCACCACATTTTGAAGAGAGAGGTAACATTCACTTGATGCAGTGGGAGAGGAAATGTAGCAGGTGGCACAAGACACTCAGTACATCCAAAGTTGCTTTGGCTAGGTCTGGCATGAGGCCCAAACGGACCACAGCAGAGTCCTCAGTCTCACTAGAATCAATTAAAAGCAGTGATGTACTGAAATCTTACTATCCCTATTACTGCCTGTATTATTTGCAGTATCTGACTGAAGAGCAGTCCCATCAGTTATCAAACCCATAGTATCAGTGCCTGCTAACTATAAATGCAGACCATCACCCTTCACCAGTAATTAGCTCATTATATGTTATTCCTCCAACACTTAAATATGAATAAGGCCATAGAGAGGAGTCACTCACATGATTTCCTAGCGGCCGGGGTTCGATTCCCGGTCAGGGAACTTCTCCAGGCAGATGGAGCTCGTCAGCCCTGTAAGGCCATCCATCTAAGAGAAGGACACTCTAATTAAACCTACGTCCTGAGGACCTCACTGCCACCGTCCAAGCTCTCTCGGCCCCGGTAGATGAACCTGAGGATTAAAGGGTGGGCTCAGTTCAGCGCACACTGTGTCTCACCTAAAAAATCCACTGCACAGGCTCGAAGGGTAATGACCTTTCCCAAATCTTTGTTCGTGAAGACTGGCCACGAGTACCCTTACTAGGTTTATGAGTATGAGTACATTATTCAACTGATGACATCTAAACATTTGATCTAAATGCCTAAATTAAGATATCTAAATTTAGATATCTACAATTTTGGTCAGGCTACAACTTCCACTTGTGCCGTAATAGGCGAAGCAGCTTCACCACACCCAAGAGCGACACAGAAAATCAGTGATCCATCCCTGTCTGCATTCTCTCCATCTGGCACTTCGTTGTTGAGCGTGCTTGTAACTCACTCTGTGCACAAACTTGATTCTATAGAAAACAAGAGTTAAGGGCACTTGACTAGCATCAAAACTGCTCAGGAGTGTTCCCTGTGTTTCTGCCATCATCTGAGAAGATGATGGCAACTTTATACAAGTCTACTGTGCCTTTCTGTATAATACAAGGTTTGGAATACTCTGAAAGCCTGTGACAAAGCATGAATTATTGACTTAATTCCCGACTGAGAGCAAGGGCTATTATTTCTATTAAATCAGATTGTGAATGTAAGAAAGGGGGAAGAAATAAAACCAGGATTAAATGTGCAAAAGTCAGTCACCCTGTAATGTCGAAAATTTACGTTACAGGTATGAACCTACTCCAAAGCAAAATTCACTTGCTTAACAGTCAGATTTTACACTTCCTAGTCCATTCTGTTTAAGTGTGAAATTCACTATGGGAACTTGGTGGTATTACCTAGAAATTCATTTGTGTTGCCATGTTGCAGCACTACATATTCCAATACAGGAAATGCAAACACTTGTCATTTGAGACAAAAGAGCACAGTCTCAAATATTCTTTTAAAAGGACTATTTTTGACACAATGACATGTCTTCAAAATTGGGAGTCACCCTACATGCATCTCCCCACAATTTAGCTTAGCATGTAGGGAACTTACATGAGAGGCAGAAAAACTTCAGCTCCATTGGGCTGAAAGTCAGGTCTTCCAGTTCCTGGTTAAGTGCTCTACAGAAGAGCACTTAACACACTTTTTAAGACTGTATCTTAAAAAGAAATAACAGCTGAGATCATACTGCATTTTTCCAAAGGTCTGCTCTTATACAGGTTTAAAAATTGTTCTGTAACTTGTGGTAATCATAATAAGAAAAAGGGAATTGTAGCAATTCATAGGGATTTGGGTACCTAATGTTAGCCCAAGTCCTACTTTAGGCAAAGCTCTCATTTAGATCGTTATTTTTGCCGATTTCTTAAAACAAATTAAAAGAAGAAGAACTAAAGTAACATTAAAATTAACCAGTTTGTACCTGGATTTTCAGATAAACATGCGGTAAGTACCCTGCACACGCTTGAGCTCTCTATCAATTCATAACAGTGTGCTAAGCCTTTAAAATTCTGGGGACAAGTATCAAAAGTGAAACATCCTATTCTGCCTGCTCTCTCTTTACTTCTAAATTAATATTTATTATACCACAAGAACAGCTGCAATATGCAACCACTCATTTAAATTGTCTTTAGGAGTTATGAATAGTGACAGGCACAAAATGGACTAATAACTTATGGTCAAAAGCCATTAGGTAGAATCACAGTATTTCAGAGTATAATTCCAAGAGACAGTAAAATTTTAACAACTTATCAGGTAGGATTTCAAATAATAAAATAATTGTTCCTTGCTACCTGCATTGTCCCTGAACTAACAGTTTCCTAATACAAGCTATTATGTAATAAATAAATTTTGACAAAATGTGTTCTTATTCAACTATAAAATAATAACTTTCTCTACACTGAACACTACATGCAATGCTGACAAATGATGACTGGGTCAAAGATTCCATAGCAGTAATCCAGAAATAGCGCCAAGGCATGAATTAGTAATACTTTTTTTCCTCAGTTCATAAATCACTCTGATTGTGTACTTGGGGATGGAACAGCAGAATGCCTACTTCACATTAGTTCATTGCTTTTTTCTCAAACTATGATATATAAGTATCAATGACAGCTAGGTGGTCACTACTAAAATATTAATTTTAATTAGCTCAGTTAGGAGACAGTTGTATTCAATGAAAGAAAACAGCACTGCTTTTACAATACTGTAGAAGAGAATGATAGCTCAATAAGCAGAATTCTCTAAACTGTTTCTCAGAAGCTGTTAAAAAATTTCCTTTTCATGCCACTTGCTGATCAGTTGAATGAGTTACAGATTTATAAAGTCAAATTAGAATTCCTAAAAAAAGTGAAGTATTAAAACTATGCAAAGATCAAGGCTGAAAGTGCAAGACACATCAAGGAGGTCATCTAAATACTGCTGCCTAAAAAAGCCAGATGTCTGCTTAGTTATGCAAGTTAGTCATCTGCACTGTTGAACATTTAGAGGAATGGCTCTCCTTTGGGGGAGCCTCCTTCTCACTGCTGACTACAAAGAAAGCACAGATCAGTAGTTTAACTGGATACACACCTTTATATGACTAAGATTTGCTTAAGTGTCTAGATGAGTCACTGGTTGCCACCAGCACTGTGGGTTTTTTCTGAACCATTTTTGTTTTTAACTGCACCAGTTCAATGATCCAGATCATTGTGAGGGCCTCCAAATGCTAATACTAATATAAGCCAAAGGACAGGAAGATCCAGCTCAGAGCAAGGAGGATGCCAGACCTTTTCTATTGATGGCAGGGCAAATTTGTAGCAGAATAAAGAACATTGCCTCTCGCAGTACAAAGGATGTAATTATTTTCTCAGTGTGGTTTTGGAGTATAAATTCTTTATGGCTCTGCAAGCAGAGAATTCACTGAGTAGCGTTTCCACTAAGCAGTACAAAATTCTGCTTCTTAGTGATTTCTACTCATTAACTTTTTTGATTTTTATGTTAGCTAATCAAATAATATTATGAAATAGTACGTGATGCCAAAATTATACTCAACTCCTATGATTTTACTTGTGATCAGTGATCTATAAATAATGATACTCTTTATGATACTCCTATTTCACAGACAAAAGGAAAATGTCTCAACTTTACAGTTCTAGAAAACAACCTTTACAGTTCTAGAAAGCATCAGTATCAGATATAGGATACTGATATATCACTATCAGATAAGGGAACACAGATCTTGGAGCTTTAAACAGGTAAATGTACTAAAATGATACTGAAGAACAGAAAGGAGTTTGAGTAACTGAAGAAACTGTCCCAGTGAATATGAAGCCTTATACAGTTTCAGCCTATCAGCTACAACAGGTAAAATGAAATTCTGAAAGGTTGTCTCTCTGTAATTTCAGAAATAAAAGCAAGCACATGATTTGAAATATTTAATGCTTTTGAATAGCAACACTAGTTATGACTAGTGGTCCAAACAACTGGCACAGGACTAACATTAACAGAGATGAAAGGTGGCAACAATAAGATTACCCACAACGTGCAGTTGTACAGACCTGGCAGCATCCCACGCATGTATTAGACAGCTGGAAGTGCAATCCCTGTCCCTGCTCTTCAGGGCTTCGAGCAGCACCCCAAATGCTGACATTTCATAGGTGGAGGAGAAAGGAGAAGTCATATGGGAAGCTGGCAACAGGTCAAGCAGTGCCAAGAAGGCTTGAAAAAGGAGCTATGCGACTGCCATGCCTTCAAGGTAGTCTAAGACTAAAGAGTCTACAAAAGACATAGTGTTATTATCCAAACATATCACTTCAAGATAGACATCCTCAACGCAAAACACTGTTGCCTACATCTATATACTTACTTTATGGGATAAGGAGTTAACCAGCTGAAAAAGCACAGTACTCAAGAGACCAACTGGTAGGTTATGCATGACATGGAAAATAAAGAACTGATCCAAACATACATAAAGGAAAAACATTGCTCAGATGTAGGCGGGTAGGTCCCACAGAGTAGCTCTTCAGCTGAGGCGACATAGTGCTCAGCTAGCAACTTGTCCCAGAAAAAGAAGTTTTTGTAATGAATCCTGGGACAATTTCTGGCCAAAACTGAAATAAATCTAGTCCTGGGAAGACAGAGGATCATGAAAAAAAAAAAGGACCTTCTCAATGCAGCTAGTAAAGGTGCAACAGACCAGCTGTGGAGCGCACTGATAGCCAACAGTGGCCAGCAGGACCAGCTGGAAATATAGGCACAGGAGGGCACAGCCAGGACAAGAGTACTCTAAACTCTACAAACAAGCTCATCTCCAACAAAAGCCAATGCCAAAACAAGATGCCAAACTGCAGGTGGTAGACACAGCTGACTCTCTCTGAATCCTTCAGTTCAGGCAGACCCCACTGTTAGTCTTTAAAACCTGGGAAAACGTGGCTCTCTCTGAAGTCCACACATTCCAAGGAGTAAAATAAGGTAAGAGATGATGAAGACTTTGCTGAATCTACGCAGTAAACACTTTGAGAAGCAGAAAAACAGAAAAAGAATGACAATGCCCACAACAGAGTCAATATGCCAGAACAGTTGCTGAGGCAGCTTCGCAGTTTTTCCTTCAGTTGCAGATGGCATCAGTAACACCTAGTTCACATTTTAAAACACTAAGAGCCTACAGAACAAGTAGCAGTGCAGGAATGGTATTCTACATAATACACACTGGACAGCAAGACAATTTCTTCAAGGAATTGCTCTCCCTCCAAAGAAGATCCAAGCCAAGATACTCTAGTCTCAGTATCCTGACCCTTTAGCAAGGATCAGAAAGCAATAAACACAGGATAGTTTCCTCAGCCTAATGAGAAAGCTCAATAAAACAAGTATATATGTTGCCACTGGCATAAAGCTCCAGCTTCTAAGTTAATTATCTACCTTTTTTTCATCTCCATTTGATTCAAAAGCTTCCCTGGTGACAAAACCAAGGAAAGTAACTTCCCCTCTTCCCAGGAGCATAGTCTCCTCTCCACACCCTTGGCTCCTTTCATACAGAAACACAACTATGGACCTTATCTACAGTGACCAAAAAAGGCCTGTCCCCACAAACCCTATGCTGCCTTTCATCATTAGTGCCTGGGTTTATCTATTCAACTCAATAAAAGGATTTGTTAGCTTTCTGCATCAACAAATTAAAGACTACATTCTCCTTACTCCAAAGTGCAATCAAGAGTGCCCTGGCAGCAGAGAGACATCACACCCACATCTGTCTTAGCAAGCAATCTTACATGCAGGGTTAATCATTCCACAGAGAAGATGCTACCTTTTATTTCCACTACTGAATTTAATTTTCTCAATTTCATCCTGAAGCTCCCCTTTAATGGTTTCCTTTAATTTACAGACTCTTCAATTTTTCATGCCACCATGTGAGAGGGTAAATGTAGAATAGCAAAGAATCTGGTTGCACATAATCTGTTTGACAGGGAGAAAGTCACTGTACCAAGCCCTTGAATCACTGAAAAAAGCATAATTTGTTTGCTTTATTTAGTAATATTGAAAATGCATTCAATTGATAATATACGAAAAAGCGCTGACTAATTTTCATAACAATTGATTAATTACAAAAATGTCTACAACAACTGAGTACACAATCTCTGCGGCATGTTATACTTCAAAAATAGCAATGGAGTACCTTTCTCTCACCACTAGCTGGAAGCTTAATTAGTTAAATGGTAAGTTACCTAATTTTAGCACTTAATTCCAGAAGAGATAAGATACATATGAATTATTTTTTCCAGTACTGTGCATGCTACTAAAAAAAACAGTGAATGCAGAAAGTTTAGAAAGTCTGTACCCTTTTCATATCCCTTACCAATCCCTGAGGCACATACCAAAAATAATCAGGGTTAAAAAATTGTTTTTTTAAAACCATTTCTTTTTCTATTTATTATGACTTCATACTTAGTACATCCATAGTTTAAAATTATTCTAGGCTGGTGTTAGACTAGTTAGTTTTATATAAAACCCAACAGCCTTACTGAACATAAAATAATAACACTATCACTTCCGAGCACAAACTGAATTGAAGCTACCTAGCAAATTCTTGGAGCAGAGACAAACATCTCAGAGAGAATGTTATTCCATCATTAGTTTTCATTATATGAGCAAAAATAGACCATAGCAGTTCAGATTAAACAAAAGAGCAAAAACAGATGCTGTATTTATGTTAGCACAGTGCTTCAGCTTCTATTAGTAAACAAAAATGTAAACAAGTTTTTATGTATTACATACATTTGTACATATTTAATTTGAGGCACCTTTGTTAGGTGGGTGCCTTTTTTTCATTCTAGATAATCAACTGCTAATAAAGACAAATGTATTATTCTGTTACAAGAAACTTTTTAAAATATTGCACATTAATTTTTTTAAAAAAATTTCTACTCTTGAACAGCTTTGACAGCATACAATATTTACATTCTTAGCCAAATAAACCATAAATCATTGCTATTTATTTCAGATTTCAAATGGAAAATTC
This sequence comes from Pipra filicauda, assembly GCF_003945595.2. Taxonomy (NCBI): domain Eukaryota; kingdom Metazoa; phylum Chordata; class Aves; order Passeriformes; family Pipridae; genus Pipra; species Pipra filicauda. Next base: position 1,658,247 of record NW_024104543.1, read on the forward strand.
CAATAAGCACAGCAGGGTGAAAAAATAGAAAAGACTATTGTAAAAATAACATTTTAACTTCACTCTTTTCATAGCAAAACACTACTCTATAAATCAAAATTCAAATTAAATCTCAAAGAACTTTAACTAAATTCTCTGAATTATGTGAATTTATTTTAAAAGTGGTTCTTCAGTGTCCTGAAACTCTGGACCATCAATGCGCTACAACCAACCACCAGAATTTACATGCTAACAAACACACATTTAAAAAAATGATACACAGCAAAGAAGAATGTAAGAGCTCTGAAAAGACTCAGTGTTTAATAGCCATTTCTTCTTAATTTTTCTTTTAAAATGCCAGTTAATTTACTGACAAAGTATTTTTAATAAAACACCGTATTTTTATGCATACCGAATTTTTTGTAACACATAAGTAGGCTTATCTACTTATGTGACTGCATTTTCAATATGATTTCAAAGCATTCCATAAATAGTTCAAAACTCTCACATGAAAACTTCTGTGCATGTGAAGAAATTACTAGCAGAATTTTATCATGCAGATCTCTGTTCACCTTATACTTGAAACAAAAAAAAAGAAGTATGAAGTACATCCAAAAGGGTACCTTAAGCAAAAGTACAGCAGCCTCCTATACACACAGAAAAGCAGCAAGGAAGTGTTTTAACACATCACAGAGAACAAATTCTGATCATCTTTAGGTAATTCAAATTTTAAGCCTCAACAACCACACAATGTAAAGAAAGCCAGCAAGCAAAGATCACGGGTAAAGCAGAAGTATTTCTTACTGCTAACACCACTAGTCATATGCCATTTTGCATTAAGTGAAATCTTCAGTCAAAAAAACAGAGAAGAAAAGGCAGCGAGAAGGGCAGTAATGAAGTTGTAGATTGCAGTGAAAGAATGTTCCAGTCTCACAATGCCCCAACCTCCCAAACCAAGTTGGGGAATAGTCCTGAAACAGCAAGGCAAGGCAACTGGAAATGCCACATAAAGTAGGCCAAAAATCAAACATTTAGTATGTTCTGCCTTAAAGATCAAACATTGCATTCTTCTTCTGAGCTTTCTGCAAAGCAAGACACAGGCTGCTGCCATCCACGAGGCACGCTGTGAGAGCAGAAGTCTCTCCTTTACACCGTGTTGCTCTTAATCAGTGAAGCAAGTTCAGGACAAGCTACACAGCACGGTGGCATGGACTAATCAACATAAAACAAAGCCATCATTGGCACTAGCAGCTCGTCATTTACAAACATGTGACTAACATGAACATAGTAGTATCTTTGTTCTCATTCTGAAGCAGTTATCAAAAAAGATTCACCACGAAAAACTGACATAAGGCATGTGCAAGTAGAAAACTCTTCATGGGATTTATCTGAGCAAAGGCTTCAAAGATTGGCATTTTTCATTTAGGGCCTTTATATGAAAGAGAATAAAGTTCAAAATGCTTCAGTGTTCTGAACCCATGGAATGGTAATGAACTTGCTTTGAAAGATTTAAAACAGAAATACACATTTATTTGACTTTTATAATAATATCTATTTAGGAAATAGGAAAACTGTGATTGCACACTTACACCATTATGATGTTAAGCATTTCAGGAAGCGATTCTAAATACTGGCTTTTATTTGTGAAATAGGTTTAAAATTCAAAATTTAAAAATCAGCAGAAGCTGATTTACGACACCACAGTATCAAAATATTACATCACTCTCCTGCTTCACTAATTTCTAAGGCTCACTTTGAAAGAAAATATAACCCATCTGTAGCTCAGCTCTTTGTTTCATGTGGGAAAATACTTCAGTGGTCGGGTGAAAGCTGTTCTTCCTACGTCCATAAGCAGAAGAACGAAGCCCAGTGAAGCTCTCCTCTGCCAGCCTTCGGAGTATGGAACATCAGAGAGTTACACCCTTCGCCTACAGAAAGCGCTGTACAGCTGACTTGCTACAATCATTCTATGCGTGATGAAAAGTGAACCCAAGTTTGCCACCTACTTGCTGATCTTGACTGAAAGTGTTGAGTTTATCAGATATCAGGCTATAAAAATTGACACACATTCTGGACTGCTTACCAAATAGGTAAGCTACCCTAAAAGAGGACCAATAATAATAACACAAAATGGAGTGGGAAGCGTAATCTACCAAGAGATCTTTTTTCCTCTCTTACGCTCTCAGCAATTTCTAAAAATATTTCTGCCAACATATTGTTTTGTGTCAAATATAAACTGAAGACATTTGAGGATATGGTCTTTGGTGTGTATGCCTCACGGTTATAAAATCAGCCCCAGTCTCATTATTCAGAATATAAACAGATTTAAATTTTTAAACATAAAAGTGAAAAATGTGCATCTAATACTTGGAGCTATGTTTTACCTGCAGAACATTTTGCATGCTGTTTGTGCCCTAGGATTTGAATTTTATTATTTTCAAAAGAATTAACATAGTTTTGACTGGAGGCAAAAAAAATGGCAGACTATATTAAGTTTTTTATGCTGAAACAGATCTGGTATGCAAGACCAGTATGCAAGAATCTTTACTCTATTTGCTTTTATTTTCAGCATACCATTCCAGAAACACTTTTGCAAAAGCCACAATATTAATATCTGGTTTTCATTTCATACATCCATAATAATTGGTTCCTGAATGTAAAAAATAAATTAAAAATAGTTATTTTTCTGTATTTACAATAGCAAATTTAATTGTACTGCAGCAGGTATTAAAAAGAAAAAATGTTGCATTGTTCAGTTTTGGGGGTTTTATAACGGGAGGGGGGAAATTTGGGAACAAAAAAAGCAGTACTTTTGCAAGTAAAAATCTACTACATTCCACTTCAGAATTAAGAGCACAGCTAAATCTGTCCAAAAGTTTTTTCAAGATAGGTAAAATTGTGGAATGATCTTGTAAATATGTCCAGATGCACCCAAGCATCAGCAAAAGCATGTTTTCAGCTTTCTGGGTATAACTCCTACAGGCCACTTAACATTACAGAGCTGTCACTACACAGGCCTGTCTGCATACTTTCAGCCTAACAAGTTGCCTGAATAAACTGAATGGATTAAGTAATACACTGGAATATTTAAGCACACTTATCACCTCCTGTTATCAACTTATTTGCTTAAGGACCCCTCTTTTGGAGAAAGGCTGTTTCCTATTCAGTTTCTTGTTCTAAATTACACTCTGGTATGCATAGTTCCTCTCTCCCTTCATGACTGAGGAGTATTACCCAGTTCATTCTTACGGCAAACCTGGGCTAAACTGAGGTGATGTGAATATGGTTATCGTGCACCTCCACTCTGTGTAGTTTGAGAGAGATGATTTCAAAACATAAGGGTTACAAAAAGGGTTTGAAGTCCCCTGACCTGGTCTTTGATACTTATATTTTTTAAATACCCGGGTCTGACTCAGGCACTTACTCCATGTGCAAAGAGAGAGAACTAGATTAAACGAATCATTATGTAAATATGTCTGCTTTTCATCCTGAGTGATTAACTCAGACATAAATATCTACTTTTTAGATGCTTAAATTGGGTTGGACGAATATCAGCAAAATATTTAAGGAAGCATTCTGAGGGATCATGAAAACGTCCCAGACTTCCCCACACTTGCCAAGGTCTGAGCACAGAACTGCAGAGGAGCAAGGCTGCCATAAGCAAGGGAAAGCCAGCACCAATGGCTCCATGCTATGGACACTATCTCTCAGCTCCTAGCAAAAAAGAATATTCTTTGCATTTGAGTCTCAGCCAACACAACTCTTTCGTCTGTTAAGAGGAAGATAAAATCACCTAAGTGAACTAATGGAAAAGAATCTCTGTATAATTATTGCAGTAATCTTTTCTCACTTTCCCAGTTAGACATGGTAAAAATACTTCACAACATTTCCAAGGAGTTAATGTAATTTGTTTCCAACCTGTTTACAGAATATTAGTCTCAAGAGATCAAATTTAATGAGCAAGGCTATTTCTAAAAGGAAAGGGAATACAGATATGAAGGTACTTGACTGCAGCTCCCTAACAATCAAGCATATGAAAATATATAGTAGGCATGGAAAACTGGAGGTAAATGAACACTGGAGAAGGCATTTATATTCAGTCAAGTGAATTCATAACATGGAACATAAGAGTAATTTGATTGGGATTCATGTAGCTTATTTAGTAATTTTTACAGCATAAATGCTTTTCCTTGCTCATTATATTACTTATTTAGGTACTTCAAATCTAAAGATCTCTAATGTTCTTCTAAGAACTTGAGTGAAATTTTTTAATTCACTCAATTCTATTTCGAAAACTTTTCAAGAGCTGCTACAACTCATGGTTAACTGTAACATCATGCCAAGAACAACACTTTAAATAACATCAGTTAGAGGCTTTGTAAGTGAAAAAATCTACTTTTATTCTGGTATTTGCTGTGTCATACTATGCTGAGGATGCTGCATAATGTCACTGTTTGTTTAACTACTGGGAAATTGCCAATAGAAATAAAAATGGGAAATTGTTTTAATGAAGTGTTTTCCCAAACAATCTTGGATGAAAATTCTCTCTCCATATGACTTCTCAGAAGAACCTCTATCTAACACTTCATCTGTTTACTTCTATACTCTCTTACTCTACGGATCTTACAGCTTTTGCCACTATTTATTACACTTCTTGTCAGTCTTACAAAGAAAGAAAACAATCATATCACTCTATGATAAATAAAAATGAAAATGTTGTAAAGTAAGACAACATTATAATGGATTTTAAAATACTTCAGTACAAAAAAAAAATCCAGGTTGTTTGGCATTAGGTTTTTTTCCCATACAGTATAGATTATATTAATTCTTTTATATACAGCTTAGGCTTCTGAGAAATTAGGTTTTCCAAACTGGGTTTTCTATTTGGACTAACACTACCACTATTCTAAGTTTAGTTCTTTTGCCTGTATGTCTCAGCTACTAGGCAACATACTACTACTGTAATTTTCTTTGCCAATATACTCCCACATATGCCAGAGAGAGATATTTTTGGTGATACAGAGCATAGTTAAAGCTTAAGAACAATAAGCCACAAATTATACTCTTAGCTTTCTACAATAGCAAAACAAAGCAAAAATGGGACAACTAGGATATGTACTTGAAAAAGATTCTGTGAACAAAATGGCCATAGTAACAATTTAGTGCTAATATAATACATGTATAATACATATCCAGTCCAGCAGTTTAATTACCTAGGTAGCCTCCTCTCCTTGGATGGTAAGATTGACAGAGAGATAGACAACAGGGGTTAGCAAAGGCATATAGTGCTTACGGAAAACTCCATAAAAGAGTCTGGCAAAATAAACACCTGAAGAAAAGTACCAAGATCAGTGTTTACAGAGCCATTGTGCTGTCTACTCTTTTATATGGATCTGAATCATGGGTCATTTACCGCCACCACCTGCAACTCCTAGAACACTTCCATCAACGTTGCCTCCACACAGTCCTAAACATCCACTGGTCAGATTATGTGACCAATACATCTGTTCTAGAACAAGCAGCAGTTACGAGTATTGAGGCCATGTTGATGGGCAGACCACAGCTGCGATGGGCAGGGCACGTCTCCAGGATGAAGGACCACTGCCTCCCTAAGATCTTGCTTTATGGTGAACTCTCCACTGGCTGCTGCAAGAGAGGAGCCCCAAAGAGAAGATACAAGGACTCCCTGAAACAACATCTCAGCCTCGACCATATTGATCTTCATCACTGGTCTACTCTGGTCTCCAATCGGAAGGTCTGGAGACACACCATCTCTAACGCTGCTGATGCTTTTGAGAAAGCACACAGGATCACTCTTGAGGAGAAAAGACAATGCAGAAAGAACCGTGTCTTGCCGATACTATCCAAGGAGTCTTTCTGCTGTGCCTTTTGCAACTGGACTTGTCTATCTCGCATTGGCCTCTTTAGCCACCAGCACACTTGCAGCAAATGTGGGTAGAGCCCTTCCCAAATCTTCGTTCACGAAGCCTAGCCATGAAACCATGAAACCATGATAATACATACCACAAACCATCACCATCAGGTCTCATAACTTGTGGTAACACTAAAACACAGATTTTATGAAATAGAGCATCTTGGTTAAGGTCAATCTAAGAGTAAATGACCTCTCATCATCAAAAAATACATTTTACTGTAATTTTATTGCTATTTTTTGCATTTTCAAACTCCAGCTTTACAGTCTTGTTGTACTTTTGTTTGTCAAATTAAAGGCATCTCTAACAGTAGTTTTCTCTTCCCAGTGCAAGTACTTACAGTCTGATCAAGTCAACTCTGGACTCCTCTTCTTAAATTAAATAAACTGAGCTCCTTAAGTCAGTCACTGCAAGGTGCTTTTGCTAGACCGCAAAGCATTCTTGTAATGAACTCTGTGCCTTCAGATCTTTCACAGCTGTGAAAAAATGGAAGAAACGACAAACCACTTGTCTTGTCAAACTCCATTTCTTTTGCTTTGGAATGTGTGTGAAAGAACTACAACAAAACACCCATGTAATTTCCTAATAAAATTAACATCTATTATTTCATATGGAGACTTCTCATAGGGCTACATGTTACAAAAGTAGCACATCAGCCAATACATACAATTCATGTCATCATGGAAAGATCTATCACCTCTACAATAAGTGCTCCTGCCTACAAGATACTCTAAAGCAAATTTGCCAACCCTCATGCTTATTTAAGGGCTTGGAAAACCACTGTACAATTAAATCTATCCCCTTCCAGAAGCTGTTATATCCTTTCATTTTTGAGTGAGCTTCCTAATTCTTTATGTTTAATTTCAGAAATTATTCAGGAGTTGGACACAGACACAAGATGTAGTATTTCAAAATTCCCTGTTACTTTTTAAAGCAAAGACCAAGAGACTATCAAAAAACAGGAGCAAAATTTACAGTACTTACAAGTATAACATCCATGATGTAGAAAGTAAAGCATGAACTAACCCACAATCAACAAACATTTCAACAAGCTGTAACTTCAACAAGTAAGTAGGTGAAAAATGAATTAGAGGCAAAATAATTAGTCATAATAAAAGAGATACCTTCCAGCCAGTCAAAGGATATTTATATGCAAGGAGTTTTAAGTAAATATTCACTCAGAATATACAGAGAGGTAACTTTAAAATAAACAAACAAACAAAGCAAAACTTGAAACTTCTATACTTCTATTTGCCATTTTTTCCCCCCAAACATTATTTCATATTATAGTAAGCTTCCTGAGGGTTGCAGTAATCTTTTAATAGTTATAGTTATTACCTTTTTTGGCATTTTTTTCCTAACAGATACTAAAATGAATCACAACGTAGAAAGAAATACAAAGATACTACTTCTCTGTAGTTTTTGCCATTACTGTTGCTAACATCAGCTCAAACAACTGCTGACTCTGAGAATAAAGTAAAACTGCTAAGATACAAAGCACATCTCTAATTTGGGTAAGTGACATAGGATTATTCCATTACTAGCAGCAGAAATCAATGCCTAATTTTTTTCAATTAACAAGAAAAAAATTACTCGGGTGCCCATTGCGGGTATTTTTCTTCACCCATCTGGGTGGTATTGATATCAAGATTGCCATGTTTGTTTTAGAGGCTAATTCCTACAAAAAACTAAACTAGAGAGAGAGAGTAGTGAAAATAAAGAGTGTCTCCATTCCAGAATGTCTAACTGCTTCTACTGACCTACAAATCTCATGTTATTAACAGTCTGCTATCAGCTCATTAAACAACCACGTACAAATCTAGATATCTGCATTAAGAAGAACTATATGATTCTTATCAAAAGGGCAGGATAATCCACGGAATATCAAGTCAAGAAACGTGCAGCTTTGGTGTAAATATTTTCACTTGAACTGTCTTCCTCCTATTCTTTGTTCTAAACCTTGAACAAACTTCACCTCCACTACACAACAAATAATTGTACAATAGCTTTAAACATTGTTAAAAGTTCCAAAGGAACAGTCTGCATATTACAATTGGACTAAAAAAACAATACTGACGGAATACTTTTTGAAATTACTGATCAAAGGTGCTTAAACAGTACTATGAGTCCATGAATTACACCTACCCAATCAAAAGATACACGTTCCAGGCATCTTATCAATTTAATCAAATCATCAAAAATTTCTTGTTAAAGTGAAATAATTGATCACCAAGCACGTAACTGGCTAAACTCCATCAGTATTACAGGTAGCCTGATGATTTCTGAAAGGAATCACCAGCCTGTAAATATTCTTCTCTGCTTGTGGACATTAAATACTTCAGCCAATTTCCCTCTTTTTTTTATTTGTAAAATAGACTGTGAATTATTTATCCAAGTTCTGGTAAAAAGAAAATAGAACCAAGATGCAAGGAGAGTATCTCCTTCCTCAGCCTCTTCCATGAGTTTGTATACACTGAATACAAGTAAGAAAATCTAGAATCATAGTATCAGTATTATTTAAGTTCGAAAAGACCTTTAAGATCATTGAGTCCAACCGTTAACCCAGCACACCCTGTCCCTAAGTGCCACATCTATAAGTCTGTCCCTAGGCAGCCTGCCCCAATGCTTAACAACTTTTTCAGTGAAGAAATTTCCCAATATCCAATCTAAACCTCCCCTAGTGCAACTTAAGGCTATTTCCTCTTGTCCTATCACTTGTTACCTGGGAGAAGAGACTGATGACACTCACCTTGCTACAACCTCCATTCATATAGTTGTAAAGAGCAATGAGGTGTCCTTTTCCAAATTCATGTTCAGATGTTCATATGAACATACTCCCACACATGCACACACATTCTTCCTTTTAACAGTGCCCATCCAATGATTTAAGTTTCATAATAACTTTGGAATTACTGCTATTTAAGTAGTAATATTTCAACACACAGCACATCATATTTCTTCTCTGTTAAGGAAATCCTAAAGCTCTTTCATTTAATAGATTTATGGAGTATTAAATGCCATTAATGAAGCTCTCTCTAATTGAAGGAAACAGTCACATTTTCACAGGATTAGCAAACTTTAAATTGTATTAAATCAACAAAAACACTAGTTTTGTCATGTGATGAAATTCCTGATTCATCATTCTTTTCCAAGAAACATGAATTACACTTTTGTGGGTGGAGTGTCATCATAATATTTATTTTATAAATGTTGCTTTATTAATAAGCACTTAGCTGTATGCTTGTATGGAGTCAAAATTAAATAATTTTTGCAGCTGTCAATGTGTCACACATTTCTACAGCACCAGATAAATCCATAATCACTCTACTGATTGTCAACAAAACTACAATGGACAGTATTATCACTGCTGGCAAAAAAATGTCACGGAGTCCTCTGAGAGCCATGTTGTGCCATGACTGCTGCATGCAATACACTGGCAAATCATATTTCTAGGAGGGTTAACCATTACTCCCATGCCTCTCATTCTGTAAAGTATCCAGTTAAAGACTGAAGGCCACATAAAAAACAAGATAATTGACAATTAAAGTGTTGGGATATTGTAAGTGGTTCAGTCATTACTGGGCTTGAGCCAGTTCTGAAAGAAAACACTGAAATACTCCCTTGATGATGCAGGCTGTAAATAAAGGTCTTAAAATAAATCCTATTCAAGTAGAGGTCTGAAGTTGTGTTCTATATTTTACACTTATAGCTACTAAGAACAGTGAATTGCTGCCACCAGTTTTATTTTTAGCACATATCCCTCTGAAATACTTAATTAGGTAATCTAATGTTCCACTTTACTAAGACATTTAGCTCTGCAGAAACACCAATAAATGGTACAAAAATTAAATGCACAGCAAGGCTAAGGTATTTTATGACATCTGTTTCTCAATTCAAAAGATACAATAAACATCAACCAGTTCACAAAATAATAAAATACTGACACTTCAGCAATAAAGCAGGGCATCTAATACAACTGGTGATGAAATTAACAGGAACTAATACACTAAAAACATCTATCACTGGTGCCTGTGTTGTTTCTTATCCTCTTTGACTTTCCTACCCTTTTTCATTCTCTAACCTGCTGTGAGCAAGTGGCTTATTTTAGGGAACTTAGGGATTCTCCATGAGCACATCTGATGTTTTACCTGTTTCAAAATGCTAGTGCTTTCATTTAAAAAAATGTTACACTGTGGAACAATTTCCTGAGGAACAAAAATGCATCTTTTTTCTTTAGTACCAGTTACATTAGGCCTTCCTGAGTAGTCTTTGTTCAAACACAGGCTTCAAGGTCATTGCTTTAGAAAATCTTTTTATCCTAAAAAAGTGTAAAGGTTAGTGCAACCTACTTTATGATACCTGTATGCTGACACTGCTTTCAAATCAACATCCACTTTGTAAAATTAATGACACAGTTAAACAGTTTAGTGGGATATAGGGATTATTTACCCTGAACTGAATGGGGAAAAAAAATAAAACCACTCCACAGATACACGAAGGAGAGGTGTGAGTTAGTGGGTGAGGTTTGCATGAAATAATGACAAAGTCTGGAACCTTGTTATTCCAAAATGTTAGTTTGTAGCTTCCCCATAATTTTTCTTAGGCAAGATCCTGCAGATTAACAGGATGTGTCTCCTTCTTAATATTAGTGTATGTCACCAAGATTCCCGAGTGCATCTGTCCCAGATACTACAGTTGTTATCCTGAACTGCAGATGAAGACAAAACAAAAGTATAAGTTCATGGCAAAAATGCCATCAGTCTGCTTTGGCTAAAAGACATCCCTTCATAACAAACTGATGCTTTGATTTTATTGTACCATTTCTGAAACTACTTAAGTGATTTATGCAAAATTATTCTTGTGGCATATTTACACTATCTAGGTGCAGTGTTGACAATTGTATAACTTTGGTAGCGTGGAAGAAATTATAGGTCAATTGCTCAAGAATTATTGCCCAGGAGCCCTTTGCAGTTATTGTTTAGCCCCATTCTTCTAGTTTGTCTTCTTAGCAATTAACCCAATTAAGTGAACTTAAAGTTAGCTCATGCATGTTTATGAATGCTAAAAATAATGCTTCTGACAGTGGAATAGGCACCTGATCTTATGCACCTATAGTGTCCTGAGTTTCAGCAGGATTTAGTTTGTTTTGAATTTTTTTCCCAAAACTAGGATGACAACTTCCTAAATTAAAAGGATCACCACCTGTAGCTCTCTAGGAGCCAGACATTTCCAGGATAGTAAGCAGAATGAATGACAGACTTTGAAATAAATTACTGAATTAGAGAACTGAGGGAAGGCAGGGAGGGGGCTGTGTGGGTGTGGAGGGAAGAACTAGAAATTGAACTGGAATTAAATGACCAAATGCAACCCTATTTTATCAACAAATATATGCATAAATCTTATGACCATCATGTGGTCAATGAGCTAAACTTTGTATGAGTTGGGAGAATATTAAGGATGCACGATGCAGTCTCAGACTGTGCTGAGAAAAGACATGTGAGTCCATCCAGATCAGAAGGATGCTTTTTTCTCATAGCCTGCGATGTGCCATTTTGCCTTCACTGGCCATCAATCTCATTGAATCCAAACACTGAAAGAAACATGATCAGTATAGGTAGTGATCTACCCATACAGAATATATTCCCTTGCTGGCCCTTGAATATAGTCTCTTAATCAACTATCACAACTATTTCTTATAAAGGAAGTGTTTCCTTGTTGTATGCACTGCAGTTCCTCACGTATTAGAACTCTACCACTCATCTCGATTTGTTGACATGACTATTTTTTGTGATATGGATTTTGATTTTGTTGCACATGTTGATACCACAGTTCATTATGTGTCATGGCTCTGTAAATCACTTTGGCAGTGTCACTGGGTAATTAAAGAGGTGGTTAGGTAAGAAGCAAAAGTACAATTCAAAAACCTTCTTCAAACACACTTCTTCCTCTCGAATCAGAAACCAAGTTCTGCTATTCACAGAACGATCTGCCTTGGGAAAGAGGAACTGCTGGTGTCATCTGTAGAGTCAATCCACAGTGAGTCACTACAACTTTCTTCGGCTTCAGGACAAACTCCCAATAAGAAATATTAATATCAGGCTGTTGGCACAGATGAATCCACACTCGAGAGGGTTCAGATGTAAATGCAGATGCACTTAAATAAATAAATCCAATTATAAACCAAAACTTAGATATAACAAATAAGAATAGTTTGGCTTTTTATGCAATTTTTTCTTTCAATGTAAGAGTACATTTACACTGCTATTGATCAAAGTGAAAAGACGTGTTCCAGAATAAAATAAAAATATATTGTTAAAAATTTGTTCCACATAAAAATTGATAATACTAGAATTATCTTTAGAAGGTAACATTCCATGTTAGTGACTCCACAGAAATGGGGAAAGACTTTCAGAAGATCAATATTATACTGCTAGTGGTCATGAAGTCGCACTACATTAAAAAATAATTAAATACTTGCTTTTGTTAAAGATAAACTAGTTGACATTAAGTCAAGTTTAACATAGCATTTTTCCAGAAAAAGTTTAATTCTCTCATGGATGGAGGAATTTGACATTTCAACACTGCACTGTGACTCATCTACCTGCACAGAACACACTGGAATAATTTGCCTCCACTAATAACGAGCAGCATATTGAGGCAATTATGATCAATTTTGCTGTATCTCCTGTCTTACAGATTCTCTGGAATGCACCTGAGGAATCTTTTTTACTAGAAATGTCACAGGGGCTATGACAGGGAAAAAAATAGTAATAGACCCTGGATATTAGTACAGTATTTAAAGCATTGATTATATCAAACTAAAAAATGCACCTTATGCAACAACAGAAAAACAACATTGCCTACTAAAATCTTGAACAGCCAGCAGGACTCTATGAAACCAAACCATTTATTTAAATAGATACCTATTTTTCTGCATTAAAGGATTGTCCCAAATATAATCTATAATGCAGCTGAAAGCACTGATGGTTAGAGAATCAATGTTTCTCCTAAATGATAAGGCAGAAAAGGTTGCAGAACATTTACATGTAACTGAGATATTAAGCCATATATTCATTCAGTTCTCCATTTCCATGGCAACCATTAGAGAAGAGTTTTCACCCTGAAGGAATTTTTCTTTCACAGTACTACTGGAAAGGTGCCATTGGAACAGCGTTGGTTATTTACTGCTCAGAACACAGGAGATTCAAGGACAGGTATAACAACACTCTAACCTTAAGAGAGGCTGAGCCCACCAAGTTACACAGATCTAACCTCGCATCACTTTTCACTTCATTTCCCCCAAAAATCCCACAAGTGGAAATAGGTGCACAGAAGTTAGATTCTTTTCACATGAATGAGACTATCATAACGAACAGGAAACCAGTTCTAAAGAATGGAAGTGATTCCATGTAAGAAACACGTGGTATCACTTAAGAGAAGGCCACAGCACCTCATTCAAGAGTCGGTTTATTATGGACCCCGGGAGGAGGGTACTGCTCCAGAAGCCCACACCCGCCCACCCTCGGGGGCTCCTGGCCATTGCACCCTGCTCGGACTGCTCAGGAGAGTCAGGTGCTGCTTCACTTGGTCAGCCTACAGACAGAACAGCTGGGAGGAGCCAAGGTTAGCCTCATATATAACACCATTCCCTCCACTTGCAGAAATTTTTCATTCTTCCTTCCTCACTTATTCATCAACACTTTACTAGCTTCACGATTTTTTTTTAATATTTTTTTTAGTAATCACTATATATAAGAGCTGACAAAAATAAAGCAGCTTATAAAACAGGAAATTTATAAGGTACATAGTTTACATGGCCGCCGGCGGCCGCGCCCAGAGGCCCAGAGGGCCAAGTTCCTTAAAATGATCATCTCACTCCATGAGGATCAGCATGGCCAAGTCAGATATGGCAATGCACTTTCTGAGCCCTTTCTAATAACTAATGGTGTGAAACAAGGCTGCGTTCTTGCACCAACCCTATTCACAGTCTTTTTCAGCATGATGCTCCAAAGGGCCATGGCAGACCTTGACGATCAGGACGGTATCTACATCCAATACCGTACTGATGGAAGCCTTTTCAACCTAAGGCAACTGAAGGCCCACACCAAGACCTTAAACCATCTTGTCCGGGAGCTGTTTTATGCTGATGACGCCGCCCTTGTTGCTCACACAGAAGCAGCTCTGCAGCGTTTAACATCCTGCTTTGCAGACGCTCCTGAGCTCTTTGGGCTGGAAGTCAGCTTAAAGAAGACAGAAGTTCTCCATCAACCAGCACCTCAGGAAGTCTTCCTTCATATATCACCATTGGCCAATCAGAGCTCAAATCAGTTCAGCAGTTTAATTACCTAGGTAGCCTCATCTCCTTGGAGATGGTAAGATTGACAGAGAGATAGACAACAGGTTAGCAAAGGCATATAGTGCTTTTGGAAAACTCCATAAAAGAGTTTGGCGAAATAAACACTTGAAGAAAAGTACCAAGATCAGTGTTTACAGAGACATAGTGCTGTCTACTCTCTTATATGGATCTGAATCATGGGTCATCTACCGCCACCACCTGCATCTCCTAGAATGCTTCCATCAATGCTGCCTCCATACAGTCCTAAACATCCACTGGTCAGATTATGTGACCAATACATCTGTTCTAGAACAAGCAGCAATCACTAGCATTGAGGCCATGTTACTGAGAACACAGCTGCACTGGGCAGGACACATCTCCAGGACGAAGGACCACCGCCTCCCTAAGATCTTGCTTTATGGTGAACTTGCCACGGGTTGCCGCACGAGAGGAGCCCCAAAGAGAAGATACAAGGACTCCCTGAAACAACATCTCAGCCTTGGCCATATTGATCACCATAACTGGTCTACTCTGGCCTCCAATCGGGAGGTCTGGAGACACACCATCTATAACGCTGCTGCTTCCTTTGAGAACGCATGCAGGATCACTCTCGAGGAGAAAAGACAACGCAGAAAGAACCGTGTCTTGCGGAATACACCATCTAAGGAGTCTTTCTGCTGTGCCTTTTGCAACCGGACATGCCTATCTCGTATTGGCCCCATAAGCCACCAACATGCTTGCAACAAACGTGGGTAGAGCCCTTCCCAAATCTTCGTTCGCAAAGTCTAGCCATGATAGTTTACATGGCAATTCTTGGGAATGACTCAAACAGTATGCTATTCACATATAGGGTATTAAAAAAATCAACAAAACACAACCATTTTTGTAAAGACATGCTTCTGGTGCCTTTGTAGGAGCTGAGACTTCCACAAGTATTAGAGAACTGTACTTCCATGATGAGAAACTGTCATTTCATGTAAGATTGAAGTAGTCAAACTGTTCCTAGAAGTTTCCCAGGAATATGCCCTATGCTCTACTGTCGCAAAATTTAGATCCTACAGGCACCTTCCTTAAAAACAAAGCCCCTGGTGTGTTCTCTCCTGAAACACTTCTGAGAGTTCATCCCGTTTCCTGAAAGCTTTCTCATAGCCTCCCAGAGCGTGAATTACCAGCAGGGCAAGGGGTAGGTCCAAGCTATGTACTGATATCTTACAGCAGATCAGAGAAGACAGGCTGAATCTCAGGTTAAATATTTCTCAAAGAAAACATGAAAAAATTGGTTCATCAGATACTCTACAAGATAAAGGTCAGAAGACAGGGCTACTTATTAAAGCCAATTGTTACAGTTGCATATGGCAGAGCAGCATTTAACAAACCACTGAAGAGTCTGCGCTCTTCCATTTTTTGAGGCAGATCAGCAGCTTTCATTATGAAACAGAAATTGTAACTACAAATCATAACTATTCTCACACTGAAGAGGAAAATGTCAGTAACATGAGCTTTTAACCCATAATCTTATTATTTTATTTAAAAAGAAAGTGATATTATTATGGGATCATTTTCTCCACCTATTCAAAAGAGTAGGTTCAGCTCAAAGCAAAGCACGCTATCACGCTGACATGCTCAGAATTTCATCAGGAAGCATGTCTATTTTAATCTCTTGCATTTATGTGTGATAAAAAATAACAAATTTCTGTCCATTAGTGTGCTGTAATCAGTACACTAATACTGCAATACATCACTTCTAGTAACTGACATAACTTCTATCTTAACAGTATGACAACAATGCTTTCATAACAAGCATAAAGTGATAACTCAGATACACACATCCAAAAATGTAAACAAATAAAGAAAACCAACTACATGAATACAAACCAACATTGTTTCACCATTCCCTTATGGTTTAAAACAGATGTTTGCTTGCTCTCTATGCTGGAACACAGAATAAGAGGTATGCAGAAGTCATTTTTTTTTTTTTATCCTAAAATTTATTTTTTTCCACTCAAACAAGCTTCCGTTATTGTTTTTTGATTCTAAGATCACTCTGGGTGATCAGACAGAAAATTAGCTGATATGACTGTTAGTTTATGTGGTGCGTTGACCTCCATCCCCTCCTCAGCTGGAAAGGCTTGCCGTGTTGAGATAAGGACGTGGAGAGATCATTCACCAATTACCATCACAGGAAACACAGACTCAGCTTGGAGAATTCAGATTAATTTATTACCAGTCAAATCAGAGAAGGGTAATGAAGAGTCACTGATGGGCTTGGCCACAGCCAGCAGCAGGTCTGTCTTGAAGGCTGGCATTGGCTCTGTTGGACATGGGGGAAGCTTCTGGCAGCTTCTCACAGCAGCCACCCCTATAGCCCTCCAGTATCAAAACCTGGCCATGCAAAACCAGTACATATTAGTAAATTCTCTCCTTGTTAGTTGACAATACAATTGGTGAAAATACATCTGTTTATCTGAGATGACTGCTACCTGCATCAACAGATGGAGAATGACAAATGAAAATACTTAAGAGTTCTAAATTATAAAAACTGGAATGATTGAAATTTCAAAGTCATTAATAACATACATTCACATTTATCTAAAATGAGCAAATGTGTGATTACTATCTTTTGTACAGCTAAAACTTCAGTATGTGAAAAGCGTATTCGTCAAATACTCCTCTGACCATCTTTTCCTTACACCTTTGTCTTCCCAAATAAAACTTTAAGCTATCACTATGACAAAGATGGGAATAACTCACTATTTTTTTCGGTCAACTAATTTTTATTAATGTTTTATTTTAAAATTTTATGGTACTTCTTGCTAAGGTCTACAGGAACCCACGAACAGTAGTGTGTAAACAGAACACTCAGAAATAAATGGAATAAACAGAATACTGAGAAACTCTCAGTTCTCAGACAGAACAGAATGCATTTCTAAGGAACTGAAACAAGATCAAACCTATTACCTTCCCTTTTATTAAAACACAGGTTGAATAAATTTCCAAACCTTCCACACAAATACTTAAAAGGAATTTAAAATTTAAGTAAAATATTTTAATAACATTATTATGCATCCATTTTGATTCAATGGAAGATGGTTTGTGCCTCAGGACTTGTAGACTGTTGGTTTTTCAGATGGTTTACTCAAATTTACTTGTACCAAAAAAATAATTTAAGTATTCTGGGAGAGGTTTTTTGTTTGTTGTAAGAGATCTCTAACTGAGATCTCTTAAGTTGTAATAAGTTACAGGTTTTTTAAGTGATTTCTAATGTATTTTTCATAGAATTTACCAAGTCATTAGAAAGGTGATATTTTTTAAAAGGAAAATTCTTCAGAGACAAATAAACTAAAGTCAATTCCATGTCTACACAAAGGGAAAAAAAAGTCAAAGGCAACCCTGACTTCTATTTGACTGGAATCATACACAAATTCAAGCTGAAACATAATCATCATCTCTTTTCTCATGAAATCCAATCATGCAAATATTTAACCTGTCAAACTCCACTTCATGACAGTACCAGCACCAATAGCCGATACCTTGAGGTTTCAATATGCAGTGGCTTTTCTATTACTCCATTTAGTGATAAACTGAAAACCAGAACATAAACCATGACCTACTTCTTCCATCTTACAGATTTCATTTACTGCCTCTAGTGATAACCAGAAGACTATTCTCCAGGGGCTACATCAGTGCCTGAATCAGAGAGGGAAAATGAACATAATCCCCAAGTCTTAACAGTCAAAGCTGAAGTTCAGTCCCTGAGAAAAGAACATCCTTGTACATATTGTACAGGACAACCATCTGTCTGAATGTGTCGATAGAGAATATTCTTGTCTGAACAGCTATCAAAATCCCAAAACAGAACATAAAACTTCTTCAAAATTAAACATAATGAATATTCTAAAAAAAAAACCCACAAACCCAAACCTGCAGCATTACTTACTGCTTTAAACTGAAATAGACCTTCTTGTCATCAGGCAATGAAATTCAATAGATCCCCTCCTCATTTGCATCTATGATAATTTTTCAAACTTTGTTCTATTTTTTGACTGTGCTTACACCTTTTAACAGCTTAAAGTACTGGGGGGAAAAAAAGGGAAAAATACATCTAAAATACAATACATCAACAAAAATAGCATGCTAACAATCCTCCATGCAAACATCTATAAGGACATTACTTGGTATATCACTCATACAAGGACCAGAAACCTGCATCTAATGGTTTCACAGGAGATAGAACACTCTGCTCAGAAAGATAACAAATACAAGCACTGTCTTTTAAGGATTATCTGGTGAGACTGTGTGTCTGTGAGCTAAACTAGGCAGTTGAAAGGAGATAAATGACACTGCCAAACAGTTTCAAGGGAACTTGCTGTCAAAGGACCATTGAGATTTGCACTGTTCAGACAGTACTTGTAGGGTCAGCGTGTTCTTCCAGATTCTCCTGAAAGTGGTTTCTTTTGTTCCAGCCAAGGACTCTGAGCTCTTCCAAATTAAAAGGTGCAATCAGGTACTTCCATTAAAATACTGAAAAAACATTGAACTGCAAGGAGGTTGACATTTTGAGAAAAAGAGGTTGGCATGGTTTTGTCTGATCACAATAAAAAAAAAAAAAAAATTAAACACTCAAAGGAAGGGAAAAAACAGTCTTTTGAAGGATGACACAAAAATTATTCTGTCACCTTCTTCTCTTCTCCTTATATAAAGCATTACACTGAATAACTGATCATTCACTAGAAGAATGTTAGAAATCTTGTCCTAACCCACTGCTATTTAATAAACCCAGGATATAGTTAAGGTGATTATTTTTAAAGTTGGAGAAAACAACTTCAAACTTTTCAAGAGCTCATCTACCAAAAATATATATAATTACTCCCTGCTTTTTTTTCAAAATATAATATATTGCCTCTGTGGGAAACAACAGATTAAATCATCTGGGATATCATTCATTCCCTTGATCTACTAATATTCAAGCTAACTCAATGAGACATGAAATAGGGAGTGAAACATGTTGAAAATGCTTTACTTTTTCCACCCCAAACCCTACTCACTTATAAAAAACATATTGAATTCTATTCCAAATGAACAAATAATCTGAGTATGCAATTTGAAAATATGGCACTATACCTCTCTATAAATTCAATTTCTGCATCTTTATGATGGCCAAAATGAGGACAAAAATCTTTGGAATTCATAGCTCATATAAAAAGATTCAGAAGAAAACAGAATGACTACACTAAAATGAAGAATTCCATTATAGCAACTGAAGCTCAAAAATACTGCAAAACTATACAAAAATAAAGTCTACCAACACAACTCTTCCCTCCCTGCTCCCAAATATATATTCAGCATTATGTTTACACATCAGTCAACGTAGTTTAGGGGAACACAGGTACTATTTGGTATCCCTCATTTTAACTATTTCGGAAAGCAAGAACTGTTAAATATAAAGCAGCTATCACAAAAAAACAATAGCTTTATTTTTTCCTCAATATCACAGTAGCTTTAGTTAAGCATTGTTTACATGGCCTTTTGGCAGCCTACTGTTTCTATAAATACATCAGCAACGAAAGGAGGGTTAAGGAGACTCTCCATCCTTTACTGGACGTGGGCAGAAACAGTGACAAATTAGGAAGAGGTTAAATTACTTAATGCCCTTTTTGCCTCAGTCTTTAGCAGTAAGAAGACCAATGGCATCGTGGCCTGTATCAGCATGGCCAGTAGGCCCAGGGCAGTGATTGTCTCCCTGTGCTCAGCACTGGTGAGGCTGCACCTCGAATCCTGTGTTCAGTTTGGGGCTTCTCACTGCAAGAAAGACTTTGAGGTGCTGGAGTGTGTCCAGAGAAGGGCAATAAAGCTGGTGAAGGATCTGGAGCAGAAGTCCTATGAGGAGTGACTGAGGGAGCTGGGGATGTTTAGCCTGGAGAAAAGGAGGCTGAGGGGAGACCTTACTGCTGAGGACTACCTAACTACCCATAACAAGGTGGGTGTCAAGTCTCTTCTATGTAACAAGCAATAGAACAAGAGGAAGTGGTCTCATTTAGGAGGTTTACATTGGGTATATGTCTTCACCAAAAGAGTTGTCAAGCACTGGAACAGGCTGCCCAGGGAAGCAATTGTGCCACCATCCCTGGAGATACTTAAAATGTATGTAGATGGGGCGCTTATGGACATGGCTCAGTGGTGGACTTGGCTGTGTTAGGTTTATGGTTGGACTTGATGATCTTAAAGGTCTTTTCCAACCTCAATGATTCTATGGATCTAAAATCATAAACGTAATTTTTTTTTTTATTTACTACAATCTCAAGTATTCAAATATTTATTCTTAAGATGTCTATGGTAACAGTGGTGACAAATTCAAATTGTTTAGTTACATTAGCATAATCATTCGGAACAAAAATAAAACCCAAAATATGACAGACACAGATACTAAGTTCCTGAGAGAACACAGCTTTTATTTAAATTTCATTAAATCTAATTGTCTAATTTACTTGCTGGTTCTTAAAAAATTATTACTAGATTTGGAATTATAAACACACCATTTAAAAATACAGTTTAGTGAAAGTTCCTAAAGAACCTGAACTACATTTTTTTATTAATAATTAATGGGATTCCAATTCACTGTACAGTTACAAAGTATGGAATGCCTCCAAAATGACTGAGCTATTCATCACATGAAACTGACAACCCCATACAGGGAAGCCATCAAGCGAACAATCTGCAGCCAATATGCTCGAAGGTACATATCAGAGCCAAATGAAATGTTCAGGTAATAAGAATCTTGAAATTAAATTAAAACATCACTCTATGGTTTAGTCTACATCAAAAGGATATATAAAATACTAAGCACCCACAGACACCAAAAAGCAGAGGCATAACATACCTGTCTTCTAAAGTGGTAAATCCAACCAGCTTGATGTCTACCGCCAAGTGACAAGAAATTCAGTTTTTTTCAGAGGTGAAAAGCAGAACCTAAATTTACCTGCATTCCTAAGTATTTGAGATGCCTTTAGGAAGCCTCAGAAATGAAAAGTATTAGATCATAAGCAGTATTTAAAAAATTCTTCTTCAAATACAGTCATTCCATTTGCAGACAAATCAACATAGAGACAGTGAAATGGCTTTTGCAGAATGATAAACGATTTCATCCTTGTTCTACATATCTATCCATGGAAAGTAATAGAGTACTACAGGAGAAAACTCAGAGATCATCTGATGGGATATTACAAGTTTGCTGGAAATTATATAACTTTTCTAATTTTTTTAATGGTTTTAATTAACCTTTCAGTTAGTTGTTTTAATTAATCGTAAGTGGTGTGTTAGGTCTTACATCACTTCTAGCTAGCATTCAGCAGAATTTAACATAAGCTGCCACTGTGAGAACACAGTTTGGAAAAAGCAATGACACTGTAAACTTTGTTAAGCTAACCTTGATATGCATCAATAAACAAAGTCTGAGAGAGAAAGATTAATTGTTGAAGTTGGACATCTGGAATACAGAATTTACGGACCACAAAGACATTTTGCAGAAACCAGAAGATAAAGAAACTGCTAAAAAAGACTTAGTAATGAGTTAGAAAGTCCCTACCAGAGGAAAAATATACTAAAAAGACTAAAAATACAGACTAATTAGCATGGAAAGAGAGAAATCCATGACCAATAGAAGATAGAATATTAATTAATGAAAGAAAATTATGTAATTTATAATCAATGAACATTAATTTGTTAAAAATGAATAAATAGGTAAAAAAGCTTAGAATCTGCATCTGTGTGGAGGCCGAGATTTTGTTGCCCAAAGATGCACCCCAGAGCTGTGAATAAAGTAATGCCTTTCTTTCTATCACTAAAAATGCAGTGTTAGAGGGTTCTGTTAACCCAACAATTTCAGAGGTATTTGGCAACAATTTCTGTATAATGCCAACATTATATATAGTGCTTAAGAATCTACAAAGATACTTGGAGTGACCTCCAAGCAACTACGTCAGTAGGTTATAAAGGGAATCCCATTAGGAGAGGGTTCAAATATTGTTCAGGCATGTAGAAATATAATATATGGAAATAACTTTAGGTAGTAAAAGTATTTGATAGAAAAATATTGACAGAATAGCAACTGTAGTGCTCTTCACATTTACAGGTCAGATCTTTTCATCTTACTTGCAGTGAACAAATAGTACTTGGAAAGATGTCCAATGATAGCAGTTAAAAAGCTGAATTAATAAACTCTTTGTGGACAAAATAAAATGTTATGTAAATTACTTCTCATCTTCAAAGTTGTCTGCAGATAAAGCTCATTAAAAACAGTTTTATGTCAATGCCACTCCCCAGTTAAATTATTCCCAATGCACACTTACACACTTGTGATTAAGTGTCGGACCTAATAACCAGCTAATCACAGTGGAAATCCATAAAGCTTTCTTTTTGGAAATACAAAACCTGCAGAGGGTGTAACATACCTTAAAGTTATAGGAAACCACTAGATCTAACTTCTCTCCATTTTCAACATCAACTGGAAAGTTTCATTGTAAAACGAGCAGAAATTTTAATTATGGAACTCTGGTAAAAGGTAAAAAATAATATTTGGGATTGAGAAAGTGGAAGGACAATCTTGAAATAAAGATGACTACTTCTGCAGAAATAGTTCACTTAGTTATAATAAATACATTTGCACTGGAATTGCATAACAAAAGTTGGATAAAATTATCATTTTTGTTACTATTTTTATAAGAATTGGAAAATGGAACTGAACTTGCACTCAGTTGGAACAATAACAAAACCTCCATAGAAGTAAATCAGAATATGAAAAGAAATTTCAAAATTCAAACTGATTACAGTTAAATTCCAAATATAAAAGATAGAAAGAAAGTTGAGAAAAATGTTTCACAGACCAGTGATATCCCACTGCAGTTTCACGATAAAGTGCCAGTACAAGACTTGTGTTGTCATAAAAGCTGTATTGCTGGAAGTTTCTGTAAATGGAAGCTGTAAGTGCAGACAAGTGACAGGCAGAAGAAAAGAGCAAACTAAAAAGAGAAACGTATGTGCCGAGAAGGTGTAAAAGTCTGTCAAAGACTAACAATGTATGGAGATTTGTTGTCCTGCTGTATCTTCAAGAATGAAAGACTCAGATCCTGCTGAGCATGTGTAAGGCCACCAGGCCATGCCAGTGCCAGCGAGGGGGCTGTGCAGCTCAGTCCATAACCAAGGTGCCAGTGGCAGCTGTGCAGAGACACCAGCTCTGCATGTGCTGCTGAGGAAACCTGGGACCTGTGAGGGACTCTCTGCACACCTGCCCAGAGGCCACTCTCACACCAGTGCAGCTCCCTGGTGAGTGAACAGCTGGGCTGGACTGGGAGTGACGCGTGTGTTGCAGTGTCTGTGTGATAGTGTGGGCCTGTGGGGGTGAGAACAGGGGGAGGAAAGAAGCAAATATACCATGCAAATAGTTATCTGCTTTTAATAACAGTCTTATTCTATTAATAATAAAAGATTAATTAATAAAAGTGATACATTTTCATTGGAATACCTTTCTCTGACTCACTCCCCTATCACGGAAAAGAGAATTTACAAACATGTTTAGATGCTCTAAACGAGATCAGGATCAATCTCCTGCTCACCCTGACATACACTACCCTGCAGAATAATGTATTTTTTTCAACATGTGGTCTTGTTCTTTATACAATTTGTCTCCAACAATATACTCAAATAAATGGTGTTTTAGGCTTTTATTAAGAAGAAAAGATACTACAAACTATAAGACACGATCAGCTCAGATCTTGTATCTGATGCATGAAGGGACTCCACAAGTCTCACAGAATGACAGATTTCTGTGAATTCTGTAATTCTTGCTTTAAGTGCACCATGATTTGTACCCACACACATTGCAACAATCTTCAAAAACTGTTAAAAGCAAAATACACTTTTAAGTATCTTTCAGCAGTAATATCTCACAAAACAACTCACCCTTCACTGCACTTTGCTCCATTAAAAAAAACAACCAAACCAAAAGCAAACAAACAAACAAAAAAACCTAAATAACCAAAGAAGCGAAAGAAAAGAAAAATGAAGGAGTAAAGAATCATATTTTCATATGCACACTATAGAAATGTTATTTTTAATGAGGGGGGAAAAGAAGCCATTCTCTGCGTAAATGCAGATTGACAACTATTTTCCTTGTACAGTATTATCTTTTGCCACTCATTTCACAGAGGTATTCCTAAAGTTTTTCCCAACTGGCACCCACTTCAACTTCCATTCTTACACTGGTTTTCAAAAATATAGGTGAGACTGAGCTGTCAGCTTTTAGTGACACAAGCCCTTTGGAGGACAAGTACTTCTTCGTCATGCTGCCTACATGTATGCACTCTTTCTTTGAGAAAATTTAATAATGGCTGATTTTCTCTGGAAGAGAAAAATAACTTGTCTTAGAAAGCCTGTATTGTAGCATAAGAGAAGGAGGCAATTTTCTTACTAATTTCTATGCCAATTACCAAGCTGTGCAACTTAAAAACTCTCACTTACTGGAAGCCAGCACCTGCCAACTGTCACTAGACCAACAGAGAAAAAAGAGACACAGTAATGTTTTTATTCACTTCTGTAGTCAGAACTAAAAAAAAAAAAATCTAACCAAAACACTACTTGCAACTGTCTGTAAAACCCTGAGAGAATATTTCTAAAAGTCTGCAACAAATATTTCTGCTTTCATATCATACTGCACTGATTAAACATTTAAACCTAAAATTCTGGATAATGACTTTAAATCCATGAAGGATTCCTTCATTGCTTTCAGCTGTCTTCTAAAGTAGCCTCCTTGATCTGACTGACTGAAAAACTTGAATAGATGCTTCTACTTATCTACATGCAATAAGGCAAAATTTTGCAACTCAAAAGCTCAACATTGTAAGTGCACCCACCTCCCAATATATTGAAATATAAATTAATTGGTAGAATACAACTCCTCCCTCAAAATGGTCCAATTATACATAGTTAAGTCACAAATGCATGCAAAAATATGTATAATATGCCAAATAAGAAAGATTACCTTTATTTGGAAACATTTATAAAGGGATTTGGTATCTATAAAAAAAGATTAATATCTCATTAATCATGAAAATCCTTGAAAAATAGGCCAAGAATATCCTGTATGTTTGGAGTGCTTTAGTTCAGTCACAAACAAGTATCAAAATAGTTCTACCTACAAGAGTGCTAACCTAAGCAAGTGACTCTAGAGACAGGTGCTAAACTGATGAAATAAAAATTACATTTCAAGGTGCTCTATATCCTTTATTGTGCTTATATTAATCCATTGGTTCTTCTTCAAGTTGGTCTGCAAAGAATATCTGAAAGCTGATTAGTTTTGTTACATAAAATATGTAGGTGCTTTGGTAGTATTAAATAACAACATAGCAATAAATTCTGACCTGTTTTCATTGGTTTATGTGGTATATTATAATTCCTTTGACAGTGGCCAAAAAGGCACATATATTCCTTCCACACTCTCCCTTCTTTTCTTGTCACATCAGTACCGGTGTGCTTGATGTTTGCTTGTTTTGATTATTGTTTTTTAAAAACTAAAAAAAAAAAATCCCAACATACATATGGGAAACCTTAGTGCCTATTTGCAGGCTTTATGTAATCACTGTCAGTTTAAATACTATGGTAGCAGGACTGCCAGGGTATATCAGCTAAAAATATTCAGTAGGTCACAGAAGCCTGCTACATGAATGTAAATAAAACTGAGGTAATATGTAAGTATATGGTAATATAATAGTAATAGGTATAGTTATTTCAGAGTTGTCCTAGTAAAAAATAAATAAAATAAAATAAACTCCCAAACCTCTGTGCTTCCTTTCAGTACCTGCATAGACAAGGTTTGACTTACATGAAGCTGCTGTAACTTCAGATACAAATATCACATTGGACTGGAGTTAACCACTCTGAAGGAAAAAAAGTCTTTATATCTTTTGAACGCTTCAAGCAAGATCTCATAGAAATGAGACAAAACAGGTTTCATGGTTCAGCCACATTTAAGACTGGGTCAGCTAGTCTGTAGAGAACCCATAGAATGTATTACAGTAAAAGAATGTGAGCGGAAGTGGGAACAGCTGTGCTTTATTACAAACCTAGGGCTGTTTTAACCACAAAACTTTCTTTATGCCTTTAAGTTTCTGTAGGACTCTGCCATTCTGAGCAGCAGATTAAAATCTCCCACTTCCACAACAACAAATACTTAGTTTAGTCAGATTTACCTTTTTCTGTGTTCCACCTATACAGCTAAATGCAAATTAACCCTTCTTCTCAGCATACCACTTTCCTCCATGCCCCAAACTCCCATTTTGTAATCACACAGCCTAACAATAAATGAACCTACAACTTGTTGGTAATGAAAACACAATCAAGTCTTTTTCACTCAAAAACCTTTAGTTATCTCAAGTGTTCTTCGCTGATAAAACACAGATCAACATCACATTAAAAACAAAAAGCTATTTAATATTTTTAAAACAATTATCCACTCCACTATCCCAGAGGGATAATTTACATTGGTCTTGCTCTTGATTCATACTCAAAATGATTTCCAAGAAGAAACGGGGAGACATATTTCAGTTCAAGAAAATTCCCCCAGTAATGACTCATTTTTTGCACATATTGGCAGAAAATCCCCAGGAATAAAAAGCATCCACTACCAAGTAAGTACACTTTTTTCTTGTTAATTTCAGTAATACAATGCAAATAACTCAAAGTAGTTTTTACACTGACATTTTAACAATGCAATTAGTAATTTCTAAACTCATTTTTTTCAAAATCACCCTACTGGAGATTATCTGCCTCTCTTCCCTTTTATTATTTTTGGAGTATTTTTAATAGAGATAACTTTCTTCTTCAGTTCACTATCTTCAAACAGGAGTGCATGGGGGGAAAGACCCTGCATACAGATATGTTTGAGTACACAAATATAAGTTAATGTAATAGTGACTGGATAAGGTCAATATGTCAGACAAGATACTTAAGTATTTTTTCCATGAAGTAATTTTAAAAATTATTTTAATTAGGTTTTGCTGATGCTTTCCAGATTCTTATTTCGTAAATATCAGCTATTTAAAAGGAAATTAATTCTTCATCTAAACTGCTAGTGCTATGCTTACACAGATAAACTCTTTATAGAAAGACAAGAATTATGAGTTAAATTGGTTGTGATAGGAATTATTCACCACCTCCTGTAATTTAATGCATCAGTAAATTTTGCAAAAACCTACTTTTGAATGAGGCAGATCAACACCAAGAAATGAAAGAGGCAGTGAACTATTACGATGAGCCAAAGAAATTAGGATCTTATTCAGCATTCCCTTCATAACTCTGAGGATAAACTTTTTCTCCTACAGTGACTAAAATAAAAAAAAAAACCACAAATCTAAAACTAGAACCCATAACCAAAGTATCCATCTGATAATACTTAATGCAACACTGACATGGAATACGTTTAAACAAAGTATAACTATCACCCCAGTTGTTTAGAATGGAAGTCAGCATCGGCACTGTTCCAGTAGTTATCCTTTAGTTGTTTTGTTTGGGTTTTATTTGCTTGTTTTACAATAGCTGGCAGAGTTCTTATGTGTTATATAAAAAGAAAGAAATTAAAGCAATCAAAACAAAAATTATACATAATATTTAAAGATTAGTTAATGCTGAACTTTCACAGTAGTTTTTCATCTTTGTGACTTTTAAAAACAACCTATTACAGTCAAGTTGTAGACTAATTTTTGCCATTGCGATGACCTGTTTATGTGTTTTCCAGGAATATCACGGCTACACTTAGTTTAGGTGGCAGAATTGGGTACTTTTTCAAAATATATTAAAGTTTTTTTGAATTATTGAAAGGTCACGAAAAATCAGAGAGAAAAGGTAAATAAAAATTCAGAGCAAAGACTGAGTTCACGGAGTGACAACAAGAACAAGAAGGGGGGGAAAAAGAGCGTTTCAGAATGCCTGGCTTCCCAAGATCTCCTTCAACAGATCTGGTGTCCCTTGGAGCTCCTTTGTAATGAAAATCTGAAGTGGAAACTGTTCAATATTCCAAAGTTCATTTTTATAAAAGAAGTAAACTGTAGACTGCTGATGAAAGGGGAGCTGGGCTTTTGGCAATACTACAAAAGAGAGATGGCCTTATTCTTCAGAAGAAGAAATTTAGAAAACAAAAAATATGTATTTCTAGCTGCTCTTTCTCATCTTATTTTCTTTTTGCTTTGGTCAAAAATGTTCCTAGTGAAAAAATGCTTTATCTGAAAGTACTACTAGCAGCAGCAGTAGTGTTCACAGCAGTGAGTCTTCACACTTCCAGAAACACCAAGCCTTATCAACAGGTAAGTTATCCTAGCAGGCACTTTTACAAGTTTGCTAATAATACTTGGCAAAGGACACATTCTAGTTGAAAATACAGTTACCTAGAAGGAAGTTTCCATTTGGAAATATTTATGGTATATGGCTGTTTCTCTTTTGTCACAGAAGAAATAAAATAAATTGGTTTATTCCTGCTAAACTGTGATTAGTCTAGAACATAAAAAGCCTGAAGAACAAACCTTGTGAAAAACAAAGCTATATGTGAAAGGTGAATTTATGATATACAAAAAATCAAGACAGCTTTCAAGAAATTACATTTTCATCACTGCATCACATATTACTTGAATTGTAAGCAGGAACTCCAAAAACTCATTGGTTTTACAGAACACAGAAGTTTAAAATGGACTTCTATCCCAGTTATGGTGAATCCAAAATTTCCCATCTCCTTGCAGCTGATATGTTAGAACCCGTTTTCTATTGTCCCATCCCTCTGCTTAAGACGAGGCAATTAGTTATCTCCCTCATTCAGTAAGCACTGATCATTCCCAGAAAGATTAGCACCTTAAACAAGAACAACACTGATACAACATAAACAGCTTGTTCCACGCAGCATCATTCAGTGTTTGTTTTAAATATTTACATTCAGATTAAGAGTATGAGATTTTGTATTAAAAATACAAGTTTCTTAATATAAAACAGCTGTATTAATAAAAGGAATCCTTTCTTCCAATGAAACAGAAGATTAAGTACTACAACTTGCTACAACATACCAAGGTTAACAGACCAAGCTACTGAATCTCCC
This sequence comes from Pipra filicauda, assembly GCF_003945595.2. Lineage (NCBI taxonomy): Eukaryota > Metazoa > Chordata > Aves > Passeriformes > Pipridae > Pipra > Pipra filicauda. The sequence continues at coordinate 1,687,621 of NW_024104543.1, forward strand.
TTAGCTACTTATCTCCCTTAAAACAGACCTATAATATAACATCAAGCCTACCTAATGAACACAGCAAATCTAGCAGTGCATTTAAATACAATCACCAATGTAAACTATAAAGGGAATTCAGTCTGTAATATCAAATATTTCATTCACGCATTGAATATTTTGTCTGCTGGCACAGCCATCCTCCCCCTTTCAGGAAGTACTGTTCGGAATGTATATTGGTGTTTCCCCCTCAGAGAATGCCAGAATAATATCAGAGGATATTTCAGGCCGTAAGGGATGTCCAAATGTCACAGGATAATTCATATTGTAAGGGACATCAAGAGACTTCCAGCCCAACCTCCTGCTCAAAGCAGGGTCAGTGAAGACGTTTAATCTGGTTTCTGGGGGCTTTATCTATTTGTCTTTAAAACTTTCAAGGAGAGAAACCGCACAACTTCCCTGAGTAACCTGTTCCAATGCTCAACTGAACATATAAACACCTTTCCTTAATTTTTACAAGCAAATTAAATTTAGCACTCATTAAGCTGAAGTCCATTACTCATATTTCATGGAAAAGAAAACAAATTTCATGCAGAAACGAATACAGCAGTAAATTTAAGTTCATGCATAACAACTTTGAATACTGGCTTGACCAGGAATCAACAGCAACTTACAGTTATGCTTGTGTTCAACTCCTGCTAAAGTGGAGAAAATTGAATCGTCTGTGGTAAAGCAGGAAGTTTCCAATAAAGCTATAAAAAGATCGCTCATCTCATGACTAAATCGTGATCTATGTCCAAGATAACTTGTTTGCATGGTAACAATGTATAATCTGGCCACTATGTGTCAATTTTCATGGCTGGGCTTCCCGAACGAAGATTTGGGAAGGTTCTATCCACATTTGTTACAGGCACGTTGGTGACTTATGAGGCCAATACGAGACAGACATGTCAATTATAAAAGTATTATATAAATACAAAGAACTTGTCAAACACATATATTTATATTTCTTTATTTTAACATACTGTCTCACATTAAATTTTCAGTCTGTAGTGCAAACCATAGCTCAACCATGCCCCTCATTTCAGACATGAGAGCTACTAAGTTATTGCAAATACTATTCTATCACATCAAAAAGACTATCTTATGTAAACAATACTATCATCATCATGGCTAGGCTTCACAAACGAAGATTTAGGAAGGCTCTATCCATGCATGTTACAGGCACGCTGGTGGCTTATGAGGCCAATACAAGACAGACATATCCGACCGCAAAAGGCACAGCAGAAAGACTCCTTAGGTGGTATCTTCTGCAGGACTCGATTCTTTCTGCATTGTCTTTTCTCCTCGAGAGTGATCCTGCGTGCGTTCTCAAAGAAGACAGAAGCGTTATAGATGGTGTGTCTCCAGGCCTCCTGATTTGAGGCCATAGTAGGCAAAGTGATGATGACTATGGTGTAGTGGTAACTCCACCAGTTTTATCCAGATCTCAAGTCAGTGAGAGACTTACATAGTCTTGTAAATATTTCTTTAAAGTAGCTATAACAAAACTTTAACATAAAATGAAAAACTCAGGATGAATCCAAACAAAACCCAAATCATCATATATTTAATTTGCCAGCACAGAAACCCATTAAACTTAGCTAAGCAAAAATACAGTACATGCTACAGTCAGGATTGCTGATTTCTCTTCATAATTAGGACTACTTAGGTTGCTCAATATTTCTAACGTTTACAACTATCTAGAACTTGGACAAAGTGCCCTGTCTGTCCTTGCTTTCTGCCAGTGCATATAAACAAACTACATGTCACATTGAAAAATATCTTCAAGAGTTCAATTTTTAAAAGGAACAGTGGAGGAAAAACACAACAGGGTTTTTTTTATTTCTTTCAGCAAGGGTCTTTTACTTTAAAAAAATGCCAAAAATAAAAGCACAGAAGAAGTGACTGGAGAATGGACTGATGTGGCAAATTAACAGGAGGAAGCTCCAAGGAATAAAGAAAAATAAGTGGAAGGAATGCTGACAGGCGAAAAGCAAGGAGAGACAGGACTGACTGAGACAAGATACTGAAATTTGGAATGGTCATACCAGGAACACTTGAAAAATTAAGATTGAGACTGGCTACAGGATGAATAGGAGACTGTCACTACGATCCATAGAAACAGTGATGTGAAAAGGACTGTGCTTGCAAAAGACTGTCACAACATCCCTCATCCACCACGATACATTCTCTAAATCCTAGAACAGAAAGGACTACAGTCTGCAACTACTTTTCCACTACCTGAGCAAATGCACTACAAGTTATGCTGTTTTGCTTTACCACTGTTGTACATGAAAGGGACTGCACTCTCTTAATGCTATCAGTCATAATGGTGAAAGTTCAAGAGCTTTAGCAAAGGATTCAACTTTTCCAATCCTCTTGATAACCACTGTAGGTCCAATGTAGTAAGACAAAAAGGAATTTACTTTGAAAATTTAACTTCTGCATTTTCTTGGGTTTTTGTTTGTTGGGGTTTTTTTTAATTCCCTTAATCTTCTATATTTTAAGAAAGTATAGGGGACATGTAGGCACATGAAGATGATACAGAACCTAATGCAGGTAGGACTCTTGTCTTATCTACTGAAGAACAGGAATATGTGTACTGACTGAGGGAGGGCTTGCAGAAAGAAAAAGAGACAGGGGCTCTGTAATATGCCACAAAGGCTTTAACAACTAAAGTCCTCCCTTCTGCAGTTCTCCCCATTCCTCCCTCTTACTCTATACGAGCACACCACTTAATAACAAACCATGGAAATTTTGGGTTAACTGTGAATTCCTCTTTTTCCCCATCCACTCTCAGATATGTGGAGCACCCAGGACTGCTACAAAAAGCAACAGCAGGTATAACTTGAGCAAAAATATTTATAAGAATTGTAGATATTTCAAATTGGACACCAAAAATGAGTAAATACTTTTCACCTAACCCTCTCTGTGCCTCTGTTCACCATCTGTAAAAGCCTTGTCTCATCTTAGGTAGATTTTGATAAACTAATAATTCTTTGTGATGCATTCTGATCACATAATGATAAGCACTTTAGCAAAGCCCATACAGATGTTATCAGTTCTGTCTTCAAAGCAGAGCCGAGTAACATGGAATAAATAAATCATGGGCTCACACAACGATCAATGAAAAATACTGAATTGTGTTAAGTGAGCTCCATCTATCCCATGCAGTGAATGAGAAAGGAGTTCCAGTAGGAAAAAAAAAAGATAGTATGCAATCATGTAGTTAAAACTGTATCAGAAAGACATGCTCAAAAAGGCACTTGAAATCTCTTTGTTCCATGACCTTAATAATGTGGGATTTCTTCTACAGGTGTTTAAGACACTCAGTTTAAGATTCTATGAAATCAAGTAGGTTCTTGCATTACTTGTGAAGCTATGCTGAGGTTGCATTACTTTTCAGTATCTGTTAGAAGTAAAACTGGAAATCTCTTGTTGGTTTTGAATAGCATTGTGGATAATACAAACATGGACAAGGACAGAAGTGCTTTGCTTAGGTTATTTTTACTTTTTGCAAAATTTAGGGACGGAAAAAGTATATTTTGTTATCATGCCAACTACAAAAACTAACAAACTCATGGTGATGACACACATTTGAATGTGAACAACCAAACAAAAGGTTCATACTACCAACAGTTTCTGGAAAAATTAAGGAAAGTTCTTACTAAAGAAATTTTGGTTGAGTATTATTACCTATACAATACGGGCCAAAGATCATCCTTTCAAAAGGATTTTTACAGTATGTGCAGTGCAAGGACACTTAAAAGATACTAATCCTATAAGGGAAAAACTGAGAATTTTTATAACTTCAGGTGCTTTCAGAGAGCTTTTCCCTGTTCTTATGCAATTCAAGTCCTGCATTTGTTATTTTTCTGGTTTACAAGTAATTTTATACAAAAGAATGCTACTAAATAAAGTATATTTGTTAAGACCTTCTTTGATAGAGTCACCTCTGCAAAGGGGGCTGCATTTTTAAGGCATGTTTTTGTCTAAGTTGTACAGACCAGTAATTACATAATGGTTTATTTTTAAACTGCCAAGAAACCTTTAAATATTTTATGTGTTTTAATATAACTACATTATAATATTGTTATATAAGTATGCTAGGATATAACACTTGAAAACATTCGCAGCTCAGAGGTCATAGTTTATTTTCATTACTAAATGGAGCATAGTTGATTAACTGCATAGATAATCTCTGGCAGGTTTTATAAGCAGAATTAAACAGCGCTTTATAGAGCAGATGTAATTCCTAAAGAGCCCCTCATTCGGGTGCGGCTCAGGCGCTGCACCTTGGACAGGCTCAGCGCCTCCAGGTGCCTTTAGCGGAGCTCAAGCAATGGCATCTCTGCCCTCACCAGCAGGTGTTACGACAGTCTGTCTGAATTGCTGACATTTACGAAAAAGCGACACTGAAAAACGGTATAATTAGCATTTTACAAGGGGGAAATAGCGTGAAACACTAATATTTTTACTGCAAGAAGGTGCAACGAAAAAAACCCAACACCTTTTTAGCCGGTCTCCATTAAACACATCCAAAACGCAAACAAGTCAGCGGACGGCGCGAGGCTGCGGCTGCTCCGGCACAGACCGCGGTGCTGAAATGACGCTCTGCAAGACCAAGATACGGACGCGTTTTTCTACACGCTGCCAAAAACCATACGTGCGCTGTAGGAACCGGAGAGGAAACGGCGCACGAGGCTTTCCCTGCGGCAGCATCCCGGCCCCCCGCCAGCCCACGATCAGGACCACGGCACCCGCCGGGGGTTAACCGGGGCTGGCGGCCCCGCTTTCGGCAGCCCGGGAGCCGAGTGCTGCCGTGCCCAGCGACCACCCGTGCCGGGCCGCCGCCCCGGCCGCCGCACAGGAGCCGGGCCCCGGTACCGCCCGCGGGCCGTGCAGGGCTCGGGGCTCCCTCGCGCTCCGCACCTGCCCCAGCTCCCCGGGCCCCGCCGCCCGCACCGCTAAAGTTGCGACTGCCCGCAGCTGGGGAACCCACCGGGGCGCTGCCCCCTCCCCGGGACCGCACGGTGCCGCGGGCTGCGCTGCCCTGTCCCTCCGGCTCTAACGCGGACCCCGCTGCGCAGCGCGGGCGGGGGGCGACATCGCCGCGCCCACCGCCGAGCGAGTCGTGCCCTACCTGCGCAGTGCCGCCGCACGGCCGGGCTATCACCCCGCCTCCGCTGCGCACCGGGGACGGCTCGGAGAGCCCTCGCCTGCCCGGCCCGGCCCGGCGGCTCGGCGCGGCTGGCTCCGCTCGGCTCGGCGCGTCCTTGCCCGGCTGGGCTGGGCTGGGCTGGGCTGACAGCCGCCCGCGCGCCCCCGCCCCGGCCGCGCGCGGGGCCGCCGGGGCCGAGCGGGGCCGAGCGGGGCGCGGGGAGCGGCGGCGGCTGATTGGACGGGGGTGATGTCACTCGTGCGCGAGCGAGCGGGAGCGCGCGTGCCCGAGCGCGGCGGTGAGGGAGAGAGGGGAGAGGTGAGGCGGGAGCGAGGGAGGGAGCGGGGATAGTGGCTGCTCTCCCCTGTTCCTGAAGAGCGGGAGGAGTGTGGTAAACGAGAGTCAGGAGAGTCGTGGGGCGGAGGCGCGCACCGGCCGGCAGTGGTGGCAGCGGTGGGCGGAGGAGCGGGCTGAGAAGCGCCGCCGCAGAGCGGGAGGGGCGAAGGTGAGCAGGGCCGGGGGAGCGGGGCCTCAGCATCCCTCCGTCCGCGCCCGTCCCGCTGGCTATGCCACATGGCTGCAGGTGGAACAGCACCCCGCGCTGTCCAGGGAGCGTGTGCGGCACCGGCTGCCGCTCTCACACCGGCACAAGCACACAGACAGTCACAGTCACGCAGACACACGGTCACACAGACACACACAAGCACAGGCACACAGACAGTCACAGTCACGCAGACACACAGTCACACACAGACACAGGCACACAGAGAGTCACAGGCACACGGACACAGATACAGTAACAGGCACACGGACACAGGCGTGCGCGCTGCATAAGCCCGAAGGGCAGGAGAAACCCAGGTTAAGTTGCTTTCCATACCTGGACTATTGGCCCTCAACCGCGCCGGCATCCAAGGACCACAGGAAGAAGAGGCAGGAGACGGTACGGACCTCAAGGGTGCAGCTGGACAAGAGGCGTGATGCTCGGGACCCTCGAGGGAAGTGCCCGGCAACGCCAGGTTCAAACTTTTAATTAATACCCTCGTCCCAAGTTAGAACAATGATTTTGAAATGACAGATTTTTCTTCAGCCTCGATTTTTTTTCTGGACTTTGCATCTTCTATGCAGGACCATATTTCTTAATTCTTTTTCATTACCACAAAGGCTAAATATTTATTTTTAAAGCCTCTACCTGTCCCTTGAGCTCAAGTTATGTGGTATTTTCCACGTTGTAAATTACTGCAGAAATCAAAACTCCCAGAGGGAAAAAAAAAAGGCAAATATGCGGCTTGCAGCATACCCTCTTGGAGGAAATAAACAGGGCCACAGTAGACACGTGATCCATTGAAGACTCACAAGCTGCCAAATTTGTGATGGCTGCTCCAGGAAGGGCTCATGAGGGTTGGAGCATGGAACCTGCAAAACTTTGAGACATGAGTTCCCACTGTATATGAAACACAACTTTTGGAGGGCTGCAACCGTGATGCTTAATATGTACAGAAAGTGACAGATAGCACACAGTCAGGAGCAGACACAATACAAATAGCACTTGACTAGGTTATGCCACCTGCATGGCAATAAGGACCAGAGAGGGGATAGCTGCAGCTATTCCAAGACCCTCAGACTGACAGCCTTGGGCCCCCTGTGCCTTCATGATCAATCCTTTACTCCCAGTTGACACTGGGAGTAACACCAAAGTACATACATTTCTCCTTACGAAAAATCAGGTCCCTGCAGTAGAGAGACATCTGAAGTCCTTTTTTTTTCAGCAGCTTGAGGTAAGAAGGGGGACGACTGCTTCATTTTTAGCTGTCATTTTAGGTAGTTCTTGCATGTCTGGAAGGATTTGGACTCCCCTAAAAATCAAGATAGCACTGACCTTACGGCTTTACTGTCTGCAGATTGCACCAAATACCATTATGTCAAGTTCAGGGAGATCATATTCTTACAACCATATGGATCAGAAGCTTGTTCAAGGATAAAAAAAGATAGTTCATAAAAAAAAACCCCACCTAATAGATTCTCATTTAATCATTCTGGAGCTGGAGATTTAGGCTTGGGTCTTTAATTCCTGTGTCTTAATCCAATACTGAGCATTGTATGTGTACACAAACAGAAGAGAAGAGCTGTCACCGCGGGGACACTGTAAAGTTGGGTGGTACCAAAGGTGCAGAAAAAATGGGAAATAAAAGACTGAATAGCAGGGTATGTTAGGGTAAACAGGTTAGATTATGCATATTGGCACAATACATAGTAATGGAACAGGAGGCATTTGAAATATTAGTGAGCTTTGAATCTCTGGCACAGACTTCTCATGAACTGTAGTTTTTAGACACCTTAACTGCTTTCTTACAGTGAGGACCATAAAATTGTTTCAGCCCTTGCCTGGATTTAGAGCAGTCTTAGGTCTGCTCTGAATGGTATTTGGTTCCAAAACTGCCTCAGGCTGCATTTTGCAGCTAGAAGCTCTGAAACACAAAGTCAGCTTTAGGATGATTTGCTGCAAAGATGCTGGCCTACTCAGCATGGCCTCTCAGATGTACAGCACAGGCTGCTATATGTGCCATGTGTAGCTATATGCTATAAGCTATTTAACATTTAGGATACCCACTGAAGGATGTTTATCCCTCATGTTCAGTAATTTCAGTTTCTGATTTCATTGCCAAAAGTTAAGATGGCTGTCTTACACATTTTGAGGCAGGGTAATTTTTTTTACTTAAATATACCAGTGGGTGTCTCTGCACTGCACAGAAAATCTCTGTCTCTCCCTTTGCTTGATTCAGAGATCCTTCAGTAGAGCCAGGGAGTCAGCAAAGCAAAACAGGAACAGAAAACATGCAGAAAGGGAGTGCCTTCAGCATCCTGTGCATTTTTAATCATCAGCTGCTCATTATTCTGTAACACTCTCCCTACGATCAATTTGTATCTTAGTTCATACTCCTCCCTGCCTCCCAGGATAATTGATTCCTGTGAGGAATTTGCTCCCTGGAAAGTGGCACAAGTCTCAATTGGGATCCGACCATAAGGATGAAAGAGACATAGCTGCAGCCTCCAGCACTTGTGGAGGAACAGCAACCACTGACCTTACTTCATATTTTTACAACACTGATAGCATCCACCATCGGAGGAATGGGGGATGGGGAATATGAAGCAGGGACAGCAGCTTTCTGTTATTATAATAAAATGGAGACACGGGCTAGCATGAGCTTTATATACCCCATCCAGTCTAAGCAATCTTTTAGAGGATTAATGAGATTAGAAGCCCCTATTGTTTTGTTAATGGCTGTTTATTTGAAAAACGGCTTTTCTTGTAAACATACAGAAATTACCATATGTTACTCCATACTCCAGTGCTGCCTTGGAATACTACTAAGAGCAAAGAATGAATATTATGTTCCAAATGCAAATGTTACAAAAGCAATTCATTTGTCCTTCAACTCTGCTGCTGTGGAGACTTACCTGTTTGAGTGTAATGCATTAAAATAGCTTAAGAGTACTCTTTCTTCGAAAAATCTTGCTATGGCTTACGCTGCTCTAAGGAGGTTAACAATGCTAACAATCCATTGTTATTTGAATTTGAGATGTATATTTGCAGAGATAATTTGAATTCTGGATATATCCAAGCCTATCATCCATGACAGTGACGTACACAAGTTCCTTTTCATTACTCTCTAATGATGCAAAAAATTTCCTATCATATTAAACATTATCATAGGGAAATAAGAGTTTTAGAGTCAGACTTAACTGAGCTGAACACTACTCTTGTTGAATTCCAAACTCTTCAAAGTGAATGAAACACATCAGAAAGGTAATTTTAATCATAGAGCTTAAAATAGAGCATACAGGAAGACTTAGTATTGAAATTAAATTCTATATTTTACAAGTCTATTTTCAATAGCTTGCAGTTTAATCATTGAGGCTATTATTTCCTATGCTTGATCTCTTTCATGACTCGAATGTTTCTGGAAAGTGATTCAGACATTTTTGAGGATGCTAAAGGACAAAATTAGATACTTTTACTGAGGAACAACTTTTATAACCAATTTTTTAATGGAAATACTGTCCTTATTTCCCTCCTCAAAATGGATTAGGAACTAGAGAGCTGGCAAAAAAAGTAGCTTAGCACTCAGACATGTTTTTCTGTACAAACAAAAATACTATTATGTGGCAAAGAACTGGAACAGGAGAGAAATTAAGAGGATGACATGAGAATATGTTTACATTCTGTTGATCACTGACTCTTACTGTGTACTCTGGATACCAGTCCAGAGCTTGTAACTTTGGACATTAAGTTGCTCTAAATTGCACTGAGTTTTGTTCAAGAAGCAGTCACATCGGATCGTGAGTTGAGTGAATATAAAATTAGCTTTTTCTCTCAGGAAGCAGATCTCAACTTGCCCATGAATCTAGTCCCACAAAGTAAAATGTTTAACTCTCTCATGAAATAAATTTCTCTGTAAGCTATTACAAGGATATCAAGTTTGTACCACAAGACAGGTGACTCATGTGCAACTTCAGAGAAGCAGAAGTTGCCCAGATTCTCTCCAGAGTCAAAAATACAATCTCTCACCGGTCCAGTCCATGGATACATATAGCCAGATGCATAGACACAGCCTTCTTGCAGCAACACAAGGGAAAAAAAAACAAAATAAACATTTTTAGAAAACAGATTGTGTGGCCCTGTAGTATTTGGACAACACTCTCAGGCAGATGGTGTGAGTCTTGGGACTGTCCTGTTTAGGACCAGGAGCTGGACTTGATGAGCCTGATGGGTCCCTTCCAACTCCCTGTATTCCCTGATTCTATTTCTCATGTGTAATACTGATTCTGTTGATGCCCACAGTTACTCATTTAGCCCAGATGAGAGACCATCATGTCATGAACACAAAATTCCTCAGTTTACTGACAGTTTTATCCTCGGGGGAGATGTTTCAGTTTTCCTTAAGTATATGTGAAAATCTGCATAAACACTATGCAAAAAGGGTACTAGTACTTACTGCTGTTGCAAGTCTTTAAATATAGGAATTATTGTGTTACCTTAGTTTTGTCACCCTACTTTTATGTATTATATGAACCTTTACATGAGCCCCGTGGTTTTTCCTATGCATTCTTGTCTCATTCAGTATAAACAGTGAATATATGTGATACAGCATCTCTGCAATATTTCTTTATATTCTAAACAATTAATTGATTCAGACATAATTTACAGCTAAATGTAGCTAAATAAAAATTGCTGTTCTTTTTTCACTGTTACCATGAGTACAGTTCCCAAGGGTTCTCCAAGGTTCCTGGCTTCAAAACCTTGCTTCCAAAAACACAGCTGCAAAAAGATTTTAGTATCTTCATTTCAGTATATGCATCTGAGATACAAAATGACACGTGGAAATTACTAAATAAACTGCAAATACCTCAGCAACTAGATATTTAACTCAAAATATTGATATCCTGTTTTTTTTTCAGAAAAGCTAAGCTTTTTCCTTTATAGGGAAGGGCAAGATAGAAAAGATTCCCTAAAATCAGGCCTTAGACTGGCACTTCAGGCTGGTTGAATGGAGAATAAAGAATAGGTCTTCTGTCATTGAAACTAAAAATTACTGAAGCGGCTTGCACAGTAACACACAGTCTGTGAAAGGTATGGAGCTTAGTTCTCCTGTCTTTATAACTTGCTTTAAACCCTTTCTGCTATTTGAAATCACTCAGTGTAAGGCTTTCACAAGAAAATATGCAGATTTCAAAGAAAGTCACTTCATTCAAACCTCAATAATAATGCAGACATAATCTTTACTTTGGCCTTTGGATTTTGGTGTTCTTTCAGCATTATTTTTGGAGGGAAATATATAATGCATATTTCTATGTCACTTTTTATTTGCTTTTTTAAATAAAATATTCATCAGAGATGCAAAAAAAAGAATTCATTTACTTCAAAGGAGAAGAATTTCTGTGCAGTAGGGTTCAGTATATCTGTAGAGGCTACAATATGCTCCAGTTTTCTGAACTATTCTTTGATGATATTTTCAGAAGCTCTTTTAGAAAGGAGCATTTCTGATGGAAGACTCTCAGTCACGGTAGGTGTTTGTGTATTACTTAGCATTAGTATTGAATGCTTTCCTCTGAGGTGTGACAGATGCCTTCGACGTTTAGCACATTTATTTTTACACTCACTGGCCTGATAGGCATTACTTATTAGCAATGTGTGATTTAACCTAGGTTGTTTCCTAAATCTTATCTGAAACCAGACTGGTTTCGGATAAGGTACAGAAACTGATACAGCCCCTCTTCTGGTTGTGGGAGGAGATAGGAGAAAGAGATTAGTGGAAAAAATTGTATGGGTGCTGTCATCTGTGCTGTTGCCATTAAGGTCAGTAGTAATTGGCTTCCTTGTTACTGCTCTTGTCTTCGGCTGGAGAATGTTGACATGTCTGTGTTGAGGCTGGGATGTTGCAGTGCTTGCAAAGCTGCTCTGAGATCTTACCATTCAGATTTCTTAAAAAAACAACCACAGTGTCAGCTTGGTGCTGAAGGCAAGGCCAAGTTTACTGCTTGCCAACACGTTTGCCTGATGATTGTCAGTATGGGAGATAAGGTGTATTAAAAAGATGTACTGGTGGTAGGTGGTCTGGAACAGCATCAAAATACATCTCCAAAGACTTTCATCATCTTCACCTAGTTTTAATTCTCATTTCATTGGCAGAACAACCCTGCTTCAACATCACATTCTCTCTGTATCTTTGTTTTCTTAATGTCCTATCTTAGGTGCTCTAACCCCAGCTTTATCAGTTCATCAGTTGTACTACATCTAGCACAGTTTTTCTTGCCTTCTGTCCTGATAGGATTGTACATTGTGTGAAAGCCATGACAAGCTTTTTTTGTGACAATGTAGATGCTCCAGAGCTCTACAGCTACATCATGAGGGGCATGGAAGTTTGTCACATACCTGCTAGTGCTAACGACAAGGCTAAACCCCTGAAACCTCCATATCTGAAATCTGTTTTTTCACCTTGCCTTGACTGTGTGCGTATAGGTAGATATAAACATAGATAGATTATATAGATAGATACAGATAGATGAGAGAGGTATAAATAGATACAGATATAGCTGATATAGATATAGATATAGATAGATACATGTATGCATGTCCCTACGTACAAATGAATTTAGAACAGTTTTCATCAGGAAGAAAATAATGAAAAGGAGTAAGTCCTAATTTTCACCCAATAAAGTCTTTTCTTTTAGAGCTCCATAAAGTCTTTAATCTTCTCAGCAGTGTGCGACTAAACTTAATGTAAAGAATTCTCATGGTACTGAGGCAAACTTGTTGCTCAGTAGTTGAGACCATGTAATAAAAGGCTAATCTTTAAACTAGATCAGAAAATTCCACTTCAAAAGATTATACTTTTTTCAATGATGTTTTTCCTGAAGCAAGGTGTTTTCCTTCTAAGAGCAAGCACAAAAGCAAAGGAATAAAGGGAGAGGTGACAAAATGCATACTTTGAAGCAGTTTTTTAATACATTTTGCCATTAATATTTCTGAATTTATTTTTTTGAATGCTAGCTATCGATTAGAAGAGATTAGCAAAAAAAACCCACATTCCTAAACCTGTGATTATGTGAAAGTTAAATGGACATTCATGAAGTTCTTTGCAAATCTACAGTCATAATTATTGTGGTGTGTTTGCCTAATGTGTTCCAAATTTTCAAGTTTCAAATGTTTTAATGTTAGGAAATGTCTTAAAATATTTTCCCATTTCCAGCTGTCAGGATTTCCACTTGTGTCAAGGAAACTTGACACAGGTATCAGCAGCTAGCAGTACAGGCTTGCAGCAAAGAGGACTGACAGCATCAAGAAGACCATAGCCAGCAGGTTGAGGGAGGTGAACCTGCCCCTCTCCTCAATGCTGAGCAGATACCTCTGGAATGCTGAGCACAGTGTGGGGCACTCCAGTGCAAGTGAGAAATTAACCTGCTGGAGCAAGTCTAGTGAAGGATCACAGAGCTAATTCAGAGACCAAACCATCTGACCTAAGAGAGGGTTCACTTTCTCTAGCTCTGAGGGCTGGAATGGTTTAGTCTGGAGAAGAGAGGGCTCGGATGAGTCTGAAAATATGGAAACATACCTGGTGGGGGCTAAGTAAGACAGAGCCAGGCTCTTCTCAGTGGTGCCCAGTGACAGGATGAGAAGCAAGGGGCACACATTAAAATGCAAGTAGTTTTATTAAGCATTAGAAAACATTTCTACTGTGGAGGCGGTCAAACAATGTGACAGGTTGTCCAGAGAGGCTGTGGAGGCTCCATCCTTGGAAATACTTAAAATCTCCCAGGACGTGCCCCTCAGCAACGTTCCCTAACTGACCCTGCTTGAGCATGGCAGTTGGACGAGTTGATTTGGAGAAATCCTTTCCAACCTCACAGTTCTGTGATTCTGTAATCAGGACATTGTCCCATACATGTTCTAATGCAGAAAATTCCAACTTTTTTTGAAGTATAATGAATACAAATTTGCAGTTCTGGTTATTAAGGACATGAGACTTTTCCACATAATTCCAAGACCTGGTTCACGCAGTACATTCAATATAGATATGCTTAAAAAGTTTTTATTAACACAGTGACATTCTAAAATAAATACATACATTTGCACACGTATGCACTGTATGTATGTATAATATAATGAAGCATCAGAGACATTCCTTATTTTTCAAAAGGAACAAATATTTAATAAAGATCAAATACGTCCATAAGTTATTTGCAGAATGGAATATTTTATGGTTTTTTTAGGTACTGTAATGCATTCATTACAGATCCTGTCATATTTCTATAGATGGCATTACATAATCCTTCTCTGAAATACACCTTTTCTGCATAGAATATGGCACAACAAACTAAGCTATAAGAACTGCACAGTTAATTTCAGAAGCAAGCAGAAAAACTGTGTGTTTCTTCACACAACCACATGCATCATTTCAAGTGCCTGGGCATTAGTCATGTTTGCACTCTTCCCCTTTCCTTTTGCTTGAATCTTTTCATTGGTTGTGGAATTTATATATTAGGAAGTGTTTTGTGGTTTGTTGCATATGGTGACATGATTGTTTGCTATATGGACCATACCAAAGCATATTTGCTAACTGTAAAAAATATCCATCTCACATTTTGAAAATAAAAGGTAAGCAACATGGCAACATAGACTAATGCCCAGGCATTAGCTTTTCAAACACCAGCTCCTAAGGGCACAGGAGCAGGCAATCCCCAAATGTTGGAAGTCAAGCAGGCAAGGCAAAAGGCCAGCTTGGCTGAGCAGGGATCTTCTCTTGGAAATAGTGCAAAAAAGGAAGATGTATGCCCAGTGGAAGCAAGGTCAAGTGACATGGGAAGAATACAGAGATGCTGCTTGCCACTGTAGGGAGAAAATTTGTGCCACCAAAGCTCAAGTGGAGTTGAAGCTACCAGAAATGTGGGGGACAATACAAAGAGTTTTTCAAATACATTAATGGCAATAGGCAGTATAGAAATATCATTGGCCCATTCCAGCATGAAGATGGTCATCTCCCAAACAGGGAGAGAGACAAGACAGAGGTGTTTAATGCTTTCTTTGCTTCTGTCTTCAGCACAGATGATGGACCAAGAGGGTCACAGTGCCCTGAGCTGGAGGACCATGACTATGAGAATGATCAGCTCCCAGTCAACCCTGAAACTGTGCGGGATCTGCTGCTCCAGTTGGATCCCTACAAATCTATGGGACCTGATGGGATACATCCCAGAATCCTCAAAGAGCCCACTGATGTCATTGCAAAACCTCTACTCGATTTTTGAGTGGTCTTGGGAATACAGGGAGGTCCCAGCTGACTGGAAGCTGGTGAACATTGTCCCAGATACTGTATTAGCAATAAATCTAATCATAATCATCCACATAATCGCTGTGTCCTACTTCTTGCGCCTGGCCGAGGGCCTTCTCTCCACCATTCTCCCACAGTAAGACTAGTAGTATTTTCTATCACTCCTCTCAACAATGAAAATATCAAAGAACCATGTTAGGGCAGGCCCTTGACACATCTCTCAGCACACAACCCCATTTTGACTCTGACTCAATGCTAATTACCCTGAGTATGCTTTTCCAACTGCTTTTGTAGGCAGAGAATAGCATTTTTATATAAATCATCTTCCTCAATTTTCGCAGAATCTGTTATGAGGAACCTTAAAAAATTTCCAGTATTTGACATCTACTGCCTTTTATCAGTCCACAAGGTAGGTTAGGCTGTTGTATGAGGAGATCAGACTGGTCTGTTACAATTTGGTCTTGAGGTATCTGTAGAGAAGCAGACAGGTAGATTAACAAAAGGACTTAAGTGCCACCTGTCATTTCAGTACCGTTTTTAGGTTATCCACACCAAAGCAATATTGTATTCTGAAACCGTAAAAGATTATTTTGCCTGTATTTCTTTGCATTAATTGAATGATGATAAAAACACCTGCTGCTTTCCATAAGAAGATATTGCAACACAGACAGTGGTTTCTTCATTTATTGCTCTATCTGGGACCTGCTCAGCCATAGCATAACCTGTCAATTATGAAACAGAGACAACTGCTGAAAATGCCAAGGCAGTGGCCAGGTTAATCTCACCTGCCTTCCCGTGTCTACAGTATAAATGTCTACAACTGCACGACTCACGCTGATCTCCATTCAAGGGGAACAGAGAAACTAGGCAATTTTAAGATGCAATTCATTTGACTTATTTTAGATGTCCATATCAGGGTGAGATGAACAGAACTGCTTATTTTTCTGCATGACAAGTATCCTCATTCTCTAAGATAAATTCTATCTCTTGTGTTGATTTCAGAGTCCAACAGTATCCACATAACTGTATTAGACACACAACAGTGATGACTAGCAACTGTTTGAAAGAGAAGGTAATAGGAAGACCTTATTCCACTTCTCAATTGACTCCTTCAGCTGTCAACAGCAGATAAAGCTAAGAGGTAGAGATAATAAATAAAGTTGAAATGATTGACCCTGTAAGAAGGAAGTATGATCGTGCAAATTATGTAAAACCCAGTGAATTAATATGTAAAATCAGGGCAAATATCTTTCAGCTTAAGAGTCTGTTGATTGAAACTGCTGTATACATGACTGGTGTTTATTTTGAATTAGAATGACCACTTAGATTGAAAAGTATAGTGTTGCTTCCCTTGGGCTCTCCAGATGAAGTGTTAATGTCAGGTTCATGCTATGTCTGTAGTTATATATTCATTATCAGATTATTGTGTTTTCAGTCATTAAAAAAAGTCATTTAGAAGGAAGGAAACTTCACTTCTAGTCTTAAGATTTTTTTACTAGAAAATTACTCCCTTTACTATCTCAAGTTTTTCAGTAAAACACTATTTTATAATTGAGAAAAGAGCAGAATGCATTCTTTAGCCTAAATGTTTAAGTCTTTAACTCTACCTTCCTCTACAGAATTAGATAGTTTTCTTCGTACAAGATCACATCGTTTTCTTTTCCTTTGGACGCAACAACTGTATTAAATTAAGTAATATAACATTGAAATCTTACCAAATATACAGGTTTTTACCAGTGCCTCCCTTAAAGGGCCAGGCATCCTGACTGTTTCCCTGCTCCCTGGCTGTTCCCACTCACCCTTCTTCACTCTTCACACCTGCTCTCTCTTCAGCTTTTCCCCCCAGTATATTTCTCTCTGTTTATTACAGTGTTCTGTTTTGGAATTGCCTATGACAGTCCAATCCCATGTTAATGGCCACATTATTTGTGCCCTGTTAGCGGAAGCATTTAATTGCCAAATTCCATTCTGAATATTGCTTTGCATGGTGCTGGAGTCACTTTCAATCAGTCACTTGCAGGAGAAAAAGAGAAGAAAACTTTTAGCTCTGGGGCTACCAGAGACAATGTTTTCCTAACTGCATAAAGTATGAATCGGTTTTTGATTGCTTGAGGATCCAGAATACAGAAGCCAAGCAGATGAACAGAGACCACCCTCTAGAAATTTACCCTACAGACAGAACCCTGAAAATACACACAGCATTGGACTGTATTTCTTTTAACCATTTAAAAAAAACCCAACAAGTTTTGCAGGAAATAGTTTGTATATAAAACAGACTAAGTGCCCTGATGGAATAACTAGGGATTACAAGAAGATCTCTGAGTGTTCAAAGTATGTTACTTAAATACATTGGAGCCCTGAAATATCAGGGTGAAGAACCTTTCTCTGAACAACAGGGGGTTATTCAGCAGTCCCTAGATCTTCATTATAAATATGTTTTTAGGTAGTTCCTTGGGACTCATGTTGAGATGGAAAAAGACTGCATGGAGAAGGAGTTATTAGTTATTCCACTCCTTTTGTAACAGCTACAATACTTTCCTGTTCTTTGCAATGAAATTTTGAATCCCCAACAAGTTTCCATGGGTCTTCCAAGGTAAAACACCATAATCTTGCTCAAGGAGGGGGGGAAATAAAGCTACTATACCTTGTAAAAAATGTAAATATTTTTTGCACTGTGGAATTTTTGTAATTTTGGCATGTAGCACTGTTGCATTGTGACTCAGCCAGTACACGATGTATTATCTAAATATCAACAGGTTATTTTTAAAAATAATACACTGAATATGTCTTAGCTGAAATGCATCACAAATAAGAGTGCTGTTTTCCCCTAAA
The DNA here is from genome assembly GCF_003945595.2 of Pipra filicauda. Classification (NCBI taxonomy): domain Eukaryota; kingdom Metazoa; phylum Chordata; class Aves; order Passeriformes; family Pipridae; genus Pipra; species Pipra filicauda. The sequence continues at coordinate 1,705,459 of NW_024104543.1, forward strand.
GTAAACTGCTAAGCACTGAAATTCAGACATTTCTAGAGAAATTTATTAATTTCTAAATTACTTTCTTGTCATTGTCACATGCAAAGATTGAAAGGCCCCTCAAACACAAAGGCTTGTCACTGCTGATGAGGTCAATGAAACCACCTATGTGGTGAAGTTTGCTGGATCAAGCTCCTAATTTCTATTTTAGCACTTTAAATACCATAGAAAAAATGATTCCTTAATATTTAATGTGCATATTTACTTATTTTCCAGTCACCTCCAGATAGCTAGTATGTTCCAGACTGCAGTCACTGAAATTGCATTATAAATAAACAATATAGATGTGGAAAGCCACACACACAGGTGGGTAAATAAGCAGATTCCAGAATGCCACAGGGTTATTGCTCTGTGCAGTTAAAATTCAGAATAACAATGTATCTCCTTGCTATGGTTTAAATTGTCTTCTCAAAAGAAGCAGGTGCTGCAAGTGAGACAACCCAAATACCTGTGAGATATTCCATAACACAGTAGAAATACAAACCAAACAAATAAAATATCAGGGAACAGACTGAGTGCAAATCAGAAGGGAGTACAAAAGGTACTGCTTATTCCCCCAGCGTCTGGCTTAGGTTGCAGCAACCTACAAATCGTTCTAAGGAAGGACTGCTTCAGAAGCAGATGCTGACAGACACTTCTGGCTGTGGCTAGACAATTCCTGGTCTGGCCTTTGGCCACAGTGCCAGTGGTGGAGAACACTGAGATACTATGCCATTGGCCCCAAAGCACCCATAGACCAGGTCACATCTGACAAGCGATATCGTGTGTTGTGTTTCCATTCAGTTTCTGTTTTCAAGCAGAATCTGAAAATCAGCTGTCCAGTAAAGTCCAATTGCATTAAGGACTTTAAAACATATAAGGATACATTTCAGGCATTGTCAGACACTGTCATGTTGTTAGGTGATACTTTCCGACAGACCCAGTCATCTCTGCAAAATGCTGCAGCTGCACACCAGAAAGGCTTCTTCTGTGTACAGACTTGACTTCAGTCAAGCATAAAAGATGGAATTGTCAGTAATAACTGCATAGCAAATGAGGAATTTAAAGCCATATCTAAAGAAAGCAAAAACCATAAACTAGAAAGCGCCACCATTAGGTAAAAAATTTAAAAATTCAAAACCCCAAATTCAACAAGCTAGCAGCCTGGCAGCAGTCTTTTTGGAGCTGTATACAGATTTTCAGCTCACAGCTGCTGAACACCAGCTGCACGCACCTTATGTGGCAGGCCACATGCTACTCCTGCAGCTTTCCAAAGGCCCCCCTTGGTGAGCTGACCTTTAAGAGAGATCCTAGAGAAGGAATGCAGTGTTTTTTGCCTGACCAAGAGGAATATAAAGCCGCTGAAAATTAAGGTTTTAGTATATCCCAAATATAAATTACTAGCTGGTAGTTTGCTGGAGAGAACAGAGGGACTGCTTGCACCGCAGGTTAAACACCACTGAGGCTGATGAGCTCTCTGCTGCTCTGCTGGTGGAACTAAGAAAAGTGATTCTAATCTCTGCAAAGGAGCTGTCTACAGGTGTCATTAATGCAGTAACTGTACTATCAATGTAACTTGTACTATCAATGTAACTAATACTTGCATTAGGATATTTTGTTCAATTTACATATAGTATTTCAAAACAATGGATTTTTTTGGGCATATGGCTTGACATTTTCCGTGCCCAAATACAGTCTTCAGCAAATTTCTAAAATGCTGATGTTTCTCTTTAGGAAACCCTAGGACTTTTTCCTTTGGAAAAGGTCTTGTCATTAGACAGGAAAGTAGTTTTTGTACTGTTACTTCTGTAATTTTATCTCAGACTCGTAAATTACTGCCCAAATGAATGAAGACTGCCGCTGTTTTACAGGTTAAAGGTATAAGTCAGGGCACAATAAGCATGACTGAGTCAGAATATATTCAGGCAAAAAAAAATTAAATGTGCTTGATGTCTGGTACAGAGACCAGCTGGCCTGACATTGCCTGTAGCATCATTATAATCTCTCTCTGTACAGCAGGGAGGCCTCATTGCCGCTGCCTGCTGGGAAGGGTCCCCGGCTGTGCTAGTTTCCGAATGGTGCCAGTGAACTGTTTGTCAGAGTGCTTGTTGGCCCAGATCAAAACTGTGCCACCACTTCAGAGTGCAGACAGGTGAGTGTCAGTGCCCTGAGACTGTTTAATTTACTAGTACAGCTTTGACCTCAGAGCTCCCGATCCCATGTGTCATTATCACATGCAAACATGCTTCCCCTGTTCCATTACAAGCTTCAGTTCCATGAGCAACACAGAGGACATCTGTGTTTGCCCAGAATTACCTGGGGCAAGTCAAGCTTTCTTCAAAACGGTTTTTTTCTTAACCTTACAAAACCCTTTTCCTCACTTTGGAGTCCTGGCATTGTGCTAGAAGCAGCCTGACTCAACACCTGCTAGGTTTGGTGTGCTGACTGAGGAAGTACTGCACCAGACAGAGGAAAGGGAGACATGGAAGAGCTATCACTTAGAGCTGCTGGAGAGACTGGGAATGCCTAGGCAGGGAAAGCATCATCATCAGGTTGATCACAACTGGTTGAAGCTCTGTGAGTAGCATTTCCTATTTAATAGTGCCATCCCATTCCCAGAGTAGCTCCATGATGCTACTCTGCATGCTACTTATCATATGCTCACTGAGACACCATCTTGATGGAGAAAATAGTCTTTGCTAATTTTTTCAAAAATCCATGTATAAAAAGAGCAAAATAAGCTTGAGCAGAGAAGTCTGATTTTAGCACCTTGTAACTTTTTTGTGTTTGTCTTTCCAATATCAATAATGTAGTTTTAAAAACAGTTTTTTTGACTTGTAATTTAAGATAAAATGCATGAATATGTATTTAAAATTTCTCTGTTCATGGATGTCATGAGCATCCTGGTACTATGACTGAGCCAAAACACTCTAGGAAATGCAATATATAAATTGAAAATTTAGGTAATAATATTTGCAGTTAAATAGTTTGAGCATTTTTGCTTGTTTGTTTCAGTAGTAGAGGAATTAAGGACTCATTTGCTTTATGGCGTGCTTAGAGTTGTAATGAATTGCCTTCCGAGAAGTTGCTTGAACTCTTGTGTTGTATTGTATACCAGCATCTGTGCAAAATCAAACCTGAGAAGTTCAGTGTTGGTTTTATCTGCAGAGGACACCATCCTCCAACAGCCTTTCCTGTTTTTCTGGCAGGGAGGCTGTGTCAGTCTAGTTCAAAACTTCACAAAGTTTTAGACATGGAAATACAAGTGATGACCTCAGAAAATACAAATGAGGTTTGGACCTCTTTTAAATATTAATTATATCAGATGGACTATAAAGTAATTAACATAATCAAGTCTTTGCTTTGCAGTAGGAACATATGAGATATTCACAGATAATAGGTCAGACAAGGAGACTTAAAAGGAGGCAACCTTTTAATACACAGCTTACATTAAATTTTATTTATTCATCAGATCCCTTATTGCATTTATGAGATTTGGAGGCACAATATGTACTCATTCTGTCACGAAAGTATAAAACCCCTATTGTTTGGCCTCAGTGGTAAGTGTGTATTAAATAAAAAGCTAACACAAGATTAAAAATGGGGTCAAAATCAGGATGATTACATTTTTTGTCACATCTGGCATTTGGTGATTATTTCAGTGTCTTACAATGCAAGCAACCATTTCCATAAGAAATGGATTATCCATGCACGTATCATGAGACAAACCCAGACACTCTCCTCATATTAAAAAATGTTCCCTTATCTCCCAAGAACACACTGTAGATTCTCTACAACTCCACATACCCGTTGCTGTATTTTGGAGTCAGATGCAGTGATGAAATCACAGAGCTACTGTGAGGACACAGATTTACATCACCAGCAGATACCACCACCTTTTCCTGACCTTTATTTCCCTTGAACCTCTTGGACATGTTGGTCAGTATGTGATTGGACTTGTCAGTGGGATAATGAGGATTTGGCTGGCAGTCAAACAGCATGTGTTGCTTGTGTTCATGCACTTCAAGTATGGGGTTTGAGGAAGTATACTTGATTCAAGGATGGGAAAAAATGGCCACAGTTAAGATTAAAATTCAAAATGAACTGGGACCACATGCTCATGGAGAGAGCAATTAGACAAACTCAATGTTTTTGCATGACTTTATTTGTAAGAAACACTCCCAATAAATATCAGAGATTAGTAATTTGACTGGTATCGATTTTTCAGTTCCAAAAGACCCTTATCCAGGTTGCTGTTCACCACCTTCCTGTCCCAACTCCTCATGTCATCTTCTATAGGGCCCCAGCTATACACAGCTGTTTATGTGCATTGCTAAGCACTTCCGTGCCTCTTAAAATCTGGGTCCTAAATGATTAGGTGTCTATTCTTTTTATCAAAATGAATGTAGAAAGTCTCTGCAGGTGCCAGTTGACAGGAAGTCAGAGGGTTAATATGCAGTACATGTTCTGAGTTGTATGAGGGTGGAGAGAAACCGCATCTCTGATTTCAGGTTGCCTACAAGGACAAGCTGAGAATGCATGGGAGTATCTTTGAGACAGTCCAGACTCCAGGCTCTTCTTGGGTCCAGATAGCTCAGCTAAACATAGGCAGGATGATGGGGTCACAGGGAATTCACAGCTTTTATGAAAGAGAGTGGATATTCTCAGCAACAGGCCCTTTCTCTTGCCAACTGAGCCATTGTACATTACTGTAACATCTTCAAGTCCAAAAAACGGAATAATTTTAGGCTCAACTTTTCTTCAGTTCCACGGAAAGAGAAAACAACCAAGCACTGCCTGGAAATGCAGTGGTTCTAAACATTCCCTTTGGTTGCTTTTGAGGTTGAGTAGGAAGTCAATAGCTGTCAAGTATTCATGAACAGCTCTGCAAGTCAGCAAAGGGGAGGCAAAACTAGCTCAGAGACAGGCCAAGAAATCTGTCTGTACATAGAGCTGAATCCCATGTAATTTGGGAACCGATGAGTGTTTTTCCAGTTTTTCTTATGAAGGAAGCCTTCTATTAGAGTAATATTTTGTCCAGCATTATACATTCCCTTTTTCTAGGGAGCTGGCAGGGAGAGAGGACAGAAGCTCTTCAGGCAGTAGGAATTGAATTTAATGGGATTCACAGAAGAGATTTAAGGAGCTAATTATCTGTATAGCTGCTCAAGTCCAATTTTTATCCCCCAAAGCTACTAATTTTTTAAGCATGTATTTTTGGCAGTGCTTTGCAGCCAGTGTCTCCCCTTGGAGCACATTGAAATGTGTAGGCTGTATTACATAAAGGAGCTTCTTTGCCGGTGACACATATAACTAGGTATTCCCTTATCTCAGCAGGCTGACACAGTCTTAGCCTTCCACTTAATAAAGTCAGAGGAGGACATGATGGCAAACAGAGCTAAAGTGCTCAGATACCAGGATTCAGAGTCAGAACTGACTGTATTGGGTGCCCAAAAGTACTATCCAAATATGAGGAAGGCTCCGTATCAGGATTCAAAACATACAGATGGCTGTATGTTTGATATTCCATACATATATCCATATCCATGTGTATTTCCATATAGAGGAAGTACAAACCAAGCCAATGATTCCTTTGCATACATTTATCCCTGCCTGTGTTGCCTCTATTGTGAGTTCCGTGTCATTTAAATGAACGGAGTAGGAGGAATGTTGTCCAGGATTTGGAAGGAAATATTTAGGCACTACTTGGGCACCCCTTATGTCCCATCGACACCTTGTTCTCATTGGCACAATGCTTGCCAAGGGGCTGCCGAATGCTTTTAACAGGCAGTAAACAGGTAGGAAAGTGAAATAACTGTGGGGTTTGAGGTTTTTATTAGCTCACTTTAGACAGGAGAGATACACAGCTCTGCTTTCCTTGAGCTCCCAAAATTCCCCTCTTCTTTAAAGAAACACTCATCTTGTTCAAGTTGACTATGTCCATAGCACATCTCCCTTAAAACGAGGGCCTTATCTTAGCATACTAAATGCAAGAACACCTTAAGATCTCACCTTACAGCAGTTCCCTTCAAAATAAGCGCGTGTTCTGCACCCATACAGTAGAAGAGGATCATTCATCTGTGTTTGGGCTCACAGCCCTGCAGTGGGAGACAGCCAAGACTCATCTGAAGCCTGGAGCCTTGCTGCCAGGGGAGACAGGCTCTGGAGAGTTTCACATCATTTGATATTTATTGTACCACACAGAAAAAGCGTAGAAGGGTTGAGCTGCCACCACCCTTTTCACCAAGTCCTACAGAGCTGAAGGCAGCCCACATGCAGAGTCCTTCCATCAGCTCTGCCCCTCCAGGAGTTCCAGAAGCAGAACTCCGTAATGGCTCCTGGGCACAGGAGGGCACAACACACTCTGAAAACACTCAAGAGAAATGTAAGTCCTTCTGCTAACATCAAGTTCCATCTTAGACAGCTGCATAAAAAGAACAAATATCAGGAGTTTGACTACGGTTTTCAGAATTAGCACACAATCCATGCAATGAACCTCCCAAGGAAGTGTCATGTTCCTGAAGCCTTCCTATGGGTCCTTACAATTTCCAGCTACCATTCCCTTGGCAACACTCTGTCAAACGCTTTCTGTATTTCTTTGGATGGAAGCAGTTTGAGTCTTGTAGGCTAAGTACTGGGAAAAGGCTGTGCAAGTTGGTAAGGGCTGTGAGGACTCAGTGAAAAAGACATGGGATGAGTGATTATGGAAAGACCAGTGTGAAAGAGACATCTGGAAGAAGTCAATGAAGATGAGGAGCCACAGCCATGTGGGTCTTCCGCCTGATCAGTATCTGGTGTAAAGCAGCTGTGGCTGTGCTGAGCCAGGCAGCAAGAGCCAGAAATCTCGAAAGATGAATAAAGATTGTGAATTAAGGGCCAGAGAGAGTACCTGGATCTTTTCAGATGTACTTCAATCATCTAATTAACCCAACACTGAAAAATGGGCAACTGTACTTTATTTATTATATGTTTTCTACCTACCTAGATAGACACCCCTTCACCTCAAGTAAAGCAGGTCATTGCCAGTGTATTTGCTCACCTGAAAATAAAATATACCCTGTTTCTGGAGAATCCCTCATCCCGAAACTCTTATCCTTACACTTGAAGAGAAAGACATGTAAGTTGAAATTGCCAAAATTGTCTGTGAATTTGGATAATAAATTAATTCTTATAGAATTTAGGAAATGGGATGTTTCATGGCAATTTTGAAAGTTATTATTTTAAAGGTTTTTGATTTTTTTTCTTTGTGGTGCCATGTTGATAACGTGAAAGATATGCAACATCACATACAATAACAAGAGAAACAATTATTACACTGGTGGCCTACTGAAGGCTTATTTCATCTTATAACATTAACATGCTAGATTAGAATATCTGATCACGTATATCGGATGAATGCCAAAACCCAGTAATCACACAGTTACTGAGAGCTACTCCTGCACTCCCACAAAAGCTTCACTCATTTACTTTCCAACCTGTGGCCATGAGCCAGTGTACATGGGCAGCCTAAAATCATTAAACAAGGAGCTGCTTCTTCACTTGTGAGAACCTCTCTGGCTACAGACCTTCTGTAGCTCCTGGTGCCACTAAATTAAAAGACTGATACAATTCCTGACTCAGTGTGGGAACTTGCTCAGACTTGCTTCATTTCTCATTTGACCAGGGCTGAGCTTTCAAACCTACACAGCTTCTGTGATATTTGTAAACTGCTGATAGTACAGAACTGTATTCATCAAACATTGTTTTGCATGCTGGCGAGAAAAATAATTAGCATAAGCATGTATCTATAATTATAGTAAAAAGCTTTGCTTTCTCATGGTGTTAAAATTTATTTTTAATTGGATTTACAAACTGAATTAATTTTATATAATTGCCTTGGTTTCTGTTAAAAATCATTATCCCAGCTGGCCCCTAGCAGTCTTTCCCCATGTCTGACCAACCAGTCCTGAATACAAACACGCGTGAAGGGCTGACTTGTGCTCTAGGGGGTGATGGAAATGTGGGAAGCTATCAATAGCCAGCTCAGGCTAATGAAAGCAAATCTCTGCAGGGGCTGAGAAAGCTGATGATTGGTTGTTAATTATGTGGGGCAAGTTCAATGGCATTTCCCTGCAATAGGTTATGTCTGTTTGACCATGATATCTATTCAGTTTATACACTCATTTAATTATATTGCAGTCTTCATACTGGCAAAATGCAGAAGCTCCTCTTAAGTGAGTAAATCAGAAATAAATGTGAGGGGTTTTCCAGTCTTATCACATAAACTCATAAAGAATTTTCATTGTGTATGTATGCAAGAGAAATGCCAAGGTACATATAGCATTTTGGTATCTAATTTCTCCATTCCAAAAGAGCAGATCTCAGCCTGCTCCATGTATCTCCCCTTTTCATCCTTACCTTTATATTTCTACCAAATAAACTTTCTGTGGCTGCTGCTAAAATCTCCTCTGCCCAGCTCTTTCCTTGCTTCTACTGGGATTGATTCAGCCTCCTTTGTGAAACTTCTTTGCGTAGAGCTTTTACAGCATTTTTGGAGGAAGAAATATTGTGTCTTCCAACTCAGTTTCTCTTCTGCTTTCAGCACAGAAGACAACATACTTTTTTCTTGGCATCCCATCCTCTGTTTTTATCTGACTCCTCTTTAAGGTCTCCTCCTGTATGACTCATCTGCCTTTCTCTTCATTTCAGCTCTGTTTTCTTTCTGTGCCTACTTAGTTTATCTAGTTAGTTGGAATCAGTATGAGCTTCCAGGCTGATACTTTCCAGATCTAACCCTTTGTTTGTTGCCTCTCTCTGTTCAGACTTGGGTCTTAGCCTGTCTCTCCCTTGTCTGAATCAGAGTTACATCTACAGACTGTAGAAACACTCCTCTGCCTCCTTCATATTTTTTTTCTGTCTTCAAGTACTAATAGTTCTCTCAAATGTTTGTCTGTCTGTGTCTACTTGTGTCTCTTGAAAAAAGAAGTCTGTCTTTGTTACAGAAGAAATTGAGTTCTTTTGAGGTGTTGTGCGCATATATTTTCTGCACATGGTAATGTACAGCCCATGAAATCGAAAAGGGACTATTTTGGACCAGTAAGGGCATTAAGAACTCCTTTGCCACTGCAGAGTGCAGATTTGTTTAGTTTCCAGTGCAGAGAAAAAGGGTGCCAGTCGTGGAGTAAAGGATGTCTACGCTAATATGTATGCTTAAGCCAGAGCCACAGGAAGCACCCTTGCCCATAAGACATGGTCTGAACCCAGGCAGCCCATAAACAGTGATAAATGGCTCAGCTGCACGTCCATGTTCCTAATAATCATTTTACATATAGCTATGAAAATGTTCCAGCTAAGTAGTCAGACATGTTATCACAGCACCGAGCTCTGATGCCTGGGGTTATGTAGGATCTGCTCAGAACTAGAGCCTCAATAATGTTTTTTTTCTACTCTTCACAGACCTTTATACAGCTCCCAAATCTGAATCACAGTAGCTGTATTCAGTGCCTGAAAAAACAGTTCCTATTCATTATCATCTCTCCTCGGTCTCTCCAGTACTCCTTAGGCTGCCAAATTGCCATCAGTGCTTTTACCCTTAGTTTGTTTTTATCTTCCTGACCCACTGGCTCAGGTTATTTTTGTGTTCTGCATTCTTTTAGGAAAAATAATTAAAAAAAATATCATATATTTGTTTGAAATAGTACCTTTTCTCAGTGGCACATCCAGCTGCAGGCTGGAGTGTTGACTTGCACATATCCTACAGCCTTTCATCTCAGTACAAGACAAATCCCTGATAGCTATGGACTCACTATGGGAGAGGGCTATGGGACCTCAACTCTTTACAATGTCAGCACACAATGGAATTAGGCTCATAGGGAGCCAAAGGATCAGGGTTCAGCTTTTTTGTTCTGCAGCCATGTGGGTAAAACTAGAAGCTGGAAGAAATATTATTTTTTTGTCCATAATTAATTGATTTTGGAGGGGATCTAGAGTTTCATACTTGATAACTAAAATATTAGGTGATGGAATATTGCTATCAGTGTAGTCTTTAAAATTTATTTATTATGCCCATGTGTGTTTGTAGCCATTTTATCATCTTGGGCATACTGTCACGCTATTTTTCAGATACATATCATGATTTATGCTCCTTCTCTTAGAGTGAAACTTATTTCACTGGAGTAATCATGGTTTCCAGTCTATCTTTTATCAATGACATCAACTCACTCACCAGCCTAATGCTCCATTATCCCGGGAAGATCACGTTGTTGTGGTATTACCTTTCCCTAGAGGAGGCTGAATTGCTTTTATTACTTCCTGCTTGAACAACCGCTAATCTCATTTCTGGAGTTCTTCCAGCAGGATGAGTATACTTCTGACACGACGGATTCAAATCGCCCTCGCCAGGATTTAATGGACTGAAATCTCTCTCTCATTTTCTTCAAGGGCAAAGATTTGATTTCCTACAGAATTTGCGACTTAAGAACAACTTGTTTTTTGCACAGGTTCCCATTTATCCTCCTGTTTTAATGAACTTGCCCACATTTTGAGTTTCCTGATGCCAAACTGATAATTAACGGTACCTACAGCCAGACTCAATAAAGGTTTACAACCTGTAAATACCATGATTTCTGTTCCTATTCAAAATGTAAATGACACAGAATTGTTGTTAAATTCCTGTTTTCCTGCATTAAATTTCTGTAACTTTTTAATTTGCTAACCTGAGCTACTAAATCATCTGGTTACTTTTAAGCCTAATGTTCAGATTCCTCAACTTCATTCGTGTACAAAAAAGTATGATCTTCTAAGGACAAGAGATTATCAGCAGTCACAGGACAAAACCATACTGTACCCAGCCTTCGCCAAGCTAATACTGTGTCTGTATCCTCAAAATATACTGAAGGGATGCTCCCATTTCTAAAGTAACAAATTAAATTCCCCTGAGATTAAGCAGTAAAGTTGCAGCACTTAACTACTATTTAATAAGCTTTCAGCTTTGCTGTTGAATGCAATGCCTAGGACAGGGATCTCCAGGGGCTGGGCAAGGAGAACAGGTCTGAGGATGGTGGCAGAAGAAGAAAGTGGGAACTTTTCCCATGAACACCAAAAGCCATCCCCATGCCCATCATTCCCCTTATCTGCCAGCTCTCAGACAGGTCCTGCAGTGACAATTACGTTTATGTCAGATTGCTCAGGGATCTATACACAGTGTTACTGAAGAAATTTATGCACCTTAACTTCTGCTTTTAGCTGGTGACGAGTACTTTTTTATAAAAAAGTCTGTCCCTCGAGCAACACCCTTTCAGATCTTGGGAAAGAATAGTAAAGCTGGTTCCTCCTGCTATGAGGGACTGATCCAAGTAAACATCTCAGACAAGTAAGTGGACAGTGGCAAGTCTCACAGTTTTGCTTTGTCTCCATTTCCTCTCCCAGTGCATAATGTGCCTTTTTACTCTTAGCAGAAGGATTTAAGACATGGGCCTGAGACTAATGGTTGGCTGCTACATACAAGAATTGACAAAAGCAGGGGAGCAGCTTATCAGTGTCTTCTTGTGAGAGGATAAAGATGAACTTAAAGTCAACAGCTAAGTTGTTTTTTTAAGCAACTATCACATTTTTAGTATCACTTAACACACTGGGATCTCCAAAAGCCTTGTGCTGTTGTAATATAAATAATAACAACTACAACTCACTCCTTCTAGTAATGGATCTGATCTCAAGGAATAAAATCACAGATGTAAAAGAGTAGGGAAAAGAGACCTATTTAATTGAGACCTCTCTTCCAAGTTGCCTGGATTCTCACTGTCCAGGTTTCTCATTTTCATAAAGGGTTTAGACCTGTCTATTTCCAACCCTTTCAGTCCTTCTCAGCTTAGTGGGAGCAGGTTGACATGGACTAGTTGAAAAGCGGATCTGTTCTTTTTCACTACTGGAAGGGTACACAGTGGTCAGGGCACCACAACAGCAAGCTGAACCCATGGGAAAAAACATTAGCAAAGTATATGGTATGAACAGGGGAAATCTGATCTTTTTTCCATTAACTTCACCGCCATATAAATTTCAATTTACTATTAAGGTTATTAACCACAGGAAGTTACTCATTTTGAAGCTGATAGCATACATGTCTGTGGTCTACCACCTGTAGCTTGACTATACAAAACATAAGCAGAGTTTTCGCAGCTTCTTTAGTGCTCGGAGCTGGTTTCAGAGCAGTTTGAGCCTCCGAAGGGATTGTGCTTTTCACTGCACCTATATCTGGATTCAAGGACAAAACTGTCCACTCAGATATTAGGTACCTAAACAATGACTGCATTTTCAAATGGAGAGTGTGACTTATCTGAGTATCCATTTAGTGAGAACATGATTGCTGAATACCCTCTAGAATAAAGTATTTAAATCAACTCAGTTCTCCTCAGATGTCTTATTAACTACTATTCAGTAAAAGAGTGGCAATTACTTGGCTCTGAAGTTGTTTGTTTCCCTTCAACAAAAACATTTTAAGGCATCACAAAGGTGTACATGCAGCAGTTGGGCAGGCAGTCTCCTTTTAGATTTAGACAGTCAGCTTTTTGTCTCCTCGAGGTTAATCCTTCCTTCATCATATTTTAGTGGTAATAAGATTTTTCTAGGTGGATTTATTCTTGCTTATTCATAGAAACCCAATGTGAAGATCTTAAAGATTCACTTCTTTCAAAGCTTCCAAAGTAAATACATCTGTGGCAGAAAACTGATACACTTTCCTTGTCCCTTTTATCTCCAATCCATTGCTAACCTATTTCCTCACCATCCTCACTCCTCCTGCGCCCTCCTCTTTGGCACTTACCCCTGAATTCTCTTGGGGTTTTAATGCTGGAAGTAGTGTGTATGTGAAACATACCATACACTTGGTACACTTACATCATATATACTGGCTCCCCTATGTATATGATATGTACATGTTCTCTGACCTGTGCACTTTTTCCTGTTCATTTTTGCTGTTAGTTCATGTCCCGAAAAAGTAAAAAATTTTATTTACCTGGAATATCCATTCTCAGGATCACTGCACAGGTGTTCATGAACTCTTTAAAACCTCAGCATAGTGATGATTTCTTGTGCCTCAAGCAAAGAATGGAATTTAATTGCATATTATCTTAACAGATATATCATATCATATGAGAGAGAAGAAAGCATCCTCTGACAACTAACCTCTGGCAAAGCTCATCTGTGATCACATAGCAAAAGCTGAGCACTGCAATAGGACATGCCAGCTACATGAGATCAATTAATGCCATTAGGACCTCCTCGTATCTTGTAGGTAGTTGGGGAGAGTCTTCAACACATCATAGAAAAGTGGAGTATTCGCCCTGGTCACTTGGTCACTTGTGATTTTATTACACATTGGGGTGAACTCTGTGTGATCTCACTTTCTGGTGGGCATGGCCCCCGCTCTGCTTGCAAAAAGACACGTGCAGAGTTGAATTTCTAAACTAACTATTTTCTCAGATAATATGATTATGCCTATTTTCTTTAGCGTAATTATTGTTTGAAAGGTCCCCTCTCTCTTTTCCCCCATTCCCAGAGTGGCACAGTCATCACAGGACTAGGGCAGTGCAGCAATATGCACATCCTCAAAGAGGGCCTTAGACAGGAATGATGGAGAGGCTTCAGCACTTGTTTGAGCTTTCTAAGAAATTATGACTGAAAATACCAGGGCATATATATATTTCAGTGGAAATATGTATACATTCTAGATGTGGTTTGAGTACACTGTTGAAAAGGTAGGTGTTTGCAGTTGGCAATTACAATATCACATTAGTAGCACTTGGCCATATGCAGCTCAGTTATGTGCCATTTATTTTATACAGTCCATATTTCAATTTTTTCTGTGAGTTTATCTGGACAATAACCTTTCAATGAACATATATATCCAGCCGAACTATGTAAAAACCATCTTGAGTGAGCCACTGCTTGGTACTTAGTTACCAGCTGTGGTTAAACCAAAGACACTCCGCTTTAAAAAAATTGCACCAATCCATTTCCAGCTTACCTGTTGTTTCTAGGAGCAATGAAAACACTGAGAGATTTACAGATCACTGAGCTGCTCCATGTGATTCACAGCACATGGCTGTGGTCAACCTGCAGTATCTCAGGAATATACTAATTTTGTATAACATAAGCTTTAACAGGATTTAGCTCTATGAGTGTTATATGCAGTGAGGACAAAATAATCCCACATGCTTTTTTATTTCATATAATAAAGTTTTGTGTGTGTACTCATTTCTGAAGGGTGTTTTGGAGGTGAAGATCTATTGTAAAGTTAATGTGTTTAGGAAATCCATGCTGATGTCTAAATTCCTGTTCCTTCATGTATGTCTCAAGTGTTTTTATCAGAACTAAAAAGCCAGAAGTGAACAGAATAGATCTAAGTGTGCTGTTGACCAGCATGTGAAGTAAGAGCACGACGGTGTAACTTGCTATAAAATCATCTGTTTATCATGAGGTCAGTAAGGAGCATTAATGGGTGGTGGCACAATATATTCAGTTCATTTTAAGTACTTAGTTTGACTGTCCTACCCACAGCTACTGTATCAGCACTTATTGCACAAAACAATGTGAATTTACAGAAAAGTACAGTATCTAGTCACTTGACTTTTACATAAGTCACAGCTTATTTGCAGGGTCATCCACTATGGCAAGACAAAAAAGAACATGAGAATGACACATGGTTCTCTACACCAAAGCATGTCCTGCCTAGGCAGCCATGGGGCTCTGTTTTGGCATGAGCACACTTCACTTGTGATCAGTCATTCCAGGCAAAGAGTAACTCAAGAGGGGTTCAGACACATAGCTCTAGGTAAGTCCTGCTTTGGCTGTCTCCTTTTTTGTCCTGCACCAGGGTTAGTGGACACTTGCTGTGGTGACAACTTGACTCCCAGCACCAGCATCACACTGGCTCAGAAGGACCTGGACACTGGGTGCTGCTGGGTCCCTCTTTTTTCTGATCAGGCAGTGGTTTCCCATGCTGGCAAAGGAAACATATCAACGAAAGCATTTGAAATAAATGCTTTTTGCACATTTTCTTTGAGTGTGCAAAGGTGGCTGTGGGGGGCGGTTCAGGTGTTGAGGAGCCTCATGGCAGTGGGCAGGCTGGTCTCTCCTAACCTTCATAAAGGTTCATCTTGGTGTCAATGCCAATCTCTGCCCTGCGTACAGCAGTTATCCAAAATGCATAATGAAATACTTGTTAAGACAAAGTTAAATCAAGTGGCCACAGTAACCCTCTTGCAGGAACTGTTTCCAATGTGTGCCCAGTTAGGGTGCAAAAGATTCACCTAGCGCTTTGAAGGGGTGGAAAACCAGATGTCCTTCAAGGACTAACCCTTCTTTAGTGATCTTTCCCCTCTATAACTTTTCTCTTTGAAGTGGAGGTAGGATTTGGCCCTGGGTGAGAGCCCTGCCTCAAAGCGGAGCTGGCTCCTCAAAGCAGTGCATGGGGCAGAGAGATGTAGCTCTTTATGTGAGGCTGAGAAATAAACTAATGGCAAGACTTTTAGTAGGGCTATCATTTCTGTTCCTATAGGATTCACTTTACATTATCTTCAATAGAAATCAACCCCCCCTAGTTTACTGGTTTTTTATTACTCTTAAACTAGAGCAATCCATGTGTTGCATATGTTAGCTTTTATTTTGTCACCTGAAGTAGCTGAACATTTCAGATTCAATATCTGTGTATTTTTATATCAATTCAAGTCTCACATGGAAAGCTTATTTGACATTAAAAATCTAAGTTACAGGAAAGACTATTGCTAAATGCAGGACTAGGCTGTACTGGTAGTCACATCTGATTTTTGACAGGCATAGTCTTACAGCATGTAGCAATTTTTCTCTGAACATTTTACTGAAAACCTCATCATCCAGTGACAAATGGATGTAAATCACTCTTGAAACCTATCCTACTAGATGTATTAAAAAAAAAAAAGCCTGACAGACAACTAAGGATGTTGTAGTGATTCTATCCAAGCTTTTGTGTGTAGAATTAAAATGTACACTCTGAGAGTGAGCCTCTTAAAAATACAGACTATGCCTCTGCAATGGGCCTGTTACATTATTTTTATTATTCCAAATTCTAAGTGGACAACTGATGAGCAATAATCTCACCAAGATTAGATACATACATAACATGTTTTGCTTTTTTAATATTTGTAGTAGAATGTTTTTCAGTGGCAGTCATACATGATTTAGAAAAGAAAGATCAAGGTTCTGACATGTGACTGTCTCCAGCATGTGAACTGGCTGTGGCTGTGATGTCCTCGCTGGAGGCTGAGGCTGCTGTTATTAGTGGAGAAACCCTGACACTCTATCAGACAGTTATCCACTAAAAAATATTCATTATGCAAACCTCTGCTCAAAGACCTGCCTAAAACGCCACAAGCAGAAGTCTCAGCTGGTGTAAATGAATGCAGCTTCAGTGGCTCTAGCGGGGTGGAGACTGCCTGCTCCACCTGAAACATCTGTCCCAGATTCCACTTTTCAGTATCTCTGCTCTCACCATCAGCAAAAATTAAAAAATGGCCACATTTTCTTTGTTGTTAATCATTAACCTGTGGCTCTATTCCCATCTCTAAAATAGCATGTACCTATGCATTTTGTATGATGCTGATACATGATGATTTTTCTATAGTAGTGTTTTGAAAGCTTATGTCATTTTCTTAACACCTCAGGCTCTCTTATTTTACTCAATTGTATCTGTGCAACAAGTCTCCTGCTACAAAGCCATGCACACCCTGCAGGTGCCTCCCCCTTCCAACCTCACTGCCACCACAGGGATGATGCGCTGCCAATCCCGAAGGGCAGAGCCTATGCCCTCCTCACATGAATGGACCCTGACGTGCTGAGATGGTTGCCCCAGGCAGGGTCCCTCTGAAGATGATGCTGTCTGACAACACAGATCAATTCAGCTTTTCTTGATCTCATTGCAGAGCAGCAGGGCTCCTGGGGCTGTGACACTGGAAGCGTGCCGTGTGTTACCCATCCAGATCAAAACACTTAATGGTGGTCACTGTCCTGGACACGTTTTAACAGGAGCAAACTAACGAGTGTGCAAGCTGGGGGTGTGGAGCTGGCTCTGAGCCCCGCTCCAAAACCAGCACCCGCCCGCTGGAGTGCAATCTGCTGCCTGACGGGATGTTCCCCTCCTCATGCGTCAAGACCTTAAGCCTTTCTTCTTTGACGCAGAGATTAAGGGCAATCCTGACAAATTCAAAAACAGATCAAGTGCAGTACTTCAGTGAGATGAACCACTGCCCTACAAATTACCCAGCTAGGCTGGACTCCTGGGCTGCTCGTGGGAATCTGTCCCCTCCAGTTTTGCAGGTTCAGCAGCAACTGGCAGCACATCTCCCTTTTCTGAACCCGTTCTGGCAGTGGAGGCTTCACATGAATTGCAAAAGCTGAGCTAATTGGCTACACACCAACCAGGTCAACACCATTTTTTAAACCATTATTACTGTACAGCTTCCAAGCACATGTACCTACAGACACATATCTGGGAACTGACAGCCTAGCAAGGCATTCATCTGGCTTCTGATTCTGCCTTCAAAAAGTGCTGTTTCCATGCACATTTGGGATAGGGTTAGCTGCTGAATTTCAGACCAAGCATCTCTGTCCCACAGTTCTTACCAATTTACTTTTCAAACAGCAATTCTGCCCAAAACATCCCTGCAATTTACAATCATGATGGGTGAATTAGAATAAGGTCATTATTTCATGCACAAACATCATTATTATTTTATGTAAAACAAGCAAATCATTATGAACATTTTCTTACTAACCACTATAGTATAGTGGTTATGTGTATATATACACATACATGTATACACACACACATACATTTATATGCATTCACATGGGATATGAATTTAGATGCCCTGCTTTTGGGCAGCAGATTTCCCCAGGCTCCTGGTAACAAACAACTGTGGCTTCCCTCTAGTGGCCAATTGTTATTTTTAAACACTAGTGATTAAAGTCTTGTCTGCCTCTCACTTTAAAAAGATAAATCAGCTTGTTTTATAAAAATATATATGAGTTTCCCTTTTGATAAAGTTTATGGTCATTGACTAATTATAATAGAACAGCAGAGGTGTATTCTTATTATAGCACCTGTTGGGAAAAGGACAGGAAGGAAAAATAATCTCAGCTAAATAAAAGTTCTTGCTGGCTAATTATTCAAGTTATGTAATACCTAAAAATTGTGGTTAGCTTATTAGAAAATAGCTATACTACTCCCTTGTAGGCAGTGTAACCAATTTTATTGTGTTTCCTCATTTGGTGTTTGTGTCTACAGGCCATCACACGGCCTAGCAAAGGACATTTGCTCTCTCCTTTCTAGAAATCAAACTATTCTTGTCCATGTCACCTTTTTTTTACATTCATCTGTCTTCTGACTTTTCCAGAAACTGCTGCAATTATCTGCCTTTTAATTTTTCCTCTCCTCAGTTTTATGCCTTAAGCTCTTCAGAAACATGGATTTTGGTATTCCACGTTTGGAGTCCTCCTTGTATAGGTTCTTCACCTGCTAAACAGTTTGTATGGCTCCCTTGTATCTTCTTTATCTCAACAGCTTGGAAAAAGCCCACTTTTCATAATATTGCTGGAACACCATTAGTCAAATTCCCAAACAAAGGGAAAAGGGTCTCTTCATCTGGCCTTGCCCTATACTTGCAGAAAGCAGGTGCTTTTGAGGAGTTGGTTTTAGCTTGCTTCAAAAAGTAAGGAATTTAAAGGAACTGCTTCGTGTGTTAGTTTGTCCAGCTGTCAAAGTACTTCCCCTACCCCAAACCTGAGAACTTCCTGGCAATTTCCAATGAGGTTTGACAGATGTTTCTAAGATTGGTGAGTCTTTCTAAGTCTCTTGAACCAATAACTGGATAAACAGGAAAAAATTCTCTGGAAGGAGAATGATGTGCTGTTTATCTATCATAAACTGTTTGTGAACAATAGATAGTGTGGTCTGCACCCAGTGAGCTGTGCTGCTCCAGACTAGCAAGGGCTCCTGCTGCCTCTGCTAATGTGGGTAAAATGGCTGCTTTTCTCTTTTCTTCCTTCAGGCCAGCTACCTTACTGGCTGTGTCTCACTCTTTCCAAGAAACCTCAAATACCTTTGTTCTTGTATTTTCTCTGTCTCAACAGTTTTTCACTTTCTCTTCTTACCATGCCAGACAGGCAAACTTTTCACGCCAGCACATCTGTAAGCTCTCTCTCACTACAGCACATATATTGCAGACCATCTACTTGGAATATGTCATTTAGAAAACTTAATTTGTCCCCTTAATTCTATGAAGTCCTGAAGTCCCTTAGATCTTTGCAAACACAAGGTATGGAGTGGGCTGCTATCCTCTGTCAGGAAAGATGCTGGGTTTTAAGGTCAAACCATACCTGTTTGGAGGACTTTTGACTGTGAAATGCAGCACCTCTGGAAGATACGTATCGAGTACAGCTTATAACTGAAGGTAAATGTAGTTCATTTCTTAATGCAGCATGAGACCTGGAAATGTTTAAGTTCAGCATCAGAATTAGACTGACTGAATTTTCCCTGTTTGAAGGCTCATGACTGAAACCCTGGGCATGCATATTCGTACAGCATGGCAGGCTCGGGACCAGGTATTTTTCCTCCTTATCACTTATATCCAAAATGTGATAGAAAGCCAGGCAGAATTAAATAAAATTTACAACAGTGGCTTAGATTTTTGACACAATACCATGAGGTTTTTCAGCTGACAGGGAAACCATACTACATTCTAAACTTCTGTATTTTACTCGAGCACCTCAGGGCAAGGGAAAACAGGTCAAAAGGCTGGCCAGGTCCCAATGACAGGAGCTGTCTCTTGCCCTGCCCCTCTCCAACCTAAACATATGCAAACCCATTACTTGTCAGATGGCTTCAATTTTATCCCACAGGGCTTCCCTGGGGAGACAAAGCCAGCGCTGCCACACTCACAGTTGGGCAAACTTCTCCAACTCCAAATAAAGGATCCATCCTTCAGATATTAAACGTGATCTGAATTTATCATCAGCTCATCTTCATGTTAGCACAGGAACTTTGTGTATATTTTTGCTGCCAAAATTCATAAGATCACAAGGACCACCATTTTCCTCCTTGCTTAGAGTCACAATGGATCACATCTACTGTCTGTCAAAGTTCTGCTGATGTGTATTTATCTTGACAGTTTGGTCTAAAGTTTCCACTTCTTGTGTACAAAGAGCCAGAGATCCCTTCAGAGACTAAAACATGATGGCCAGTTGGATTTATTTCCAGCCCAAGGGCATCATTTGGTGGTAGATTCCTACAAGTAGCACATTCCAGTAGTTATTTCCATCTTCCCATGGAACCAGTTGCTGCTTTTGCCAACTCTGTGAAAAATTCTTTCCTAAGGTAGAAGGGGGAAGACTGAGAGAGGGAGTGGGACAGAAACAAAGCAAAGGACAATTGCTTTTCAGAAATTATTTGAATCTCATCCTCTTTCTGCTTTTCTCCCCATTTCTTCTTTCAGAGAAGAAAACTCTTCCATACTGTAGACAATATTTCTTTATAATAATATATAACACTAACCTATTTCTATAGGTTCTGTTTTAAAATGGGCCAGACAACATACAAAGACAATTTGGTTCCCAAATATTTTGCCACTTGCCTCAGCTACATGAGGAAATTGTATTTTCCTAGGAACAATGCAAGAATAGATTACAAGAAAAATTACCATTGGGATATCCTCTTTAATTCCCTCTGGATTCATACAATCACTTCAGTGAGAATAAAACCAAAAGAAAATGTGTATCACTAAAAGGAAAATGTAGGAACTATATGTAGTAGTACACTTTGGGGAACATGCACAAATAACTTGTGTATCCAAAAATTGTTACCATATGAAATCTTTTTTTCCCAGCTAAGCCTAGGGAACTCAGACCCTTCTTTTCAGGAATTATTCTTTAATTGAAACATAAACAGCTGTATTTCATATTTCCCAGTCAATGCACATTGCTGGAAAAATCAACAGATACCTGTACAAAAAACCAGGCAGCCCAGTATCTGAAGATAGAAGTGTCAGATCTGAGACTGTGCAGATGACAGGAGCTGGAATATCCAGGAGTTTCCAATTACATATAGAAGGGCTGACAGAATGGCTTCTGATTCAGTGATAAGATTCCTCCTTCAAGCATCATCAACTTTTGGATTCATCTCCTGAAGCACCTGTATCTCTTGGAATCCATGGCTCTCCTGCAGTCTTCTATGCAGAACAGCTGCCCTCCTGCCCAGTCTGTTTCCATTCACACACAGAATAGATAAGATATGAAAAGAGCATTGCAATGGATTTTGTGCACTGTAAAATAAAATATTTAAAAATTCCTCACTTCATATACTGTTTAAAAACAGATGCCCAGAAATTTGTACGTCTGACAATTCCTTTAGGACACAAAATCCTTTTTTGGGATTCTATCTGAGGGCTCTTAATTTCAAATCAGCATTCTTACTTTCTCTTATTCACTCTTGCAGGTATGGAACATGACTTTAATTTTTTTTCTTTGCAGAAATATGACTAAATAAATAACAAAAGCATCTATGGAAGTAAAATGTAAATAGCAGGAAATTTCAACAGGAAATGGTCAGACAAATTTATATTTTTTTCAAATGGTACTTTATAAAGGTATGCAACTTTCTGTAAATAATTTGGTTGCATTAAAGGAAGTTCTGTAACGTCAAGGGAACAACCTCTGACGGACTTGTTTCATGCTGTTTTTCCACTTTGAATTCTTAACTACAGGATGAATCCGCTGTGATTTTTACTGCTAGTGTAAACAGAACAAACAGTGAAATTTTAAAATCACATTTATTTTTAATACAAAATCTGTTGCACTATTACAGAAGTGAGCCTGTATGTTTACCCCCACATGCACAGATAATTCAGCATCTACAATTAAATAAGAGCAAAATTATATTTCTCTTTTACCAAAAACGTTGGCAAATCCTGTTAAGAAATGTTCTCTTTGTGCTTTGTAATTAATGTTCATATAACTAATTTCATATTTCGGTTCCCATTAAGAAAACTGATCAATGGAAAACTCAAAGGTGTGAAAGAAGCTTATTACAGCTGGCTTACATTTGGGATTACTTCAGTTGTGCTTTACCTACAGTATATACATGAAAGCTGCGAGGTGTTTTATGGGCTAATGTAATGCACTGGCAAAAGCTCTGAGTGGTTCAATTAGGAATCTGCAGTAAATGAGCAGAACAGTTCACTACTCTGTTTTCACAGCAAAAAAAAAAAAAAAAGTAGATGCTTTAAAATACCATGCACACCATTGGCTATAGTACTTCTTACACAGTACAACATAAGCTTTCTTGGTTTGTTTGTCTGTAACACCTAGAAGCATATAGCATCTACGCTTTAAGTGTATTTACAAATTCAACAAAATATCTACATATAAAAAGCTTACTTAAAATTAAACTTGATGCAAGTTATGAAAAACCAATTTATTGGCAAATGAAACTGAGCATTCCTTCAACCATAGGTTGTTATAAAAATTTATATTTGGAGGTAAACATTTGATTGATATAGTATGCGATAAAATACTTTTTTAACCAATAAGGGTAATCCTTTACAAATAAACCATATTCACACTTGTCAGATTGAATCCCGTGGTTCCGAGCGGTAACCCCCACACTGCTTCAAGGTGTAGATAATTGCAAAGCTGCCACACTGCTCAGGCTGGGACACAGAGGGAAATGTGCTCTCGCCAGTGCAGTCAGCTGGCTTGGGTTTTTAACAATTTATTTTACAAGAGCTTATACCTTGCTGTGTTAGTAAATAATTTAACTCTGTTTGTGTTCTGGGGTGGTTTTTTTGGTTGTTTTTGTTTTTGTTGTAAATATTCTAAGGCCATGAAAACGTTGTGCTGTAACTGTGTAGAAAGCATTTATTTTATTTTAAAGGGGAAAAAAACACATGCTCTTCTTTGTGTAATTTAAAATATTTTAAACTTTCCATTTTTAGCACAACAATTTCATAACACGTTATTTTTTTTTACATTTTTCCTTTATTTGGCAATGACAGTAGTCCGCTAATCACAGTTTACTGCACCAACTGATTGAGTAGTGCAGCGCATTACGGAATGCATGTTGTAAAAAGGCACTGAATGTACTCTGCCCTGTGTCTTCTGGAATATTTTCTCTCATTTTCGAAGTTTTACTTTCAGTGACTGTACAAATTCCAAAATGCATTGCAATGCGTATCTTTTATGCCCTAAAATCAATTCAACGTGTTTTGATGTAAAAATAGAACACTGTACTGCTGTAATACTTGATAGATTAAAAAGGCTATAAAGTAATAGGAGCAAAGAGCAGATAATAGGGTCTCATTAAGCATCAGCAAATGCAAGTGTCATACTTAAATCATTTAGCGATTATATACTGTACATATTGTTCCTAACTGTCTTGCAAAAAGACATGATAGCTAGACATTAAGTCACCAATTTCACAACAATGTCCACAAAGACATTGAAGTTCTATATAATACTACTATAACACTTTGACAATGGGAATGAAATTCATATCCAGGGATTCAGCAGAGGACTGCGTAACAAATTGTCAAACCATGTTTTTATAGTGTAGACAAGATTACCTGTGAATTGTGTAGCTTTTCTTTTCCCATGCATTATACTGTATTTTCAACAAGAAACAAAATTACAAGTTGATATTATTGTTTGTGTCAGTTCCTTTGAAAAAAAGTAAAAATACCCAAGTTTTGAACAAAATTTGAATTTTGTATTTTGATTCATACTAACATACCATTTCCCGTGTCATTACGCTGTGTATTGACCTGCATATTCTCATAGCATTAACACCTGGTGGTGAGGAGCTCCATTACCTGCGTGTTCATAGTATGAGAAGGAAGATGTGCAAGTGCTTTAAACAAACTGAACATACAAGGGGATCGAGTTCTGTGGTTACACAAATGAATTCATGGCATTTACAGGAGAAGGAGCCTCAGAGCTTTCATTTCCTTCTGCAGGTTCTTTCTCTTTTTTCCCACTATATTGTCCAATAAAGGAGCCATCCTCATTGAACTGACCATTTACACCTTCTCCATAGTCAACTAAACTATCATCACTGTCTTCTTTTTTCACAGTTCTGTCTGAAGGTGTCCGGCTTCCTTTTTTTAGAGGTTTATGGTCCTCTGCATCACTGGAGACACAAACAAACAAACACGGAATTAACGGATGTATTATTTATTAAAACAAAGTCAGCCATGCATGCTGAGTTTATGAAAAGCATGTGTGCAGCCCAATAACCCTTTAGTAAACTCACATCACATTGTAGAGAAAAATCAATATGATGCAGTTCACATGAAAACATGGCATAGGAATGGTTTAAACAGAGAATGTCTTCAGTGGAGGGAGGGGGGGGGTTGTGGTTTGTTTTTTTTTGTCTCCCCATCGTGCATGACTTTTTCAATGATAAGACCTGGATCCTTGGCTTGGAAGCCACTCAGATGGAACTGCAAGCATTAAAAAGTGGGTTGTAAAGTTATAAAAAAAATAATTTGTTTGTTCTCCAAAGTAGCAAGCTTATGATGTGCCATGAAGTTAGTCTGTTAAACTTCTTAATTTCTTTGACTCCTTGAACATCAATGGAGAATGAATTTGGTTAAATGAAGTATACTGATTTTCTTTACTAGTATAAAGAAAATAAAAGTGCTGCATTTTGAAATAATTTGTTACATAATGCAGGCCAGACTTGCAACTTTCAACCTTACCTTTCAAGAGACCTACATATTCCATTAAAAGGGTGCAGAAGAAACAAATGAAAATAGCCTAAGAAGAAAAGCAAAGTCCATATCCTGATAGTGATCAGTATTTTATCAATAGTAAGTTGCTCTTAAAATTGTTAAAATATTTACTGTATTACAGATAAAGCAACAATTTAGCTTACAGTCTAGAACTGAGGAGTTGAGTGCATGCTTATTCTTTTTCCTTTCTTATCAGATCTACCTCTCTACCCTACTGCATAACTGATAACATTCTGACAGTGATTTGGAGGACAACAGAAAAAGGAAAGAAAGGTAGGGAGAAGAGATTTCTGTAGCAAAGTAACGTGGTCTTTCCTTGTCAATGGAAAAGCTGCAGCACCATCAGCATCCTCAAATAAATTTGCAGCTGTGGTAGGTTTGTATTTCATGAAATAGATGTAGTTGGGCTGTTTTCAGAATCCTTTACATTGCACTTCAGTTTCAAGATGAAGATTTCAGCAGCAGCTCCAAAGCATTTTGAATTAAAAACCACTACTGCCAGTTGCACTTTTGGGTCCCGTTATTTACCTTGTCTTAAACAGAATATGTGACTTTATTTGCATATAGTGTACAAAAAAAAAGTAAGTAGTTTGGGGTTTTTGTTTAGACTCACCACTTCTGGAAATATAAAGAAAAATGTATAAAATATCAAAGAAATGAAATTAAATTTTACAATTTCCAGAATATTAGATGCATATATACTCCACAAATTCTTTTAACCCTCTAATTCCTAAAAATCAGTACCTTAGTTCTTCAAATAAGCCATTTTCTTTTTTTCCTAATTAATATCTTTGAACACCCAGAGAAACCATATATATATATATATATATATATATACATCTGCAGAAACCATATATATTTATATGGATGTAATATATATGTTACATAGCATGTACAAAGTCACACAGATCGTATTGTTGCCTAACAAAAGCCTTGTTGAGAAACTATTGCTAGAAAACCATTACACCTATTTTCCATCAAGCTGCTTCTCCTTATCACCTTTTTTTGGCTTTAGAAGATCACATTCTAAAAGAAGGATGTCTCTAATGTGTATATACTTACAGAAAAAGCATACCAGAGATTTTATCATTCTGTGTATACATCAGAAAAGAAATGGTAGAAATATCTCTTTTATATACATGTAATGACACCTCCATGCTCAAAGCACACACAAAGGCAAGATGTCTGAACTTGACAGCATCAGGCTTGACTTTTTAGTTATTGGTGTGTACAAGCCACAAGGAAAAATATTGTGTGATTGATCTTCTGTGCTCGCTGGTGCTGCAAACATACAGGCCAGCAACATCTAAACAACTGTACTCCAAAATATCAAGAATCCAGCAGCAAAGTGAAACTGTTTATAACACTGTAAACACAAAGATTACAGAGACATTACTGAAGAGAGTTCATTTAGGACGGATGCTATATTTAAAAGGCTGAAAATGGAATTGAATATTTAATACTCACACAAAAAATCGTTTCCCCATTGCCCTCATCAAAGGGTATTAGGAGTTATTAAAACAGGCTATACAAGTCAAATGAAGACCAGACCCTCACTTTGAAATAGTAACCAGTCCTTCTCTCAAAGCAAATCTGCTTTCTGGGTAAGACTATTAAAGAAAAGACATTGATGTATGATTTGTTGTTTAATTTTAGGTCAATAACTTCATAATTATTACATCATAATATGCAGGAATGAAAATAAATTAAAACTGCATTTCTACCATATTTAAAATATGAATTATGAATTTCTGTGCAAATATTCTAAAGTATGACTCTATCCAGTGTGACCCCAGCCAGTGTAATTCACTAGGCTGAAATAGACATTAAATAAATAATACACCATTATTATATATACTGTATTAAAAGTACCCACATTTTTGTGTTTAATCCAATAAAAAGCTTGATTTTCCTTTATAATTTAGATAAATTTGAGTATGGGAACTTCTGCTTTGTGTTGCTCTTATAGTTTTCTTCTTTATATTTTTGCAAACAAAGTTTATTTATAAGGCAAACAATGAAGAAATACTTACACAGTTGTTTGCATTGTGTCTGTGATTTTTCTATATTTTAATAAGGATGTGGAATCTACTGTCTCTATAATTAAAACCTGCAGATTTACCCAGGAGTGTATCTGCATAGAGGTGGGTACTGCTCAGAGAGCACAGTCACAGCAGATGCAAAAATCAAATGTGAACCTGGGGATTTCTTTCCCTTGTTGCACTACACAAGTCCAGAGAGAGGTTTTGCCAAGACTCTGGCAAAAAACCAAGTGGAATTACCCAGGCTGCTTTCCGCTCCGCGTTCAGGAAAAGGAAACATATGCCATGGTACCATTTATTCTTTATCAAACTGTATTATGACTCCTGTATTAGATTAATACAATGTTTTGGGTGGAAAAAAAAGAAATTGAGGAAGAAAGAGGAAAAAATCCTAACAAACAGGAGAGGGAGAAAAAAGTGAAGACATCAATGTTTTGGACAGTACTTTTGTTACCCTGGGGGTGCAAAACAGAGAAGGCGCTCTGGTGCTCTGGGGAAACGAATGTATTACCTGTTTGCTGCCAAGAAACAAACTGCAAAGCTGCTGAATTGCATTATGAATATGGGTGCCCACATAGCTAAAGAACACTTTAGGCTGTAGAATATATAACATTATATTGCAAAAACATGTTAAAGCAATACATTTTGATTTGGTACCTTCAAGATTTGCCAATCTTGCTTAAAGTTGTTCATAAAACTATTCCAAAATGCAATCAGGATAAAAATAATTTCTTTTAGTTTCTGTTTGTGGTTTTTCTTGCTGATTTTTATACTTACCTAATGTAATATTGTGATATAAAAAATAAAGTGCAAATTGGGTTGACTAAAATTACAGTGGGAAACTGAAGAAGTTTTTGAAAAGTGTCACGTATGCAGTGCATACAATTAGTAGTGAGAAAACAAGACTGGAAGGGAACCAAACAAACAAGATGTCAGAATGGGTATGAATTCCATATTTAGATCAGACAGCCATGGAAGTTAAGTGTAGTGATACTTTTACTACTTTTTGTTGTATAAATAAATTCCATACTAGTAGCTTTTTAAGGATGAAAGTTTCTCAGTGAAGACTCATATGTACCAATCATTTTGATAAGTACTGACATGTACCACATACACTTCTTGCCCTTTTAGTAAAAACAGTATTTAATATTAAAGCATACTCTAAAAGCATGACTTAAATATTATTCATGAATCATTGCTAATATTTGAATACATGTTTCTTTTTCTTTTTATTGTAATGAACAATATCAAACTTGCATCTAATTGTTAAGAGAGATAAGAAGTACAAAGGTAACAATAATATAAGTGCAAAGTACAAATTTATTTTTTTTAAAAAGTACTTCCATTTCACAAGCTCACCAGTTATTGAGAGAAATATGTACCTTGAAATCTCCTTTCTTCTTTCAACTTTTCAATTTTTCTTCCTTAGATATGGGTACATGCAGCAACCAGTCAGAATGGGGAAGACAGTTTTACGATGCCTCTGCAGTCCAGCAGGCAACTAGTTCCCACTAAACTTTGCCACATTCATGGACATGCAAAAAGACTCAATATACAGTTAGCAATATACTACTTTTCCTTACAACATAACTGTCATATCAAAGGCAACAAAAACCAAACAAAATGGATAAAACATCCTGAGCTATGGAACGCAGAAAGAGGATGCAGATGAAAACTGTTGGCAGTAAATTCCTTTTTCTGTGCCCTCAGGTCAATAGCCCAGAAATGTTGCAGTATAAGCAGTCATGTAAAGCCACAGAAGTACCTTTCACTAGGGCTTCCCTGCACACTCCAGGGCAATCTCTGCCCTGATTTCTGCTCACACTTCTAACTTGTTAGGACTGTGCAGGTGACAAATGCTTGCCCTATAGACTTATGCACATGTATCAATCCAGATATCAAGCCATTTTAGTATTTCTTATTTAGCTAAGACTTAAGCACATCTATATTAGTCTTCTGAGTAGTTTTTCTTTAACATCTCTGTAATACTCAATCTTCAATCCTGGTAGAAGCTGGAAAAACTGGGAGGTTAAGCTCTAGTTTAAATGGCAATGTGTTGAAAAAAATGTTGTTAGTCAAAGAACCTGACTTGCTCCTTGTGAAAATTTTAAAGAAAAATTTGCTTGAGAGAAATTTAACCAACTTTCCACCCTTTCTATTTCTGGTAGAAAATTATACGAAGGGAAATCAAGTACTGATTTAAAAAGCAATCATACAGATACTCAATAATTAAAATAAGAACTGTCAAAGAAAGTACATGTGTGTAATTTAGAACACAGCAAGACTAGTGCCAAATCCAGTTGGACTATTAAGTTTTTCAGGCAGTCCACTGAGATAATCTCTTGTGCTAGAAGGGACCAAGCTTAGAATTACAGTGCTGAGGCACAAATCATGGCTAGGTCTCTTTGGAAACACACCCAAGCTGCACTAAAACTTAAGCACAAGAGAAAAAAATAGTTGTAGTTACAAACCATATTCTCATTGTTAATCAACCCAGAACAAGAAGGAAGAGTGATACATTATCTAGCAATCTCAAAACTCTCTGCCAGAAAGTCTCTTGTAGCATTTCCAAGAATTTCTAGGAAAGATACTGTGTGTGTCAAAATGTTGAAGAAAAGAGGCAAAATAATTCAAGAAAATGTGCAAACATCCTTTGTTACCACACTAGCAGTCCTACTATTGGAGTTGCCTTGTCCTGTTTTGTCTTCCTAAGAACATTCTGCAGACTGCTGCAATTTTGTCCTGCCCTTGTAGTTAACTAAAAAATGCAAGCTTCCAGTCTCATCCTACCTATAAACACATAGGTCTGTAGCTGTTATAACTGCTTAATTTCTCTCAATTTAGGGACCAGGAGGGAAATTAGGCTGATGTACAGACCTGAACAGGAGCTCTGTATAATCTTTTATTTTAATTTAAATAAATATATATCTATCTTACTTATTCTGCTTCTTGCAGTTGCTTGGTGTAAGCATTGACTGTCCACAATTTACTATCTCATTGCAGTTTGCTAGAGGCACTGTTTTCCCTTATTATGTGAAAGTGAAGGAATCCAGTCACAGGAACATAGTGTACACAGTCATTCCATGGTTCTTGAAACATCTGCATTTCCTAAACCATTATTTCCTTATTTAGTTTGATACGGTAGAAAAATCTGATGTTGGCTGGTCCTGCAGAAGGGATGCTCTTAGATGAAGTTGAGGAGTGCAAAACTTCAAACAAATCCAAGCCATCCGAAGACCACTGAGAAGCCTAGACATGGAATGTGAAAAAACCTCCCCTAAAATTAAGAGCTGTCATTTATCTAGAATGTATTAATTACTCATCGAGATCTAAGCAACTTAATAGTTTTAATTTTATTTTGAAACAACTAATTTTCTGAGGACTGGGCTTACTTGTTCAGAAATATTGAAACATTTCCATCTTTCACTCTTCTCAGTTCCTGAGAAAGCAGGAAGCAAGTCTGTGCTCTTAGAAAGTTCCTCTTGATGGTCTGGTGTCTCTCTGAGAGTGAGATGTCTTTTTGTACTTGGCATGGAATGACTGTGAGACCTTATACTTTCCCTTCCCTCCTTTGAACTTTGGAGGAGAACGCAAGGAGCTCAGACACTTGTGAGGATAAGAAAAGGAACAGCTTCCCACAGAGCTCTTTTTTTTCATCTGATGTAAGGAGCATTTGTGTTCTGAGAAATCCTTCATGATCTGGACTAAGGATTCACCAAATAGCTTGCCCCCTGTGTATGGCAAAGACAGCAGTTTACATTTTAGATCTAGCAATGAGGTCCAAGGACGCAGCCATATAGCTCTCCAGGCTACAGTGAGGCATGCCATATTTTTAACAGTGAGTCTAAGAGAATCCTCAGCTGCATCATGGATAAAATTAGCTGCAATTTTACATAGCCTGCGTTTCCTCTGCATGGTAGCAGATGGGAACCGTTTCTTTTTGAATTTGGCTTGTTCTTCCTCCAACCATATAAGTAAAGCCTTAGAAGCATAAGTGCAGTAGATAGATACTCCAAGCTGAGCTGCAACTAGCTTGAAAGATCTTTTAATTGCTTCCTCAATCTTTTTGTCAGTAGGATCTTTAGGGAGCGCATCTCTATTATCAGGCACTGACAGTACAGAATCACCAGTAACCAATGCTCTGTCTACCTCAGGCAAGGTCCCCCACAAAGCAGCTTTTTCCCCAGGAAAAGGATAGAGTTTACGTAGTACTGCTGGGACTTCATGCTTGGCCTCAGGATTACCCCAAATCCTGCAGACAAGATCTTCCACAGCTGAATGGATAGGAAGTGCATTATCTACCTTGCCTTCTTCAGAGGGGATCAGCAGTTCTTCTGAAGCACACTCAGATTTGGAAGATTTTAGCATTAACACCCTCTTTATGTGTTTGAACAGATAATTCTGATTCTCCATGTCAAATTTACGCAGAGGATCTGGTCCTTCTTTATCTTCTGTAGGGGACTCAGATGCCACTTCCCCATCTTCATGGGCTGACTCAACCTCCAAGGAGGCCTCGTCAAGCTCAGGTTTCTCCTTCCCAAAAGCTGTTTGATCTTTTAAGCTGTCCATACGGTCAGACTCAAAAGTCTGGGAACTGCTCCCAGATGCTTCTAAAGGAGCCACTGGAACTTCTGTAATTGGTACCCTGGGATGCTTTACTGAATGGGACCTAACCTGTGCCACAGATGTTATACTTTGTCTGGCTGCTGTCAAAGCATCCTTTAAGACAGTAGCTAGCTCAGGCACAATTACAGATTTCAATAGTGAATTCTTTTCAGATTCAGAGAAGTGAGGAGCAGTAGAAGGTCTTACCTTCTTGGGGCAGGAGCTCTCAGTGTCTTCTGAATCTGAGCTGCAGTCTGGGGTCTGGCTGCACCAGTGCTGGAGAGAAGAATGCTGCCTTGCCAGTGAGCCACCAACTGAGTTGCAGCTGAGGGGTTGCTGGAAAGGGGATGGCTGTCCTGCCTGAGAATCTGAGCCCTTCTCCGACCCCATTATCACTTGCTCAGAAGCATGATGTCTAGAGCCATGCCTGTACTTCCATTCGTCTGACCTCTTTTCCTCTTGGCAGAGGGAAGCAGAGACACAACTAACCCTTGTCAGCTCTGAAGACTGCCTAGCCCTCCTCCTGGTGTAGGAGGTCTCTGATCTGGTGCTGGAGTATTGATCCCCTGACCTTCTGAAGAAGTTGGATCTGTCAGATCTCACAGACTTTGCTTTGGTACAGACAGGGTCTGCTTCAGGAGAATTGGCACAGCTACCTTTTCTTTTCTTTTCCTTGTCCAGTTTCTTTCCTGTCCAAGCAGACATGGACCTGAAGTGATGAAAAAAGTTCAAAATACTCGAATTCCTAAATCTCTCAAAAATTACATTTTTTTTCAAGGGAAACCCTATACCCTTTGTCCTTAAAGAAGCACTGCATCATGTGAGGCAGACAAACTGGGAACTGAGTGACTGCAGTGATGCTGGGCTGCAGAGAGGGTGGCAAGATATCTTCTGTAATCTGACTGGTTGCTGCTGCTGCCCTGTCTCTAAGGAAAAAAGAGGAAAGCCCAATATAGACTAATTACACATAAATACATTTTAGAAGGAGTTTTAGCATGGTACATAGGACGAGCTCTTTTATGTTAACAAGTCTGAAAGCTTGGCATGCATCTACCCATATTCACCAGACATGATGTGGATAAATGCATTATAAAATAATTTATAAAGCTCTAGATGATTCTATAGACTAACTCAAGCCACTTAAATATGGAGGCATAAATTCAAATCTTGCTACAGATCCCACAAAGACTTCCATACTTATTCCAGGCCTGAGAAAAGATGTATTGAGGTCATATGATTTGTACAATTCTGTACAAAGGTCAATTTCTGCTGCTAGAAGTTCCAAGTATCAAAAACCAGTGGAGCAATAAAGGAGAATGAAAACTGGAATGCCCAGGAAAACTTAGACAGTACTTATTTACCTCTGCTTCCAAACATTGCTTCACACTTCTCTTTTTATCAGCTGAATTTAATTAATTCTTATGTACTAATGTACTGTAATAAAATACTATTCTGAACTCATTAATTTAAGAACAGAGTATTGTATTTTTTCAATCAAGGGAAAATAAACAGAAACTGCTCTTTGGCATTCAGAACTGTACATCTATTCCTGTTAGATCAAGATGTACATTTCCCTTCTATGAAGAAGCTATGGCAACAGTATAGATCCGTTTTGAAAAAAACCCTTTTTTTTTCAATGTACATTTGTAAATGTCAAATCTTAAAAATAATAAAGGGCTTCTATAATGCTTATGACACAGAAATGCACTACAAAATCTATTACATCACCCATGTAGAAGATAATGATATTGACCTATTTAGAAAATAATAACATTATTTTCTACACTAACCAAAAAACAACAAATAAAATGCTGCTTATTAAATAAGCTATACTCATAATCGTTACATGAACAGACTTGCCAAGGCATGCTTTTGGTAATGCCAGGAGATTTGGTTAGATTGCATTTACAATAAAGGAAGAGAATCAGGAATAGGAGCTGTGTTGCATGCTTTGAAGCTGCTTGCTATGTATCTTGTACTGAAAAACTGAAAGGGAGATTTGTTTTTTCTTGTAGGACATGCCTTCACCTCTATGTATAACATCACTTCATTGTTATTGGATTAGATGTTAGTACTGGCACCCATTTTAAATGTTTGTTTTCAAGTCAACTTAACAGTAGATTGTCTTTACTAGGCTTCAACTGGAAATTTATTTTCAAAAAACCATAATGCTAAATGTGCCCTAACAGAAAGGACACTGTATCTATTTGAACTATCTGAAAGCTGGCTTTGTAGATAAAGATTCCACACTTTAAGACAATTGTGTTTGAAACTGGATTTCACCCTGTACTAGCAGATCGCTTATACTAAGCTTGGATAACTTCTTTTCTAATTCTGCGGTTGAAATGCTATCTATAGTTCTATATAACACTGGATACAGAATCTCTGACACAGAAAAGTTAGTTTTGAATTAATAAGTGTGATACTATATACAGGACACGTGTGACATAACAGTGAACGTGACAAAGCACATCAGTTGCTCACCTGTATTCACCAAATGTTCCATCATCTTCTTTCATAGGTTGTATTTCTGGATCAGCATGTGCATCCTCCTTTTCCTTCACTAAAATATTTGAAATGGTAATATTTATCATGGAACTGCAAGATGAAAAACCCTAAGTCCTTAATTTCTCAAATTGATCACATTTGACAGGAACATAGTTGGAATAATTTTTTTAAATAGGACCTTAGGGTGTTACATTTTTTCTCTTGAAGAAAAAGATTTGTTAATTAGTTATAGAATTTTATTTTCATTCAAGTATAAAATACTGTGTGTCATTTTGCATTAGTAGAACATTTTCTTCCTTTCATTTCTAGAACTAAAGTTTTGTTAAAAATGCTACTATAATAATTTATTTACTTATATTATTATTAGAGCTATTGTTTATTGATATCTGAATAATTTAGTTTTACTTAACCACGATCTGTGTTTCCTCTTGATATTCGTCTCATACTGATTGATAAAACTGAATCAGATTCACTTGGGTTCACTGTCAGTTTGTACATTTTCTGCTTTCATTTCACACAATAAGACTCCAGGGAATTTTAAACAGTATTTTGAGAGTTATTAATAACGGAAAAAAACAGGCATGGTCTGTTAATTTCTTCTGTTCTATAACACGATCAAAAGCAAAGCAAAATCACCCACACTGGAACCTAAATTTAACACTATTGTATCTCTTGCAAATCCTTGGTTTATGTTTAGTCATTGTTCCCTGGTGAGAACAAATCCAGGCATATAACTTGTCCCTGTACAAAAATACATGTAGCACAGAAACTTTGATACAGAAACCCACTAGCACCTGAGAGGTCAGATGTTTACAGATGACACATATTCATCTAAATAATGATTGTTCATGGAGTAAAATAATATACTGACTTGAAGCATCATCTTTATGGTTCTTCCCTTTGCCTTTTCATTTCTGTTTCTCTGGCAACTACTCAAATCTTTCCCTTGCTTAGCAGATATGGTTATAAAACCCAGTATACAATATATTATCTTTTAATCTGGTAATTTCCATACTTAATTTTTATATCATTAATTTATATGCTGTTATTTAAGAGGATATGAATCACTCCTGATAATGTTTACTAAGTATATAATTGCAGTGAGGCATAACACCTGGGGATGTATCTGGCTGCTGTAATTTCATACTGAAGTAATTGATTGCTTTCTACAAACCATAGGAAATATCAAGATGACATGCTAAAATTATGATGAAAAAGAGTTCATAACTTTGATTTTCATAGATTTTCTTAACTCTGTGCTTCACATTTGTCACTACCTGTGGAACAGCACATTTGCAATGAGACAAGAAATAAAATTAGCTATAACGTCACTGCTATAAACACCAGTACATACTGAATCTGGAAATCTTACAAATCTCCAAGGTATACCTTTATATATGTGTGTGTATATGCATATGAAGCTGTGCATAAAAAAATGAATACCTTACAGCTAATAATTCTGCAGAAGCTGAGAAAAGAATGGCATATCAGGGATCCACAAAGTAATGCCAGCCTTAGCATCCAACTGCCTTCTACATTTTTACTCAAAAACTCTGTTTTGCCCTATTCTTGATGGTGGCTCATTTCAAGTCCTCCCTACTCTTTTTAGTTCCATCACTTCCCTTGCTTCAATCTTTGAATTTTCATTTTCTTTTCTCAGTTCTCTCCACTGAGAGTCACTTTTCCTATATCCTCAAAAATCTCATTTTCTTTTTAAATAATCCAAATATAAGGAAAAAAACCTAAGATGATGTCTTCAACCTGTCATATAATTTTACATAACACTGTTCCTTAATAATCTGTCTTTTCTTCATGGGCATAGGCAGTTGGAACAGAAGCTTCCCTTGCTTAATTCTTGCTGTTACTACAAATCTTTGCTCTCTCTATAAAACAATTTAACAGTTAGATTGGGCAGAGTAGGATTCTTGTATTTAATGAGGTGATTTTCTTATAAAAATAATCTGCTATGCTATGTTCAGCTATAAAAGATTCCCCTATGAAGAGGTAAAGTTCTTAGTGTTCACTAACACTAGTTTTCAGAAGTGCACTGGTCAAAACAAGCAGGAGAAATTAAAACAAAGCATGGATTTTTTTTTTGTACTTTTGTAAGTTCATCCCGCTTTTTCATGCCCAAATTTACAGTATCAGTTTCAAGAAGTTTGAGGTGACATCAGATAAACATTCTAGAGTCTGAATATTTATATAATTTCCAAACCTTTGGAGTCTGTAATATAGAACAGAATTTTTTCAGAAAGTCAAGATTTTACATGAAACTTAGCAACTGTACTTTCTACTGGAGCTAGGAGAGGAAAATGAAAAATCAAATTCTCATTTGGTGCTTTAAGAATTAATACAAACACAGGTAAACCCAGATGACCAAATCACGGCTAGGGTATTAAGGAAAAGTTTATTTCGAAGGTCTAAATCCTAAATACACTGCTAAATCGAGCAATGGGCAAAAGAGCAGCCCAGAAAATCCATTCCAGTGCTTTTATATAAACAGCTTTTGCATGCTCGTAACTTCAAGGCTGTGTTCCCCCTTGTGCTTTATGATCTCCCTCTGTCACAGCAGGGGCTTCAATCATGTCTGTGAGAACTTTTGCCTCTTCTTGCAACCAGAGAGTTAACTTCTCAAAACAGACAGCCAGAAAAATAGAGAAAGAGTTTCACGGGAAGGAGTTTTTTCCCACTCTGGGTTTTTCCCAGGCCTAGTTTTCCCAGCAGTTAAAACCTCCTTGAGCAAAACTCTTTTTCCTTCTCGAATAAATCCTCCGCGTTTAACTTTCTGTCCCTAGATGCTCACCTGAAGTTCGTTCATAGACACTCATCCCTCAACAGCTGCTCTGAGATCCTCTCTGATAACACTATGCAAACTGGTTCCCACTATCCTTTTCAAGAGAGCTTTAGTCTATGGACCTACTATATAAACAGAAATGTAAGACTGGAGAAAGATATGTATGGTACATATATGTACGAATACATACATACACATATACGGCTTCTATAATATGTACACCAGGAGGAATGAGAGTTTTGATAGGAGACGTACATTGTATACTTCCAATTTTTAATTAAACATTATAAAATATACTTGGCCATTCATAGACCTAATACTAAAAAAAACCCCTCCCCTTCTTATAAATAAAAAAATTATAGAAGAAAAAACAGCCTTACTGAAGGATGGTAACTTCATACTTAGCTGCAGAAATGCAGAGGCTGAAGACAACACAGATTCTGGGAAGGAACTGAAGGTATTTTGTATTTGAGACAAAATAACGAATGAAGAGATTTGTCCTGTGAAATACATTGCCCGTACTTTAAAGTACTGCAGTGGCCGTGATCAGGTGTATGTTTCCACACTTTCTGACCAAATAAATAAATCGCAATTCAGCTCATTTTAGTGGATTGACCCCATCTGCACTGTACTTCTGAAACTGGAATATGCAGGAGTGGTGGTATTTCAAACCTCTCTAGAGAGGTCATGCAGTAATACGACTCTCCAGGAATGAAGGAGGTACTTCTCTTATGCTTAAATAGATTGAGGTTTTCTACCATTATGCAGATTGCTCTTGCCAAGCCCACCACGTGATGACTGATTTGCCATATACACAGTGCAAATGTAACCCCGCAGCAAACGTAATTTTTCAGTAAACATGAAATCTGTCTTAATGGGTTACAAACAGCTGAATTTTACTGTCACTGTTAAACAGCATACCTGGATATTTGCCACCCTTATTCCTCCTTATGAAGCAAACAATCAGTAAAATCAAGATCAGAAGAGCAACAGCACACATAAGACCAATGAACCATCCTTGAGTAGCGATGTCTACCTGCCGGCTCGCCATTGCTAGAGGATAAAAGAAGAAAAATTAGATGTTTTGCTGCATTTAAATGCTATGCTAATTCAGATAAATAAAAGCCAGTATACAATGTTCATTAGGGAATAGCATTCACTGTGAAAAAAAACAGTATTAAGAAAGACAGTGAGTATTTTGTATTTTTATTACTCAAAATGTTTCCAAGTACATAGAACTTACTTTTGAGTATATAAGAATTCTGCCAACATTTAAGCTTAGTAACTACTTTGTGAAATCTGCACACACACTACATTGCTTTCCACAAACCTCAAAACTATTCTGAGCCATTTTACATGAATTAAACTACTGAAATGAAATAGCAAATTATAATTCACATAAACATGTCAATTGCGTTCTCAAAATGAATAAAAAGCCAATATTCATTAGCTAAGGCATTTCCATCAGTGTGAAATGGGGAAACAGATGGGTCATTCAAGGCCATAACATTCAATTTCAAATAAAAATTAAAAATGAAGCATCCTTTAAAACCTTATTCAACATCATGTTTTCTGCCTTTCCTCAAACCTCATCCTACTCTTCCTACAATTTATCATGATTGCCATGATTTAGGTTTAGTGAGGGCTCAACACGATGCAATCGGGAAGCCTTTCCTTGGCACTATTTCTCTCCAAATGCTGAGTCTAGATGGAAGATAATGTAAATGATAAGCAAACTGTACAGGAAACACTATAGTCACTAATAGTATCTGTGTGGTCTTGGGGTTGGATCTCTCCTACTGGTCTCAAATACTGTAGGAGGATTTTTCTGGTGAAGCTTATTTTCTACTCTGCCATTCAGAGACATGCCACAGGCAACTGGACTTAGGATTTGCTGTCTGGAGGAAGTGAGAAGGGTGAGAGGTGTTTGGGACGCTACAGAGAGAAGAAGATATGAAGTGGAGGAAGATGGACATCCATTCAAACCTACTGTGTTCATTCCTCACTTTCTTCTCCAGTCCTAAACCCCGAGTATGAAACTCTTTATGAAGAGTTGCCCAATAGACAGACTTCAAGCCCATGTCTCAGTGTTATTTCCTAGTTAAGAGAGAGGCTGAGACAGCTAGCTTGGAAAAGCAGTTTTCGATGGGCCCACATTCCTAAGGGTTTCCCAAGGACTCTATGAAAACTCAAAGTATTTCTGATGTCTGGATATAGTATCTCCTATCCATTCCATACAGAAGACCAATTGTGGAGATATGATGGGGAGGCTTCTCAGCCCTTGTTTAAGAATATATTTTCTGATATTTTAGAAACTCTTTTTTTAAATGCACAATAATTTAAACTATTTTTGCATGAAAATCTCTACAGGTTATATAAATATATCCCTTATATACATGTATATTTATACTTTATATACCACATATAAATATATATAAAATATATGTGGCAATTTTAAAAAACAAAATCACAAAGGCTATCTTCCTCTGAACTATAAATCAAAATAAGATAAAACTTTGTTATCACATTAGTGTTAAAATTATTTTGGGTTTTGCACATATGCATTCATAATAAGGCATTAAAGGTTGTATAATACATACTGCGACAAAAATGCAAAAGCACAATTCACATTCAAATGCAGTAAGAAATAGCATCAAGCAAAACAACTCGCATAAAAATATGCAAGATAGATGGGAAAGAGTAAAGATGAAAACTTATTTATGCAGATTTCTGTATTAACTTATTGCATATCCAGTAGGAAAGGGTTTCTAGATCTCTGTGCAACTTTTAAAATGGCACAACATTTCCTACTTATGCTAAGCAAATTATCTGCTTCAGGCAGAAAAACTTTGACTGTTGAACCACTAATGCAGGAGTCAATGCAGTACCCTGGACTGGGAATGCCCAAAAAGATAAATCTGCACACTGGGAAAATGCTCTGTAGGAATGCTTGTCAAAGAAAAAAATGTGGCAAAAGCCTCACATTTGAAATGTTGCAGTTTCATTTCTATTAAGAACATATTCCGTATTCCAGTACTTTCCTCTTTGTCCACTCCATTTTTGCAGTGTTTAAAAGCTTTGATTTAGGCTGATGACTGTGACACAAAATTTTTCTGTAAGACATAGATTATGTATATAATTTCATGCTGGACATTGAAACTTTCCATTATCAAGAAGCAGAAGAGATTGTGTTTAAATTCACTTTTTCCTTAACTATTCAAGGGCCTGAGTCAACATGACTAGGTAAGTACAGGATTCCTTGTCTATTGGCTCGGTATTTTTTATGCAGAAAGATGCTTTTGGGAAGGTTTCCATTCAGCTTGTTTTGGATTATATTATAGTCTTGATCCTTGTTTACTGCTGTTTTAGGCTTTGGATGTGTATTTGCATAAAATTTTACAGATATGCTTTTGTACCACTAGCTGTTTCTGGCTTTGCTTTTAGCTTGTACATATTTGCTTGGCACTGTTATTCAACACCATGTTTTCAAAGCTTTCCTGCAACACGATAAACTGTGAACAGAAATGGAACAAAACAAACCAACAAAACTATTTTAGAAAGTGCTCACTTTCAAACTGGCATATCCATTACCTATTTTGTTGTCTGATAATCATTACATAATGTTCAAGCATATTTTCATATTTAAATTACTTTGTTATAACATTCTGGAGTTGGTGAGACTACTGCTATATAACTATGCAGAGACCTAAATGCCTGGGATGAGCAGAAGTGGCTAGCAAAGACAGAAAATAATAGTAACAGCTGAACCAAGAACATGCTGTGATGGCAACAATGTATTTAGCATAACATCAAAAAACTTCCAATAAAGCCCTTTCTCTGAGTGAAATGGACAACCACTGTTGATTTGCTTATGAAGAAACAGGACGGCAATATGTACATAAGGAACTTAAACAGACTTACTGATTCCTAGGATATAGATATGGGATCAAAATCTATATAAAACCAGTATATGGCAGGAAAAGAAACATTT
Source organism: Pipra filicauda (assembly GCF_003945595.2). Taxonomy (NCBI): domain Eukaryota; kingdom Metazoa; phylum Chordata; class Aves; order Passeriformes; family Pipridae; genus Pipra; species Pipra filicauda. The sequence continues at coordinate 1,746,208 of NW_024104543.1, forward strand.
ACAAGTAGGAATGTCTTAACACTGGTATAAATAGATCACATGAGACATCAAAATGAATCTGCACTGATTATGCAAATATTTTAGCTCTATTAAATGAGACATTACTTTAATACGGTCATTTAATTATATTAATTAGAAACATAAAAAATAGGTCATCTCCAATGCACAGCACACAGATGGACTGTGAGCAGCGCATATCTTGCCCCTAAGTATAAACATCAGTCAAGCAGAGTGAATTGAAAGGATGGACACATTCATAACCTGGCATTATTTAGGAGTTTATAAAATAACATTGCTCTATGAAAGGAACATGCAAAGATGCCATCTACAACATCTCTTAGCTAGAAGCACTTCAGCATTTCAACACCTGGTCTATCACGATTCTGACTATGATACAGAATTGGTACGGTGTGCCTCACCTGGACCTGTCTCAAACACATCCTCTGAACTCCTAAAACCAGACAGGCCCTCAGCACCAACCCGGACTTTATATGCTGTTCCTGGTGTTAAACCCTTTAAGACAAAGAAGCTTCGAGAACCATTTACAATTTCCTTTTTCCAATCTTCTTTGCCTACAAAAATTTTAGGAAAACAACATATTGGAATTTTAATTTTCTCTGTATTACTGAAAGTTTCTAGACAGAATACTATTGACAGTTACTTGACTAAACTATGGATCATCTGAAAAAAATAACTGTTCTCTCAAAAAATAATAAAATTATATAAAATTATGTCTAATAGATTGCATGCAATATATTGAAGAAGACATTGTACAGTAATTATGAAACTATTTTAAACATTTGTTCCATTGTACTAGAGAAATACTAACTTAATTTATTTTAAAATATTTATTGAACTTGTAATTATAAAATACATTAAAATAGATTTTAATCTCTAATTAAATAACACTTCTGCAGTTTCAGTCAATATTTCAGTCAATATTTGGTCAAGAAATTCTATTTCAAAATCTGAATCTGTTTCTCTCATATCTTCTTTCTAGTACAGTCTCATCTATTTCTCTGACTGATATCCAGAAAAATGCAATTATATCCCAGTTTTCAGATTATTCACCTTTACTGATAACTTCAGAAAGAAGGGGTATTTGAAAAGAAGTATCTTGCTTTTATTAGATAATTGTATTTTAATTACTACTGCTATTATCAAAGATATAAACTTGGTTTTATGCCAAAAAAAGTACATAAGTTGGTTGATATCTTCTTTTAAGTTCTAATTTAACAAAAAATATCTTATTTAATTCTTTTTTTTTTTTCTGAATTGGGCATAATTTAGGAAAACTGTTATGTCCTATTTTAATGCAGGTACTACTGTACCTGTAATGTAATACATTTACTCATGTAATCACTGCATGATAAACAACCTAACGCAAACTACATTTTTAGAAGTTCACATTCCAATGAATTTATAAAATAATACAAAGGAACAAAGGTTCACATTCTATCTAAGCATCAAACACCTGCTACACATTGATGTTTATTAAAATGAAAATTATTTGATCTTCTCGATCAAATTTAAAAAATCATTTTTCTAGACATTTAAGAGCTATCATTAACACTGGGTCAATTTAAGACCACATTTACTATAAAGATCTTCGAAAATACATCTGAACACTTCAGTAAATTTAATGGAACGACTTCTTACTGCCTGCTACACCATATTCAACATAAAAGTTCGCATGATCTGGTCCCTCATACTCCCAACTGATATTGGCATAGGTCTCAGCAGCAGCTGTTGTAACATTTCTGATCCTTGGATAAAGTGGTTGAACTGAATACACAATAGAAAAACAAAGAATATGCAATTGTGACTTCATACATTTAAAAAAAATATTCAAAGAAGTTGCTATGTTACTTTAGACTACATAAAGCATACATTTGTCATTGTTTCCATTACTGGAAATTAGTGACTGCAGTAGTGTATTTTGTACAGGCAATTACTACACTATGAAATTATAAAGTAAAATCTATGTACTCTACTGAGCACACCTTGTACCACAAAAACTGCCAAATACTTAAAAAATACCTGCTTAAATACTTCAAAAACTGCCAAAATTCTGCAAAACATTATTTCTATTCATCTGGAAGTAAAATGCAGACAGCTGTAAAGTGAGAACATTGTCAGGGTAATGGGAAATGGTAGGACAGAAGGGAGGTATGAAGGTGGTACACTTCTCCCTTTATGGCATGTGGCATTGAATGGACTGCAAATGCCCCAACTGCAAGCCTTTATAGGATTTTGTCTCTGTTTCATTGATAATGATAAAAAAGGAAGACAATACCCTTATAGAATGTTGGACGGACAGTGTGCATGACTGGGGAGGTTGCAAAAAGGATTTCTGAGTATCCTTCACCATCAGAGATAGAAGGAAAGAAAAAATAAAGAGTAAAAACACTTTACATCAAAACGTAACATTTAAATAATACCGTAAAACCTTACCTGTAAAATAAATAATACATGCACACTAAGATCATGCAAGATTCAATTAGTTTCGCTTGTTAAATATGGAACAGCTCAATGATACACATGTATTTGAAAACAAACTGACAGCTTTACTTTCACAGGACATTTCTGAAATCAGCTTTGTTAACATTATGGATTCATGGCACCTTTAGACACTGGAACACTAGACATCAGATATTGGAAAGCCAATATCAAAATACTCTGGTGTGAAGGACACAAACCACTGGAATGCAAGAAGCTGCTCATTGTAAGGTACTGTGTCTTACTGCTGACATTCTGGTTAGACAACAGCACTTTTCACAGACATGCATAATGCCCACATCTATGAAAAGAAGAGCTGCTCTCTTCAGCATTCTGTAATTAGCCACTTCTTTGCCCATATCTTAGTTCTTTACTTATACCTTAGCTCCACTTATGCCTGTTACAAATTGACATATATCTCAGTATCTCTGCTTGCCTAATATTAATGAAAAAATAGATTTTAAGAGTTCTAATGATGTAATAGTGCAGATACAAAGAGGATGCTTCACTAAGGCATGAAATTTGTTTTAAATGAAAATGCCTTACTTGGTTTGTCACTGACTTTTCTATCCTGCTAAAAATATATTTTCTGTTAGAAATAACATTAAAAATGCTTCCCAAAGGACCATGAAACATCAGAGGTAAAAACTTAGTCTCAGTAAAGATCAATGGCAGAATTCCAATGGCTTATCTACACAAGAAGAGGGCTGTACAGAATTTATCTATAAATTATTTTCTCCTTCAAACAGGATGGCTTTGTCCATATGGCCAATTGGAAAAAGTTTTGAGTTATATTCAGAGAAAATGGTTTACTTTGGCCCCTAGCACAGACTAAGTAATATGAGTGCCATGTCTAGAAAACTATAGTTTTTGAGTCTTTTTTTTAAAATAAATTATGCAAATTCCACCAATTCTCCTGAGAATGTGTTCTGATTATCACATGTTCTCACAATATGAGATTTTTTATCCCCATATTTGCATCAAATTTTTCTTCTTAACTCTATTCCAGTAGTACTCATTCAACAATTCAATCAGTTGTTGATTACTCCCCCATCTGATGTCTCTGTAGGTAAGTTGTGCTTATATATAATTTCTTTTACCAACCAAAATAATAAGGAATCTATTATTTAAATAAATGAATATATTTATTTCTTGGTTAAAATCAGCTGAACAAAATAAAATAGAAATCACTAGATTAAAAAGAAAAAAAGCCATCTAGTTTACTAAGACACCAACCCGAAGAAATACCAAAGCCAGAGCTGTCTGCAGGAAATCTAGTATGTAACCATATACACTATGCAAGGGGATTAGATTCTGTTTCTCTGTGCCACTTGAAGGCAGCAAGAGGAAAGAATAGCCATCTCTAAATTTAGGAGGGTGCAGAGTCTGAGATTGCAGACAGGATATATAAACTTCCTTCTTGATTTGCACGTAGGAACAGGTGCTTGTAACAATCAGCATCTAAGCATCTTTACTGTGCCAAGAAAACAACTGGTTTGTATTCTAAATATGACTTTGTTTTGTTTCATTAAATTGTATTTTCTCAAAGCCATATTTTCCTGGATTTTGGTCTTCCACAGAAGATGTCTAATTAGCATAACTATATGACTGATATCTGTCACTAATGTTAAAGACAGAAAAAACTGGCACACAGCTGCCACAGCATTATCCCTAACTTCTCCCTTCTCATGCCTGAGCACCTTTGGGATGAAGGAAACTGTCTCATCTTGTGTGAAAGACTCCAGATGACAGAGAGCTTCTGTAACACTAAGGAAATTCAATAATCACTCAATCTCATCTTTTTCCATGTCTGGTTTCCAGTTTCTACTCTGACTGAAGAGTTTCCTGCTAGATTAAAGTATCTGGTAAAATTCTTTCTGTTCATATGATTGCATGTAACAATCAAGTTGATTCCAAAAATTACCTTCATTTTCTTGGTGTCTTAGTTTCTAAATCCTCTCAAGTGACTGATTTATGGTTATATTTATCAGATGTACTCTTATCAGATTTCTACCAACAGCTGTTTGTATAGATTTATATATGTGTAGTATTTGGTCAGATTTAAATTCTGTTGTCTATAGAATATAGATTTATAGATTTATATATGTGTAGTATAGATTTATATATGTGTAGTATTTGGTCAGATTTAAATTCTGTTGTTTACTCCCTTTGAATACAGTGCACCAAGAAATTTTTTCAGTAGCACATTTCTTTTCAAAATTATTATTTTTGTAATTCTCTTCTTTTGCACTATTGCTTGATCTCATTTTCCATCAGGCCTGCAAAGTTTTACATGACTACACACATAATTAGATAAAAATGGCTGATGGATCCTTAGGTGATGAAAGCCTAGAGCTGAAGGGGTTACAACACTTAAAGTGTGTCTCTAATCCATCTCGACTTGTCTTCTCAATCACCACACCTCTAATTATAATTAACCTCTGAGTTTTTCAATATGTTTCCCAGCACTGTTCACAAATGCAAAATGTGTCATTATCAGTTGGCAGAAACTCTCAGCGTGTGTGAGTGCCAGTTGGTGACAAGGGGAGGAGGGGAGGAAGCTTTGTTTCAGGGAATGGCTCTCGGTGGCAGATCATTGTGTTCTTTCATATGTACCATGCACCATGTACAACGCTGTGCAGCAGTGCTGGCAAAGGCATCACTCTAAAAACTATGGGAATGGGCTGCCAGTAAGTTACAGTTTTTATACAGAATTACTCTTATTTGGCTACCTTTGTCAAATTAAGCTTTATTCCCACCTCAATACACTGCAACATTTAGCCAGTGCTGCTGAGTATGGTTTCATTCCTGTAGTGAGATGTAGTATAGAAGCATTTGCGAATTGTTGAGAAAGAGGCCTAAGCTCCAACTAAAATTTCCCTTTCTTTTCAAATTAATTCCAGTGCTTTTTTTACTGGAGTTTTTTGTAGAGTTTTGTTTAATTTTTCAGTCTTTCAGCAACACAGTTCCTACAAATAACAGTTAGACTTGGGCTGCAGAAACAGAATTTAATAAGACAGGACATGAGATCCGAAGGTATTTTAACAATGGAATAGGTACTCTTTCTCAAGATTTAGTCCAGAAGAACAACAAATCAAATAATCCCCAAGGTGACTAACTTTAGGAATTTTCATGGAATTCACCTGATATCCAGAAAAAAATTAGTTAAATGACAAGCAAAAATTTGAAGACTAGTGTCAAATGGAAAAGAACCCGCAAACCAATATAACATAGACAATTAGTTAAAATGCATATATAAAGCGAAAAGTAAATTTAAAGGGAAAAACTCACACCCACACACAAGAAAAGATTAAGAAAAAAGTAATAGATTCTGCCAGAGCCTGTCAAAGAGGGGTTTTGGTATTGTTTGCTTTTTTGACCTATAACATTCAAGCTTTAGAATTATGGTAGGAGTGAATTTCATTTCTGGCAGCGAGAGACAGGCATTAGTCACTTCTGAGATTATTTAGGCCAATTGCAAGAGCATTCCCATAGTGTGAGAAATACAGAAGCCAAATAAAAACCACTAGAAATCATTTCACTGATAAGCATTTAGCATGGCACGGATTTTGCATGACATCTACAAAGCAAAAGGTGTTTGAGTAATTTTTGCACTGTGATAATAATAATTTTCTCTCTAGTCTAGCATGCAAAGCATGAGCATTGTTCCCAGTAAACTTAAAAGAGGACAAAACAGTGGTTCTGCATAGCAAGCTGTACTGAAATCACATAGATACATATGGACAAGTCCACAGGGGTAGAGTGGCTGAAGGAGGAGTACAAAAATACTGCACTTAACCTGACTGAAAAAGCAGCTTGAAATTGTTAGAAAGAAATATGGAGAGATTATGTGAAATGATTCAAAGAGGGAGGGAAAGCAGATGGTGGACAGAGAAAATTATTTAAAGAACAGCATTTTGTATAGACAAAGAAAACAGACGATCCTGCCTTCTACAAAGAGATCAGAGATATGAACTCTGTTGAGACTCTAGTGAAAAGCTACATATTGGTGATTCAGCCAGAAGATCCAAAAAAATGGTTTCAAATCCAGAGGATAGACTACTTGTTTTTCTCCCTTGCAGCAAAAGGGAGTACTATTTGTCAATAATACTTAAGACGTGAAGTTCACATGAAGAAGGCAGACCAGACTGAGTACCACAGTGACAGGAAGCGCTTGCTACAATTAAAGGTTACTGTGATCTCACAAAGTTATTTTAATTGCAGTTGAAGACTACCAGTTACTAGTGCCTGTGTGCATGCAGATTACAAGACCTTGCTTTCAAATAAAAACGTTGACTAAATCAAAAAGAAACTAAGTTAAATGAGAAGGCTTGTGAAATGAAGCTGACATGCAATGCCATTACTCCTACACTTCAGCTTACAATAAACACACATTCCTGTGACTCGCTATTTTAACCAGTAACTTTCACTTCTATCACTGGTCAAATTGGTATTCCCTTCCTTCCTCTACAGACCAGTCCTTTAAAACTTCTAATGGAAAAGGGCAGAAAAGACTTGACTCCAGTGATCACCTGAGTCACTTTCCAGCTGCTACTATACTTATTTTATATGGAATTGGGTTATTCTCCAATTTTTTCATACCTCATGCCTGTGGTTAGTTGCCAATACATAAATAGCAATACCAATGCATACTGAGTATCTAGTACTGGGTATAATATATTATGTTTTACATATGAAGTTTTAAGACACATTTAGAATACAGATTATTAAGAAAAAAATTATTTTTTTCTTTGTAGTACCATAATTTGATCAAATTTAAGTAATTAATAACATTACAGTATCATAAAGGAAAAACAACAGTGCAAGTCAAACAGGATAGCTTTCCATCTAGCTAAATAACGTGTCTCATGATTTACACACGTGCACTTGTGACAATAAAAGTAGTGAGACTATTAAGATCCTTAGATTTACCGTAGCAATATTTTCCCCTGCACTTTAATATATAGTTTTACTCTGAGAAGTGAAATATGTCCCAAGTGGCACAGCTCACTCAGGTTTAAATTATTTTAATTCCTCTAGGACATTGTGCCTAATGTTTGTGACTGGCCAAGCTGCATGTCTTCAGGGGCAGCTATCCAGTAGAAAACACCAAGTGCAGAAATTTCAGTGCAATTTGGTCTGGCTGAAGCTGGGACCTACTGTCTTGTTAACTTCCAAGATAAATGTGCTCACATTGAAATAAAAAGCATACTTAAATTTTCCTAGTAAAAAATCAAAATCTTGAGATATTTTTGATAGATCATGAAAAGGTTCAGAATATCTAAATTTCACCTCCTCCTTGGTTTGGCTTTGCGTCCAAATTAGTAAGAACTGTATAGACGTATAGGCCCTCCTGCACTTTAATAGAGGAAGCAAAGTTCACTTCTGGGTACAGCTTCTTCTTGAGTGGGCTGAGCATTTCTATCTTCCAAATCCACCCACTCATGAGACCAAATAATTTGACACTTGATCTTGATACTATGATCCTCCTCTTTCTAACTGGTGGTCCCTGATCAGTAGTAAAACAGTTAACATGTTAACATAAGTAACCACTGAGAACATTAATCTCAGACCTGCAGCAACTCAGATGTCCTAACAGATGTCATGGCTTTAGTTCTGTTCCGTTTGCAGTTCCAACGTTTTCTTTGTAATTGTTAGAGCTAGATGCTACAGGAATATGGGAGAACTTTGAAACCATAAACAACATGGAACCAAACAAAGACATCTGCTTAGTTTTCAGAGGATCTGAGGCGACAGCTCTGAAATATGAGCTGCTCCAGCTTATCTTACAAGTAAGATGCTTTCTCCTAGCCACAGACTGTGGTACAGCTATAATTAGACCTCACTTTCACACAGAGAATCCATTTTTCCTTGCATGAGTTTTTAGAGTCAGCTATAAATAATGAGAACTTAATTTACATTTCTGCTGTGAATGTCCACGACTAAAGCCAGTTTGATTGTTCCAATCTGAGCTGACTTCTCAGCTACAACTAGACTAAAATAGCAAGGAAGATATGTCATTAAAATAATTCCACAACTCCACACACTTACCAGAAACACAGCTGATATTAGAATACACTTATATATACATATTAAAATATATATTAATTATATATGCACAAATACAGGCATATACACATATATATAGTCTGATTTATACCAGACTGAGAGAATGAATTTCTTTCTTAGGGCTGTTATCATTCACAACACCTGATAATCAACTGAAAAGAAACTATAGGTAAAACAATTTATGCTGTCTCTTCCAAGTTTGTAAAAAAATGTTGGGTATTTCATGTACAGATTTTGATTTGGGATGTTTGTAGTCTGGGAATTTGAAGCATTAGTGTTAATGACACCTGTGATTAAATGACATGTATAGAGACATGTTTCTGACTTTGAGCTACCTTACAGTTCTCAGGACAACCGTTGCTTCTGACAGCAAAGGTATCAAAATTCATAAAAACTGTGTGCAACACTGCATAATAAAGAACTAAATATTACTGAATTCAGGAAGAAGGATGATAATAGGTTCCACTCACTGAAATGTCCTCAAGTACTCACTCACAAGATCTGTGAATCTAAAACAGCAGGAAGACATTTGTCTGTATATTCAATCATAGAATCATAGAATCATAGAATCAGCCAGGTTGGAAGAGGCCTCCAAGATCATCAAGTCCAACCCTTGATCCACTACCACCATGGTTACTAGACCATGGCACTAAGTGTCACATCCAGTCTCTTTTTAAAAATCTCCAGGGACGAAGAATCCACTAAGAATTCCCTGGGCAGCCCATTCCAATGTCTGACCACCCTCTCTGTAAAGAAGTTCTTTCTAATATCCAACCTAAACCTCCCCTGGCACAACTTGAGACCATGCCCTCTTTTCTTGCTGATAGTTGCCTGGGAAAAGAGACCAACCCCCACCAATCTGACACCTGAACTATACAGAGAGTATTGTCAGTCATCTGTCTCTTATGCAGAGTTGGCTTGCAAATGACATAAATGTGATCAAATAATAGCATTAATCCACAGTGACAACAAGAATGAACCTATTTTTTAAAATAAAAAAATGTGCATGGCACAAGCAGCAAAAGGATCTCCTTTGCAAAAGTGCTGTTTTTTCTACTCTGGCTAATCAATGCTAGTGCACCTGGACCCTGAATATTTATGACAGTGACATACATCTGTTTAATGTTCAGAAATAATTAGATTTTGCTGAAGCGAAGCTAATGAATTCCCCTGGAACTCTGTGGCAAAATAAACAGATGAAAGGTATTAATAAGCATTCTGTGTTCCTTAAAAAAACCCAAGAAACCCAAACAAGAAAACCCTACAACTCTTTTCTTCCAGCACTGATTATACTTTGTATAAAAATCTGTAGTCCGAGATTTTCTGTCCTTACCACTGCAATTTCCCCATTTGCAACACTGCAAAATCCACACATTAATATATCATGCAGTTTCATTTTACCTTTGCCTGCAACTACAGCAGGATGGAGAATACCAGCTTTAATGGAGGGAAACAAGAATAGGAACACTATATAATTAGATACAACACCAAAGGGAACATACATATATAACTTCATAATAAAAACCATGCAGACTAGATAAAATGTATTAATTCAAATAAATTAGAAGCTAAACACTGACAGACTGCTACATGACAAAATTAATATACATGCATTTACAAAATTTTATTGCTCATGCTTGTTAAGATTCCATATTTAAAATAAATGCAGTTTAATGCAACCTTAACACACAGTATCAGAGAAATTGCACTGCATACCAACTCATCTATGATAACAAATGATATCTTTAACTAAGCATAAAAATATGTAAAAACATGCTACCGAAATAGACTTTTTATATTAAGCTGAGCAAAATAATAAAAAAATTCCGTGCAAATTTCCCAGTGGCTTTAAATTACTTTTATTTCATTAAGCTTTCATATTTAATTAAACAACTTCAACAAAAAAACCTGCCAAAATCAAAGCTCTAGAATGCCTGTAAATATAAAAATCAATAGTGATGGGATTTAACAATATACTTGGTAGTTTTTAAATACTATACAATGCCACCAGTTACTTGAGGCCATAGAAGACAAGTTTATTGCAACAGCTTTACAGTTTTTTGCCAGCTCTGTGAAAAAAATTTAGACTCCACAGAAGTTGTTGCATATCTCAAAAGCCAAAAAACTTCCTCTAGTTATAAAGCTGGATCATTTCTGTATTTTTCTCTGTGACCAAAGATGGTCAATGAAGCAGAACAGGTGAATAGACAAAGACCACAAAAAATGTAAAGTTATGTGGAAGTTGAAGCCCAGAAAAGTGAATGTCTTAGAGCTTGTGAGCTTATATCAAAAGAAGGGGCTTTACACCTCTTTTGGGGCTTCCACTTCAGTACAAAACCTTTGCATGTATTTTCTTAAAAACCATTTAACATATTTTATTAGTGCATAACACAGTTAAGAAAGCTCTAGGAAAAAAATCACTAGAGCCTATTTCCTTAGTGAAAGGAAGTAACAGCAGTATTTTTAATACAATATGTAATGTTTTTTTAAATGCAATGGATTTTCCTTATACATACCCATCTTACCTTCATCCATAATTGTTACTGCTTCCTCAGTTATCTGACTTCCTGATCCAACTGAAGTTTGTGCGTTAAAGTAAAACTTGTACCGTGTGCTGTAATTTAAATTTTTTAATATCAAGCTGCTCTCGTTGGCAGGAATTCTTATCTCTACCAAGGGACCCAATTCATGTGTGTTGTTGACTGTTGTTACCAGAAAAAGAAAAAAAAAGTTAGGAAAGTTGCGCATATTGTCATTGTGTTAAAAAAGGCTTTTTTTGGTTTGCATATGTAAAGAGTCTCCTTTGTGTAAAAAGGATCAGTTCAAGGGGCCAAAATTAACAGGGAGATAATTAACAGAGAGATTAACAGGCACTTAAAAAACGTGCCAGTTTTTAAAGTTCAAGTTCCATTCTCATAAATATCTAAATCCAAGGCAACTGAGTTCACATCAGATCATCAGAACTTACACAGAGTTGAAACACTGATCATTAAAGAATTCTGATACTCTAAATTCCTGTAGAAGAAGAAAATACTGAAGTGACTTGTGTCAAACACCAAAGAATAGTGTAATTTGGTAAGTGGAAGAAAGTAAACTTCCTTAATCTGTTCCATGCACACAAAACTCTTAAATTTCCACTGTCACTGCTGACAAATTTCTGGGTTAAGTAAGCAGCTGGGATCCTAAAGAAGTGATTTAATAGCTCTGATATTAGTAAATGGCACATTTATTAGTTTTGCATTTTAAAATTACAATACCATGACAATTGAAACAACAGAAGACAATGTATTTGGACGTCTTTTGATCTGTTTCTGATGATAATTTCTGTGCAGTTAGAATATAGAATTTGTAAGTAGTAGTATCTTGCGTCTAACTTGGATGCCACTTGTATGTAGGACTTCACCTCCATTTTTCTGTGAAGTATGATTTGAAGAAATAAAAGAAAAATGCTAACCTTGTACTTGAGTAAGGAAAGTTTTCCAAATACAACTATCTATATTATCAAAATATATTAATTTTTTTTCAAACTTGACATCTACAATGCAATCATGTCTTTTTTACATTATATATTAACATAATTTATTATATTAACATAATTTTTTCTTCATAAACGGATTACTATTTGGTAGATGTATTGCCTAAGTTACAGTTATATCACAGAATGGTTTGGGTTGAAAAGGACCTTAAAGATCACCCAGGTCCAACTCCCATAATATATTCACAATTAACTTACTTGGCTGAAACTTCAGTATATATGATGTCAAAACACCATTTGGATGGGTAGGTGAACCCCACTCCAGAGTCAGAGAGTCCAATGTTGGGTTAGTAATCTTCAAATAGGAGGGCGAGCTAGGAACTTTTAAGAAGAACATACAGTAAATACAAAGTAGATTAACTTTAAACAGGTCACGAATAATTAAGTCTTAATAATATTACTGTATTGAGACAGATTATTATTTTATGATATCCAAGCTTATGTTTCAGTTTATTCTCTAGCTTTCTCATTTCATACCTCCTTCAGGGGTCTTAAATACTTTGTCTGGGCTTGCTGGTCCTTCTCCTTTACCATTAACAACTCTAACGTTCAGCTTGTAAGAACTATAGGGCTCCAGCCCTGGTAACATTCCAAAAGTCTTGTTTCCCCTGAAAGTCAAGATCTTTTTTTCTACATGCCGCCTACTCCTTCTGGATAGACTCTGCACTTTCCAGTAGTAAACCTAAAGACAAAAAAAAAAATCTACAATGAGTGCTTAGGTGTTATGATTTTCCTTCAAGGACAATGCCACAGGCACCTAGTGCTACAAGGCTGGAACATTGCTGAACTATATATGAATTGCATCAAAGCTGTTGCTCTTATCAGCAAAACTTGGAGCTCACTGAAGAGTCCTCTTATATATCAGGTACTTCAATCTGAATACAATCTCATATAGGAAGAATGTTCTATTTTAACAAATGAAAAAGAGAATGCTTTAGACTGTACTTACTTTGTACCCTTGGAGGTGTCCTCGGACAGTTTTTAGTGGAACTGGGTCCCAATGCACCTTTGCTAATGTGCTGTTAATAACATGAACCTGCACATTGCCTGGAGCAACCATCGGCACTGTGTGGAAAGGATGCAACAAGCACCCAGTTAGAATGAGAAACCACACGAACATATTTTTTCAAACCGAGTCTTTGTATTGTACTCAAAGAATAGATTAAAATGTTCCTATGTTTTCAGGATTAATAATACAGAGTATTATGAAGCCTTATTATCTCCAAATTACTTCCTTTTAATTAAAATAATAACCACTATTCCCTTATCAGTATTTCAGTATGTTAAATACCCATTTAGGTTACACATTTAGTTCTTTTATATTAGTATAACTGAGTCAAACCACAAAACTTACAGTCTTCCCCTGAATGTCCAATCACCTCTGATGGCTCTGGTGCATATCCCAGGTCATTTAAAGCTTGTACTTTTATTTCATAGGGAACAAAAGTTGGTGTACCAGACACAATATATTTAGATACATTTGCAACTATAACAGATGTCCATTCATCATCAACATCCTTCTGGCGCCAACTGACTTTGTACTGAAGTCCCGGTCCATTAGACTGAAAACCTTTTAAAGACTGAAATGAAAAGAAACATCTTTTTAAATATTCTGAAGCATCTGAAAAATCCAAAGTCAAAAAGGAAATATACTGATTTTTTCTTTAGAATTTCACTGAAAATTTACCGCTGTGTTCTGTGACAAAGAAGCACTACTGAAATTTCCAAGTTATGCAATTTAGTTTTTACCAGAGGTCACTTCAGTTGCTTTTCACTATTTAATAAAAATCACACTGAATGGTGATGGTGGCTAATTCTCACTCAACAAGACATTGCGATTTCTGTATATACGTTTTGATTTCAAATATTTCTTTAGAAGTGGAAGAGGAAAAAGCAGACTTATACTGACTCCCTATAAACAGTGTTCCCTAGACAATATTTCTTGCCTGGGATGGGAAACTGAGTTTATATGGCTCTGCTTGAGTTCCCATCATGACGGTAAAGGCACGATAGAGAAAACTTTGATTGAAGTTTTTTACTGTGAAAGTGCATAATGATTTAGTTCATCACAAAAGATGACAGTACAAGTAGGATTCACATTAAAAATTATTCTAAAAATAAGACTCTACTTGAGACAAACCTCAATTTACATCTTTAAGTCTTTCTAAACTGGCAGCAAAACATCCTGTATTACCTAATTATTGGCTTATCTTGAGAAATCACTCAGGAAAATATGGCCCCTTAACTAATTCGTTTTTTCTCAAAAAGCACTCAGCTTTTTCCTGGAAATGAAGACAGGGAAATATCTGAATTTAACTCTTTTTCAAGAATATTTTAACTAAGCAATGTATAGGGTATTCTCATCATTATTTCTCAAAAAATGCTACTCACAGACCTGAAAACAAATGAAACCTCAAAAAGAGATCCAACTTACCTCCCATGTTATTACCAAATTATCAGGTTCTGAGCCTATCCCTTGCACATTAGCAGGATTTTCATCAGGGCCTAAAAATAAAATATTTACATGTGAACAAGAATGACTGCTGTTTGATTCCAAGCAAATTCAATGCTATTCATTGTAGAAATCAATTACTGGTAAGAAGAAATACTTATTTACTTGCAGATTTTGTCAGGTACTGCTCAGATGGTTCACTGGGCTGACTTCTGCCAATCTTATTGACAGCTACCACACGGAATGAGTAGTTGACGTACGGAGACAACTTCAACTGTACTGTTGTCTGAGTTCCAGGAACTTCCGTCTGGTAATGCCATACTCCTGGTTCATGCAGCCCATCTTCATACTCAATTACAAAGTCTACAAACAGAAATTGAATCCAACTTTATGTCAAAACTTGCAACACCTTCCTAGACCAGGGTAGGCATTTCTGAATGAGCTGATCAGAAGGGAGTGCTCTAAACAATGCTTTTAAATATTGTGGAACTGGAAATAAATACATAAACCATAACGCAGATCTGTAATACCAGAAGTACTGCTTAGGTCATCATGGCTGGGCTTCGCGAACGAAGATTTGAGGAGGGCTCTACGCACCTTTGTTACAAGCGCGCTGGTGGCTAAAAAGGTCAATACAAGACAGGCACGTCCGGTTGCAAAAGGCACAGCACTGCTTAGGTAGAAATACAGTAAACACACCCTCACTTTTATCTTTTGGTATTCTCACTAACGCAGGTACCTTTCAGGTAACATGTTATTACAAGAGCTCTCTCTCTAGTACCAAATTTTAATTTAATGGGAACCCTTGAACTATCACAGCACGAAAGAGGGACAAGATTGGAACTTTGATGTAAATTTGGCTGTCAAATATATTGTTCCTAGTTGTATCAAGCAGACAGTATCTAGTACCTGTACAAAATTAATACTCTGAATATTCCATTTTCCCCAATGAAGTTGGCTTAATGAAGAACTATTTAAAGCCAAGAATCAATACTTTAGATGGTTTTTGAGAGCACTTTTCAGTATCTTCAAATTAAGTCTGGGAATGTATGTTCAGAATCAGTTTCTTGAGTTTTCTGTGAGAACATTACAATGATTACTATTAAGACCCTACAAAGTATATAACCTCAGGGATAGATAGGCTTGTAGAGTTCCAAAAAGAAAATCACATTCATTATCAAAGACAAAAGGATGTATTTTTCCAGCTGTGAAACACCCAAAAAACCTTACTGCTCTAAGGTATGAGATATGAATTATGAAAGACTTAGGAGGAATTGTTAGGACACAGTAAATAAATGGGACAAGAATGCACAGTCTGAGTACATTCTATGGAACTTTAAGTTTAGATATATGAAATTTACATAAGCATCAAATATTTGTGTGTTGTGTAACAAGAATCATTCCCTATCTCATGTATAGGTGGAGACAAGAAGACAGAGTATGATTCAGAATACATCCTGTTTGCACTACTAATAAATTCTGATGGGCATCTAGAAATTTCTTTTAGAAGGATACTTACAGCACCACATAGAAATAATTTGCAAGAGTTTGAGGAGCCAAGATGTAAAATAGATAACTAGTACTAATCATAACCTTCTGGCCTTAGGGCTAGCAGATTTCCTTCTGGCCTAAGTAGTAAGAACGAAAAAGAACTGACCCCAAATTACTGTCTGAATTACTGCTGGTGGTGTGTGCTCGGCAATAAAGGTTTTGGGATGGGAGGTCTTCTGGACCAAAGCTTTGCCGAAAAGGTGAGAATATTACATGCTAAAAAAGTTTTGATTACTGCTATTTGCTTCCCTAGTAATTAGCATTCTGTCTGCAACTCTAGTAGAACAATTTATAGGCAACTTTAAGGGAAAAAAATCTATCTGAGCTTTCAGAAAGATTCTACCATGTCAATCATATTACTTGTGTAAAGGGATCACTGGTAATGAAGTGGTATCCTTGAGTCCTGATCTGCACTTTGAAGTGATAGCAGCAGCAGGAAAAATAGGCTTACTCAGGAAGAAAATGCCTTACTTTTCAGGCTCTAAGGGGACCATGCAGCAATATAAATTGCATTATAATTAAAACCAGCATTATTTAGTCAGAGGAGCTCAGTTTCTGATATCAGAGTGCATGCAATATCTCACTCTAGAAAAACTTACACAAGCCAACACCTCTTAGTATTATCTTTTTTCATACACTGTGATCTCATTCCTACAGAAAGACAAGACTTGTGTATTCTGGTCTAGAAATAAAACGAAAATACTAATAAAAGAGCATATGAATAAACCATAACCTAAATAAAATTTAACTATTTACATTAATCTTCTATATATTTTTTAAAGTATATTATTAGTTGATATACATTAGAGAAGTCCGAGAGTGTAAAATTTCAGCAAAATCACTTGGTGTTTCATTAAAATGCAGTCAAAATCTTTGATGTGCTCTGAAATTTGTGAAATTCTGTTTTTTATAAAACTTCCTTTACAAATACCTGATCCTAATGGTTTGTGTTCTGTGTTGATAACAACCAACATCAGATGTTGCAGAGCAACGCCCAGTAAATCAGCCTAACTAACTCATACCAAACATAACATGTACACTGGTCTTGATAACTTGTGGCAGTTACTATCTAAAAAGACACTGCACAAATAAATAATTGCATTAAGTTCCTCATGGGGAAAAAGTTACCCCAGCAAATCTTTCTGATCATATGATTTTTTGGAAAACAAACAGTAACATCTTTGTTCCTTCCTCCTAAATTCCCCCTCCATCCTCTCTGCTCAGTGTAAGCAAGAACGTCTTTCATCATGTTTTACTGGGAAGAGTAACAGCATTTAAGATCAATTTCTGTGTCAAAAACTTATAGACATTTATTTTTCTGTTGCATGGACATGCTTTACTCTTTAACTGTCTGGACTAGAAAAAGAAAGAAAAAGAGAAAAACTATCTGCCTTATATTTTCATGTAGAATAAGCTTCTGTATCAGTAGTGATGGATAATCCCTAAAGATAGTGGTACTGATGCTATTTCAAATTCCCGGGAATTACACAGGAGTTAATGCAAGATGGTAGTAGCTCTCTCCTTCAAGGGCACACAACCAATAAAAAAAGTCTACTCTCTACATATTCATGAGACTGGACCTTGTCAGACAGACCTCATATATGCATTAACTTCTATGTTATCTAGTACAGGTTTTTTGAATAAAAAGGCCCAGCTTTTTTGGGCAGTAAATAAGTCTTTCTGCTTGGCTGTACAGTAGAGGATATTAAGTGACTTTTTGTAATGTAATTAAATGGCAGCTGCAGAGAATTCATTTAACATTTTCCATGCTTCACACAAAATTTATCTCAGAAATCTTTGGAATTTGAAAACAGTTAAGATACTGCTGTCAATGTAGTATAGTCGATACAAACAAACATACGTGTAATGGGACTGTTGTTTTCATCTCCTGGTATCCATGAAAGTTCAATGCTTCTTTCTAGCTGACCTGTCAATTCCAAGTCAAAGGGTGGATTTGGCCGAGCTATAAATCAAATGGACACAAAGTAAATAATCACATCAGAATATGTAGTTTTATATTTTAAAAAAATCCTTACAGTCCAATCAAAAGAATTCCACAAATACAGCAGTGCATATCTACTCACTTATGTAAGTGGGACTTAATGACCATTAGCATGCAATTGTTAGAAAACAAATGAAAAAGGGAGAACTGATGTAACCTGAAAACTTCTATACATTAACAAGAATCTGTATTTATTTTTACCTATGTCTGAGTGCACTTTGATAAAAATGTGATGAGATGCAAGGAATTGTGAAATGCATGTTTAGTTTATCTTTGAATGATTATGGGTGGTTACCTAGTGTAGTAGAAATATCTAACAAAACATGGAAAATAAAGAAGTATTCACATCAAAGAAGCTTTTCTAGAAGCACTACAAACATTTTTTTGTGTGAATTCAATCAAGAATAATTCAAATAGAAACTAATTGCAAGTTACTGACTCATTTTTTTTTGCTGTTCTTTTAAAAGTCCAGACATACCATGCAATCTGTTACTATGCATCCTTATAATGCATAAAGATGTAACTGTCCATTCCAAATTTCCAAAGGTAATTCATTATACGATTTTTTACACAAAAATCAAGACTAATGAGTAGGTTCATTTAAGAATACATAAGCATTTTCATTGAATGTGATAAGATTTACATAAAAGTGCTTATGACCCTTATACCTTAAAGTGTTTTAGCATTTGCACTTGAAAACCTAAATTCAGAAAACATGCTATAAAATTAAAGGCTTTATACCATCAAATTCAAGACTGTATCTGACTGACAGATTTTTTTTTTAATTTCAACTTTATTTTTAAAATCTTAGCAATTTCATTGATTGTAAGACAAACTGGTCAATATGGTCATATTCATCTTATGAGTGGATTTACCCATGAGAAAAACATTGTCATACTATAACCAACTTTAATTATAAATAATTTATTTCTGAAAACCACTTATTCCCTAAAATACAAAGCAACCTGCACTGTAAAATTCCAAAGTCCAGTACTCTAGTAATGAAGCAGTTGGTAAAACGGGATGAAACCACACAAACAGACACAGACACACACAGAGGAAAAGGGGAAAAAAATGTTGCACTTCGCAGTAGGCAAATCAGAAATATATCTGTCAGACGATGTAGATAGAGAACTTGGTATTAGTTTACCGTAAATGATAGCTGGAGTTGGGGGAGCAGCTGAAAAGGACATTAATATAAAGGATTTAATCAGTTAGTAGCCAAAGAAACAGAATACTGTAGGTAGTTAAAGACTACAGTTATTAGAGACAAAGAAAAGTTAACTTATTTAGATAAATGGTTATTTTAAAATAATGCATTGATAATTTTTCACTGAAAAGCTATAAAACTATTCTTGAATGTTTTATTCATTTTTTAAAGAAGGATAGATAAAAAATAAATAAGTAAGCAATCTTATAAAAACTTTTAAATAAGTACTAGTTGCTTGGCTTAGATCATTCCTAGATAGGCATAAGATCACAGAAGAAATTTAAAACACAAACATACTTGACTTTGAGTCTCAGCTTGAACTCAGGTACGAATCGTTCAGCACATCTACTTAAAACTTTCTTACAAATTGGAGAAGGTGCAAAGTAATATATTCTGCAATAATCTCAAATCATAAAAACTTAACAGAGAACTAAGGTAAAAATGAAATCCTTGGGAAGTCATACAACCAAGTATACTTAGTCCTTCTGAACTATAATTTAGTTGTGAAAGAGATTTCTGAGATAACATGCTCCCAATTCAAGAAAGACATGGAGCTGTTGGAATGAGTCCAGAGGGGAGACAGTAAGTTGATTATGGGCTGGAGCACCTCTCCCATGAAAGCAGGCTGAGAGAGTTGGGGCTGTTCAGCCTGGAGAAAAGAAGGCAGACTCCCAGTACGTAAAGGGGGCTACAAGAGAGCTGGAGAGGGACTTTGCACAAGGGTCTATAGCAACAGGACAACAGGCCTATAGCAACAGGACAGCTCCCTGGCTGAAGGAGAGTGAGTTTAGATTAGGTATTAGTAAGAATTTTTTCCTGTGAGCGTGGTGAGACACTGGAACAGGTTGCCCAGAGAGGTTCTGTGGAAGGTGTCCCTGCGCAAGGCAGGGGTGTTGGAACTAGATGATCTTTAAGGTCCCTTCCAACCCAAACCATTCTGCGATTCTTATATGTTTATGAACAAATACTCTGCTAGCTAAAATGTGGTCAAAATAAAAACCTATACAGTGCGAAAGCAAATGTGCCCTGCAATTACTGGACCCTTTTGTAAATAGCTGATTCAAAGGCAAACTTTAGGGTAAGAATACATTTTTTAAAAGCTGAAACGTGTTTACACATAGGTGGCATTTCCTTTGCCCTGACCTAGAAATCAAAACTATGCGCTTTTCACTTTAAATCTAATGCTGTTTTTAATACTTAACAGTAATTAAACACAGTTCTGCTATCATAAAGTTTGAGAGTATTCTTACCAACAACAGTAAGCACAGCACTTGCTGAAACACTGTCCAGAGTAGTATTAACTATGCAAGTGTATGTTCCATCATCTTTATCAGTTACATTCATAATGGTCAAGTTGTCTTTACCAACTAGAAACCTGTAAATACAATAGATTCAGCCACTGATTTTTCAATAACTGGCAGTGTTATAATAAACTTGCATAAGACATTATCTGATCCCATATGTGTGTACCGCAGCACACACCTAAACAGCAAGGTAAGCTAAGGGACAATGTAACCTTTCATTTTCTGCATTGCTCTTGACCATTTTCCCACAGTAACTGTCTATCCTGATGTGCTTTTCTTTCCAAATATACTCAAACAACTTTTAAATATATGTGATCTAGAGCAAAATAGTCTTCCATTATCTGTTTTGACTTCTTATATCAATTCTCTTCTCCTTACACTTAATATACATGGACAGTGAGCACATTTTTATAAATGATTAAATCTCATTTTATTTTTAATTCTATCTTAATATTTTCATCACACTAGGTAAGTCCTTGAGTCAGCAAATATGATATTTATCAGTTATGATATTTATCAGTCTTCCTTGGAAAATGTCAATAGGTCAATATGTTCCATTCAGAGATCAGGAAAAGAAGCAGACAAAAGGACCACCTAGAAAATAAAAAATAAAGGAAAACTATTTGGTCCATACCTTTCATCATCTGGAAGTTCATCATTGTCCTTCAACCATATAACTGTTGGTAGTAAGGTAGAATCATGTTTTATTATACACTCAAATGAAACTTGGCCATATCTCTGAACCACTTTGTATTCTGGCTGTTTAATTATCATTGTTGGATCTGAAATTTAGAATTAATATTAGATATTCAGAAAGTCTGAAATTCTGTACTAATCAGTGATGAATGAATGATTAATTTCTTACCTTTAATTTCCAAGTGCACCTCATTTTGTATCTTTCCTAATTCATTCCTTGCTACACATGTGTATGTACCAGTACTATCTTTCTGAGCCACCGGAATTTCCAAGGTTCCATTATCATGGAAAACGTATTCATTTCCACGCAAGATGCTACCTTTCACTCCCTTAAACCTTTATGTAAAAAGTAATATCATTATCCAGCATCAAAGTTAAATTCTATAGTATTTTATTATCAGAAAATGCAAACTTAGGACTGCCACGTTAGAAAACACAGACAGAATCACATAAAGAAATTTAAACTTGACTCTGTGGGGATAACTTAACTGCTATTACATTAAGTATATGTAATATTGTATTAGCAAACTGTAATCAGCATGTATTTTAAAATACACTATTTTAAAAATGTAAATAGAGTTTAAATAGTTTTAAAGCTTCAAATGTTTGTCTCCATAGATATGAACAGCTCATTTTCCACATCTCAAGCATAGCTACAGCTTACCATTCAATTTCAGGCTTAGGTGACCCAAAATAAGCACAGTCTAGCAATGCAGGACTATCTGCGATGACTTGATACAGCTTATTAGCAGGAGTTAGAATTCTTGGTGGCTCAGCTGAAAAGACAAAGATATCTGGATATAGATACAAAGATATGAATACAAAATCCAAAGACATCAAGACTGGCCTAAAGAACATCCTTCTCTGAAGTGACTTCTGGTCTCAGTCAAGATCCAAATATATTCTACTGGCACTAGCCTGAGGAGAAGCTAACAAAGGGGAATTATCTTGTGAAAAACAAACGTTTCTTGCCTGTTTACAAGTCACAGTGGTGGGTAGCAAAGGTAATGATTAAAATTGGAAAATTTAAATCAGTAAAGACTTCAAGAAGATAATCTCCTGGGAATAGAGTGAACTATATAATCCAAACAAAGCTGCAGGCAGAAAGAAACTAGGATATATTTTTGGTGCAATACCTACATTTTGTTTCTTTGAAAAGACAGTGTCTCAATCAACAGGTCTGCCAGTTCCTGCAGGAGAGTTGTTAGAGGCCCAGAATTTTGTTACTAGCTTTGTTAAATTCAGTGTGAATTAGAGAGGCCACAACATCTTGTAACCGGAAACATATTCTTGGGAGGCCTTCAAGAAAAATGCATAATCATGTCCCCTTGCAACAGTAATTTAGAGATTCATCTATTCAACTGATGTGAAATATCCACACTCAATGAAACTGTATTGAAACATACTAACTTAAGGAATACTAATTCCAGCCTTATTTGTTACACTTCCATTTGCCTGATTTACATAACAAGAAAAAAAAAAAGAGAGAGAGAGAAAATTTCTTCCAAGTTTTCTCCAGCTTTCACAACTATCCTTCTTACTCAGGTACAGTGAAAGTGAAACTCAGGAATACCCTAGAAAAACCAGGTATGTATACACTTGCTTTTTACAGGGGTCAGGAAATATATTGATTCTTACTAAAGACCTCAAGCAAGGCTTGAGCACAGTGCCTGTGTAGTAGCAGGAGACAACTAAATAACTAAGAAAACTGACAAATAAAAAATCTGTTTCTTACCCAGAACATTCACAAATGCATTTGCTAGCAAGTATCCATATTCATTAGAAGCATTGCACTGATAGACAGCACTTGATCTTTCTTGCACGTGGGAGAAAATAATGGTGTCACCATCTACCTTTCTGCTAGGATCTTCTGGGGCAACTGTTGGTGTAAAGAAAAAGAATTATTGCTTTTCCTAAACTGTTCTTGGATTGTAATATTCATACTTCTGAAGAGAAGAATCTGAAAGACCAATATGCCCTTTATCTTTTTTTCCTGAGTGGCTGCTCACTGGTAAAGATGTGAATTTTAATACCGTAAAGGAAGTTCTTCCAATTCTACAATATTAACTCAGGATGGTAGAGTTCTCATTTTTGGAGAGTTTTTTTGTTTTTTTGTTTTACAAAGAAGTGAAGATGAGATTGTATTTTACATGCAATATAGAGGAAAAATACAGATATGACAAGATTCAGGTAAATACAGACAATATCTAGAAAAATATGGAAGTATTTCTGAATGTCAAAAAAAATGCTGATAGAATGACACAGTCCTCTATGACTTTAAAGTTTCAAATCAATTGTTATACCATAAATAATTCTCCAAATATAAAAATAGCCATACTCAGTTGAAAACTATCTCAGAGTAAAGCATAAGCAATTGCTTCCCACAAAATCAAGAAACCGTCTTCACAAGAGCATAGTTAGTAATTCAGCAGATGGCACTCTTTCCCTTATGTAAGAATTATACATTGCCATTTCCTTGACTGTTCTGGAGTAGTCTGAGCTGTCAAACAGCTCTTGCATCCCAGAAGCATGGAGGACATAACTGAAAATAAAATTCTAAGATAATACTGAAGAATAATAGCTATCAGTTATGATCCAAATGGATGGAGTTAGAGAGGTACAATGGAGAAAAAATTTAGCTTGTAACAATAAAAATGCACAAACTATAGTTTAATATTTTATGAAAATATTAAGTAAAAGCAGATTATATTATTAATGTATTAAAAAGCAGATGTATTATTATTGAAAATTAATAGTAAAATTAATGCTGTTCTTAGATGAAAAACAAATGTATATATCCTAGTTTGGACGCATCATCAAAATTAACGCCCATATTGAAGCTTCAGAAAATAAGCTTGTGGAAGGCAATTTCATATAAAAAAATTTCTCATTTATTTGGACTCATAGAAAAGATCAAGCAACTAAATTAACATCAATTTTCCAAAAGTGACAGGACCTTTCTATTCAGACAACGCCTTAGTACTTACTTAGTAAAGAAAATGGAAAAATTTCTCCTGCATTTTCTTTAAGTATCTACTACTAAATTCTCTACAAGAGAAGAAACCAGACAAAGAGGACCACAGTTCTGTGCTTCTGCTTAAGGGTATTTCCATGATGAGCGAACTTTAAGGCCATTTTTCATGTAAAGTAATTACATCAATTTCCAAAGAGTTGCCCCGAGAACAGTTTTCAACTCTGTTTTTCCCTCTGGTCTTCCATCGCTCCAAGTTCGAATCAACATCACAAAGTCAAATATTTCGGAAAGAAAAAAAAGGTACCACTGGGATTTTAAATGCTTATTCTCTGGACTTCTGGATTGCTGGCACTTATTTTTCATCTCTTTTGCTTTGCTTCCTATTGTGTTCCATGTCTCACATTGCTTCCTATTCTATGTAAATGCCATTTTCATTAAAAGATTCATGGGTTGAAAACAGACAAAGCAGGTGAGTTGCCCAGCAGGCAGGCCAGCCAGCTGTGAGAAATGGTCTGTTTCTGCATACAAATCACAGTTAAATAGAAAATAGGCACAACTGCCCTCCCAGGAGGATGGAGATCTGCCCACAGCCATTCCAATCATGGTTACTTCCTGCCCTAGGCTCTGTGCTTCCCTCCACTCATACCCTTTGAATCCTGCAGCACTTTTTGCACACAGAAAGGTCTTTGATGGGTGCACAGACTGACCCCCTCACACACACTCTCATACATCTATGTATCTATATCAAGCCTTACAGGCTGATGGCAGGGCCAATCCAAAGAGATGGAAGCCATTAATTCAACTCTCTATGACTGAAGAAGGAACTGGGTTATAAAAGAATGATCTAACCATTAAATTATTATATAAAAAGAGGGGTAGCATCTTCCCACTGCTGTATTTAAGGAAAAAAAGAGATATCCCTTTTCAGCTATCTGAAGGAAAGGAGGAAGGTACTTGTTCTCAGAAAACAGCTTCAAGCTGTCCATCCCAAGAGGAAAGAAAACAGGAAAGTGTCAGGTTAGTCTGTGCTTCCTTTTAACTGGTCTAGCCACTTGCATGCTGCAGGGCATTGATTCAAAAGCTCCCTGTTGAGACTGGCATCTAGTCAACAGCCTGTCTTCTGACATGCCTCATCCTCCCACGCAACACAAACAGAACCTACAAGCCTTTGCCCGTGTATTATACTGTGTTTCGCAGGGCCAGGCCATACAAGTTAGATGCTGTATCATTTAGCATTTTTAATGATCTTAAACACTGCTGCACACACAGCACACAGAATCACTGAGGTCAGAAGGGACCTGTATTGGTCATCTGGCCCAAACCCCATCTTAATCAGGGCCACCTAGAGCCAGTTGCCCAGAACTGTGTCCAGATGGGGACAGGATCACCTCCCCTGACCTGCTGGAAATACTTTGTCTAATGTAGCCAAGGATAACTTGAGCCTCTTTGCCGCAAAGGCACATTGCTGGCTCATGGTCAACTTGGTGTCCACCAGGATGCCCCAGTCTTTTTCTGTTAAGCCACTATCTAGTTGGATTCTCCCCAGCATGTACTGGCACTAGGGTTGTTCCTCCCCACTTGCAGGACTTTTCCCTTCAGTTTGCTGAACTTCATGAGTTTCTTGTCAGCCCATTTTTCCAGCCTGAAGAGGTCCCTCTGAATGGTAGTATATCAGCCTCTGGTATATCAGCCACTCCTCCCACTTTCGTGTCATCAGCAAACTTACTGAGGGTACACTCTGCCTCATCATCCGGATCATTAATGAAGACATTAAACAAGACAGACCTCTGGGGTATACCACTAGTTACTGGCCTCCAGCTGGACTTTGTGCCACTGATGACCTTCTCTGGGCCTGGCCATTCAACCATTTTTCTATCCAGCCCATACATCAACAGCTTGTCTACGGGCATCTAACGGGAGACAGTGTCAAAGGCCTCACTAAAGTCTAGGTAGACATTATCCACAACTCTTACCCCCACCTACCCAGCCAGTCACTTCATCATAGAAATGTGTCAAGTTGGTCAAGTATGACTTCCCCTTGGTGAAGCCATGCTAACTACTCCTGACGGTTTTCTTGTTCCTAATGTGACTGGAAATAGTTTCCAAACTTAGCTGCTCCTTCACTTTTCCAGGGATCAAAGTGAAGGTGACCAGCTTGTAGTTCTCTGGGTTCTCCTACTTGCTCTTCTTGAAGATAGGAGTAACACTTGCTTTCCTCCTGTCTTCGGGCACTTCTCCAGTTACCATGATCAATCTAAGATTATCCAGAGCGTCCTTTCAATGACATATGCCAGCTTAGTCAGCATTTGTGGGTGCATCCCATTAGGGCTCATGGACTTACATAAGTCCAGTTAGCCTAAGTATCCCATGACCTGATCCTTTTCCACTGAGGGTAAAGCTTATTCAAGTCTTTTTCCCTGGTCTGTGGAACCTGAGATTCCCAAAGGCCAGTCTTGCTAGTAAATAAAGAGCGAGGCAAAATAGCCATGTAGTACTTCAGCCCTTTCCATAATCCAGCCTTTTTTTTTCCTTTTCCTTTTTTTTCTTTTTTCCTAGGGAAAAAAGAGCATAGGGCCACTCAAGCACTGCTTGTTTGCCTGTAAGAGTATTCTGGTCACATTACAGGATAGCTGCACAAAAAAGGCATGATAGCCAAATCTGAATTTGGTACTGATAGTCAAACTACGTAATACTTAAAATGGGTATATGAATGATGAGGATTTGCTATAAGAGTTCTGCTGCTGTAACAGGACAGTTAAGCACGTGCCCTGTAACAGCTAACATTTGCTCCCAATAACATGGAGTCAGGTAAGAATTGTGTTAGTAAGCGACAAGTTTGTGCATTCATGTAACATTTAAGATACTTAAGAGTGAACTTACGTGATAATCTTTGTATTGCATTCTAACTATAAGTGTAGTAAATAGTACTGATCGCCAACCCATCTGTACTTATTAAATATTTTATATACTTAAATTTACTGATTAGAACTCAATAAACTACTGTATCAGATCTGAGTGATCTTCTCCTGCAGTACATTTTTATACTGAACATTTGTTATCGTAGTTCTAGTATTACTACAATTCTTTCCTTAAGTTTATGCACAAACAAAAGGGAATGTAAATCAGAGTGTGAGATTAGCAATGGCTCTTAAGCCATGATTTTTAACAACTCTAACTTCAGAGATAGCTTTGAAGACGCTGTTACTGTGGAAATATATAAAGAAAGCAAATAGAGAAGTTTAGGTGCTTTTTTCCCCGCTATGAGTATAGTAACATATGGTCCTTTTATAGTGATACTCAT
Organism: Pipra filicauda; assembly: GCF_003945595.2. Lineage (NCBI taxonomy): Eukaryota > Metazoa > Chordata > Aves > Passeriformes > Pipridae > Pipra > Pipra filicauda. Next base: position 1,773,801 of record NW_024104543.1, read on the forward strand.
GCTTGTCACCTTCTGAGAGGATCATCAGGGTCATTTGTATTATAGTAACTTTTGCTAGAAGTATCCTATTGTTGTTCACCAGCTTATTCTTCCAAAAATTCACATTCATTAGTAATTTATGAATATACTAATCAATTTCAAAACTAGAAAAGTCTTTCTGGGGTTAAAACTACCTATAACTGAATGACTGAAATGGCAAAGAATGCTCTTTTCCTTTTCTTACCAATCCCATGCTTCTCAGCAAAGTTTCTGATTTCTGAGTTTCTGATTCTGGTAGTTCTATTATCTCCAAAGGGACTGCATTACCTGCACTAATTATGACCATCCTTTGACTATCTTGTGCAAAATTAAAGAAAAACTGATTATCAAAGGTTTTTATAACTGCTGCAGTTCCTAGGCCAGATGCACAGTTCCAACATAATGACAGCAGAAGCAGCGGATAGATGTCTGCCCTGGCAGTACTGTCCTGTTTGAGACTGAACTTCTTAGGGCACCCCACTCCAGCAAATTTCTCTTCACCCACCCATGGCTGCCATGAACAGCCAGTATATGCAGTGTGTGTGTATACTCAGAGAAAACACAATGGATGACAAATCTCTGAGCCAGGAATTATCAAGGCCTTTCATGAAGGAAATCTAAAGGCTAATGTTTCTCCCTTAAATTCAATATGAGTACCAACGGAGACTAACTCAAATCTAGAAATTCAATTTGAAATGTGATATAAACAAGAGAAGAACATGTTGAAAGATGATAAAGAGTGACTTTGAGTGCACTACTTTGTATAAATCTAGGTGTTTGTATCTAATAATTAATAGCTCATCATGAACTATAAACCACTGAACCGATAAATTAGTCTTTTGTACAGTATTTGCAATGCCTTTCTGAAGTCCAATTATGAAAGTGCTTCCCCTTCCCAATTAATCTGGGTTGTTACTTTCTTAAAAGTTGAGATACTTTATGCATGGTTTCCCTTTTGTAAAACCATGCTGAATATCTAAGCAGTAAGACACAATGGATCACGTAGCAGTATAAATAATGCAGATCTTGAGTGTTAATTGAAGCATGAGGCATGGCAGTCATGGCCTGAACTTTCAATTGCTATTTGCCAAAGTAATTCCAATTGACCTCAACAGGACGGTGCACGTGAGTTCAAAATAGTCCTGTTGGTAAACATTGAGAGGTTAGGTTAGGTCCTTATCAGTCCAGTAAGTCTGAAGCAGCTTTTTTTTTTTTTTCCGAAATGTTGGTGTTTTTCTTTTCAGCATTATTGTTGAAGAAAATTAATTAAAATATTTTAGATAAACCTAAAAATCTTCCTCTAAAAATATTGGTTTACTCAGATTATTATAATCTTGAACAAAATTTACCATTGCAATTTTGTTTCATAGGTACTTAATACACACTACATTTTTCTTTATTTTTCCCTTTCCCCCATTGATATTTAAGCCTCAGTCTTTGACTGAGATATGGACGAATGGTTCTTTCTTCAACATTCCCCCTTCCTTGTCTGACTCTATTATGAAAAAACAAAACCGGAAGAATTAAGTATCTCCCAGCTGTGCTTTCTGACAGAAAATTAAAGTATTGCAAACAGATTACTAGGCCACAGGAGGCACATTGTGGGATATATGATGACAGCAGGGCTTTGAAATTCAAATGTAGCTCTTTTTCTTTGAAATCTTGCCATGGGTGTAGCTCTCTTAGCACTGCCCTGAAGCTGAAACAGCTGCTTTAGTTTCCTTTTACAGTGATTTACTAATCATTCAGTTGGAAGACGAGGGGCTCAATTCTATAATTTATTAACAAGTGAACAAAAAGGCCCACTGTACTTGGGAGTTTCCAGAACAGCTTTTGATAATTCAGAATAAGAAATAATCACAAGAATTTTAAGAACTGCACTTTCTGCGACTATGATGCTTCTCTTAGATGTGCTGACAGATGCACTGTACTGGAGCATCCAATCATCTTGCACTTAAAGATTTAAGGTGGATAAAACTTCAGCTTTTCTCAGCAGTGAAAGTGACCTTTCTCATAAGGCTGAGCTACTCACTTGTTTATTTCCAGTCTTCTTTCCTTTTTTTTTCCCCCTACTGAGTTTGAGTGGGTAATTTAATTAAAGTCTTTAATTTTTATTGAGTTCCCTTCAACAAGACTCTGTGTACTGATTCCTCAAGGCCAGCCAGCCAATATACGCTGCCCTTGTATTTGGAAAATTTGGTGGCATCCTGCAGCTGCTTCTGAAAACCCCGATTTTACTGCTACCCTGCAAGAATGCAGAACACATCACTGCTTTTCTGGAAAATATACTTGTCTGTCATTTGAACAGCATGTCCTACAGCTTTGACAAGGAAGTAGTGCAAGGCAAAGGTGACTCTCACAGCCAGGTGAAAAGGATTTTACTAGTCAGGAGGTCTGAAATAAGTTAAAACTACCGGGAAAGCAGGATAAAAATCTCCTCCAAACAAACAAACAAAAAGTGAATGGTAAATATGTAGAAAACAGCAAAGGAAGAGGAGAACACCAAAAATCCAGAAAGGAAAGTGAAAGACAGGTACTGAACTTCTGTGATAAGGCATACACTATGATATATTTATGTATAAATATACACAATACAAAACTACATTGCTACTTTCCTGTTTTCCTGTCAAACCACTGTTTGATGAGGTGGTTAATGTCAGCTTACGTGACGTATTTAACCAATGGAAACTTGTCATTTTAAATCTCAGGCTAGAGATCTCAACTTACATTTAATTAGGATTCATGAAACAGGTTATTTGCTAAATAACCAATTAAATTTAATCTCACTTGTATACCAAATACTTCAAATGTATCTATTGAGGGTTCTCATTTACCTGTTGCTATTTCCTAGATTTGACTGTAGACGATCCTTCTCCATGTCCCAAACTGGGTGACATTGCTTCATCAACAGACTTAACTCCTAAACTTCTGAAAGTGACACTGTCATACTTTAAACAGGTAAGCAGAGACTACTATTTTAGAGTACATTGTCTCTCATGAGCCAACAGGGCAGTCTGTTTTTATACTAATGTTCTGTGAATGAGGAAGGGTAAAGCTAGAAGAACCAAGCGTGACTTTGCGGCACAGGGCATCCTGAGTGCACACCCTGCAGTGTCCTCCAGCAAGTCCTTCCCAAGTAAAGTTGTGCTATATATAGTGGCTACCTTGTGTTTGTCATACAGCATTGCCCGTGTAAGGACAATTAAGTGACTCAATTATCAATTCAGGCCTCCTTTTTGTATCCATGTACACAGAAACAGCCGTTCCACTGCCTTAGGGGTTCCTTTTCTTTGACACCTTCTTGGCACAAGCTGTTTGCCAGGTAGTTGCTGACACATTCAGTCAGTTTTGCTGCTGCAGCTTCTTAGTAATGAAGCCTGGAAGGCTCAAACATATGCTAAGCTGCAAATCCTGCAGTGTACTGCAAATCCTGCAAATCCTACAAGTGCTCTGTATATCCACAAATGTGAGGACTTGATCTTTTATGTCACATTCAGGACTCCTAGACAACATTAGAGTTGCAGTGGGCACCAAAGGAGCGATCTAGCAGACATGACTGCCACACAAACACATAAGTAAAAATTACACCCCAGCAATGGCTTTGTGAAAAGGACAAATGTCACAGCTTTGTTACTACCACCTGAACTCCACAAAGATACTTACCAGCAGAACACTAGACAGATCAAAATGGGGTATGCTTATACATTTTAGTGCTCTCAAACACGTTAGGGGCACATTTTGTTGTTCCACTTTCATGAACCACAGTATTTTTACCACATATTTTATAATTTAGTATTACCTGTCGGGCAAAAACTACTCATATACAGGCTCTTCACTTATATTTGAAAAACCTCATATATTCCTCATATTTTCTTATTCATGCTCCTGTAAGGTAATTAAGAATCTTACTTGCTATGGGAACGCCATTTGCTAACCAGCTTATACTAGGCTTTGGGTTGCCATTAGCTCTGCAGATCAATGTCCCATCTTCTCCAGGAGACAAGACCAAGTTTCTGGGTGCTGTTATCCAGTATGGGGCAGCTGGTTTTAAGAAGAGAAAGACAGCAATCATTTTCCAAAATTATGTACAGACAGTCATAAAGACAGTAACCAGAAGATAATTCAAACAAGGTATGTGTAGATACAGACTTACACCTATACTGTCACTTTATATACATATGTACCTATATCTCTCTCTATGTGATACCCAAGGACTAACTGGTAGATTATACATTGGCTAAACTGAGCTATTCACTACCTATTGCATTAAAATTCTGATACAAACAACAAGGGTTGTCTTTCACTTAGGGTTGCCTGCTTTGAATCTAACTTGCCTTTCCTGAAGCAAGCAAAATTTATCTGAGTATGGCATCTGCAGAGACTGCAGTGGTATTTTGATTAATTTCAGAGATATCCATGCTCACAATAGTTAGGCTGTTAGAAATGAATTTAGGTTTGACTATACAAAAAGATTTCGTGTCAAGGGTGAAATTTAGAAATGGAAAAACCCTTGGTCTCACTAAATTCAATGGATGATTGCAGTGGGGTCAGATGTTTACCTGAGAAAGATGAAAACACATTGAGGTCAGAATGGGTGGAACACTGCCCGTAATAAAAGATATCCAACTATTTCTCCATTCTTTTTACAATAAATAACCACAAAGAGCATATGTTATTGCATCTTGCAATTAAATTTCAGACTTTGGATTGAGGGACAGATGCAAACAGAAAATGAAACTTCTCTTAAAAAGGAGGTTTGATGTGGTCATAAAATGATGCTGATCTACAACACAGTAAAGGGCTATTTAGCATGCAAAGTAAGCACTACAACTGATTATTTCAATGACTAATTAGCTGCCATTACAGGTTTTTGTTTCATGGTATTCACAACATACTTACAATTCCTGTTTAGACAAACATTGTAAATGATTTTAGAACTAGTAAGGTATCATTTTGAGTAAAAAACCATGAAGATAGAAACTCAGAAATGTCAGTTAAGAGAGAAAAAGGAAGAATATAAGACTGTAAGATGATAGTAAAATAAAAAAGAAAGAATCTGGGCTATATGAATGGTGTGCAGAAAAAAAAATGGAGAAATTAAGAAAGAGATGATGAAGAGGGATGGGGAGAAAAATATAAAAACAAGAGAAAGAAGTAGTCTAATGACAGAAAATCAAAGGATCTAAAATAAATGTAGTACTGGTGCAAACTAATGAATTATCTTACTACTGTTACAGTACAATAACAATTTAGTCTGATGCTTTATAAAAGAACATTAAAAAATGAAAAAGAGATTAGAGATAGTCCTTCCAGTACTAGAATTCAGATGGTTTAATGATTGTTTCCTCAGGGTATTTTTTAACCATTATCATTTATCCTTTCAGGTGTACTTCATCCTAGAAAGCCCACTTCAGTCTTGTATTCTGTATATTTGACAATATTACATTAATGATAACTTTAGTCTTACCTTTCACGGTTACTGAAATGACATGATGAACTGAACCCAGTGTATTTCTTGCTATACACTTGTAGTTCCCAGAGTCAGCTTCAGAAACATCTATAATCTTTAGAGTTTTCTTAAAATTTTCAAAAAATGTTCTGTTGGCTGGCAGTTCCCCACCCTCTTTAATCCAGCGGATTACCGGTGTGGGTCTGGAGAAGCAGAAGCACAGACCAAATTTAGGGATTGAAGAAAAGGAAGATAAGACTTCAATAATTAATTTTTTTTAACATATGTTTTAGTATGTTAACGCCTGGAGGAGACTGAGGGGAGACCTCACTGCAGTCTACAACTTCCTTATGAGGGGAAAAGGAGGGGTAGATACTGATCTCTTCTCTGTGGTGACCAGTGACAGGACCCAGGGGAATGGCCTGAAGTTGTGTCAGGGAGGTTTAGGTTGGTGATTAGAAAAAAGTTCTCTTCACCCAGAGGGTGGTTGGGTGATGGAACAGGCTCCCCAGGGAAGTGGTTACAGCACCAAGCCCGACAGAGTTCAAGAAGTGTTTGGATGATACTCTCAGGCACATGGTGTGACTCTTGGGAATGGTCCTGTGCAGGGCTAGGGGTTCGACTTGATGATTCTTAGCGGCCCCTTCCAACTCAGCATATTCTGTGATTTCGAGAGCCTTTACCCAGATTCAGGGGCTCATGCAACAAATATGAAAAATATGCCAGCATTTGTTTCTAGGAAATGACAAGCTTCACTAACACTGTCAATGGCCATCTGTTCATAGGAGTAATAATTACAGAATACATTTGTCTGCTGATTAATTTAAAATACCTGATAGTTGATAAATGAAGACAAGTTTCAAATCTCATTGTGCTTCTACTATTAAATTGATGCTTAAGGTGTTTTTAAAGGTAGCTTCTAGATAATGACAAGTTTATAATTGTCCTTAGTGTGAGCAATATCCTAATGCTTCATGAACATCATAAATTTTACAGCAGAGCTGTAAGCAGATAGAAATATTTCTTATGAGAAATAAAGAAAAAAATGAAAGTGCTGAGTCAAGTATAGCTACTTGTCACTGCACCATGTCTAAACCTTGGTTATGCCCCCAGTTGTCCACTGAAGCTGAAAAGTTGTTCAAACACATGGAGATATATTTTTAAAATTACAAGAAATTAGAAGGTGTTCTACTCTTACTGAGTAGAATGTCCTCTTCCAAATAGTAATGACTCTAGGCAAATAGTCCCTTAGCAGTCTAATATCACAGATTTTATAACACAGACACTTATTTATGGTGTCCGTAATTAGGAATAGTTGTTTTAAAAAAAATATGCATCTGACCCTTTGTGGACAAGTATTCCCTCAGTGAATTATTTTTTTTTTTTAATTACATGACAGCTAAAGACACTAACCTGTATAATACTCTATATTTTTCATGGGTTTTATCCAGCCATTTTACCTGTGTTTGGATCACCAAATACTTTTATTGAAGGGCTGTCAAAAAGCATGTAACCATATTGCAGACAAAGATTACCTGAGCTGATGCTACTCACGGTCATGGTTTTGCTGGTGCTGCTGGTGCAATCACCTGAGCAGATCACAGCTGAGACAGAAACAATGCACCGATGCTCCTATCAAACTGTGTCAAGTGTGCATGAGAAGCCCTCTAGAGCTTATGCAAGTGAACACATGTGCATGATGCTGTAGTGCATGATTTACAGTTACTGGCTTTCCTCATGGCTAAGTCAGAGCCCTCTGCATTATATGCCTTTGTGCACTGTAAACACATTTACAGTTCCTGAAACAGGTACTGAGGATTTTCTATTTCTAAGCAATCTATTCTCAGATTTCTTCCTGAAACTAACTTAAGATCAACCTAATTAATGAAGTTAAATTGCTCTTTAGTAATTTTCTTCTTGCCCAATAACCAGCAGAAGCAAACTTGCATTGCATTGAAGAAACAAGTACCAATTAAACTCAATTACAATGAGAAATTTGATGTAAGGAGCTGAAGATATCTTTTAACAACTCCCATCTAGCTGATCTACTAAGTAATTACTAGCATATATAAGAAGCTTTCTCAGATTAGAACAGTAAAATCATGTCTATTTTTATATAATTTGAGAGCCTAATGATTGCAAACTTAGGAAAAAAACAGAGGCTGTATTCCTGAGAGCAATTCTTCGCATATTTGCCTGACTTCACCCTATGGCATTTCTTGCTTGTGTCCTTTAAAACCAACAGTATAACCCGTATCCTGTGCATAGGGTTTGAGAATCTGAGAAGGCAGAGGTCATACATATGTTCATAATCAGTTTTAAAGTCTGCTGATCCCCAAGTAAATGGAGGATTTCCTCAGTACAGCTCTTTCCATTCTACACTTCTGCTTCTTTGAAACACATAAGCTTATACAGCAGTAACATTTTAAGCATCTCTGAAAGGTTTCCCTCTGTTTCTGTATTTCTATTTAGAAAAAAAACACCTATCTAAAAAGTAACTCACAATCCTGCTGCAATGCACTCCAACAAAAGCACATTTCCTCTGAGTTCCACTTTGGTACTCGTGCTACCTGTAGGTGTTAGAAGAACTGGCTGCCTCTCTGTAACTGGCTTCGCTGAAACAAGAAAAATTCAAATAATTAATTTCTCTCAATACTGATCAAGTGCATACATCTATTCTCACATTTTGGACAGATTATGCTCTACATTGGCCATTTAAGTCATTGTGTAACACAACTACAGAGCTCAACACATTAGGTTTTGACAGACATAACATATCTGTTAAATGCCACAATTTTGAACATATACATGAAAAATGTTATTATTAAAGACAGGAGCAACTGATACAAAGCTTTTGCATAGACAACTATGCAGCCTTAATCGTAAGCAGCCCCTATTCACTTCAGCAGAATTATTATTATTAAATAAGCCACTAGTGTGAGGCACAGTGCAAGACTCAAAGTTACCAAAAATTTCTGGGCTTCCATAAAAATAAAGCAAATCTATTTTACTCAAAAATATAAACCAAGGGGATGAAAGGTATGCCCTGCTTTGTAATATGTTTTAATACTTTCTAGACAATGTGAGATGTGGTTTCAGAAGCTTTGTATTTTCCTCTTGCTGTATATTTAACTTTAATTCAAGCATTTCCCCAGTCTTGTAATAAAGAACCATTGATTAACCTGTAAGAAATAACTACAGTAAATAGGCAGCTATAAATATAAGACCAATTTATGACATTATACTCTGTTGGCTTTTGAAGTATTATAGTATTTCCTGTGCCTTTACGGAAGTCAAAATAAGAGTGTTTTCTGTAATCATAGAGTGTTTTCTGAGCATCCTCTAATTTTCTCTTATAGCAATTTACTATATAGGATTAAATTGCTCTGAAGTGCAGTAGCAATCTGAAACATTACAGTAATTTTTATTTTTTTTTAATGTGATTAGAAACACAATAAACTCTAAGTTTGTTAGGGTACGGGATTTACTGACAGATTAACATAAATACGATTTTAAATACAGTATGTGCTGTGAATTTCTTAAAAACTAGTACACAAAAAACATTGTTGAGAGAAAGGGGAAGTCTAGAGTCAAGAATGCAGCTGATAGTCACAGCAACAACTAATCTATCTCATATTTTGAGACTATGAAAATTCAGAAGTATTACCCCGGTGTTTCTGAGTTGTGACCCAATTGAACAGTATTTTCCTAACTAATTGTAGTTAATATATTGTTTTGTATTCAGGTATTTATTTCTTGTTTGTTCCTCCTGAATAACATGTAAGTTTTATGCAGAGAAGTAAAATATTCTGTGCCCATGTTTTATTTTGGATTTACGTAAGTTATGGTTTAATATGTACAGAGCCCCATTTGACAAGGAAAAAGACAAAATAGAGTAAATTATCAATTATTTTCTACATCACACAATATCAAGTGGAGAGTCTAGAACCTCAAGTGTTACAGAATCAGTGGTGCTCCAAAGTCAGCCTCGCTAAACATACACAGGCCTGTTTGGGAGGATTTAAGGCACAATATACAAAAGACAATTCAACATAAATTAATGGGAAGACCAGTTTAAACACCAAGCAAACGAAAGTCATCTTACTCCTACATAGTTATTTATACAGATAGTATTAAAGTGTTCAGATTTTTATTAATTCCAGTTTCACGCTCATGAATTAAGATAAAAATGAATGGTACATACAATAAGATATTAAATGTGAAGTGCATCTGTTAAATGCTTAATTGTTGTTATTTGTTATGCAACATATGATAGTGAATAGTCCTAGTGATAATGAACTATCAAACTACTTGGTAAATTGGAGGAAAAAGAAGAAAAAGCAACACAGTATAGAAGCAATCAACTAGACCATTTTTAAAATCTGCCCCAGTGTGAAAGGACTCATTTATAATAAGCATTTATATTTTTTATGAGCCATATGTTACAATAACATTGAAAAATTAAATATTTAAAAGGATCACACTGTGCAGTCCCTTCCTAAAGTATATATTATCACCAGCACTAATTGATACCTTTATTAGAAACTGAAAAGGGAGTAAAAGGTTAAGTAGCCATGGAGGTGAGGTTAGTTAACTAAATGCTACTGTGAAACAGGGAGTATCAGTGGGGACCAGTGTAACTCACCACCATAAATATCAGTGTCACTCAAATTAGCAGCTATAGTGTCATTCAATGAATCCACTGAAATAAACAGAATATCATGAAGAATGCATACAAGAGGGATAAATAAAAGTTCTGGGAATCAAAAGATGATGATATGGCCACGGTGAGTTAATCAAATGATTGATTAATTTGTTTCAATAGTTACAATATTCATAATAACTTTATATTATTGCATTGGAAAACCATCTGAAAACTTATTTTTTACATGGTATTTTTTCTATATTTCAAATCTTACAAAACATTTTTTCAGAAGACAAAGCCTTATAAAGGGAAAAATGGTAGCTTTTAAAATGTCAAGAAAATTGGAGATTACATTGCCCAAGTTTATACAGTAGAACAATTTCTTATTTAGAATTAAAATGACAACATTCCCTAGCGTAACACTACTTAAAGTCAGCATATAACTTGAGAACTCTGGATAAATACTACATAAATATGTAATTAGGTAATGCAATACCTACATGAAAATACTTTTACAGAAATGGGTTGTTTCTGCTGTATAGTTTGTGTATGATTAAATCTTGCATAGCAGATATAGTCCTCCCGGGTGTCTTCTGGTTGTACATTAGAAAAATAAAGATCTCCATTTAGACCTTGTGAAACTCTTTCACTTTGAGGCAGCCTTTGGAAAGCTAAGGGAAAACAAGGACACATTTATCTCAATTATAATACACACTCCATTATTATGATCTGCAGACTCCACATTTGCTCAATTACACTGTTTGTGGCTTTGTACATACAGACATTTCTAAGTTTCCCAGCAAGTTCCCCTGTCTTCCCATTCTTCCCCAGTGGGTTAATCTACAACTTACATGAAGATCTCCAGCTGCTTTTGACTTCATGCTTTTGGGCTGTATGTCTGCTTGTTTCTTCATTTCTACAGAAATGGAAATTCTCTGAATTTTAACTTACAGGGAAACTCCACCATCTGGTCTTGGTAAGTAAACAATGATCTACTATGCAGAAAAACTGCAAAAAGTAAACTACTTCTGCATAAAAACCAAACTCACCATTATCCATCCAAAATATTATAGGTGGTGGTAAGCCAACAGGAGGTCTGCAGTGCAGTACTAGTGAATCACCTTCGCGAACCTGATGTGGTTCTAGTTTTTCTTTGGTCCACAAAGGCGATCCTACAGAAAGTAATTTTAACACACACACAAAGTATGGATTGACAAAACCTCCAAAATTTATGGGAAAATGCACATAATATTCCAGAAAAACAGAAGAAGTACATGCATCGAAATGTTAAGTCCTGTCACATTTACTAAAGATTTAATTTTTGTTCTTTTTTTATGTTTTCTGGAAAAAAAGTGCAGCATTGATTTGCTGAAAGTATAATCAAATGATTCAAATAATTTTGCCTTCTCACAAAAGGTTTTATAACAGTAACTTGAAAAGTTTTAACTATGATAATGAAAAAAAAAATGATGTACTAAATTAGAAGGAGCAGACCTTCTTGAAACAATATTATACATGCAGTTCTATTAAAACGTAAGAACAGTACATTTTAAGCTGAGAAGCTTGAAAAACTAATCTGAGATTAAAAAGCACATAAAAAGCTGCAAAAACGGTCCACCATTAATAAAAATTTTTTAGCCTTATCTTCTTTTTAGTCCCAATCTGTTCTGTAGTAAAGCTATTACAAAAACTGTGGAACACAGGCTTTGTAAAAAGAATAAAAATTGTCATCAGCAATGACGTGCACTAAGGATTTAAATATTTTATTTTAATAGTAGTGTCATATATACAAATCAGTTTTAAATATGATAGGTCATCTAGATGTACTAAGAAAAAAACCCAAGTTATTAAATTTTCTAAAAAAATATTTGAGAGAACATGCAATACAGTATTAAATCTAAGTATCAGAAAAGCGACAGTAACTTTTAACAAAATCACTTTGATGATTAAATTTTTAAGACAGGAAAACAAAAAGGCAAAAAGTTCATAAGAAAATAAGAAAACCAAAGTGTTTCACATTTTCTGAAAATTAAGAGCTTTACTTACTAGAAGGCCTTATAACAATATTGTTGGAAATGGCTGCTCCTCGTTCATTCCTTGCTGTACACTGGTATACTCCTTCATATGCTTCTGCCTTCCCACCATTCATAATATTTATGACAAGGGTCCCTGAATTTGGTTTCATTGTTACCTGTGCATCTTTATCTATATCAAAATGAGTTCCATTGCGTGTCCAGGAGAAGCTAAAATAATAAAAACAAAAAGAAAAATTTCTTCTTGAGCTGCCTTTTGTAGATTGTATGAAAATAAGAAAAAAAGTAGTCACCAAAAAATGCATGTTATTTCTTCTTTAGCAGATAAATAAGACTTCTTCCAAAATAAATGAGCTAATGACGTAATACAGCACTTTTAATATGAGAAATTGGGCAATGTTTTAAGATAAAAGGTTTTGGCTGAACTTGTTAACAGGAGCCATTTCAAAGTCAATGTGTTTTTTTTTTAAAAAATACATTAAAGGATTCTGAGGTTAATCATACATGGAAAGGAACTGATTTCGTTTCTGATAAAAATGATGCAGTAACATCTGCAAGAACTGATACTGCTAAAGCTGCATTAGCATTTCCATTATAAAACCTATTGTTGAAAGCACCTGTAAACCTGTCTTGCTCTGGGCTGAAATGTGCCATCTCAGGCCCCAGCAGAAGACCATTTCTTTTAATTGGTTTGGTAATTTTGAAGTTATGCAAATGAATTAAAGACTATGTGGTGAGTTTGATTTCTTTTCACTATTATAACACAACCAATCATGACTCTTTAAACGAAATTATATAGTCTGATAGCTAATAATTAATCTAGTAAATTTATGCTGGTGCTACTCAAAGCAAGTATAAAAGTAGTCACTAAAAATGAAGACTAATAGAACCCACAAAAAAATTGTAAAGAAGCAGAGATTCACAATCTGCAACTTAGACTACTGTAAACACCAATTTCTTATATATGCTCTGTTAATGGTCAAAAGTATAGTCATAGAAAACTAGACCAATGCCTGTGAAGTGCTGAGTGCTCACAGGTTCAAATGCTGTAAAGAGCAGCTTTCATACTTGTTACACTTTTGCTTCAGAATCTTAAGCACAGTCTATGTGCTTACCGGTTAGAATGCCTCCTAAAATGGAAACTTAAATGGTACTGGAAAAGCTGAAATTCTAAGGGACTCACACTGTACACTGACCTTCTGCAGCATGCAGACATGCTATTTGCACTTTGTGGTGGGAGACAGAACTAGACCTGACCAGCAGCACTGCATCACACTGCAGCGTTTTTGGGAGGACTAGCAGGCACAGCGAACCAACAGCAAACCTCTTTTATAACACCTTGTGAAAGAAGCTTCAGAAAGTGGGGTTTCTGTAATCCTCTGCTACCAATAACTGAAGGATGCGGGAAATTGTAATGTAGCTTCAATTGAGAGGTAGCATATGTGGTACAAACCCCTGAATTTGAGAAACGGGAAAGTCAGAGTCTTTGCTGCTCAAGAAGCACATCCATAAACCTTTATGCCAGATGCTCTCACCAATAAGAAGCTGCCTTGTTCTAACAACCAATTCACACCGTGGGCTGAGAAAGTTCAAATTCAGAGCTTTTGAGCAGATCAAGTTCCAATATGCATTTGCAGGTTATCAGGACTGATGGACCAGACTAACTATTGATATAAATTAATTGGATGTCATATCTTGAAAAATAAAGAAGACTAAGCACAAGCTTGTAAAACTCATGAAAAAATTCTGTACCAAAATCCTGTCTCTTCCTCTGTAGTAGGGGAACAAAGACAGCTACAGGTTTGATGGGGAAAATGAGGATGTAGAGCAGCACACAGCTGCTGAGCACTAGCACACAGCTCAGGTTAGTTAGTCTCACAGACAGCATCCTTTTTTCTCAGGTAATTCCAACCAAAAAAGACATTCAAGAGAAACATCTGAAGAAGCAATACGGTTGTCCCAAAGTGCACAATAATCATCTGATCCTCCAGGTCAACACCCAGACTCTTAAAAATGGCATTGGGCCAGCTAAATTAAAGTGCTGGTAAACACAGCAGATCTGTGGCACTCCTATCATTAATGGAACACTAGAAAGGGTGAGAATATCCCAGACAATCTCCATCTTCCCCATTCTGCTGCCCAGCATGATAATGACCAGGATGCCAAGGCAACCAGCAGGAATAATGTACCAAAAAGCCTGGTTATCCAGAAGAAGTACATTTAATGAGCTCTGTCTGTGTCTGAATGAACAGTTATAGACTGACCTTGCTAGTAAGTTGTAGCATAACATTGCTGAGCACAGAGAGATGCACATTTCTATGTTCATAGTCTCTGAAATCAGAGGCAGATACTAACAGTGCCAGAATGTATCATGGCTATTGCTGTTTCCAGTACAGGTACTCAGTGTCTTGAAATGAATAGTTTTTAAGTATTTAAAGACCCTGAAAGAGGATCTTAAATTTAAAGAGAACCTTAAAATGGACAAAGATCAGGAATCTGATCTATGTAGAGGGCTACCATTTCTGTCAAAACCAAAACTTAAGGCTATTAAATACTCTTGGTAAATCAAGGCTACTGAACATTAAAACTGATACACATTATATTCTGACAAAATGTATTCCAAGATGAGCCTCAAAAACCAGAATGATTTACAAAACATTAAATGTGAATTTATTAGTGTTACTCTGAATTCACTCAACGTCCATTGTCCTTAAAGACAATGCTTAAATCTGGAATGTGATCCAGTTCATAGTACGGCATGTCTCTTTGTGTATTCCATGGGCATTTACCTATCTACTGTTCAAATAATTGTTTATTATTTTATTGGTAGAGCTTTGAGAATGAAAATACTACGGTTGTTTGATTAATACAGAAAACTTTAAATGTCAAATATGAGAAGAGTCAAATTTACCACTATCTGGTAGCTGTCTAAATTACAGAGGTAGGGGTGCATGCATGTTTCTGCATGTGCAAGCATATTCATACACATAATCTTGTTAGTTTACAAAAGTTACAGTATTTTCTCCTAGTTCTTCCATGCTGTTAGGCCAACAAAAGCAAAACAAAATGCTACTAACCTAGGAGGTGGCTTTCCTTTGGCTTCACACTGTATTACAATATTCTCTCGAGGGTCAACAATGTAATCTTTTGGAGATTGATGAGTTATCGTAGGAGGTTGTGACACTTCATTATGGAATATAAGAAAGAGAGACGAATTTAACAATGCTTTCAAAGTATCACCAAACCAGTTTTGTAAACAGAGAAAGCAGAATTGTGATTAGCAAGCAAATCAGTGACAGAAGAATGGGATTAAAGTATCCTTTGTATCAGGAGGCTGAAGTGCTCTACCCTTGTAAATCAGTGTAGCTATACTAACTCCCAACTGAGCTATCCTGATTTACTGTGGGTGAAGATCTTGGCCAAAAAGTTTAATGAATGTCACTTCTATACCTCAGATTCCAACAGATTTCCACAAAACCAAAGGACACTCCAATTCTAAGTCCAACAATCTGAAATGAAGAGTTGGAAGGCATAAACCTTCATGAAATGTTTTTTACTACACAGAAGGAAAGAAACACACACTGCTTTGTGTTTCTAAATATTTTTTTATTTCCAAATTCTCTATGGGTGTAACCCTTTTCACACACTTATTACGCTCAACATAATCTATAAAGCATGCTTTTAGGAACTACTTTTCAGGAGTAAAAAATGTGTTAAAAGACTCTGTAAAAATGACAAAAATAGTACCTACTTTCCAAATAAAGTAAACATGTAGAAAAAGTAAAGTACTGATTCCCCAATAAGGAACCCAATAAGAATTTAGTCAATCTTGTGAATTGCCCTGGAAGAAACAAACATTCCACATTTGTAATTTGTCAAGCACTCTAGAATGAGTAGCACAGAACAGAATTGATTCACCTGACACAATAGTTGGTGCCTACCTATTTAATGTAATTTATAATCTTTTATCAATATCTATGCTGATTTTTGCATTAAAAATATCATGTCTGCAATATTAAGATAGTGAGAAAGGTGTCTTCCTCAACATTATTCATCTGTTTATAGTTTAGCATCATCTAAAGGAATCTGTTTAATAACATGCCCATTAACATCTCTGTCTGAATGTTGTAAATTGCCTGTCCAGCTATGCTACTGCTTTGGGGTAATTTCTAGCAACTTGAACAAAATATTTCAATCACTAGAGTTAGCTGTATTCTCATGCCTCTTTCTAGCCAGTTAAAATTGTAAAACTGGGATTTTTACTTTAAGTCTTCCCTACCATAATATATAAAGTAGTCTGTTGCACAGACAGAGGTAGCCTTCTGTAAAACCGTACTGACAAGAAACAGCCACGGAAAAAACTTCAGATCATGAAATCATTAACAAAATACAGCAGCTAAGCAGAACAGAACAGGCCATGCAGGAGCAATGAGGGAGGAAGTATTTTTACATGATCATGCCTTTGTGTGTATTTCTTTAGAGGCACTTTGAAGACAGTCCCTTTTCCTCTCAGGGGCATATTTCAGGGTCAATACTTGCCAGATGCTTACTTGGGAAAAGCAAATACACTCCGAAAAGGGACATGACATGAACGCTGCCCAACCCACAGGATATTCCATCTGATGCACATCAAAGACCTGAAATCTCTATTCCTGTGCTATGCACTGCACTTAAAACTGATTGAATTAACCATGACACTAGAGCTTAGTTAGGAGAAGCCATAAAAATATGAGGTCTACTTAAATAACTGTATCCACTATGGATATAAAAGTATCTCCAACTCAGATATGTATAATAGTACAAAAGTACATATATGCCCTGTTCTAGAGCAAGCAGCAATCACAAGTATAGAAGCCATGTTGATGAGAACAGAGCTGCGATGGGCAGGGCACGTCTCCAGGATGAAGGACCACCGCCTCCCTAAGATCTTGCTTTATGGTGAACTTGCCACCGGCTGCCGCATGAGAGGAGCCCCAAAGAGAAGATACAAGGACTCCCTGAAACAACATCTCAGCCTTGGCCATATTGATCATCATAACTGGTCTACTCTGGCCTCCAATCGATAGGCCTGGAGACACACCATCTATAACGCAGCTGTCTCCTTTGAGAACACACGCAGGATCACCCTCGAGGAGAAAAGACAACGCAGAAAGAATACACCATCTAAGGAGTCTTTCTGCTGTGCCTTTTGCAATCGGACATGTCTGTCTCGTATTGGCCTCATAAGTCACCAACGTGCATGCAACAATTGTGGATAGAGCCTTCCCAAATCTTCGTTCGCGAAGCCCGGCCATGAGACATATATGCCAATGAATTTATTTTTTATCAAGTACATTTACTCCTGAAAGTAGTCATAAAACACTGCACATGCTGATACTGAGTAAATATTTTAATGTTCAGATAGCACACCATCAAAAACCACACAATTAATTTTTTCAGAATATTAGAATGTTGATTTATGTACAGTAGTTTGCTTTCTGAACACTGCATGCACAAAACATCTAGATACAGCAAACCAATCAGTATTACTTTTCAGCAGCACACAGCCTAGTTTTAGTGAAGAGGAACTTACATTCTTCTAGAAGTTTTGCTTTTATTTCCACATCAGAATCAGCAGTTGAATGGACAAATGGAGATTAAAGAGAAACATTTGTTAGTGAAAAGAAAATTAGCAATTTTGAGAGGGAAGATAAGTATGTCTGACAAGTACATTGGTCACCATTAAAAAGTAAACATTTAAAACATTTAGCACTGTAAGCCATGCAGGGAGGCCTGAAATCCCAGCTACAGTTTTCATTGTGTCAGTTATTACTACATTTATCTCAAAGCTCATGGTATGAGAAACTTTTCTGAAATGTTGACTTTTTAAGGGCAACCATGATATGTGATTTTGGTCTTGCAAGGACACAAAACACGAATATTGAGGAGACAGCAATTCAACATTAGTGGAGTGCACTGCCCTCATGTTGCAGTCAAAATCAATCCACTCATACGATCACAAAGAGAATGCTTCAGGTTAAAATTACTCTTGTAAATACAGAAGCACCTAATTCTACTCAACAGACTTGCAACCCCTTTTGGTTTGAAAAATAACTAAAACAAAAAAAATCATCTTAGCTGTCACATCTTTATTGCTTACTTCAAATGTTTTGCATACACGTCTCTTTATCAATAATGTATTACAGCAGGTCAAATGCCTTTGGGTCACCTACATTTTCAGTCATCCCTTACCTGCTTTGAGGAGACACTGACTAGGAACTAATGAACTGCAAAGAATAGGAACTGCTAATCTGGATGAAACCTAAAGGTTCAACTAATCAACTGTGTTCTCACCACCAGGTCTCTGCGGTGGATATTTATGGAAGACCTACAGAAAATATATGTCCTTCCCTTGAGGTGCTCTCCCAGAGCCCATTCTCATCATTATTTATGAAAGCAATAACATCATTACAGATGCGATTTCTGTTAATATTAGTTTTGGATAAAAATTCAAGCATGTGGCTTTATCAGACCTAACAAAGTTATTAAGCATTAAGGAGTAGGGAATTAAATTCTCAGTAGAGAACTAAAATGATACATCTAAAAGAGCTACTCATTTTTGTCTCTTGATGCATTTCTGGTAAATTTAACCTGAAGTCTTGCTCTATAGATAAAGATATTAGAGTGGTGCACAATTTATATTAGTTCCTAAACTACAAGATGGGGGTTTAAAACACTATTTGCAGACTGTAAAGATATTTATGCAGAAAAATTAAGTTTAGAAAATAAGACATTAATTCAAAAAACTTTTGAATCCCTCTTTAAACCAAAGCTTATCGCTCTAAAGACATTTAGAGCACAAGTTTGATGTGATTCAAATATATTGATCTTGTTACAGAAATACAGGTCACTGGTTTGATAGGCTTGTAAAAATGCATGGGGGGGGAACCCACCAAAGCAGTTGCAATTTATGTCACTGAAATTATTAAAGAAAAACATGCTTTGTGGAAGGCAGGAAGGTATCACAAACATGGGGGTAAAAGAAAGTCATGCACATTAGAATCACAGGCAAATTTACTGATGTATTAATCCATCAGTTTAACACCAGCCCTAATGTTCTCTTCCCTGGTAATTAGTTTAATAAATGAATAGTCACTATGAGATGCAACATGGTTCACTGAATCCTGAAAATGTGATCATGCTTATTTTAGAAAGAAAATAGCAACCTAAAGCATGAATAATTTAATAAAATCAGTTATTAGGACTATAAAATGCAGCATCTACGATTGCTTCCTTTTCAGCATGGAGCCCTACCTTCAAGGTTCCCCACTAACACAGTCTTATATTAGACAAGAACTTCAGATCTTGGGATTTCCTCTCTTTCAGATGCTTCCTCACAAATCAATGCTGGAGTTCCCTGCTCAGCACATATTTTTAACTTAAAGTTAAGTATTTAACCGTTTTCAGGCACTGCTTAGGAAATCTAAGAGCCTAATTTACCCTTTGGGATCAAAAAATAAGATGCTTTGAGTATCTGAATTTTAGGTATTTGAATCTTTTACCAGTTTACGTAGCAGCTCCTGCAAACTTCTTCTCTGGAGGTAAGGGTGATTGATGACAGCAACTAAGAATTGTCATGGGGTTTTCAGCAAATTATCAGTATGATCCTAACTTCACAAATAATTAGCATTTAGCTGGCCTTCTCTGCCCTTCTTAATTTTGGTCAAATAATGTGTTCAACAAAGGCACACTGAAGTGTAAGTAGAATCCTGTGAGAATCCTGTGTTAAACCTTCTCAAGTGAACAATGTAACTCATTTTATTGCACAGGTTTTGAAAATTTTCAGTAAATTAGTGTAAATATTCGTAATCATAATGCCCTGATTGAAATGTTTATCTCCACATTTAGCTCCATGTTGGAGTTATCTTCAGCTTTCTACAGAAATTATTTAACTAAATTGCCATTATTCTACACTTATTTAGCAGGTTAATACTTACAGTCAAGAGGTACGTCCAATGCAGAAATCATTTGGCACAGAAAGAGGATCAAGAAAGGTTTACTTGCAGGTATGCTCTTCTTTTTCATCATGATTTTAGGCTGTACTGAGTAAATCACACTTGAAGAATGAAGTTCAACTTCATCAGACCAGGTAGCTTGCAATAGTTATGTAAATATAGACAAGAAACCTGTAAGCAAACAAACAAACAAGAATAACAATATGGAGATGCAATGGAGAGTTGAATGATCACATACATCTTAATAATACTATGAAATACAAGCAATCTACATACTATATTCAGGGGTAATAGTTGCACCATATGTTCTAACGAAATCCAGAAGTTCTTAGGACACCTAGATCATATCACTTTCCTAAGGAAGCTACTGAACAACTCCTATAATCTTATTGAATGGAAATAGAAATGCCTCTCCTAAGAAAGATAAAGCATCAGTCCAGCTAGTTAAAAAAGAGTATATACTAAAGATAATAGTCCTCTGAAGTAGATTTAGTGGATTAAAGCTCTGAAGGCCCACCTAGCTTCTCTTTCAATCACTTTGCACCAGTCTTGGAAAGAGTTATTTAGGCATCTACTCCAATGAAAACATGTCTGGCCACAAATCTGCTAAGTAAACTGTAGGATCTTCCTGCAGCTTTGAGTTAGGTATCTCAGCTTTTCCCTGCTTTGGAACTCTTTCTAATACACAGATGTACACTGAACACTTCATGAAGTGTACACAAGAAGACTTCATGAAGGTGCTGAGGTGCTACCTTATGGACTGTACCTAGGCTCCTATTCCTGGATATTTTGATTCCACTCAAAATAGATAACATCAAAATTTATCATTTCTAGCCTGAAACCAAAATCTAATTAACTGTCAGCGTATTAGCAAACACTCTTCTCCTTTCCTATGTGATGGAATGTCAGAAATGAAACTTAAGGGAAACCTGTTCTTGGAAATGTGCTAGATTTTCCTCCTTGACCAAGCATGAGAGATCACATTAGCCACACAGAATGATTCAGGCTCCCTTCTTATTTTTACTGCATTTAGGACCAAGCTCTAACTTACAAGAATATTAAAGGAGTGAAAACTAACTGCTTGCAAGCCCCATCAGCATCACCAGTGAGCTAAAAAGAGCTACACAGCCTTAGAATCCAAATGATGCTTACACAATGTGTTCTCAGAAAATGGACATCAGCTGAGAAACTACTTCCCAGATGCCAGATGGATCAGAAAGTTAACAGTCATCAGCATTAATTCACCTTGAAGAGAACACTTCCTCAGCTATGGCTACAGATGTGAAACACAATGTTATCCAGTCCACAAAGAGTTAAGTTGCAAAGAAGCAGCTGCTTCACCAATCTTAAATGAAGAGTTATTTGTGCTTTCTGAAGTTACTTACCCCATCTATGCTAAGAATTTCCCTCAATCTTAACATTACAGAAGAAATTATGCCTCTTAATTGCTGCTGTAAACAGTGTTTCTCTTTGTATAGTCTTCTGAGCAGAGACTGGAACTGGAAACCAGAACTGAGGTGTAGAGCTCAACCTCTCATCCTAACCTAGCACATCAAACTCCCTGATTCTTACTGCCACTATCTATAACACAAATGTTTGTTTCAAAATCAAAATATTTCCAGCAGGTTAGAGTCCTAGAGATGTGCTACTCCTTGGAGCTCTTGGGAACTGCTGACTGGGGCACCACCGTAGAGGACAAATTGCTTATTCACATTCAAAACTACCTATAGTACTGCATACTGTAACGTAACAACTAATTATTTGTCATGGCAGATTAGAAAAATTACAAAACTCATCTAAGAGAGAATACCAGAGTTCTAGCCTTTGCATAATTATTTTTACAAACTGGAACTGCACTCACAGACAAGGTGGCAAAATACCGGTTTAAGGTATACAACAGGAAAGCATGACAAATACCCAAACTTTCCTAGAAAAGCAAACTGAATTTTATTACACTTTAAATGAGCACTCTAAATTGCTGAGGGTTCAGCTGGGGAAGGGGAGAAGTGTTCTTCATTCCATTTTTGGCACACATAACTTATTACATTCCTGCTGCAGTGAGCAAGGGGAAGGAGAAGAGCTTCCATTGAGAGTGCTTGAGAGCACTCCAGAGTGTTTCCTGCAACAAAGCGCTCTCCAGAAAAGCTGATTTTGTTCCACCAACCACAGCTGTCTGCTCTTCTCCACACTGTTCTCCTGATCTTTATGTCATCTCCTCATTACAGCATCACTACAATTAACAAGGTATCCTCTCTGTACAACGTGTTTGACCCAGGTTTTATAGGATACTCTTTGAAGTATTCCACAAGTGAAGCTTGACTTTTGTTGTTTCTTCTCCAAGCAACATTTCAGTTCTCCTTACAAAACCCAGAAAACTTGATTATCCAATTTATTGTCTTGTTCTTTTACCATGTAAAATGAGTATTGCAGTGATTTGAGAGTATTTTAAAATTCAATTGCATTTCCTTTGAACAAGTACAAATGAATGCACAAGCAGTGGTGAATCAGGCATGTGCAATTAAAATGATTGGGAAAGTAATACCCTTGAGAAAATGTCCCACATTGTATACCTGTGCTACTGCAGTGTTCTAGTAGGATACCTATTGAATCTACTGCTTGGACATTTGGATATATTATGGGAATTCAGCAGGCAGCGGGAATTATAAAGCCGAGCCTGCACACTGACTTTACCACTCCTCAGAGAGGCAATGTGCCCAAATGGTTTGTGATAGAACATATTACTGAAAACGTTTTTAGGTTTGTCAGCACAACTGGGTGCTCTTGTTGAATATATTCAAGGTTTAATCTGGCATAATTTCTTATGAATACAACAGCTGCTAAGTAGAACTAAACATTGCTTTGACATAATATTA
Organism: Pipra filicauda; assembly: GCF_003945595.2. Classification (NCBI taxonomy): domain Eukaryota; kingdom Metazoa; phylum Chordata; class Aves; order Passeriformes; family Pipridae; genus Pipra; species Pipra filicauda. The sequence continues at coordinate 1,796,813 of NW_024104543.1, forward strand.
TCTACTACAAAATAAGGCCAGGCCTCTAAGCGATCAGTGTAAAGGCTTCAATTTCAAAACTTGAAATATTTATACAGCAGATTGCCTTTTCCTCCAGATGATTTATTTAAGATCTCTTGTAACTCAGACATTTTGTCCTACCCTTTTCATAGGAAAACATATTTATTTTGACAGCTGGTTCAGGAGTCTACTCACCAATTTGTAAAAATAAGATGTTCTATACCTACATACTCCTTAGGTACTTAACAAAATGTCACTTGTTATGTCTCCTGTGCTTCTTGCTGAGATGCTGATTGTGACAAACAACTTTGACTCCCATTTGCTATAGTATAGTAAACAGGAGTCAAATAAGTAAAAATGTATAAGCAAAGTATAGTAATATTTTATCACAAAGGATAATATCAGATTTCAAAAGGGAGGAGTTTTATGTATGACAAAAGATAAGGATCAAGTGAGACTTGATCCAACTTTTTTCACTTAAAAAAAAAAAAAGTACTGCTTTTCACAAATGAGCTACAGAAAGGCACAACTGGAAGAATGGAAGCACCAGTGAGCCTGAGGTAAACTACACGGAGAAGCACAAAACACAGTTTGGTTCCAGTGGTCTCTTCGCTGGTACCATTTGGACATAAACAAAAAAACCAGATACTTTGCAAACACAAAAAAACCCCAGCATATATACAGAAGGGATCATTTGGGAGGCAGAATCCAAGATTGCTTTTCATACTATAAAAATGGGACAAGGATCTTCTCCTTAATTTTAACAGCTCAAGAGCAAATGAATCACAGAATTGTTCAGGTTGGAAAAGACGTTTAAGATCATCAAGTCCAACCCAGCACCGCCAAGTCCAACTATATTTCTAAGTGCCACATCCATTTGTCTTTTAAATACCTCCAGGGATGACGACTCAACCAATTCCCTGATTGTTCCACTGCTTGATAATTGTTTCAGTGAAGAAATTTTTCCTAATATTCAATCTAAACCTTCCCTGGAGCAACTTCAGGCTGTTTCCTCTTGTCTTATTGATTGCTGCTTGAGAGAAGACACTGGTACATCACAGGTTACATCCTTCCCCTCTGAAGGAAGTCTCTATGCTACTCCCTTAATCATGTTCAGGCACTGTCTGGAAGAATTAGGATTGGATCAGGTCAATATCTGCCACAGAGAGTGTTAACAATTGAACAGTATCTGGGATTGTAGATCCACACCCACGCACACACACCCGCAACCCCTCAGTATATTTTACTGTGCTATACTAGTACTGAATAATACTAATTCCTAATTGGGATATTAATACAGACAGACACATTCTCAATGGACATTTCGAAGTTGAATCAGTTAAGGCTCCAGTTGACAGAGGGAACATGTTTTTCCTCTAGCTGTCTTCAACATAATCACATGGGATCTTTAATTGACTTTAAAGTGGTGCTGCAATATTTCTTTATTAGGATGTAAGATCTGTAAGGGAGTGTATTTACTGACATTCAACCTAGTGCAAAGTTAAAGATAGTATTTTCTAAATGTAATATTGTTTCACAGAGATTTGATGTATCAGCTGATTATGCATTTCTACTATTACATTATTTTAAGACAAAAAGGCCTCTATAAATGTGAATGAAAACCAAGGCCAATGTAAGAAATGTGAAAGGGTTATAAAATTGCAAGACAGAAGAACTGGAATATTTCATACACATTAGGAAAAAAGCATTCTCTTCTATATAGACATGATTGAATTAATGGGGAACAAGTTAGACACTGAAAATTAGAGGAAAATTAGTACTGAGCAAAACACTCCCTCTGCTTAATTTGTCTAATACCTGTATTTTTTATCATAGTGAAAGACAGATACAATCAGAATATAGGAAAAAATAAAGAGTTTTCAAGGAAATCTGTTTCAAAGAAGCCACAGAAACATATCCACAGATCACGAAAAGCAAATTCAAATGAGGTAAATGTATTTAGTGACTTGTACATAGAAAAGAGTGTTGATGGTTAATAAATAAAAAGAACAAAACACTTTCTTTTGAGGACAACTGCAATACCTTTATCACTTAATGAAAGATCTTTACAGGGCTTATGTGTTTTATACAACCATGCTAACTATGCAAGTATCAATAAAATGATTTAAAGTATTTTTGAACAACTGGTTTTGAATTTCACACTTCTTTTTTTAACTTATCTGGCATTTGCAGTAATAGGTAACATAAAAAACTCTGATTGGAAATGATTACTTAATTTAAAATCTTTCAAATAGAAACAGATAACAACATACTTAGTGTTACAGTACCTAAGTGTCATGGACACAGTACTAATAGAAACAAGAATGCTATTTGAGTATTGCCTTTATTATAACTGTTTTTTATGGAGGTAGCATGACATAATAGACTAAATACCCACACGTGTGTTAAACCTGAGTACTATTCACTCCTGAAAAGTGTAGTCAATTCAACTTCCATTGGCTTGCTTTCCCCATCATTCTCTTACCTATTAGATGTAAATTATCCAGTCTTAATCTACTTACCACAGGACATATAGCTCTGGGGTGTCTGAACACAGGTGTCCATAAAAAGAAATAATTTTTAAATTTTCCAAAAGTATACCAAATTAGAACTATTTCTCATCTTCTAGAACTTTTCTTGAAAACACCCTACTGCTTTCCTCCAAATTATTCGTTTGTCACAGTCTATGATAGTTTTGGCCTTTAAAGTCATCAGGGAATACTAAATCATCTTCTGTGACCTCCTGTTTATGAAGCTGAAGCCCATTGCTTTGTTTGTGCTGTAGAAACATTCATGCAAAGAGGACTGGATGAAAAATAAACTATGCAGACAGAAGTCCTGAATTCAAGAAGATCTCCTCATCACTAATTGAGATGCTGCAGATACTTACTAATGTTAGATGGTTATATGTACTTAGTAATTTTCAAGCTTTTTTGACAAAGGCAGATAGATGGCCAAGCCATGTGCCACACTCTAAACATTCTTAGCAGTTCTATATACAGTGAAAAATCATCAGCCTGGTCACGCTCTTGGACTGCCCCTACACTCAGCATTATTCTTTTGGCTCAGAGGCTGTACTTCAGCATTCACAGTGGTCTCCTTCCTTCCCACCAATCAGACACAATTTCCAGTCCCTCTACTCTCATCCTCTATTTTCCACCACGGGAAAGCCACTTAGTCCTTGAAACTCCTTCATAGAAAATCCTATATTAAGACTTGCTAGCTGGTTTGTTATTCATTAAAGTCTGGTCTGTTTCATTACAAGTTCAGTTCATGTGTTTATTAACTGGTTTCACACGGCAATAAGTCAAATGCTTTTCAAAGTCTTTAACACTGACACCATCATCTTATTAAACTTGTAATTTTTTCAGATACTAAAACATTAAAATCAAGTTTTTGGCAATCATTTGTTTTACAAGCCCTACTTTCCAGAAAACTATGTTGAGTAGAATCAGTTTTACTCAAGGCCTTTAATTCCCTAGCAGATGAGTCCCCAATCAGCTTTTTCCATATGTTCACTGTGATTTATATCAGGCTATATTTACCCTGCTCAATCTGCTTGTCTACTCTGAATCTGGGCAGAACACCAGCTTTCTTTCAGTTTTAAGCAACATATTAAAAATGAAAACCTGTGAACTGGAGATCTCCCCCACTAGCTCCTCTAGAACTCACAGATAGACCCTTTGTACCTAGATCTGCTGAATTACATAGAATCATGTATCTTCAACACATATTATTCTGTATCTACTAATGGTTTCTATGACTAAAAAAGCTCTCCATCCTAACATGATGCATCATAATTTTTCTTCCAATTCATCATGTTACTTGCAATAATATAACAACAGAAAGATACGAAAATGATTGTGAAGTAGATCACAAAACAATGCTAACCCTGTTTCTGTTCTTAAGACTTGGTCGTATAAAAAACCCAAATATTTGTCTGCTCGTCTCCTCCATGGCAATGACCAACACATCTGCCATGAGAACAGAAGGTCTTTCACACAAGTATCGGTACTGACCGTGCATCTGCACAGCCCCAGCACAATGAGATCTGATTGCTCCGAGCCTAACTTCAGTATCAACTGCTGAGCCAGCAATGGAGAACAGCTTCAATTATCCACCCATTTTTGCATCGCTACTGAACTGCACTTGTACCAGGTCACTGGACACCCACCCAGCTGATGCACCCTTGCACAAGGTTGACTTCTCTGGCCCTGCCAGGACTGAGCAGGGTTAGTGTTGTCCTTCCCTGAACACTATAAAATTTCAGAGCTGCTAACTGCAGCATCATTGGTAGACCACTATGAGCATTGTGATACAGCTAAAAAACCAAGAATACAGATCCTTAAAAATTCCACTCCTATTTCAACTCTGCTCTTTGAAGTACAAGTGCCACAATCTAGAAGCGCACGAAAATGCAGGGAAAAAAAACAACAAGACAACTAAGCACAGAGTTCAAATGTGTTATTAAGGGCTTCAGGTAAGCCTGTAACCTCAGTCACATGCCACAGACTCAGATCTTGAGAGCAGCCATTTAAGAGCCGATCTTTAAAACACTGGAGTAGAGCTAATCTGTCCTTTTACAGTTGTCTTACATATTCCCTGAAGTCCTATATTGGATTTGGCCCTTCTGAGGATTTAAACAGAGCAGCACTTACTTTCTAGATCCTGCTCAGCTTAAATTATAAACTGCTTGGGCTGGGATGACTATATAGACAGCAGAGCAAAGCTGTGGATAGCCCTCAAACAGGGAGGTAAGGCTAGTAAGCCTGGCAAGTTCAGATGCCTCCAGAGTCAAGTGAGCATATACACAGCACTTTTGCATTGCAAATTTAAACAGATGTATCAGTCTTGCTTGGGTCCTTTCTGGTGTCCTAAACTCTTGATTAGATTCAGATATTTTCACCTTTTTTACCTCCTCACTTAAATGATGGAATGGAGCACAAAAATAATGGTTTAGTGACATCTATTTCAGTAGTCCTGTAGAGTCATCATAGCCTGAACAAATATGCTTCATCTTCTATGCATATATGCATACTTTGCTGTCTTTCAAAGACTTGGTTGAAATGCTTGAATTGAGTGTAACTTTGCAAATCTGCCAAAGACCATGAGTTTACACAGGAGGGAGTAAAAACATAACTTGCATCTCTTTAGAGAGAGCTAGTTTGGCTTGAAGTGAATCACTAAATAGGGGGGGTCAAGGAAAGGAGAGAATTTTGCTTGATTATTAAATTTCTCAGTAAGTTAGAAAGCATTCAGAGTGAGTGAAAGAAAACAAATTAAGAAAACACATTTTTACAGCACGTGAATGGTAAGAACAGGTACCCAGACAGGAGCTGACTCAGATAAAAGCCCTCCTTGATCTGCTACTTGTCAACAGAGTGGATCTCATGGAGATCATGGAGATTGGTGGCCTTCTTGACGACAGCAGCCACGAAGTGATCGAGTTTAAAATTTCTGTTGACAGGAGGAAAAGTGCCAGTAAAACCTCAGCTCTGGACATGAGGAGAGCAGACCTCAGGTTGCTCAGGAAATTAATAAGTAAAGTCCCCCGGAAAAATGTTTTTGCAGGTGCTGGGGTCCGTCAGTGCTGGTCACATTTTAAACATCACCTCCTAAGGGCACAGGAGCAGGCAATTCCCAAATGTCAGAAGTCAATCAGGTGAAGCAGAAGGCCAGCTTGGTTGAGCAGGGATCTTCTCTTGGAAATAAGGTAAAAAAGGAAGGTGTGGAGGTGAAATGAAGAAGTCAAGGTCAAGTGAAGAATTCAGAGATGCTGCTTGGCACTGGAGGGAGAAAATTCGTGCAGCCAGAGCTCAAATGGAGCTGAAGCCGCCAGAAATGGGGGGAACAATACAAAGAGTTTTTTCAAATATATTCATGGCAACAGGTAGTATAGAAATATCATAGAAGATAAGGATGGTCACCTCACAAACAGGGACAGAGAAAAGGCAGAGGTGTTTTCTTTGCCTCTGTCTTCAACACAGATGATGGACCAAGGGAGTCTCAGTGCCCTGAGCTGGAGGACCATGACTGTGAGAATGATCAATTGCCAGTCGACCCTGCAATTGTGTGGGATCTGCTGCTCCAGCTGGATCTCTACAAATCTATGGGATTCATCCAAGAATCCTCAAAGATCTAGCTGATATCATTGCAAACCCTCTCTCAATGATTTTTGAGTGGTCTTGGGAATACAGAGAAGCTGGAAGACTGGAAACTGGTGAACATTGTCCTGATTTTCAAGAAGGGCAAGAAGGAGGACCCCAGAAACTACAGGCCTGTCAGTCTCACTTCAGTGCCTGGTGAAATTAAGGAGGAGATTATTCTGGAAGGTATTGAAAATCATCTGAAAGACAACACAGTCATTGGTCACAGCCAGTAAGGCTTCATGAGAGGAAAGTCTTGCTTCTCCAACCCAATTTCCTTTTATGACCTAGCTGATCAAGGAAAGTCAGCTGATGTAATCTTTTTGGATTTCAGTAAGGCTTTTGATACTGTCTCTCACAGCATCCTTCTGGATAAACTGTCCAGCACACAGCTGGATAAACACATCAGGTGGTAGGTGAGCAACTGGCCCACAGGTTGAGCACAGAGGGTGACAGTGAATGGGGGAACATCAGACTGGTGACCTGTCACTGGTGAGGTTCCACAGGGCTCCATCTTAGGACCTGTGCTCTTCAACATCTTCATAAATGACTTGGATGCAGGACTGGAAGGGATACTAAGCAAGTTTACAGGTGACACAAAACTGAGAGGAGCTGTTGACTCCCTCAAAGGCAGGGAGGTCCTGCAGAGAGACCTGGACAAATTGGAGGACTGGGCAATCACCAACCATATGAAGTTCAACAAGGGAAAGTGACAGATTAGGTACCTGGCATGGGGCAACCTTACCTGTTCATACAGACTGGGGAATGAGATGCTGGAAAGCAGTGCTACAGAAAGGGACCTGGGGATCCTGGTGGATGGCAAGTTGAATATGAGTCAGCAATGCCCCCTGGCAACCAGGAGGGCCAACTGTGTCCTGGGGGGCATCAGGCAAAGCATCACCAGCTGGTCAAGGGAGAGGATTGTCCCACTCTGCTCTGCACTGGGGCAGCCTCACGTTGAATATTGTGTGCAGTTTTGGGCACCACAATATAAGAAAGTTATTAAGCTCTTATAGAGCATCCAAAGGAGGGCAATGAAGATGGCGAAGGGCCTTGAGGGGAAGCTGTCTGAGGAGCGGGTGAGGTCATTTGGTCTCAGTGCTTATGAGAAAACAGCGCTTAGGAGAAAAAATATTGTATTATCAGACTGCTACGACAGACACACCATGGTGTGCAAACAGAACCTGAAGGAAAACCGCGGAGTGGACAGAAGGAAAATACCACCATCCTGTGTGAAGACTCCCAATTCAATGACTACAGTTTGTTCCTTGTAAATATGCAAAGGGGATACTCAGTTGAAATGTTCCTTGAAATTTTAACTTCTTTACCCAGGAGGCATGATAAACAGATTTTTTTTCCTTTTTTTCTATTTTTTTTCCACTCACCAGAATTCAGAGCATGAGTAATATATTACTCATGGGTACTCTGGGTAATTACGTTCTTTGCATCCCTACAGCTAACCCCAAAAGCACTGACTGTCCAGAAGTACTGAAGTATTCCTGAAATCCTGGAGATATTCTTGTAAAAAGCATACTGTGGAAAAGAGCAGAATCTGATTCACAGACAGGGCAACTCCTCCCTTTGGGAAGTAGAGCAGAAACCACCAATATTAGCATGAAATGCCAGAATAGTTATGCTAAAGAGGAGGTCACTCAGAATAGAGACAGTGCCAGAAACTGAGGACTAAGGCATTCTGTCAGATATAAAACCCTAACAAGTACATGAACAAAGGAGGGTAAACAGTGCCGAAAGAACAAACTGTACAGACTCTGCTAGCTGCCTTGGGTACATTTTTGGAGATGGGGGTTGGGGACTAGCCACCTATGCGCAACATTTATTTAACAGGTAGAAGCGTGTTTGCTTTTTTAATTTTAATTAATTCTGTTAAAGTAGCTACAATTACATGTTAGCTTGCATTAAAAACTGAAATGAATTGAGAGCTCAGATACAAACACTTCAACGCTATAGAAATATTCTTGTCTTTCTCTCTTAAAGTGAGAGCTGATAATGCTCACAATGATTATAGCTGTGCAAATCAGGTCGGTTCCTGCTTTAAACAACACTAATTCATGCTGCCACTGTTCCCAAAAGAATTATGTGAGACCTAAGCAAACGAAACAACTCCTAAAAATTTGCAGATATCACCAGTGTTGCGCTACATATCATAGCCAGGTCACCACGCTCGGGAATGCCGCTGAGGATCATATGTGCAGGGATGACTGGTGCCTTAACAACAGTCAGAAAGAACTCGCATATTTTAACATTTTCTGACTTTATCACTTTTTTATATGAGTATCTCTAGTTCCCCCTCACTCTCTAATACTTCATAACAACTCACAAAGTACTAATTAATTTCATCACCTTTATAAAACCTGACTGCCGCAGCTGGACACCTCAATTCTGTAGATACAATAAAGCAGGGAAGGTTGGCATTCAAGTTCTCTTTTTTTCCCTGCTGCCTTTGTTCAGGCTTTTTTTTCATTGCTCCTCCACTCATCCCTAGTGAGTCTGCACCTGGAGTGCTGTGTTTAGTTCTGGGCTCCTCAATATAGGAGAAACACGGAGCTCCTGGAGCAGGTCCAGTGGAGGACAACAAACATGATTAAGGCATTGGAGTATCTCTCTTATGTGGAAAGGCTGAGAGAGTTGGGTCTGTTCAGCCTTGAGAAGAGATGACCAAGAGGGGACACCATCAGTGTATTTGAAGGGAGTGTCAAGATGGAGCCAGGCTAGTCTTTGTGGTGCCAAGAAATAGGACGCAAGACAATGGGCAGAAACTGATGCACAGGAAGTTCCACCTGAACATGTGGAAGAACTTCTATACTGTGTGTGTGACTGTACACTGGAAGAGATTGCCTGGAGAGGTTGTGGAGTCTCCCTCACTGGAGGTATTCAAGGACCATCTGGATGCAATTCTGTGCAATGTGCTCCAGGATGACCCTGCTTGAGCAGGGGACCAGATGATCCACTGTGGTCGCTTCTAACCCTATCCATTCTCTGATTATTTACTTTTTTTTTTCTTTTTACTAATAACTTGTAGAGCTTCCAGCTCCCTGAATGTATAAGCTGTTGTGGACTTTGTGGAAACTTTAAGTTGTAGTATACAGCAAGGCAAGGCTTGACAGGATGTACGCGGCGTCATTGACCAGTAGTACAACCACACTGAGAACAATGGCACAACCTCACTGCCTGTTGCTGTCAATTAGCGATTACTTACTTGGCTGGCACTTGAGAAAGAAAAGGAGACTTGATGTCTGCCCTCAAGACCTCACACAGGGAGCTCACTACTACAACACAGGCAAGTTCTGACAAGGTTTCTCCCGTGGTCCATGAGTAAGGCACAGAGCGGTCTGGGTGCACTGTCTTCTGCCTACGTATATTAACAACAGTGTTGGTCCTCAATGAGGTGGCAGACTGGCCTAGAGAGACGACAGGGCAGACACTTCTCTGAGCTTGGACTTGAAGGGAGAAGAGGGTGAAGGAGTGGGACAGGCAACTGTTGAAGCAAAATGCTGCGATAAGATTGAGAAGATACCAGATAAATACCCTCCCTCTTGGGAGGGGGAAAAGCAAGAAGGAAAGTGTGCACATACTTAAAGGGATAAAGGTTAGAATTACATACTAAAATTTCTTATACATAAGGTCAGATGTAGAGAAATTGAAAGTATTTAACATGATATTAACATGAAAACAGAGAGATCTCAGCATAGATTGCCAGGACTGTTACCATCCTGACCTCTCACTCTGAAGTACTAATCATGGGTATTCTACTCCTCATAAAGCTCTCCATAGTCAACTCTATTGCTAGTGGACATTAAAGCCAGGCCAAAATATGAGTGGGCAGGGAAGACGAGTCTGGCTGAAGAGAGATCTTTGGCTTGAACTCGGGATAAAAATGAGAATGTACGACCTTTGGAAGAAGGGGCAGGTACCTTGGTGGGATTGCAAAGGTAACGCAAGGTTAGGCAGAGAGAAAATTAGAAGGGCTAAAGCCCAATGACAACTTAATGTGGCTACTGCCATAAAAAACAATAAAAAATGTTTCTATAAATACATCAGAAACAAAAGGAGGGCCAAGGAGAATCCCAGTCCTTTATTGGATGCTGGAGGGGAAACATAGTGACAAAGATGAGGAAAAGGTTGAGGTACTTAATGCCTTCTTTGCCTCAGTCTTTAATAGTAGGATCAGGTGTTCTCCAGGTACTCAGCCCCCCTGAGCTGGGAGACAGAGGCAAGGAGCAGAATGAAGTCCCCATACCCCAAGAGGAAATGAGACTTGCTACACCACTTAGACACACACAGGTCTATGGGGCCGGAGGAGATCCACTCAAGGATCTGAGGGAGCTGGTGGAAGTGCTCAGCGAGCCACTTTCCATCATTTATCAGCAGTCCTGGCTAACTCAGATCCTAGTTGACTCCAGGTCCCAGTTGACTGCAGGTTAGGATTTCTGATTTCCATCTACAAGAAGGGCCAGAAAGAGGATCCGGAGAACTACAGGCCTGTCAGCCTGACTTCTTGAGTGCCATCACACGGCATGTACAGGACAATCAGGAGATCAGGTCCAGCCAGTATGGGTTTAGGAAAGGCCAGTCCTTCTTGACTAACTTGAGCTCCTGAGCTCCTTCCACCTGCTAAGCGGATGAGGGAAAGGGTGTGGATATTGTCTACCCAGACCTCGATAAAGTCTTTGGCACTGTTTCCCACAGCATTATCCTGAAGGAACTGTCTTCCCATGGCTTAGATGGGCATACTCTTCACTGGGTAAAAAACTGACCGGATGGCCAGCCGCTGAGAGTGGTGATGAATGGTGCTACATTCAGTTGGCAGCTGGTCACCAGTGGTGTTTCCCAGGGCTCAGTACTGGGGCTTGTCCTGTTCATTATCAATGATCTGGATGAGCAGATCAAGTGCACCCTCAGTCAGTTCACAGACAACACCAAGCTGGGTGGGAGTGTTGATCTGCTGGAGGGTAGGAAGGGTCTGCAGAGGGATCTGGACAGGTTGGATCATTAGGCTGATTAGGACAATTGCATGAGGCTCAACAAGGCAAAGTACTGCGTCCTGCACTTGGGTCACACTGACCCCATGCAGAATTACAGGCTTGGGGCAGAGTGGCTGGAACGTTGCCCAGTGGAAAAGGACCTGGAGGTGCTGGTTGACTAGGGAAGTCCCTGTACTAGCGAGGCCACACCTCAAATCCTGCATTCAGTTTTGGTCCCCTCAGGACAAGAAGGACATTGACATGCTAAAGTGAGTCCAGAGAAGGGCAATGGAGCTGGTAAAGGGCCTGGAGCTCAAGTCTTATGAGGAGCAACTGAGGGAGCTAAGGGTGTTTAGCTGGAGAAAAGGAGGCTCAGAGGAGATCTTATCACTCTCTACAATTACCTGACAGGAGGTGGTACCAAGGTGGGAGTTGTTCTCTTCTCCCGAGTAACAAGTGACAGGACAAGAGGAAATGGCCTCATGATGTGCCAGGGGAGGCTTACATTGAATATTAGAAAAAAATTATTCACTGAAGGGGTAGTGAAGCACTGGAACAGACTGCCCAAGGAAGTGGCTGAGTCACCATTCCTGGAGGTATTTAAAAGGCATATGGATGTGGCATTTTGGGACATGGTTTAGTACTGGACTTGGCAGTGCTGGGTTAACAGCTGGACTGCAACGATCTTAGAGGTCTTTTCCAATCTAATCCATTCTACAGCTCTACAATTTTTATAAAATTGAACATTTTTAGTTTAGAGCAGGAAAAGTGCCTTGGATGAAACCTTTGGAAGCATAGATGACATTTTGGATGAACCAGCATTGCACCTGTTATTACTTCTCCACCTGGAGTCTACTGTTATCCACAACTACTATGTTCACTCCTTTTATTACTATATTTTTCTTCTCATTTAAAACAAACTACGTGATTTTAGCCAGTTTTACTGCTATTGAGCATTAAACTGCCTATGTACAAATGGACAGACCCAATGTTGTTATGTTATTTTAGTGGGACAACTTCAAATAACAAATATAATGTACTAAAATTCATCTTTCTAGGATTTATCCTTCATTTTGCTGGTGTTATTCAACCAAATCTGCCACTGGCTTCATCTGAACTTGGCTTGATTAAAATTTATTCTATAAACTTTACTGCAGCTGATTCCGTCAAATCTCTGTTCCCCAGCCATTTCCTTGCATTTGGACTATCGAGGACCAAAAAAAGAGAATCTATTCAAAAATATAAAAGAAGGGCTTATTTTTATGTATTGCACATTTACGTAAATGTGAAAAATTTCTCTGCTATTATGATGTTAGATTGGTTTTTAATTCACTGTATTTTTTATTTTAATGTATCAAAAATAAAACTCTGCAGCTTAATTCTCACAATAAATCTTGCACTTCTAACAGAGTTTAAAACATCATTATCAAACTGAAACCTAAATGAGCTGTGCTAACCTACATTTCCATGCTATTGCCCTTTCATTTTAAATACATTTTGTATGTTAAGAATATTTTCAATTTTCTGTTTAAAAGAATCAGAGAAGGCACTTACACCACCGAAATAACAATTTCAGGTGCAATTTAAGCAAGCAAATAACAAAGCAAATAACTAGAGCCTCAATGAGCTTTTTTATACAAATCACTAAGTCAAACCTTTAGGGTAAAAAAAGCTCATTTATTCATCAAGAAGTTAATCCAGTTTGTTCCCTAACTGGGAAATAGCTTTCCCTGCCTTTTTTTTTGTATGGGTACGCTATTCATTAATGAAACAAAAAAATCTTACCCAGGACTTCATATCTATTATGTAAGTAAACACTACACTTTGATGTAAAAATTCACATTTTTACATCATTTGAATTTCACATTCACATTACCACCTAGGAGACAAAAGAAATTTCTTTCACACTGCCATGTTCACTACCGTTTTCTTTGACTTTTTAAAACTAATTTGTCCCTTATATCAAAATCTCAAATCCAAATGCCACACATAGTAAGAACAGTAATTTTTTTTCTGTTTAAATTAAGCTCAGTGAAGTTCTACAAAGTCACACTTTTTTCCATTCTAAGTAAACTGTCAAATAGTCTATTTTCTCATTATATGAATACTATTCTAAGTATATATCCTCCTACAAAATTAATACTAAAAATTGAATTAAAGAAAGATTCTTCAAGTTAAAGGAAAAAATAGCATTGGAAGAGGAAAACACAATACAAAAGCATAAAATAACTACAAAAAGAATTTTTCTGAAATTAACTGATAGTACTGAAAAAGCACTTCAGCACACACCTTGTAAACCAGACTGTAAAGTGGTACTAGCAGTCTGATAAGCCTACTACTTCATCCACACTAGAGAATGACCCCATATAATGATTCAAAAATAAAAATAATTCATTTACATATATACATATATAATACTTGTATCACACAACGAAGCATCCAAAGAAACATTTGCTTTTTATGATAATATGTCTAGGCACAGAAACAAGGCAGCACTAAATTGAATTTTTATTCTCAAGAAAAGTCATTGTTTTATAATTATGCATCCATTTTCTTTCCAAATTACCTTTTTTTTTAACCAGGTTATTTACCAAATTTTTAGACATACACAAAAATTGAAAACCAAATTTCTCTCCAATAACATGGGTACACTAACAGTAATTTCTCACAGCACAATTATTAGAAATTTTTTCATTAAATTTTGCCAGTTCTAATTTTTTGCATAGTTGTAATACCTAATGTATTTTTTTCATGTAAATGCAGTATAAACTATGGACATTTCAGAAGGAAAAGCTTCAAGAAACTATAACAGCAAAGGCAAGACATTTAAAAAGTGAAAATAAATAATTCCTAATTAGCTTTGATTACTTCAAACACTTGGCTATGCTTTACAGTTTTTATAAATGATCTTACTCTTTGAGGCAACTTTCAGTCAATCCAGTCATAGTTAGAATAACAGTGTATCAAGGCAGCTTGTCAGTCAGACCCTTCTGCTTCATGCATCTTGAAATATTGATCCTTCAAAGAAAATACAAAGAACTGCTCACTCGACTCTCAAGCAACACCTGTAGGTGATACAGCCATATTAGCACAACACTGTTCTGGATTTCCACACATAAAGAATCAAAAATTGCTATAAATCAACATTAAAGGCCAAAATTATTTTCTCAGACATACTAATTTGAATTGAGAGAGATGCTGTTGTCCAAGGATTTTTAATTTTACATTAAATTGCCTTACTGCTTATACACCAGAGAAACTGTAATATAACTAAGACCCAACAGTACTCTTTAATCTTTAATATATAATTAAATTTTGGTGGTTTTTCAATTTATCCAGAGACTTAATACCACTTAAAACCGTGCTTTGTTGTATTCATTTTAATCAAATGTTATTTTAATTGGGTCTGTAAGGACATGTAGAAACTGCTGCACCACAGGGAAGAAACTAATTTTTGATCTTCTGTTCTTACATCTCTGAAACCAGCCTGGTTTCCAGTCTCACCTTTAACTTCCCTTCAGGCATTATTCCCTAGGGTTCCATAGCTTCAATTCCCAATTCAGAGTTGCTCAAAAGAATAATGTATCTCAAAGCACTTCTGGAAAGTAAGACTTGTGGAAATGGGGATGTCTTACCAAATTTTTGGTATTTTCTATGGGAAGAAGTTGAAGCCTAAAGTTGGGCTCCTTGGAAATGCTTCATGGAGCCAATGTGTGAGTATACTACAAAGTTGGAGTACCTCCTTTCAAAATGGACAAGCAGTTGTGAATATACTGCACCTCTCCCTCCCTCATCCTGATTTCTCCTAAGCTTCATTCCTTCTCAAAGACAGACAGGGGCTGCCTTTTTTTCCTTCACAAAAGGTGTATGTAAGATAGCCAGGTGCCACCAGACTACTCTCCACATTGCTGAGAGTGTAGCTATCTATGAAGAAGGGAAGAATCATAGAATCATAGAATAAACTGGGTTGGAAAAGACCTACGAGATCATCAAGTCCAATCCTTGATCCAACACTGCCATGGTTACTAGACCATGGCACTAAGTGCCACATCCAGTCTGGCAAATAAAGCCCATCAAGGGAAGAATCAGACTTTGAATAAGAACAGTCTACCTCATAGTGAAAGAGAGGGTTTGAGACATAACTTTTGTTACTGTCAGAACACTAAAATACTAAATTATTAATATTCTCTCACAGAGAGCAGTTACAATAGCTGAGACTGGGTTGCAAATCCAGGGAGCAAAATTAGGGCAACCCCTTTCCCAGCCTTCATTCCTTCCTTGCTTAGCAAGAACTTGACTCAAGCTGTTTCACTCCAATGATTTGGTAAGTAGTTCACCCGTTTCTAGCCTAAACAACAGGTTAAATTCATGATTATATTCCACAATTCAGTTAAGTTCAAATTGCCCAGGCAACATTTACCGTGAAATTAATATCTTCAGTCCCCGTCAGAATCAAATTTAAAGTGGCAAATCAACTTTGATCTCTAAGTGCATGAACACAATGTTTTTCATTAAAGAGATATTAAAAGCCCTAAGGATGGGGAGGGGAGGGGCAGGGTGTGTTAAGGTTTTCTACCTTTTGTGGGTTTGGGTTGTTTGCGGACGGTTTTTTTTTTGTTTTGTTTCATTGGTTGGTTTTTGGTTTGGTTTGGTTTTGCAGTGGGGATTTTTGTTTGCTTGGGTTTTGTGTTTTGAGGGTTTTTTTGTCATTTGAGATCCTGGAGCAAACTTTTGCACTGTAATTTAAAAGGAATTGGATCACATTTATGAAAGGGGTTGTGTCACATTAGTTACCTGTGCAGCAATCACCAGACAAGAATGACAAAAGAAACCCTTGCAAGCTTCCTTTTCCCAGAGGAAAAAGTGGAAAACAAGCATCAACATATTTAGGGTTTTTCAGCAGAGCATAGGAATACTTTTCTTATAACCCTGAACAGCAGAAAAGGGAAAGAGTCCGTGTCTTGCATCTTAAGGTGTTTTGGTTTTCTCACATTTGAAACATGAGTGGAACACAAAGGGAACAAACCTGTTTGTACCCTTATCATTGTTTTAAAAATGTTACAGGTTTCCACAGTGCATCACCAGGATCTCTGTATTCAATCTCATGTCTCACTTTTCACTTCATCATTCATTCTGTAACAGGAGCTGATTGCTGTAAAAAATGAATCACCTGGAAATATCTTTCACAAAATCATGGAGGAAGTAAAGATGAAGTAAGATCTTTTCTCAGTCTTCTTTAATCTTGATAATGAGTTCCCAGCATTAGGCTGGGTGCAACAAATTAAATGCATTTTGACATATAATGCTTGATGCTGGGTAGTTGCCAGGTAAGATAATAAATTTCTGCTTAATTAAACCACATTCCTTTTTTTTCCACAAGGGCTGATAATCTAATGGCTATTTGCAACATTGCCTGATGTATTCACATCAGCATATGCTGGGAAAAGTACGATATACCTTTTGATTAATGTAAAAAACCAGAATTTCCAGACATAAAGCCAACAGTTGGCATGACAGAGAACCCTGAACTTCAAACATATGCTTTCTCACATGTTTAATCAGAGGAAGTTTACCTAAGTCACTACACTGGTTTAGCAGAGATATTGAATGTCATGGGGAAAACAGAAAGAGGAAGGAAAGATTTGAAGGTTTAAAAAGGACAGAAGTATAGTTAAAATACTTTTTTAACAAAACTCAACCACTTTAATGTATTTGAGTCAAGACATCCGCACCAAAAAAAAGCCTCCAGTAAAATCTGAGCTGAGGAAACAAATACAATTAAACCTTACCTAACTTGACTGCTGTGTAGAAATGGACTTAGCTATAGAATTGTTCTTGCTATTGTAAGAGCATTAAGGGCCAGGTTAGAAAAGTAGTTTTCCCTTTAATTGGCAGCAATCACTGCAGTCTCTTGATCATCGAAGTACTTTATTAGAAGGTACTATTCAGTACTTAATCTTCCATATATCCTACATAACTGCAGGTATGAAAAAAAAGGATGTTTGCAGAGACTAGAATGATGACTTTTTTTCTTTGGCTTGCTGGGCAGAGCCACAGAATTATGCAGCAAACTAATTTCTACAAATTAAAATAGAACCTGCTGGGGGCGACGGTGTCTGTATGAAAAGGTGGAATTAGGGCTCTGCATTCGCTGGCTATACTCCCTTTTTCTCTTGCAAGAGCAGACCACAGAGTTCTCTCCAGCATTTCCTTTTACTTAAATGAAAATGTTGGTACTTATATTTAATGGTGAGTTTTCACACTAGGTTTTCCCTGTTCTAAAGACAAGTAGTTGTCAGGAAGATATGGAGAGGTCCTGCGCTCTTCTGTTCCTCACTACAAGTTCCTGCCCTCTTTCCTCACATGTAAGAATTGTAGCAAGCCCAGTGAGCTACATCACTTCATTGATCCAAGAGAAAACAAACCACTGCAAAAAAGGATTAGGTTCTGACATGACAGAGATTTCCCCAAAGGAACTCTCTCTTTTGGATGACAGCCAGATACTAAACAAAGCATCACATGAAACTATACCCACAGCCTAAGTCTTCATGGATCTGATTGAGGTGAATGTAATATTGAAGTACTGATATCACTCTAAGTTGACTCTGTTCCTCCCTACCTCAGCACTGGTGAGGAAACCTCTGCAAAGCCAAGGAAATTTATTTCAGAAGTAGAGTCAAACATCTGAAAATAGGTATTTATGCAATCTATGCACTGTTGTTTTTCTAAAAACAATCATTTAAAAAAATCAAATAAAGATCCTAGTATCTCTGACTTACTCCTTTTAACTCTGAACAGTGAGTCCACAGCATTAATTATGATTTTTCAAATCACTACCAACTACATAAAGGTTAAAATATGTTCCTCAAAGACAGCCTCCCAAATAGGCTTTCTTTTCACCTACTTTGCAATTTGAAAGAGCTTCTTAGAATTGCAAACTTACTGCTTTTTCCCAACGAACTCTGTTAGTCTTCAAATTTCATTTATACTTGGCTTTTTCATTCAGAGTAATCAGCTGTCCGGTATTTTGAACAGCGGATTATTCTGAATGAATTTTATTCAGACATTCTTTTCCATGACCTTCAGAAAGGACAGAGTTTCTTCATGTCTCTGTGATTAACAGTCGCACTTTCTTTTTTAAGCTACTTTTCACTACAGCATCTCATTTCCTGACTTTAACAGAATCTTACACCATTCAGTCATTTAATGCTTATAATTATGGAAAAACAAGAGACACATTTTATTTTGAGATAACTTTCTAGAATCCTTGTCTCATGTTCAGCAACTTCAAAATACACAGTCTTTAACATATTTTCACGTGTTAAGGACAAGACATTGGATAAAGCGTGACATAGGATTAGCCTGTAAGCAGCTGGCTATCAAGAGGCTAACTTAACAATGGGAAGGGATGCTAAATTCTCCCTACCTACCAGACAGTTAATTAAGTGCAGAATAGGTTTAGATAGCCTCAGATCATGTAAGTAATAATTTAGAATTTATCTACTTAATCTCATACTTCGTCTTGTCTTTTAATTCCTCCTGCCTTCTTTCATGATCAGCAAGAGAGATGTGGCTTTAACATTCAAAGGCTTTGGTACTGTTCCTCTCTTTGCTTCATGAAAGGAAACTCTTTGGATATATCCCATTTCCTTCTGGATGGTAACATTTCAGGTATAAATACATTCAGCTATAGGATGCTGTAAGCAAACAATCCTACAGTCCTCCTACCATTAGAAATCCTGCACTAAAATTTGTACCTCACAGAAAACTGACTCCAGATGTTGCAATCCAGCTAACAAGAACATTAACTCGAACTGAGTTCTACTTTATTTACGTCACTCCACAGGCAGGGAATTGCACTAACCTCAGTGGAATCTCTTCTAACAGACATAGGCAAGAAGAGAACAGAAAGGGGTCTCCTGCCCTCACACGCTTCTTGTCACATGTCTGTATCACAAGAGCACAGCAGTCTGTATAGTCATACTGACTCTTCTCTCACCACGTCTCAGATACATTTCACAAGATGATAGATGCATTCATAAATTTCACTGCACATTTTTATTAAAAAACACGTCATTGACATTTTATTTTCCTATCTTCATGATTCAAAACATGTCCTTGCATTTCTTCTTAATGACTTGCAGCATTGTTCCTAGTGTAGGCTGTTACATACGTGAATTTTTAATTCTGAAGAGAAGCGCTATATTGTGCAAACTCTGTAAGTCATGTAAAAAGGAATGTCAAACCTTTATTGGATTTCCCTGACTGAGTTTTATATCCACCAACCTTTTAAATCTTACTTGAATAGATTAGTGTATTTGGTTTATCAAGAAAAATATAATTCAAAAAGTGTAGGAAACTCCCATACACCAATGTATGCAGTCTCCTGCAAAATAATTCTAACATAGTACCATCCTTCACATACATTTAACAGGATGTATTTTATAAATAGTGTAAATTTTATATTTGAAGGCTTTTATTTCTAAAAGTAGAAAAATTATGACTAAGCCACTATCCATCATATCTGAGAAGCCATAGCAATCCCATTAGGTTTCTACTGACTGGAAATTGGGAAACATAAGTCCCAGGGAGCTACAGGCTGGTCAGTCTCAATTCAGTGCTTTGCAAGATCATGGAGAGCAGAACCTCCTGGAAAAAATGCTAAGGCACAAGGAGGTAACTGGTGAAAGTCAACATGGATTCACATGATTTCAATTCAAATTTGGTGGCCTTCTACAACAGGATGGATAAGGGAAGAGCAACTGACATCATCTACCTGGACTTATGCAAAGCATTTAACACTGTCCCACATGACATCCTTATCCCTAAACTGGAGAGAAATTAATCTGATGGATGGACCACTCATTGGATAAGGAATTGTCTAGATGGTCACACTCAAAGAGTTGCAGTCAATGACTCGATGTCCAAACAGTGAACAGTGATGATTGGTGTTCCTCAGGGGTTGGCACTGGGACCAGTACTGTTTAACAACTTTGCCGGCAACACGGACAGCAGGATGGAGTAGACCCTTCACAAAGTCTTCCAATGTCACCAACCTGTGTACTGCAGTCAACATGCTGGAGGGAAGGGATGTCATCCAGAGGGACCTTTACAGGCTTGAGAGGTGGGCCTGTGTGAACCTCATTAAGATCAAGAAGGCAAGTGCAAGGTCTTGCACCTGGATCAGGGCAATCCCCAAACACAAATACAGATTGGGCAAAGAATGGATTAAGAGCAGACCTACGGAAAAGGAAATGGGAGTTTTAGCTGATAAGACGTTCAACATGAGCTGGCAACATGCAATTTGCACTCTAGTCCAGAAAGTCAAATGTGTCCTGCTCTACATCCATCCAAAAAAGCATGGCCAGCAGGTTGAGGGAAGTGATCCTCCTCCTCTACTCTGCCCTCATGAGACCCCATTGTGGCATACTGCATCCAGCTCTGGGGTCCCCAGCATAAGAAACGTGGACCTGTTGGAGCAAGTCCAGAGGACAGCTAAAAAGACAGTAAGAGGGCTGGAACACCTCTCCTATGAAGACAGTCTGAGAGAACTGGGGTTGTTCAGCCTGGAGAAGAGAAGGGTCCGGAGAGACTCAGAAGTGTCCCTAAAGGAGGCCTATAACAAAGCCAGAGAGGGACTCTTTACAAGAGCAAGTAATGATAGGACAAGGGGGAATGGCTTTCAACTCAAAGTGAGTAGGTTTAGATTGGATATCAGGAAGAAATTCTTTACTGGGAGGGTTGCCCAGAGAAGTTGTGGATGTCCCATCCCTGAAGTGCTCTAAGCCAGGTTGGATGGGACTTAAAGAAACCTGGTCGTGTGGAAGGTGTCCCTGACCATGGCAGGGGGGTTGGAACTAGATGAGCTTTAAGGTCCCTTCTAAACCAAACCATTCTGTAATTCTATGAAAATTATTGTATACATAAATTTACTAACATTATATACTAATAGAATTAGTAATATATGTGTGTAAATATATTTACATACACACACATACACATGTGAAAATAATTTTTAGTCTGCTCTGTAACAAATTAGAGCCATATTTCTCAATTTAACCTGCAGCAGGTGGACCCAAAAAGGACTTTCTACTGTTCCCAGAGAGTCTGTCCATCCTTCTTCTAGGCAGTCATGATTTGCTTTAAAGGAATTACAGAAGGAAAAGCATTTTGTGAATAATCCACAGATTCTATTTTTACTGTATTTTGCCAGGCAGAATATTAAATTTCTTCTGTCATCTTGCCACTAGATTTCCTTGCAAAACTCTAGTATGAATTTTAATGCAAGAAAGATATATCCTCTTTCAAAACAACTTTTCTTTTTTAATTCATGGTTGCTTTGATGGCATTTCAAAAACTAATAAGTATACAGACAGATGACTAGATGATAGGTTTCAAAGAACTGTTTTTGCTTTCTGTGACTAAACATTTGACCGTTTTCTTCAAGAAATGTGTTTCCTGAATAACATTTTATAGAAATCTAACAACAAGAATTTATACTCCAAAGCTGTAAAAGCTAAAATCACATGAACGGTAATTATTTTAGAAACTAAGTGGCCATCAACATTTGTATATCCAGACTTTATTGTTTTGTTCTAGCACTGTGCACTGCCATTATCTATTCTTTCAGTAGTATTAAAAGGCTTTACAAACTGCTGATACTCAGTCATTTACTCTCCGGTGAAGCCAGAGAGCTTTACAACATTACCTGACCACATCACATTTCAAAAAACACTTAGCTACTGCAAAAGAGGGCTCCTGATGCCAGACAGATTACATTATTGAACCATTACAGTACTCAGTTCTGCTAAATTTTAGAAGGCCCATGAGGGTTCATGAATTCCAAAACAAAACCAAAAGTCTCTGTGGAATAAATACAAGATTACATACTCTTCAGCATGCATTATTTAACAATGTTTCTGCTTTGGATTTCACAAATCCTATATAGATTAACCATTTAATAAAAGTTTGAAAATGTAGATGGTCCATAGATGCTTTTGCAAATGTAGTAGTTTTTCCAGTTCACAAATTACTTACAAAGGTTGCAGAAAAAGGCTTAACTGGAGAATTTTCATATCACAAATTTTAGATTTCACCTTTTGCAACAGAGGGAATGCAATCCCTGGTGTTTAATTAGAAATTTGAAATCACCTACTACTTTAAATACTATTCTAATACTGATCCCAAGTGAATGCAAAGTGATACTGTAAGCATTTTCCCCCTCTGGTGATAGTGCCCACACAGCTCAATCTAGTACTTTACTTACCACGTTATAGGGTCAGTGAGATTTTACCTCAGCTCTGTTCAAAGCTGAGGTCCTTCTTCCAGCCTCTGCCTAATAAGTTTGTGGCCAAAACTTTTAGTTTTCTATCCTTAAACTCATACCTGCCAGACTAAGTTCCACTGGCACTTGGCAGTTCCAAATGCACTTGGCAAAACCACCCCTTACTCTTCATCAAGTTATACTGGCTTCTGGTCCACCACTGTAGGTCTGTGCCCATTTTAACTTCGTCACTACCATACTGCGGTTCTGCAAGGTTATAGACAACTGTCCTCTTCCAGCTGGCTCAATTAACAAAGGAATTAACAAGATTTAAACAAGTAAAATATCAAATGAGTGACTTAGCTGGCTGTCATGGGAAGGCAATACCCATCAGCAGGGAGAAAGTCAGGCAAGCTGATAGGCTGTAAGATCTTTTGCTGGTTCAGCTGTTGGAAGAACACCCATCTGCCTACACCTAATCTGAGAAGTCACGTGTTAGAAAGCAATTTTTATCGACACAGGATGTTGTGCTCCTTCAACTATTTTCTGTTGAGAATGAACGGTGAAGAATTATGGCATCATAGAAAGCAAAGGCTTCGTAACTGCTGTCTAGTGATAATGCCCAAATAAGGGCCAAGTGTATTTGCTGTACAAAAAGTCACTGTGTTGTCTTTTAACCCTAGCCAGCAGCCAAGCCCCTCACAGCTACTCACTCCCTCACCGGCAGGACTGGGGAGAGGATCGGAAGTGCAAAAGCCAGAAAACTCGCATGTTGAGATGAAGACAGTTTAGTACGGAAAGCAAAAGCCACGCAAAGCAAAACAAGGAATGAATTCACTGCTTCCCATGGTATAGGGATAGTTTCATTTTCAGAAGAATTTGTAATGGGAAAGCTAGGAACTCAGTTTTCGCTAGGAAGGCCTTCTTCCTAAATGGTTAGTTAGTATGGCCAGTCTTCGCGAATGAAGATTTGGGAAAGGTCATTACCCTTCGAGCCTGCGCAGTGGATTTTTTAGGTGAGACACAGTGTGCGCTGAACTGAGCCCACCCTTTAATCCTGAGGTTCAACTGCCGGGGCCGAGCGAAGCTCGGACGGTGGCAGTGAGGTCCTCAGGACGTAGGTTTGTTTAGAGTGACCTTCTCTTAGATGGATGGCCTTACAGGGCTGATGAGCTCCATCTGCCCGGGGTCCCTGACCGGGAATCGAACCCAGGCCGTGGCAGTGAGAATGCCGCATCCTAACCACTAGACCACCAGGGAACCCCCTCCTAAATGGCAACTCTTTCTCAAAGGCAGTTTCAATGCTTTCATCCCCCGCATAGCAAGAGAAGTTCTCAGCCTCTCTCTCTAATACGTGAGAGGACAGAGATAGCCCTAACACACACGTACATAGGCCTTGGGAAGGCGGGGGAGAAACAGAGAAGATAAAGAGGCCCTGAGAGGGTGGAAACTCAGCTTTTTCCCCTTGGGGCCCAATGTGCACAGCACCACTAAAAAGTGGTCCTTCCATCTGCAATAAACCTTTTTTTTTAACCTTCCACTGCCTTGGCATTCTTGGGAAGAATACCTATGTATGTTTTACCTTACACATGGGCAGGCAGGTGTTCATACATCTCTGATGAAGGCTTCATCATGCATAGCAGTTACTTGGGAAGACAAACACCATCACTCCAAATGTCTTCCCCCTTTCTCCTTTTCCCCCTCACTTTATATACTGATCATGATGTCATATGGCATGAAATATCCCTTTGGCCAGTTTGGGTCACCTGTCCCAGCTATGTCTCCTCCCAGCCTTCCACGCACCTCCTGTCTCCTCACCAGCATGGCAGTACAGAAAGCAGAAAAGGCCTTGGCTCTGTGTAAGCCTTGCTCAGCAATAATAAAAACACCTCTGTTATCATCACTGTGTTCAGCACAAATTTAAAACCCAGCCCCATACCAGCCACTGTGAAGAAAATTAACTCTACCCAAGCCCAAACTAGCACATACAGTGTCACAGAAAGCTTTTCATATCCTGCCATGGCCAGTCTCCTTTCAAATTAATTAAGCTGAAAAAAGCATAGGCATCTTTGTATGGATCTTCCTATCTGTAGACTAGTACAGATAGAGCTTCACAGAAATCAACTAGAGAAGTAAATCAAATATTCTGAATCTAATTCTGTCAGTTTTCATATACCACTATGAATGCAATCCCACCACAGACACCCAGTGGTAATGAATTATATCCTAACTTAGTAACATCCATAGGAATTCTGCTGCTAAGTTCAGTTAGACATCAATGCATCCAAACCAAATAACCAAACATGGGTGAGTACAAGTATCAAAGGAGCTACACACTCGGGTACAAAAGGGGTTCCTCCTGGAAACAAAATGAAACTTATCCTGAACTAATGTGATTTAAATTCAGGAGAAAAGTACAGATAGAGTAATTTGCTTTCCTAAGGTCTGTGAGAAGAAAGCAGGGTGCAACAGAGTGCCTGAGAGCAAGGGTGCTGTGCCAACCACATCTCACAGGTTCCACAGAGAAGCTACTGTCAGACACATGTCATATGCAGTTATTGTACTGAGCAGACAAGGATGGTAACTGCATGCATAACAGAGATAAGTGCTGACACCTGTCAAGGTACAAATGCACAGCCCACATATTGCCCTTACAGTCTGTTTGTGCCCTAAGCCGGTGTTCTCCTTAACCTTTCTCATACATGCTCAGTTCTCTGTACAACATCTCTTCTTTAAGGTTCCCTGAAGGCAAGACCTACAGCAGAGCCCTCCACTGAACAACAGCTGGAGGAAAAGAGCTGAACTTTTGTGAGAAGACGTGCAAGAATCACCGATGCAGTAACATTTGCTGTTACAATCTGAAATGGAGTGTTTGTATATTTGTTTAATTTGTACTTTTCCAAAAAAACCTTGTTCTTGACTGGTTAGCTTACTCCTCGCCAGAACCTATGCAACTCAGGGATATCCAATAACTCAGCAATGAACAAGATGAGAATATCAAATACTGTATGCAAGATCCCACTTGAACACCTTGGACAAAAAACCAAAAACAGGCACAGGCTTCCCACCACTGAAGACCATAAGAAAAATAATTCACACTGTTGTTTTTTGGCACCTATGTCCCCTATCACACTGAACTTGAAAGACATTTGTGCGGAGCATTCACAAAAGCTAGCAATCCCAGTGATAAAATACCTATCCCAATCAACAGAAACTACTGAAATGTTTAAAATTCTTTCTCCCTTAGAGTTCAAAGTACTGTTATATCAGCATGAAACCAGAAAATAGAGCTGCAAACCTGTTGCGCAGTGATAATACCATGACTTTGAGTATGGAAGAAGGATGCAGCAACATTTTGCACATTAGTGTGGTAGAATCACAGAATATGCTGAGTTGGAAGGGACCCACAAGGATCATCAAGTCCAACTCCTGGTCCTGCACAGGACAGTCCCAAGAATCACACCATGTGCCTGAGAGTATTATCCAAAAGCTTTTTGAACTCTGCCAGGCTTGGTGCTGTGATCACTTCCCTGAGAAGCTTGTTCCAGTGCTCATGCAACTATGGATAGGAGGAAACCTATATGGTAGGCTTTCTGCATTTCATGTGTAAGATAGCAAAAGGTCCTAATTATGAGACTCTCAGGAGTTTCTATTACTGCATAATATGGGCCATTCTGCCATCAAGAAAATCTAAAAAAACCCTGCTTCTATAAAACATCTACAGCAAGGAAGTATTAATAATAAGGAGTACACTATCTATCAAAGTGTAAGGTTGCCCTCTATTAGGAACCAGTACTCTGATACATTAGTTGATGTTTTGTGGAAGCTACTTCTGGTCCTTAAGAATGCTCAGTCCCGCTTGACAAACAGTAGATCCTGTTACAAGGTACTTGGAATACCTATGCATTCTCCTTGGACCTTTAAGGAAAACAGTTACATAAATGAAAAATATCTTCCATCAATGGCAAATTCTCCTCAACTTCGTACAGGTTATCTGCATGATTTTTGGAACAGCAACACGAACGAGCTCTCAAAATCCTTTTAATAACTTACTTTTTTGATACAAGTGAACAAGTATCAAACATCTTGAAAGGATTGCTTTGGTTTTAAAAAGAACAGGTGTGGATCCAGTTCCCTGATAGCTTAGGCAAAAGTTGTTAATCCCTTTTCCGCATGGATACCAAAAAATGAGTAAAAGAAAAATGTTCCATCAGTTTTTCTAGGTTTGTGTTAATTTTTAACTGATTAAACAAAGTGTACTTCTGCAGTGAGAAAATTGGTTTTACAAAACCTTCAGCTTAAATATTTTACTTATAAAGTAAAACAAAAGCTGGTAGCAGCATACATGTGAAAATGTTAAGAATCACAATCGTATTTCACACTAGATACTGTTTTGGGGGAACTCTGTTAGGAAAGGAACAAGAATCAAATAGTAACAGAAAAATAACTCTTTTATGGTTCTCAATAAATCCCATAACCACTTTTAATATCTGCAGGTTGCATGAATATCTTGTGTGTTTCCAGAATTTTATATCAACTAATAGAACTCATGAACATGTCACTTTTCCACATTCCTCAACCATCTCATTGTTCTGGAAAAGATCCCAAAGGCTGCAAAAGAACATATTACTGTCTCTATTCTTTCAACAGCAAACACTACGCTAACTGAATTGATGATATATGGAGAAGTATAGTGAAAAAAAAGTTAAAATACATGGTAATAAACTTAATCCAATTAATTTGCATGAACTGAAGTTGTCTGATTGTCCAGGGCTCTACAAACACTATGAGGCAACTCAAACTGCCTTGGGTCAATGTCTGCTATATGCCATTCCATATCATCACTCAATGTATGGCTCTACTTCATAACCTTTATAATTCCTTGAAAAACATTAATGGGTGGAAGCATGTCATTCTTCTGCAGGCTGCTGTTCTAGATGTAAAGGAGCCTCGATACCCTGAAAAATCTTTGTGGTCTGAGAGCTACCATTTCACATGGTGGATTGGAGAAACTTGTCTGAACACACTTGAACTGAACAGACATGACAGTTGGCAGTAGGTTATTTAAAATATACCGACAGGATTTAAATCTTCCTTGCAACATTTTTCTCTTTTGCCTGGCTAGAAAACATTCATTCCTGCCAGCCAAACATCCATTTTCCTTTGAAGTACTTCCTGAGAATTTAATTGCCCAGTAAATTGTGAACAAAACTTTCAAGTGTAGAACAGCCCTGAGAGACTCCAGAGGGAACAGCCTGTAATACTTAATTCATCTTTCCACACTCAGTGAGGAGGGCAGAGTTGTCCTCCAGTCATAAAAATCAATTTTTGACTGGACAAAGTTCACTGAGCAAAATACAGTCATATACAAGAAGTAGAAGCTCGCATCATTCTCAGTGGAATCTGAAGTCCCACTGGAGTAATACTCTGGAGAACTGGGATATTCAGATAATTAGTGGATCTAGTGATATAGGCACTACAACTCAAAATGTTTAATATTTCAAAATGTTTTTCTTTGACAATTGAGGTAATACTGAGATGCAGTAATGCCTAGCATGGTATGAATATTCTATCCGGTTTTTGTTGTTTGGAAACAAGTGTTTTACCAAAAAAAAAGTTTATGCTAGACTACAGGCTGTTAATCACTCATGAGACACTTTATTATTAAGATTTTAGTGAATATTTTTTATATTGTCAATTCAGAAGACTCAAGACTTGTAAATATTAGATATTCAGGCCTGCTAATGGTGTTGGAATACATTACCATGACGGGCTACTTTTAACAGCATTATTTAATTTTTAATTAAAAATAAGCTTTAAAACCATAGTGAAGCTAAATTGTTATGTTAAAGATTGATCTGACCTGCTTGCAGAGGCACATGTGATGCAGTCAGTGGAGGAATAGTTGGGGTACGCCAACAGTGCTCCCTCTGAAGCAAGAGACACTAAAGGTGCTTCTCCTCTGTCCCTGCTGAGCCTCTTAATTGCAAATAGGCTAAATTCCTCTACTGAAGAAGAAAAGAGCCACATGGACAACTGTTCTGAGATCAGGCACCAGCCTCATCCTCCTCTGAAGACAAGGGTCAGTGAGGAATTAATTCTGGGTGACACACATACAGCATCATGGAGCAGTGCAGGACTTAAAGAATAAATTCAGCTTCCACCTTGTTACTCTGAACAATTCTGTAAGTTTCAGGAGGTTAAAATAAATTTTCAGTTTATTCAGGAGTAACTGAGTCTCAGAAATCAGAAGCAACTCAGACCCCCGTGAATGAACTGGTATTTTTTCCTAGAGATATCTCAACAAAATACCCACTCTTTGCCTTTAGTCTTTCTATCTAAAGCACAGATCTAGATTTGCTAGCCTGTAACATCCCCAGCTTTTTAGAAATAAATCCATACATTCAAGATACCTCTTCATGTGTTACCAATTTGTAACACTGATAACATGAACGTCTTATTGCAGAGATGAACATGTAACTCAATCAATAACGCACAAATGACTCAATGTTTTTAGAATATGATTTTCTTGGTATAAATAATGCAAAAATAAAATTAAGTGCTACATTGTATCATTGATTTAAATAGTCACATGAATTTATACATAACACACTCGTGATGCAAAACACTAGAAAAATATTCAGATTGATTAAGGGTTATCTAGACTCCTCTACAAAAAGACATCAGCCTTCAACAAAGCCCTCCAGATATTAAAATGCACCACGTTTGCTGCCTTTATTACACTCATTACATTTTTCTGATGCATAAATCTATCCAGATTATCCCATAATATTATGTCTGTTCATTATATTTACTACCTCTTCTATAAATTTATAATAAAACCAAGAATTTGCATCTTCTCTTTTTCCTTTATTGTAAAGTTATAAAAAAATAGTGACTTAAAAACAAACTTATCCCTCTCCATGTTGAACTGTTATCCTTTGTCCTTTACATAGTGCTGTAATCTGTTCTGGTGGTCTTCTCCTAACTGACTTTTTAAGATCATCTTTTGTGTCATACAGTTTTTCTGAAATTATTATGTCCTTTTTTTCAGCTTGTTCGTTTACTACACACTACTGAAACTGTGAGCATGGGTTTACATCTTAGTTTTTCATAATGTATTGAGTCAGGGTGGTGCTCAGGCTTTGGTATATTCCTAATGCCAATTCCTAAAAACACAGGGGAAGGGAGAAAATTGACCGATAGATTTCTTCGAGGTGCACTACAAAAAGTCAAGAGGTGGCAGTGAGAAGTTACAGCAACGAAATGTTCTATCAGACTTAAATAAGGAATTTCCCAGGTAGAGCTGATAAGGATATACTACATTGCCCAAGGAGACTGCAGAATCTCAGTCCTTGGAGATTTTTAAAATGGAATGGGACAAAGCCCTGAATAATCTGTTCTGACTCTATAGTTTCCCTTGCTTTAAAGAGGAAGTTGGAGTGCATGACTTTCAGGTTCACCAGAAGACCGTAAAAACTAAATTACTTTATTATTCTACTAATTGCATAGCTTGAAGACTCTTTAAAAATCAATTTATATATTTGCCTTACAGAGTAACTGCAGTAAGTAAAAGCATGTGTAAAAGTTTCACCTAAGCTTTCACTGAAGCATCATTATTTTATGAGGGGAGAAGTTATTAACAAAACTATATGCACTTCATGCCTTCCAAAGTTGAGGAGGGCTTAAGTCACAACTGAAATTTATATGTACTTGCATAAAAAAAATAAAATCTCCATTTGGAGCTTAAAAATTGTGTCAGATTTATAAGTGTTACTGTTTTATTACCTCTCCTCTATTTCTCCTCCATGCTTCTTTATAAAACGAAGATACGCCCAAGCTGGTATTAATATATTGACTAAGAGAAAAGTAGATGTAATCTAGTAGTTGTTCTGTAATTAAAGCAGAATCAGCTACAGGGAGTACTGTCAACCGTTGGGAAGCTTGCAACTTGCTTTTGGTTATCTTTCTATCTAGTGACATACTCAGAAGATGTTTGATTTTATCACTTTAGAAGTACGTAACCAACTTCACAACATTTAAAATGGTTTTAATTGCTCTTCTTACTGATCCAGAAAGTTTCAAGTAAGTTTTCAGTGGTGAAGCGTTTACAAACTAAGGAAGGCTTGCATACTACTAGTCCTGTTTTCTTTCTAAGCTTGTACACTCAACAGTATATTTTAAAATAAAACTCTTGAACTTCAAGCACTCCTAAAAGCTAAACTTTGAAAGACACAAAAAGTGAGTTACAGATCTCTGGCAAGCAAAGTTTCAAGATCATTTGGGCATACTGAGCTCACTCTGGTGCAAACAGGAGGTTCCTTCTGAACGTCAAGGAAACAGTGTTTTTACTGTGAGGGTGACCAGAGGATCTCCAGAGGTTCCCTCCAAGTTCAGCCATTACATGATCTGCTAACCATGCATTTTGTTACAAATGTACAAACATTTGGAAATAAATACTGCTAACTGAAAAACCATTTTAACGGTGCATAGAAATACTTAATTCTGATAAAAGAATCCTGGATAGTAACAGCAAGGTATGTTCATTTGTTTTTCAAAGATCTTTATTAGTTCTATCTTTTTTCCATAGTTTCAATATCAAGAAGCAACACTAATGAAGTATTTCTCCTAAAGCTGCCCACTTCATACTAGCAACAGTATATTTCAAAATGGACAAAACCACTGAGAATGGGGGAAATAACGTTTTGACAGAAGGAATTATTCTAACTTGATCGAGAGAACTGGAAGAAGAACAGTTGAAAAAAGCAGTGAAATTCATAGGTTGAAGTTCCACAAACAAATGTTTCTACAGCTGCTCACTGACCTCCTATTCCCCCTCATTTTTAATTACTGCCACTTTCCCTACTCCTCATTAGCACTTATGCACCAACTCTTTTTTTTGCTTGCACAAAAAAGTACAAGTAGACGAGTTGAATTTCAAAAGAATTAAAATTACCAATCAAAAATCATGTTTCTTTTTAATTGGATCAATTTCCATTGATTAAACAACTATGCTCTTAACTACACTGAGGTACCCAAGCACCTGAAATGAGGTGGAATATCTCCATATCTTAAATATTTGTGCTTGCTGCCTTCTACACTTCACAGTGAGTCAGAATATTAGTGGAGGCATAAGCAGCAAAGAACAAAAATATGGCACTGAAATATATTCTGAAGATCTTTCACCATTGCTTTTCTTGCAGGAAGTTGAAAGCTCAGAAAATTTTCAAAGATACAGAAAAAAATTGAAGAAAACCTGGTTTAAAGTTTCTTTTTATTTCTATACTACCCCTCCTCTTTTAGTATTATGTTAAAAAAAAAGTTATAAAACGTTTATTTTTGCCATCTGTGGTTGCATGCATAATTACCACAGAAACAGACTCAAATATGCAATGATGTAGGAGTATGACTTTTATCCTGCATAAGTCATCGGCAAAAGTTCTTGTAAAAAGACTGTATACATCAGTAGTTGAGCAACTGAGGATTATGTATTTTCTTTACATGCTGTCCTTTTTTAGCATATTTGAAAAACACAGTTAGACAGTTAAAAAAGGAACAAGTGATGAAAGCGGTCCATTTAATTTACATATGAGGAAATCAGAGATTATAAAGTGAGAAAAAAAGCTGGGGAAAACCTAATGTTTTATATGAACATTAAAATTATTCTAGAAACCATACACTTACTACATTCGGGCAGGTTTCAATAGAACTAGAGCAGCTGTGACCCCTAAATAAGTTACAGCTACTTCTGTTTAAACTCTTTTTAGCTGTAAACAAATTTATGAAACCAGTTTATTATCACTAAATAAAAGCTTGGGGAGGCATTTTTTAATATAAATAAATTCATGTTTCTTCACAAATTAAACTAGCAGATTTCCCTTTATAGAGCCTTTCATTTTCCAATCTGTTAAAAAGGTCTCGGACTTCTAGAGGGAATTTCTGTCACTTAAAATACTTATATTTTCAGTCTTGCATAAGAAACTCTTTTCATCCTTTCTTGGCTAATGTTAAGAAACCACAGATCATTGAAATACGCTTCCCTTTTCCAGATGATTTCTCCTATCAAGTTTCCTAAATTTAACTAGATGATATACCAGTCTTGTTAGAATGAGGGCATTTTTCACAAAAAATTTTTAGAAGAAATAATGTAAATCTGAAAAATTGTACTCCTGTTATTATAAATAATTCCTCTGATTCCTACCAATTCATTTCCTTTCTTCTGTTTGTTTATCTTAGAGCAAACAGCTGTGAGACGCTGTGTCAAACCTTTTTTTCCTCTTTATTTTTCACTTCTGTCAGCAGGGCTTTTTGTTAGTAAGGACAGTGAGGAACACAGTTGCTGTAATGTTGACAGTAGCTACCTAGCTGACTTCCCACCACTTAAAATATTTTCAACATTGACTAAGTTTAAATAACTCTCTTCACACTTTTAAATATACACCACTGAAAAAGCCTTATTTTAGAAATACACATTCAAGTCAGCCAAAGCAAAAGTGACAATATTGTTTTAAACAAATGTTGAACGGGGGAGACATTGATTTCTCAGAACAACCCTGCCAGCAGCACCTGCTGGGACTGAGATACTCTGGGCAGAACAGACCGGCTAATGGCTGGCACAGTGGGTGACAGGAGAGCAGCAGATGTTGTTTATCTTGACTTTTGCAAGGCTTTTGACATGTCTCCCATAAGATCCCCACAGATAAACAGAAATGGACAGTGAGATGGGCTGAAATCTGGATGAACTTTTGGGCTCAAAGGGTTGCAATCAGCATGAAGTCCAGCTAGAGAAAAGAGTACAGAACTATGCTGCTGGTGGACCCCAGGGATCAGCACTAGGGCCAGTACCTTTTAACCACTTTACTAATGACCACTTCACAGTGCACTCTCAGTAAGTTTTCTGATGACACCAAATGGAAGGAGTGGCTGATGCACCAGCTGGTTGCACTGGCATTCAGATGGACCTTGAAAAGCCTAAGGCATAAACCAAAAGGAATACTATGAAGTTCAACAAAGGGAAATACAAAGTTCTGCACCTAGGGAGGCATAACCCCAAGCACCAGAACAGAATGAGGGATGATCAGCTGGGAAGTGGTTTTGCAAAAGAAACACCTGGGGGTCCTGGTGGGCTCCAAATAGATCATGAGCCAGCAGCGTACCCTTGAAGCAAGGAAGGTCATCAGCATCTTGTGCCGCATTAGGAAAAATGTTGCCAGTAGGTCCACCCTCCACTCAGCACTGCTGAGACACGTCTGGAGGGCTATGTCCACTCATGGCCTCCCCAGCACAAGCAAAACATAAGCATCCTATAAAGCAGTCCAGTGTAGGACTGCCAAGGCGATTAAGGGATTGGAGCATCTGACGTGGTGAGACTGAAAGCACTGGGACTCTAGCCTGGAAAAGGCTCCAGGAGATCTTCCAGGAGATCTTATCAATGTGTAGAAATACCTGAGGGGGACAGGGTAAACAACATTTCTCAGTGGTGCCCAGCAACACGGCAAAATGCAACGGGCACAAACTAAAACAGATTAAATTCTATCTGAACAAAAGAAAGCACTTTTTTACTCTATGGTAGTTCAAGCACTGGAAACAGCTGTCCAAGCAGCAAGTTGCTTTAGTTGATCCTGCTTTGGACAGCAGGGATGTTGGACTAGACAATCTCCAGACATCCTTTCCAACCCCGGGTATCCTATGGTTTTTTTGTGGAAGAGACAAAAGGAGGGAAACTACATCTGAGTAATGTGGACTATGGACTTAATATCAGTTGTTTTCTATGCAAACACCAAGCCTTCAATAAGATAAAACAATTCCCTTGTACATCAGTTGCTTGTGTCTGATTGCACTATATGAAGTCAAGTTGTTTATCTGACTTAGGAAAAGTCTCATTGTGCAGATACTACAAAACAAGCTCTTTTTCTCTCCCATGCGTTTCCTGATGGCCAAGCCTATAGATCTAACCAGTATGAGAACTACCTAACATAGAGAATAAGACAATACATTTGCTTTCACCAGTCAAATAAATCACCTTATTCTCTATTGCAATGTCCATTTGTATCAGCAGACTTCCGCCACTTTAATGGATTCCTTTGCCTCTCATCCAGTCAGTATTCAAGCAGTAAAGCTAGTTAAACCAAAACAGGGCAATGGGAAATCATCTTTCTCCTTTGATAAAGCCTATTCTCTCACATCAAAGTATTGACAGTTTTGTTTCACCACTGTAGGAAAAATGAGAGGAACCAAGAGAACGTCACAGAGAAAAGCTAGAACATCTCATTCATGAAGAGCAGGCACCTGTGCACTGACCCAATTAGGCATTCAAACACTTGTCACTTTGGAGCTGGCTGGTTGTCACTCATCCAAGTAGCCCCAGGGGATGTATTGTATGGTGGCATTCCCTGACAGGAGAACTGGAGCTATGGAGGCAATGAAGGCACAGTGATAGGGTGCCAGGATCCTGGTGAGTGAGAGCAGCCAGTAGCAAAGCCAAAGAACTTCAGAGCTTCCTTAACTTGATTACCATCCAAAAACCCTTTCAGAGTCTTCAATGGTCATCTTTTTTTCAGAGCAATCTAGTTTAAAAAGCTTACAGTAACAGTCCTCTTTCTTCAAAGATATATTTAACTCTTGAGTGACTAACACAAGAACCGTTTCAGAAGAGATAAAAACCAACCAAACAAAATATCTGCATTTCAGGGAGAGGATGCACTAAATATTACTTTTAGTAACACTGTCAGCATTTAATTCAGAAGTCAAAACATTTCAGTGACCATCTCCTCCCTTCTCTGTTTTAAACATATTACTGATGCTTTCAGATGCTCTGTCTGCTAGACCACAGAAATGAGGGATAAAACACTGCGCAGCCACCCACGCCTGCACACTACAAAAGACAGAAAAGGTCTGTTCTAGTAAACTACACACAATACTGTATTCAAGACCCCCAAATCATATTTGTAGTAAAAAAAAAAACAACCAGATACTAAAATACAGATGACTATTCAGCAGCTACTACTCACTTCGAGTAAAGCTATCTCTGTTCTTAAACTGAAAGAATTATGCAATTCAAACACAAGAGCAGAGGGGTTTGTAGGAGGATTGGGGTGGGGAGGGAAACAAAAGCTTACTTCAGAACTTCCAAAATGGGCATTTTAACCTTAGGACCTAAACCATGACAACAAAGACTTCATAATGTCCCCATCACTAAATCTGTAATCTATGCTAGAAGAAAAAACTTCCAATTTTCTTGTACAATATTTCACATTCCTTCCAAATCCATTTTTCCAGACTCACTTTTTACTAGTTGACTTGTCCTGACACCTGTTCTCTCTAGTAAGGAACATGAGACATGAGTAAGTCTACTTTCAATTATGTGAAGCTATGAAATACTTTTAGCTGCTTTTCTAGTTAACATATTTGATATGTGCCCTTCAGTTAAAAGCTGAGTTGAAATTAAAAAAATTATCTGAATCACAGACTGTTAACTCAAACAAACATGGAAATGTACGTAAATGCAGAACATGTTATATGACTACTCTGGATAGTAATTAACAGAAACTAAATTGAAAGATAGAAATGTAACAGACAGAAACTTAATGCCAGTAGTTTGGAGGTTTTTTTCCCAGATAACATGGGAAAATAGAATTTTGAGGGAAAAATTACCTTACCTTTGTACAAATAACTTCTGAGCAAGACGGTCTATCCTTTTTCTTTTCCTTCTTTCTTATCCCCTGTATGACAGGTCTTTATGTCACTGTTTTGCCTGAAAAAATAATATAGAACCTGAAATATTCATAGAGGCCAATAATCATGTTCACTGCTAAATTACAACAAATACTTCATATATGTCTTGATAAAGCCACAATACTAAATACAGTTAAGTCAAGTGGAATAGTAGAATATATATGTTAGGCCAAAGAAAAAATAAGAAGCATTAAAAACAAAAGCAGCTCCCTAGGTTTCAAAATCATGTTCTGCATTTGGGTCTCCAAAATAGCCAGTTACATTAGATCAAACCGGAGCACCCATACAGTTATCCAGGTTCACTGTACCATCAGTGATAAACAGTCAGTGCTCCACAAAGCTTGAGCAAGCCAATAGAGAAGCCTAACCACATCTTTTCAACGTCCAGTAACCCAACTTAAGGCACACTGGGTACCTCTTTCTCCTCAGGACTAAAGACTTCAGTGCTCTTTGGGATACAGATGCCAAAGCTTCTAAAGACACCTACTGGAAGAGGTCATAGCAGCTGACAGCAAACCTCTATTGCAGGAAAAGCCTTTGGTCACAGAACTTGTCCAGAAAGAGAGAGATGTGACTTATAGGCAACTTGTAATCTGTCTGATCTCCCACTTTCTAGGAGAATATCTTATATTCTAGTGAAAGGATGGGACTGACAAACACCTCCTAATTTAAAAGCACAAGATAAAGAGGAAACAGCAGGAGAGGTTTGTTTTGAATTCAGCTGCTCCTTTCCTTTATTTATTCACAAGAATTGTGCACCCAATTCCTCTTGTCCCTTACTTTTTGTTACTTTAACCTATTTTAAACACAGTTGGCTGAGAAGAAGTTTGCTTATCTTTCCATGGCAGTAATGCCTATGTGGAGTTGAACTTTCAAGTGAGCAAGGTTCAAGTAGGATCAGGAATTTTGCAAATGAACTTCAAAAATTTTCTAACTGAGGATTTCCCTTACAGTCTTTTAATTTTACAGCACATTTTGCTCACCTGCAAACTCAGCAATGCTTGCCATAATATGCAGTCCTTATTTCAGTGAACTGGTGCTGAACTGAAGCCAACAACAACAAATTAGCATCACTGCAGCACCTGTTATTGTGTGTACTGTACATAAAAGTCTATAGATTTTACCTGTAGGATAGTAATTAAAGTTCCTTGTTTACTTTTAACTGCAGATTGGCATTGTTTTGTAAGGTAAACCAGGAGAAACTGCAATATCTCAGCTTACAGCAGTGATACAGGAAGATCAGTTTAATTTCCCATCAAATTGATAATTCAATCATACAATTTCTTTCTGTATACTTTTAAAAGCCTTTTACTGTTAATTTGGTCTGCCAGTAGGCAAAACCTTAACTGTTGACTAGAAACTAGAACTCTCTTGTAGTTTTTTTTTCCAGTAACAGACAATGCTTCTCATCAACTGATTTTTATCATGCTCTTTTCAAAACAACTTGTTGCTCTTACATAATAAAGTACTGGAAATAATACATTATCTTTGTAACCTCAGGAGTTTTGGCATATATAATTTATTTCACTGGAGTGAAATTCACTTTTGAGATTCACTCCATTGCCTTCATCTTTATTCCAGCACTCAAATTGCTTGCAACCCCCGGCCTCTACATTCAGCTGGAACAGCTCCCTGCAAACCAGCAAGACCTTGATGAGCCAAAGTCAACACGGAACTTGCATGCAGCAGTGCTACATGCGTGCAACTCCTAATTGGCCACGGCACAGTCTGACAATGATCACACAGATCCTACTATATCCAGGTAACAGCTGCATCTACCCTGCCATTAACGCTGCTTCCTGGCTGGTTCAGTCCACCAACTCACTGTCTGCAAGACAAAACCAGAGCATGCTTTAGAGAATGTTCCAGCCCAAAAGAACCCTTCCAAACAACAGCATGGACAAGACTGCCTTAAGTTTTGATTTTCCACTCCAGACAGCCCTGCAATTCTCCCATGCCAGGCACTGCATCCTCAGCTGCAGCCTGCCTCTGCCTCCATGGAACACCCTGCAGCACCCCATGGATTTACAGTATTAGGCTGCACCATCATAACGTTGATGGGCTGCAACACAGACCTCACCATTCCGGGTACTCTGAACTAAAGGACACCAGCTACGTATTAGGGCTGTAGAAACACCACAGCACCCAGACAACACTCAGATCACAGCCAGGCTGCTTTTTCTAAAGCATTAAAATGCAGATGCAGACCAGCCTTTGCCAACCAGTCTACCCTGATGACAGGAATTTGTCCCTGACTTGTTATTACCAGTAAAGAACATCTGTAGCCTCAAGGGTGTTGTTTAAAAGTTAGGCATGATCTGAAACCCAGGGATGACTTGTGTAAGACCTCACGTAAAGCAGAAAACCACACCTCTGCTGACAGTGCAGGAAATCTTTTGCAGAATGCTAACACTCATTAAAAGAAGGAGAAAAACCTAATATGAAAGGAAAAATCAAGGAGGAGGGTAAAAAAAAAATGTTTTTTGAAAAAGTCTGCAGATTAGAGGAAATATGTTTTAAAATTTATTAGATATATTTGGGGTCATGTAATCTGCTTAGCCACTAGCATATTGTGGAAATGTAAAGCATACTTTTTACTTTTCTGCACTTGACATTATGCTATTGCATATTTATTAATTTAAAAATTTGCAAAAGAACTACAATTTACATAGTATCATTGCTTTTCTAGTAACAGCATTGAGAGACTTCAGGGAAGTTAAATTTAGAATAAGAAATACATAGGTTGCAATAAGTAACTATGCAAAAAGTTCAAATGTAAAAAATCCATTTTTATTTTATAATCTGTTTGGTTAAATGGTTTTACATAAAATGTATTCAAAAATATTCCTTAAAATGTCAAGATATTTTTAATGTAGCCTTAAGAAGCCATAGTGAGACAATATGCAGCTTTCTCCTAAAATTAATAATATATCTATATACACATAAAATATAATTCAGTTTCTGTTTACTTTACAATACTGCAGAAAGTTCTTTAATACAAAATATTTGCTTTGTGACATATAAAATTCATTTAGTGTTTTTAAGCACAGTATTATGCAATCCAGTACTTCAGAGCTCCATTGTTCACCCTCATGTCCATTCTTTCAGAACTAAGGAGTAATGAGGAGCTCTCAGAAAAGGAGAAACTACTGCGATTGGTTGATGAGGGCAGTGATCCATCTTGCTGTCATATCTTTCTTATTTCTGGGTGAGTTCAACCCCAGATGATTCTGACAAAGTAGTAATGGAAAAAATATCCTGGAAATACAATAAAAGCAACTTTTTGGGTTTTCATTTCTGATACACACATCCTCATGAAGACATTTCCCAGGGAAAGTATTCCAGCCTAGATTATCCATAAGAACAATGTCCAAATTCTTACACATATTATACTAATCAAAATAGAATATAGACTTCATCTGATCTTTAACATGTTGCAGTCATGCCCTCCCTTCACGTATACAAATTATAACTGCATTGATTTCAATCCCTAGACTGTTAACTAAAGTCAAATGTTTCAGTGTTACATGGAGTAGGTTTATTCTGTTCAGAGTTATAGCCTGCATTTCCTCATGCTACTTCATTCCACATAAATCAAACTAACTAACACTATGATAGATAAATCTCAGCTATGTAAGTGATTGAGAAGTACCAGAATAGAAAAGGGAACTTGGCCGTTACCTTGTGCATGTAGCTATACAGCTGTCTTGGTCCTCTTCCTTTTTTGGTGGGTTACTTTTTCCTTTCTTTCTGTTAGTGAGAGGTAAGAATTTGTACCATGGTCTCCTTCATGTTGCAAACTTGACAAAACTCTGCTGTTAAGCCCTGCTGTTGCTGGCCTGTGTGCAGAAGCACGTACAAAAGGAGCCGCTTCCAGCGGCCCGTCGCTTTGTCCTCGGCCCTCCCAAGCTTCTGTGTGATCAGCACAGGCTTTGTGGCCATACAATAGGGGTTAAACATTTCCCTGTATTTATATAAAAGCAGAGCTAAATCTGCTTAGCTGCATGAACCTTTTAATAAAATGATGCACACGCTACTAGGGCATTTTTCCATTTGTTTCTGTGTTTAAAAGTAATGGGATTCTATTAACAAAACAAAAAAATATATATGGTTTCTTTTCATTATATGCAGTGCATAAAGTATGCAGCTGGTAAAAACCAACATTAAGATTTGTATCCAGATCTTACCTTATCCACAATTTCCCTCTAAGCAACTACCTGTAACTTGCCTCTTTACTCAGAGCTATAGTTTAATTTTTTCTTTACATTCATTCTACTTGATGACTTGCCAGTGGGACAATCCTCTGATCACCATCAACAGTGTCTGAGAGGCAGACCACTGCAAAAACTACAATATGTACTCAGTGGTGAAATTCCAGTGTAAAGAAGAAAATTTAAATGTACTGAGATACAAAAGAAAATATTTTAAAGAGTCAAATGTGCTTGCCTACAGTACTATAGACATGGATTTCACACACCATGTTAACCTCTGGACCACCTTTGCTTTCCAAGGAACTACCTTAAACAGTACAGAACACTGCCACTTTTCACAACTCCTGAAGAAAGAAACCCTATTTAAAAACTGTTGTTTCTGTTCTGCCATAAGTCCATATTTTTCTTTTCTTTTTCTTTTTTTTTTTTTTTAATTACTAGTATTTTCAAGTCCAGTTAAAACATTTCTACCTTTAAGGGCTTTTCATCTTTTTATAGGTAACAGTAAGAATTCCGTCAGACTTTATTAGCACCAGCATTAGTTCATAACAATAACCTCATCTGGTCCTCTGAAACCTACTCTGTTTTCAAGTCTTATTAGAACAATGCTTTTCCTCACAAAAGCATGAGCTGTACTTAAGAATCTACTTCAAAGCAGACTGCCAGCAAGGTTCAATAATGACTACATCCACCTGAACTCTTAAACTTGCTGAAATAGAACCAGAGTATCCTAACTGAGCTCCCAAGTCACATATATGCTGCAATTCTAGAGCTGCCAACACTTAAGCTGAGAAGGACAAAAAAAAATCTTAGAAAAACAGAAGTTACAATTAATTTTTTTATGTGAAAATTTAGCAACATTTCAAATAATATAGTGTTGATTAGGCAAAACCTCTGTCATTCAAGGTTACTGATCCTTAACTGCACATTTACAGCTGTATATTCAAATGACAACAGCTGACATGAAACTGTAAATAAGAAGTTACTTACCGTGCCACAAATGGGGCACAGTATTAATCTGTTATTTGTATTTAGTAACATTTAATTCTTGTTAAAGCTCAATTCTCAAAATCACTATTTTCATTGTTTCAATCATTCCTTCCAAAATAAAATGCCAGAAGAAAACAGGATTTCACTAATGCGGTACCTTAACTATTTGCTCCCCTCTGCCTTTGACAGCACATTATATCAGGAAATCAGCTAAAATATAACTGATTGACCAGAGTTTTTGTCTTTCACTGGGTTTAAGCAGAATATGTTCTCCAAAGTTTAGAGCTGAATGATGGAGGGGCTCATTTTATCATCTGATTGACCAAGCCTAATCAGAATTATTTCTGCACGCTGCTTCACTACAGCTGTAGATTTAACACTAAATGCTCCAGAGGCCCACTCCCCTTCAGCTTCCCACTGTGACTCCCACTTTTCAGCCAGTAGCTACTCAGTGGGCTACTCAAAACATTCAAAAAATGGAGGTGTTATATTTAATGGACAGCTCAAAACTCATCGCAAAATCTGTTACTTGACTGTAAAGACAGTAGCTAGCGTAATAAAACAGACCCTTTGTGGTGGAGACTTACAAAGAAGCCTTTGAACTTGTTCCCTTACTTCCCAATACATTTTTATTAGGAGAAGATTTTCAGTCACAGCAGTTATTTTTAGTTCAACAGAAATAATCATGTCTGCCTCTGTAAAGGTTCACTGAGATAAGCACGTTTTGCAATAATAATATTACCGGTGGCATCTTTTATTTCATCTTAGTACCATTTTAGCCTCAGGAAGCTTTAAACTATTATAACCATTAAGAACATCTTAGTGCAAAATTCACGTATTAACAAAACTACTTTTTAACCTCTTGAACTGTTTAAGCTAAAAATAACTGACGAGCACATACAGTACACAATTCCTTACTTTGAAATCTCCTTGTTAGAAAAGATGAAAACAAGATTCCAAGAAATATCTAGTAACTGTCTGATGACGCTAAGTATTCATCCATCTCTTTTTTCATGCATTTTTGACCTTCCTTTTCAAACATGCTCAACTCTTTCCAGACATATGATAATGATCAGAAAAAGTAACAAATCATTTATCCTTTCTGAGGCCGAGCCATATTCCCATCAAAATTTAGCTAGTGCAATACTCAGATGAGATCTTGAAGCAGCTCAAGAGCTAACTTCATTATGGAGTTCAACCCCAGACGCTGGCCTCAGACTACGGTAGGTTAGACTGGGCAAACACATATGGGACCTGTAACTCTCAAAAGGCAGTGGGGTTCACAATTACCTAGGGAGGGGGCACAGGCAGACTCAAAAGATGCTTGTGCAGTTAGGGTAGGGCAGTGGAGAAGACAGAAAGGTGACAGTCATAGGACTCTAATAAAATGGGCTGGTTGTTTCACCTGTTATTTTGGACACTAAATGTTTTAAAATCTTCCGTATGCCTAACAATTACAACTGAAGTCATGTGAATATTATTTTTAGAGTAAAGACTTAAGTATCGAAAGGTATACCATTAAGTCTCCTGGCATGTCCACTTGGCTAGGACAGTACTTCAATATGATAATCACACCAGGACTGAGATTAGGCATGCTGGATGGTTTACTACTACTACCACTACTATGACTACGACTACTACTACTACTGTTTCGTTGTTTGAAAAGCAGCAGGGAAAACACTCCCATTTCTTACATGGGACTTGAGGGAATGCATAGCCATGATTTAGCTTTGTTCCTTGTGCACGTTTTGATAAATTCATCTTCTCTTTCTCATGTTTTTGCATAAACAAATTGATTTTTTTTCTTTTTCATTTGCCAGCTTCAATTTCCTTTTACTTCACCAGTAAAGTTTTCAGTGATCATAATTTTGTGTGCAAAAGTTTCCAGTTTCTTTATGAAAAATGCCTTTACAATTACAGAGTCTGAAAATACCATAAAGTGCAGACTTTAAGACAGCTTCATAGGCATAGCAAGATATGCAAGATGACTATTCACTGTCACCTATGTATCCTTATCCCAAAAACTCACTCCAAGTATTTGGGTTGGGATGTGAATTTTAAAGATT
Organism: Pipra filicauda; assembly: GCF_003945595.2. Taxonomy (NCBI): domain Eukaryota; kingdom Metazoa; phylum Chordata; class Aves; order Passeriformes; family Pipridae; genus Pipra; species Pipra filicauda. The sequence continues at coordinate 1,840,205 of NW_024104543.1, forward strand.
ATCTAATAAGCAAAGTGATACTACAAAGAAAAATTGTGAAGAGCAGGATCCTCTAAGGATTATAATCATAATCCTTCATAACCACTTCATCATAACCACTTCTACTGGTTTTAGATGTTACCACTGAAATTTCATGGACTTACTGTTGCTCTCTCTCAATAATTTATTCCTTTTGTGGGTTCTTTTTCCTACAAGCATACAGGATGCTCTCTACCAGAACACAGCCAGTTATTCCTTACTAGTCACCAGCAGACCATGGTAGGGAAAGTAGGTTAAGTAATTTTTAACTAGACTTGAATAACTATTCTTTGTTCCAAAAAGACTGTAGCATACACATCCTGATTATCATTCTTAGGCTTCTGTCTCTTTTCTACATTTTCTTGATGCTCACTGTACCAGCCAAAGCTGGCTATTTGCCATCTACAGAAAATCACTTCTCAAACACTTTGGTGATGTAGACTCATACAGGTTCCATTTCTCTGAATCTTTTACAAGGAGAGACTTTGTTTGCACACATAAGGCACATAAGCTGTTAATCACACAGAGAAGTTGCCAAGGAGAGTGAGGTTTCCCAGAAGTGACTCCAGAACAGCTGAGTGAGAAGCATCCTCTTCATAACTCAAGGTTCATTCACTTTATTATTTTACCAGCACATACAGCTTAGTATTGTACATAGGTTTTCTTTCTCTTTTCATGTTACTTTTTGATGAAGATGTTCCATAATAAGATTCACAGCATTAACTTTAATGATACTAAGATTTTCTCTAGTACTGTTCTCCATCCCTTTTCATAGAGGAACAAATGCTTTGTGCTTCCTCTCTGTGCAGAATGAGTGTCCTTGACTGCTGGATGCCTAAAGCAGTTTAAATACATGGGTCACAGAGATGCAGTGTAAATGTAGACAAATGTACACTTCCCAGCCTCAGGAAAAGGAGATTTATCAGCAGCTAGAAAACCAATTGCAGCTTCAGAAACAAAACAGATCTGCTGATGCTGCAGTGCCTGTAGGCAAGCAAGGAAGAAGTTACTGAAACTAAACACATCTAGTGCATAACCTAAATGAATTTGCATCAACTACACACACACATACAAAAATTGAACAGAATCAAGCCTGAGGGAGAATGGGAAAAGGATAGAAGGAAGAAGATGACAGCTACAAAGTGAGGTTAGAATCTTGATTCTGTAAACATCCCAAACCAACCAAAGAGGAACACAAAACCCAAAAAACCATCCATCCAAACAAGCAAACAAAAAACCCCAAGAAGAGAGAATCAAGATTCTGGCATATGCACTTTTCAATCCATGCTCAAGGGAAAGAAAAAAATTAATAAAATTGAGTCTTCTTTGGATGCAGAAATCTTCTTTGAGACACTTCAGCTTGGTAAGGCATGAGTTGTTTGAACATCTACATCTGATATCCATCTGAGGCCACAGTACCTAGAGAGGATCTGCTTGGAATGGAACAGGGCCTTGTTCAGCTATTCAAAAGGGAAAAGTTGCACATTGTTCATAAATGCACTTCTGGGCATTATCTTCCACAAACTTTCATTTCAAAACTTCTGTTTCTGAGGCTGAACACCTATGCTATTAACACACACGAAAAAAACACACATGTTTTTAGGTTTAAGTTCTTCAAACATTGCAAGTTTTCCACTGTGGCTGAGCCCTTTCATACTATACAATTAAGATTTTAAGGTCTCGATTTTAAAAATCTTTTTGTCAATCTTCTGATAGGTCAATTAATTTTGATGACTACTGATCTGGAAGGAATTTCAACTGTTGACCTGGATGTGAAAAAAAAAAAATAAAAAATCAAAGGCTTGAAACCATTCCTTCCTTCAGTCCAGTTTGAACTACATTTGATTTTAAATGCATTTGAATAACTTGGCATTACTTATGGAAAGAGGACATTTCATATTTTTCTTTGTAATTATACTTGCCAATTTCAAAGTCTTGTCTCTAGATGTGCCACTCATATCTGCACAAAGACTACATGTCATTACTACTTTGTAAGTTGTAAAATGATTTAGAGTAGCAACTAACTTCTCTGAGCCAGTGTTGCGTGAATAGAGTAAATATTTCATTTTTACAATACCCACTGAAGGGGCAATAAGCAATAGCCACACAGGCATAATGGCTTCTTTACATCTGCAACAACAAAATGTTGAACTATTTGTATTTCCTTTAAAGACAGTAAAACTACAGAGGCAATAGATGCAATAGTGGTCAACTGAACAATAAAATCATACACTCAAAAGATAGTTTCAGCAAGAAAATATAATACGCAAATACTAGCAGTAGGGAAAGAAAGTAGCTTGGTTAAGATATACAAAAAGACCAAAGAGGGTATGATTCATGTAGAAATAAAGTCATTGTTAAAATGCTTTAATATGGAATTTTTACTAACATAATTAATATCAGATTCATTATATACAAATTCCCACACATCCAAATTCACAGAAGGCTCAGTTTTTGATTTGCATGCACTGCATGATTTTGTGTTCTCTATAGTAAGGAATTAAACACTCACACACATACAAAAATGGGCTTCATCACTAAAAACCCCAAAGCAGTCATGCCCTTTATAGTTTTTTCCTTACTTTGCACATTTGTCAAATGACTTCTTACTGGAAAAGAAAAAAAAAAAAAGGCACCTAGAAGTCTCCACAAGAACCTGACCTTTGCAGACACCTGTTTTCCAACAGGCTGATAAGCAGCAGATGCACCTCTCTTTTCCTAGCAGCTTGAGAAGAAAGGTGTTTGGAATCATTTCTGCACCTAGGAGGCTGGAGTCGCCAACCATGCAGTTCAGTTATTTACTATTTGCCTTCTGTACAGCAAATCTGGTTTGAATCAGCCAGAACTGCTGCAGAGACAGCTGCAGCAGATGGAAAAATGGCACAGCTGTAACTGTGACACCTACAGGTACAGTTTGTTGGATTACCTCCGGAGGCGGTAATAACACAGTCTTGTCCTTTCATTAGAAATGTATGACAAGAGTCCAAAGGTATCAAATTATTTTACTTTCCAATTGCAGAAGGAGGAGTATAATTTACATATAATTTCTTTATTTAAATATAAGCCATTTAAAGTACTTTTTGTTTACCAAATTGCATGCCATATACAGAATTGCAAATTAGCTACCTGTTTTACAAACCCAGTGGAGATCTCCATCCCTAGGACAGGTTTTACTTCTACAAGAGGTTGCAGCTCTGGTTTCCAAATGGCTATAGCCAGGAAACCAATGCATTTCCAGCAGGTGACTGACGTAACAGAAATGTGCTGTGTTCCCCTCTAAAAGTGCAGATAACACATGTCCCTAACAAATGCAGCCTCAAGACTCAAAGGTGGATGTGTTTACAACATATATGATAATCAAATATGAACTTAGAAAGTGGGGGGTTGCCTTTGAGGGGCTTCTAAGGACATGAAAATTAATGCTATTTTATTCAGTATACTGGTATTAGTCACTATTTTGACACACAAAGAAAATCACAGAATGGATCTGGGAATACCCCAGTGAAGCCTGAACATTCACTCATCATATGGTCTCCCAATTTACTTCTCTGTCGGTACTGGACACCTCTCCAAAATAACAAAGCCCCCAGTTACAATGAGTTCTTCCCAGCAACCTTCAAGTATTTTCCTAACTTCACTATTTACTGGAAAAGTCAGACTTGGAACTTTAATCTTACCTAATTACTCTAGTGGTACTATTATGGTCTACGGATATATATATATATATATATATATATATACTTCATATATATATTACGTCATTATAAAACCAGGAATATTTTGGTTCAGGATCTATGATGGGTGAAATGCCAAGTTATGACAACCCCAAGTCTTACTGAAATTCTGCAAAACATGTTTGGAAACTACCTTAGCAAATATAGCCTATTAAAAAGTCATGATTTAGCCTCAAAAAAATGGAAATATATCTTTTTTCATCTTAAATAAGAGATTATTCAAGTAGACCACCTCTTGACTTGGTAAATAAGCTTTCAGCAATTCTTTTCTACAAACACAAAGATCTGTTTTCACTTTGCTAAGATTTAGGGATTTTTGTTTGAAAATATACTTAAACCTGAAATGAAGGAGTTAACATATTAATTATTTTAGCTACTGTTTCATTTTCCGTTAAAGAACAGTAAAATTTATTAGGATGAATGTAAAACCAATAAATACAAAGGATGATCATGTACAAACAAAGATTGGGGACTTGAAGACATACCAAGTAATCTAGTAAATAAAATCAAAAGTATATTTAATTCCAGTGCTGCTATAGAACTGTTCCCCAAATGCAAATCAGATTATTTTTCTTTTCTGCACTTGCCACTATGTTGTAGTCTGTCTAGAATAATCCATCAGCACAGCCAGTGGTGGTAAACATGCACAGTTCTCCCTTATCAGAAAAATTACAGTATTTGAAGAAGGACCACAAGTAGCAAACAACTTTAAAACATACTTCACTCTCAAAACACTACAAACAGCAAGAGATTAAGTGTATACTATTGATAAAACCAAATCCAATATGGGAACTGGCATTCAAACAGGTTAAAGGAAATAAAAAACAACAGTGTAAAAAAAAAAAATGAGGCACTGTAATTTTCTTAGAAGGATTTATAGGCCAATATTGATTGAGGTCAACATCAAGTGCTACCAACTAACTTTGAAGTACGAGATAGTTTCAAAAACACACAGCAAGTTAAAGCCGTGGCATTATTAATGTTTAATGTTATTTTGCCATGTCTATTTTATCAAAATAAAAAATTAATTAAAGAAGTTTTTTGAGATTGAGAATGAAGTTTAAAGCATGCAGTGCAAAACTTTCAGCTTCCAGTTCCTGAGGACATTTGCCTACTGACTCAGTATCTGCACGACCAAGATATCCACATTACAAAAAAAATAATAAATGTGTAAGTCAAAATCAAAACGTATTTTGAGAAAAAAAGAATCTTGAGAAAATAACAACGGCTTTTGAAAATTCAAGCATGTCATTCTGGTTTACGTTTAAATGAAACGAGAACTAAACACAATGAAACCTCATGCTGAGGGTGGTTCTGTTAAAACAGCTCACATTTTTCTGCCAGCCTTGCAAAGGCCTGACCTCCTCACTGTAACCTGATAAATGATGCTGAACTTGGATTAATTTAGGGGACATCGAACAACAGAGTAACAGGACCTGCAGTCGAAAATGTACATTCCCTCATCCCTTCTGTGTTAATACGGAAGTTAATAAAATTCAGATGTGCACAAATAAAGTGAAATCCAAGAACCTTAATTTATTTGGAAAATGAAAACTTAAAAAAACCTTTTTAATACAGATTGAAATATAAGACTATTTTACAGAGAATTCTACAAGCTCCGAACCATCACTTAACATGGCACAGTCAAATGGCAGTTCTTACTTTACACATCCTACTGAGAGCTGAAATGACTCAAGGCTACAGACCAGCAGCAGATGATGCTCCAGTATGACAATTACACAAGTTTCAAAAGACAAGAAATTTTGGTAATGACAAAATCACAGCAAGAGATATTAGTACTTCACTGTGTTCTGCATGTACCTATCAGAATGAATCTGATTCTGCTTTTTGTCTTCCCCTCATTCTGCAGCTACCAGGACTCTGCACTCTCTGATTCTTCTGACCTTAGTTCCCAATCCAATTCAAACCAGGATGTTACTTCCAAGTGTCAGCAATGGCCAGAATCTCCATGTATAAATCATGCCCCTTTTTCAGCAAACACTGTAATGTACCTGTGTTAGGACTACGTTTAGCTTTCTGCTAAACATGTCTGACAGTCCGACAGTCTAAATCAGCCCTCCTTTCAACTAAACTCTACTTCATTCCCTGAAATCACTGTGGAATATGTCCTTACCCTTTTTATATATCAGAGGCAAGTGAGAAGTGCATCTGGATTTAGGAAGCTAGTTCAGGCACTAGGGTATTGAAACACTGGAAAAAGAGCTAGATTGACTAACTGGGAACAACGCAGTCTGCAGTAGACAGTCAGTGTAGAAGGGTAGTAAGATATTTTCATTTTGCACCTAGTACATATATTGGTAACAGCTGTCAAAGCTACAGGGCATCAAATTAATTTTCACCACCTGCTGAGAACATGAGCAACCACAAAAACCACCTGACTTCTCTAGTAAAAAGCAAAACTTAGGATAATAAAGAAAATAAAACCCAACAACACCTAGAGATTGCTTTTGCCCCAAAAGAAGGGGTGAGGAATGCTAACAAAACTAAACTTCCACTAGAGATGATTTTGATCTTGGCTATAACGTTGGAAAACCCAACATGTTTTTTGTGAGCTGGCAAATGATTAAAGCTGCCAAGCTCTGTGCTCTCCCAATGGGCAGCGGGAACTGGGGTTTTGTGTGCTGCAAACCCCCACTGACTGGCAGGAAAAGAGCTGATAGATCATCCGCCAGCACCACAAAGACAGCTCTGTCACTAAGCCTGGAAGCTGGGGGTGCAACCATCCTGCAGACAGTAACTCTGGGAGAAGAAAGTGAGAAAAGAATCCAGAAGACTATTAGTATGTATCTGCAAATATCTGAAAATAGACAACTCAAGTCATACATGCTAGAAGTGACAGAGAATTCATTCCTAGGGAATGGGAGAGTTTCTGCAAAGTGGTTCTCTTGAAAATTTTGACATTTAATAATTTGGGAGTGCCTTCTATGTGTTGGTTCCTTCTATGTGTGCTTCCCCCATCATCCAATTTCACATATATTTCATAAACAGTACATGGCAGGATGATCTGTTATCTTTACACTAATCTCTATACTCATATCAATAATTAAATCAAATTTTCCAGCAGCAATTTCAGCCCTGCCCCTTATATAAGTAGGTGATTTATTACATCAACTACAGCATGCCTTATCATGTAATGATTATAATGCACATTTATGAGTGCATTATAATCACTGAGAGTGATTGAGACTCAAGCTCTTATCACACTTGCAAATTTATTCTAATGTTTCCATCGAGTGCTCTATTTTGGAGTTTTTCTGATTTCTTTCAGCAAAACTTTCATAGTAGATCTTCAGAGAAATTTCTGGGAATAGAAATTCTATCTATTCATCATTATAAATAATGACATAGCTTAAAAGCATTTCGGACCTTTAGATGTGTTACGAGTGATCTAAACTCTGGCCTTACCTCTGCATAAGTGATCCAAAGAGAAGCAGAAACAAAAAGGGAACTTCTCTTTGCAAAATATCACCAGTGGAAGAGACGGCTTATGGTTTTGCAGTGAAATACACAGCAGATGACTCCAGAATTTTGGAGTCAACATCTGAAGCTGTGCAATGGATACTGTTCAGAAGCACATTTCAGCCTAGAGGCATTTTTTGTACATCTGTGTCCCATCTCTTACATTGCTACTCCTTAACCTTGTCTCATGCTCCCTGTTAACCAAGCTTCAGCTTTACCAGTTCCTTAAGGTTTCTCCTGGTTGTCCCAGCTCTTACTCTTACCTACTCCACTCATCCTTTCTGTCCTCCAAATGCATGCACATCAACAAGTTTCCAGTCTTTAGGTCAATCTATTTCTCCCAATTCCCCAACTTCAGAGGCCTAATCTCTGCCAAATTCATTATATCAACACATGAGTACTGCTCACAAAAAAAGGTATGTGCAGGAGCTGAAGCACTGATCTGCTTGATCATCCACACTGTTTGGTCCCCTCAGCTAGCTTTCTAGAGCGTCACCTCGCTTGGGGGCTGTTGGCAACAGACAGCATTACCTCAATTTCATCCAACAGTGCTTCAACACTGCCCGAGGCAGCTCCTGGCACACATGCTCTTATGCTCCCCAAGACATACAACATATGTAACTAAGTCCATCCTATGGAAAATAACATCCTGCTGAGCTGCAGCAGAATCCTGACATTATACCAGACACTTTGAATTGAATCTTCCAAAATTATCAACTGATTTAAGGCACAGGATTACTTTGTAGGAGTTGGAGAAGACAGCACCAAATGCCACATGGTGTGGAAGTGCTCAGGCTACTAGAGGATGCAGCACTCAGCAGTGCCAAGGCAAATACCTTATCCCAATTGCCTACCAGGCACAGATGCCCTTCTTGTCTAGGAGTTCCCAGTCCCAGCTTTGTCAGTTCCACAGCTCCTCACAGACTCTGGGCCTATCCATTCACCCTCTTGCTGATTCTCCTTGCTCCTCCACATTACCAGCTATTCATCCCTCTAAATTACAGACAAACAATATTATTAACCAAAGGGAAAACTTTCTTTCCCTGCTAAGCTCCTGGTAGCTTATTACTCTAAATACAAAGAAAGCCTGTAGGCATGATCTGGGATGCACTCAGTGCAGGTACACTATTTGCTACAGATTATGCTTTGTTACAGAAAACAGAAAAGCTGAAGATTCTTTAATTCAGCCAGTAATAAGCAAACATTCATAGTTATGGCAAAGTACCAATCTTCGAAAGGAAGGAAAAGGTTCCTAAGTAAAAGCTGTGGCTTTTTGTTTTTAATAACTTCTACTCTGTCATAATCTTCAGAAGTGATTGAATTACTTTGGCTGAAGTTTTTCAAACAAATTTAGCTTGCAGCAAACAGTAGTGTCAGATAGCTTTAAAAAGAGGTAACATTAACAATCCCTTCCTTAATAATAAAGGGTGAGACATGATCAACTGTTACAAGTTATATTTATTTCCTGCAATTTGATATCACTGTGTCCATATGAATTGAAATTACTTAAAATAGGAAAGAACACATAAAAACTAATCTCCAGGTTTGAACAGAGCTCTAATTTTAGCTCAGTATTGTGTAACCGTTTCCTCAGGTATAATTTCCTTCAAAGTGTTTAAATATTACAGTATGAAAGTTGTTTTCAACCACTGTTAAAAACCACTGGAGGATAACCTGCATCCAGAACTGGTGCAGCACAAAGCTTACTCAGACGGCTCGGCACTGTCTGCTCTTCTCAGAGCATTACTTGACTTTTGGCTCAGTGTTCCCACATTTTTAGGAGCCTACTCTGGATGTAGGACTGCAGCAAGTGTAAGCATCAAGCAGCAGATTATCCTTTACTATGTACATACATGTCACCCACTAAAGCAACTGTGGAGGCAACTGGAATCCTTACCGCCCAAACTTAGATGCCGGCAGCCTGCACTGCAAGGCACAGACCCTTGAGGGAAACCCAGACACTAAGGAGCAGCTAAGAGAGCTCCTTTCCTGTCTGAAACATAACAGTGCCAGTAAGAAGAGCTTTTAATTCAAAAGCAGCACACTGGAAGTAAAATTAGCTCAAAGCACTGGATCGTGACTTGGCATCTAATCACTGCACCATCCTACGTGATTCACCAAATCAAGAACTCCCAAGGGGCTGACATTAAAAAAAGCAAACCTCCACCATATACCTACAATCCAGTATTTTTAAGGATAAGGAATGCTGCAATACACACTGATCAGCACAATCATACAAGTTAGACTGTTGTTCATATGCTGGGTGAGATCATTTTACAGTAAATTAAATAGATCAATTATTAGAAACAAAAGTATACAATTGTTTCAATTGTTCAATAAGCCTTTAAAAGGGGCACTTGAATATTTGAGGGTTTAAGCATGGTGGGCGGAGATTTGTATTTTAAATAAATGTTGCCATTTTCCACCCCTCACCGCCTCAATAGGAAATTTCCAATGTGAGGGCTAAGAATGCACTCCAGAAAAAGGAGCATTTCAATCTGTTTTTCCATTCTAAAACACTAACCCCCCAAAAAGAGAACACTAAGAGCCTAGGTGCTTTAAAAATTGTACTTCAGCTTTCCTATAGAGCATACAGAGAGCTTTTCATATTAAGAAGCCAAAGACCTAAAGTCAAAAAAAAAAAGCTCTGAGTGTGAGGATAAGACACACTGACTCCTGATTCAAGTTCTCTCTTTAGCTGCATAAAAGTTTGAGAATTCACAAGTCCAGTCATGCACAGACCGTCCCATTTTCTTGGTTTCTTTTGCTTTCTACTCATTCTGCCAGCTTGTCTTCTCTGCAGAGACACCTTTATGTACCTGTTCATGGACCACAGTGTCACCAGCTCCTGGTGCAAAGGCTTGGATTCAAACCAAGTAATTAGGGAAAGAAGGTCTTCCAGGCATTTTGCATGGAGAGTTGTCTTCATCAGTGACCTGCAGATCTTATACTGAGACCGAGACTATATGGCAGAGTTTGAGTAATTCATACTGAGTGAATTGTTGCATATAGAAATATATTCCACATAATGCATTCTTAAAACAAATTGTTTACACACAGGATTAAAATACTTTTAATGTTAAGTAGGCCTCTATATACATCATTTTAAAAGGCCTCTATATACATCATTTTCACTAAGTACAGAGTGAAGTTAAGTAATTTTTTTTAACTCTCCCAAGATCACTTGTAAATGCACAGATAATATATTAAAGTAAGCATTTGATCATATTAATATCTGAAATAGCTGGTAATAATTGCCTTTTTCCACTCCATGAAAAGATATTATGAAAACTTCTAGTTCATTAAAAAAATTAGTGAACTGGTTTTGATTGGTTTATGGTGACGAAAGTCACACTGTTGAGAGGTCAAAACTAATAAGGAAGAAACACATCAAAATTAATGGAAATTAACAGAATAAATTAATATAGATCTCAAATTCAATCATTAGACAGGCTCTCTGAGGAAGTTTCTTAAAATATTTATTAATACTGAAATCAGTCAAGGTTTTGGAGGTTGTCATGGCCTCTTTAAAAACTTCTGTTAGGCTAATACATGCACTGAATTACCCATATCTTATCCAGTTTCACAAGTTATCTGCTGACATAAAGATACTGACTTTAAGAATGTTAAATGATTAAAAACTGCAAAACTTTTTTTTTATTAACACCTAAAAAACCCAACTGAAAAATAATATAGAAATGTGGAGAACAGACAATGGTAGTTTGCTTTCCTTTAGAATGTGCATCTTTATAAGTGTAACTAAATCTTGTATTTCACGATGCTCATTTGAAAAAAAACTTTCTCAAGTGTTCGTGGTCTAACATGAAGATGGCCTTCAAATAAAAAAAAATTATTGCCTGTTCCATCACTTCTTGCATTTTTCACTTTTCTGAATTATCATTTTATAGTGATGTCTGAATAATATTGATACCACCCACTGTAAATTCATCCTAAGTAAAAGGTGAAAAAGCAAAATATTTTATTCAGCAAAAACCCTGCAAGTATTTTGTGTAAAAAAGGAAACTGGGTATGCTTCTCCTTACACCTGAACTGAATTCTTCTTTCCACTCTTCTCAAAAAACAGTTTATGGGTCCAGTGCTAGAAGGCAACACAGCTTCAAAGTTCCTTGAGAAGTCATCAGGGGAAACAGTGTTAAGTTTGTCAAGCAACATCTGACAATTGAATAAATGAATATAGTTGAGGATACAGACAGCTAACAAGGAAAAAGAGGCCTTCCCAAGCAACACATGCTAGTAGGGCATAAAAAGATCAAGTCGAATTTAACAGCTATTAAGTCAATAGAAAATTATGTCAGGAAAGCACTGAATTCTTAATAGAGGTCATTCTCACAAATAGTGATTAACTGGGAATCATTATCTGAACTGGAGGTCATTGTCATCACTCTCCTTCACACTAAAAAGTGTCAAAACCAGCACTCAGATGCCATGGGGGCTTCTCTTTTTTGTCTTGTGAAATGCTGTAACTTTACTTTTTTCCCCCATTACATCACTTTGAAGAATACAGCAAGAAAAAATAACATTTACTTAGGCTCCAACAGTGATGCAAGTCTATTGAAATCCTGCCAGTTAAAAATACCAACCTTTATGCTCAGGTTTCACTAAGAAAGACACTAAAGGATGTTCCGAAGGCTGTATTTATGCCTTGCATCATTCTGTCTGGCAATACACAAAAGTCTTTCCAAGGTCTTTATTGTTAGGACTAGGAAGCTAACAAGGCAATACACTCACCAAGAGGACGGAAAGCAGAGACAAACTCAAGAACTGTCTCAGGATGGTTTAATAGTTCAAATGAAGTGTACAATAAGAAATATTTCACATATTTACAGTGTTTGTACTTGAAGAAAATGTTTCTCTGCATTTTGAATTTAAACTTAGAAAACCCTCACTTGAAATCATCCCGTTTCAGTATTCCATGAATCACCTCTTATGCACCCTTGCTCTTTAAAGCCCACTCACTGCCATACCCCACTGACGTGCCATCTTTAGGATTACAAAAGACCCTCCAACAAAGAAGGATCGCCCACTGTTTTCTATAAATCATCTTGAACCTCACTGATTATTTCAATGAAGGTTGTTCAGATACACATGCATCTTTGGCTGTCTTGCAGAGAGAAGAGAAAGAATCTAAATGAATAACAACATTACATCCTATAATTCACTACAGAACAATAATGACAACTTACTGAAATAGGCTGAAAGCAGCAAAGTTGTTTAGTTTTCCCTAACAAGTATCATATGAAATGCAGCAGAGGAAAAAAAAAAACCCACATTTTTTTTAGTAACTCATTACTAATGACTTAAGAAATTAGAATGCCTATCAAGCATTAATCATGACTGAAAATGGTGACATTACATGAAAGCATAACAAGATTTTTCTCTTGATTTAGGAGAGATTAAGCAGGAGAGAAACATGAAAGGAAGTCATAAGAATCCCTGTTGAGCCTGACAACCAAGTTCTGTTTTCCATGTCTTTCCATACTTCAATAAACATGAAATGAGAGGTTTACATTTCTGTAAGGCAAAAAAAACCACCTTGAAACACCACACCTTTTTCTCATACCTTAAAAAGTATTCCACTGTTCAACCTTCAGCTACAAATGCATATTTTGAAGTTTTCCATTACACATTTCAACCACTTTTCTCCATCAAAAAACTTTTCCTTCTTGAAGTGTATGGTTTCTTAGACCTAGTAGCATGAACAACAACCAAGCAAAAATGCCCCAAACAAACAAAAATTACACTACAACTCCTGCTTTAAAAGCTAAGTAGAATGGGAAAATCTAGACAAACTTAGCCTTTGGTTGGAACTGCAAAAACCAACTGGGATTTTTCTCTCTCCCTGTTTCATCTAGGCAACCAAGTGTTTAGCCAAGCCTTCTAACTTCATTGAAATTTAAAACTCTAAATTCCAAAAAGCATATCAGAAAAAAAACTTCTGTCCTAGATTTCAGGTAACTTCTTCCCAGGAGGTGAAGGGTCTTCCTACTTCACATGCCCAGTGAAGTTATTACTTTATTTTGAGTTGGGTTTGGAAAATGGGATGGCAGGTAGTCATTTGGGATTCCAGACATGGTGGAGACCACAACTATCTTATGCATATTAACACCACTGCAATCCTGGTTCAACACCCACTCCTCACTGACAAAGGATAACCCACCCTGTTCCCATACCCAGGGCACTGATCTCAGCCACATGAAGCCAATATGAGAGAACTGTCAATTCCTCTTGCCGTAGCTGGGTCACTGCCTGCTCTAACGCACAGTCACCAGTACAGAAGGGGTCAGATACTCCTCCTCAGGGAAATCAGCAGGTCCAGAAGGTGTCATGTATTGCTGCCTAGGACATCAGGCTGGGCTAAGATACTTGTCTTGAAGGATAGACCATATAGTTTAGCCCCCGAAAGATTTCTATGAAACTGCTATCAACAGGAAACATACAGGGAACAGTCCATGTTTCACAACTGGAAAACTTCACTACTCCCATCCTCTCCTCCCTCTTGAAGGAGCTTGAGAAACTTCCCTCTCTCATAAGTGAAGATGCACTTCTGACACACTTTTTTTCTGTTTTCTTATCTCTCATTTCTTAACCTCCACCCCCATTTATTACAAGCTACCCATACTTACTTTTCTTCTTAATGTTTGAACTGAGACAGTGTTCAGCCTCAGACTGTCTCAAAGAACTGTGTTATCTCTGCCCCTGTGTTTCCACAGACATAATGGCACAGTGTAGCTACATCTGAAGCAGCTCAGGTGCTAGAAACCTTCGTCTCCAGGGCATTGAGTGACCAGACATTCACTCCCAGTGACGACAGTTGGCCTCTTCTGAGGCCTGTGCTACTGCTCACGGTATTAGAGGCAGCTCAGCTCATTACAGGTGGGCTCAGCACCTGTATAGCCATGTAAAGCAGGTCCGTATGAAAATTTGCATATAACCAGCCTTTCAGATACCCTGTGAGGAACAGCACACTCAGGTTCTCTGTGCTGACCTTCGGCTAGTAAATCCTGCCAAGCCTGGGGAGGCTGTGAGCAGTCAGACTAGCTCTCTGAACCTCATGCTGGGATCTCAGGATGCTTACTGGAGAGAGTTTAGATGTGCCCAGCTCCCTGAACTCCAAGAGAGCTTGTCAGCTTCACATTTAATGCATGAATGCATAAGGCTGGCTTAGATCTAATACTGAACCTAAGCCAAATTCCTCCTGGCACTTGCTGAAGATTGAAGAGCAGAAACACCCTACCTGGAGACAGCAGGAGAGGGCTTGAGTCCAGGCAGGGCTGTGATAAGCCCTAAGTGGGAATCTTTTGTGCTGCTGCAGCCTCTCTGACCCAGCTCATCCAGCCTTCCACCTCAGGTGGACATTTCAGCCTCTTCCCTGTCCAGACTAACACTTGTCCACTCTAGGAGCAGCTTGCTATGATCTTACAAACAAACAAAAATGCCAAGGTGTACAAAGTTTTTACCATACAAGAACAGACATAATTTAGTTTTACACTGTGAATGAGAACAGGTTTTCCCAGTAAAATATTAAGAGCAGTAAAATTATTTCCCAGTGATAAGCACTTTTGTAGATTAAAAACCTACATGTTTTTCCTAGATTAATGATTAATTAAACAAACAAAAAAAGCTTAAAAATAACCATTTAGGTTTATTTTGAAAAACAGTATAAAAATACCAAAATTGAGTATCACTAAAATTAAGCCTCATTTAATAAGCCACAAATGCTTATGGCAACATGTTCATGAATCACTGAACTACATTCATACTCTGCAATCGTACTCTGAAATTGGGGAATAGGTTTCCATACGAAACACCAAGCCAGAACAAAATTGATAAGAGTACTTATCATACTGATAAACAAATGTTTTCAGTACCAAACAAATAAATTCTCTGGTGAAGTAAATCATGATTCAATTCCCACTGTCAGTAACAGTACAAACTCTAACACATGCACATCCATATATCTAAGAGCAAGTTCTCTCAGAGTTCCCAAATCCAGCAGATCACAGGCAGGTATAGATCACAGTCAGGTATCTTTATTCCAGCCAAACTGCCTTTTTTTTGGTAGATGGAAGCAGGAGTAAATTCAGGGGTAGGTTTCTGTGCTAGTGGCTGAAAAGTTTACAGTTCCTCACATTCCACATTTCTCACACCTATACTGAAGTGAGTCAGTACTAACTAATCACTAGCATAAAAGTTCTTGGTCTAAAAATGGTCACTTTAACTGAAAACTAATAGTCCAGACCACATAAACCAACGAAAACAGGTATCTGCCCATCTCAGACTCACACGAGCTTTGCTGCCCAATGCCACAGGGCAAGTCACACCTGGGCAGGTCAAGCAAAGGGAACAGGGCCCTGTGCAGTCATAGAACAAGCGAGGAGTTCAGGAGTTTTTATTCTACCTTACTTCTTTCACAGTAGGCCCGATGACTGCTCCCAGATGGTGAATTAGAGCTCTGTCTGATAAAATAGATCTTGTCTGACATAAATTTGTGATGTAATACAAGATGTAGGTGAGAACCCATGGAGCGTAGGAAAGTAGTAAAGGGGAAGGGTCACAAGCCTATTTTTCTGAGGCAGGACCAAAAAAGGTGTCATTTCCCCATGCCTGAACTTCTGCATCTCCAGGCAGGAAAGCCACAGTTCCCCTCTGTTCACAGACACTTCCTAGAGAGACTTTCACACCCATCCCCATACATATTTATGAGTTTTTCAGAAGCCATTAGGTAGATAATTCAACCCCTTTTGATGAACACACAAGCCTTTTTCAGTCGATCAACACAAAAATTTACTATCATTGCAAGTGTGTAAGATTGACCTTCAGGATAAACTGCAGATTCAACATTACTGCTAATTGCACCCAAGTTCAGAAGATGAACACTACACACAGTATGACTTTTTTAAAAAATGTAAAAAATTCTGGCTCTAACAGATATAAATCAACTACAGAATTAAGATTATTAAGTCTTCTAAAACACAAGATTTTTTAAAATCCTTTTTTTTTTAAGAAATCAAGATTTAGTTACAACAGATAATTGCTCTCAAATCCAAATAAAAATTATAATGATCAAGTAACACCTAGGGGTAATATGAATTTAATAGTTCATCTCCTAATCAAGTTTGTCTTATTAAGTTTTGTTGTATTTCATTTTAATTGTATTTTAATGAAATCTGCAGCACAGCCCAGGAAGACTAAAGTAGGTTACTGTGCTGAGATGAACTGCCTCAGGAAAACTGGGGAAAAAAGAGCTGGGACAGACTCCTCTTCAGTAGTGCATCGTGCTGCCTCCATCTGTCAGCTCGATTCCTTAGCAGCATGTCTGTGATCACAGAGATGGTGCGACAACAGCCTGTTATACATTTAATTAATCCAGCCCAGGAAAAGAACATGGGAGAACTCTGCATTGTGTTTTCATTGCACATTTCTTTGATAAGAAAGAGACTGAGGGAAAACCTCTCACACATGAGGCTACTGCCCTAGAGACAATGTGGACTCTTTACATTACCCTTCGAAGTATATAAACATGAGCCTGAAAGTAACAGTGCACGAG
This sequence comes from Pipra filicauda, assembly GCF_003945595.2. Taxonomy (NCBI): domain Eukaryota; kingdom Metazoa; phylum Chordata; class Aves; order Passeriformes; family Pipridae; genus Pipra; species Pipra filicauda. Next base: position 1,857,005 of record NW_024104543.1, read on the forward strand.
AAAGATGTCACAGGAGCAACACTAAACACTTCAGATTACCCTGAGACCAAGATCCTTGGGGCAGGGAGGAGGGCACACAGTAAGCTCACTGCCCTGGACTTCAGGAGAGCAAACTTTGGCCTCTTCAGTGGCCTGCTTGGTAGAGTAGCATGGGATAAAGCCCTGGCGGGAAGAGGGGCCCAAGAAAGCTGGTTGATATTCAAAGATCACATCCTCCAAGCTCAGAAGTAATGCATCCCAACAAAGAGGGCAAAACCACCAGGCGGTCTGCATGGAATAATGAGCTCCTGGACAAACTCAAAGACAAAAAGGAAGCCTACAGAGGGTAGAAGCAGGGATAGGTAGCCTGAGAGGAATACAGCGAGATTGTCCAAGCCACCAGGGATCAGGTTAGGAAAGTTAAAGCCCTAATAGAATTAAATCTGTCCAGGGATGTCAAAGGCAACCAAAAAACTTCTATAGGTAAGTCTGCAATAAAAAGAAGAGCAGGGAAAATGTGGGCCCTCTCCAGAAAGAAATGGGAGACCTGGTTACATGGGACATGGAAAAAGCTGAGGTACTCAACAACTTTTTTGCCTCAGTCTCCACCAGCAATTGCTCCAGCCACACCACCCAAGTCACAGAGGACAAAGGTAGGGGCTGGGAGAATAAAGAACCACCCACTGTAGGAGAAGATCAGGTCTGAGACCATTTAAAGCACCTGAAGGTGCACAAGTCCATGGGACCTGATGAGATGAATCTGCAGGTCTTTAGACCATGGGACCTCATGGATGAACCTGCTAAGCCACTATCCATCATATTTGAGTAGACATGGCAGCACAATGAAGTTCCCACCGATTGGAAAGGGGGAAACAAAACACACATTTTCAAAAAGGGAAAAAAGGAAGACCCATGGAACTACTGGCCAATCTCATCTCTGTGCCTGGCAGGATCATGGGGCAGATATTCCTGGAAACTATGTTTACACACATGAAAAAAAAGAAGGTAATTGGTGACAGCCAACGTGGCTTCACTAAGGGCAAATTTTATGGTCTTCTATGATGTTACAATACAAAGGTATTTTCTTGTTCTCGTTTTGAATTTTGTCCTTAAGACAACACAATCCTCTCCATGTGGTTTTCCTGTTACTTTTTTCCATGGTTTTCTAGTCTGAAGACTGTTTGTACTCTCAATATAGCTGAAAAAATTTTTAGTTCTCCACTTCTTCCACGCTTCTTTGAATAAAATCTTTTAGTATCTTGCCACTACTAGTCACTTACCATCCCTTGAGAGCTCTGAAGTTTCGTTTTCTGATTGTCTCCAACTGTCTGTTCTTTCTTACTTTCCTGCACAATGAGACCCTTACACTTACACTGACTAACAAAAGGAAGGAAGAAATATAGAACAAAGATGGCTATTTGCAATTTACTGGAAACTTGAATCATAAGAGAAAAAATACACACTCAAAAGACTACATTATAGCAAGGAATTACTGCCAGTCCAACTCAGCACATAACAACCCAACGCACTGCAAAACCAGAAAAGCCTCTACACATGCAACTATTTAAAAAGAAGTCTGAGTCACTCAGCTTTCTCAACATGACTATGCAGAGGGACAATGTTGTCAGGCTGCCCCAAAGTTAAAGTTTTTTTGATACAAGAAAAGGGTGGGAATGCATTTAAAAGTCAAGCATGATCACTGAGAGTACTGAGTCATACTCCTCATGGCAGGAGGCCCTGCCCTGCAGCCTGAGCTGCCTCTTCTCCCCCTCTGCAGCCTGGTTTTGTGGCCTGGCAGCTGCTCACACACCCAAAACAATACATCATCACTCCACAGACAACTTACTATTTCTCAAATTTGATACATTTTAGTTTTTCTGCTTTTATGATGCAAAGGTAAGTAACATTTGATAAAAGAATGTGCTCAGAATGACCTCATCTTCAACTGTCAGCATATATTAAATCAGCAACTGAAGGTGAAAAAGCGTCTGTATAAAAATTATACAAAACTGTTACTATCATTGAAGGATTACACCTCTGGGAGTGATACACCACATGCTTTTGAGTCGTATTTATACGCTAAGTAATTAAAACAATAATTGTAAATCAGTCTGAATATGCATTTCCATTTTATAACAAGGTTGTTTCAATTGGTGAATTGAGCATTAAAGATGTTTTGTTCCAAGTTTCAGTAGCTTAGAGTTAGTGGTGTCTCACAGCTTCAGTCCCTATTTTGGAACACCAAAGCAGGCTAAAACCACAGCAACCAGGAGACAGAGAAAGTGTCTAACAGCAGTTATGGCTACTGAACACTGGTTGCTAAATGCAGACTAGGCATCAAGTAAGGGAGAGGAAAAAGTAAAAGGTTGGAGCCTTCATTACAGATTCGGCTTATTATAAAGGCATAGCTTTAAAATTCTTACTAGGTAATCATGTCAGAGGGAAGGGAAGCTATCCTGAATCCTGCAGGGATCCATGCTCAGGCCATTTACAAAAAAAAATATTTTCTGCTAAATATTCTCTCTCTTACAATACATTTAGCACTTCTATTTAGCAGAGATACTAGTTTTTGCTCATATCTCTTACAAAGGGACTGGAATAAGCAGTGATTTGCAAATTAATTTATAGTAGCTTGTCCCTGACCATTAACAAGTTCGGACAGCTAAATGTGCTTGTGCAGAGACTTCCTAAATCAAGAGAGACCAACACCAGCTAGGCACACTTGCCCTTTCTGACTGACCACAGCAGTAGGTCTACTAATCACAGAGATGAATGGATATGCAGTCTGTCAGAAAAGGGAACAAAGACCTTAGCTACAGGCAAAAAGCTCCCTGCTCACTGGGTTAGGATGCTTCATTTGCATTATTTGAAGCAAAACAGCTCTTGTCAGGAGGTTTTTGACCACCCATTCTCTTTTATTTTACCGTGGAATTAGGCGATATTATCTACAGCTAATTGTTTGGATTCTTTGCACAAGCTGAGCAAGCAGTAACATAGGCTGGGCCACACTGGTTTAATACAGCTTTGGAAAACAGAAGGCTAGATCATCACCATACTCACATTAGCAGTGTAAAACAAACCCATGCCCTTTTGGTAAGAGTGCCGTGTCAGCCTCTTCAAGGAAAGACTGCATCCAGAGGAATCAAACTCAGCATTAGAGCTTAAAATTCCTAAAGTTGCCAGACCAATGGTTCTATCTCCCCAGGTGGACAAGCATTCTTCTGCTTTTGGAGGTAAAACCAGCTCAGACAATGTATTAGTAGGAGATGTGGCAGTAGAGAACTTCCTAGACATTTGCTGTATTTACCTCAGTTCTCCTGGTAATCAACTCAGTGCCAATTTCTGGCTAATTCGTACCAGTGGGGCAGCTGGGGTTGATGGAATTCCACCTGAAGTCTGGAAATTTGCCCTGGGGCCTCGCACTCCATGCTAAATTTCACAAATTTGTACTGCACTGTGGGTGAACTACCATCAGACCCTCGAGATGCAGTCATCATCACCTTATATAAGAAGAAAGGAATTAAATCAGACTGTTCAAATTACCGTGGTATTACTCTGCTCTCCATTGCTGGCAAAATCCTGGCAAGAATACTCTTGAACAGACTAATACCAACTATAGCAGAAGGAATTCTACCTGAAAGCCAGTGTGGTTTCAGAGCCAACAGGAGTGCCACAGACATGGTATTTGTTCTCAGACAACTGCAAGAGAAGTGTAGGGAACAGAACAAAAGTCTCTATGTAACCTTTGTCGACCTCACCAAGGCTTTCGATACTGTGAGCAGAAAAGGTCTATGGCAGAACGTTTAGGTTGTCCCCCCAAGTTCCTTAAAATGATCATCTCACTCCATGAGGATCAACACGGCCAAGTCAGATATGGCAATGCACTTTCTGAGCCCTTTCTAATAACTAATTGTGTGAAACAAGGCTGCGTTCTTGCACCAACTCTATTCACAGTCTTTTTCAGCATGATGCTCCAAAGGGCCACGGCAGACCTTGATGATCAGGATGGTATCTACATCCAATACCGTACTGATGGAAGCCTTTTCAACCTAAGGCAACTGAAGGCCCACACTAAGACCTTAAACCATCTTGTCCAGGAGCTGCTCTATGCTGATGACGCCGCCCTTGTTGCCCACACAGAAGCAGCTCTGCAACGTTTAACATCCTGCTTTGCAGACGCTGCTGAGCTCTTTGGGCTGGAAGTCAGCTTGAAGAAGACAGAAGTTCTCTATCAACCTGCACCTCAGGAAGTCTTCCATCATCCCCATATCACCATTGACAAATCAGAGCTCAAATCACTTCAGCAGTTTAATTACCTAGGTAGCCTCATCTCCTTGGATGGTAAGATTGACGGGGAGATAGACAACAGGTTAGCAAAGGCATATAGTGCTTTCAGAAAGCTTAATAAAAGAGTTTGGTGAAATAAACACTTGAAGAAAAGTACCAAGATCAGTGTTTACAGAGCCATAGTGCTGTCTACTCTCTTATATGGAGCTGAATCACGGGTCATCTACCGCCACCACCTGCAACTCCTAGAACGCTTCCATCAACACTGCCTCCAGACAATCCTAAACATCCACTGGTCAGATTATGTGACCAATACATCTGTTCTAGAACAAGCAGCAGTCACAAGAATTGAGGCAATTTTACTGAGAACACAGTTGCGCTGGGCAGGGCACGTCTCCAGGATGAAGGACCACCACTTCCCTAAGATCTTCCTTTATGGTGAACTCTCCACTGGCTGCCACACAAGAGGAGCCCCGAAGAGGAGATACAAGGACTCCCTGAAACAACATCACAGCCTTGGCCATATTGACCACCATAACTGGTCTACTCTGGCCTCCAGTCAGGAGATCTGGAGACACACCATCTCTAACGCTGCTGATGCTTTTGAGAACGCACGCAGGATCACTCTCGAGGAGAAAAAGACAACGCAGAAAGATTCGTGCCCTGCAGAATATACCACCTAAGGAGTCCTTCTGCTGTGCCTTTTGCAACCGGACGTGCCTGTCTCGTATTGGCCTTTTTAGCCACCAGCGTGCTTGTAACGAATGTGGGTAGAGCCCTCCTCAAATGTTCATTTGCGAAGCCTAGCCATGATGATGATGTACCAGTGAGAAGAGCTGTCACATGCACCCTTTCTCTTTGTTATTTAAATGAGTTTAGGGGGTAAAAACATGGTGGAGGCTAACAGGTGTCACTCTGAAGTGATACCTATTACACAGCTGTATGTTTACTCCCTCCTTGTATCAGTTGAAAGAAAAGGACATAATTTCTGACTCGAGGAAGTCAAACCTCCTCTTTGCATCACACTTCATACCAAGCCTGCCTGTGCCATGTGTGCTCTGCAGATTGCTCAGATGGAGCAAAAGGCAGCAGAAAGGGTTACAAGGGTTACTAGAGAAGAAAATCAAAGCCAACACCTGCAGCTCAACAGGCACAAGAGGGCCATCTCCTCCAGCAGCACTCTCACTCCAGGAGAGAACACCACTGCTGTTCTGTTCCATCATGGTGCTGTTTCACAACCATTCACCTTGTACACATTTCAGGGTACGTACTGCAAAAGCCAAGAATCCCCACTAATTCCATCTATTCAAGAACAGAGATGTAAAAGCCATGCAAATCACAGGTATGTCCTCCATCAGACTGTCATTTAAGAGCTGAGTGTACAATGTCTTCAAGACTACTCCCTGTCTACTTGCAACTGAGGGGTACAGGGGAAGCTGTGCTTTATAAGAAGTCATGGGCTTTCTCAGCTGTTTCCTTGGTATTTAAGGAACATCAAACTTTTTATCTCTTCGAACATAAAGTGTATGTAATCACTCAAAAGGAGCTGTGCCTTTCAGCCAATTTTTACCAGAAATTATCAGTATCCTAAAATCCTTAAAGTCAGCATACAACTTCTCAGGTCTCAGAAATAATCATCATTCCCCTCTGCAGAGCACATCAGCATCCATCTGAATACTCCCTAAAAATGGCAGATGGAGAACACTACAGGAATTTATCTTCTAAAAGGATAGGCTCAGATTATTTCTGTAACATTCAAACTCCTTATGGTCTGAAGCATTTGTGAGCTGTATTTTGGTGCTCACAGAACAGAGCTTCATATAAATGAAAACTAAGCCAGTGGGAAAATCATTTAGTTGTAATAAGAGATATGAACAGAAGTCACAGAATACAAGAACCTTTATTCTTTAAAATAGAAAGAATGCAAGGTACAGCTTGGGGGGGGGTTCTTGCATATTTATGTGCAATACAAACACTTCACAGGTGCTTAAATCTTTTTTTCCGCCTCTTAAGTTTCTACTTTTTCTTCCTTGGTCTGTATATATTAAATATGCCTTGCAATGCAGGAAACACTGCCAAATATTTCCTTGGGAAAAATACTAGGGTAATAAAGATTTGGAAGAAGTCTGGTGCACAAACTAGAAGGTGTCAACATATTTGAATGAAACCAGGCATAAGTTATGTGTGAAATACAAAAATTAAAACTAGTCTAGGGTTGATGAAAAAGCATACTTCCAGTTAAGTCTGTTAATAGGAAATCTTGGCTGCTGAGTATATTAAACAATTTCGCTTTCCAAAAGGAAACATTACCATCGTAAGAGACTTTCTTATGCCTGTCTAATAGGGAGTGGCATATTTCAGGCATTCAGAGCATAAAGCAATGACAACAATGCAGAGTCACATGAAGTTGTTCTGCGCCAGCTGTGTAAGCTTCCCGAAATTTCATTCACCTAAAGGTCAAGAACTTGTGGTACTGCATATATGAGGCCTTTGAGAAAAGTTCAACTGCTTGTAAGATTTTCCTTGTGGTTCAGTACACAGCTAACATTTCACTGATTAGCTTGGCAATGTGACATGTTGTCCACATATGTTCTGCTGTGCAGGAAATGCACTTGGTCTTTTCTGCTGTTTTTGGAACCAAGTAGCTCTCTGCCATAGGCAAAAAGTTATAGGGGTGTGATGGACTACAGCAATTTCTGATTTTACCTACACAAATCAGATTGTTTGCAACAATCCTGACTCAAGCAGCTATCCACCTTGAAAGTTATTTAAAAAATAATCACAATTCAGATTTTCAATTCATATTAATTCAAAAAATTGAAGTCATCTAACCTGAAAATATCAAGGATTTGGAAAATGGTATTCTGCCAAGCCTAATCCTACTGTGCCCAGTTTTAAACAAACATACATAACCCAGCAAAATGTAGCCTCTGGCTTAAAAACAATCCTGTATTAAAGCCATAGGTAATCTGTCTTACATAATGCTATTTGCATTTTGTAATCCTGTTAAAAATACTTGTGACATCAAATCAATGCCTTCTAATCACGAAAGCAATATCCAAACCAGGACTCATGTATTAGAACTGGTTTTGGGCTTTTTCTTTATTTTATGAGTAGTCCTTGTAGCATTTGTGGTATACATAAACAGCACAGTGGTATAAACTGAAGTTTACTCTTTTAGTACAAATATACATTAAATTAGAGAATTATCACCATTTATCCTAGATATTTAAACTAGAGTCTAATGTTCCAGCCTGGTGGATTATTCACATCCATAGGATGGGACGGTAACACAAAGTTTTGCCACTTATAAGTGGCAAAGATTACAACTTTATGGTAGGAAGTTAATATTAAACCTTATGCTAACTCACCTTATCCCACTTAAATTCCGAACAGCAACTCAGTTTGTAGCATAATAAAGTCCCAGAATGTAGGCGGATGCCCAAATACACTGCACAAGTCCCAGTTCAGCCTTAGAATTTAGTAGAGAGTTGACTTCATTCACCCAGCTGTGCACACAGCACGTATTCTGGTTAGATAAACACTTAGTTTAACACCCTACAGCTCTTTAAGTAGATGTGATTAACCTACAAGAATTCTCTTGAAGAATTGCAAAAGTGAGAAATTATGCAGATCACAACAACTGAGAATCAGGAACAGTGATAATCCTGCCCACTTTCTCCTCAACCAGTCCCTCCACATACCTAAGGATGGGAGATCCAACTTCCAGCTCCACATGAGAATAGCTGATAGAGCAGGGCTGCTGATGGCTTATTACAGAATGCAGGCTCATTGGAGAGCATAATCTAGCATACAAGATCTCCCATCCATTTGTTCCCTGTTGCACGGGGGCTCAGAGCAGATGGAAACTTTCACGAAGCATGCTCTGGGTCCTGGCAGCTGGAACCCAGAGCACAGAAGTGACTGAGATCCCGTGAAGCCCAGCAAAAAAACAGAACCAGGATCTCCCACTTCTTCTGTGCCCCAGTCACGGAGGGAAAAAAAAAGAGTGTTCTTTCTTCCAATACTTCTGAAATGTCTGCCCACAGAAGAATTATAGACAGACTTATTCTGAAATGGACAGAGGACATATAGAAGATTAGTTAAGGTTGGAAGGGATTTCTGGAAGTCACCTGGTTTAAACATTTGTCTCCCACTCTGTTCAGCACAAGAACAAATTCGGAATTAGATACAATATCCTAATGATTCCTTAATGTTTTTAATGAAAGAAAAACAAGTACTTCACTGGACTGGTCTTCAGAGAGTTCTTATTTTTCACCATGAAAAAAATGCTAAAAACAAAGTTCTATTGGGTAGGCTGGCTTGTTACCCTATCCCAAACAGTTCAAATTCTGGTACAGCTGAGTTTAAATTATGAAGACAGGATTTTTGCACTCTTATTATGCACAAAAACAGAGAGAACACTATGTATCCTAGAGGGTCCAATAGGGTTCCAAGCCCTGAGCTGGTTTAAAGTCTGACGTTCTCTTTAAATTTGCAAATACAAGTGCTGCATGTCCTATCAAGTCTGGCATACACTTAGCATAATAACAAGCATCCTAAAGGTCTCATCTCTGATAGAAGAAAAAAGCAGATGCCTGAGGGAAAAGGATATGTTTGTGGCAATATTCTCCCAGTTTTCAACTGAAAGCTCAGAGGCCTGATGAAATTTCCCAGTGCTCAACTCTACTGCTATACTGCCTTGATAAAGTACTAACATTTTTACAACATTGCTGTCATCAGAATAAAGACATTCAACTTCAGAAGCCATAGTACACTGTTTGAAACATCACACGCTGTTAGTGGCAAGGCTCTGAACTTAGCAATAAACACTAACATAGAAACTACACTTAAGACATAGTATACTTCCAGGAAAACAGCGCAATACCATAAAACTCTTCCAGAAACTTTTTCAAATAATATCAGTTCCTTTATTCTGATTTTACTATCAAATTATGGCCTAGACAAATATACTCTATATCGTGGCAAGATCTACAGAATTTATAATTGTGGAGAAAAATAAAATTAAATTCAAGGCACCCTATAGTTACCAGGTATCAGGGCTGGATGTGTGTGCACACTCAGCACATTCTGAAGCTCCCAGCATGGACCAGGAATGGTTCAACTGAAATCTCTAAAAACAGTCCCTTGCAGTCCCCCTGCAGCTTGATGATTAACTGAATTCTCACCTGCCTTTACAATAAAGCAGCTGGTAAACAGGACCTCTCCAGTTGGAAATAATGGACAGTCCCTGAAGTTTCCCCAGGCAGCTCCTGCTGTGCATAGACCAACTGGTAGGAATTGCTTGCAAGCACGAATAGCATCTGAGGTCAAGAATCCAACATTTCCAGAGACTCCCTAAGGCAGCTGAAACTGTTCCTATTTACACAGCAATCGCCTGTATATAGGCAAGACATCCAGGAAATGTTTTGTATAGAGCTTATTGTAAACCAAAAGAAACAGATCATGCATAATCAGCAGAAAATAGTTTGTGGAGCCTCATCTAATCCAGGCTACCATCACCATCTGGTAAAGGACCATCAGACCCTATTCAAGAGATTAGGTTACCCAGATGAGCATTACTCAACACAACAGAAAGCAGTCAAGTACTTTTCCCATCCACTCTTTAAACAAACAGCTGTTTGACGGTGCAACAATATTGGGAAATTTATTTGGAGACAAGGGATTACATTGTCTTTTTCAATGAAACATTATGGTCATCTTCCAACATTTGTCAACATATTAAGCCTACTTTGTCTGCATCCACTTGCTTCCTTAATGATTTCCAGATTAAAGTTTTTAACACAATACTTAGAAATATTTGTTCTATCAAAGTTGCACTGAATTAAATGACAGAAAATTATCAAAAGCTTCAATTCAAGCTTCAGATTAATCCTAGAGGCATTACTCCCATTTTACATAGACATTAGAACAGAAAAAGCCAGCCAGACAGACATTTTCATGTAATTTTGAAGTAATGACACCAGATGGAAAAATAAAACTCCACACATTTCTCACAAATTTTTCTCAAAAAATGTAAATTATCTGTATCACCAATGTTCCTCCAAGTACTTTAAAATACTACCTAGACAGAATTAGAACAGTATTTCCCAAGTGAAGGTTGCATCTACCACTCATATTATAAGCTCTCAGTCAAAGTGTGATCAGCTTCTCAACTATGGCTTCTCAAAAAACCCATCCACTACAGCCAAGTTCGTTTTTATTTTGATTTCTTTTTTATGTACACTAAGTGATTCAACAGTTTTCCTATTCCTTAAAGGCTAGACGTTTATACCATGACTGCTTTGAACTAATAGTGATGAGCAGCAGTACATCTTACAGACAGGTTACACCTTTGGACCAGCTAGGATATACTAGGATTGTGCTTGATATGAGCAATGCAGTCATCATGTCATAAGGTATTCCCACTCTCATCTCCTCCCCTCCAAGCATAGTTACATTTCAATTATCCAAGGCAGTAAATGAGTCAGATAACTATTTAAAAAAAAAAAAAAAAAAAAAAGCCACAGGGATAACATGTGTAGAGGTAATAAGTTATAGAAGAACACTCAACAGTATAACTGATATCAAAGTTACTCTGTTGACTATGAATGGACACAAATCCCTTCACTAATACGACCTCAGACCAGACAGCAGAGCATAAAAAGTAACTCTCTTGCTCGCTGACCTAAGCTTACTCACAAGAACTCAATTTGGGCACTTATACATTTATACATTTATATATACATATATATATATACACATATATATAACTTGTACAGTTAATACCTGACAAATAAGTAGAAATAAATTAACCTTAGGAGAAACCACAGCTTGGAGAATCAACAGAAATACATATAATGGAAAGCTTTTTATGTAAAGCTACTGTATGATGATACTTCTAACAATTACAACTTGTCGGTGTAACACTAAATCCACTATCAATTCTCAGGACAATTGGCTGGATGTGCAAGGGGTGCTCCACCCACACACACATCCTGTTGCAAAGTATAATGAAATAAAGTCTCAAAACTAATCATCTTTTGTCATCAAGCTATGTATTTGTTAACCTAATTAATAACTTCATTACAACAATCCATTCATGCTGAAGCCAGTGAGGATAATCTGACCATGCTGATTCTCCAAACTCTAAATTAGTGCCATCTCCCTCCGCCATCTGCAGGATATTATAATTTCTTTACAGTACAGTTGTTAGCTTTCCAGTACTGAAACTACTGAAGCACTATTCAGGACTAAACTAGTTTGATCTAATTCCAAGTTTTTCTTTCCACATGCCCAATAAAATTAGTCACCTCAAATGCAGCTTCATTAATAGCAAAGAAACTTTGGATGAGTTAGGTACGCTACATGAAGTGCTTCTGAAAGTGGAATACTCATGCTAACCATGTCCTTTCACACGCTGTTTTTAAATTGTGGTACTGAACAGTAACATAATAAAACAGTAACATAATTCACCTATAACTGGACCAAGCTTTAATATTCTTTAAAAACATACGTACTAAAAAACCGTATTACACAGTACCCATCACTTGTGTCTAGAAGCTCTAATCATACATTACAGTCTCATTAGGACTGGCAATGTATGGATAGATAGCTGCAGCCTCAAAGAGCACACAGAAATTTGCAAAATGATTTTATATGAAAACTCAAAACCTTTGCTGCTTAATGACTTCTAAGACATTTCAAAGTCTGACTGTCTAATTACATTTAAGCATGTAAGCCTTCTTAAAAGGAAACTTTCAGTTTTGTTTTACAATTCTAGGCCTACTAACACACAATTGCACTCAAAGTAAGATTTACATACTAATTACTTGCCTATGCCTGAATAGCAGGTATTTAAAAACCTATCACAGGATGGTGGAAACAGCAATGAAGGGATAAAGAAGACAAAGAGACTAAAAAATGTTGCTCTTCTGGGTCCTACTTACAGACTGGCAAGTGTTTCTTTTGGGGCTCTGCAAAAGTCTTTGTTTGAGGATTAGTGTTCGGAAATTGAATTACATTGCAAAGGTTGAGTTACATTTTCAGTTCTATCAGAAAAGAGAGGAGGTTTTTTTTCCAGTGATATTTGGTGTTAAAAATTATCAATAGCTCTATTTTGGATAGGTAATATTTAATGTTGAATAGTAATATATTGACAAGCATATAAAATGTTTTAAATTTCAAGTCATATTTCAAGGCCAACACAATATCAATTTAGTTCCTTTTTTTAATAATAAAACTACATTAATATTAAAACTGGGTAAAATTACTATAGTTATAATAAAACAATTCATTAATAAATGAAAATTCCTAATATCAAAACTTAAAGCAGTGCACTAGCTCATCATAGTGAATTATAAATTATTTCCCAGAACCACAGATTTTTATCTCGGACCAATAAAAGCAAATATTTAACTATTTTTACAGACACGCTTTCAGAAACAGATGTCTCACTCCATCCTTTACCATCCAGGATAATCCAGGCACTCAACCTCAGGGATCAGCATTATTCTGTATCTTCAGAGACATACATGCTTGTACTGTTTTGCAATTTCATTTTAGCATTCTGGCACAATTCAGATCTGTGCAGAATAATCACTGGAGCCTAGCTCAAGACGCCATCAGTGAAAGGTCATTTTTCCATTTGTGAGCAGCAAGTCAAGGAACAGATGCCCAGTCTTTATGAGAAGAATCTTACAAATTACTTTTTTTGAACTTGATTCTTTGCTAATTCAGACAATACTTCAGAGTTACCAGCATCATTCACTAAAACTGTAGCTTGAGGTTTTGTTTCAGTAAACAAGAAATCATAGCTCTATTCTGTTAGTAGCTATTTGTATGTAATTAGAGTTCTTCTCTTTGCTCTGTCTCCCCTTACTTTGTTACCTTCACATTTTTTTCTGGTTTCAGCACTTCTTCCCTCCTCACTCTTCCATTCCAATCAATATGTCTTTTTATCAGTAGTCAAACCAGGAAGCTACCTATAAGTTTGCAATTTGAACTTTCTCATCTATCATAATTAAAATAATGGTATTTATTTACTTCAGCTTGCTGTCCTCAGTATGGTTAGTAACTGTTGGTGTCTTTCAGTATAATAGCAATTAAACTAAGAGCGTGGGGAAACTCACAGAAATGTTTGACTCTTTTAGGACAGCTTTACCTCAGAAAAGAAAACGCACATAAGTGTCTATATAACATAATGAACATAAAGACTAATCTTCCTACTAATGTGAACTTTTGCATTAGCCCCAGCAGCCATTTAACTTCCAATAGAAGTTGCAGCTATTGCATGTGTTCTCAGCAATAGTGTTTCTGTCCCTGTATCCCAGGGACAGAATTGAGCCCTTGTAGAGAGCTGTCAAGTCTCATAACTTCAGCTGAACTTTAAAAAAAAAAAGGTGCAAAAATCAACCAGTTATTAAGAGCAACTGTGCTTTCATTTTTAGATGTTTCTAGGCTTCTAGATATAGAGGGTGGGGAAAAAATAGCTAGGACACATTAGACAAGTAAATGATTTATTAAAATTTGTATCTTCATACTTAATTCCCATGATACTCTTTCAACTGTCTGATGCTGTCAATTATGCTAGTACATTTCCCTGGATGTGATGAGAAACCTGCTCCTCTATTCCAATGCCAAGAGAGTGAGAAAGTTGTGAATTACGTAAAACTTTTAGAAGTAACTTGGAGAAACTCCTCCAGATAAAGTTTTGGGGATGGTCTGCAAACCATCTTACAAAGGACCTCTCCAGAAATCCTGCTATTAAGGGAACTGTGCCTGCTGGAAATGGTAGTGGGGAGATTGGAAATCTGGGGCACCATTTAAGGCTATTTTGATGATGCTTCACTCCAGCATAACTGGTAGAATTGAGATCCCCAGAGAGCAACCAAAGCTCTTAAGACATGCCTGTAAAGAATACTGTGACTTCAAAACAATGGGATAAAGGTTTTTCTTTCCTTGCAAAAACTGTCCAGGTTTCGGGGGAAGATAATTTAAAGACAGGATACTGTTGCTGTAACTTGAGATAGTACATAAGTAGTAAAAGCCAACACACTTTAATTAAACTCCTATAATCCTACCAAGTAAGCTAAATGAAAATTACTAGCCATCATCTTTCACTAAAACCTACACTTACAGCATTCCTGAAAAAGGTTACTTTATTGAAGCATTTCATTTTAGGCCCATAACGTTAAATATTTTCCACAGTACTCTGAAGAGTAAAATTACATACTTTAAAGGACATAAATGTTATTAACAAAAAGGAAAATATGAATATGCAAATCCTGAGGGATATCTGGGAAAACAGGAAATTTAATTCAGACAGATTCTTTATTCTTTCAACTACAAGGGAGAAACTACTGAGAACGGAGTGTACTTTCCATTTTCAAATGAAGACAGATACAGTCCTGAAAAACATGCTTGAATTAAAATTACTGGAATCAATAAGCAGGTAAATGAGTTAAGTTTAAGAACTCATTATTTACAGGTCAAACGACATGATCTGATGAACTGTTCTGACTTCCACTGTAAAAATACAAAACCACAAGTGAGTTCTAAGCAGATGTATTTACTTTCTTCTTCAACACTAAACATTATTATATTTTTGTCAATGTATGAAATTTTGTGCATCTATACTGTGTTATTTATTCAGTCATTATCTCACTGTATTTTTATAGGCATAGACACCTTTCTAAGGATTTTGTTTTGTAGTCACTAAACAATGTGTCTGCCCTCTGGTGGTCACACTCACATTTTTACCGTTTTAAGTCAAAAATGCACTTCATACAACTACCACCTAAAAGGTGTAATAGATATTTAGCTTTTAGTCACCTTGGGATGGCTTGTTTTACAGTCATGCAATTGTTTACATTTCAACTTTTTCATGCAGAAATAGCTCACACATAATTTAAGATATTTCTTGTTTTGTCCATATCTAGAACCAAGTTTAGACACCAATTTTTAAAGCACTCAAACTACAGAAAAGCAGAAAACACCTGAACTTTCCATTTATATTGAGATTATATGTTTGGTACTGTCTAGGAAAGATGTTACAACTTGTAACACATTGAAATGTTGGCTACTAGACTCCAAGGTCCATAAATACATTAACTGCTTCTGAGGAAAAGCATGGATATTTAAAACACTGTTTGCACATTTAAAGGTGTCAGAGCTGCACTACTTAGAAACTTCTATACATATATAGTCACTCCAGTAGGCAAAAGGCAAGCCAATTATACATAAGGTACATACAGCTCCAATATGAAGGATGAGTTCCTTCACAAGCCCAAAGTTGTCCTGAACACAAGTGCAGTATTACTGAGTTGTGGCAACAGTGGTAATAGTTCCCATCTGCCTCTATAACCTAATCAAACCTGGGCCTAGGGAATAATAATGACACCTGCATCAGAAAGAAGAGCTCAGAAGACTGGATTGTCTGCAAGAGCCTGAAGAACATAGCACAGAATCATCCAACATCATGTTGGAAGTGGATCTCAAGGATCATCTGGTTCAGCCTTTCTTGGCAAAAGCATGATCTAGACAAGATGGCCCTGCAACCTGTCCAGATGCATCTTAGAAGTGTTCAAAGTTGGGGAATCTACCTCTTCCCAGGGGAGATTACTCATTTGAGTAATTGGCTGACTGTTCTCATTGTGAAAAACTTTCTTCCCATGACCAATCAATCTCCCAAGGAGGAACTTGTACTCATTACCCCTCATTTTTCCATGTGAGTCCCTGTAAAAAGGCAGTTTCCATCTTCTTTATAGGCATCCCTTAAATACTGGAACATGGTGCTAAGGTTTCCCCTAATCCTTCTCGTCTCAAGGCTGAACAATGCAGTTCTCTCAGCCTTTTTTCACACTAAGCTTCTCAGTCGGATCATCTTTGTGGCTCTTCTCTGGCCCTCTCCAGCCTGTCCACATCTGTCTTATTTAGTGGGGACCAAATCTGCACACAGTATTCCAGGTGTGGCCTGACAAGCACTGACATCCCCCTTCCACCTTCATTGCCAAGATATTCCCTCTCTTTGGGTGTCTCTGAACTTCACTATAAATAAAGAAGTATGTTGGTAAATGGAAGCAGGAATCCTTCATATTTGGTGAAAAGACCTTATCTCTGGTCACAAGGGCTCTTGTCTTCATAACTTACAGACTTGATCACTGCAATACTGAAACGATTTCGTCACACTCCAGAGAAAGCAACTTCCTCAAAACAAGACAGGGCTCTACAACACATCATGATGCTGGCTTTGGCTTTTAGTGTTACTCAGAACTCAGTTCACTGTGTGGAAAAAGGGTTGTCATTGTGTCCTGAACTTATTTAACATCAACAATAAAACCAAATCACACTGGAATCATTAAAATTGCTCTTAACTGAAAATGCTTGCCATACATGGAGAGAGCACAGCTCTTCACAGCAGCTGGAACAGAACACAAAACTTACAGGTCCAAGACTCAAGAATGCCTAGAGGCCACAGTTTATTCAACACTGCATGCAAAGACTCCATTTCTGTTCTCTCTCTTAATGCAGAACTCCCCTATTGTAAACTCACTCAAGTCCTGTACAGTTTTGAAAGGATGGGAAAGGAAAAGGCATGTGTCCCCCTTTTCTAGTTAGAACAGGTTAATAAACAGCAAAATGGCTAGCGCAGCCTATTAACATCTCACTTCACCCCAAGAGAGAACCAGATTTTGATTTTATGTTGCCATGTAACAAACACAACAAAATTACCTAATTCAGCTGAGAACTGACAATTAAGAAATGCCTTCCATTTAAAAAAAAACAACAAACAAACAAACAAAAAAAAACACACAAAAAAACCCCAGCAATGCAAGGGGATTTAACTTCCTATTATATATTAAGTTTGCCCAGAGACCACAGCACTGGTCTACTCATGGAGGTGGCTTTGCGGAGGGGCCCACAGATTCCAGATTACTCAAAGTGGCAGTAACAAAGTTACTAAACCTGTTTATGCCACCCAAAGAAGAGCTGTAGCCAAGCTATTACTTGAAAATTTTAAGAAGGAAGGCACATCAAGCACCTCCTGCATTTTGATTCCGCTAGAGATATGAACAGCAGCAGAGTCAGAAACCCCACTTTTTAGTCCTTCTAAACACTGGAGAAATCATGAAGAGAATCATCTATCCTGTTACAAAGTGTAACTTGTGGTGTACAAGACTACTGATGAACAACACTGAACTCTTAAATACTCTGAAAAGTGGTCCTTCTCAAGGTTTTTTTTTCCCCTCTTCTTCTGAATTTTGTTCATTTCTACTATTCTGCCCATGCTATAATATTCAGTGGGGAAGACTTCCCCACTTAGCCAGCACCTATGTGCTGGTTGGTTAACTCCATAGTATTATTCTCCACCAGCAGAACTGTTCCCTGACTCCAAATTTGGTACAAAAGCTGGGTTTTGCATTAATTGATTACATACACCTCCTTTGCACATGCACAGACACACACAGAGCCCTACAGTGTTGTGACATTGTAAAGGCAACTCCTTTACATGAACCCTCCAAATCATGTTGGACAAATAAACAGCACTGAAAACACAGAAACAGGAAAGTTAGAAGTGAGAGGCACAGATCAGAAAGACAAAGACAATCTGTACTCATGTATAAACACTGTGTATAAACACTGTCAGCTCCTCACTCAGGTAACAGTCGAAAGGAAAATGGTATGTTAATATTTGGTTGGCCGTCCAGAAAAACCTTATTAGTGGCCAAAGACTAACTCACACAACCAGGAAGTTATGTTTTCCTCAGACAAGCTGTTGAACAGTAACAATTACATAGTTTAAACCAGAGGAAATCAAAAGGTCATGTATACCTAATGGTGCAGACAAACTATTAGGACAACTCAATTCCCATTGGGATGCATCCAAATTCAGCAGTCTTACATGAGTATTTACAGAATTTAGAGAGACTACATCTGTACTGATTCTGTCTGATTTAACTGATCATTTAGACAGCTAGTTCCTTTCTAATGAGGCTGTTTTTTAAAGTTATCACGTCCTCATAAGTTGAACTGGCCTTTTTTTCCTCTCTTGGCTATTTTTGTGCATCTGAGATGCTCTGCATCAAATGCTGCTTTTTATATAAAGTTTAGTTGCTTAAAGTAGAATGGGGGTACTGTGAGCTCTTACAGAAACATTTTATAATTCAAGCTGTTATGCTTCCATACTAAAAAGTTAACAAGGAGAAAGCTGTAATCACATTATGAATTGAGCCATTTCAAAACCAAAACAGTGTAGGAAAACACTGTATTCACAAAATGAATACTAAGATACATTTATCTCAATTCATACAGCAAACCAAAAAAAAATTGAAAGCTTCTTAACAACAGTTAATAGAGGATCCAGATGAACATTTCTGTACTTATTCAACATTTACTAGACAGGAGAAGCTAAAGAGCAATCCAGAGCAGTATTTGCAATGCAATTAGGCTAGACAAGTAAGTCTGAATGTATGCCAGCTGCAGGGGTCTGCCCTTAATTCACACAATCAAATGTCTAGTGTGTCACACAGTGTCTAGCATCAGTATCTCCAGTATTAAAAGTCTCATCAGATATGTACTTGTTTACTGAGCATCTTAATCAGGGTCTGAGCACATATCTAGCTGTACCTTCTAGCAGTCTATGTGCCAGTCCATCACCATCTGTCAGTTAAAGCTTTCACAGACAGAAAAAAATCAATTCAAACAAATGTGTTCGGCACTCAAACTAAGCTATCATTCACATTTCAATATAAGACTTGAATTCCTTTTCAGTGTTCTTCAACTTTGACCCAGCTCTACCCCCTCCTTCACTGAAAAGGGCAAAGACAACAGCCCAGCAAGTGGGACAGGCAAAACAGACCTCCTTTGTTCACTTTTTCCCTTTCAGTTTTCTATTGAGGTAAATAACTGAAAGCTCAGCCAGCCTCCAGTAGCTCAGAAGAAAGCAATATAGCTAGCTTGCAACTATCCTTTCCTGGTTAACAAACTGTGGGACAAAACTTATGGTGCATCATGTTAATCTTATTACTGGAGATTAACTCTTTACAAATTCCCTTAATATTATATTTAGACAGTTTTCATAACTGCAGAATTTACAGTATCTTTAATACTGAACTGAATAGGCAATACACTTACTTACCAGCTTAAAATGCAACAAATTCTCACTGTGGAGAAAGTATAACTAAATTTTTTGAATACTAGCAGCCCACTCAGGAAGGCAAAACCAAATTCATTGCATATTGCCCAACACACAACTCCTACATCATTCCCTCATCTTACATTACCAACATATATTTTCCTCTGTAGGGCTTCCCATTTTAGCAACTCTGTTCATAAAACAGGACAAAATGAACAAGTCTGGTGAAAATCGTACAACAGAGCTTTACTGTATTATTTCAATGTAATGGAAGTTAAGTAATTACAATTCAAGGTGATTTGAGACAAATTAACAAAACTACAGATTAATAGCAATTCCACAGCTGCAGGCAAAACAGATTTAATTTTTAGGCTGACTGAGCTATTTGAGCTATGCAGTAATCTATTAACAAAATACCAAACCCTTAGTGTATTTAGTATCTTTTATGTCCAGATACCATGGAGAGTCATTTCCCTAAAGCAGGACAAATGGGCAGACGTGCATTACCTTTTCTTAACTTGAAATAAGAATCCTCAAACCAATAAAATTTGACAATTAGAGAGACCCCAAGAAACTCTGACTTGGTTACTAAAGCTTCTGCTGTCACCAGAGAGAAACACCAAAGTGCAACAAGCTAGCAGGAGGTATCAGTATGTATCACCGGATTTGTTATTCCATTTTCTGAAAATAAAGACTACTTAAAATAGCCAAATTTTCTTACTACAGTCCTTTTTATCAAACAAGCTGTGGTATATGTGATAAATAATACACTTTCTGCAAGAAGATAAGGAACGGTAACTAGGGTTCAGGTTCTGGAGATCTCATTCACCTTCAACATTATTATTTTTGAGTATATTTACTGTAGCCAGTAACAGTAATGACAGAACTAAGATATTAATACAAGTATGATTAGTTGTGGATTTATCTGTGAGTTGTGAAGAGGGTTTTAGCTCCATCCTTAACACCAGCTGGTATATGCCAACCCACCACCCGATGTGGTCACACAGCTGTACAGATTCCCTTTGCACAACCCCAAATGCAAATTCATTCAATGGATCCCGAGTTCTGTCAACAGCAAGCAGCTTTCTGGGTTTGCTTCTTTACATTCAATATTCTCAGAATATAACACTTTCACAGTTCTGTTGATCTACCTAGAATATATCTATTGATATATTCTGGTAGCTAATTTTAGACACCCAAGAGAATTTCACGCTACTTTGAAATTCAAATAAGTAACTTTCACAGACTTCGGCATCAAACTCTTCAGCTACTCTGGTCACTTGCATTGCAACTTCTATTCAAAACTAAACAAATGACTGAGGGGTATTCATAGGAGTGATAACATCAAACAGGTTAGACAAATATTAGAAAGATGCTGCACCTGCAAGCCAGTTTTCTGATTTCTAAATCCTTTGAGCAAGTATGTAAGACTATACTATCTTTCTCTTTCCAGCTGATACCGTTTGCCAAAGAACACCAGCAAGATCCCCCTCTTGGCATATAAGCTACTCTCAAACTCAAAATAGTCTAGATGCCTTCTGATGTTGTACAGTGATCTGTTTTATGCACAGACCCACATAACTACTATCTATAAATTATCACATCTACTACGTTAAATTATGGAAGATGTTAAAATTATTAAAAGTGCATCTGTTACATACAATGAAGTCTTCAGGTTTCATCTACCTTTCCCCCAATATACCCAAGAATCAAAATGATAGACACAGAGAAAGAAATGCACAAAGATAGGGAACATTAGAAAAAAGAAACCCAGGTAGTTAATACTGCCTTCTTGAGTCAGTAGGAGGTTGGTTTTAATAAACACCAAAAAGCTGGAGCTTTACAGATAAAAGAACATCTTGTCATGATCTATAGGCTCCATTATAGAGTTAAATATCACATTTTCCATTGTTTTCATCCAACTACATGTCGTAGTTCAAACTACTACACTACATAAAGAGGTAAGCAATAGCATTCCTCTCACAGAGTACCTGTCAATACGGAACAGCCTTATTGACTGGGCTGAAGCACACTATGATCTCAAATATTTAAACAGCTCGGATTTATTAATCAGGTGCTGTTTACACTTAGATTCCGAAGTCTTGGTTTAAACACATTTCAGACTTCAAAACTAACACATCTATGCTAAAGAGTTCAACGGCGGTTGACAGTTTAGTCAATTATTAGTTTACAGCCTAACAGGCAAGTGCACTCTCTGCCCAGACTTGGCGGTGATATTCTGCATTAATTGTAATCAAGAATCAAAAAAAGAGAAAGCAGGAAAAGCTCGGCATCCATACACATTGTAGCTATTTTATATCTAAATAACATCGCATTTGTAACGGGGGAAAAAAAGAGGGGGGATGATAAATAAAGGCGCAAGAGCCGAAACGCGGAGCGCGGCACTTCAGCACCGACAGCTCCTTCCCCGCACACGCCCGGCCCTCGCCCCCGCCGGGCAGCGCACGAAATGGCGACCGAGCCCGCCCGGGGATGTGGGCGCGTCGCAGCCGCGGAGCGTCCCCGCCCGGGACCGACCCCCCCGCCCGGGAGGTGCCACCGGCCGCCGCAGCAACAAAGCCCCGCAGCGGCCCCGCGGCACCGGGCGGGCTCACCAGGTGCCTCCTCGCCCGGCCCCTCGGAGGAGCCGCGGCACCCGCGGCGGACGGGCGGCTCCTCGGCGTCGGGGCGCTGCGGAGGGCTGCGACACCGGCGGTGCGGGGGCTGGCGGCGGTGCAAGGGCTGATACCGGCGGTACGGGGGGATGTGACACGGGCGGTGCGCGGGAACGACACCTGCGGTGCGGAGGGATGGATGACAGCAGCGGCGCGGGGGGATGTGATACCGGCGCGGCGGCGGGCGCGGCACCTCCCGCAGCGTGATGCGCGGCGCGGCGACGGGGACTGCCAGGCCAGTACTCACGGGAAGGTGCGGCCCCTCCGCCCGGGGAGAAGAGGGTCAAGAGGATACCCGCGCTCTTCTTCTTGCTGTTCCTCCTCCTCTCCTTCTGCTGCTGCTGCTGCTGCTGCTGCCCGCTCGGCAGCCCGGCGAGAAGAGCCGCGGCGGGCGCGCTCCCGCGCTATCCCCTCCCCGGCGCCCCCGCCCCCGCCGCGCCGCGGGGAAGGCGCGCTCCCGCGCGGGGGCGGGGAAGGCGCGCGCATCTGCGCGAGCCGCGGCGGGGCGGGCGCGCGCGCGCGCGGCACGGGGGCCGGGGCGGGGCGGGGCGCGTGTCCCTCGCACCTGAGGCACCTCCGTGCTGGGCTGGCATTCCTCCCTCCCTCTCTCCGCCACCCGGGTTAAAATGGGGGTAGGTTCATCGTCGTGCCGCCGCTCAGGGGTGCCCGAACGGTGACCAACTCGGCCCTGAGCCTCCCCAGCAGCGCCGGTGCCCTGCAGCCCCCGGGCTCCGCCTGTGCCCTTCCCCGGCTGGGCACAGCCGAGCGCTCCCCGGGGCACCCCCAGAGCCGCCCCCCCGGCGAGGGCGGCGTTTTAAATAGCCGCATTATTTTAGCCCGGCAGTGCCCCTCTAAATAGATGGTTTCAGCGAGTTCCCAAACTGGAGACAAGGATATTATTTTACACTCGACAATTGTCCTGTTGAACTCGTTAAATTTCCAGTTCATAAGTTCAGGAAGGCAGGCGCTTGGATGCAATCACTCAAGCACTGGGCGACACCATTTGGAGAACAGCCTGGAACTGGGCTTATTTCAAATAAACCTTTCTGCTGAACACACCTCTTGCAGTGCTTCCCTTTCACATTTTGCAGTTAATTTAATGCACAACATCAGAAAGCATTTTAATGTAATTTTGAGAACTCTGAGGGCTGTGCTCAGTATTACTCAAAATTAATTCAAGTATACCTTTAACATGTAGTAAATGCGATTAACTGCCACTGTTGAACTTGCCTTTGGATCAGCTCATTCAAGAATAGCCTTCTGTGCATTGCAAGGTAGCAACTTTTATAATGGTTAACTATTACACATTTGAGGGAACAGATCTCAAGGTGAACTCTATAGTGATAACTTAACAGTGCAAAACATGATGCCTAAGATGAACAAAAAGCCCTTACCCTGCAACACTGCAGAAACCCCTTTACGACTGGCAAGTTAAATCTGAACGTCTGACCTTCTGAAAAGCAACACTCTAGATGAATAACAGGTTCTATAAATGATAGAGCACATGCATATAAATATCCAAGGGTTAAACAATAACTCAGACATTACTGCTTCAGACTCTGGAGATATTCAAGCTCCTCCTAATCTGAGGCCAGGATATTAATGTTTGAGACCTGAATATGCAAAGAAGATTGGAATGAATGTGAAGAGAATCCTTTATAAAGAGGGGAAGTAAGTGCTTGAATGTTCTTTTGTTTGTTTGCTAACCTTTTCATTTTTGCTATACAACTCCCATGTTCCTAACTGATTTATTTAAATATAAAAACACTACAGACTAAGTAATTGTGCATTAGTGTGTAAGGGGGCCTTAAAACACTAGGATATTGCCTTGCAAGGTACCATGTTCCGTAAGGAGATCATGTAGCTACTCTTGACTTTGAGAGAATATGGATATAAAATGCAGAGAGAAGGATGACTTCTCAGACAGCTACCTGTTTGACTCCTTGACAGATTCCATGGGGAACATGGTGAGCCAAACCTTCAGAAGGTGGACTGTAGAACTGCAGGACACTTGAGGGGAAAGATTTGAGTTGAAGGTTTAACTTCCTTAAAATGTAGGATCAAAGATCTGGTTATTATTTGGATTGCCAACATTAATTTAAAAGCACAAAACATTGGGCTGTGGCAAACCACTAGGTGCAAGTTAGACCACAGAAACCAAGTAAATGAAGAGATTTCACTGTTGCAGGGAGGGTGTGATAGACAACTCTATACTGATATATGATGAGGCTGAAGTGTTGCAGCTGGTATGATTACACCCTTATGATTCCCCTGAGAATTTAAACTCTGTAATTTTTATATTACTGAGATAAACAAATACACACATTCAATAGCACAAAGCAGAAGTTTCCAAATGGTGGCATACATATAATCACACAGTAAACAAGTACATTCAAAGGTTTATACTAGGAGCCA
Source organism: Pipra filicauda (assembly GCF_003945595.2). Classification (NCBI taxonomy): domain Eukaryota; kingdom Metazoa; phylum Chordata; class Aves; order Passeriformes; family Pipridae; genus Pipra; species Pipra filicauda. The sequence continues at coordinate 1,881,497 of NW_024104543.1, forward strand.
CTTCTGCTGGTGATGGCATCCACTATTGTGGATGAGCGCCATCCATACTGGTAGTAGGATGGTGGCATCAAGCAAAAAGAAACAGGTGGGGTTGTTGGTATAAACAACGTACCCCTCAGCCATTACAATAAGCAGAAATTGTGTGGCTGAAGGAATACTAGCTTTCCACGTTCTCTGCCTCCTTGTATCTTTCCTGTAGTCATCATTGTACCTTTTGTAGCCTTTCTCCTCACTTTGCCTGCTGCAACTATATCCATGGATTGGCAGTTCCAAACATAGTGGTTTAGTCTTCATGATCCTTTAATACCAGCCTTAGTTTACTTAGGTATCATCTACTGCTTTCTTCTACCTATTGAGGTTTTTTGATAGTCTTTGGCATTTTGTTCCTAAAGCAGACACTTTTGAGGATTATGGAAAGACATCTTGGGTTGTACATCTCACCTAACTTTAGATGTCTACTATGTGAATGTCTGCATGTGAGCTAGTCACTCTCTCCACTGAGCATAAAGGGAACCAGAAATAGGCAGTTTTAGTGTATGATTCATCTAACCTATTTTAGATGTCTACATTAGAATAAGCCAAGTTGCATCCTAGAAATGCCGGTTTCTATCCATTGACTCTAACAGGACCAGCAGGTGTCTTGTTCAGCTGTAAGTGTCTACATTGTTAGAGTCTGCATTTACTCAGCTGAATGCCACCCATGTAATTTTAACATGAGTTATCCCACTGTTCCACTTGTTTTGATGTCTTACAATGGTGAATGGAGCACAGTGTAGCACACAAAGTACTTTGCACAAAATAAAATGGTGAGGTATGCCCCACCGAATATATTCAAAGTCAGTAGAACTTAGACTAATCATATTTGATAGATCATGGGGCCCCCCAATCAAAAACTGAAAAACTTTTGAGATTATTTTAATCTAGTTTATTTATGGGCATTTTGTATTTCCTTTGGAGGATCTCCTGATACCATGAAAGTAACGTAAATGCACTTACTGCTGGTCTAATACTTTTTAGAAGCTAGTGTTTATTTACGATAGCAGCATAAAATATGAATATCTCTAAGTAGAAAAGAGCCCAAAGACAAGATCAAAAGCTTAAGTGATAATGTCTAATGTTAAAAGCTGCACTGCTTGGTATACAGTAACAAAATCAGCTTTCACAGACTACCAGGCAGAGGATGTGTTTTGATGTAAGATATGTTCAGAACTAGGGTAGCAAGAGTATCGTGCAGGATAGACACTGCACAGAGGTGTTCTGATGTGCTGTCAAGAATTGAAAAAAAATACTTAAGGCTTCAGAACTATTCTCTTGAAAGACAATTTGTGACTACAGTTAGATACTGCCATGCCTGATTTATAAGCTATTACCTAGGTTTTCCTTACAAGAAATCAGAGTTCTTCTGGAATCCTAGAAGGCTAGCAAGCTAAATAGTTGGAGACACATGGAAATGCCGTGAGTTTAATCATGCCTATTTAGGACTTAGATATTCAAAGCTGATGGCAAACACTGCCAGGGATTCACAGGGCTGAAACTTCGTCCAGGAATTACATGCTTGAATGCAAAATGAAAGGAAGCGATCCTGTTCTTTGAGAAGCAGATGGAGAGGAGGAGCTGTTAGTGCTGTCACCTGCCCATCTTCCATTAGCTTGATCATTAGAGTGCTGCAAAAGAAAGTAGGAGCCCTGGGTTCAGTTGTTTTCTTTGCTCAATGGACTTTAACTTCTCAGGGCACAAACCTTTCAAAAACATATAGGAGAATCTGAGGATGAAGGCAGAATTTTCAATCCACTCTGCACAGGATAGTTAAACATTGAAAATAATCATGGCTGGGCTTTGCGAACAAAGCTTTGGGAAGGGCTCTACCCACATTTGCTACAGGCGCGTTGGTGGCTAAAGAGGCCAATGCGAGATAGACAAGTCCAGTTGCAAAAGGCACAGCAGAAAGACTCCTTAGGTGGTATATTCTGCAAGGCATGGTTCTTTCTGCATTGTCTTTTCGATGGTGATCCTGTGTGCATTCTCAAAGGAAGCAGCAGCGTTAAAGATAGTGTGTCTCCAGACCTCCCAACTGGAGGCCAGGGTAGACCAGCAATGAAGATCAATATGGCCAAGGCTGAGATGTTGTTTCAGGGAGTCCTTGTTTCTCCTCTTCTGGGCTCCTCTCTTACAGCAGCCAGTGGAGAGTTCACCATAAAGCAAGATCTTAGGGAAGTGGTGGTCCTTCATCCTGGAGACGTGTCCTGCCCAGCGCAACTGTGTTCTCAGTAACATGGCCTCAATACTCGTAACTGCTGCCTGTTCTAGAACAGATGTATTGGTCACATAATCTGACCAGTGGATGTTTAAGATTGTACGGAGGCAGCGTTGATGGAAGCGTTCTAGGAGACGGAGGTGGTGGTGGTAGATGACCCATGATTCGGAACCATATAAGAGAGTAGACAGCACAATGGCTCTGTAAACACTGATCTTTGTACTTTTCTTCAAGTGTTTATTTCACCAAACTCTTTTATGGAGTTTTCCAAAAGCACTATATGCCTTTGCTAACCTGTTGTCTATCTCCCCGTCAATCTTACCATCCAAGGAGATGAGGCTACCTAGGTAATTAAACTGCTGAAGTGATTTGAGCTCTGATTTGTCAATGGTGATATGGGGATGATGGAAGACTTCCCGAGGTGCCAGCTGATAGAAAACTTCTGTCTTCTTCAAGCTGACTTCCAACCCAAAGAGCTCAGCAGCGTCTGCAAAGCAGGATGTTAAACGCTGCAGAGCTGCTTCTGTGTGGGCGACAAGGGCGGCGTCATCAGCATAAAGCAGCTCCCGGACAAGATGGTTTAAGGTCTTAGTGTGGACCTTCAGTTGCCTTAGGTTGAATAGGTTTTCGTCGCTATGATATCCAATGTAGATACCATCTTCTTCATCAAGGTCTGTGTGGCCCTTTGGTTGTTGCAAGAACGCGACCTTGTTTCCCACCACTGGTTATTAGAAAGGGCTCAGAAAGTGCATCATCATATCTGACTTGGCCACGCTGATCCTCATGAAGTGAGATGATCATTTTAAGGAACTTGGGGGGACAACCTAAACATTCCAAAATCTGCCACAGACCTTTTCTACTCACAGTATTGAAAGCCTTGGTGAGATCAACAAAGGTTACAGAGAGACCTTTGTTCTGTTCCCTACACTTCTCTTGCAGTTGCCTGAGAACAAATACCATGTCTGTGGTACTCCTGTTGGCTCTGAAACCACACTGGCTTTCAGGAAGAAGTTCTTCTGCTATAGCAGGTATTAATCTGTTCGAAAGTATTCTTGCTAGGATCTTGCCAGCAATGGAAAGCAGAGTAATACCCCAGTAGTTAGAGCACCCGCAGCCGCCAGCGGGGATTGTGCCCTCGTGGGAGAGGAGAGGAGGAACTTCGGAGCACGTGGAGGTGAAAATAAAACTACACACATAAAATACATCTCACACAAAAAAGGAAACTGTACTTGATATAGTTGCCTGTGTATGGGAAAACTTGAGTTTTAACCCTATGTCTGCACATACTTCACTGTTTTTTTTGTGTTATTGTTGTTGTTAGATTTGTAACTGGCCTCCCTTCTCCCCAATAGCCTGACTGTCTAGGTTATATTTTGACTAGTGATTAGACCATTCTCTCTTGTGCCTGTGAGTATTTAATAATTCCGTGGAAAGTAAAATGCCTTCAAAAAGAGAGAGTACGGCACCATTTTATTTTGGAATACTCCATTTCTTAGCTGCTAAGTAGCAAAGGCTGAAAAAGGAGTTAAACACACATCACACACCCTGGACAATTCTAATCACAGGAAGATAGTACCATCAGCTTGGTTTTCTGTCAAGTTTAATCAAACAGATGGATTTCTCTGACCAAGGTTTTCAGATATAAGAGAGAGATGAACTTCTTGAAACATTCACAGATACCAACATATGCAGATGACAGTATTTTTCTCCATGCCCAGATATAAAGTTAGAAGTTTTCAGAAACTTCAGAGAGAAAAAATTATACAAAATTTATATTTAGTAAAATCTCTGGTATATTACAGCAACTATATCTGTTTTTGACAGATGTGTTCAACGTGACGAAATGGTTCAAGATAACCTGGATGTAATACAGACTGGGAATTGAGATGCTGGAAAGCAGTGTCACAGAAAGGGACCTGAGGGTCCTGGTCAATGGTAAGTTGAATATGAGTCAGCAGTGTCCTGGCAGCCAGGAGGGCCAACGGTGTCCTGGGGGGCATCAAGAAAGGCATCGCCAGCTGGTCGAGGGAGGGGATTGTCCCACTCTGCTCTGCACTGGGGTGGCCTCACCTTGAATATTTTGTGCAGTTTTTGGCACTGCAATATAAGATATTCAGCTATTGGAGAGCATCCAAAAGAGGGCAACGAATATGGTGAAAGGCCTTGAGGGGAAGCCATATGAGGAGCGACTGAGGTCACTTTGTTCAGCCTGGAGGAGACTGAGGGGAGACTTCACTGCAGTCACAACTTCCTTGTGAGAGGAAGAGGAGGGGCAGGTCTCTTCTCTGTGGTGACCAGTGACAGAACTTGAGGGAATGGCCTGAAGTTGTATTAGGGGCGGTTTAGGTTGGATGTTAGAAAAAAGTTCTTCACCCAGAGGAGGGTTGGGCGCTGGAACAGGATCTCCAGGGAAATGGTCACAGCACCAAGCCTGATAGAGTTCATTGGACAATGCACTTGGGCACTCGGTGTGACTTTTGGGGATGGTCCTGTGCAGGGCCAGGAGTTTGACTTGATGATCCTTATGGGTCCCTTCCAACTCATCATATTCTGTGATTCCACAAAGTCAGTGGAAAATTAACATTAATTTCATCAGGACCAGTGTTTTATCTGATATATAAATAAGGGAGGGCATTCCTTCACACATGGCAGATTAAACTGTCTGGAAACACCAAACACTTTTTGTGTGCATGATTAGAGTTCATATTTTTCCATTAGAAGAGATTGGCCGAGACAATTAAAAACTTCTTACAACCCTACTTCATAGTTCAAGGTTCTTGAAAAACTACTCCACACAGATCAAAAGCCTACAGACATCAGGCAATTTGTCCAAGGGACTTCTAAAGTGCCGAATACTAAGCAACTCCATTTTCAAAAACAGGAGGTTAGTATCAAGCTTGACATTATGATTTAACGTGTCTCATCCTTCAGCCAAGTGTCTCATAGGTTGAATTTATCTTCAGTGGGGTGTTTTCCATTATGGAAATGAGCTAGGAAACAATGCCAGGATTGGAAAAACCTAATAATAGCTATTAGAGCTATAACTCTTGCTTTAGTGAAACTTTATTCCAATCTACCCAATAGTCATGCATTTATTTATTATACATATCTATAATGTGAATGGACTTAATGATTTTCACACACACTCACAAAAACTAAGCAAGTACTGAAGTCTTTTATGATGACAGAGAAAAAGAACAAAGTCATTGAAAAAGTAAGGCCTTTTTCCCAATGTATGAATATAAATTTTGATCACATGTAGAAAGGCTTAGAATAAAGGAAAGGTTTTGCTTGGGAAACTTAGCAGAAGGAGAGGAAAACTTTGGTGAAAAATTATTTCAATTAAGTCCTTTTGAAGTTATCCTTTAGTTTTGAACTACAAAAATGCCCAAAGGGCTTTTCTAGTCTGCTTGCTTAGGATACACCTTGTTCTCTAAGTCTGCTGGACCTTCTGAGGGTGCAATTAGTTTTAAATTACAAACACACAATTGCCCTAATGGCTTGTGTTTGGATTTCTTGAGCAGTGAGAAAATCTCTAGATAAATTGACTGGCTCTACTGGGTTCCTAGCAGAGAGACATCACTTCATGGTCCTTGGAGCTTTCTGAAGCAGACAACAGTGAAGAATCAACTTTATTTTTTTCTGCATTACCAAACATGTTTCCATCTATTGGTCACCATATCAGGATAATAATGTATTTTTAAAGGTCCAGAAAACTATAATTACTTTAAATGAAAGGTTTCATGCTTCATGGTTTATTTATGGTAGTCCAAAATACCATAGAATAAAACAATTTCTTACCCTGCAAGTGTACAATTCACACAGCAAAACACCCAGGATATGAGGAAAAGCAATCCTTGTACAACCTATCACCTAGTTACCATGTACTGCAATTCTGTGTGTGAGTACTCTCAATTTTAATTGGACTGAGGTAGTTAATAAATCCTAGGGTCACAGTCCAAGCACCAAATGGTGCTAGAAGATGTGATTGATGATCACGGGAACAGCTAATCACCAGCCCTTTGGGAAACCTGGAAGAGGAGAAAAGATCCCCCGAGAATGTTCTAGTTGTGTGGACCTCTAGGTATGAATTGGAAATTTAGAAGGGTTCAAGAAATCTGCCCCAGATGAATCAAATACTTCAAACTACTTGGAAAAAAAATTGCTGAAAATGTTTGTTATGGAACAAATTAATTAAACCCAGTGCATTTGTGCATCACAAGATGTGTGATTGCACAGATTTAACAAAAGAAAGGAACTTTAAAATTAAAAGATGCTGATATTTTCAGAAAGCTATCTGGTGCCATACTGTTGGAAATAATTTCCACATGCTTTTGAGATTAAGTTGAGGTGCAATGAATTTCATAGATAAACAGCAAGCAGATCTGTTTAGTTTTACTATTCTGTCTCTAGCAGATCGGCTTTTGCTTGTGTTTCTGTATTTTGATCATTTCCAATTCATGGTATACTTGTGTAGCGCTCCTCAGTACAGCACCTGAATGCTTTACTATGTCCTCTTGTGCTTGATCTCCCCCAACCCCCTTCTCTTTGCGCATAGGCCTTGAGATTCATTATTTTTCCATTCTTTTCTGGCAAGAGCATCTCATTTTCAAACTGGAGGAAAGTTACACAATTTCTAAGAATACTGGAAATAACTCTGTCACTATTTACACTTTGCCGGAAGAGCAAGTGTCACATACAGAAATTATCATGACGTTTGGGTATCTTCCATGTCTATGCTGTATGTCACTCAAATACATGAAAAACTGTAGTTAATGATGTATGATCCCTGGTGTTCACACATTCCTCTCACTGGAAGTGAGCCCTTTTCCAATTTGTGTTCCTAAGATTGTCAGTCTTTCATTCTGTAACTACCTTTGCTCTTTCCAAAGTGCTCAGGCAGGGCTCACATTTAAATGATAATCATTCATCTCCTCCGGTGCCAGAAATTGCTTACCTGCTTGCTGTGATGCTGCCTGCTAAAAAATTCCAGCAGTTTCCCCAGCTCAGGAGTTCCCTTGAGTATTTTGAAAACTTGCAGAAGTAAATTAGTGTAGTTACCAGCTATGTGCCCTGGAATCAGATGGCTGAAGTAAAAGAGCACAGACTGTGTGATGATTCCTCAGTCACCAAGAGTGGTGCAAAGAGGTTTCCCTGATTTACTCAAAATGACTAATACCAACTGAAATTTTTGTTTTGTTTCATTGCCAGCCAGTTGAGGGAGGTGATTGTCCCACTCGACTCTGTGCTGGTGCGGCCTCACCTTGAGTATTGTGTGCAGTTTTGCACGCTGCAATATAAGAAGGATATAAAGCTATTAGAGAGTGTAGAAAGAAGGGCCACAGAGATGAAGAATGGTCTAGAGGGGAAGCCCTACAAGAAGCAGCTGAGATCACTTGGTTTATTCAGCCTAGAGAAGAGGAGACTGAGGGGAGACCTCATTGCAGTCTACAGCTTCCTCATGAGGGGAAACAGAGGGGTGGTCACTGATCTCTTCTCTCTGGTGATCAGTGGTAGGACCAGAGGGAATAACATGAAGGAATAGGCTTGATATCAGGAAAGGGCTCCTCACCCAGAGGGTGGTTGGGCACTGGAACAGGCTCCCCAGGGAAGTGGTCACAACACCAAGCCTGTTTGAGTTCAAGAAGAGTTTGGACAATGTTCTGAGGCAGATGGTGGGATTCTTGGGGTTGTCCTGTGCAGTGCCAGGAGGTAGACTTGATGACCCTTTTGAGTCCCTTCCAACTCAGAATATTCCATGATTCTATGACTTTAATAACAAAGACAGAGAGGAAGCAAACCTAAAAAGGTAAAGCATTGCAGTTTTGTTGCTCCTTGGTGCTGGAAGTCCCAACTGGTGACAAGCAAAATGGTCTGTTGACTGGCACCAGCCCTCACAGGTGTAGCTGGCAGGCTCTGATGCCTACAGCTGGAGACAATGAGGGACAACCTTAGGAGAGGCAGCGGAGACCTCTGGATCTATGGGACTGATTCCATGATTTTTTAATCTGATACGGTCTGTAAATGGGCTCAGGAGAATGCCTCTACTCCTTACTCCAGGGAGTACTCCTAACTGGTTGTGGATACATCCAGGTTTTTTTCTGTATATGTGCATGCATGCGTTCATTATTTCCACTACCATGGATCACAGAAACAGTTTTTCTGAGTTCCCTCACATATTTAAATATGCTGAATAACCATTTTATTTAGCACATTCAATAGTAATTTGCTTATTTGATATATGAGTATCTGTAATCAATACACAAATGAATTTGGGGCTTACTGTTTCAATCTGTGACTTCAAGCTCAATAGATTCATCTGTCCTCTAGATTTCTCTTCAAAAACATGGTATATATATTACCTTTGACATCAAACTTTGTTTTTTCTGCTAACATCCACTTATGTTATGAAGTTGCTTTTTGTTCTTGTGATTAGTGAGGAACCTTCTACCATCAAAATAAATCTCTTGGCACCATCTATGTATGATTTTCTGCTATTTTAGCTATGTAATAACGATTTTCTTATTTCTCTGATCATCTGTTGTTCTGAGAAACATTTGTGCTCTGCTCAAAGGTTTAGAAATGCTGTAACACTGACGTTTTTAAAGCAGGAGAGACAAGACTATTGCTTTTTTTTTTTCTATAACACTTTTATCATTCTGTGTTCTATAGCATAAATTCAAGAATTAACATGAAGAGAGCTATTTTAGGCAAGTACACTCTTGTCCAGAAATAAACAGAGAAATAGATGAGCACAAGGGCTGTTCTATAAGCCATTTAGCAATTGTTTGTAACAACAGCATTAAGTTTCAAAATTCGGCATGTGATTATTAAATACTACTTTACAACACAGCATTAGAGGTACAGGGTGTCAGAAGTCAGACAACTTCTACAAGGCAGAGCTAAAAAAAATAGGAGTTCTTCAGAATGGGGAACAATGACATAGAAAAAAATTGATCTATTCTAGGAAAGAAAAAGGGAACATCTTGAAATGGTACTCGGGTCAGAACTCCTACAGAAATGCCATCATACCTTTTGTCCCTAAGGAAGTAAACCTAGACCCGGATTCGCGACAGCTATTGTTCTAGACCTTTAAAGCAAAATGAGAATAAGGCAAGATGACTTATCTGAACAAAACTATGAAATCCTAGGTCTCTTTGCAGTGACGTGGAAGAGTAGGTGCAGCTGAGTGCATGGCTGACTACTTGCCACCATCTTGTTTTATTGGGACTGTAGAGGCAGATGCTTAGAGATGATACACAGCTCTAACACATATACCTGAGTAAAAGTTCAAAGATATAAGACACTAACATTGAGCCTTATGTGATCTGATTTGTTGACCTTCACGGCAGTGACTGTAGACCAGAGGCTAACACTAAAACATAGACTAGCTGTAGCAGTTATTGTTTAATTCAAGCTAATGGAAGGCTGCAGTGTTATATCTATAAATCTATTTGAGCCTGTCTGCATCAGATTAGAAAATCAACTGTATTCAATCATTTTCTAATCTGCTGTTTACTGTTGTGGAAAGGGGTTTATGAGATGCAGTGTGTTTGTTTTTACAAATATAGTCTGACAGGGTGACTTACCTTCTGAAGAAGCTCTTTATTCTCATTTCTTTTTAGGTAACTAGGGAAGAAAAGCTGTCTAGAAACTGTCATTGTAAAAAAGTACATACTTCTGAGCACCTAATTAGAAAGTTCTCTTTGCTACTTTGAACAGGTTTTGGCTCTGCTTTGTGTAAGTTCAGAATTCTTCATTGTCTTCCCTTAACATGCCTCTGGCTGCATCCATAATGCTTTAGGCCTCTGGGAAAGACTCAGCTCAAGTCCAGAGGACCTATGTTCCTCGAGGAACAGGACTTTCACATGACCAGTCAGATCACCTCACATGCTCTGCAGTGATTTCAGGCTGCCAGCACGTATTCTGTGCCCCCTCCATGAGACATGCTTTCGTAGAGTCACGGACAGCAGATCTCTGTGCATGGCTGCACAGGCACGTATCAAGGCCAATTAGGTTTTTCCACGACCAGCAGAAGGGTGCCCTCTCACACAATAGAAAACTAAATTTTGAATAGCAACCTGCCTTCCCCATGTCACCCCATGGTTACAACCAAAGTCACACAACTGTCTTGTAGGCTTAGCAGAGCGGCGCCCATGCTGATCCTTTGGCTTGCTCAAGAAACACAATCCCTTCCACACACGTCTGAGAACCTGGCCTAACACCCCCCAGCCCAACACTGGATCTGGCTTGGGAACTTCGTTGTCTCATTGTACAGTGGGACAGAAGGTTGGCATGGGAGTCTTCTTTTGAAGAACTGTCCCAGGCAGAAAGGAGAAGGCTTGGCACCAGCTCTCTGCTAAAAATAGCTGTCTACCTATTTCACAAACATCCCTGTCTGTCAGCTGGGCACTTGGTACCAGGTCTATCAAGGATGCTCTTCATAGCAAAGGTTACTAGAACAAGGTATATACTGTGAGATGAATTTTACTTGTTATGGGAACTCCACATCTCTGAAGTGCTTTTGCAATGGGGACCTTCTGCAGAGGGGCCTCTTGACAGTCTTTCACAATGCCTTCAGGGTTGGCATGTCCCATTATAAGCCCAACTGGAAACCAAACATTTCAAAATATTTTGGGCACCTGAAAAATTGTCCTTTCTAGTGCTTTTAGTGACTTTGAGCTGTTCTGACCATGGAGTATTGTTTTCTGAGGCCTGGCTGCAAGAGCTTCTTCTTTACAATGAGCTATTGTGAGGGAGGAGAGCAAAGGCATTGTGTCCTGACTGGTAATAATGATCTAAGTCTTCTTCCTCATTATCTCCATAAGGAAGGAGAACTATCTTTTTCTATGTGCTTTGACTTTTTAAAGGCCTGATGGGACAGAATGACTACTAATATGAAGTGGCTACAACTCTACCTGTGTGCAGCAGCTGAAGTGTTTGGTGCCAGCAGGGACCGTTTGTAGAACAACCAAGTGTCCATGCATCAGGAACTGTGTGGCAGTGATGCTGCTTTCTGGGAGTGCCACAGGGACAGCACCTCATACCAGTGACCGACTCATACCAGTCGCTGACAAAAGAGAACAGCAACCCCACAGCTGTGATCTAACACATGCTGGATATATTTGGTTCAGGAAACTAACCTCTTTTTTAGCAGTATTTGTTTTAAGTTGAATTATGAGGCACCTGCTGCAAATGCATTGGTTTGAAAAGAGATGATGTTTACCTGAGAGGCTGCAGTGTGCTGAGCCCTGCATAATGCATGATGAAAAGCTTTCAGTTTCTCAGAGATGACCTGAAGTGAAAGCATTCTACAGACATAAAATATAAAGGAACAACATCACACTGGAAGTATTTTGGCTTTTTTTTTTCTTTATTATCTCTAATATACACAACTATTTATATATATATGAACCCACACAATAAACAGCTGTTCAGAACACACTTGCTTCCTGAAAATCTCATCTAAGTTACTCATCTGTAGCCCTTCCCAAGGATTTATGACACATCTAGTGTAAATTATTAAAACTTTGTCTGCTATAGAAATATTATTGTCTTTCCTGCTGTATTCAGAACCAGATTGTTTAGACCTGCTTGATGATGTCCTAAAGTCTAATATTTAGCAAGAAATAAACCAGCTAGAATGCACACAATGCTCAAGTTTTGAAGTTATGGCATGCTTAGATTATGTAAAGTAATGCTTTGAAATCAGATTTAGTAGTGTAAATGACTTTGTCCTTTGTTTCCACATATTAAGCAGTACCTGAGATACCTACCTTTCCTTGTAGGATGATAGAAACATCCCTTACCTTGTAAACTCTCCAACAGTTCTGCTTTTTTTCTTTGCAATATATAGGTCTTGTCGTTCCATAGTTAGAAGTTTTCTGTGACTGCCTGACTTGCCTGCCTGAAAATACATTCAAATGATATGTACAAAGAGACAGGACAGGCCCATACCTCTGATTTCTACAGAGCAGCCAGTGAGGAAGCATGGAACAGAAGCTTTGCTGAAATTGTGCCCTGGACACAGACCAGGTTTTTAAGATGTTACTTTTGGGGATTTGCTATCCAAATTTTGAGACATTCTGGAAGACTGTTTCCCTGTGGTATTAGTGTGATGATTATTACATTATTCAATTAGAAAATAATGGTGTAAGAACAAAAAGCTGCTCCCTTTCCAGTTTACAAGGTCTTGAAAATGAACAAAAAGCTTTCAAATGCTAAAATCACAACTTTGCTGAATTTACAGTGCACTTTAATGATATTTAGTTCTATGCCCACGTTGTCTCTGTGGTTTTAAATGAAAATTTTATACTACAGCTTCTTCCTGAAAAGCGAAGATTTCAAACTACTACTGTGTATTTATGCTATTGCGATTATATGGGGAAATAGCTGTTACTGATGTTGTTATGAGAAACTGATAAAATAAACAAAATAATAAATAAAAAGTAAAATTGAATTGCTGCTAAGTATGCATTACCAGGGATGTAAGTACTGGAGTGTTTCAGTGCTTGTTTAATTTTTACAATATGTGAAAAATTGCTAATGTTCCCCCTTACCAAAATCTGCCAATTTTATTAAAATAAATAATAGAATTGTCCTTGTTAAATCTTGAAGAAAGAACAATTAAAAAAATTAGTTCTTGTTTATAGGAGTATCTGCAAACAGTGAAGGCCATCAGTTGGACCAGATGTCACACTGGAGTTAATGGGTAAGTACCAGGAGCAGACATGACTGTAGGTTTGGGAGTGAGGAAGCTGGAAATGAGGAGGGTGAGCAGTGAACAGGGAATCGGAGGGGGCAGCAGCCCCTTGAGTTCACAGCTCAGTGCTGTGTGGGTGGAGCAAGGAAAGCCTACTCCTCTTGTTCCTGCAGTCTGAGAAAGAGGCATTTGGGTATGCTTGTTTTTCTTTGTAAATGAATATGATTACACTAAGAATATACCTTTCTTCTAGCACCAAACTGTCCCTCAAGTGGGACAGTTCTGCAAGGTCTGAAAATTTGACTCACTTTTCAAGCAGCAGTGAGAAAAAAAACCCCAAACAATGCATTTCCCTTCCTGCCTTATGTAGTTGAGTGTAAAAGACTATGGGTTTGTATCACAGCTGGCCTGGAAGTGCAGTCCTTAAGCAGAAAGAGGAAGCCTTAACACATCCTCTCCTGCAACAGATTATGTTTGGATTTAATACTTGTCATTTTGAGAACAGTCTTTTAATAAAAGAAAATCAGCACTATTTGTTGACCCAGCAGCATGAAAATATTTTAATCTCAGATGAAAAACTAATGGTGTCAATGAGTAGGATGCACACACCAGATTTTTCCTTCACCTGTCATATGTCTTACAGTACTTCAACCTGTATCAGCTCCCATTACCAGCTAGGGAAGGAAAGCAAAATAAATAAAACATAAGTGATGGATCAAAGACAAGACATAATCCTTATCTGTTAGACCTAATGAGAAGGAGCTGCTAGACACTTCCACAAGCCTATGGCTTCTGATATATATGCAGGATTAAAAAGTTCTCACCTGCCAAGTGGGTTAGGGAGGATTCAGTTGGCCATAGAGACTGGTAGCCACTCTCACAGTGTGTTATAGAACCTCATTCAGAAGCTCAGGTTCTAAAACTCACACTAAAACAGTTTCTTTTGCTCTGTTAAGTCTCTGTATAGCCATTCTGTTTAACATCTTTCACTTTCTGGTTAAATTTACTTTCTGGCTAAGTGTGAGCACCTTCGGTTTTATTCAAGTGCTGTCTTTTAGCCTACTATCTTTTCCTTCTTGAAGTATTTTTACATAGTAGCACATACTCTCCTTCCAGCCCTTGTTTTGTTAGAAACAAACTGCACCCTCTTAATCTTCCCTTTGGCAGCCCTTCTTTGCATCTGTTTTAGTCTGAATATCTCTTTCTCTAATAGCACTGACCAAAACTATAATTATATTCAACTGCTGTTGCCCACAGCTTGTGCAATAGAATTGGTATCTTCATATCACTGTTGAAATGGACACTGACAGGAAGTATCTTAAAGTGATCACACTTCAACATTTAAAAGTTTTACTTTTCTTTGGTAATGAAACTTTCTCCAATTACTATCTCCGTCTGCATAGATAATTAGAAACTAAGAGGTGACCTAAAGGTTATCTAAGAAAAACTTAAGGGGCTTTTCTCTTTCTGACTTTGCATAAAGGAAGACTATTTTATGCCTACACCTTTTCATTTCCCAGTCTGGACTCCTCCTTGCCTTTCAAAATCAGAGCAAAGACATTTATGTCAATTTTACAATTGACATTATCACTTTCTCAACTCGCTCAACTAAAGCATATCAAAGAAATAATAAAAAGGCTTGTATTGGAAGAGACTGTAAAGATCATCTTAGTTCCAAGCCCCCTGCCATGGGGAGGGACATCAACAAGCTTCCTGATTTTCTTTCCAGGATACAAACCTGGAACATTTTCAAATGGCAACACTCATCTGGTCAGACAAACCTTGTTTTCTCTGAATGCACAAGCAACCTAAAATGCTTATCTCACTACCTTCTTGTTATTGCTTATTCTAGATTCGAAATTCACATTCATCTATGTTTTTCATGTTTGTTCACAATTTCCTGGTCAAGGAATTTGCTCGTGCACTGATACACTGTTAGTTTTGTAGCTGTGACTGCTGCCTCAATTTCAGTTTTTTAACTGTATGATCGCACAGCATTCCCAACGGTACTTTTTCAAAGCAGAGTTCATTTAATGTATTCTGCATTAGAATATTCCTTTTCCCATTGTTAATTATACATCTTTATTCTTCAGAGGCACTTTTTTCATTCTAGCTATTCTCTTCTCAAAGCCATGCTGCACTGAAATCCTATCGTTCAAAATATTCAAGAGCCCTCCTAGATTCATCTGTAAAGGGAATTATCTTCTTTGGCCCATCCAAATGATCAGTTAAAACCTGCTAGTATTTGACCCAGCACTAATCCTCCTGCTTGCTATCAATTAACTCCCTTAATTTAAACTTCTTTTTCCTTATTTCTTTATTTCGCCAGTCCTGATTCCTCTACAGTTCTCACTATTCCATTTTGTTCTGTTAAAGTATTATGCAGTATTCCACATTCAATAATGCCTCAATAAACTTCCTGAACATAGTTTTACTTTATATATTGTAGGAACACACCCACAATAGTTAGGATTCCTTGCAAACTGCTAAGTTTTTGAAGTAACTAAAGACTAATTACAGTTTAATAACATTTTCAATGTTTTAAGACAACAAATACAGAAAGTCACTATCAAAATGTTGTTTTTAGTAGATAATGCAATGGCAAGTGATTATTCCCAAAAAGCAAAGTGACAAATGCACTGTTTTTTGGGGAAACTGGACATTTTAGCTACTGCATAGAACATACGTTTTTATCTAGTCAATACATTCATGCACTGTAGCTGTCTACTAGGAAACAAAAACTTAGGCACCTGGCAAGCAATCAAACAATCTTATTAACAGGTATGTGCCCAACACGTGACAGCTGCTGTGTCTAACGCAAATTTTGCTGCACCATTCTGAAGTGCTGCCATGTACCTTCCTGTGGTCGACAATGCTGTTTGACACACTATGTTGTCACAGCACACCACACCCCCTCCCATGGCACACGCAGAGTGTTGCAAAGGAATGGGCGGTAAGATTGTAGTAAGATCTAAATGTTAACTTCACAGCTCTGAGATAATTTCAGGAGAATGCATATATGGAAGTTAGAAATGCATATTATTTCATGTATCAATTTCCCGCTAATTTTCTTCTTGACCAGATGCACCTGAAGTTTGGCAGCCAAAACTGAAGCTTCTACAAAAAAAGCTGCTCATTCATGTGAACTACTTCATGATTATATTTTCTTTATCCTGTGACTGGAATAGCTGGTCAAGTGACATTTTGGGGTTTGGGATTATTTTCAAATAATGAATCAATCAATTGGAAGTTATCCCCATAAAAAAATAAGAAGCAAGTTCTAAAAATATCAGTTAATTTTGATAATTTAATAGGCCATTTACAGTCATCCAAACATCTTACTCAATACAGTTATGTACAAAATCCATTAAAATAAAAAAAAGTTATCTTTCCGAAATAAAAGTGCAATTAACATAGGCAAAGTTTTTGTAAGAACATTACATTGCTATTAAATTCACTGGCTACATAAGAGCCTAACAGGTGTATCACCTACACTAAAGTGAATGAGGATTCTTTATTTGTTAATTTTGAATAAGCCTGGTAGTTGATAAATAAAGGTTTTCTGCCACCGTAATTATGGTACAAACATCCAAAAATGCATTGCACAATTGTTTTCATAATTTTCAGTTTTACCAACTTGAAGAAACTTAAGTAAAGCAACAGTAAGATCCATTAGGTTCAAAAAATAATTAACACCATTAAACCTTGTAACAAGTAAGTGTGCACAAAACAGCCATCTTAAATTGCTTTCTGTGAAATTCTGATAGCTTTCCAGAGATGTCATTTACCCTGAATAAACATTCTTCCTTTACAGTACCAAATGGATTTTCTGGAACAAGATTTATATTTATCTTTCATGCATTACATATTCACAATTTGGAAAAAAAAGGAAGGCCTTCATACATGTCAGCCTTTAATCTCATCCAGTCCTGAAGCCTCTGCAAAGTTGTTTTTTCTTGTGTTAATATTTTTGCAGCTTTTCTCAATTTTTCTTCATTTCGTTCTAAGTAGCGAATTCCATCTGTCTGCAGCTGATTGAGTTTCTCCTTACGACTTTCATCCAGAGCGATGTCCTCATTCATAAGAGGGTTAAATCTGAAATAAGTATCCGGAGGTAACAGTGCATCCAGCATGGTATGAACTTCTGTATTGAAAACAAATGAAGGAAACAGTTATATTCACATGATAGACAAATAGTCCTACAACTGCTCTGAACAACAACTGCTCTGGAATGACACAGTAAGAGTAAATATGTGCTGCTTTGCTGAGTAAACATTTTTCCACCACAGCCTTATCAAAGCCCCTTTCTCATTAAAAGCTTTGTAAATGTCTCTGCAACTCTGTTTACTCTGGAAAAGCTTAATCTCTCATTCCAAGACAACTTTACTGGTATGGCAATTAAGTAGGCTTTTCTATCTAGATTTTTAATTACATTCCATTCCTTTACAAGTGTGAGCGCATCATGAAGAGCGGAATGTAACTTACATATTCCCATTCAGGATACCCATGATTTGTTACACTCAGTACTAAGAGAAGCAGCTGTTGTGAAAACCACAGATACATGTTCTTCTTTAATCTCAAAGACTGCTAAGTAAAAATGTGAGATTAAAACTTTCTTTTGTTTGCAACTAATTAATTTTTTATGTATTACTACAGATTTGGGGTTTGAATTTAACATTCATTTAATTTAAAATGTTCAATTCAGGTTATTAGACTTCAGTTAACTAGTATAATAATAAAAAACTGGCTATATAATGCATTTGTATGTTCTTCTCTTTTATAACCTGTTTTCTCTCTCCCTTTAGATTTCTCTTCTCTTTGTTGGCTCCCTGAAAATTGCATTTCTATGACTTCCTTCAGCTTTCATTCTATCTTCTTTGCATTCTTACTGTATTCCTCCATTCTTTTAAACACCTACTGTCATATAAAAAAATTAAAGTGAAAAAAATATCCTGGGTAAGATCACAGCAAAAGATTCCTGTAAGCCTGAAATCTTCTTGGCTTGGCCTCTCCTCCTGCAAATTGCTCAGCTATGTCTGTTCTTGTCTCACCACATCCAGTCTTTCTTGTCCTATTTAATAGTCTCCCTTTTTCCCCCTCATAATATAAGTTCCCATTTGCTCAAATCTACTCTCCTCTCTTTCCATTTCCTCACCTTTGGTCTCCACAATGTACTTTCTCCTCCTCTTCCCATCTAATTTCTTGCCTCATTTGTCAGCTGCATCGAAACTTTTTCTTCCCTTGACAGGAAGTGGACACCACATATGTCCTTCTCATAAATCCCACTGCCTTTCTATGACTGTGCAAAAACCAAAAGGCAACCCAAATCTAGCTTTTCTTACTAATGACAGTCAGCTGACAAAAGACTATGCAGTAAGGGATCTAGACCGTAAGAGCATTTCTTGTTCCCTTTTTGCAGTATCAGTTTCCTTTGTAAGGGGAGGGGGGAAAGCAGCTGTTTATCAATATTTCCTGTTTGTAAAAACAAAACAGATGTAAACTGCTAGAGACAGAGTTCCAGTGTACTCCCATCTAAGAAGCAAGTTTATTTTGGAAAACAGATGCTTGGCTCTTCCTGGCAGCAATGGAAGTCATGCCCATTGGCAGATACAGTCTAGTCCTTGGAAAAGTCCAGGTATAAAAGCACATATAAAAAGAGATCATAAACAAAATTCTACTTCTGAAGCTGTTAAAAAATCAATGTTCTATATTAACTATTAAGCATTTCTTTGTTACATGAAAAATAAATAAAATGTAAGAAAACAGGATTTTCAAATGAATTCCTGAGTATGCCTTTATCCTGAAGCACAAGTAAAAATGTATCACTTTGTATAAATCCTATTAGATTATCTTTGTGATTCTGATAAATCAACCTCATATTAACAGTTGAGAACACATAAACTAAAAGAGCTTAGCAACAACATAGCGAAGATGAAGATTAAGGAAAATAGGCTAAGAAAAAGATTCATACCATCATCTCCAGAAAACCTGCAATACTGGTACTAAAACACTGTACGTGAGGAACTACAAAGAGACATGCTTCTATTAGTTTCATGGGGCTGGTAGAGGTGAGAAGGGGAAAGACAAAAGGTTCCAGATTGCTCTCTGCATTGGAACTATAATTCTAAGAAACATAAAACTGAAGACAGTCATAATATAAATATATCTTAAGACACCAACCTTCCGTATCAGTTGCGCTGTTGATAACATTTGTGAGTTTGGCTTTCAAACTGGTGTGTGTGACATTGGTCTTCACCTCACTTTCATATCGACCAGTGCCCAGCGATATCAAACACTGCAGTGGAACGTTTGGCCAAAGACACTTGCACTCATGAACTGCCAGTGCAGAAGGATTATTCAGAAGCAGACCTCCATCCTGTAAATTAAAAAGAAATACAAATATTAGTACTACACATAACGTGTTCATAAAAGAAACTGCAACTATAAATTAAACTAGCATAGCCCTAATATACAGAATCAATTAAATTCAACAAGCATTAATTTCCAACTTCAGTGTAATTTTCTTTTTGTGCTATGCAGCAGCTGTGTAGCTTGGCCTCTCGGGCTCATGGACACTGTCAGAGCAGCTGCTGGGGCTGTGCTTGGTTCTGCTGTTGTGAGCATTATATAGAAGAGGTAGGCTGAAACAGCAGTGTTCACTAGAGTATCTGAAGAAGCTATGACTTCATTTTTTGAAGACCTTTTTTGTAAGACAGATATGCACACTGACAAACAATCAAAAAGTCTGTGCCTCAAAATGCTTATTACTGATATCACAAGGATATATTCTGCAACAAAATCTAAATCACTAGCTGCAGACTCTAAAATAAATTAAAAAAGAAAAATCACAAGAGTTAAGCTTGGCCAAAGCTACTTTGTAAGCACAGTCATTACGCAGGATGCTATAGCCTGGTTTTAAGACATGGAAAATCACTTAGGTTGAAATGGACCTATTGAGCTTATCTGGTCCAAACTCCCTGCCCATGCAGGTTCAGCTACAGCATGCTGCCCAAGGCCATGTCCACTTGGGTTTTGAGTATCTCCACAAATGAAGACTCCAAAACCTCTGTCAGCAACCTGTTCC
Organism: Pipra filicauda; assembly: GCF_003945595.2. Lineage (NCBI taxonomy): Eukaryota > Metazoa > Chordata > Aves > Passeriformes > Pipridae > Pipra > Pipra filicauda. The sequence continues at coordinate 1,901,537 of NW_024104543.1, forward strand.
AGTGTTTGGCCACTCTCATAGTAAAAAGTTTTCCTGTGTTCAGATGGAATTTCATATATTTTCATTTATGCCATTGTCTTTTGTCCTACCAGTGGGCACTACCGGGAAGACCACAGCTCCCTCATCTTCATTCCTTCCCATCCTTTATTTGTACACAAGGATAAGTTCCCCCCGAGCCTTCTCTTCTCTAGGCTGCATAATCTCAGCTGCCTCAGTTTCTCATATGAGAGATGCTCCAGTCCTTTCATGATCTCTGAGGCTCTGCACTGGACTCGTTCCCATATGCTCATGTCTCTCTTATATTGGGTAACTGTGGCCTCAGCAGTGCAGAGAGGCAGGACCATCCCTTGTGACAACTGGCAGCACTGCTGTTAATGCAGCCCAGGATGCTGTTGGCCTTCTTTACCACAAGTGTGCATTGCTCATGTTCAGCTTCTTGTCCATCAGCACCCCAAGGTCCTTCTCTGCCAAGCTGCTTTACAACTCAGTGTGGGTTTGTGCATGGGGTTATTCCTCCACAGAGGCAGGACTCTGCCATTCCTCTTTTTGAACTTCATGAGAATTCTCCAGCCTGTTGAGGTCCATTTGAGTGGTGGTCCAACCATTCATGTATCAGCCCTTCCTCTCATGTTTGTATCATCCATGGAATTCCTGAAGGTGCACTCTGTCTGATCATCCAGTTCACTAATCGAATTTGCCCCAGTAATGACCCCTAGGAACACCTCTAGTGACTTGCTTCCAACTTGACTTTGTGGCACTGATCCCAGTCTCTGGGTCCTGGTCATTCAGCCAGTTTGCATCCACCTCACTGTCTATTTATCTAATCCCCACTTTATGGGAGGGGGTGTCCCCTGGTGGTCTAGTAGTTAGGATGCGGCGCTCACACCGCTGCGGCCCGGGTTCGATTCCCGGTCAGGGAACTCCTCCGGGCAGATGGAGCTCGTCAGCCCTGTAAGGCCATCCATCTAAGAGAAGGTCACTCTAAACAAACCTACGTCCTGAGGACCTCACTGCCACCGTCTGAGCTTCGCTCGGCCCCGGCAGATGAACCTCAGGATTAAAGGGTGGGCTCAGTTCAGCGCACACTGTGTCTCACCTAAAAAATCCACTGCGCAGGCTCGAAGGGTAAAGACCTTTCCCAAATCTTCGTTCACGAAGACTGGCCATACTGCTATACTTTATGGGAGGTAAATGTCAAAGGCTTTACCAAAGCTGTTGTATACAACATCCGATGCTTTCCACTTGTCCACTAATTGCAGAAGGCTACCAGGTTGGTAAATCACAGGTAAACCACTTTGTAAATCCATGCTGACTACTCATGATCACCTTTTTGTCCTTATGACTTTAGAAGTCCTTTTCAGGAGGATTTCCCCCATTACCTCCTAAGGGATTGGGCTGAAGCCAACTAGCCTGTAGTTCCCCAGAGCTTTCTTCTTGCTGTTCCTGAAGACATGAATAATATCTGCACTCCCAATTACCATGACCATTTAAAGATAATCAAGAGTCATCTTGCAATGGCATGAGCCAGTTCCATCAGCACTCACGGGTGCAACCCATCAGGCTTATGAATTTATGTATGACCAGTTCATTTAACTGCTCCCTAATAGGGTTCTCCTCCACCAAGTGCAAGTCCTCCTTGCACCACTTTCCCTCTTGCTTCAGGGGTCTGGGGATTCCTCAAAGCCATTTTTACTGGCAAAGACTGAGACAAAGGCAGCATTAAAGCATCTTAGACTTTTCCACATCACTTGTCACAAGTTGTGTTGCCCCATTCAGTAGCAGGCCCACATTTTCCCTAGTTTTTCTTTTGCTGTGTATGTACTTGTAGAATCCTTTGTTGTTGCTCTTCACATGGCCCTCCAGGCTAGTCCTTGTTTTTCTAGCCCTATCTCTGCAAGACTGGTCAGGAAATCTATACCCCTCCTGGGTCACTTGCCCCGGTTCCACCTTTTGTACACTTCCTTTTTATGCTGGAGTTCAGTTAGCACCTCCTTGCTTGTCCCTGCCTGCCACCTTTGCTCGATTTCATACTGGTTGGGGTGGTCCTTTCCTGACTTTGGAGAAGTGATCACTGAGTATCAGCCAGATCTCCTGGACCACCTTCTCTCTTTAAGCTCGTAGTCCATGGGATCCTTCCAAGCAGAGCTCTGAAGAGGATGAAGTCTGCTCTCCTGAAATGCTGTGCTGTAGTCCTGCTTTTTTCCCTGCTCCCTTCTCTTAGGATCCCAAACTCCATCCTCTCATGGTCACTGTAGCCAAGGCTTTCTCAAACTTTCACAGCCTTGACCAGTTCTTTATTCTTTGTAGGCAACAGGTCCAGCAAAGCACCTTTCCTTGTTGGTTCCTCCATCAACTGTAACAGTTGCTGTCATCAATGCACTTGAGAAATCTCCTTGGTGGCTTGAGCTCTTCTGTATTGTCCTTTCATCAGGTCTCAGGATGATTCAAGGCCTCCTGAGGACCAGACCAGGGAATGTGAAGTCTCTCTAAGTTATCTGAAGATCGTAATTCAGCTCAATACTACCAGGAACAAATGCTACTCTGGAATTGAGGAGAGATGTCTTTTACTACCAACATGTTAAAAACTGGGATAAACCACTTTAGGACTAATAAGAATCAGTGTGACTGACAATAAGTCTGAGAAGCATTCAGACAATGAGATTTTCATCCAGAGAATCACAAAAAGTATGTTCAACACTTCTTAAAAGTAAAATGACCTTGACTCCAGCTAATAAATAAATGATTTTGGAATTTGAATTCAATAGAACTTTCTATATTGGTAATGCCTTAAAGGGAGCAGTTATAAAGGCAAGACTTAAGCTGAAAACATTATCAAGAGCAGAGATGAATATCTTTATATCCATTCAAAATCTATACAAACATGTAAAATATAAAAGAAACAGAATATTGACTATAATAAGCATTATGCAAGCACCCCCTTATTCTAAAGCTCCCCAAACTCCCTCTATCCCATATCCGACCATTACATTACTAGAATAATAAAGAAAAGCAATTCTACTCAGGAATAGCTTAGAATAGAAAAGGTTTTGGAGCTGGTAAACATTTTACAGAAAAACTCCTTTTAACTACAGCTGTGCTAGATAAATAAGTAAAACCAGGATTACTGAGCTTAGTTTTTTAAGTTTGCTTTCTTTTAATTAAGCTTTCATTTCAGCCTACAAAAAGCTCTTTGAACTCTTTCTGGATACCATCCGTTTTCCTCAAAACACTAAAAACACTGCTAAAATGAATGGTCGCTTCAGTGCCCATTATCCTTTGCTTATGTTTAAATTAGCTTCTACACAGAAAACTAAATACAAGGATGTTTTTGTCCTCTATATTACTCCCCATGAATCTTAATCTAAAATCTTCATAGTTATCTTAGTGGTGCTTACTTTCTTTCTTTAAATCCTAGATTAAAAACCTGCTTACAGAATAATTTCCACTGATCTTGTGAATATAAACAAATTACACGACTGCTTTACCATGAGAAAAATCAGTGTTATCAGAAGTTAGGGGTATATAATACCAGAATACTACAATATTTTTGTAACACTAATACATAAAAGATCAAAGGAACATAAAGTACACATACCTACACATACCACATTCAGTTTGTGATGAGAACTAACAGCTTTGTTTAAATATGGAAATCATTGCACCTTCTCCAATTTAGGTTTCTTGTAATGACAGTAAATTCCTAATAATTTTCAATTTAGACACATAACTTCTAGCATTTATATAGATAATAGATACATGTGATTTTTTTAAAGTTCGAAGTAGGACTCAGTAAAAAGGGCAACCGATTTTATTTCTTCCCCTCCAAACAGATAATGGTTGATAATGACCACACCTCGATCAGTATTGTGCTTCAAATCAGATTACTCTGTTATAAAAGTGGTGTTCATCCTACTGCTCTTTTGCTTACAGTGATGAACTACTAAAGCAGTAAATAAAGCTATTAGTTAAACTGCACTATTAAGGACTCAATGAAAGAAATAGTGCAGTAACTTATTTAATTCTGCAGCTCCAGAAAACATAGAGCTAGTTATGTCAAAAGCTGGAATTCCTGTGAAGAAGTATTTTCACAAGTTTTAAAATGAGTTACAATGATTTCACATGTATGTGAATTCTAAGAAAACCACAAACAAAGAATTTTCCATTCTGAAGATTAAAAACCAGAAATTAACCTGATTCTGCATAATTCCTCTATCTTCATAAAACTGGAAAAAAGTCCTTCCCAAGAACTATATCAAACTAGCAATACAGAAATATGAAAGCCAGATATAATTTTTTTAAAAGTAACTTCAAGAAATCTTGACATATCCTTCTCCATGCCTGTCCTTGAGACACTGGAACAGAATTCCAAGTGATCAGCTTTGTGAACAGAATTCCAAGTGATCAGTATCTTATACATAAGATACTGAAATCACAAGAAACTTCACTGATCCTTGCTCCAAGTTTCTATGTATTTAGCCTGACAATTTGTTTTGGAGAACTGCTGAACCTGGTATCTTAAATTTCTTTCTGATTCTGTTGTTCTATAGCTATACAATACTACATAAACTAATCTAAATTATTTATAACTTGTTAATTAAAATATTTTTATTATAGCCACTCAGCTTTCAGAATATGTTTATAAAAAATACATTAACCAAAACGCAATATAACCAAAAGACTGAATGATTGCCAGTAGCACAGAATGTCTTGGTAACTAACACAACAGCTTCCTCTTCCATTTTGGTTTCTGTGAACTGTCTTCCCACTTTAAATTTCCATGTAATTAAACAACAGGAAGTAAACAAGGCCAATATATCTGATCTACAGGTACAGAGATGCAATCTGAATTCTTGTTTAATCTCAAAACAAAATAATACAAACAAAATAAGGATCTTTATACCACATATGATGGTGTAAAAATCTTGTTGCTATAAAGTGATATTTTAAATTATACTATAAGCTACAGGTGCAATTCAAATTCTACAAAGTGTCACTAATTTTCTGTGCAGCCCTAAACCTTTTCAGTTCCTAATAAGTTTATCAGTTTCTTTTTGACAGATGGGAATGTCTTCACTGTGTCCCTCCTTTCATTTATTTTGCTAGCTCTGTCACTATGGTATGGTACCGCCCATGTGCACAAAGAAAAAGAGAGAGAATATGAACAGAATATTGGATAAATTACTACATTATCAACATACACTTGATCTAAAGCAAAACCAGTAGATCAAGTGAAGTGATTACCCCCTTTTATTGAGTACTCACAAGGACAAACTGCTGATAGATACAATGTACAGCTTTGGACACCTAGTTACAAGGCACTGAAAAGCTGGAACACATACAGTAAAGAACCACTAAGATGGTTTGGGGGCTGAAGCATATGACATACGAGATGTCCAGAACTAGGTTTCCTTGCCCTGGAAAAAAGAAAAAGCTAAGGAGGAATCTAATCACAGTCTTCCCCTATCTAAAGTGGGAGAAGAAACAGCCAGATTCCTTCAAAAAGTACAGAATAAGAGCCAGAGAAGCTGTGGAATCTCCATCTTTGGATATTTTCAAAACTAAACTGGGCAAGGGCTCTAGCAACCCAACTCAGCTTTGAGGTTTAGCCTGTTTTGAACAGGAAGCTGGACCAATGACCCTCCCAAGGCCCTGTCCTCCTCCAATATTCCTAAGGTTCTACTCTATTTAAAAGAAATACTGTATGAATCATAGATGCATGTTATTTTAGCTGTAAAATGAAATTACATTTTAAAAGCCATTTTTATTAGAAATTTAACTTTGTCAGTCTAGTCTCAGTCTTGTGGAAAACGCAAACATTTGTAGTGCCAAGAGAGGTTTAGGTTGAACATTTAAGAAAAATGTCTTCACCAAAAGAGTTGTGAGGCCTTGGAACAGGCTGCCCAGGGAAGTGGTTGATACACCATCCTTGGAAATATTTAAAAGACCTGCAGATGTGGCCCTTTGGGACAATGTTTAGTGGTGGACTTGGCAGTGCAGGGTTAATGGTTGGACTTGATGATCTTAGATGTCTTTTGCAGCCTAAATGAGTCTATGATTCACACTTGGAATCTGTAACAGAAAGGGTAACTTACAGGGACTCTTCAAATTACTAAACTATTGATCCACAAAAAAGTGCCACTGGCCCAAGTTCGGACACAGGACTCAGTGTTGGGCAAACAGCCAGGGCAGATCCCTTATTCTGCCTGTTCTCCCATTCTTAGATTGCCTGGCCTTCCCTACCTTTCACAATCTCTTCTCTTTCAGCCAGTTCTCAATCCAATCACAAGCTGTCTTTTCCAGTTCCCAAACACACGAGTCACCCCTTCCCTTTTGTGTTCTCTGCTGCCATGGGCAGTGCACTGGCAAGTACCAGATGTTTCTTCATATGCTGAACTTTGCAAAACCACCCCACACTTGAGTCAACTTAATTTGCTGGCAGTACACCAAACACAAAGTGCCATAGTAGGAATGCTAATGCAAGGTAGTACTGAAAAAGGGTAACTCCCCCAATGACATCATGTAGGCAGACAGTAGGGAAGAAGGATTGTTTAAAATGTCTAATAAAATAATGGAAGTAATTAAATAAATTAATTTTAAAATGGAACTTAGTAATAATAAAACCCCAATTTTGTTACTGATAGCAAAGCAGTGAACTCAGGGACTAGGACATTATTTTCAGTCTTTTGCCAAAGGCTTTCATTTCATTTCATAACATTCAATTGTTATTTTTTATATAATATCCTATCAGCTAATTCCAAGATGAAATCAACTCATTTGTTTCATAAAGATTTTTTACAAAAATTCCCTATGCAACTCTGAGCATATATTTAGGATTTGCTGGTTGGTAAGAAGTAGTCAAAAGCTGTAGCTAAAATTTTCTATTAGTGTTTTGACCGTTGCAAAATAGTCAGGCAAGGCTCCCTTGTGATTTGACTAACAGATCTTAAATTACTTAAAGTAGGGAAAATGCACCTTTTGTAAGCATATGTTCCAATAAAAACACTCTGGCGGAGATACCCTGCTTGCCTAGTTCTAGGGGTAAAGAAAGGCCTGGTTAAATATTGTGAAACAGATGGGTGCAAATTCTACCATCAGAAGCAAAATAGATTGGGAGGTCTCAAAGAATGTGCTCCAGAGCACTTAGGAGCCTAGTAGCACAGAACTTTCTGAAAATCTTGTCCCACTTAAATGATTGTGGTAAATGTGTATAAAGTCAACCAGTGACATATTTAAGTCAATAGTTTGAAAAAACAGTTATTTAAAATTAAGATATTAAAATTAAAAAAATCAGTTTGAACCATACTTTACCGTAGGTAGGTAGTTGTTTCCCATAAGTTCAGAACACTCTCTACATTCACAGGCTCTTACTGCATTTCCTAATTCTGTCAGACTCAAGTTGTGTCTTGTAATAATTCTGCATAACATCTCGTGTGTTGCACAGTTTCACTTAAATGATGCTAAACTTTGTGAACAAAATAATCTAGCACTGTTAAGGATATATAATGTAGGAAAGCCAAGTCTGATATTTGGAAGCTGCATTTGCTTGCTCCATAGTAACCACTTCACCTCACTGCCTATGCAGACATGCTTTGCATTTTAGTTCACTCTTACAGACTTGGCCTGTTGTTTACTTTCATTGTCTTTGCAAAAAAGTAGAGACAGAATTAGTACAAAGCTATCACAGGCTAAGATTTTGAATGGACTTCTGAAAAGTATTTTTTAAATTCCATGGTTAAAGTCAACATAAATATAATAAATACGCAGATTAAGGATAAGGCTTGTTAATGCAAATGAGGAGTTTGAAGAGTATTTGCATTACAACAATGGATTGCTTCTTAGAAAAATTAAGATAACTACTCTAAAAACATTTAGTCTTGTTTATAAGCAAAATAGGTACACTTTGCCAAATCATTCTGTAAAATCAGCTCAATACATTTATATAAGTAGCAGCAAATATCCTCAGAGTAGAAGACTGGAATGAGAAATGGAAAAATTCTTTCACTACCCAGAAGATCTATCAATACAAATAACTTCAAGATTCACATCCCAGCCTAGTCCTCTCACTGCACTGTGCACCCATTATGAAAATGTCACTACATCCACCCTAAGGCTTTAAGGCTTACTCATTCAAGCATAACTGGGCTAACAAATTACAGTTTTTAATATATGCTTTGGGAAAAAGAAATCTATACATTAAGATTTAACAGTAAATAAACTAACCCCTATCACATTCAGCACTAATACACTCTCTTCAATACAAAGCTTATATGAACATGCTGTTCTTTTAAATATATACAAATGTACATTTGTATATATTTAAATGTATATATTGAAATGTACATTAATTATGGCTCTTCTCTTGGGAGTAATCAGTCAGTCTGGTCATAGTGCTACTGAGGATAAAACTGCTGAATAAGAGCTCCCAGTAAGACAGGAAATCTTTATTTTTCTGAACAAGCATTTGACAAAATATATGATGTTTTATAAACATGGAACAGGACAGAAACAAAACTGTTTCCTCTTTATCTTGCTGACAAGCAATGGATGGTGGTGTTAATATTTCTAAGAAATCTCCGTCTAAAATGTATAGTGTCCTAAACCAATTTGTTTTAGCTTCATCTAATAGTGTGTCTGATCCACTTTGCTCTACGAGAGTGAAAAAATGTTTTTCAATAAATTAGGTAATTTTCCATAATGCATACAACGACACACAGTTCTCTCTTCCTACAAACATTTCATCCAATTTATTTAGAAAGATCCATCCTTAATTTATAATCATGCTAATAGGGAGGCTATTGGGTCAACTACATACAATTTATAATACAGTCTGCACTAGGCTGATTCCCAACAGAGACCCTAATTGGAGACAGACATTAATACAATCCTCTTGTACACCAAATTTCTAACAATTACAGAAAGAACCAATTCCCTTATTTAAGGGGAGACAGACCTACTGCTTTAAATTCCTGAAATAAATATCTTGTGCTCATTACTTTGAAATGCTATCTCCAAATTATGATTTCTCCTCAAACACTAATAAACACATAAGCAGTTACTTGTCACAGTTCTAAAACATGCACTGAAAAAGGGATTCCCCATGAACTGGCAAAGGAAAAAATTCTTCAGAAAACATTTGTATAGAATATGAAAAATAAATGTTTTTGTATGTACATTACTGAATGACATCAATATTAAAATTTTCATTACTGCAGTCTTTGACAATTAAAAAAAAAAATCTAAAGATGCATTAGCTACATTTGTACTTCTGCTACACGAGTTACAAAGTGAGAATTTAGACCGAGATCATGACAAAGAAAAAAAATCTAATAAAGTTTGACAGTTTATTGAAAAGCTTCCTTTTCAGTACAACTGTTTTCCCATGCAGTATTTACTATTATTTCCTCCTAATAAAACAGCAACACCATAATACACTGGTCATACACAGAAATGTCATGTTAAATGCTTCTGAGAACTGCCAATACTATTGCTATTATATGCTGAACATTTAATAATATATTTTACATTGTTTTACCCTCCATTAGACATGTCTGCTCTTGATATTTCTTCAGAATGAATGGTTAGCTGAGGTAGGCTCCTAGGTGATTATCTTCAATTATTAACTCATCCCAGTGAGTCATTAATTCACAGAAAATGACCAGCTGCTCTGAAAACATCACTGAATTCATGGGTTGTTATAAGACACAGAAAATGTACTCTTACAGGGTACTGATGAAGTTTGCTAAATATTAGCAGGCACCATAAAAGAAAGAATTATTTGGCATTAAAATATATTGTCAGATATTTCACTAAAAGTCTGTGCATAACAGATCTAATTAAATGAATTCTGCAATGAACAACAGCACACATCACCAAAACAGTACATATTTTATACCTGCGTTTCCCAAATGATGAACTGCTTGTAGTATGACAAGCAAGGATCATGGTGTGTAACATAAGAAAAAAACCTGGCCCATGGTTGAACCTACACTGACTCCAGACACAGGCCCGAACTCAGGTTCTCCTTACGATGTGTGTGAAGCACAGGCAAGGTTCAACAGGACAGTTAAAAAACTCACAAACCAAACCAACCAACCAAAAAATCCCAACCTACGCGTCTGAATAAAATCCTTCTGGATTCAGATGATGCTTGGGGTACTCAAGTCTAGAATATTTGTCCTTTCTGACAACATTTAACTTAGGAAGCACATAAATACTCCATTTGCTATGGCAGGGTGTATCAGAATAAGGAGAAAGCACAAGCTGTTGCACTAAAGAACCACATTAATATAAACCCTCTACATGCAAACAAGAAATCACAGATCCATGTCAGATTTTCACAATTTCAAAATTCTTTTAATTTTATTTCCCAAGCTAACAAGCTAACACAGTGGGGGTAGGGGGAGGGGGAAAAGAACTGAAGGAAAAGTTCTGTGCTTTCATGGGTCCCCTCAGTTAAGAAGTAACTAGATGACAAAATACAGTTGGAATCAGAACCACCATGAGAAAGCTCTGAGTAGACCTACCACAGAATGATTTAAACTACCAACTGTTGTTGTTGAAAGACAACTGTAATTCTAAGGTGTACCTTTCTCTGAAAAAGGAAATACATCACACAATGAAGACAACATATGGAATACAGTGTTCCAGCCTGACCAAATGAACTCCTCTGAATTTTGCTTCTAATTTAGAAATGCTGATTTTGAATCTGGTATATCATTTGACTTTGCACAATGTGTCTCGGGTCATGCCAAAAACATACTGGACAGTCCATTTTCAAGAAAGATTACTCACACTGCAGCAGGTGCAGTGAAGGACCATTAGGATGACAAGAGTGTTTTGCAAAATTGAGACAGACTAACAAAATAAAAAAGGATATGAGTGTTTTGTATATAAACATCAAAAGGGTACATACTTCAAGAAGAAAAGTAAATTAAACTAGAGAACAGTAAGTACTGGCACAAGGAAAATTTGTATCTATTAGCTAGGAATAGACTTAAGAATGAAAATGAAAAATTTTCTGGCCATGAGAAAAATGAGGAGATACCTTATGGAAATAACCTTCTACAAGAGTAGCAACAGCAAAGACAGCTTTACATTTTATCAACAGCAACCTCTATTGCAGTTGGTAACCACGACAGAGGACCCAATCTGACCTGAGGGAAACTGGTTTGTTCTATTTTCCCTTATTTTTTTCCCTAAGGAAGTGATAGCTGAAATAATTGAATTCTGTAACCAAAAATCTAGAATTATCTGCTACTAAAAACAACACTGTAAATATACCCCAAGTAAAAGAAACATTGAAATGCAAAGAATCTTTGAAGAGATTGCCAAATTATTTCAGATTTGGAAAATTAATACCACAGATTAATCCTTATATTGGAAGAGAAGCTCAGTACAGGAAATAGGGCTTAGACATTGTGCCCTATTCAATGAATGGGAATGCACTCAGTATTGAACTAATTGGCTTTATGCACATTTGTATGCATGGTGAAAATGATTCCTATCACATGTATCCATGGCAAGACGAGGGCAGTTTCCTAAACTGCAACAAAGAAGGCAAATTAGAGGCTTGACGGTAGCTGACAAAACATTAAATGATTTTTCACATTAAGCACCAGACCACTATGCATCATAAACCATCTTTCCTTAAGGAAATAATCCCACAATACATTCTTAGGCTCTTATTTGCAATGAATATCACCAGGCTATTTCATTTCAAAATGTGGCCCCATTTAAGTCAGTATTAGACAAATACACAACCAGGGACACTGAAAACTATAAGCCATCAAGAACTGACAAATTGTTCTTTTTGATCTAAGGAATGGTGGCCAGTACCATCAGAACTTGAGTGCAACAACCTGAATTGTTTGTACAGAGATTACTGAATTGACTCAGTTCATAATTTTTCACTCTACCCAGCCTCCTTAGACTTTACAAGATTTGTTTTACAGAAAATATTAGCTGGTCAACAGTGCTACTGAAGACATATGGACTCAGAAGTCTAAGCAAAAAAAATAGTTAAATGTAATACAGCTCATTTGAGTGAGGTTTTGTTTTTTCTTTTAAATAAGCACTCTGAATCAATTGAGAAAAAAATTATAATGCTTTCAAGTTAAATGCCTAAACAAAACACACTCTCACATCACTAAACAAATCTTCCAGTAGCATCTCACTTAGCAAGCCCCTCTGGGGAATCTTGCAAGCAGTCTGCTCTGCAAAATACTACTGGTGCAATAACCAGCAATTCCACAAAGGCTGGTAAACCACATCATGCATGTCCACCTTCAGAGCTGCTAACCAAACCTATAAAATCCATAGGAGAGAAATAAATGCAGATATCCATGTAGCTAACACGTTCCAGTAAATTCCCTCTTGCTTAAATAGTACGTGACACTGCCTTGAAGGCTGTAGGAAAATGTGTATGGCAACAAGTAGACAGAGAAACAAAGAAATATTTGTTTCTATCATTGTGAGAACAAGATACACCTACTAAACCAGAGTCTGCATAAGCTCTGGTGCATACTGATCACCGTGGCATATCCTAAGAATGAAAAGAACTTCAATGTGACCTATATTCTGTGTCTTCTTAGAGCCTGAGAAGCACCCTTGAATCTAATTTTAAAAGCTACCGTGTAAAACCAATTAGGGTAGGATCCACTAAGCGAATCACTTTTGAAGGCCTCTCCTGTAACAAGCTACAAAAGATGAAGTGGCTTTCCAGATTTACTGCCTAATCAAAGGAAGGGGAAAGTTTGAAAAATATGAAGAAATCACAAAATATCTTTTCTCAATGAAGGTCTGACTTGAAACTTTAGTTACATCATACTATTGTACCATATATAATTTTTATTTCTAGGTTGTATTCTCCTGCTACACCTACATTATTAAAACTCCACTAACTGACCATGTGCCAATTTAACTGCTTTACTACATGATCTTGCTCAAAGAAAACAGTTATTTGAACACTGTTATAAATTAACATCAGCACTATAATAAATGGAACTGTAATACAACAATGAAATCATGGGAAGCTGTCAAGAAAAAGGTGATCAAGCCCTTTGTATGAAATTGGCTATATTTTATTTGAGAAAAATCTGTGGCTTTGTTGAATTTACCACCATTGCACACACAATCCCTGCTGCCCTTTGAATTAATCCAGTGGGACAAATTTAGTTTTTGCTGTAAAACCTAGTAAATGAAGTGTGCATAATGATTTTGTTAAATCTTACATTGCTCTTTTAATTAATTGATAATTTCCTCAGCATACTTTACTGTTTACTGAAGTGACATTGAGTACCTCAAATGTTTTTCACACTACAGAAAAATAAAAAGGGGAAAAAAAAGAAAAAGAATATATAATATAAGAAATAACACCCTACTGTGGGAAGTAGGAAAAAAAAATCACTGGTCTGTAGCAGGACTGGTGAGAGGTTAAGAGCTTCATAAATACATTTCAAAATAAAAGAGCTGACATGTGGCAATACGGCTTCTATATTGTAACATCATGACTTAGTCTCTCTTGACTTGCACGGTTCCTGGAGAAGCATGTTACAGGGATTAAATCCCTTTGAATGTTAATGTGTTCCTCTTTTGAACCACAAAGAATATTAATCCTCCTCTCCTCATCTACCAACAGCTGCGCTGTTTTTTCCTACTTGACAGAGCAGAACCAGATAGCATGGCTTGATTGACCTGAATGTAAATATTGCTGTTTGGTTTGGAACTGCTGACTTTTTGTGGAAATTTAACCAACCAAGATCAGTTCACCTGCAGCACAAATAAGCATGCAGGCACCTAGAAACATCTTTCTGAACAATGACATCAAAAGAACTGTAAAACTAATTTACTACCTCACTAAAAAAATTAACACACTTAACAATCTCCTTGAACATTTACAGTGACTATATTACAGAAGTCAGGCTGGAATGTTTCCAGAGAAAGGGCATGTGTGTGTGTACACAAATACACATACACATATAACTATACAGATTATGGAAAAGCAAGTCATAAAGCCAACAGCTACAGTTCAGTTCAGGCATGACTCCAGCACAGATGTCTAGAGTCATACATAAAAACTCCACGAATCCATGTCAACCTTAAGCATAACTCTCTTTCAGCTACTTCATATGTTTGTGGAAGGACTCCAATTCCAACAAAAGCTAGATACCATAAGACAAGAATATGCAGGATGACCATAAAACAAATCCACTAAATTTCTGTTTTCAAAATAAATATTTTCACATATTTGAAGAGTCTTAAATCAGATGAAATGCCAGAGTGCTTCTCAATTCAGATTTAAATGTACAACTCACTGATAATACAAAACCTGGTCTCTATATATAATTCTTTAGGAGTCCCAAACTTCAAAGCCAGGAAACAAATTTCAATATAGGTACTATTCTGAATTTTCATGTACATTTTGGCCACCTCTGTTCTTGGAATTGTCTAGAAATATCAACACTGCAAGGCCAATTATAAATAAATTAATAAGAAACTAGCACAGTTTATGTCCAGAAAACAGATTATGGTGATTAATGCAAGTCTCCAATCCATGAAAAAAAAAAAAATCCTCAAAAGACCATCTTTCTGACACTGTACTACAATTTTGAAGCCTTTGGCATAAATTATTACTTATACTTACTGCACACTATGCTGATGCAATTTTAAAAATCATGGTACTGTTGAGAATGTCTAACAGAGTTATGCTTCATTTATTCATATAGTTCAAAAGCAGTCCATTCAGTTAGACAGTATATAGTGTAAAGTGATAATACAGAAAAGAGCAAGAATTTCCATATATACTACAAAGGTTAGGATCATACCTCATCTGGCCGAGGAACTTAAAATTACAATTGCAGTGCACTTTCAGAATAAAGATGCTTAACAATAATCTACTATTCCTGCATTTATGATATGAACTATAATCAAGAACAAAGATTTGCTGATACTAACATATTTTAATAAGAAAATTGTTGTAAGCAGGAATATTACTGCATTTAGGATTCTATTTATTTAAAAATGTACTTATGCATATGTATTCCTTTCAATTCACTTTGGATACTTTAGCAGAGATAAAGCTCTTGATTACCTTGCATTTTCCACTGAGGTACTATTAACACCCAGGAAAAAAGGGTAACAGTCTGCTACATGCACAGAGGCTCTTACCCCAGGGTTAAAACAAGGTAATTCAAGGTTGCTTGATTTTGCAGTGGTGGATTTATAATCTGAGATAGAAACCTGCAGGAAGACAGTCCTGTAGCATTTGCCATGTAGTAATTTGCTAGCTAGGCATCCAAGTACATCCCACACAAACCAGACAATTATGGAAACAGATATGGTAGAAAAAGTGCAATCTGAGAGGAAAAAAGCACAGAAGACGGAAAAGATCGATTCTATAAGAATTCAAGGTTTAAATATTCCTGCCTGTGTAGAAGAGATATTTTCAGATGATATGGAAGTTCGAGTCAGAAAATTCAGCATCTAGTTCTACTACAATAAACAGTTTTATTACTGAAAACAGATTCAGTTCTTTATGGCTTACAAAAGTGAATCGCATCCTAAGTCCTTCCTTTCTAGTAATTAAAATACATGAAATAGAGAAGAATGGTGAAAAATGATGTTTGTAAGATCAGATGTAAAGGCTTTGTCCAAAGACTCTGCAGCAAGGAAAAAATAAATTATACTTCATTCCAGCCCTCTGTGTCTGAAAATACTGGATCTGATCTCTATTAACACTAATTACACATCCTCTAGTCTGGTAAATTGGACTTGAAAGTGAACAGATGAAATGAATACCAGCCTTACTGCCTATCACACAGGTCTGGCAACTCAGAAACAATATTAAGACAAAGAATTGTGTAAGCACTGTGTAGAAGTTAAGATGTTGTTTATTCAGCTATTCTTCACACAAAAGCACAGACCAATTTTGACGTACTCTCAATTCAAGGAAATAGGGGGTGGAAAGGTGAGAAGAGGAAGAAAACTGCTTCACATAGCTTAATACTGACCCATTCAAGTAGTTAAGGACCAGCCTGGAATAGCTCCAAAGGCTAAAGCAACTCCCTTCCCAGTTTTGCTTGGCCAGATGGAAGATGAACATGTTTCAGGATTTCAAGCTGTGCTTTGGCTTGGAATTTAACGTGTTGCTCCATTTTTAGCTTTAAAAAAGCCCCAAAACTTACGTACTTATTTGATTAAAATGTTTGAAGGATAACAATATATACCATACTGGGGAGGCTGTGGGGTGGGAGGCAGGTAAAGGAGGGTGTGGGGGAAAAAATGCCCTAAATAAAAAGGGAAAACAGTAAAATGAAAGAAATCTCAGAACCGATTGATGTAGTAGCACCATCCTGCCCCTCCATGGGAGCCCTTCCCCTCCACCCTTCAGCTTCTGTAGAGTTTTTATACAGCTGAATTCTTCCATCACCTTATAAATGTTGACTTAAAATATGGAAGTATGCTGGTTTTTTCAGATGAAATTCTAGCTGTTTCTTTGTACCAGTGTTTATTATCTCTTAATTTTTCTCTATTTCATCTTATCCTCATTTATCTGTTAGCCTTTAAAATTCAGTATTACTCAGGCACATTTCAATGGTAAAGATACTACAGAGCCCTTTCAACAGACACCATCAGAAATTCTATATGTGATCCAGGTACATCCTTATTACTCAAAATATGCTATTATTGGTTTCCAGCAATTACAGCCGATGCCATCATATGAATTAAAATGACAGAAATGTAACAGATGCTTTCATTAAACTTAAGTGATACAACCCTATGCTCACTTTAGTAAGGGTCTCTAGTTCAGTCACTCTTTGTAGTTTTTTTCTGTCACAGATCTGCATTAGATATTTATAAAAATAAAAACTAATAGTTTTAAATTAGTATGTACTGCAAGAAGGATTCTTTTAATACTCAGAGAACTGCGGACAATAAAGGGGCACTGGAGGACGAAACCACTATGGTTAAAAAAACTACTAAAGAAATTACCAACAGAAGCTGTAATACAATAAAACAGAATACACTGTTAATAGGAGACACTGCTTTATCCTCAAGGGAATTTCTTTTGCAGTTGTCCTGAGTTTAATCTTACTGCCATGACATCTCTTATTCCTTTTACTAGCCCAGAACCAGGGTAGAGCTGAATAAGCTATCAATGGAAAGAATTAAAAAGTAGTCCCTTCAGTAAACTGAAAGTATGCACTAATAAAAAGAATACTGAAGTGTATAACCTGTTCTTTTCACACTTCACAATATTGTTAGATTTTTAAGTCACACCACCTGTTTAGCGAAATAATGCTCAATGAAATACCAGTTGTAAGCAGGAAGACAGAGGCAATTTACAACTCATATAAGGTTTCCTTCCAGGCAGAGAAGAAATAGTAGAAGAGTTTAAGTTTGTATTGAGAAGACTAAGATTTTTAAGCCTATACCCTTTCTAGTTCTATAAAGGCTATAGAAGCTGAAAATATCCTTTCTTACCCCATCTGTCCTAGATTTCCTTTGTGCTACCAATTTATTTGTTTAGTTTTGATTTAGAGATTCAGACCACTTTTTTTTCCTCGGGCGTAAAACTGAAAATATTTACTAAAGGAGATTTCAACTCACCTGATGAAGATCGCTGCCCAAAACATATTCCTGGAAGTAACCTGGTGCAGCAGATGATGCTCTAATGGCCTGCCACAGCTTATACTGACAGCCTCCAATATAATGGGACTTAACACCAGGAAAGTGGTTGTAGTTTCTAAACACAAATGCTTTCAGTGGTGTTCCTCTGTTTACAATGGTGCTTACTGCAGCTACCTAGTGATGAGGAGGAACAAAATTAGTTACATATGATGATAATATTAATATAAGAATGACAGCTTCCCACAATGCGAAATTTAATTTATACCTTAAGTGCATCTCTGGAATCTTACTAGGTTCATTGTTTATTTACATTTTTATAAAGTCTATCTAAATTTTAAAAAGTGAAAGTAAAAACCAAACAAAAACCCCAATTCCCTAAAGAAAATGCTATTTTTAACCTGAAATTGTTTCCACTGGCTACTCTGTTTCTACGAATATCTAAGATGTTTAAATAAAAAGCTGCTGTCAACTATATGATTACAGAATATTTTGCTTTTAGGAACAGTATTTTATTCTCAGAAGTCTGTAACCAGCAATGCAACAATGCCATTAAATATGAATATCAGAACTGTCAATCAATTTCTTTCCCCCCCAAAATGATTACTTAATAACAAAACCTGAGTTAAAGAATTGCAGGAAGAATCTCCCTCCCCAAAAAGAAATCTAAAACCCACCCAAAACCCAAAAGAATCAAATGTAAGTCTTTCAAGGTTTTTCTAAGGACACTGAAATGTCAGTAACGGAAATCACAATAAGTATATCAAAGTGAAAGGCCAAAGTGGTATTTCCATTAAAAAACAAAAAAAGTATGACTAAAAAAAAAATGCATCTTACAGCTATAATCACGAGATGAAGGTGCCTACAGTTATGTGTGTTAGAATATGCAAGACCTTTTAGTGTTGTTGCAGCCAGCCTGTTTGGCACTATCAGAAAAACACTCTTTAGCAGCCAAGTGGCTGCTCAATTCCATTTTGTTTACTATTTTACAGAGTAGGGTGTTTTCATGAAATTTACCCAAGAGCACAGCTGATGCTGTGATATCACTCTATGCATTTTCATTCTTCAGCTACTTAATTTAAATAATTTTACTCCCAGTAGATTCATTCTTACAGAAAAGAAAACAAAAGAGTAACTTCTACATGACAATGCAAAAGCAAAACACATGCCTGGTTCATAATCAATCATTTGATGGAGGGAAAGTTTCCTGTTTTTGTCAAAAGGAAGGTTTAGTTCTAAGCACTACTAGAAGAAGAAAGAAAAACAACTTCAAGAAATTTAATAAAAAACCTATTAAACGGATGTTTGATTTTATTTTTGGCAATACTCATGTATTCTTCCACTTCATGATGCAGTCTAAGTTGCCAAGTGTTCAGCACCTTCAGGAAAAATTCATCTTGCCATGATTTAACAGCAGCAGAACATACAATTGCATGTTTTATTTTGATTTTGCTATACCTTGTAAAGAGTGCCACCACTGAGAGCACTACAAAGCAATTACTGGGAACAGCTAGTTTCAACTCTATTTATATTCACATTTTATTACTGAAGAACATGGAAGGAAGCCAAAGATCCCAGTTCAAAGATAACTTTCAAGTCAACATAGGATAGCTTCTCTCTCAGAAAGCAACATACCACACCAGCCTTTTCATGTCCTTCTTTTAGACATGGACTAGGAACGCAGTCAGTCAGGCACATGTTTCTATGTTTAGAAAAATGTGAATATCTTCCATTTAACAGTAAAGCAATGAATATAGTGCTATGACACCAAAACACCTGTTAATTACAGATTGTTCTGAAATATGTCCTATTATATTTCTCTTCTTTCTTCACACCCTATCCTTCACCAAAAATAAAATACCCAGGCTTTCTCATCTTTCACTCTCGTGCTGCTGCTGTATCTAACACCCCTCCAAAGACATGGTGCCTTTTCTACCATTCAGGAAGAGATCTCTAGGCTTAAGAATGTGCCTGGAGAAAACTGGGTACTCCAAATAAAGTGAGAAGAAACCCTGTCCTCTTACAACACAGTAAAACAGATCATGGATGACATGACAGGATCTCCAGACACTAGAATTCTTATATGAAAAAAATAAGCTTTACACAATGTCAAAATGTTTCAAGGCTTTTAACATCTCTGAAATATATTCCAACTCGAAGTATTAAAAATATGAGAAATTGATGCAGAAGTTTAAGAATCTAATTAATTTTTATCTTGTAAAAGCCCAGGTTATTACAATGGAAGCCTGAAGAGCTATCAACACTCTTGCTGTTTATCCAATATTCTTCTAGGGACAGAATTTACTCTGAACTCTTAACAGTATTTGTGAAATACACAATTAGTATTTACCTCAGAAAACAGTACTTACCTTTGGACATTTGGACTTTCTTGCAGTTTCAATCATAAGATTCGAGCCCATTTTTTCTCTACAAAAAAGAGTGTACAAAACTGAAAATGCTCCATCAGTTTAGCATTAAAAAGATGTATATTTTTATCATTCTTATTTCTGCAACCATTGGATTTAAAAGAAAGAGTCCTTGAATTTCACTTTACTAATCAGATTTCTGCAGCTGGCTTCAATGGACCAACATTTCAAAACTTCTAGGTTGTTAGAAATAAATCTGAAGAGTGTTTGAGGTCTTGATTCAAGTTACTTCGTCACATATTTAACGATAATCATTAAGATTACTCAACTACTTAGTTAGATGAAGCACTTTGCTACATTCAGGAATCAAAAACTCAACATCCTTGTTAAGCAGTTTCATAGTAATGAAAATTACTCTTCTGCACTGTTAAAAAAACAAAAGCTAAGGAGAGAAAGATGTCATTCCACATGATTCAAAGAAAGTTAAAACACCTACATGTAATCTTCCATAACAGTAATCCAATATGCATTTAATATCCCTTTTTGAGGAAAAACTTTTTCAGATGCATACACTTCTATAAATCACATGAATGGGTAGCATTGTAATGTATCATCACATTAGCATTAGGGTCAGTATTCCAATTGCTAACTAGAAGGTAACCCTCCTGTATAGTAGAGGAGACTGGAGTAAATTACCACACTAGCCAATAATCTCACCTCAGCATCTATTTCAGCTTTGATTTGCTTACAGTAAAGGTCTAAAACTCCTACAGAGTTGGTGGTCATCCATAATGATTCTAAAAACAGGCTGTCCTTTAAGCGAGTTTTCTTCCTCCCCTAGAACATAGCCCACCCAAACACTGGTGGTACATTTGCCTTATTCTGCAGAGACTGTTGTCAGTATTGCCATACTTTTAAAGCAGGGATATTCCATGTGTTGTTCTTATGAGATCATCTACTTACAGCTCACACCCCCTTTTGATAGTAGGTGGTAGCTCTTCCACTGGTAAAAACAACACCTTTATCAACCTAGTCAGGTCAGAAGATAAAAGTAGCTTTACATGCTACAATAGCAGCAGTCCTCCATGCAGACAGCAGACTGTACTTGTGGCTAGGACAATTTGCTGCTCCACTAGTGGATATCTGTGCTCGAAGGATGGCTGTGTACATGTCCTTGAGAGGGAAGAAGGAAGAAAAACAGCTTCCAGTCCTATGATCGAAAACTCTTGCTGACACAATTCTTCTATCAGCAGCACTGTTTTATTTTTTTCAATAAACGCATTAATTCCAGTCTCAGTCACCAGCCAGGAGGGGAAAAAGTGCCATCTGCACTCCCTAACTGATTACAGAAGGAGACAAAGGCACATGAAACCATGAAGTAGGAATAAAAGATATGAGACTGACAGAGGTGAGATATCAAAGACATCTACTGATTTGCATCACTTTCATCTACTTCTGAAATATCTATATTAGCTATTTTTTCCCAAACCCTGAGTGCAAAGATTAAAAAAATGCATAAGTGATTTCCACTGCTTAATTATAGGAACCATCAAACTGAATAACTATCTCCTCACGTCTTGTTTTTTATGGAGGCCAGGAACTGATGCTTCCGAGTAGGTACAAGAAATCCCTTAAAGTACTATGCAACTTTAGACATTAAGGTCTAAAGATAAAAGTTTAATATCACCTCCAAATTTAGTTCTCTTGCTAGCATTAATATAGTAATTGCGTATTATATAAATGTTTTTGTCAAGCCTCGCTGTTCAGTTATTTTAACTAAGACACAGCAGAAGTAATTCCACAGTTTCTTCACATACTGCATTAAAAAAAGAAAGTCTTCTAATTTTACTTTTATTGAATATTCCCTTGATCACAAAGAAAAGAGGAGACTGGTAATTCTCAAGATACCTTATTTATCTCAAATTACCACTTTATCATTAAAAAAAGCAAATAAGTTAAAGACTCCTAGTGCCTTTGTGTATGTTGTCTTTAGGTCACTGGCTACTTTTTAACAATCTTGCAACAGAAACATTCTCTAAAATGGGGTAACCGGGACTGTAAATAGTATTTTAAGTGAAACTGTACTACGAATTAATATAACGGCATCATAATATTTTCTGTATTTTCAATCCCAATTGACAATCACCTTGTTTGACCACAAGAATATAAATGTTTCATTACACTGTCCATGACAGCACCCAAATCACTTTTGATATTAAAGCTACTTTAAATCCTGTAAGCATTTTACATTTTTCCACTCACAGGTTATTACTTTACACATAATTTAATTTCCCTATTTTTGCATCTATCTACTTTGCTTGTGTCTGTCTGTGCCTATGTCCTCTAGACATGACCTACATAAGTCTCTTTCACAAACGTTGCTGTTTCATCCCTTCGAATCACTAATATTGCAACACCTATTTCAGTAACCCTATGAACAACATTCTGCCAACCATGTGCTTGAAGAACCGTTCTAATGGGCTACAGCAACAGTGCAATCAAACACTTGAGAAAGAGCATTCAATGTGAAAGGCAAAATTGTACCTTTTACCCTCTTCTAACAACAACAGTAGTACCAGGAAACTATTACATCCTTACCAAACCTACAGGAGAGACTTTTATAGCACATGCTGGTACAGGATGTGCTGCCCATCCAGTTGCTAGAAAACAGTGTTCAATTTGCAAAACAAATACTGGTTTGAAGTATTATTACTTGCATTCTCAAACACATGCATTACCAATTTTCCTACCAAAAGAGTACATGTAGCTTTTATCCTACGCTCCATAAAGTGATTGAGTGCTTCTCAATCCCACTATTTTAGCTAGCTTGTGAAAACCCCTAGCTGCTCACCAAATTTCTCCAGACATATGCAAGAAAAAAATAGTATATGTAAACAACAGTCAAAAGAAAACAGAAAAGTTGGAACTATAAGCCAGGTTCTTCTTACAAATGCAATTCAATATAGCACTACCTAAGACTGATATGTGGTAAGTATAATTTTCTGCATAATGTAACTGATTAAAACCAGTCCTCAAATTGCAACTCAAGAAATATATAAGAAAAGTTAAAATAGACAAATACATAAGACTTAAAATCAATTCCCTACAGCACTCTGAATAAAAAGTCAGTTAACTAAAATTAGTTCCATTTTCTGAAATGGAATTTATAACATACCTCATGAA
Source organism: Pipra filicauda (assembly GCF_003945595.2). NCBI lineage: Eukaryota > Metazoa > Chordata > Aves > Passeriformes > Pipridae > Pipra > Pipra filicauda. The sequence continues at coordinate 1,924,711 of NW_024104543.1, forward strand.
TGCATGCAACATTAGCCTAATGTAACATTAGCTTAATTATTTTCAGCGGGAATACTTTCTGTCAAAAAATATAACCACTGACATCATGGTAGGGCTAAACATATATTGCATGTCTGTATATTGTCAATGGATATTCTCTGTTTCAAGGAAGGGAGACAAGCTAGCATTTAAACAACAAAAACCCACCCAGAACAAGTAAGGCTTTTAAATTTAAAACAAAACAGAGAGCAGTTTCCTCACACTATGACTGAAAGTTAGACCTGACCTTCATCTTGCTGTAAAGAGGTGCTATACAGTCTTTTAATTCCCTTTCTTAGTTCCAGGCTCGCACACCACAAGGAAGCCTCCAGGAATCCCTTCAATAAAATGTTGTGTAGGCATAGAATCTCCCTTCAACACTGAGAAATTAGGTCAACAAGAAGTCATTTGTTGATCAGCACATTTAATTTCCAATTCAGTCTATAGATAGTATATTGATTGCCAGGCTTCTGTCTATTGCACCGGAATTCTTTACCTAATGTGCTACAGCTGCAAAAACCAAAAAAATAGCATTTTAATTAAAAGCATGTAAAATACTTTCATATGAGGTTATTGTGATTTTCACAAGACTTCTTTTAGTTGAGCGGGGGGGAAAAATCTCATTTCTAAAAAAAAGACCTCCAGATATCTGAAAAGAAAAGCTCATGATATTAATTTGATAAACATATTTATTTCTAAAAATATGCAAGAGCACAGAGAAGTGGTGCTTCTAAGCCTCTCTCTCCACTTCAAAGATGTGATATGCTTAAAACTCAAACAGCAAAGGTATTCCCACAAAAAGTTTAGAAAAAAACCTCCTTTCAATCTCATAAAACACACTAATCATGTTCCCAAAGGAACTTATTATTTATCAGAAGGAACCTTTTACCTTTTTACACTTTCTCTCAGAAAAGACTGCTTCAGTTCTTTCAGTGGTAGTGCCAGCTTATGTTGGTTGAGAGACTATGATATTAGTTTGCTAAAAATTATAAACAATTGAACTATCAATACCAACACAGATGAATAAAACACATAATACAATAATTCCTTACAGTGACTTTTCCTGTGTAGCCATTAATGCATGTGTATACATTTCTAAGAACAAATACCATTTAATGGGCAACTCTGACACTGAGGATATTTTTTCATTGTGATCCTTACAGCTCATTTCCCAACATTAAAAATCCCTACTAGAGCACATAATTTCATTTCTCACCAATCTCCTATAAGAAAAAAGGCACAGCAGGTGGCTAGTAAATTTTGTAGCAAATCTGTAATGAGTCAGATCAAACAGAGCTGGCAAGCATACAGGAATATAATCAGAAATCAGTGCATTAAAGCTTACTTTATTCCCCAGAAACAGAAATCATTACATTAAAGGCTTTCAGTGTTTTGGTAGATATGAAAGCAGCAGAATTAGAGTATATGCTACTCCTTTCTAGTTGTTTTAAGAATTTTCATTACCAGTGAAGCAATAATAAAACCAAATGCACTCAGACACTACATTAATTATTTTTCACCTGATCATTATTTACTTACTTGAGCATTTTTTCCCATATATCACTGTCATAAAAGGCATGGCTCCAACCCATTTTGACTGTTCCAACAATGACATTCTGCTTAAAAACATCTGATCCTAATTTGTGGTACAGTTCTTCACAATCATCCAGAGGGATATGGAACAACCCCAACATAAAAGCTAATATAGCTCCTGAAAAACAAATATTTTGCAATATAAAATGTAGCCTGAAGTGAGATTACAAAGATGTATTACCAGTTAATGTAGGTCATAAGTTAGCAGAGTATCTGTCTGGAAATAGGAAGACCAATTTACATTTATATCGCTAAATTTCTGTTCAGACATCACAGACCATGTTTTAAAGGGACATATATAAGATAGAAACAGTCTACTTTCAAAACCAGAAATATGAGAAGTTGAAAAGTGACATTATTTCATTTTGCAGATTTCATCCCTGCAGACAAGTATAGGGCAGAAAACAAATTAAATCCACTGCTTTACTTGGAAAGAGAAATAAGTAAGAGAAATCTATGTTGTGATATTAGAAACATATTTGGAGCATTACTTGCTATTTTGAAAACTCTTAAGTCAGTAGAGAAAAATTCTCAGAAAATTCTTTAAAAATAAGGCAGTTTTGAGTTGCAATCATTTACAGTTAGTCTCATACATGCTGCCATCTAGTGTATGCCTAGCAAAAATTATGACCTACCCTTACAGGAGAAAAAACAACAGCATTCAAAAAGCATGGCTGTTGAATACCAATAAAGACTGTGGAGAAATACAATTAACGCATTACACAATTCTTAGACGTAATAAACTGAAAGGGACACATATAAGCTTTAAATCTAATTGTGCAGTACTGTGAGAGCATGTAATTAAGCGTTAGGAATAGTTAGGACACATGATTTTTTCAATTTGCAAATAAATGCAATAGGTTGGAATAAAATTATTTCTAAAAGGTGCAAATGCTTGAAATAGAGTAAGAGTACAACACGTGCAGAACAAACTACATGAAGGAAGTTATGGACGGCTTTAAAGGAAACATGACTTCCAAGCCGCTCTTGCTCTCACAAACCCCACCACCCTGACAGCTGAGCATCAGTGCATTGATGGTGTCAGTTTCTTAAAAAGTAGCACAAACCCTTAAGGGAATTTGGGCCTATTTGACACAAATTTTCATCAAGAGAAACTTAATTGCCAAGTCACCAAATGCCTGTATTCTAACACCTAGCAGCAGAGAAACATCATTTTCCCAAGTCATGCAAATCCTCTGCTATCTTGTTTTCCTCTAAACTCTCCAGCATCACTTCTACATTATCACGCATCTGCTATTTTGGTGAGCAGTTTCCAAGGTTTCGGGGCCTATTACAGCATCATTGCAGTGACCTTTCTCTGTGACTGCTGCATTTAAATGCTCTGACCCCCAGTGAAGACAAGTACAGGAAAGCTAACTACAAAGACAGACTCTGTGATGCTGAATTCACAGCAAACTGATTATTTCTAAACCTCAAAGGCAAAACAGCTAAATGATATTAAGAAATACAGAAAGCGCAGCAGAAAAGAGAAGTGCAATGCACAAGAGGCATCCTTCCTATCATTTAACACATCACTCTTGTAAAGCACAATTCATCCAGATTCACTGGCATATGTACCGTCAACACACACAGAACTGCTAGTACATGCTGACAGATGTGCACAACCTCTCCCAGCCACGTCTTGTCATCTATTATTGTGAGCTGGACTAATGCAGACAAAGCTTGATAGTATAAACAACATTTAAAAGAGCATGTTAAGTACTTACTAGCAGTTACAAAACCAAAAATTTGGGGAAGAATTAAAAATAAAGTTAGTTCCAGTGAGAGCAGTGGGATCAAATTAAGAACACTAGGCCTCTCTATCCAAGATAAAATATCTATATCTTTGTTATGATTGAAGAAATCGGCGAAGTATTTTGCAGGGAAACTATCTTCCAAGGAAACAACCACTTACTGCTAAATTAACTAACAAAGGATTTCTTTGGAAGATTATTTAAACTGTAAAACAGGGAACTATATCGTGCCTACAAACAAATTCTGTTTGGTAGACCTAAATCTTCTCCTTTACTACTGAGTCTATTAAGCAAATCTCTGGAAACACAAACATTTTCTCTCGTCATGGTCATCTGTGTTTAATATAATTTCTGAATTAAACTGTATAGAATATAAGTATAGTGCAAAAAACTTGAATAACGTTGAATGATTTTCTAAAGGAAACTGAACTACAGCATATACCTTATGTTAGAAATCAGCATTGTGTGGCTAATGGTCTAGCACCATTTCTGAAGGAGACGACTATTGCTTGAGGAGAAACTTATGCTTTAGTTTCCTGCTTTCTAGGGAGGAGTAACTTAACACTGAGTCACAAGAGTAATTAAGTCTGGGAGGGACCTGTAGAGGTCATCTAGTCCGGCCTCTGTTCAAACAGGTTCAATTAGAATAGGTTACTTGGGACTTGTTAAGCCAAGTTTTCAATATCTCCACGGATGGAGATTCCCCAGCCTGTGCAGGCAATTCCTTCCAGTGTCTGACCATCTCTGCAAAAAAAACAAGATTCTGTAACCTAATTATAACTTCCCATACTCCAGCTTGTCCGTTGGCTTTTCTCCTATCACTGTGCACCTTCAAGATGACTCTAGCTCCATCTTCTTTATATTTTCTCATTAACTGAAACAGCAAAAAGGCTTTGCTTTAGCCTGTTCTTCTCAAGGCTGAATAAACCCAGTTTTTGCACTCTCTCCCTTACATGTCATGATTATCCCCTGATTATCTGCTAGACCCTGTGCCAGACTCACTCAGTATGTACAAGAACACACCCCAAAATTTAGGGTTTACAGAGAAGCCCCAAACTAGACATTCATAGCCAAAGAGAGACCCTTCACCTGTTATTGTATGTTCTTGTCCACGCAAGCCAGCACGGTTGGCTTTCTTTGCTCAAGGGTACAATTATGATTCATGTCCAACTTGTATGAATCAAGACTAGGTCTTTTTCTTTAAAGCTGGTTTCTAGATGGAGGGCTTTGTATTTGGTTTTACTGAACCTGTCAAGCCTGTACAGGCCAATCTGAACAGGGACAGCACTATACTGACCACTTCCTCTAAATTAAATCATCCAAGATCTTGCTACAGGCACACTCTGTCCTGCTGTGCAGGTCATTAAAGATGGGAAGCATTACTGATCCAATATGAGTCCCTGAGGGGCTCAACCTCAGTTGTCTGTGAAGTCCCATAAACGTCTAAGATAACTGTATCTGTGTGCAAAGTGAAGATTTCACATTAATTAAAAACAATGACAAATCAGTTTGAAGTCACAACTATCATAAACCACCCAAAGTTCTTATATAGAAGAAAAAAGACAGACTTTAGAAATCACACCTATGCTTTCCCAGCTTACCCTCTACGTCAGAAACTGTAAAACCTACATTTAATTCTCAGATGTTCTTGTACTATATTCACAGCAAAATTCCAAATTGTGGCTTAATAATTACCTGTGCTTACACCACAGATGTAGTCAAAAAGTTGATGAACTGGCTTTCCAGTTAGTTCTTCTAGTTTCCGAAGAGTCTGAAGTGCAACTAAGCCCCTGAAACACAAAAATCCCCTTCACATGCAATGGCAGTTTTATCTTACATAGTCATAATTAATTAAAGGTGGTCTTAGAGCTAATTATAATTCAATAACTACAGCAATAAGAATACTGAATAATTTGGGGAATAAAAGAGTAGCAGAACAAAATTAAAATAGAATGATGAACACTAAATATAAATTACATACTCAGACATACCAAAAATAGTACTCAACAGCTTCAACCATATTGGTTTGTAAATGTAAAGGCTTGGGGATGATCATTCTGTGGATGTAGACTCAAGAGATTTTAGCTGCATCCACACCACACAGCACTTTAAGTTTGGTCTTAACAGGGCTGTATAATGCCCCTTGGGGTACAGTATTTTTCTGTGTGGGGTTTGTATGGCCCCCAACTCAATATGTCTGAAATAATGGGAGAGATGCATTAAAGACCACAGACTTGTGTTTCTGGCATGCAACAGTTGGGATAGAGCAAGATAATTGTGTATGGCAAAACAAGCACCAAACAGAGCACCAGTCAAGCACCAATGCATACAAAAACAGTACCTGTGTAACACAAATGTAAATCATGACTTGCCTCTTTGGGCATACATTTATCAAAGAGAAACTGAAATTTTCTTTCTAGTTACAGAATAAAAAAGGCTACAGAAGTTTTACCTTGTTCCTCCTCCATCAATAGTGAGGACTCTAATTCCCCAGCCTTTCACAGGGTCGGTATATCCAATCAGAGCTAAAGTTTCTCTAACAGCAGCCTGAAGACTTTCATCATTAGCCTGTCTCAGTCGCAGCAGGCATGGGATTACTTTTTCCTATTGATGAATACAAAGGTATTTCATTCCAACCATATGTTTATAGCAAAAGAATCCATGCTTAAATTTACTAGGTTGGCATTTAAGTATAGAAGTAATATTAGTTAAACTTGAAGGAAAACTTCTTCAAAACCGTATTTACCCATCTTTCTCTCTCTAAAAATGGAAATGAAGGATGCCAATATTATGTTGTGCACACCTCATTGCTAAAAGTCACTACCTATCAAAATTCAGCAGTCAAGGTGAAACACAAATCTTTTGATTGCTAGAAAAGCTACATTCACCAGGAATTAAGTTTAATTGGCTTCATGTCACATTAGCCAAATATAGACTTGAGTATGTAGCACATCAAGTACAGGTAAAAGCCCGGATTTTGCTTAAAAAGTATCACATTGCTTCAAAACAACAAATGCCTTCTAAGTACACTAATAACAAATATTAAAATTCTTCCTCACATGGAGTACTTTTTAAATGTACATTACCACAAATATATAGAGCATTACAATCCAAATGGGAAGAGTGGATATACTCTTTCATAATAAAATAATTCACATATATTTATGTGGACTCCTGACCTGTACCCTGCCCAAATGATTCATCTGGCCCACACTCCATTCCCAAAGGCTGCTTTTCCAGAAATTCTACAATTTATGTCACACATTTATTACAAGGCTGACAAATGTTCTGATTGAGCTAGTACTTCTAGAATAGTCTACCACCCACCTCCTGTCCTCTCACTGCAGGGAAGAAAATGAGTAGGTCTAGATTACATGCACTTATTTGATGACTATACTTCACTCTTCGAAGGAAGCATGTAAACAAGCATAGAAAGTACTGTGCATATGCAGATCAACTGTACAGTACATTCCCGTCTGGTCAACTGCCACAGAGGACACAGCGTATGACCTTCCGTGACCACTTGAAAAAAAAAGCTATACCACCTCCCCACATGACCATGTCGTGTGCTTCTAAATTAAACACTGCAATCTTAGGAGCCTTTAGCTAAACTGCTGATAGTTTGCACACGAATCTGCTTGAACCAGCTAAAGAGTTACAAAAAGAGACACTCAAGTTGTAATCTTTACAAATAAGACTAGTCCACAGAAGCAAATAACGAGGTTTTATGTTATTCTATATCAATCATCTGTCAGATATTTAATTTTTATCCATGCATAAGGACTATTTGCACCTTAATTGCAACTCCTCTGCTCTCTGGAAATTCTAGAAGATGATAGGTCAGTTCTTCAACCCTGCTGATACAGACTCTCCGATTAGTGGATCTTCGTAGGGCTTGAACTAAAGCTCGAGTCCTGTTATCAATACTCACTCTTGCAATAATCTAAAAAAGATAAACAGATAATATAAAACTACTCTAAGAAATGTGTCAAATTTGTCAACACCAATTCCAATGTGTTATTTTAAGATTTCTCAGAAGGAATGAACAGGATGCTGTACTAGAGATCTGCTACAGGTTCCAAGTAAGCATTACTTAAACTGGAAACAGACGACCTTTTGATTCTTAACTAGAAAACTAAATAAAGTCAGCTCACAGCAAGAATACACCAAACAAACATGTGTCAGCATGTACTCAGGTGTATTTTCAGGGCAACTCTGAAATCATGGTATAGGAACCATAAACAAACCATGAACTGTGAAATTACTACAACTACAAACCCCCCCCCAATTAGATCTGTCTGTCTTTATGGAGTCTCTCTACATATACATGAACTAAGTATATGTATATACCACACACACACACACACACACATGTATATTTATATATATATATACATGCTTTATATATAAACTTACATATACATATGTGTACTTCTATAAAAAGTATATACATATTTTTATACATGTATACAGATGTATACATACCTATTTTTAAATACATATATGTATTTGTAAGTTTATATATAGTATGCGTATATATATGAACATTTATACAGTTTTACATATATACTTATTTATCAAAGTACATAGAATAAATCATAGAACAGTTTGGGTTGGAAGGGGCCTTATACACCCTCTAGTTCCAACCTCCCTGCCATGGACAGGGACACCACATTATGTACTTACATGTAGGTATGCATATGAATAAAAGTATGTGTACATATGTAAGTACAGACAGAGGTATATACTTATTTACGTAAGCACGTGTGTATATGTATGGTTCCATACACTGCACTTGTGTAGTGTATATATACACTTGTATAAAATATACATAGAAATAATACATAAATAATTAACACTAAACAAAGACTTGCCTTTTCTCTCTGAAGGGACAGATGCTTTTCCCTCTCTTCTGCAGTCTTGGCCTCTTTTGATTTGTCCTCATCAGTCTTCTCAGACACTTCTTGTTCTGGCTGTTTACTCTTTTCTGGTGAAACAACTTTTGATTCGGATCTTAACTTGGGAACCAGCCCCCCAATATAGCTGTCTACAAAAGCTTGTACGCTGTTACTGGGATACGAAAGAAAGTTTGCAATACTTTTTTTAGTGGAAACTGGAAGGGCAGTATTTGTCTTTTCAGCACCCAGAGTCTCTGCTTCAGGAGCTAAAGTAGCTGCTGAATCCACTGTCTTTTTTTCACTCGTTACAGTATTTTCTGATGAATCAAGCTTATTCCTCTCTTCACTTTTAGAGTCCTGTAATGAAGCATTCCTTTTTTTCTCTTGTTCCATAACAGAATTACTAAAGTAAGAGTTGATATGATCAGCTATGAAGTTGTAAGTCTCTCCAAAATTTGTAGAAAAGTAGCTTATATGAAAAAGGTGGTTTTTAGTAGATGCTGAAACTTCTGGAGTATCTTGACAAGTACCACTTGAACTTACTAACACAGATTCCAAGTTTTCACTTGCACAAGTGGATTTCTTTGCAGATGGGCCTCTGTTGCAATCCTCCTGAGTTCTGGCATCTGTGACTTTTTTATCATTGCCTAGATTTGCATTGATGTTATTTACACCTGCACTACTTTTATTCGCTTTTCCCAAAGTACCTGAGTGTGACTTTAATCGAGCTATTCGTGACACCAGTTCACTGTGAGTGCCAGACACAGCCTTTGAAACAGATTCTATAGTATTCTTAATTCGTGACATGCGAATGCTCACCTTTGTAAGTCCTTTGGAAGAAGAAGTTAGAAGTTTAGAAATTCTACAGTATAAAAACTCATGACTGTAAATATATTTGCTATACCAAAATGTTCTGCTTCTGGCCCATTTACACCGAGGCTCGCTTGTATGCAAAACTCTCAGGTGTGTGGCATGATTTATCCTCCAGCAGACTTTAGGTCTATGCAAACACAGATATTTGTTTCTTTGTTTCCACCAAAGATTTTTTGGGTTAATAAAAAAGACCAAATATGCGCCCAAAGATAACTGAACTGTCATTACTTATAAATAATTATGCCTTTTCTATGTTGCTTTCTACTTCATTCCAGAAAATATATTTCAATAAATAAGTCTCGTAGTGTAGTGTTATCTGAAAAAAAAAAAAAAAAAACAACAAAAAATCAACAATGGAGACCCATATACAGTAACAAGCAGACTAAAAATCACAGAGTGGTTTAAGGCAGATGCAGCTTATTTACGTTTTCTGTAAAGACAGATAAACATTCAAATGAAATAAGCTCATGGGAATATTTACTGCTTAGGACATTTGGTAGCGCCACCCCAACATTTCAACATGCTACTCCCTAAAGGCCAGTTTAAGCCTATCTTTAGCAATGTTACACTTCTCAAAAGCATTTAGTGACATACAGAAAATTGATGGCTGTTTTTCCTACAGAGAGAAATTTGTCTTTCTTTACCAAATTACCTTGTGCAGAAATCACATTTCAAATGTCATTATATTACAACCCCTTTGCAGAATTCCTCACAGGGGAGGAGGGACGCCAATTCTTTGAGCAAAGTTCAATGGGACATGTCTATCCCAAGAGCCAAGGGCAGTATATAACCCTTGCTCCGCAAAGAAAGATGCAACGGACGGAGCAGCATTTTACACAGCACACCAGAGCTGCGCTGACACTGCAGGCACAAATCCATTACCTGCCCAAATGGCAAGTCGAGGCTTCTCTAGCCCCCGAGACAAGTGCCGAGGAGGGCCGCCAGGTAGGTATGCAGGCCAACTTCTGCGCAGGCCGACGCCACAGTGACAGCAGAGGTGACACCGCCCCAGACTGCGGCGTCGTTACTTACGGTCTCCTCTGCCTGAACTGTGCCTGCCCCGCTGGGTCCGCGCCACGCTCTGGGCTGCGGGCCCCGCCGGCGGGCCGGGTTATAAAGGCACAGGGGCTCCTCCTGTCCCGGGGGGGAGCGGGCGCTGTTCTTGCCTTGCGCCATTTCGCAGAATCGCTGCCGAGAGCGGCCGCGTAAACAAGCACCGCGTCCCGTCCCACCGCGTCCCGTCCCGTCCCGTCCCCGCTGTCCCCGGCCCACCCCGCGTCACGCGCGCGAGCCCCGTATGTCCGGCACGCGCTCACCGTGTTCCCCCCACCTCCGTTCCCCGCATGACCCAGTGGCGACGCGACACGGCCCTTCCCGGCGGCGGTACCTGCCGGGCAGCGGCTTCCGCCTCCCCCCTCTGCCCCGGCCGCCGCCGCCGAGCCCGGTCAGGGCCCCAGCGCGGTCCGGGGCCGCGCCCTCACGAGCGGTACCGCCCGGGCGGAGCGGGCGCGAGCGGCCGAACCGGGAACGACAACACTCGCCGCGTGAGACCGCACCACTGCGCCTGCGCTGCCTCGGGTGCCGGAAACAGCTGGGGCGCGCGCCACCGCCTCGCGGGTCGCCGCGGGGGGCGGGGCGGTGACGCGAGATCACGGCCGCGGCGGGGCGGGGCTGCTGCGCGTGCGCGCCGGCGGGGACGGGCGTGGCGGGCGGCGACGTGCGGGACAGCACGCGGGGGGGCGCCGCCCGGTGACCGTGACGAAATCACGGAATGGGAGGGGCTTGGAACGGACCAAAAGGATCATCCGGTCCAAGCCTCCCTCTCACTAGAACAGCTTGTTCAGAGACCCATCCAACCTGGTTTTGAACACTGCCAGGGTTGAGGAAACCACTATCTCCCTGGGCAACCTGTTCCAGTGCCTCACCACCCTCACAGTAAAGAATTTATGCCTAATGTCTAACCTCGATTTCCCCTCTTTCAATTTGTACCCACTATTGCTTGTCCTAATACTACAGTTCCTGACGAAGTGTCCCTCTTCAGCTTCCCTGTAGGCCCCCTTCAGGTACTGGAGGCTGCTATGAGGTCTCCACGCAACCTATTCTGCAGGATGAACAGCCCCAACTTTCTCAGCCTGTCTTCACAGGGGAGGTGTTCCAGTCCTCTAATGAATTTTGTGGCCCTCCTCTAGACTTGCTCCAGCAGTTCTATGTCCTTCTTGCATTGGGGACCCCAGAGCTGGATGCAGCACCCTAGGTGGGGTCTCACAAGAGCAGAGTAAAGGGGCAGAATCCCCTTCCTCGACCTGCTGGCCCCACTGCTTTTGATGCAGCCCAGGATTTGTTTGGCTTTCTGGTTGGGCACGGTGGAGCTTATTGTGTCCCATGCTACTGGTGGTGTTGGGATCTTGGTGCTGTCCCCTGCCAGAGGTACTGGGAGTGAGGGGCTGGGAGAAGGAGAAGAGCCCCTACCCAACCTCTGTGGCCACTTGGTGCAGGTGCTGTGGGAATATTTCGTGGTGTTTCCTACTTAACTCTTGGGCAATGATGACAGAGTGGTTTTCATGGTTTCATAGGCTTAGTGGGCACCTTGCTCTTTTACAGCTAGGCTTCAGAGCAGCCGCAAAACCATGAGCTTCCTGTCTACTCGGCCTGTCTGAAATACAATTTTAGTGAAGTTGCAAAAACTTTGGGTGATGATGGCAAGGGAGCATGGATGTGCTGTGTGTGTGAGTGGAGTGATAGAATCCTTGCCCCGAGTGTTAGGAGGGTCACATCCCATTTGTAGTTTCAAATATCAGTTATGTGCTTCTGTTCTTTCTCACAAATAAAAAAGTAAAATTAGTTTTCTTAGCTTGCATTTTATTCCCCGCAGGAAAATTTATATTTATTATATGCTGTAATTAATATAACGTATTTTTTTTATAAATTGAACAGGTTAAACTCTACATATCTCCCACTGCAGGACATCCCTGGCTGGATGCCAGCTGCCCACTGAAGCTGCGCTGTCACTTCCTTCCTCAGCTGGACAGGGGAGAGAAAATAGAACAAAAGGCTCATGAGTTGGGATAAGGACAAGGAGAGATCACTCACTAGTTACCATCATGGGCAGGGAGGCAGGGTATGGGGGCTGCAGTCAGTTTGTCACATGTTGTCTCTGCTGCTCTTCGCTCCTCAGGGGGAGGACCCCTAACACTCTTCTCCTGCTCCGGCATGGAGTTCCTCCCACAGGAGACAGACCTCCATGAGCTTCTGCAATGTGAATCCTTCTCATGGGCTGCAGCTCTTCACAAACTGCTCCAGCATGGGTCCCTTCCATAGGGTGCATGGTGTTCCTTCCTTCAGGAACAGACTGCTCCAGTGTGGATGCCCCACGGGGTCACAAGTCCTGCCAGAAAACCTGCTCCAGTGTGGGCTTCTCTCTCCATGTGTGTCCATAGGTCCTGCCAGGAGACTGCTCCACCATGGGCTTCCTACAGAGTCACAACCTCCTTCAAGCACCCACCTGCTCTGGCATGAGGTCCTCCAAGGGCTTTAGGGGAATCTCTGCTCTGGTGCCTGGAGCACCTCCTCCCCCTCCTTCTTCACTGCCCCAGATGTCTTCAGAATTGTTCCTCTCACATAATCTCATTCCTCTCTCGCAGCTGCTGCTGTGCAGAAATTTTTTCCATTTCTTAACTATTTTATCAGAGAGGCACTACCCCTGTTGCTGATGGGTTCAGCTTTGGCCGGTGATGGGTTCATCTTGGAGCCTGTTGGAATTGACACCTTCCAACACAGGGGCAGCTTCTGGTGGTTGTTTTTACAGAAGCCACCCCAGTAGTTCCTTCCCCTCCCCTACCAAAACCTCATCACATTAACCCAATGCAATGAAATTTTTACACTCAAGGCATGTCACTTCCTCAGTGAAGTACTCAGTGGCCACAAATAGCTCATGAGCCCCATATTATCTGGGATCTTTTTGCGTAGGACAGTGGCAGTTCACACCCAGGTGCTCATCTGTTCCCTCCAAAATGCTTTCAGAGCTGCTTGCTTTCTGGCCTGTTCTGCAGGTATGGTCTGCCTGCCTTGTTTGTAGATTACTACACATCTGGTTGTATTATCTAGTGGTAGTTTAATCTTGGGAGTTGTTTTTAGGACTTGTGTGCTATTCTTTAGTTTACCATGACATTTCACTATATGTGGTTAAGCTTATTTTTAAACCAAATAGCTCAAACAGTAGTGGTGTCTGCCAGATGCAGCTAAGCAGGGAGGTTTCGCTGCCCCTTGCTGTATGAGTTACTTCAGGTAAAGGCCAGTTACTCTTATGAGAGCAACACAGTACCGATACATTTTAGACTGTGGTAGCAGTGTTTGCTTAAGCAGCTTCCCTGGGTGTGTTTGCCCTTCTGTAAGCCCCAGGACTCTTGGGTATTTGCCAGTGTGGTGGACCAAAATTGTATCTCATCAGATGACTTAAGAGACAGTGACCCAACTGAAACTAGAGTATGAGCTGGCTTAAAACAGGTTAACTTGCATTCTTATGACACCAAAGGGTTAGGCAAAATGAGACCTACAACTTCAGTAAGAAGGAAGTTTGGACACGATAAGCTTCATGCTGCCAGGACACTTCCTGCTTCTCTTTGACTGGCAAATAAGATATTGGAGGTAGGAGGCAACTGATCCCTTCTAGCTGCACATGCCCACTTCCTAAGCACTCACACTTTCTCCTATAATCTCATTGTAAAATTCTCTCCTGTACCTGCTCAGACATTCGTCTCACCAGTGGGATATGTACAGTGGTATGTTGATTCATACCTTTGCTAAGGAAAAAATTCAAGGATTTCGCATTTCAGTTCCAATCACAGACCTATGTGTTCTTGCCACATGGCTCTCCTCAAGGACAAGCAGACCTGTTTGATCTGACATGTTCAGAAGTGCATGATTCATCAGCTTCTCATGCAACTCTGAAAGAACTGAAAAACACTGGACAAGAAAAGATAAAATATTCCCAAATATTTTGCCAATTTAGCCTTCTCTGCACTGTAGTCATGATATTAAGAAAAAATTATCTCAAATTTATTTAAAAGATAGACACTTCAACTAAGCTAATTTTATAAGCTCTCTTGGCAGTCAAAGGTGAGTTCATCCTGTTTGATTAAACACCTGCTTTTTAAATAAGAGAGGTGAATCCACCTACGGTATTCAGAGTGGCTAACTCCAATTTTAGCCATTTTCACATAATATGGATGATCCCATTTATGACATTTTAAGATACATTTAAATTTTAATAGGATGCACATTAGCTGTTTTAAAAATACTTCCATTTCTGTACTTTCCATGGGAAGTCTCAAGAAAGAAATCTGTTATTATTACTGATGGGGTTTTGCTGATTTCTATTAGATTGCATACCCAGCACTCAGGTTCTTTCAGAGTGGTCCCTTGAAACATGATTGCTTTCAGTTTAGGACAACATTGAAAGTAGTTCGATTTTAGTGAGTTCTATCTCTGTAAATTAATTTAAAAAATCAAAGGCTTTCAAAATATTTTCTCATTGTACATGTTAGTACATGTTTTTGAAGGTAAGATGCAAACTTTTGTAAATCAAGTTACACATCAATTGTGATAAATCTTCCTGCTTTTATAAAAGAGACTTCTTTGGTGTACATGACTTTTGTCGTGTTATAGCTGAAATATTGTGGTGTCAATACTGCAAGTGAGTTGTGTTCATTTATATGCAAGCTATATTTTTAATCGCTATTAATTATTTTAATAATTTAACATACATTTGTATGTTTGTCTTGGACTGCTGCTTGGAGAGAAAGTCATAATGGGTTATGGGGCAGTTTGATAAAAATTGGATATTTACCAGAAATAATGGTTCCAAAATTTGCCTTTCTAGGGTTCTCTGTCTTGATCTATGAAATATGAAATATTACACTCTCCTTCACTTTAAAAGGTGGCACAAATACACTGAAATTAAATAATTCTGGAACTCCTTACAAAATTAAGTTTTACTCTTTGTTGCTATTCCAGTTGCAGAGTTCAGTGACTTCATCTTAGAAGATAAAACATCTTCCCAAATAGAACATCTTCCGGGTTGAGATGTTAATGTTGAGAAAATAGTTATTAAAATAAAAGATATCTCAAAATGTCATAAATGGGATCATCCATATCATGTGAAAATGACTATAAATGGAGTTAGCCGCATACTTTTGCTGTAGGTTTGATACAAAGCTATAATATGAATAGCATTTGAATATATATAAGTGGGGTTTTTTATTTGCCATATTGATTAGGGATCGTATCCTGGAAACACAGCAGTGTCACCTAAGAGACTCGAACAAATTAAAAAAAAACCCAAGTGTTTCAAAGCGCTATGACAAATTAACATATTATAGTGGGGCAGTATTCTGCTAGTAATGCTGTCTGAGATAATCGCTTAAATCTAACTTCTTCAATCAAGCCTTAGGGAAAATGCTGTTTTCTATTTTCGTCAGTATAGTATGACATAGACAGAAGCTGTGTAGTGCCACCAAATATACTCAGCTTTGTAAACATATGGATTCTGTCTCTTAACACTAGATGGCAGACAAAAATGGGAAAACATTTCCTTAGTTTCAGGGATAGAATGTGGAAAAATTAAATTGCAACTTGAATGAATGTTCATTGAAAGTTCTCAATAAGAATTAAGACCACTGAACACATGACACAAATATCATGCTTATAACAGCATGGATGCTTTCTGCAGCCTTTCATTTGGCTGTGGTTTTTGGCACAAACACTGAAAATAATCAAGTAGAATATTTCTACATTATTTTCATATTGCTTTTTTATCTCTGTTACTTCCCTTCAATATTTTGCTCTTGTGAAAGAACTAAAAATTCTAGAAGCCTTAGAAAGGCTTAAGCAACTCAAATAAAAGAGAAGCTTACAGAGAAAACTGTCCTCGTCAGGTGGTCACATAGTTGTGAAATTGCCTTCCAAAGTGAAGACTTATATTGTAACTGCTTCGTGTCTTCGCCTTACATTGGTTGCCTAAAGTAATTATGGTTCCTTTGCTCCTTATTGTCACTGAATCTTGGACAGTAGTATGGAAGTAACATGTTTGCTAAGGAGGCAACTCTTTTCATAGAATATTATAAGTTGTTGTACTAAATATTATGTAATCGGTTCACCTAATAACCAGTGAATGTTTTGGGTTGTTACCCCCTTCCTCTTCCGAAAATATCCACCAAAAGAGGTGTGGTGGGACAGTCAGAATCCCCAAGATTCTGCATCCCACACCGAATCCCACGCCAAAATGTCAGTCCTTCTAGCTAACAGTGATGTGCATATACCATACTAGAACTGTAACAAATCCCACCAAATTTCACCTTATCTCTCCCACTCGGTGCTGCTGCTGTGACTGCACAGACACCAAGCCAGACTGGCTATCTCCAGTGCCTCATTTGGGCAGCCTTATGGACTAAAATGAGAAAAGATCCAAGTTATTCTCATGGTGATTTTCCTGTTGGAGTTGTTCCAAATGAGAAAAGTAAGTGTACTGGAACAGAAGGGTAAGTGCAAAAGTAAGTATGACTTTCCTGCCTTGTGGTTAGAAAGTCAGCTACAGAGATATCCATAGCTTCTGCTCTAAGTTCCTCAGATCATTCTCATTACACAATAGCTTTTGGTATAAAATGTATATATAGGAGCAAACACCATACTGTGGCATTGCCCTTCTCACAGGAGTGCTTTACCCACAAGGATACATGCCCCTTTTTTTCCAGGGTTTCTTCTTGGTTTCATGAATCTTCCATTCTTTTGTGCATAGTCACCTAGTTTCAACAAGAGGAGAAAGCTTTTTCAATTCTGCCTTACCAATAAATTGGTGAACTTATTGTTCAGAAATGTATATTTAAACCTTCTCAGGCTAAAAACAGCACTGATCCCCTTTTCTTGCATCACCTGGGTAAATACTCCATTGAAAATAATCTTACACTAGATATTGTCAATGACTTTATTCCTGTTCCTCTTCCTTCTAATTCCTACTGTTCCTCCTCTCCTCATCCAGTGGCCTTCATTTTCTCTCCCCATTTGAAAGGACTGGACAATTTTCAGTCTGTTCATTGAAGGAATGCTTGCAAGGTGTCGTTAAGAGTTACAGGCTCTGCATTTTGAATGTGTAAAGGTACCTGGCTCTTGTGCAGAATGAAGACTCTAGATTGTAATTAGGATCTGTAATTTAGCTATGCCCTGCTCTGTTCATTTTTCTGCTTCACTAAATCCAAAAAGTTTCCTGCTTCCCACACAATGTAAAGGTGCTTGGACCCCTAAATTGGGGGTTTGGATTCTGTTCAGGGAATTGGTACCTGAAGTCCTTTATGCATCTATCCTTAGTTTCCTGTGCCTCTACAGCTCTTAAGGGTCAGTGGCTCTGTCCTTGATCAGTGCTTTTGTGCATTCTAGAAATCTACCTGCCTGTACTAATCACTTCATTATATACTAGTTATGAATAATGCAGTTGATTACTTAGAATTTGAAATTCAGACTCATGCTAGAGGTCATATTACAAATTCCTCTTCAGCCCCCTATGATTATCATAATAGTCATTCTGTTACCTTTCAGCACTCAAGAAGTGATAGATGTGAATTTTGTTACTGCAGCATCTGGTTGAGAGTATGTGCAAGTGTCACACAAGGTTCTTGGTGTAAATGGAAGGAGCTCAAAACATAAAGTCACTTTAAGTCTGCTGGAATGAATTCACTGTCCACAGTGTTTGCAATTGCTTATTCAGTATTGCTGGTGAAATTTACTGTCATTTTTATTTATGTTATCTTTTAATTAAAACATTGACATATGGCTGACCTTTGCTCCGCATCTTGAAGTATTATATTAGGTTCCATCTTAGCATTTTTGCCTTTATTGAAAAGCTCTGTTTATAGCTTCTTATCTGTGGAAAAAGTACTTTGTAATTCTTCTTCAAAACCAGTCCATGATAGTTCCTTTTTCCTGAAGTTACACATTATTTCTGCATTTTTCTTCACTCTGACCAGCCTTGATGAGGCTCCTTATCTGCCAGTTTCCCACGACCCTGGTGGCAGGTGAGCTGTCAGACCATTAAGTGTCCTGAAAGGGAATCCAGACTGTCTGGAATGCTGCAAATGAAATAGATAATTTTTGGCAGAAGCCTACATGATTTGTAATGATTTTTTTCTATCTTAAAGTAGTCTGATGGAAGTTGTAGAAGTAACAGTAAAACCTCAGGACTCTACAAGTGAACACTGTTAAAGTCGCACAAAATTTTACAGTAGAAATAGGAAGAAGGGATTAATTAGAAGATGGTTTGCAAATTGTGGAAGATAATTCTACCACCATAATGCAAATACATAAATGAAGAAATCTGGTCCCAGGCTTTGAACTGAGAGCTACCTTCACTCACTGCCCTCAGTAACAGCTGTCAAATCAGAAACAAAGCTAAAGAATGACGCCAGCAATAGTGAACAATAAATCTTTTACTGAAACAAGTTTAAAAAATATTGTTTCAGACATAATCTCCTTAGGGATTTAAAAGAGGTACGTAGCAATGTACGTAGTTAGTGGTCCTGTTTTATGGCGAGTATCTGAGACATGACTAGTTATGAGTCACAGGGGACCCGTACCCGTTGTTTTTTTCTCTGGCTTTAATGCCTCTGGCTAATTCCTACTGAAGGATGCACTTAATTTAGGAAGGTCTTGTTCCAAAATATTGCCTAACAGTAAATATAGTAATTTGATGTGTCGCAGTCTTACATTTTAAGGCTATAAAGCTGAATTTGTTTTTATATAGATTTTAATCTTACTAAAGTAACACCCTCTTCCTTTAAATAGTTAATTTACTCATTTGAGAAATGAACATAGTTTCATGGAAAGTGAAAGGCATACACATGTACACAACACATAAATATATGTGATTCCACTTTGGGGATATAAACAGGGCTAGCAAGACAGAATGTTGCCACATGTTCATTATAATGTTAATTTGAAAAGTTAAGGGTGGTTTGTAGTTCATCTTGACTGGAAATTAATGAGATTTTGGATTGTCCTGACATTTTCTAATAGTCTTTTGGCTTCATTAAAAGCTCTACTTCCTGCCCAAAAGTGATTTTGTCCAAATCAAAGCTTAACTCTTTCTGAGGAGTGAAGTTATTGACACTATTCTTCATTTTGTGTCTTCTTGTGTGGTGACAATGTCAGCTGCCTACATTGCATGATTGGATTTATGCTGTCTATAATAGTCTGCAACATATTTTTCTCTGTTTTTTGTTGGCACATTGCCTTTAGTTGTTGTATTTGAGGCTGTTTTAGTTTCACAGAGCCAGTCTAGTAACTTTTTAACTATATAGGAGTGAGCCATTAAGCCTGGTCCAAAGAACCTTGTATAATATACCTTAATATAACTATTGAATTAATGATGGGTTTTTTTTAAGAATCCAGAACTGTAGGAAATTGTACCAGTGCAGAAGCAATAAGACATACATATTGTGTTCTGGAAATAAGCAATATTATAATACTGAAAAATATGCTACCTTGCTGCAAATGCACTTGTGCTACAGGCTAAGTCCTTGAACAGTATTCATTTGTGACTTTGGCTAATCTCGTGTATGAAAGAATCCATTTGCGAGCCATTGCACTACTTCCAGAAGGATTTCTCATAACATTACCTGCTACTCGTGCTTATTTGCATTACTTAATACATCTCCTCAAGTGTATTCTCTATCACTAGGGCAATTTCAATGCAATGCTATGTTAACTCTTTTTATCTACCCTAGAACATATTACTAAGTGTTTTTTATAAAAACATATTAAGAAGTAAATGTTTCTACCATCTTCTTTATAACTGGATCTTTTACTACATGCTCTAGTCCCTTCCACCCTCTAAGGCCCTTGGAAGCTGTTTTTACGTTTTAGTGTTTGAAAAGAGGTAAAATCACATAAGCACTAAGGAAATAATTTTTGATTTATCTAAAATTCTGTAGAGATGTGACAAATCATGTGAAAATTTTCTTTTCTTATTTAATTGGTTTTCATGACTTGACAAGTGCAATAGTAATAATCTACTAGTCCTTCAGATCTACAGAATCTCACAGAGAAAAGAGGCAGACCTGGGTTTCCTACATCAAAAGCGGACAGCAATATTTCTCACTTGATCTTTACTTAAATAGGAACTTTTTAGAACTTGTTTATGCATTTCAAAGTAAAAGTGTGCAAACCTATTATCTTCACAAGTTGTATTTAATAAGTAATATCTGTCACGAGATTAAACAGTTTCTGGGTTTTAGAAGCTTGTGGGGGGCTTTTAACTCTAAAATACACATATTTCTGCTTCAGCATATATTCCTTGCCTGGCTTGGCAAAAAGATTTGCAATGCACTGCAATTCATACAGTTTTTGGAAGACAAAGACTGTGATGGGAGTTGACACACAACTCACATGAAATACATAGATCAAGGGAGGTGTTTATTCCCCCCTACTCACCACATATGGAATATTGCCTCTGATTGTGAAGCCCCTGCACAGGAAAGGTGTTGATGAGCTTGAATGAGCTCAGCATAGGGCTGTGAAGATGTAACTTAGTGAGGGAGGCTGAGTGAGCTGGGCTTGTGCTCCTCACCAGGCTGGCACAGCAATAAAGAGGTAAAATAGGTGTTCTCGTAAGATAGGGTAAAAACCAGAAATATATATATAGTGGGGAAATCTGAGGTCCCTTCCAATGCTGGGAGCTCTGCTGTTGTGCAGCACTGGACAGACATCTAGTGGATCTTCCCCAACACGTTTCACAGATGCCGTCTGTGCAGGGGTTCCTCCTTCCTTCCACGATGTGGAGCCTTTTATTTTGTGGGGCAAACAATCACGTTTTTTCTCCTGACAGTCTGGGGTGCCATCTGAGTCATAACATTCTCCAGCACCAGCACAGGCTTTAAGTACAAAGCTCAGTAGAGCAGACATACCTTGTTCAAGATCACTAACTCCTTGAATACAGTATTTTCCACAGTGCTCCCAATATGGGTTGTTCATCCTGGAGGAGAGATGGCTTCAGAGGCCCTAACATTACCCTCCTATACCTATGAGGATGCTGGCAAGAGGTCTGAACCAGGCTTTTACTGAGGTTATGGCAGAAGAATGAGAGGACATGTTCAGAATCGGGGGAGGGTCTAGTGGCACATAAGGAAAGCTCTTTCACAGTGAAAATAAGCATTTGCAAACAATTACCCAGGGAGGCTTGGGGATTCTAAGCTCTTGGAGGTTTTCAAGACCTGACTGGACAAACCCTTGGTAAAGTGGTCTGAATTCAGTGTTGCCACTGTCTTGAGCAGCTGTGTGATTCTGAAGTTCTGAGAAGATGCCTAATTTTGAGACTTAATCTGTGAGCTGAATCTCTTCCTTCTAGCTAACTGACAAACATTAGATGAGAGCCCACACTGAGAAGTTCAGCATAAGTTAATTAAAATGTGCCTTCCCACACTACTGAAAGCAAATAATTTAGGAATAGAATTTAACTTGGACAGATGCAGTTTGGAATGAAGCAAAGCTGGGCAATGGGAGAAGGACACTACTGGAGTGAAAGAACTGCTAAGACTACTTAAACATTTTTATCTGTTATCTTAATTTTCTTTTCTCAGTGAGTTATATTCCCAGAGTGGATCAAATTTCAATATAACACTATCCTGACTATCTGCTAGCATGCATGAAAAAGATTGAAAGGACACAATTCCAAAATTATGAAGCCATTAGTATACACTGAACTGATTATATACAAGATAGAGTCTTACACCACTAGGACAATTTGTACAATCAGGTCCATCACCCTTTTTATAAACATGGCAAGGGCTACTTGTTTCTCAGTGTGCTTGCCCTTTAACCTGTGTCCACATGCTGAGTCTGACGCCAGGACTGCTACCCAGACACTGTGTGCTCTGTATGTGTGTAGGCCTAGGAAGAGTTGCATGTTCCCATGGATCTTGTTGAATGATTCTAGGTGATAAAACACCTTTGCCTGAAATATATGTCTACTCATACATTATGCATTGTGAAAAATTGTATGAATGTATGCTTCTGGTATAACATTCTGGTTAGTCTTCCAATAGTATCTCAGAATTGACTTGTGTTGCATATTCTGGTCTTCTTGCGTATAATTGCTTAATTATCTTTCAGATCATGAAATGTAAATTTATGTTTATTTTCCGTGCCTGACCCTGGGCTTAATTTTCTGTTCATGTATTCCTATTTCAACCCACTTAGACCTAGCTCTGCATAGATGTACGTATTTGGTCTGTATCCTGCTAGAAGAATAAAGATCCCACCTGGCTTTTCATTATCTCATGGAGTCTGGATGGTTAAGGTAAATGATTTTGGAGTACATGCCTGAAAGTCGGTCTCCATCAGAAGGCAGAACCTGAGATCAGCTCACCTACTCCACAGCACCGTGTTTGCTGTCAGCAGAATTGCCAGGGGTTCATGACTTGTGACCAGTTCAATTGCTCTTCTGCAAGTTTCTGGGTGAAGGGAGAATGAGGGTTAAGACAAACCCATTTGTTCCTTTATGATCTTGCTATGCCTGTTTCCCACTAAAAGAGAGGGGTTCCAAACTGAGGGGGAAAACTAAAAGGAAACAACCTCAGGAATCCAAGTTTACTACCAATAGGCTTTAATTTAGGAAAAAAATTATCAGGTATATTAGATTAAGTGGTTGTGATTCATACTCTTTGCAACAGTCTTAGAAAAAAGCCGTTGTAGACTCAGGCAGCTGCAGCAGTGTTTAGCCAAGTATGGATTACAGCTACTTATAGCTGCTGTTGGTGGAAAAGTTTCCTGAGATTGTTCAGCTTGTCTGTTATCTGTTCTCATAGTCTTACCCTTGCATGAGCTGTTAACATGCATCCCACGGTGCGATGTAAGGGGGAAAGAGGGAGAGAAAAGAGATCACATTGTTTTTGTAAACTGTTCTAGTCTACCTCACCATCCTGTTTATGCATTTTGCCCTTCACCTGTCTGTTGATACATGAAACCCTTTAGTGGCATAGAGGTAGTAGTCTGCCTGTGAGCCTCCTGAGCTGGTCTTATAATGTAGTCATGATCACAGTGATCTATCAGTTTAGGTGCAGTATTATATACTCTTTATGAGCATGGATATTACTTTCAACCTTACTGGTTTCCTCTTCAGAAAGGCTTCAAATTACTGGTGTCCTGACTGTAACCAGAAAGATATGAGTGCCCTAGCTTCAAATAAGATTGCATACAAATATCTGTTTTCATATTAAATGAATTCATTTTATTAAATCTCTCTTTTGTGATTAAGAGGGCAAGGCTGAGGGAGAAAAAAATGAAATGAATTCAAAATTGCTATTCTTATCTGTGACTAACAATATGCAAGTCATACTGGAAGGTTGAAGAACAATGAATTTCCTGTGGTCATGATATAAGTTGCACCACAAAAATAAAAAAGTTTAGGTACTGAGAAATGACCTCCCAGCTTTTAGCACTATAGTAGAATAAGGACGTTTGGAAATTGTTTCATCATAGAGACCTTTTCCTCAGTTGGATTTCCCACTGAATTTCCACTTATTTTTCTGTTAATTCTCAGTAGACTCAGAGTCCCAATAAAAGTAATTTATTTCATGTGTTATTTTTCATTTTTCTGAGAAAAAACCTTTAAGTCTTGACCCCATCTTGAAATAAAAAGATTATTTTTAGGGCAGTTCAAATAGTTTTCTTTTCATTTTAGAATCAGGTGACTCCAAAAAGAGAAGGAAAAAAAGGGGCTATTTGTCTGTGTTGCCTTTAGGGTGGGGTTGTGCCCCAGGAGCCTGGAGAGTTGCAGTTACGATGCGCCTGAGCTCAGGGACCCAACTTTTTTCTACTTATAAGCATTCCTCCCAGTTCAGCTGAAGAATGCTCCTCTGGTTTGCGTAGAAAAATTCTTGCAAGAGGTCTCCTGAGTAAGGTCATTTGAGGATGACTTTGGCCACAGCTGTTTACAAGTTAGGGTTTTGACCGAAGTGAGTAATTGAATCATGTTGAGCCTCTGAAGTTTGCCTTTTATTTATATATTTCCCCCAATTGTGTGACTCGGTCTGCCATTGGCTGTGGTCCCTGCAGCCTACCCGAGGGCTCTGCAATTACATAAGGCTCTGTCTGCTGGGAGCCTATATAAAGCCTTTGTGCACGCCAGCAAGACAGAATTTCATCAAGATTCAGGTCCCAGTGCTTTAGTTTGCACAAGCAGGAGGAGTTTTGCTTGAAGATACACTGAAACTCGAACGCCAGCCTGGTTTGTTTGCCAGCAGGTGATTCACAGCTGTCAACCTGAGTCGTAAGTGGCAGCTACTGTAAGTAGCTTCTGTGCACTATGAAGAATTTTTCATTTCCTATGCAGGATAACACATATCAGACCGAGAGTCCTTCTCACAGATTCCCGAGTCCGACAAATCAGTCAGATCCTGTTGGAAGACCAGAAAGAGATGAACAATTAGCTCAAGTAGAGATTGCTGTACTGGGGATCATATTTCTGACAGCATCTGTGGGCAATTTTATTCTCATACTGGTGCTGTGGCGAAGAAGAAAGAAGCTCTCTAGGATGTATGTGTTCATGCTTCACCTCAGCATTGCTGATTTAGTGGTAGCCTTTTTTCAAGTTCTGCCTCAACTCATATGGGATATTACAGATGTTTTCATAGGGCCAGATTTCTTGTGCAGAATTATCAAGTACCTACAATTGCTGGGCATGTTTGCCTCTACTTATATGATAGTGGTCATGACAGTGGACAGATATCAAGCAGTTTGCTACCCTATGGTCACATTCCAAAAGAAGAGAGCTCTCTGGAACATCCCTATTTTCACCAGCTGGTTTATAGCACTGATTCTTAGCCTACCACAGGTATTTATCTTTTCTAAGACTGAAATATCTCCAGGTATCTTTGAATGTTGGGGTGAATTTATTCAACCATGGGGCCCAAGGGCATATGTGACTTGGATTTTTGTAGTTATATTCTTCATTCCCTCAGCCATTCTTATCACATGCCAGGTTAAGATTTGCAAAGTAATCAGAAGAAATATATGTGTGAAAAAACAGAATGAATGTGAAGCAACAAATCAGAAGCAAGTCCTGCCATCCCGAGCGAGCAGTGTGAACTGTATTTCAAAGGCTATGATCAAGACAGTAAAAATGACAGTGGTGACAGTTGTTGCATATGTGCTCTGTTGGTCACCTTTCTTCATTGCGCAGCTGTGGTCTGTGTGGTTCCCCAGTGTCGTGACTGAAGGTAAGATACTCTCCATCCTCATTACTAACTGCAGAGCAGGCTAGCACATTGCCATCAATTGCTTTATGTTTGCACTTTGCTTTTGTGTAAAAGTTACTGTGATCATTTGAGTAGGATTAAAAAGAAATTTCTGGACTGGTTATCTCATTTATTTAATTAGGTACAGGGAACTTCATGTGTTATGTGATGAAAACTCCATGTGTGTGTTTTGTGTGATTAACAAATCACACAGTTTAAAGATTAATGAAGAGTGGGGTGAAAAGTATCATGTGCTCCAGCAAAGGTTCAGACTTTTAGAGGTTTTAGGTAGCATAGCAACAGTATTTGGGTTGTATTTAGTATTTATTTTTGAGATGAAAAGGAGTAATTGACTATCCAAAGGAATGAGATAAATATTTCTTATTTACTGGATAGAAGAGGGATGTTATAAGACATCTGATTTTTTTTAATATTGAAATCATATTGATGAAATCTCTATAGTATCCACTGTAGCATTGGAAGTTGTAAATCAGATGTTTATAAAGCTAAACAGCAAGCCTGAGAGAGTTATCAAAGAATGCCAGGTTGTAAACAAGATTAATCTTGTCAAACTTATGCTATTGCTTCTTTGTGAAAGGCAGACTCTATAAATTCACCTATTCTAAACTCAGAGATAAAAAACAAAAGAAAAAGAAGATAATAGCTTTGTCTGATAAAAAAATCTTGATCTTTGTTTTAAGAATTATTCCTGTCTGTGTGACTTGGAGTCTTATTCTACATACATTTATATATATCTATATCTGTATTTATCTGTATTTGTATAAAAGGTTAGTAATTGCTTTTAAATTTAATGCAGCTACATAAAAAAGAACTACATGGAACTATTTAATTCTGAAATGCACGCAATAAAGTGTGCTTCATATCTTCAGCAATTGCAAACTGCATTAAAATGTGAATTTTCTACTATTAGATTAACTTTAATATATGAATAAGTACAGCAGAAAGCAGCAGACTGTGAAAATGGTACTTATTTGTACAAGTGTTTTTTTACTGTCTTATTCCTTTAACTCCTTCATTCTAGGTTCAGCATTCACCATTATCATGCTTCTTGGCAATTTAAATAGTTGCACCAACCCATGGATTTACATGTATTTCTGTGGCCACATTCCATATTGCACAAATAAGCAAGTGGAGAATACCTCAGCTCAAGAGGAATCGGTGATCACAGGGAGCATTCACCTTGTAGACAGAGACCCTGAGGAAAACAGTACTTCTGCATAAATACTGAATGCTTTTTGATATTTTGTTACATTCCCTCTATTTGTAAGACATATGCATATTTTATGATCATCCCTTTTTTTGTGGATAAGGGAGCTGGAAAATTGTCTTTTGTTGCACAAATATATATTTCTCTGCAGTTCTATAGCATATACAGGAAGTTTCTGTGTTGTGCAAGCCAGACTCAGTGCTTCCATCACCACTGTCTTATCAGAATGGATTTTTGTTAAAAAAAAAGCATCTTCGATGTTTTGTGTCCAAAAGTACTTTCTGGTCTGTGATTCTGGATTTCTAAGTAGTAACATTTTGCAGCTAACTGATCCAACAAATTGAGACATAATTGTAAAGAAACCTGACATGACTAAACTTGAATATGTTTTCAAGTTGAACAACGAATTGTTCATCATTGTGGTCTGATTGGGGAACAGTCTGACAAATCTTAAAAGGGCAGCACAGTCAGAAAAATCTTTTGCCAGCTATTAATAGTAACTAGTTTAAATCAATTCCTTATATACATTTATAAAATGCCAAGCCACTTAATATAATTAAAAAAAAAAACAGAATTTGTTGTGCTTGTTACACAACACCTACTTCAGTTTCAAATTCTATTGTGGATGGCAGGTATCAGCGGTATAGCAGCGGCCCAGGTTTTGGCTTTACTCCGTAGGATTTTATCTTCCATGCATTCCCTGATGTGCAAGCAGTTAACTGGACACCTCCCTACACCCCGTACCCATGTATATACATACTTTAACTAAAAATGGGTGTTAGGAGTCTAGACTTTCATTTGGTATTCAGACCTATTTGTTCTGGCATGCAATTTATTGGCTGAGTGTGCTTAGAACACCTTCAGGCTCAAATTTAATTATTTCCCTTCATGGTAAAAATAGATCTACATATTTTTATCTCAAAATGCTGTTTGGTTGCTGGTTTGTGGGTGTTATATACGGGTAGCTAGTTATTGCCATTCAGTGTCTGCAATCTAATCAGAGGAGGATGGAAGGAATATTAGCAAGGCTCTTTCTGGTGAGAATAGAGCTGCATTCCCAGAGATCTTTGGTGACACTTGCATATCATCTGTCTACATTATACTGTGTTTCGGCAGTGCTATTCACATGTCATTTTTCTGAGTGCTAGCAGTCTCAAGTATCAGTGGAAAAGCTATAAAACTGTGGGGGTTTAATTGTCTTTAAGTCATATTCAAATACTGATTTAAACTAAATACTGATCAGATTATCAGAAGTCCTGCTGTACAGTGAATAGTTACACTTCAGGTTAATCTGTGCTGATATGACTGAATATTTTATGATTTCTATTCCCTGTATTGTTAGACCAAATACTGCTGTCCAGCTGGCAAGAGGAATGGATTTCGGGCAAGTAGGAAGAGAACGAGGTGGATGAAGGCAGTACCAGAGCCAGACAGGAATGGGAAGAGTCTATGAAGTCTCTTATAAAAATTACAATTGATATTTTTTCTTGTGTTTTCCCCCTCTCTTTAATTAATAGTTATTAATTCTACCCCACAACAAATTCCTTGTTGGAGCAATTCTCTAACTCAAGTGGCAGTGTTGTTATCTGGGGTAAGAACATCCAAGTTATAATCCATACTACTGATAGGGTATTTTTAATATTCAGCCATTCACTTACTTTCTAAGACTTTCAATCAATTAGCTCTCAGTTAAGTTTTCCCTTGTGACTGAATATGGTGGTTAATGGTGGGATTTTTAGTTTTTCTACTTCTGTTGATTGCAATTAGTTACCTAGTATAACATGCAGTGTTGAAAGGTGGTGTAAACAGAAATGTTGCAAGGAATTACCTGTCACTGTACAACTGTATTTGCAGCAAAACTCCTCCAAAGGCATTCATTTGCAAGAAAAAGAGGCATTCAAATAATGTGCGAAGAGTCATCCAGATCCAGAACTGACAGAAGTCACAATTCTGCTCAGACACTGCAGTGAAGCTGTGCCATTTGACACCACCTGCTCTGGCCTCCAATTAAAGTTAAAAAGTGTAACTTCTACTTATATTTCTGCATTGCTCATGTATTTGTTACTGGCTTTATAAATAATTTGGTAGAGCTGGTAGCTTAAATAACAGTAGCTTAATCTGTTCTTTAAAAGTCTGAGAGCAATATTAACTGACCATATTTCAGATATTTTGATCATGTGTTGAATGAAATGTCAAAACTTCTAAAATTCAGTAATGGTTGTTTATTGTTTGCAATGTTCAAACCAATTATATTTTTGTCTTTTAAGTGCTTTCTTTCTGATTTTTTTTCATTTTCTTTCCCCTGAGATCAGTTCTGCTGTTAAGGAGAAAAATAAATGTTACTGTATTATGGTACAAGCTATAGGCTATGGACACTTTTAGTTTCAGTCTGCCAGGAGGTATTTGAAGACAGGTATTCCTGCTTTTTTTTTTAGCAAAATGAATTAGGCTGCATTTTTCAGATGGAATTCATTATCCTAAATGACCTGCCCTGCTTACCCCATGGGCAGCAGTGACAGACACACTCAGTGGGGAGTTTGGTTCAGGCCCACAATTTTCTGTCAAAACTCATTTTCAAATGATGGAAAATTCATTTTGATTACATTTTTCTTTTCTTTTTTTTTTGTTTCTTTTTTTTTTTTCTTAGTAGAGTGCCCCTTACAGAATTTTTCTTAAAGAAAAGACATTTAAAAATATAATAAAATTTTTCTCTTTGTAAATTTGGCCATCAGTATTTTTGGAAGTTGTAGTTTGAACATCTTGTGCACTTCTTTTCCTCTATAGTTGGATTCCTCGTTTGGACTATATCTTTCCAGTTTACTGTCACTTAGATTTTCAACAGGTATTAGATTATCTCATTAAGAGAGAGAGTTGACTGTGAGACAACAGTGTAATCTGTCCAGGGTGTTTAGTCAATGTGGGAGAATCAGAAACTGAAACGTACGAGTCCCTGGAGGCACTGTGGAAGCCCATAAAAATGAAAAAATCCAGTTATCAGATGAAAGTCTTTCTTATCAAAGCCTAGATTCTATTTTCTCACACAAATAATTTCTGAGTAGAAAAATACCTAGTGTACAAGTTCCCACTCTTGAAGTGAATGGCTATGTTGTTGATGCTGGCACTGCAATATGGTTTCTGGTTATCTGGGTGGGGATTTTTTTTTATTTTCCAGGGTTTTGTTGCCACTTGGGAAAGGCACAGTTCAATAAAAGGAATTAGATACTTTCTTAAAAATTATTATTTTATGTGTTGCAGTACAGATAAGAAGAATCAAAGACAATGTAATCTATTGATTCTGTATAGATTTATTACAGAAAAAAACTCACAAAAAACAACTTAGTAGAATAAAAGGAAAATCTCAACATGTGTTTTGCATTCTTAAGTGTATTTTGATAATTCTGTTGTTCTATAGAACTACTGCTGTATTTGCATAGTAAGTCCCAGTTCACATTCTTGTAAAAGGTGAATACTGAAGCCAGATGTGTTGTGAGATAAACTTTTTAATCTTTCAATGAAATAATGCTGACAAATTTCAAATATGATGCCAAACTAATGTCCTGCCAATTTCATTTTGGTCATTTAGTTCTAGCAACAGGAACCAGTTACTGAGTCAAATAAACTGCTCCTGTCTCTGCATTGTTGGGAGAAGACTGGCAGAGTGATGTGGAGATCAAAGCTGGAACTAGCAGAGTTTATTCTGTGAGGCAGACATGGCATGCAGACATGGCTATATTGTCTAGTTCTCCAACACATGGCCAGGACAAAAGTATCTTCAAGAGGTTGCAAATTTTAGCTATTCTAGGCTTAAGGGTAGCATTAGCAGACAAAGGCAGAGCAAGATGATCCAGCTACTCAGTTCTTTCAGGCAAATTCAGTTTGGGTTGGA
Organism: Pipra filicauda; assembly: GCF_003945595.2. NCBI lineage: Eukaryota > Metazoa > Chordata > Aves > Passeriformes > Pipridae > Pipra > Pipra filicauda. The sequence continues at coordinate 1,955,238 of NW_024104543.1, forward strand.
TTCCTTGGAGGGGGAAAAAAAAAAGAAAAAGAAAGCAAGGCATTTTCTGACTTCATAAGGTAGAGGTTTGGTCCTGAATGCCTTGGCTATCTTCAGGAAACCTCCATGATTATGAAACATATTGCTCATAAAGCAGCAAAACAGGATTGCAAACAGTTCAAATGTTACTCTCTACGGAGTAGAGGGTTTATTTATTCTCTACGGATGATCCATATATGATGATCCTTAGCTGACCCATATAGATTTGAATTGAAAGGAAATCTCTCTGTTAGAAAATCAGAGATAAAATCTGATGTGATCTGTGCTACCAAATGAAAACTCCAACTGCCATTCCAAATCCTACTTCTTCAATCCTATGTGTGTCAGCAGCAGGCCCCTCTATGCTCTCACAGCCCCAGGTAGAACCTCATGATCTACAATCCAGTTCCCAAATTCTACCTGCCCTAATCTGTTGTCGGGGTATGCCAGGTTGTCTTCTCTTTGCCTCTCTGAAACAGAATGGTAGAAGCTGTGTTTTTTCCTTAGGCTTGTATGATGATTCTGCAATTGCCACTTGAGGACTTTCTGAAGGTCATCTCATTAAGAGGGCAAATTCTGGGCATTTTTTAAAGCCCTCTGTAAAATTTTCATTATTTTGCACTTCACTCTTTAGAAGCAAAAGTAAGTGGCCACAGCCACTCCCTTTTGCTTCTTTTTTTTTGCCAGCACAGCAGTCCAAAGCATATGCTTTCCACCAGTAGATCATAGCAAATCATTTAACCAATATAGTCTATCATCCATCTCCATAATGAACTTTGAAGATAATGAAGCTCTAACTAAAGGCCTTTCCATCCAGATGTTGTCCTAGAGATGCAGTGTGAACATATTCAAATGCTATTGTATTCATCAAGTGCTTTTTTCTATAATGACTGACACTTTAAAAGACCTTCAGAATTGTGGATTTATGTTTCTTGCATCCATTTCAGTATACCAAAAATTGTTAAAATAGTATATTACCCAAATTTTACCAACAAATCTCCTGAATTCTGAGTTAACGACACAGGAATCAGTAGGCCTTCGTGGAGGAACCATTTCAATACCATTTGGAAAAGAAGTCTGAAAAAATGCCAGATTAAAACATTTGATGTTGAAGGTCTCTGGAGGCTGTGGTTGGGAAGCTGGATACAACTAGAGAGACATCTTGCAACTCAGCAATGACTTTTCAAGACAATTGATATAGTAACGAATATTGGACATGAGTAAGAGTTGATATTTTGTCATCATCATTGTCATTGCCATCATAGTCATCATCATGATTATTTAAAAGAAATCAGCATATAACCTACAATAAGTTTTAAAACAAAGCACAGATTTGGCACAGTGTGACATATGTCGACCAATTCTGAAGCTGAAATAATATAAAAGGCATGATTTCAATCACAAATGCAAACTTTATATACAATGTTGCTATTTGTTTATCTAAAAGGATATAGATATATTCTTTGGTTCCAAATATATTGTTGTGTGTTATTCCATGAAAGTGCCTTAAGATGAATTTTGGCACAAAACATTAAAAAAGTATTTCATGTTTTACATTTTACTTGTGTATGTGTTAAAATTTATTTTTGCTTTAAGAGGGTACTCTGGTACTCCTTAGCTTATTCTTGAGTTCAGTTATTATCAATATCACTACCTTTGAAGAGATACTAGGAATAAATTATCTGCCAGCTATCACAGTGTATTGGAAATATTTGCCCATGTCTCTAAATGTGTTAATAGATGTCTGGCCTCAAATATTTTAATGCAGAGTGGCTCCAGCTTTTGACTTCCTGATGGGAAAAATTGTACTTCATCATGGAGAATACAAGCCTTCTGGCAAGCAGAGTCATGATGTGAACTCACCGCTTATTGATATATTTAATACCAATTACAGTCTGTTGGGAATATGATTCATGTTCCTAATCCTTTCTTGATTAGGAATATGAATCATGCAACCTCATGTTCTGAAGTGATATGTGTGTTTAGATGTAACTATCTTCTCAAAAATTGAGAAAAACCTCAGAAAAGAAATACTTATTTTTTCCTCAGCACCTGTGAGTGCTTAGTCTTGGAGTTTAATGCATTTGCTGTGAAAGGTGGGTTTAAAACACTACTGTAGCATTCAGGCTTGTTTTGTTTCCATTTACACAGAGAAATAATACTGGATTGTATGATCCTTTCATGTAGACTGTGTTAAAGGAATGATATCATGGAAAGTCAAACACTTTGACCTCTCAAATCACAGACTCATAGAATCGTTAAGGTTGGAAAAGACCTGCAAATCGTCAAGTCCAAACATTAACCCAGCACCATCATGTGCACCACTAAACTGTATCCCCAAGTGCCACATCCACACGCCTTTTGAACACTTCCAGGGATGGTGATTCCACCACTTCTGTGGGCAGCTTCTTCCAATGCCTGACCACCCTTTCAGTGACGCAGCTTTTTCTTAATATCTAATCTAAACCTCCACTGCTACAACTTAAAGCCATTTTGTGCGATCCTGTTTCTTCCTACCTGGGAAAAGAGACCAACCCTCACCTCACTCCTGCTTGAATGTCAGTATGCATGTGCGTAATAAACTAGTTAATGCCATGGATCTGCCATAGGACTGCTCTGCAGCTGCTCCTGTGGATCATGGATGAGGCATGCCCAGCATATACACAGTCTTTAGGAAATTTCCCTCCCAAATGCTCCCCAAATAGGAGTAAGATGGCACTAAGAGTGCATATGCACTGAAGGTGCACACTGTATGGCTAAAGCATATTGTGTTTATTTTGTGAACAGTGGTGACAACAGATGATCAGAACTGGACATGTGTATTATTAACAAGGCTATCTGCCCATGGAAATATGCACAGAAACAGGCAAAATGATTAAGTATCTCAGGTGGTGTCCATATTCAAGGCACTAGCACAGGCGTATCCTTTACTTTCTGTGCTTTTTTTTTTGTGTCATGAAATAGTGCACTAAATATCCGTCTGGGCATGAACACATTAAAAGTGAGTGTTGACATCGTTGCATAGCAGGTACTGGTGACGGTGTGGACAGTCTTACTGGGGTGCCACTGCCTATTTCAGGAGCCCAGAGGGCAGAGGTGCTTTACTGCTCAGCACTCCCCTCACCTCCACCTCTTTCTTATTCCATGGGGATAAAAGGAGGAGACAACACATAGTTGCATCTCTGCAACTTAGAAACATCTAGATGTGTAGTTATCTTTATCTTTTGACTCCTTTCCTCACGATGTCACCTTAGTCTGATACTTCTGGTAGAAGCTCCTGAATGACTCTGCAAGGGAAGGGTGTTACCATATGATAGGGGTTTTGTTCTGATGAGAATGAGATGGTTAAGCTCATCTTAGCTGCAATATAAGCAAGGACTGTATGCCACAAGGAGCTGAATTTTGTATTAATTACCTGGAGACATAAAAATTTAGATTTTCAGTCACTGAAATGAAGGAACGAGACTGATTGAATAGCTGACTTATCTATTAATTCAGTAGCTTCAGGTTTTCCTTTATTGAAGATTCTTTTCTATAAATCAAAGAAGATGAGAGGAACATCATCAGTATAGAACTGGACTAATCCTACTGAATTTTAAGCTCTGTCAAGGCTGCAAGATAGAATTAAATAATTGATATCAGACAAAGAGTTGACTTGGGCCTTTGATCAAAAGAAATAAAGTATTTTATGTGCACTGTCTGTAAAATATCTGGAGGCACAAAAGTACTACCCATAGGAAAGCTATAGAATACTGGTTTATAAATCAATTTCTAAGGTAAGTCAATAATTTTTAATAAAAACCCATGTCAGATATAGATGTGTTTATACATTAAAATTTAATCTTGTGATTTGATGCAAAGTGCATATTGTAATACTCTGAGTTTTTTTCTACGCTGTCTTCCAGAGCTGAAATACTTTCTCTGCATCCAGGTTAAGAAATCAATTACAAGTTTATGCATGCATTTTTGTCCTGGAGGGAAATGTAGAGTTGATTCAGGGAAATGTAGAGTTGATTCAGACAAAAGTCTCAGAACTGAACTGCATTCAAATTGTTCATGAAATTTCTGTGTCTGTAAGAGAAAGGAATTGTGCAAGCAATGTTGTTTTTTCTAGAAGTTTCAACATTTCTCTAGCACTGAACATTATGAAAATGATGAGTATGCTAAGTAGCTAAAAAGTGTCATAATATAGTAGTGTATCCTTCACCTTCATAGTTAATATTTTAGCAATGTATAATTTCACATTGTTATCAAATATGATTTACCTTATAATAATAAAAATGGAAAAATGGAACAGAAATCATTCTGAAAATTCTAACTCTAAAATTTAACATTAATATTATTAATTCTAGTTATTTTAAAGTGTCTCACTCCTCTGGAGTAAAAGGTAATGCAAGTGTTTTAGAAGAGTTTTCATTAGTGGCAAAAACATTTTCACTGTTGCAGTGGGATGACACTACCTGGTTGCCAGGTGCCCACCCAAGTCACTCTATCACTCCCCTGCTCATCTGGTCAGTGAAGAGAAAATAGAATGAAAGGCTCGAGGGTTGAGATAAGGACAGGGAGAGATCACTCGCCAATTACTGTCATGGGCAAAACTGACTTGACTTGGAGAATTTACTCAGTATATTGCCAGTCAAAATCAGAGAATGGGAATGAGGAAAAAACTAAACCCTAAAAAACACCTTTTCCCCCCACCCTTCCCTTCTTCCCAGCCTCAACTTCACTCCTGAATTCTCTCCTTCCTCCCCACCAGCAGCACAGGGGGATGGGGAATGGGGACTGCAGTCAGTTCATCACATGTCTCTGCTACTCATTCCTCCTCAGGGGGAGGAATCCTCGCATTCTTCCCCTGCTTCAGTGTGGGGTCCCTCCTGCAGGTGACAGTCCTCCACAAACTTCTCCAATGTGATTCACAGAATCGCAGAATCATAGAATATGAGAAGTTGGAAGGGGCCCACAGGGATCATTGAGTCCAACCCTTAGACCTTCACAGGACCACCCCCAAGAGTAACACCATGTGCCTGAGAGTATTGTCCAAACACTTGAACTCTGTCAGGCTTGGTACTGTGACCACTTCCCTGGGGAGCCTGTTCCAGTGCCCAACCACCCTGTAGATGAAAAACCTTTTTCTAATATCCAACCTAAACCTCCTCTGACAGCTTCAGGCCATTCCCTCAGGTTCTGTCACAGGTCACCACAGAGATCAGTGTCTGCCCCTCCTCTTCCTCTCAAGTGGAAGTTGTAGACTGCAATGAGGTCTCCTCTCAGTCTCCTCCAGGCTGAACACACCAAGTGTCCTCAGCTGCTCCTCATACGGCTTCCCCTCAAAGCCCTTCACCACCTTTGTTGCCCTCATTTGGATGCTCTATAACAGCTTAATAACTTTCTTACATTGTGGTGCCCAAAACTGCACACAGTGCTCAAGGTGAGGCCGCACCAGTGCAGAGCAGAACAGGACAATCCCCTCCCTTGACCGGCTGGTGATGCTCTGCCTGATGCCCCCCAGGACACAGTTGGCCCTCCTGGCTGCCAGGGCACTGCTGACTCATATTCAACTTGCCATCAACCAGAACCCCCAGGTCCCTTTCCATGACACTGCTTTCCAGCATCTCATTCCCCAGTCTGTACGTGCATTTGGGGTTGCCTCATCCCAGGTGTAGAATACGTACTTTCCCTTGTTGAACCTCATATGATGGGTGATCTCCCAGTCCTCTAATTTGTTAAGGAATCCTTCCCACAGGCTGCAGTTTTCACACGCTGCTTCAGCATGGATATCTTCCACTGGGTAACAGTCTTTCAGGAACAGCCTGCTCCTGTGTGGGTCACACACGGGGTCACAAATCTCACCAGCAAACCTGCTTGTGTGTGGGCTCCTCTCTCCATGGGAGAGAGGCTTCCAGCATAGGCTTCCCACAGTGTCACAGCCTCCTTCAGGCATCCTCCTGCTCTGTCATGAGGTCCTCCCCATGCAGGTTCATCTCTGCTCCACCAAGGATCTCCATGGTCTGCAAGACCTGCCTGACCATGGCCTGCACCAAGACCTGTAGGGGAATCTCTGCTCCAGTACCTGGAGCATCTCCTCCCCCTCTTCCACTGACCCTGGAGTCTGCAGGGTTGTTTATCTCATGTATTCTCACTCCTTTCCTCTGGATGCGGTTGCTGGTTTTTTTCCTCCTACTTAAACTTTGTTGTCCTGGAGGTGCTACCACCCTCGCTGATGATCCTGGCCAGTGGCAGGTCCATCTTGAGCTCACTGGCACTGGTTTCATTGGACGTGGGGAAGCTTCTAAAAGCTTCTCACAGAAGCCATGCCTGTAGGCTTTCTACTGCCTGAATGTGGTCACATAGACCCAGTATGACTGTGCTCTGTCAGGTATGGTGTACACTCAGAATGTGAAAGATCACTCACAGAGGAAAGTGCTTCATGTATTTTATGTACATCAGTGAACAAGATAAATCAGAAAAATGGCTTGATTAAAAAAAAGAAATATCTGAACCAAGGTTTGAAACAAAGTGCATATGCATATCTTTAGACATAGAAACAAATAAATTCTCCATTTAGCATAAAGGCAAGGAGAAGTTGCCATTCAGAAGAAATATTTAAAAAGCTTCTTTATGTTTTAGGCTATTTAGAACTGGACCACTTACTACAAGAATAAAAATACAGTAAACTGCAAACATGATTTTGCCCAATCATACAACATCTCTACGAACAAGAAGTTTGTCTCATTTATCTGGGTTAAAGCATGGTTTGTCACAAGGCTGCATCATGTGAAAATCTGTGATTTCCTTTGTGGTCTGTGGGGAAAATGGGACTATTTGTCCCTGAGCAGGCTTTAAAACAATATTGTCAAATACCTTAATGTGTCATGTGCAGAATGATGTTTAGGAGCCATTCCCATGCTGTGCAATGTTAGCCCAATGTCCGTGTGTGCTGCCAGTTGTTGGGTTGCTGTGTAATTGAGTGGCACGTTTGCAGCCTGTCTCAGTACTAAGCAAATACATTTAAGGAAGCACAGATTGTAGACAGCAGGCAGTTACTAACCAAGCTTTTTGCAGCACATATGCTACAGAACAACAAATTGGAACAGAGAGATGAAAATATAGGTTTGAGGGTCAGTGAACAATGCCAATTTGTATGACATAATTACAGAAACATCTGTGCCAATTTTTTTCCTATGCCCCTGAGAACATCTACAAATTACATAATAACTATTAAAGTTTGCAGTTTGTTCCTTGGCAGAAGAACAGTTCAAATTTTAGGCTGTTTATATGACTTTTCCTTTTTATGTCTGTTTGAAGTTGATTGCTGCTTGAACAAACTGGCACCTCTTTCTTCCTAAGACTTGGGATTTTTTCTAAAGTTTGTTCTGTTCAAAATGAAAGTTTCAATGCCTGAATCATAATGTCAGAGCCAATGAGTATCTAGTGGCTGACAACAACCTGCCACCTTTTGCCACTTCATCTTAGGTCTGGCTGAAAACTCAGGATTCAAAGTAATGCAAGGGTCTGGAAGAACCTTTGGGAACTGCCCTCAGGGACTCCCTGATCCCTGGCATGCTCTACAGAATTTCTGAAGGAAGGGGTGATACACATCTTATTCTTCTGCAAGGAGTATGTGGCCATATAAGTAGATTTCTGGTCCACACCAATGTGTTTGTCAGACAGGGAGAGACCATTATATAAACCAGTTATTTTCTTTATTATCCCCTTATCATCCACACTATGAAAGAAGACCTTTAAAACAGTCTTGAATCTGATTATACTGAGTGCTGTATAAATAGATAAACTATTCCTTCCAGAAAATATTCTCCACTTTTTTTTTTTTTTAAGACTGAATACCACATTATCAGGTGACCAAAGAGAGAAATTATGGATCCTTTTCACTCAGCGAGGAATCTAGAAATGTGAATATTTTCCTAACATAGGTTATTTGATTTTTTACTCCATACAACAGCTGTCGAACACAGAGACTTCCAGCTGTCCTGTCCTTCAGCAGTCTCAGCCCAGATACAAGAACTTGAATCCCAAAGAGCAACACTGCACCGAGAATTAATGCTAGCAATTAAATGAGAGTGCATCTCTTTCTGCCTGCATCAGCTACCTATAACACTATATCTTCAAGTCACAATGTAATGCGATATACAGTGTGTATCTTAGATACCCATAGTGGTGTGGTTAAAGCAAGAGGTCAAGATATGTGTCATTTTAGCAAAAAAGCAATCTTTGAAGTGTAAGTCTTTAAAAAACCAGCTTGTTTATCAAGGAACAGAGATTAATTACAGGCATTATTTTAAATACAAATCAGTTATACTATATTTCATTCTTAGAACCACTTCTATTTGTCTTATTGAATATGAAAACAGTGGGACTGAAATGGGTAAGAAAAGAAAAAATGAGATGAGGGAAAGGAGTAAGAGTCTTACAAGTATTCTCTAAATAAAAGTATGAATACCATAATCAAGGAGAATAAAGAGGGACCCAAGGATACCAGTGAGTGCACTTCTTCAGGAGTTCAACTTAACTTCATAGCTTCAGATACAAAATTTCTTGTAAATCTCATTATCTTCCTATATGCCTATTTGGAAAAGTGCATTGGTGGCTTATTCTAAGACACATGTCATATGTCTATAAAATGTTCTTAAATGGGAACTACAGCAAATTTTAAGAATGTGAAGCTTGTAATGTTGTCTCAGTTCTAATTTTAGTGTCCTAACAAGCCAACCTTTGTCAAAGAAACTGAGTGTTAAAAGAAGTGTGAATATATCATCCCTATCTTCATTAAGCATGCCATACTTGTCTTATGGAATGGCAATTAAATGAACAGAGGCTTCTCAAAAGTTCAGGGCTTTTCCCTCATCTTTGAGATGAGAGTGAACAGTGAAAAGCAGTTTTCCCCTGAAATTTATTGTGAATATGCTGGATTGGTTTTGGTAGCAGTGCAGTAGTCTGCTAGTGGTATTCGCCCCAGTTCAGCCTCCAACAAGAGCTAAAAGTAGGAAGAAATAGCACTGGAAATCAGAAGCCAGCTCAAGCACTAGGCATGGTGGAGGCAGAGCCCCTGGGGCTTGGCTGCAGATGAAGTTAGGGCAACTGGTCCAAATAAGATCAGCAGCAGGATGGAATATTAGCTGTGGATTTGTGGTCAAGTGTGATTACTTGAGGAAAATAGGTAGGTTTGACTAGGCATTTGTGAGGTCAGAGCAGCTGCCTTATATCTTCCATACTGGATTATTCCTCAGATTTGAGATAAGGATTACTTTTAACTTTCCTTTAACATTGACACAGAAATGTGTATAAAGTATTTAATTTTTTAATAGCTATCATAATAAAGGAATTTAGGGGAGTCCCTGTACATCATTTGACACTCTATGAGAAGATGAGTATGGACTTTGCTGTCTTTGTCTGAGACAATCAAATCAGTTGGAGTATTTGGTTCAAGTAGAGTAAAAGGTTTCAGCTAAAAAAGTGTAAGAAAAAATTTCCCAATGTCAAAATGATCAGTTTTTCATTGAAAGACTATCACTTTATGAAAAAGTAAATAGGAATTCACCTGAAAAATGAAACAAGATGATTAGTTTTCAATTTTTTGTTTCAATAAATTGAAAGAATCTTTCATTTTGAATTGATTGCTATATTGTTGTCAATGTTTTAGCTTAAAAAATATACATTAGTTACTCAACTCTGTCTTGAGAAAACAGTTGGCCCAGTGTACTACTAAATATGAAAGAACTGGGTACACACATATTTCAGAAGAATGATCTGAGATCGCTGTGTAGGTAGTCACCCCTCAGCCCTTTCTGAAAAGACTAGAGATGAGTGGGCACTCTGCAAATATAGAGAGCATTATAACCCCTCTATGACTATGTGTCTGTGTTAGTTTTTGTGCTTCCTTTATGCTGTTACAACCAACTAAGATTCTGAAGGATATTTCTGCTAGATAGACTGTCCTTCTGAATAGCTGTTAAAACCTGCATTATGTGAAAAAGAATTACAAGCTAAAAATTCTTGGACTTCAAATGCAAATGAACAAGGATTTAATAACCAGGCAATCATTGAAACATAACTCTCTTATGGAAGAGTAATATAGGAAAACCTCTGTGCATAAATAATGTCTTTATGTTTTGAAATTCGTCATACCAAGTGGCATGCTAGCTATATGAACTGAGGATTCTGGTAATTTTTAGGACACAGGTACTTCATAGTATAATAAAGAAAATGACCTAATATTCTTCCCACAGGAAGTGCATCCTGTGAGAGACAGCATGGTTCAATGAAAAGCACCTCACTGAGAGGTAAGTCCTACATTGCAACATGCAATCATTTCCTTCAGAAATTTGTTTGAGTCTTGCATTTGATGATGTTCCTATATGAAGAACATGTCCATAAAAAATTGAGGATTTATACTGACTTTAAACGAAAAAGGTCTAGATGTTATAGATTAGAATCATATAATTATTCAGGTTAGAAAGGACTTCTGTAAGAGGTGGAGTCCAACCCCCTGCTCAAAATAGATATGATTAGTTCAGGTTGCTCAGGGACTTGTCTGTCAGAGTATGCTACACAGATTATAAACTTTTTCCATTCTATTTTAACTCAAAGCCCTGTGTTTGTAACTAGGCAAGACCTACCGATGGAGAATTTAATGAAGCTCATATAGTATATTTTTCATTTTCTAAAAGCATAGTATTCGCTTATTATATTTTGCAAGCACACTTGAGTTATACAAATACACAAACTGTCAAGAACTTTCCTGCTGTACTCGATTTCATCACGACTTAATTTTTACTTTTGCATTTGAATTAGGCTTATGTGAAGCATATTTTTGGAATGCTGCAAAGTTCTGACAATGTAGTGGAAAGCCTTTTATGGATCCTTCAGATCTATAAAGCCTTTTGTTTTGTTTTGTTCTCAGATTGCAATTTATGTTATTTCTATTTATTTCTGGGTTTTGGCAGTAAGGATTTTAACAGGATGGGAGGATTGGTCTGGATGCATTTTCAGAGCTAGTTCATCACTACTGCTGACCTGCTACTAGCACACTGCTAGAATGGAGTTTTAGTGAATTAAGTGAAAACAATCACTCAAATATCTGGAGTTACTCTTTGTGCCTGATTGTCTGAACCCGCCCCAGAAAATTTCATGCTGCTTGTTATGTGTTTTGGAAGCCAATATCTAATTTAAGCCACAGGTCTCCTCTTGAATGTACGAGTGTGTTCCACTCTTTTGTTCAGGTATGAACCCCCAAACATCTGAATGAGGCAGTGAGATAAGGAAACCATACTCCTCATCCTTTCTACTTACACACCGATGTCCTTGTGTCCAAAAATACGAGAAGTGACTGTGCTGCTCTGCAGCACTTTCTCAGCCTGGATGGCTGCTGAGAGTGCACCAGCCCTGTGGAAAAGCTGACATAGGAGCCCTAGCTGGAAGGTTTTGTCTGTAGTTAGGGGGCGGACAGACGGAAGGATCAGGAGCCTATCTTGAATGTCTGGAGATCATCCCTTGAGAAATCACCATTCTGTTAACTATTCAGACAGCATATGCTGGTGAGCTGACTAATATATTTATCTAAAGCTGCTCTGTATTACTTCTCTGCTATACACGCACAGGGATATAATTATTTGAAAAGGTGTCTCAAAAATGTCCAAAATCACAGCAAGATGGGTACAAGATTAGCAAGCATGATGCCTTGAGGGGTCCACATAAGCCCTGAGTGGAAAAATTTAATACTGTGGATGATAAAAGTGAGCTTTTTTGTCTGGGTAAGATGAAATGTTCAGTGAGAAAATACATGTCAGGGGAGAGAGAGAGAGCGTTTTTTCTTTAACAGAGGTCTTCTGTCTTTCAGATATCTTTTCTTAGTTTGTCTTCTCTCAATTAGTCTACAGTGTACAACAAGGAGATGCTTACTTCCTTTCACTGTCAATGTTATGTGAAATCTTCACTGAGATTTTTGAGGACACAGATGTGAGTCGTATTCCAAGCACTAGTGCCTTGTATGGATTGTAGGCTTGACTGAGAGGAAAGGGTGAAACTGGGAGATTGAAAAGCCAAAAAGGCAAACTTTCTAGTGATTTCAAATCTCTTATGCGTATGTCTACTTTAAGTCTCTGGGACCGTGTTTATCACTATGTGAGTATAACCAAAACCGTGTATTCTACACCCTCTATGTCATTTATGATGGACAGTTAATAAATGGATTGTTTGCAGCAGCTGCCCAGAGCACCCCTGACATCTCAGGCTACAAGCTGGGTGTTAAAAAAAATCTCTCTTGAGTTGGGTTCCTTTCTCCTGCGGATTTACTTTGAAACCTGCACAGTCTCCTATCTATGCAAGATGTGTGAGGGACAGTAGTGGGCTGCGTACAGCTTTGGCATCCAGTATTTCTGGAATGGCCAGAGAATAGTCTGGAGTGGCCAAGCCTGTGGCTAATGGGTGACTGTGAAGTCTGGAGCCTGCCTATACCTGCAGTTTGGACCATGGCAATACGCCACAAAGAGTGAATTTCCCAGAGACTGTTGGCACTGAAATCACCATGGAAAATTTGCCTGTGGTGCCCTACAAATCTAAAATGAAATCACAGCTGAAAATGACATTTAGAAAATTCAATCAGTAGAGAAAGCTGAGCAGTTTACAGGGCCCACATCTCTATAAGTATATGAGGATAAACTGTTCAGCCTGTGTATTACCCAAAACATTTACAAACTGTCCTATTAATGAATTATGTGATAATCTACACAGCAATACAAATAAATCCGACTCAGGCAAAGCTATGATGAGCAGGCTGCTTGTTGGAAGCCGGAGAGTGCACAAACAGATACAGACATAAGCATACATATGCTACTTTAAATGCTTATAAAAATTAGACATGTTAAATTCCAAGGACGCTTTTCGGAATCCATTCAGGGTAGAATTTACAGAGTCTTTTCATGTTTTTGAACTCAGCTCCTATTTAAATGGATGGGAACTAAACATCCACAACCCTTAAGAAGTTAAAAATAAATAGATCATTAGTCACTTTGTGCCTCAGTTTCATAGGGAATAATAATTTTCCTTTCTGTCACCTCTCATCTGTCACAGCTATTTTGAAATGAGGGTTATCTCATGTAGAATGACTTCCATGTGGATTTGCTATAGAAACATCCTAGATCTCTAGGGGATAGGGATATATTCATCAGCCTATACTTCTCCAAATCCTCTTTTTTGCCATTTTTTTATAAAGATATGTGTAGCAGTTGCCTTTATCTCGTCATCAGTCTGGTTAGTATTTAGCTTGGTTAGGAATTTAGGCATTTCTTGTTTAGCCAAGCTGGCCTTCTGCTCTGTCTACCCATTTTCTTGCAAACTGGGATGAATTGCACTTATACATCATGAAGATTGTTCAAGGGGATCAGCCAGCTTCCCTGGGCACTTTTTCCTGTAAGAACAGCCTCCCAGGAGGACCAATTTGTCAATTCCCTGAACAAGTATAACTCTACTATCCTGAAGTCCAGAGTCTTTAGTCAGAGTTTTTAGAATAATTTAGGTTGGAAGAGGCCTCTGGGAGTCATCTGGTCCAGTCCCACACCCAGAGTGCGTCCAACCTGGCTTGGGTTGCTCAGGACCAAGGACAGATATGTCACACAGTTTCTGGGCCATGTCTTCCCATGTTTGGCTACCTTCAGTGCTAAAAAAATTTTGTCTATCTACTCAGAATTTGCCTTGTTTTAACTTGTGACCCTTGACTCTCATCACTGAGTACCTTCAAGAAGAGTCCGGCTTCATCTTCCCTAGACCCTTCCATGAAGTACTCTGCTACTTACCATTCTCAGCTTGCTTCAGGGTCCACATTGTGGTCACTGCAGCCCAAGGCTGCCCTTGATTGTCTTATCCTTGAACAGTTCTTCGTTGTTTTTTAGTAGATTATCCACAAGAATACCTCCCCTGTTTGAAAAAATCCTTGTCAAAACATTCTGTGAATATCTCTTTTTTATGGGTGATGAACAGCAGGAAAAGTTCATGTCTTATGTTTAACTACAAACTGAATTACTAAAGCATGACTAAGTTTCTAGCTTGGCCAAAGCAACGAATGCCCCCAAAATACACTATTTATTAGCTTGTGGCACTGACATAAACAGCATAGATATGATATATAACTTGTCAGAATTTGACTGGAAAGTGAAGCTGCAGTTATAACCTGAAAATATTTCCTGTGTAATAGGTATTGATGCGAAGAATACTAAAGTCTATTTGTATAAAGGATTGAGCATCCTTATTAGAAAGATTTCATTAAAAATTATTGACAGTCCAATGAAGTACCGTGAGTCAATCTTTTTTATGCCATTAGAGTTGATCTCAAAAAGGGCAGAAAATCCTACTTGTATAATCACAATTCTGCCGTCAATAATTTAAAACAATAAACATAATTTTATTTCTGACTACCATTATTATTTGGCTGTCATGGAGAATTTAAGATAATGATGAAAACCACTTATTGATTGTTTTAAAAGTGTCACAGATATTCCAGCTTGTTGTAGATGATTTGCTGTTTAGCTGGTTAATTAGGATTAGGAAATCAGATAAAATGCAAGGTTTTGGCTTTTCATATAATATGGGAATAAGCATCATTGTAGACTTATCTCACTTTCTCAACAGTCCTTAGTTGAGAGTCCCTGTATGAGGTCTTTCATTGGAAGTTCTGCAGAAAAGCAGTATAGTGAAATATGGCTCCCTGGCAATCTTTCATGACTTATGTCTATTTTTAATCATTTCCCACTACAGCACAGTGGGAAATGCAGGACAAAACCATATTTGGATATATTTAGCCAAGAGATTTACAACTGCTAGGAAAATCCAGATAGTACACAATATGACCATGTGTTCCTCAGCAACTTTGGATGCTTCTGATCTGCATTCAGCTCTTCACACTCATTGCCACAGCTGAGTTTGCGGTTTCAGTCCTTATATTGATACATTTGAAAGTGTAAATCCAGATAATCCCAAATATCGTCAAAAGCTTAAGGGTGAAAACATCTTTCCTTCTTTGTTTGCTATGGCATTAGAAGTAGTGTGTTGTATGTTTTAAAGGTACAATTTTTTGCATAAGAATAAGTACTCTGAAAGTTCAAGCGATGTGAAACTCAAACCAGGCTCTGAAAATTAGTGTCTATTTTTAGTCTTGTTTTTCTTGTGCCTCAGCTGCACATCTGTAAAGTAGGATTCATAACACCCACTATCTCAACAGGATGCTGTGAAAATGCAATTATATGTATTTACAGCACAGATACTGAAAAGAAAATTATTATAAAGGAAGTCTGCGAGGAATTCTCATGTTCAATGCAAAGTTTGATTGCATGTAACAGCTGATCATCAAATAGCAAAGATTTGAACTCTTTTTGTCCATGTACAGAGTAACACAGATCTCAGAAAAAAATAGCAGCAATTAGGCATTAAATTTAATCCCTATTATAGGCACAGGGAAGACACAGCTTCTACATTGTCTGCCAATATATGTGTCATGGTGTGCATTATGACTATGCAGATTAGCATATGCTAGTCCATTTAACCATTTCATTTTGAAGCCCTAGTGTTCATGTCTGTGTATATTGAAATAAAATTTCGGTTATTGTACATAAGTGACTATATGCAGATGAGATGTTCCTTTGTATTTTTGCAGCTTGTATCGAGATTATCCTCACCATTACCTGGCCAAATGTGGCTTAGTCTTCAAAAGCCAATATTCACAGCCTGATGATTTTCTGCCTGTGCTAATGTTTGGGTTTGGTTGGGGTTTTTTCCTGATCTTTTCTGTTATCAGATATGAATCTTTCATTTATATTTAATTCAATTATTATTGATCTAGCAAAGATTTTCATAGGGTATTTCCAGTTTCAATAGATTAGAAAATTGAAAAATCATGAATATTGGGACATTGCTTATTGTAACCTCTTTTGGAGACATTCTTTCTGGTCAAATATGGTCAATTCCAAGCCACTGAGATTGGATAAAACGAGAAGATGCAAAAAGGAGCTCCAGAGTCAAAGATACATCCTCATGGAGGTACAGTCAATGCTCTGCTTTATTCCAAAAAATACACACATTATCAAGGGTCCTACAGGGTTCACACACTCTAGCTATATCTTTATTCGCTCTACTTGCCAAGGCATGTGCTCTCTCCTTTTCAGGTCCTCCCATCTCCCGATTTCTCACACCCTGGATAACATCCTCTTCTCTTGTTTACCTCTATGCAGCTTTCTCATATCTGCTGCTCAAGGACACAGATCCCTGCCGTCCAGAACGCAGGCTGGATTGTGCAAACAGGCCTGCAGCAATATGTCCTGCATCATCTAAGATTCTCTCAACAATTGGAGTGGGTATTCTTCCATTTATCAGTAAAGGATTCACAGATACCAACAGGACATACATACCTGAATGTATTTGCTCTCATTTGAAAATGTCCTTGAGAGGTGGGGGAAATGAAATGAAGGAAACTGGAACTTAGCATCTGTAATAATGGGGTCAAATGCATCTCTGTTTGAGTATATTTCATCCTGAGAAGATGTATAAACCTTTTCACATTCAGGCCTGTCAGGAATGGAGCAGTATTTTCCTGGGTTTATGACTTTGCATCTGCCAAAATCTAAGATGTTACTTTGCAACTGTCACTGTTCCATTAGTGCAATAATTTATCCATCTGGGTGTCAAGGCATTTGATGATATTTGCTGGTGATCTTGGAAATGTAGATTGATATTTTTTTTTCTGAATATTTCAAGTGTGCCCTTTACAGAGTAACAAATCAGTCCCATCTGCCTAAAACTATTGCAATTAAACCCCATATCTGCTAACTTTTTTTTTGTAGAGACAGAAGCTTAATTATATTAATATATCTTAGTTGCACATTTGTCCTAGGTCTGCATCCGTTTTATTAAGTGTTATTTAAGGCATTCTTTATGGTGTCCCAGAAAAAAAAGTGTGCTGCCCAAATCAGTAATTTTAGCCATATATGAAAACTATTTTTGCTTGAAATGTCTCTGAAAGTTCATATCACAGTAACTTGTTATTGAAGTAGTTCTTATAACATTAATCCATTTAATTTGGCTTCTGCTTGACCCTAGCTTAGAATATAATATGATTTAAGAAGAGCCCTGTATTATTCCTCTCAGATATGCGTTTTGATAGTGTTCATCAGTACTGAGGGAGAATAAAAAATTTGCTCTGACCTCCTTGGCAGTATTCCCTCTTTCTGGACCCAGTTGTGTGCAGCTGGAGAAGCCTGAGGTCTGTGTCTGGAGAGGGGAAAAACATGGCTACAGAGCAAAGAGAGAACCGTGGTCCTTTGACAGAACATGGCTGCCTGAAGCAGACAGTGTGAGTATCATGGGTAAGGAAGAAAAAATGTCAGGCTATACAGAAGCGTGTTTTTCTGTCAGTGTTCTTACCTTGTTTCCAAGCTGAAAAGCCCATGCATGACTTGTGCCTTGTTATTCTTATGACACGTTTAAGTGGAAATACAAGTTTTGTATAGGACATGTGATACCCTTTTACATAGACATTAATTTCTTATGAATAAAAGGCTTCCTGAGACACAAGTGTAGTAACATGCTAGCACAGACAGACGCTGTCGCTGGCAGTGAGAGGAAGTGACCCCTTCTCCAGCTTTGGTGTTAGCTGCTTTCCTTTGTGGCTTTTACAGACTTTTATACCAGAACATTTCTTTTTCCACTGTGTTTCAAACAGTGGCACTTTCAGTTTGTAAAACTTCTACATATAAAATTTACTGCATGGAACAATGTATGGAGGGGAATAGTCCCTTTGCTGCATATCTTGTGGGAATCTCATCTGAGCACTCAGCTCTTACTGTGTCTGTTTTGTAGGAAAGAGGGAACAATTTTTTATATTTTTTTAACCGCAAAAGTAATTTTTCTTTTGAAAGATTTGTCTGTGGACTCATTTTGACTGTATTTTAGTTGAACTTTTTGATATATTTTGCAGGAATTAACTAAAGATTCCAAGTACTGATTTCCCAAGTCACCAAAACCTGTCAGATATCAGTGCAATGGTTTATTTAAAAAATGTCTTCTTACTCTCAGTGTAGGAATACTGGAACTGTGGAGGAACATATATTACAAGACCTTCAGTAAATTGATACATTTTGCTTTCATATGCAAACTTGCCATTCTTATAACTCTAACTTATTTTATTGCCAGTCTGAAATTTCCTGAACATTCCCTTCATCCTTTAGCAGCTGCTGCTGAGTTTCTTCATAAATATTAATGATTGCTTCTCATAGACACAATTAAATCTGCATCACTCCACAGGTGTAAGCTAGTGAGTTCATTTACTATTACCTTCTGCTTGATTTCTTTTTTTTTTTTTTAACCATCAGAGAAGGAAAGACTTGATTCAGATCTGTTTGCTGACTTTAGATTCGTATTGTATGTTTGTATTCCATGGTTGTGTTTTTACTATTAGGTGAGATTTTTTCACAGAAGAAACTGAAAAGCAGCCTTTCTCTGCTAATCCTGCTCTACTTTGAAGATACCCAATATCACAGTGCTGTTGAACAGTGCCCTTGCCTTCGTATCTCAGCCTCACTGATAGAATCTCTCCCCTGGAATGCCAGGGCATTGTTTTTACAGGGTCACAGAGGTAGTATTTTCCCCATGTGTTATTCTTCTGTCTTTGGTCCCATGACTTTGTGCTTACAGACCTCTTTATTTTGGTTGGGTTGGGTTCTCATGGGTGGTGACTACCACCAGCCTGAGAACTGCACTCTTTTCTCCCTCTTGCTCCTTTTCTTCACCTCTTGCTTTGCAGATTTTAGTTTCTAGCAGAGAAAAAGCAAGCACAGAGCACAGCAAGGTCAAAGGCATCATTTAAAAATGCGTTAAATACTATCCAATGATACATGTGCACAGGAACTTAGCAGACAATGGTTATGCAGTACTTATATTTAATTAACATATTCCTCTTCTGGTTCAGCTGCTAAAAATGTATTATTCACAGTGACAATGTTAGAAATCCATCACCACCCAGTAGGAACCTGGGCTTTGTGCAGGTATCCTTTTGAAGCAGGTTGTTGCAGTTTTCCTTGTTGTGACAGGGAAAATCTGCTCTTTCACTCATTCAGGACTGTAGGGTCCTGTTCATTATCCACTTTTGTTGACAAAGACCTGGTTCTCTGGCCCACAACAGCCAAGGACTTGACTTTGTAAGGAGTTATGTGTACACTCACTTTTACTCACTTGTACTTATGTGGAGCAGTCTGATCAAGTGGGAAAATAAAATTGCAGTAAGTTTTCAGCATGGCCTCCATGTTGACTTCCCTCAATAATCCCTCAAACTCATATCAGTTCTCTTCTATGGTGTTTCTTTCCCTCAGGAAGAGAATGAACCAGATACAGAACTCTGATCATATGGAAGTTTTCCTTTTTAAACTGTTTAAGAGACTTGCATCTCAGTTTGAAACAGGAGCAGCAGCTGCCTTTATTTATTGGAAATAACTGTCTTTTTGTAGTCTGAAAAAGGCCTGATATCTAATTTTGCTGTTGTTGGCTGTGCTTTTTCAATATGTCTAGTCAGACAACATCCATGAACTCCATTTATTAAAAGCATTAATGAATTTTAAGAGCAACGAGGGACATCTGTAGCACTTGTATGGGCATGAACCCAGCTTGCACGAAGTGCATTGCTGAATTAGCTTTATTACCAAGAATGGCGGTTTAAATACAGTGTTCAAACTATAACACGTGACCATTTAACCAGTCACACCAAGGCACTCCGCTGCACGTGTGATAGAGTACTTGGGAGACCACAACTCCCAGAGTGCTATTCAGCACCCTTAACCTGAACCCCACAGACATCTTTGTTGAATACTGTGGAAATACCTTCTAGTGGAGGTATTTAGGCATAGGATTAGGTTGTCTAGGAAGGTAAAAGAATCTTTATTGCTATAAACTTCCAGACTCTTGATTGACAAATGTCCCCCAAGAGCTATTTAGTTGATCCTGCCTTATACAGATGGATAAGTAATAGGAACTCTAAGATCCTTTGCAGCTCTATTTCTTATGATTGCCAAGAAAAACCAGCATGCATGAATTAGGAACCAGGAACACTCATGGCTCATCCCAGATTCTGTAACAATCTTAATAACATCTTCTTGAATCCTCAACGTGCTCTACAATAATCATGTGTGCTTTAGAATACAGAGGAAGCATCAGCATTAAATACAGAAGTTAAATGTATTTTTAGACATATAAAAGGACATGTGGTTTGTAGCCTAGCAACAGGCTCATCATCCACCATTGTAGTGCATTTAGAGCCACACAGATGTGCTTGAATGAATACTTGAATGATAGAAGAAGTAAAAATAAACTGAAAGTGCTTCTGCTTGCTCATCTCCATCAGCATCAGCAGCATCAATTGTGGAAGTTTCTGTACGATGTGTTCTGTGGGCTGTTTTCAAGTCAACCAGAGAGCCTTCCTGATTTCCAACAATATCTTCAGATGTAGTGGAATAACGTCAATAAAGGAGATCCTGAAGCTAAAACCTACAAAGATCCATTTGGTTCCTTAATTAAGTAACAGCTTTTTCCCAAGTGGTCAGCACAAAGCAAATATTATTTTTTTTGTTTCTGAAAATCTGATTGCTGCCATTCAAATAAAGAGGGAGGAGGGAGGGGAGAGGAGAGAAAGAAGGAAAGAAAAAAAAAGAAGAAAAGAAAAAACAAAGTAGGAAAAAACAAGGAAGGGGGGGAGGGAGGAAGGAAGGAAGAAGAAGAAGGTGCCCAGACAGAGAATCTTGGCATATGTAAGTGATTTTGTTGTTTATAAAAAATTACATACAGTGGGGTTCAGATCATTCTAAGATAGCTGTGTCCAGTTTGCAGTAAATAGGAGCAGGATAAGAATAATCTTGTTTTCCTATGGAAGACCGTAGTAATGGCTTGGAACAAAGCTTTGCAACAGGTGTGAGGATGGCTTGTATAATTTTTACATCATCCTTTGTGGAAAATAAATCATATTTTGCACAAGTTAATGTCAGAACGATGGCTGGAAGAAGTCATACATGACTAAAAGGTTTTAGGAATATGTATGTAATTTTTGTACTTGATGTCATCAGGGATTACCGCAATTTTATTGTCTAGTTGTTTTTTTATGGTTGTAAAACTGCATTAGATTTATTGAGATGAATGTACAAAATGAGCACTCATTTTAACAAGTGGAGGGGGATTCCAGGTAAGAGCAAGATCCATCGAAGGGCTTTGCGGACCTTGCCATGAGTCAAGTGGTTGAAAGAAACCTGGACCATAGAGCTCTGCTATGAGGTGCCTACACACACAGTAGACTGCAAAGGACGTGTCAAGGCCCACGCAAGCCGACAGGTAAATATTCAAGAAAGACCTAAAATTCTTTTGTTCTGGGATTTTTCTCTCCAAACCTGAGTTTTCTTATGAAGATGGTTCTCTTTTTTTTCCTTTTGTTTTCTACCAGAGAACCGAACAGAACCAATATTTAGTTTGTTCCCTTCTCAAATGTGCCAAAGGCTCCTTATCCGGTGGATCATTACCGCTGTTTAGTTCTGAAATTATACTCTAGTGCTGAGACTATTTGTTCAGGAAGGGGTTCAGTTTTCTGCTCAGATCGTGAGGCTGACAAATCACACAGCATTGAAGGATGATCCTGTGCACAGTACAGACCATTTCTTCTTGCTGAAAGTTTTAGTGAATTTACTCAAAATTCTCCTGCACTCCTCAGCAATGTAAATAGCAGGTTCACAGATGTCCTTTTCTAATGCAAATATGTGTGTGCACTGATATTATTTGAACAGGGATAGAAGAGAGTAGAAATGTTGCTGGCACTATTACCATCACTAGGTTTGTACAGACAAATAAATGCAGGTCATTCCATGCACAACGATATAGGAATTTTCCACTGAGGAAAAAAAAAGGAATTACTCTGCAGCTTAATGAGCAATTAACCCTTCATCTTGTCTTCTAAGTTTATTTTAGAACAAGTAGAATCAAGCACAGCTTATAGGCTCTTTCAGCTTTGGTCTGGAGTTTGTTGAGAACACCTCAACTGCTGCTGAAGAACTGCTCTTTAACATACATCCCGAATCTTGTTCTGTTTGATCCCCTGCCTTATGTTTTTACTGAAATACTGAGTTTAACATGAATGCTGGTAATTTTACAACCCTCATCTCCACGCTCAGCCTACTCTAGGCCTGTAGGCTGTTGTATATAATGCCATGTGTTGAACTACTCAGATATAGGCGAATAGTTTTTAACCCCCTATTCCTGATTGAATGTAGAACGACTAAAGCTTTACTGGCTTATTGGGCATTTTTAATGTAGGTTTTGTGGTTTTTTTATGTATCTTGAAATCTTCTTTAATTGTGTTCTATAATTTGGTATCATAAATCTTCACTTCTGCAGAGGCTTTACTCATTCTAGCCTTCCTCTTGGGGAACTGTCTTGATTTTATTCCTGTTATATCGTATGTCTGACACTCCTGATTATGGATTCAGTGATTGCTAATAGCCAAAGATTGAACAGAAGTATATTTTATTCAAATTCCTTAACTCACCTGAATACCTTCTAAAAGTCTTTCAAAGGTACAGCTCCCCACTGAGGTTATACTTAACTCTCTTCCTGTATTTGCTTGAAGGTGCCATTACTCCACTTCATTGAAACTGGCTTAGCCAAGACAACTGATTTATTGGGATGCTTTCCGAGTGAGACCGTTTAGTCTAGTGATAATGAATTCTCTATAGCTGTTCACTTAATATTTAGAAATACTACCATTTAACAATCATTCACTTCCTGAAGTCTAAGATGTTGCCTTTGGGAATTTCAATAATTTGAAGAGAATGCAGTCGAGTAGTTTTATTAAATTTGGTTTCGTATTTGTTCAGATGTCTGAGAATTTCTCCTGCTGGTTGGACAGAACATTTATAGGACACTTTCAAAGGTTAAAAAACTCCATCCAGAAAATGCACTAAAACTCCTCTCTGGTTAAACAAGAGCTTCCATAATTCCTTTCCGGCTAGGCTTCAGGTTTTGTCTAACCGTAGTGAAAGGGTTGTCTGTCACTTAATGCAAACAGAAGATTAGGACTACTCAATCTAGAGGCATTTTTCCTGTCAACTTTAAGGAGATAGATGCTTCAGGGATCCTGGGAAAGTCTGGCTAAGAAGATGAGTAAACAGGGCTCCTGCCCAGCCAGCTTCCAGCATTCACTTCTCCCTTGTATCCTCCTGACTGAGACCTTCAAAGTCAGTCTCAGTGTGGTTGCACAGCTGCTGGAACCCCCCATAACCATATCCCATATGATAGGACTGGAAGTCTTGCAGAATTTTCTTCATAAATAAGGAGGAACCAGACATCAGTTTCATAGTTTTCTTCTGCTCCACTTTTCAAGCGTGAGGAAGGTGCTAGCTAGATTCAGGACTTATGGCTGACTTCAAACCCCCATATTATGGTATACTGCTCTCCTGCAAATGTTTTAAATATTGTAGCCTGGGCTTTAGTATGCTATTTATTGCTAGACTTTCAAGAATTTTGCAGAGGCTGAAAACAACATTTTTGTAGAGATGTTTCTCTGTGAGCATGTTAAAATCAGGAAAAAAAGAAAAGAATGCCAAAGGGTGGTTAGAATGTTACACTTCATCACACTTCATAGGTTGAAGTATTGAGTGGGTACCTGAAAATCCTGAAATGTGAATTTCAAGGTCAACTGTCCTAACACTCCTCCTCAGCTTCCTCACCTCCTCCTCAAAGCCTGTCATCTTTAATCTGTTTCAAAAGCAAATATTATGCTCCTTGGAAGTATATTGACAGATTAAGGGATAACATCTTTCTAGCAAAAATGTTATTTTTGGGCAAGTGAAATCAACAGGCCAGACTATTCCCTGGAAAGTGGTTTCATGGTTGAAGCTCCCACCTACCCTTCTTTTGTTTTTTTTGCCTTGGCTGCCTGAATAAAGATGAAAATGTCTTCTTTTTTTTTGCATTCCAAAGAAAATTTGAGGGGTAAAACCCAGCATCCACATATATATGCCACTTGTCTTATTTTTGTGAAGAGGCTTAAGGGAAGGGATTTTCTGAAGAAGCTTAATAGCCACCGTAGAAGCCCTACAGATACACTGCCAGATAAGAATGGTAAACTACTGATATCAACAGAAACAGTCCATAACAAAGGAAGAAAACACAGCTGATGTCTAAGCAGAGGAACAGAAGGGAAAGAACTGGAACAGAAGAATGTGGGAGCAGGAAATATATTCCTTCCAAAGCACAGTGGACCTTATTTAGTTAAACAATTATTATAGCTTATTTAACAAAGCAGTTATTTTTATATTCTCCCTCTTCTTTGGCAAATCTAGCTTTCAGGATAGATAACCAAATGGTGGAAGTTGAACAACCATGGTGAGCAGTAGCAGCTGGTAAGCTAATCAACTGAGTCAATGTTTCTGGTAAGGACATCCCTACATATGCATTAGCTATAAACAAATATAACAGGAAAACAAGCTTCTCTGGATGGGAGAGGTAGCATTTAAGAGTTAGAAATGGTATTTCTAATCTGTCAGTTCCAACTAGGAAAATATATCCAAACTAGTTTTAAAATAGTCTGCAGCTGGGAGGGGATTTTAGTCCTGTTAAAACTAAAGGAAGAAAAGAGGAGGGGGATTTTGCTTTTGCTCTTGGGGCCTTCAAGAAACATGACATTACTGTATTACTGATTAAGAAGGTGAATTATGCAAGTTGCTTTTTAAAATATAGGTCTCTCTGCCGGCTTCTAGAATACAGAAGTTTCAACTTCTAGAATGTTGAAACATGAACAGAACATGAACAATGGCTCAATGACATTCTTGTGCATATTAACCACCAGGTTAGGAGACAGGTGAATTGTTTCTGTTATACATGTATTCACTGGGCCACAAGAGAAGGGTGAAGAGACAAATGACACAGACTTAAAACTTTATCTAAATCCTACTAGAGCCACTGGAAATAGTTCTAACTGCAGAACTTAGATGAAGTATCTATTTCATAACTGAGAAGACTGGCTTGGGATATAGAAATAAACTCACATTCAGGAAAAAGATCTGGGGTGTACCTAAAAGTGCTTTTGTAAAAATCAGGATATTTTTCTATTAAAGTCCTGTACAAAACTAGTAGGAGACAACCAAAAAAGGCATAATGCTTTGGAGGGTTGAAAGAAAAGAAAGCTTTTAAAAATCGGATTTCTCTAATTAAATCCTAAAAAGCCTTAATTACAATCAGAGCTATTGTGAGACACAACATGTCTCTGCATGTGAGTGAATAGTTTTTTCTGTATTTTAACAGTTTACTATAAACTTTACAGTTCCCGTGTTACAATTTTTATCTGGCTTTATAAATATAGATTATATCTAAATTAATTATACCTGAATAATTTCAATGGGTAAATGTTTGCAAATAGAGAAAGTATGCACTATTAAAATATGCTGTGAATATTATGGTATATTAATTCAAAAGGAAAGCAAAGACATTAAGATATTTTCAGTGCTTTAAAGACTCTTCTTGCCATCCTTCATAAGCTGATTTTCCTACGAATTGAAGTGGATTTGTTGTCATGGAAGTTTGTTTTTATCAAAAGTTTCTACAAATTAGCATTTTTTAATATAAAAAGAAAAATTCTTCCTACAGAGCTCACAGATAAAAGTATCTAAGCACAGGAAAGCAAAAAAAAAAAGGCTGAACACATGCAGAAGCACTATGTTGCTCCTTCTTGGGTATTTTGAAATTCTATCAGCATCAAATGCATATTCAGCAGCCCCAGACAAGAAGACTCCGATTTCAAGCTGTTGACTGCCTGATACACGGCTCCCTGCACCTTCTTTTAAAGAAACAAATCATGCAGGTCTTTGAGACAGGCTCTTATCTGACCTGCTTCCACAAAGAGGCAGTGATTGTATTTCAGACTTAGGCGCAGAGTGAGCATCCTCAGTAGGGCTTTCCCTAGCCAGGAGGTGCAGGATATAAACTACGCTTTACCCCAGCACAGTTCATGCCATTTGTGCCCCAGAGGTGCAATATAGGGTGACTTGTAAAAGCCTCATGTCTGCCTCCATTTCCAGATCCACAAGTCCAGGTAATATCTCCTCCTCCTCTGTCCATGGCTGGTGTCCTGAAAGCTATACTGATCCAACAGGATTAAAATCAAGATCTGTCTTTTATAAGGCATTTGTCTAAGGCTGAAGGCATTACAGGATTTGTGTGCATTAGTACATTAACAGGGCCAGGGCTGAGCTCTGGTATGAGTTCACCATCTGCTGAAATATTTGCACAGATTTTGGCCCAGTTCTTCGGTCAGCTAGTGCTTCCCAAACAGTCTCTGGACTTCGAGTGATTACCACAAGCCAGAGACCATCCCTAAACAGCCATGTCAATATATTAAGTTTTATGCATAATAGTAATATTAGTACATTATTTTACCATATAGAATACATGTAATAAATAAAATATATTTATATAATGCATCAATATTGGTATAGTAGTTTAACAGAATATTTTAGTCATAGAGTAATACTATTAATTATTATGTAGATAATTACTATATAGACATAACAATCTATCAATGTGCTAATACTAGTTATATAATAATATGATAATATATTAATAATGGTCTCAATGTATTGCTAATATAACTGCTTTATTTAGGGCAAATCAGAGGGTTTAGATGTATACCTGCACTGTGCTAGTGCATCTGTTTCAGAACTAAGGAACAGCTTCCATTCCATTTTACTTCCCATTAGAGATGTGACCATAAAGTCCAGCAACTGGTCTGCAAACAAGGCAGTGGTTTCTAAACTGCTGTGGGTTACCTCTGTCTCCTGGAGACATCAACCACAAGCCATATCCTGAAGCTAGAGATAACTGTGGTCAGTTTATGACGAAAGCATGCACGCTGCTGTTATGCACCAGTAGCCATCAGTGGGTTTTGGGGTCACTGGGGCATCTCCCTGCAGCCATGGGGGACTGTACTCACCTTGTTACTTGTTTTCTATTCTTAAGAGTGCAAATAATAGGCAGCATTTCCATCTACAGAAAAGAAATTTGCAGCCTCATCAGCAACTCTGCAATGGTCAGAATTTACAGCACTGCCAAGAATATCACACAGGAGTCCTTCTCAGTTTATAACCCACAGGAAAAGTAGGGCCAGAGACTGGTTAAACAATACTTGTTCTGTCAGATTACCTAAAATGGGCTTTAATAACTTCCCTTTATCAGGTCTATGCAGCCCTCGTTTGCTAGGAGAAATTAGCTGGAACTAATTTACAAGCAATGAGTGATAGGCAATTTATCTAGAAGCTTGCAACTGTTGCCTGGATACAAATCTCTGCAAATGCTTTTATATATAAAATGCTTTGCAGCAATTTGTTTTGATGACAAATTGTCAAAGAGAAAACCAGGGCACATGATATTATTACTTAAACTCCTGTGTGACACAAAGTACTGTTCCCGTGCTGCCACTGAATAAGTATAATAAGGAACAGTATCTTGTTGAGCTCTGTTTGGTGAGAGAACCCACATGGCCTCTGAATATAGTTCTTATTTTCCTCTAGAGGATTAGAAATATGTGAGTGCAAAGATCAGAATTTCATTTAATCATCTGACTACATTTATTAGCAGCTGCTGCTATTTTTCAAGGTAAAGCGTTGGAGAAAACTACTATAAAAAACCACAAACCCCCATTCAAACACACTGAGTTAATAAAGGGCATTCTTTATCTCTCTTAAAAGCGGGACCGTTAGAACTGATTACAAGGATGTTGAAAATCTCTAAGTAGGAACCAAAAAAATTGCAATTTTACAGTCTGGAGAGGCAGTTTGAACAAGCCTTTTTTCCTTGTTCTAATACATGTATTTTCCTTGCTAAAATCAGGCTGTGTACAGATGCCTGCAAATCAAATATTAGAATTCCCAAGGTGATTGCTAAGCTGCACCTGCATGTCCAGCTACTGAACTGTGTCCCAGAAACATAAGACTCCAGTGGGAAACAAGGAAATTTCCTTTGCAGAGGTTTGCTGCTCACTCTGATAAAACCCACACTATCCTTTTGGTAGAATGAGTAATTTGATAGAACTGTAACATATCACGTCTTAAACTAAAAGATCTATTCTTCTTTTTTTGGCTGAATAAAACCCAACAAAGTGGAACACAAAAGAAAGAGGATCTCAGACATGAGGATAGCTGTGAAGCTTCTGTTGCATTTTTCCCTATTGATTTATCCCTTATATTTTTGAGCTTCATCAAAAAAGGACACCAAAGTGTACTTTAAGTGTCTAGGATCCCTGGATGAGGAACTTTATGTGATTTGTAATACTGATCAGGTTTTCTTTCCCTGTCAGCTTTCAAGCAGAGCATAGGTGGGCTGGGCAGAACAAGCTGGTTCCCAGGCTTATGCACACTACTAAAGATAATTAATGTCAGTTTATGAAGTTTTTTTTTATTTTAGAAGTTTCTAACAATCATGAATTTCCCTATTAAAACCACTACTTAGCACTATTACAAACTCCAAGGAAACAAGAAAGCAAACAAATGCATGAGATAAAGTTATTTTTACCCACTGTATTACATTGCTTCCTTCTGTTGTCTTTGGCCCTAATCTGCTTGATACACATTTCCTCTAGGTCTCAAGGATTGGGATAGTCACTACCAAATTACTTTCACCATAGCTATGCCCTCTTGGCCTCCCTCACCATCCCAGGTGTGGGAATAGATACGAATCTCTTGAAATTGAGGGTCAGGAAAATTATAGTAAAAGTCCGTCTTGGGGTTGCCCAGAGCAAGTTAGTCAACTCCGTGCATTACAACTATAACTGTTAAGAAAGAAGGGTGATTCCTGTAGGTGACTGCCTTCTTAGGGAAACTGAGGGCCCTGGATGCCAACTGGATCCATCCCACTTGGAAGTTTGCTGCCTGCCTGGGGAAGAGATATTACTAGAAGACTCTCTAGACAGATTCAGATTTCTGATTATTATCCACTTCTGGTTGTCTGGGCCAGCAAGTGGAGGGAAGAGAAGAGGGCTGTGAAAAAAAATAAAAAGTATTTTTATAAATACATTAGCAATAAAATGAGAGCTAAGAAAAATCTCCATCCTTTATTGGATATGGAGGGGAACATTGAAACCAAAGATGAGGAAAAGGCTGAGGTACTTAATGCTACCTTGCCCCAGTCTTTAACAGAAAGACCGGTTATCCTCAGAGCAACCACACTGCTGAGCTAGTACACAGGGGTGGGAAGCAGAACAGACCCCCTGCAATCTGGGAGGAAGTAGTTAGTAACCTGTTGTGCCACTTAGACACTCACAAGTCTATGGGGCAGGATGAGATTCACCTGAGGGTACTGAGGTACTTGGCAGAAGAGCTCATCGAGCCACTTTCCATCACTTATCATCAGTCTTGGTTAATGGGAGGGGTCACAGATGACTGGAGGTTAGCTAACGTGAGCATCAGCTCACCTACAAGAAGAGGAAGAGGGAGGATTGAGAGAATTACAGGCCTGGACATCACGAAGAATTTGTTTCCTGAAAGGGTGGTTAAGCATTGAAACAGGCTACCCAGGGAGGTGGAGTCACCAACCCTGGAGATGTTCAAGACATGGCACTTGGTGGTGTTTGGACAAAGGTTGGACTCAATGAATCTGGAGGTCTTTTCCAACCTCAGTGATTCTATGTGAAAATAGGAGGAATTCAAATGTAGGCTAGACATGTTGTGCTCCCAATTCTTTGAATTCTCATTTAAGTTTTGATATCTCATTTTGCTGTTGGTGTTTGCAAGTATATGTTGTGGAATATTATTATCAACACAACAAGTTAATATAGAATTTCTCTATTGCTTTCTGTTAGGGTGTTCTGAAAAGGAAAATTAATATTCTGTAAAAATCAATATAGCCATGTAAAAGTTGTTTCTGCTTCCTCACAGAGAACATTAACTTTTTTTGGTGATGTTTGGAAACATCATCCTAGTGGCCTCCTTTCATGTAAAATGGTATCAGCTGTGCATGACGGATGAAAGTGCTGCCAGTTGGCACAAAATAATCAGGACCTTGTTAGAAAGGTTTACCTTGGAATATAAATTCTTGAAAGATTCAAGTACATCTTCTGCACAACCCTCTCTGCCTACAGAAATGCAGCCAACAGTGCGTTTCCCTCAACCCAGGTGGGAGGACCAGCAGAAGGAAGTTTTCTATGGTGGTTTTTTTTGCAGTTGATCCTGTAGGAACATTCTTATCTGCTCACTTTCTATTCTGCCAGATAAATCTAGTTTGTCAATCACTTGGGTGGTAACTGCTACTGTTTAATTACTGAACAAAGAGTAAATTTCTTATTTTAACTTGAAGATAAAGAAGTGGCTCCTGTGTCTCCCTTTCAAGAGGGTAGATCAAAGGCGACACCTGCTTAGCACCTGTCATCACTTTAGAGCATCAAAGTAAGTGTTTATTGAAACTACAACCTTTGGCCATATCTCTTTAAAGTAAGATAGGGTTTCCACAGCTTGAAATGAAGACTCATGTCAAAGCTGAAAAATACTTATCCAGCTTTCTAAACATGAGAACATAAGACACTTTATTAAAAGAATATATGTAATGGCCAAAGTAAACTATTCAAAAAGTATCTGCAAGGTGATTTAGTGTTGTATAAACCAACAGCCAAAAATTTAAAGAGGAGATATTAAGATACAACAAAAGCCCAACCTTTTTCTGCAAGTGGCAAAAGCTGTTAGTGAGTGATCAGACAGGATAATGATGAGAATAATGAATCAAGAAAAAAGATTATTGCCTTTTTTTTTTCTTTGTTCCAGCTTTTTAAGACCCTTTATAATGCAATATTTAAGGTAAAGAATGAAGAAAAAGAGTGTAACCAAGTATGAGAGAGACACAAAATGCAGATGAGAAATGCTGAGAGTTAAAATGCAGGGGACTTGGAGAGCCTGCTGCCTGTGCACTGTATTACATGAAGCTATGCTACCTAACTAGACCACATCCTGCAGCTGATGGATGCATGGAGAGACGCTAAGGTATGCAGTAGTAAGGGCTGTTTGCTGCTGAAAGATGCTGAAGGTTGTATTGAAATGATGAAGCCATTCAGGAAAAAGGAAGGGTCTGGAGGGAATCTGTTGCATTGCCACTTGCCTTCATGCCCAGCAGAGCTGGCTGTGGTGAGAGATGGATGGTCAAATGATGCTTAGTGTTGATGGTGCATACTTTTATAGTGCTTTTTTGTGGATTGGGATGGCAGTCCCATTCTTATGAGAATCATTTCAATTTCTTTATGTATGTAATTAATAACTTCAAGATTATTGTCAGTATCTGCTAAAACATATTTCAGAGATTACGTTCTTCCCTGAGAATGACTAATTTATGGTCTGTATTAGCATTTCACATTTGAGAAGAAAGGGTTAGATTTTGTCTTGAGGAAACTGAATGTTATCATAGAAATTGTTTTGATTAGCTAACAGTATTTAGTATCGTCCAGTCTCATGATAGACTGTATCAGCAAAAATGTTCAGTTTCACCATTTTTTTCCTCAGCCTGTAGTTTGATTCAAGTTTTAAGAGATAACAGTTTTGTCAGTTTGAAGATTTTATGACAATACAATGGATTTAGCTCTGTGCACACACTTTTTCCCCATATTCTAAAGCATGCAAGATCAAGACTGAATTTTTAGTTGTGCAGAAAAGAAAGTGTTTTATGGCTGTCTATGCTGTGTTTTATGGTTCCTTAACGAAGCATCTTCAGAATCATTGCTGTCATGCACACATATAAAGCAAGATAACTTTTTCTCATTGAAAGACATGGTAGACGTGGCAAATGCCCAAAAGTTTTGTCCTGCAAATATTCTTCTGATGGTTTGTCATGCATTGTCATGACAATGGTCCTATTGACATAGAATGGTCCTATTGAAGTCATCTTTAGATGTAATTTATAATGTATTATTAATAATTATTAACTTCACTGTATGCAGAGTCCTTTTAAAGGTGCCTTACATTTGAATAATAATTAAAAAGTTACCCAGTAATTACCATAAATTAATGTCAGAACACCAGCTGATTGCAGCAGCTGAGGCCAAAAGTCCGCTTAGCCTGGCATTCTGTCTCCATCAGGGGTCATAAGTGCAAGAACATGGCAAATGTAAATGACATTTCCCTCCTACCCTCCTGGATGTATTTTGCTTACTTAGTGAGTCTAAGCAGTAGAAAGGTGTCCAGATGGTGTCCTTTCAACTTGTCAGTCTCCTTCTGAGCCAAATAGACAACTTCCACTCACAGTGTCCTCTGGCCAAGTTTCATGAAATTTCCCATTTTAAAAAAGTTCTACCTGTTGCATGAAGCACTACTTCATTTTGATTAGTTCAAACATTTGTAAGGTATGAAAAGGAATGCCTGCTCTACAGAAAATTTAATGAAAAAATGTCACTAATCTCTTTTCCTGTATGGTATGTGTTTGGTCGTTACAGATGATGTGATGGTGTGACATCTGTAAGATAGAAACTCATCATACACTGCAGATTTGTCAGCCAATACAATAAATGTATCTCCATGGGCAGCATAATATCTGAGCAGCTTTTATTTTTAGAAAAAAAAAATCAAATGGCCCAGGTTAAACTCAAGAGCAAGGCTTGACCCATGTGGAAATAACCTGTATGGCTTTTTATACAGGCTGGAGCAGTTCTCTGTGTGTGGTCTTCTCTCATCTTTGTGCAAATGATGAGGCCTGGATATCTCTGGCTTCTGCTGTGCAGGTGCTGCTGTCAGCAAGTGCTGGGGCTTTTCAGGTGTAGGGAAAACATGGGTGCTGGAATTAATACAAAATTGTATAAAATGCTACAAAACACACTCTTTCTGGCTGGACAGTACTTTAGATTTACAAATTCCCATTTCAGAAAATTGTTATTCTTTGTCCACGAGATTCAGATGGAAGAGGAAGGACTTGGCAGCCTGTGGAGCTGTACTGAGAAATTACAAAGCAGTCAGCAGACGTCCTGGCACACACATGCTCTTCTGAAGGTGGCAGCTGCTCTAGTCTGATTAGCAGCCGTGAAACTGGTTGGTTGTAAACCAGACTGATAAACAAAGTAACTCTTTCAATGCCAAATCTACCTTTAGACATTAGAATTAAAATATTTTTAATAAACCATTGTTTATGTTCTAGTCCTCCTAAAACAAGAGTAAGGCCCCATCCTGCTGAAAAGGGCTATCTGAACGTAGCGTGGTTTTTTTTAGGGACAATGAGACAGTTAAATCAGTTCAAACTGTTGAATGAGATCAGAATGACCTTAGTTCAGCTAGTCAAAAGGGATCCTCACTTCCTCTCAGTTCTGAAAAATATTACTGGCTGTCAGCAGTGTCCAAAACTGGTTTAGTTTTAGCCTTTCTGGCTAAGCTGGGCTGCTGAACAGCATGTGTGATTCTCAAAGCAGAATTAACATGATTCTAGGTACAGTGGTTAGCTAGGACTATCTAGGTTGCCTATAGGAGCTGCAAAAACTGAACGTGCTAAAGAATGGCTCCCCTAATTTTTAACACACAAAGGATTTTTTGAAGGGATAACACTGACTTCAAAGATAAATAAATTGCTACAAAAATTAAATCCCATTCACTATGATGACAGCTGGGGAAACCAAATAAGAAGATTAGTATTAGTCAAAAATGTCGTAGTCATAAGACTTAGCAAGTCAGCAATTCTTATTTGATTCTGAAAAGCATTTTGATTGGAGAAAATAACAGGGTATTCCCTAGCTACCCTCCATCATGGTATAAACTTCATTTACACTTAGATGGCAATGGCAAAGAATAGTGGAAAACACTAGAAAATAAATGAAACCTTACAGAAGGGACCAAGATATCTGCAAGACAATTTGTACTCAGTGAAAATTCAATAAAAAGAGACCACATAATTAGTGCCCACTGAAACACAACCTCCCAGGGGTCTGCAAATTGTTGAAAGCTAAACCCTAGCCACATAAACCTGGTACAGATCCCTTAGTCTGCTGGAGATTGTAAGCTCCTCTCTGCTCCTTATGCTTGAGTATTACCATGTTGTGTTGATGAGCTTGGCAGCTGCTCACTTGGGTATCATGTTGTGCTGCTGGTGGTGATCTGAGGGGAGCTGCTCAAGCAGAAGGGCTCTTTGTGTGGAAAATAGTGTCTGTCTACAGCCTACCAGACTGCATAAGGGTAGCTCAGGCTCTCAAACAAGACAGCTTGCATATTGTAATAGCCATGCTGCTAAAAGCAGAGGTTTACTTTAGAATCAAGTGCTCAAAGTTATTAATAGTTGTGAGTGTGTGACCCAATGAAATAGCTGGAATGGCATATGAGAAATAAGAGGATTTATCAATGACAAGATCTTTATCATTTAAGTTCTCTGATACTTTTCAGTCATTTCTGGGCAAATAGTGTGCTAATTAATTCAATTTCCCTGGGGAAAGGAACTGACCCCTTTTTTCTTTGCCTGAGAACATGTTTTCACACTTTTAATCAGAATATGCTGAGACAGCCTCAAATTGCAGGAGTCTGTCAAAATACATAATAAAGCCTGAAAAGTGGAAGTGGCAGGTTGGCATTCCGGTATCATATTTCTTGGTGTTTTTACCTTTAAGGAAACAAACTGCAACCTGTACATAAGTCTATATCCAGATATACTTATAAATCATTGGTGAGGATTTTAGTGATTGACTTCTGAGACTGACTTCAGAAACTGGCAGATAAAATCAGAGTTTAGAGGCAACTGGGAAATCTAGAGGATGCTATCAGAGGTAGGAATGACCCTGTTGACTCCAAAGAATATAAACTGATATCCAGGCCTCTTTTTACTTGCCCATTGATATTTCTCATTAGGATCAGCAGGACAACCTGAAAACAAAGCAAGGCTCAGTATGGGAGGATTATGCTGTTCCACTGCCACTGATTCGAATGGATGTTCCTAGATTTCCCTTAATCACACTGGGATGTCTACAATGCCTGCAAGAGACTCTGCTGCCCCCTTGTTTTCCAGCCTTTCACCTACTTTTCATTCTTGTTCTTGCTAAATAGGACTATGGGAAGATTTAAAAAGGAATTGTAAAAAAAAATATAAAATAAGTATCTATGTGTTAGCAAAAATAAACTGCTAGTGCTAAAGTATTTGCACTAATTGTGAGAAGCTGTGTCAAAGAATAGAGGACATTGCCTCTTTACATTTTCCCCTCCATTGATTCTGATGCTTTGCATCATGATGATGCTCTCCCTGTGCAGCAGAGGCAAAGCTCTGCATGCCATCTTAAAATCAAAACGGCATTTTTGCAGCCTTAAAGTATTAGAGCTGGGACATGGATGGGAATAATTTTCATTCTTTTTTTTTCTTGATGACAAATTCTCACTAGTAGCAAAACCAATGGAAATAATAATAATAATAAACTAATTTAAAAGGCTTCCACCATAAAATAATGACTGCCTGGCCTATAGACTCTTGTGTGAACACAACCACAACTTTGTGACAATATTATATTCAGAAACTATAACTGGGAGCACCTGCTTTTTGTTTCATGGAGTGTTTGTTGGTAGAACAGAATGTTTCAGCCTGGTAGTGTGGGCCATGCCAATACCAGGACCTTTCTCCTCTCTCTGCTCCTGACAGGGAGCTGGTCAGCTTGGAGAATCCCATTGCATAAGGGCTGCAGTGCTGGCAGGGGGAAGGCTGCTGTGAGAGGGAACCACAACAAGTGACCTCCAGAATCCTGCTAGAGCCAACATTTCTGGGATTTTGTGGTTTTGTGATTTGTGCCTGGATATGAAGCTGAATCTAGAGTTTGGAAGCTCAAGAGTCTTGTCCCAGCTTTCCCAAGGCCATCCACCTCCCTGCGTGGTTCTAGATCTATACAATAAGGGTGGTAAAATCATTTTTCTTTTACTCGTTAGTTGATTCTTCTATTAGATTAATTACTGGGTATGTTTGCAGGACCCATCACCCCTGAGCCATGTTCCCTTCATAATAGCAATGGAAATTAGGCCAGTGAGCAGTCATGTTGCAGTTATGATGGGTCATGGGAGATGGAATTTGGATCAAAGTTTAACATTTTGTGTTAGTTTGGCCCTCACTCTCTGTTAAACCACTTTAAAAGTATTTTTATAGCATGTTTTATAGTCCCTTCAGGATCATGAGTTAGTTCCTCTTCTCTTACTTTTTTCATATTAGATTTGGCTCAAATCTAAAATAAATGTTTTCAATTACAATGCTTTTAATCAGCTTTAAGAGAACTGTTTCCCTTTTCATTAAACATTTAGAACAGAAACATGATATGCATGGAATTAAATAATCTGAATATTTATTACTAATGATTACATGTAGAAGGAAAATACTGATCACTTAGGAGTTTTGAATAAAGACAAAGTGTGATGCCAAAAAGCATGTTGTACATGTGATTTAGTGGAGCTGCTCTAAAAGTAAGCAGTTAGCAATAAGGGAAAAGGTAGTTTGCAAATAATGCAAAACGTATGGGTCATCTTTGTCAGGATTCCTGTTCTTACAGAGCTGCATTTTGCCTCTGGTATTTGTGGTAGGTTACTGGTTTCACTTTTCAAATGACTTAAACATTTTCACTCTGGAAAGGAAGGTTTGCATTTCCTCCTTTAGGAGCTGCTTTATAGTGACTTCTTTTCAACATGAGATGTGACAGCAAACTTGACAGAGAGCAAATATTTGTCCTTCATTGGGGTTGCTCCAAAGCCCTTTGCAAAAAGCAGGAGTCACAGTGTGCGGGGAGCCAGCTCTGGTGCATGGTGACTTCACCATGAATTTTGTTTCATGCGGGTTCTGGTATGTCTGCAGGGAGAAGAGGAAGCAGCACTTTCAGAGGAAACATTGAATATATTGAGGCCAGTTCTCTTATTATTTCAGATCTACATACATTTCATGAGTATAGTGCTTGAGTGCTTCGATATTACACCATGTCAGGTGACTAAGGCACCATCTCTCTCTTAGTATTCTTAGTGCCTTCCCAGCCCCGAGGCTGTATAAATTGTGTCACCTTCTCTTAGCAGCTATTGCCCTCCCTTTCTGGAGGCTGGTTGTGAGGAGGTGTGCTGGGCTGGCTGTTGTAGCTCCAGGCCACCGACACAGACTATCAGCCTTGGCACACCACTCCCTGCCTCTGGCTAAGCATCTTGGATCTGCAGAGAATAAAAAAGATTAGTGGTCAGATTTGTAAAGGCAGCGTGATGTGTAACACATAAATGCCTTTATAAATGCAACCTTTAGTCTTTGGCTTCTTCTTAAAAAATATAAATACTTGAGGAAAGCACAACAGTATGAAAAAAGGTATTTTTGGCATTACCTACGTTTTGCTCTAAGGAAGGGGGCTGGAGGAAAGTACAGCGGAAATTTGTAGTCTTTATTTTACATAAAGGGGACGTTAGAGGGCCATGCATTAGGAAGAGCAGTGTCAAGTGGTGTACATCTGAGTAGGTTTTTTGGTTCATCTTCACACTATTTGTGGGATCTAACACAGGGCTGCCTGCCTGCATCTGGCTCAGGGAATTTCTTTCATAACAGAAATGGACTTTTTCTGTAGAGGACAGGAAATGGTCTGTGTGGTGAAAAAGGAATATCAGGATTCATTTAAATTTTTTAAATTCATGACCCTACCTTTTTTTTATAGCCTTCATTAATATCCCTTGAAAATTATAATCCTTCTGGGAGGAAAAGCAAAACGAACAGTCACTTAATGCTTTTAATGGCTCTGCAGTTCTGAAATATTGTCTGTTTCTGTATTTTCTCTGGAGAGCTGCAGAAACATGGGCTGTTAGGCAGGTGTCAGCATTCATTTAAAATTGTTCATTCCCAGCTATAGCTTTTCAGGAAGATAACTTGTTTCTGTTTCAAAATCCATCAATTTGCTCATTAGAAAGCAGTAAAGGGTATTTCCCAGAAGGTTATGGATCCCGAAAAATGTTGAGGTAATGTAAAATACTAATTTCAAACACTGTAGCATTAGTGACTGTCCTGAAATGAAAGGCAGGACATATCATTCTGTCATATAACATTTCATTACTGCTTCATGATCTATTGTCAGAAAATTATTGTAGAAATAATAAAACGCATTTTTACAATAAAAGTTGGGAACCAAAAATGTGTTGTTTTTTCATGCTTAGAGGAAGAAGATTTTGATGTATCTGGGACTTGTTCTAGTAACATTATTAAAATATCCTCTTGTTTTTAAGGCAAGTACAGTATCTTGAGTGCTTTGTGGGTGTGTATGTGTGTGAGAGTGTAAATTTGCCTGTCTCCCTATCAGTTCCTCTCGCTTCAGCCTTTTTGTTCATATAAATGCATCACTTCACCTGCAATTAAACTTACGTTAAAAGCTCAATTGTTCTTAAGCACACTTCTTTAAAACCCAAAGCACAACTTTCATGGCTAGCTAAAACATCATTTGGGAAGCTTATCATATTTCTTTAACTATCAGATTACTTTTTTTGCTGTAGTGTGTAATTAGTAACTAGAAAATTAAACAAATCTGCAGGTGTTTAGAATAGGCAGTTCTCACAGTGACTCCAAAAAACTTTCCAGCTTTTATGTCTCTGATGCTGGGGACTAGATCAACGATTTCCACAATTATATATGCAGCTGTTGATGGAGAAGGAAAATATGTCAAATTTAAAAAATCTGTATTTGTCAAAGAAACAGATCAAACAATTAGAAAAGATCCATAGTTCTGTTTTAGTATTTTATTCTTTGCCTTTTTTTCTTCCATTTCTGTATATTATCTGCTATCAACAGTGCAGGAGCTGGAGCTAAAGACCCCCACAGTGACAGATTATTATAAGCAAGATCCTTTCAGATACAATGAAGAGTTAATTTTGAATGAAGTGAGTTAAAGAGATATCTTATTCATTAAAAAAGACAACACCTAACACATTTACATTATCTGGTGAAAGATAATTCACATTACCACCCACAGTGCACTCAAAGGAGGCTGAAGATTTCAGTGCAATAAGCCATGTGTATATCCACACCCTGTAATTTTAATGTTTGAGCTTGGGGTAAGACAAAAAGATGTAGGCTGAAAGCAATGCCTGTTACGAGAAGCAGGCACCTGGTAGTCTGGTGAGGGATTTTGCAATAGAAAGTTGTGTTCCTGAAGTCTTGAAATGAGATCAGTGTAAAAGGTAAACAAAACCAACAAATAAAGGTAAGCAAAGAATGTCTGCAATCCCTCAGTACGCATCAAAACCCATCGATAAAGCAGTAAATTAATTTCAGAAACTGAATAAAATACAGAATAAAATGCATTGAAATCTCACAGAATGGATAGTTGCAGAAGCAAATTGATAGTTTTAATGTGAAAGATGTAAAATACAATTTCATTTGGATTTATGACCATGATCTCATTATGGTGATTTATGTGTTTAAAAGTTGTGAAAATAGTAATCTCAAATGCAACTGTGGCTGAGCTCATGTTTTTGTAGCAACTCTCAGATAAGTGTCGGTCTCTAATATATTTTTAAGTAAAAATCTAATTGGGATTTGTTATTACTTCTAATTAATGTCCATAAATGAAACATAGTTTTGTGCTCATTTTCTGTATATTTTTTTTTTTCTTGCAGCATTTCCTACCCCAGTAAGTCTCAGGAGCTTGATTTACTGGTCCCTTTTTACTACAATAAGGGGGAGGAAATAAAAGGATAAAAGCCAGCATCTGTCCAGGTTTTGCTTCTTTGTCAAGTCCCTACTGGAGGCCTGAGCTGTGATTCAGTTCAAAGGTGTCCTATGTCCTATGTGCCAGACAAACCTTGAATATGTGCTCTCCTCACAGTTGGAAAATGCAGTGTTTCTGTACCAGGTGGGAAGTTGAGCCCATTGGGAGTGAGTGCCCCCACCTTTTAAGGGACTACACAGATAACTGAATCATGGAGAGGGGCTGCTAGTGAGGAGCCTTTCTACAAATGTTGGTTGGGGCTCTGAATTGAAAAGAGAGTCTGCTGTTGTGCTCACCCTTATCTAGTGGCAGCAGAACATTCACTGTTTCCTGAAAACATCCTGCCAGTCTGCTGGAGCCAGCCCTGGGGAGGCTACTTCACTGTTGTGAGAGTATTCATAGTCTGTCAGCAGATGCTGAAGCGATACACCCTTGTCACTCCATGTTGTGGTTTAACCCCAGCCAGCAACTAAGTACCACAAAGCTCACTTCCTAGACCCCTGGTGGGATGGGAGAGATAACTAGAAAAAAAAAAAAGGTAAAACCTGTGGGTTGGGATAAGAACAGGTTAATTGACATAAAATATAATAATAATATTAAATAATAATTATTGTATTCAAAATGGAGAGAACAGAAGGAGAAAGAGAAATAAAACCCAAGAAAGGCAAGTGATGTGCCATCCAGCTGCTCACCACCTGCTGACAGATGCCCAGGCTGTCAGCAAGCGGTGACCTGAGCCCCCGGTCAGCTCCCCACAGTTTATATATTGAGTGTGACATTCTATGATATGGAATATCCCTTTGGCCAGATCAAGTCAGCTCTCCTGGCTATGCTCCCTCCCAACTTCTTGTGCACCTCCTCCCTTGCAGAGCATGGGAAACTGGAAAGTTCTTGACTTAGGGTAAGCCCTACTTTCCAACAATTAAAACATCACTGTGTTATCAACATTATTCTCATAATGAAACCAAAAAACACAGCCCTGTACTAGCTACTAGGAAGAAAATTAACTCTATCTCAGCCAAAAAAACTACCCTCCAGACAAAGACAGCTTTACATGGTATAGGATTTCTCACCACATAAAACACTAAATAAAGAGTTTTGATGTAAGTTTAGTAACAGCTGCTGCTAAGTATAAGATCTAAAGGGCTTTATATATTTTGTATGCTGTGAAACTATAGCTCATCATGTCTTTATTATCTCCAAACAGTAGCTATTCTTGTCATTGAGAACTCCTAAAGCCTAGTCTTATGTAGCCTCCTAGTCTATTGACTCAGAACGAACAGACTGCTGCTATTTGTGATCTATAGCGTGCTTACCCAAGCAGACATGGCTGAAAAAGACCTCTTCATGGTATTTGTTACTACTCTAGAGTGAAGCTGTAGCAGCAACAAGTTTGTTTTCAGTCCCAAGGGCCAGTAAGAGGTCAAATGTGTCTGACTACAACCAGTTTTTATTATTCATGAAGCAATGCAGAACTCCTGTGGCTTGTGAGGATGTTCTGCAACACTGAGACTTGTGCTCATGATGTACTCAGCCTAAGGCAGACACCTAGTCAGTTTTTCTATTTGTACATATTTCTTACAGAGACAGAGGTGTCTTTCAAAATCTTCAGGGGAAAAAAAGGTTGTATCTATGTAAATGAAATATTTGAGCAAAATCCCCTCTGGAGTTTTGAAAGGTCTTTATCTTAACACTGCCTGTACAGAAAACTGAGGCACAATTTGGAAGGACTGCTGTGCCAGACTATTTTATATTAGCCTTTAGTCTTTCAAACTTGTCCCTGTCTGAGAACTCAAAGTGATTTACTTTTTGAAACAGGTGAGATTTATTTTAGGGAACTTCAGGTATTTATAACACATATATATCATAGAATCATAGAATCAACCAGGTTGGAAAAGACCTCAGAGATCATCAAGTCCAACCCTTGATCCAACACTGCTGTGGTTACTAGACCATGGCACTAAGTGCCACATCCAGTCTCATCTTAAAAACCTCCAGGGACGGTGAATCTACCACCTCCTTGGGAAGCCTATTCCAATATCTGATTACTCTCTCTCTAAAAAATTTCTTCCTAATATCCAACCTAAACTTCCCCTGGCAGAGCTTAAGACCGTGCCCTCTTGTCCTACTGCTGGTTGCCTGGGAGAAGAGACCAACCCCCATCTGGCCACAACCTCCTTTCAGAGAGTTGTAGAGAGTGAGGAGGTCTCCCCTGAGCCTCCTCTTCTCCAGGCTAAACAACCCCAGCTTCCTCAGCCCCTCCTCTTAGGACTTGTGCTCCAGTCCCTTCACCAGCCTCGCTGCTCTTCCCTGGACCTGCTCCAGCACCTCAATATCCTTCCTGAACTGAGGGGCCCAGAACTGGACACAGCACTGCAGGTGTGGCCTCACCAGCACTGAGTACAGGGGAAGAATCACTTCCCTGGTCCTGCTGGCCACACTCTTCCTGATCCAGGCCAGGATGCCATTGGCCTTCTTGGCCACCTGGGCACACTGCTGGCTCATGTTCAGCTTCCTGTCCATTCAAACTCCCAGGTCCCTTTCTGCCTGGCTGCTCTCCAGCCACTCTGTCCCCAGTCTGTAGCGCTGCAGGGGGATGTTGTGGCCAAAGTGCAGGACCCGGCACTTGGCCTTGTTGACCTCATCCCGTTGGAATCAGACCATATATCTAAATCTGAAATATCTACCCCC
The DNA here is from genome assembly GCF_003945595.2 of Pipra filicauda. Taxonomy (NCBI): domain Eukaryota; kingdom Metazoa; phylum Chordata; class Aves; order Passeriformes; family Pipridae; genus Pipra; species Pipra filicauda. Next base: position 1,997,653 of record NW_024104543.1, read on the forward strand.
CTGTAGATAAATAGGCATTTCCTCAGTTAATTTCTTCCTCTTTGTATCAAATATTGCTTAATTGTGGTGCACCTCATGAGGGAGATATCCAGTCAGGTGAGACAATTTCTTTCAGGAGGCTGTGGTGGAGTGGCTGACCACCCTGAGGCTTTTATGCCTCTGAAGCCAGTGGTTACTTTGACACATCTTCCTTCACCACCTGGTTTTGCAATGCCACTGTGGCTGCCCTGTTCCATTCTTTCAGAAAATCACATGGGTACTTCTAACCTTTACTGTAACACCTAATTATCTGTTATACTTTGAAAGTAACACTGAAATAAGCAATCAGAAACTTGCTTGAATGTGCACTACCAATATTCTCCTATTCTGATTATCTGAAGTTGTGTATTCTCACAGCAAGATTTGCCCCATGACACTTAAGAGGGGATTATGCCATGCATAAGCTGTTGTGCACATGCCTTCCTGGTTTCAAAAACATGGCTCCAGTACTTGAGTAGCAAAGCAGACACCCCTGATGAAGGGTATGATTAAATACTCACACTATTATCCTGATTAATATGCAAATAAGCAACGCTAAACTGTTTACAGGATTCAAACTGTAATCACTGACCCACTTCAACAAACGAGGAATGGAATCATGTCCCACGTAAGGACAGCGAATACATCTCCTTTTGCCACTCACTTGAGCAGTAGGCTCTCGAATTTCATGTTTTATGCTCAGAATATAAATAAGTTTCTTGTCTGAATCTTTATTTTTGTAATATTGAAGCAAATTAGTCATCCTGTTTTGTTCATGTACTACCCTTCTTTATTAAAGATGCAGCTGAAATATAAGGAAACACCTCCTCCCCCTGCCGCCCATAGTTAATCTGTTTCCATACGGTTTCAATAACAACGGAATAAAAAATTAAATGCACGTCTTTGGTCTGACTCCTACAGAACGATCCAGTAGCACCACCTGCTGCTTACAGGGAACACTGCTGCTTCAGATACATGCAATATATACTGGGTTTACATGTAAATATAGATATATGCCAAAAGCATCTCTACAGTTTAACCATTTTGAATGGCTGTGAAACAGGCTTCTAAATTGCTTTTATGCTTTCAGAAATGCCAGTCTAAGTGTCCTTTTTAGGAAAGGTAGATATTTAAATGGTGATAGACTTTTCGCAATGTATCCCATAATATTTAATAATGACAAGAAATATATTTACTGGAAAAAGTCTGTTTAGATGTTTTGTTCTTATTGTTTTCTTTGTGGGAAATATTTTGGCTGAAACTCACATCTTCTCTGCAGCATTAAATGGTCAGGTAAATTAGAAAGGCATTACACTAGTTTCAGTGGAGGAGAAAATAGAGCAATAATATTTTTATAAGATCTAGCATGAATAAAATGCTAAAGCATTTCTAGAGATCCACTTGAGGTTGCAGAAATTTAAATTAGCTTGTGTAAGTAAGTCATAAAATGCTTTTGTAAATGAGAAAAGAATATTTTTTGTCCAAATCTACATTAATGTTTAAGTTGTTGATGAGCGTATAATTTGTCCTTTTCCCTTTCTGTTTCTCTTCCCTCTTGCCTTGGTGCTGGTGATCCATGCCTTCCAGTGCATTACTTGGTTTTCCCTGTATCTTTGAGCTGTGCCTAGCGTGTGGAAACCCATAGAAGGGACAGCACCTGCAACTGGTGCTGCATTGACATTGCAGAGATGCCCCACAGGAAAGCTCTTTTGCCAGTGCAAATGCCAAAGCCCGCTCCTTACTCCCTGTCCCCTGAGCATCTCCCATGCCTTGAGCATCTCTCCTAAGGCCCATGTGTGCAGGTGCCATTTCCCCTCCAGCCTTACAACACAGCATGAGGCTTCCTGCTTGTGGACTTTATGGAAAAGGACCAAGTCACTTGCCACTAACTCATGTCAGACTTTTCCTCAAGGCAGGGTGTGGAATTTGTCTAGTTCTTCCTAGGTGGTTAAAATACTGTCTGCTGCTCACAGTGTCTGCTGGGTTTGCCCATCTCTCACAAAAGCAGGCTCTAGGTTTCATTGCCCTACTGTCATTACGAAGTTTAAAATCTCTAAAGAGCAAAGGAATTTGAGCATTTACCTCAGTCTCTACCACTGTAGTCTCTAACAGAGTCTACCACTGTCATTGACATAACTAACTAATTATGGCTGTAGGGGTCCAGAGCCTGCAGGTAGCCCCTGCCAGCACGAGCTCTCACCTGGCAACATAATGGGGTCCCTGGGTGTTAGACCATCTCACTGCGATATGGAAAGGCTGGAATAGGCTGTGCCTAGTGCTTTGCTGAGGCAGTACTGGATACAGGCTGAACTGCAGGAGTGCGGATTTGCACGTATGACTTTAACCTGCAGTTAAGTGGCATTATCCAGTAAGAGCAGGATCGAGTTGTACAAAGGGCAGTGGGGACCAAAGTGTGCTTTGTGGTTTAACCCCAGTCGGCAACCATAGCTACTTTCTCACTCTGCCATTGTGGGATAAGGGAGAGAATCAGAAAAGTAGAGAGAATTTGTGGGTTGAGATAAAGACAGTTTAATAGGGAAAGAAAAAGCTGTACATGTAAACAAAGCAAAACAAGGAATTCATTCATCACTTCCTACGGGTAGGCAGGTGTTCAGCCATCCCAAGGAAAGCAGGGCTCCATCATGGGTAATGGTGACTGGAGAAGACAAATGCCATCACTCAAAACACACCCCTTTTCCTTCTTCTTCCCCCAGCTTTATATGCTGAGTATGACACCATATGGTCTGGGGTCCCTTTGGTCAGTTGGCGTCAGCTGTTCTGGCTGTGTCCCCTCACAACTCCTTGTGTACCCTCCTTGCTGGTGGGGTGGGGTGAGAGGTAGAAAAGGCCTTGTAACCTCTGCTCAGCAGTAGCTAAAACATTCCTGTGTTATCAACACTGTTTCCAGCACAAATCCAAAACACAGCCCCATATCAGCTACTGTGAAGAAAATTAACTGTACCAGCCAAAAGCAGCAGTGTGGTTATGTATGAAGGAAATGTAACCATTACAGAAGATGTTAGGAGATGGAGGGAACTGCAATTTTTAAAATGTGGCATATAGCTTAACTGAAGAGAAGGCAGCCTCTAGCACGAGTGGAACTGTGCCATTAGAGCCCAGCAGCACTGCAGTCCCAGGGGGTCCCTTCACTGGAGGCACAGCAGGTGACTGCCCTGTGGTCGACATGGGCACAGCTGGACCCCACGGCACCCATCCAGAGCACCCATCATGGACTAGCTTGGGCAAAACAGAAAAGAGATAACAATTACCAACCAATAGGGCATTTTGAGTGAGCCCAGGTCTGCTGCTAGCTTTTCTAATGCAGGAGCCAAGACTCAAGAGTAGGAGAGGGTTTAAGTGGAATAATTACAACTTCACTGTGGTAAAAAGACTGAAAAAGGATCAAAGACATCTAATGAGAGATCTAGACAGACTTGTAATGAATGCTTGTGATGCATGCAAGAGTGCAGTCAATATTTGCACCACTGATGAAAGAAAGCACAGAAGTCCTGGATACTTATCAGTCTGACAGAAAAAAAAAATCCCCTGTACCTGTCCCTGCATTCAGAATGAAAGAAATAAAACTTCACACTCCACCTCGTAAAGAAGATGGAAAATCAGGGGAAATGGGTACCAATTTATTCCAGATGGAACCACACTGCTTCTAGGTAAGTTTAATAAAACTGGTGGAATTGAAATGAAGGTATAAGAGAAAGCAAATGCCAAATTCCTACAGTAGCCAGTGGACAGTGGTAAAGAAATACAACTGAACAGTTAAAGGGGTGAATTAATAAAATAGATGCCATCTGTTAAATCTATAAAGTGTTAGAATAGTTAATTACATTAGTGGAAATTGAAAGTCAAAAGTTTAAAAAAAGGTGATGCAAATGCAAAATTATTGAAAACGTGAGGACATTTGACTTGGATCAAGATAAGTCCAATACATTACAGAAGGAATGATGATTCAGTGCACTGCTTTGATGCTGGGTTGTGACTGTACAAAAGGAGTTTCCACTGGATCTTAAGGAGTAATACAGCACCTTCAAGTGCCCATCAGGTTTGGTGAAATAAAATTGTGCGCAAAGGCTGTACAGTTTATGATTAGGAAACACTGAAAACAAAATGTACAACATGTAGCATCTAATTCAGTGGGGTGTGGCCATTTCCAACATGCTACTTTTCCTTCTGTGTAATAATTAGCCTGAGTAATTCAGTGTCAGCTTATTACTGAGGCAAATGAACCAGCTGTATCTTCCTGTAAGCAACAATAGCCACCTATAATGTAAATATTTTTAAAGTAATACATCTACCTTGGGCCCATTGGCCCAAAACACACTATAGAAGGGACATTTGTAGACTTGGTGACAGACTATTGTAGAGTTACTGAGTTGTTCTAATATAGTCCCAAGAAACTCTGTGAAAAAAAAAAAAGGAAAATTGAACATTTGTGGGTTTTTTTCCCCAGGTTTAAAGAAATCTATGTGAAAAATAATGTTCTCAATTTTAATACCAGAAGCTAAAAAGAGAAGATGCAAAAAACGAGCTCGAGAGTCAGAGACACATCCTCATAGAGGTACAGGCAATGCTCTGACTTTATTCCAAAAATACACACATTATCAAGGGTCCTACAGGGTTCACACGCTCTATTCTAACTCTCTATTGGTTACATTTACCTTCACACACTATATCTATAACTTCATTGGCTCTACTAGCCAAGGCACATTTCCAGGTCCCCCCATCTTCTGGTTTCTCACACCCTGGATAACAACATCCTTCCTTGTTTTCCTCTATGCAGCTTTCTGATATCTGCTGCTCAAGGACACACATCTGCTGCTGGAGAACACAGGTCCCTGCCATCCAGCACGCAGGCCGGATTGTGCAAGCAGGCCTGATGCAGTATATGTCCTGCATCATCTAAGATTTTCTCAACAAGAAGCTATTACTAAAAGCAAAATATATCAGCAATGCGAATACCGTGTTAAAACTCCCACATTTTCTTTGGGAATAGAGCTTTGCTGAGATAATAGCTTGAAATATAGCAACTCTTTTGCCATGTCCAAGCTCTCATTGCAATCCAAAACCTACAGTGTACTTCTGAAGTGCATGATCAGCCTTCAAATATACAGGGTTAGCAGAGGATTTGTAGTGACATTAATGAAACCTCTAAAACTGCCAAATCATTTAGCAATTTCATACAGCATTTTGTAAATCACTTTGAAAGATCTCTTACTTCGCAAAAATTACAAAATGTGCAGTTCAGAGAAGCCACCTGAAAAATGTTCACAAGATTGGATTCTATATAACAGCAATGTTTCTAGAGGATACAGGACATCCCTTGCGATTTCAGAGCACACAAGGCAGAACAGGAGTGTTCTCTTGTTATAGGGACTAATAAGACGGAATAAAATGAGATAATAAGAGGGAATAAAATCAGTGGGTCACAGACTCCCAGTAAATAATTCATCATATTATAAGTGACCATTATGTCCTTTAGCAATATTACCAAGCATATCCTGTGCATAAAGCCTACAAGAAGATAACTAGTTGAAGAACAAAACAAGCCTAACTGGTTACTTAGCTTAACTGGTTACTGATACAGACTAACTTCCTACAGCTCTGTGCTTTAGCAGCCCAACTTCTGCACAGATACTCTAAGTCTCAAAAATTCTCTGAAATGTGACTAGTTTGCAACCTATCTAGTTGGAGGCCACCTTTGTTTAGTGTTGCTTGATCCTCAATTCCATATGAAAAAATTACCAGGACAGTTTAGAATGTGTCTGAAGGAGAATAACAGACTGCAAAGGAACCCATTTGCTCCAGTCCTGGACTGAACTTGTAGTGGTGGGGATGACACAATTCTGGAATAAAGGAAATCACAACCGAGTTCCTCAAGTAGTCTAATCACTGTAGAATAGAATATCCCAGAATAGTTCAGCTAGAAGGGACCTACAATGATCATCCAGTCCAGCCACAATGTACAGTTGGAATGGATGATCTAGTGCTGGTTCTGTGTACAGTAAACTCTAGATCCAAGGGGCGGCAAACAGACAGAGTAAGCAGCAAGTATTTAAGCAAATTAATTTCCCTCAAAATGAACTGTAGTATCTGTCTACTGTAGTGGTACCCCATAACTCGAAATAGTTAATAAAATCAATAAAGGGGAGTGAACAATATTCTTAAAGAATTTTTATTTCGAGAACCAAATGAAAGGCAACACCTTTTATTGCAGAAACAATTTTAGTAAGATCCAAGTGTACAAAAAACTACCAGAACAAATGTTAGATGAACAGAAGACTAAAGAGCAATTTTGGCCTCACTGAAAAATGCATATTACATATCTCTTTACTCATTTGAAAGAGAATTGGGACGCTTTTTTTTTTTTTTTAAACAACGATTTTATAATTGTCCATCCCATATGCTTATTCTGTCTGTTCTACTGCTGCCTCAAAGGCAGCAGCGGCATGTTTTGGCGGAGGCTGCAGCTAGAAAGGGTTAACTTGACTTTACTGATTCAATTCACTCACTTTTTTAGAAGAATTCACCCAATTGAGAGGGTTTTTTTAAGCTTACTTGCAAGTCATGTTTTACAGGTAATAGTCTACCACCTAGCTTTGGCTGATGTAACATTTTAAAGAATATTTGCTCATCACATAATTTGCATTAGATGTTTAAAACACTATGACGGAAACAAAAGTTGATTTGTCCAAAAGGACTGTCAAAGAGACTAAAAAGATATTTTAGAACCATCAGTTAAAGCCTTTACTGTATTATAGTTACTTCAAGGGTTGTAAAGCAGTTTTCTACTGTCTTCAGTTTCTCTTCAGAAAGCTGGTTTTCTTGCTTCAATTGTCCAATAAGAGTTTCCAAGGACCTGAGTCTCCCCAAAGTTTTTACCTCCTGCATTTCAAGTAAAGTTATCTTAGAGTGGAGTTTTGAAATTTTTTGCCAAAGGTGATCTCTGTCTACATCTTGTTTGCAGTATGAATGCTCAGTTTGTAACATTTCACTTCCACCATATTCAATCATATCTGTCTCCTCAGTGTCAAGAAACTCTTCCTTAACAGCCAGGAAAGAACTATTTACTATTTCAGGCTGTTCTGGACTCTCAGATGGCACAATAATAGCAATGACAGATTCTTCACTTCCACTGAACTGTTCAATATTTTGTGTGACTGTACTCAGTAAAACTGCATCTTCACTTGTTGGCTGTACTTCACCAGAGCAGACAACGTGAGGGACAGGATTTTCAATTGCATAATCAGGAATTGGCCCCACAGCACTGTTCAGTTTCAGAGATGAATTCATGTAGTCAGGATCTGTAAATTGCAAGACTGTAGCTGCACAGCCTCCTGGGTCCTCCACAGAAGTATGAACACTGGTAGCTTCCATGCTGTGGACTGCTGCTGCCATTAAAACAGGATTAGGTTGATGTATATGCTGTGTAGATGAACTATCAAGAACGACACTCTCTGCCTGAAAGTCGTCTTCATTTTGAAGTTGCAGGTTTTGAATATGTAAAGGTTTACTGAATGCAGCTGAGCAAACTACTTCTGCTTCTTCCTCTACGTTTTCTGCAATTACAGGATTTTCCTTTGGTGCACAAGGTTCAAGTGGTACAGATGCTTTCTCTGACACTACATTTGTTTCTTCCAGGTCTTGTCTCTGTATTTCTCGTGGACTCTTCTGAGAACAATGTTCTTCCTGATGGAGAAAAAAAAAATTAAAAAATTAGGCAAATCTCATTCTATAGCATGGTATGGCATAAGGAGTAATACAGACAAGCACTGTTTAAAAATTATACCAGAGGTCCAAAAATTCATGTAAGCATCTTCTGTAACTTTACTTCAGGTCCTAAATGTTAAAATACTATTTTAAAGCTCTAACGGCAATAACAGTTTTTGGTTTTGTTTTGTTTTTTGGTTGTGGGTTTTTTTTGTTTTGTTGTTTGGGTTTTTTTGAACTCTAAGGAATGTGGACTGTTTTACATAGGACGGTAATTTTAAAAGCACTTGAAGAGAAGCAACTACACAAAGACTGGGTAGCATCTCCTGTTACCACCTAAAATATTGTATTAAATATATTAATATATTGAATGTACACAGTACAAGATTCTTGCATTAAAGATGCATCAAAGTTGTTTTAGAAAGATGTAGCAAACTTTTACTCATGCAGGATATGCCAAACAGAATTTAACAACAAAAAAAAAGATCATGAACACAAGCTTGCTGAATAATGAAACATATTCATGCACAATCACATAGGCTGATTTTTAAACCAGCAATTCAATTCTGACAATTAAACTTTACAATTCTTAAATTACTTCTTTGATAGATACAAATCTTAGCAGAACAATGCAATGTTAACAGGACTTTAAACAGAAGTTGATACTGAAAGAGAGACAATTTGAAGCTTATCCTTTTTTATGATTACATTTAAGATCATTACGCAAATGAGCTCTTTTGTATGTCAGTGAAAAAAAATAGTGGCTGTCATTTAGCATTTCTGGGAAGATATCCTTCACTTCTTGGTAACACATAAAGCAAGTTGGTGGTGAACAGTATGCAAATATACAATTCTTCACTCTCAGCTTTCCAAATGCAGCTTGGGGCCTTAGCTTCTTGTTCCTCTACATTAAGTCAGGAACACACTAACAAAGGATTCTTCCCCAAAGTAAGGAGAACTCTTTCCCATATCTTTGTGAATATTCAGTCTATGTAGAAAATTAAGGTTTGGGCAAGTACAGAACCAGAGGTCAAGTCAACAGATACTGCTGATTTGCTGAGGTGGTCATCAACAGGATATGACTTGATGTTTAGAAAAGTGCAGTGAGAAAAAAGTGACGCCAGAGAGAGAAGTGAGATCCCAGCAAAACAAGGTCACAGCATCACAGGTATGAAGAACTGGCATCTCTCTTTTTTTTATAGTGGGGAAGTGATTGGATTTATTGAAAGGAAGCATAGGATATTACTTTTCCAAACTTGATAAATCTACCCGGGCTTTCTCAGATATATATTGCTAATGCAAAAATAATTTAGAGAAGCCATTGGTATGTTCTTGGCAACGGCATTATATAAAAAGTTTGTTACCTTCGTAACTCCACTGTCCATCTTTGTAGGTGTACTATGACTGGTCTATGGTCACATGCAAATCAAGAAAGAATGAAGACATGGGGAAAACAATGTTTCTTTGGAGTGAAAACACACAGCTTATCTGTAATAGCACAGAAGCATGGGGCAGCAAAGTTCAGTTCCAAAGCTCCCTGTTCCAACAGTAGCACAGGGAAGTGAGGGATATATTGAAGCAGGTGGGGGGGGTAATGGAAAGATATTTCCTGCTAAGGTTACTACTGCCATAAATTGAAAGATTTTCTATTTTTCTATTTGAGAGATTTATCAAGATTGCTTTTCATTCTAGAGAGTCAAAAGCAGCCTAGACAACAGTTGCAGCTGTCCAAGAAGATAAAGTACTTCTTGATTAAATATTATTTTTTTGTAAAATTAATTAGCCACATATTTCAGATTCATCAATTTAACTTTAATTCCAGTCCCCCCATTTCTCCCATCTCCAACGTGATGATATAGAGGAAGACAGTAACACATCAGAAGAGAATTAGTATAGCTTTCACCAAGATCAGGTGCCTGTGTAGTACAGTACTTTTATGTAACCAATATTACAATCCTGTGAAAGACAAGATGGAATAGTCTTTGTAGGATATCTTTGGCAGCCTACAGTCCTGAGCTCTTAGGTGTTAGAGAAGTTAGGAACAGGAAAGAGAAAATAATACAATCCAAAACCGGTATTTCTGTACAGTTAATAAAAGGTCTAAAAAGAACATTAAAATATTAAGATTAATTGCACTGGAAAAAAATTTAGAATCATTCTCATGAAGAATTTAAATTTTTCTATAGTAAATGCTTCTGTAATTTCCAGTTTAAAAAGATATTGAGGCTCCAGTCAGAGTATGGTCAGTCATTCTTCCTTTATGCTATAGAATCTCACACATATGTTTTGTGTCAGTCCTGTTGACCAACTATTTTAACGGACAGGAATTCTATTTTTTAAATAATTTATGATTATATTATGATTATATTACAGATAATTAGGTAATTAGAACATCTATATTATAGTTGGTTATCTTTGTACTACAATAAAAAAAAGATAAAATTAGGTTACCTCATCATCTGGGGAAGAGAAGATTGTTGGCACAGCAGTGTGTTTCAAGTATCGTATACCCCATCGCACATCAAGGGAGTCAGGGGTGAAATGGTCACTGCACAGAAGCTGGTGCTTACTTGGAGTCCATGAATCTCGTTTCATATTCCGCAACCATTTCTCAAGTCGCTCTTTATCATGAAGTGGAAATCTTTTTAAAGCAGTTGAAAAGACAAACAAAAACACGTTAAAAAGAAAAAAAATCAAGAAAACCTGTTATTTTTTTCTTTCTTTCTTCTAAAAAAAAGAATATCTCATCGTCCCTTACAAGGTATTAAAATAATTTTTTTTCAAAAATTTTAAATATTAAATGCTAATCAGGATGTCATATACATGTTAATCCAATAATTATCCAAATTATTTGTAGTTGGGTATTTGCTCTGGAGTTCAGCAGCAGAATTTCTGCTGATTTATACTAGCCAAGGTAGTATCTCCTCTGTCCTCTCTGCTGTGCCTGCCTGTAACATCTGTTTTACCTCTCCACATTCCAAGGAACTGCCCACAGAGGCAGCTTTTCTCTGGAATGCAAGAGGGAAAGAAACATCCCCTATCTTTGAAAAAGGGGTTTCTTCTTAGGCAGAAAGTCTCCTCAAGCAAATATTTAATTAAGCTCTAATCTCAAAATGAAATCTTCTGAAAAAAGAACACCTATCCCTACACTCTGGTAACACACCACTCCCTGCTTTCCCCAGACTCAGCCAGCTTCAGATAGAAAACAAAATAATCTGTAGCAAGAGACAGGTCTGATAGTTAAAGTTATTATTTTAGCTTAAGGGCACCTTTGCCAAAACGTGCTCATGCTTCAATACCACTTACTCATCAACAGAATCTGTTCTCTGGTGTAAACAAGACAAAAAAAAAAAAGGAAAATGGAAAGAGGAAGTGGACAGTATTTATTTAGCAGCTGCCATCACTGCACAAGTCAGAGAGGTGAGGAAATGAAACAAAGAAGAGCCAAGTTAGGAGTTAGGCCAGCTGAGATTAGGTTACAGTTAAAAACATTTGGAAGGGGCTCAGACCCCAAACCACAGAGCAGTAGAGGACTCCTTTGGGGGTGGTAAGGAGCAAGGGAGTAGAACACCATAAATCAAGTCTCAGCATGCCTTCTACGGGAGCATTATACTTGGAAGGCAGCACAACTCAATGGCTAGATAAAACATCTGTGTTCTTGTAATCATCTCCACAACATTTGAATATGAACATGACTCAGTGTTCAAACTTGTTTTGTTTATCCATGTGGCTCTCACATTCTCTAAAGCATAAGGAAAATTAAATTATTTTCATGATTGTTTTATGATGCATTCTACATTAGAGATGCGCCAGGGCTTTCCTTCAATCTAAACTAAAATTTCTTTGAAGTCGTCTTCCTACACAGCCTTCCTTATCTTGAAATAACTATGACTACTCAGAAACTGAAGCCAAACTTAGTTTGAGATATAAATTTTACCATAACAGATTTTGAGGCTAGCTGTGAAATTTATTTTTCAAATTTTTCTTAAATTCCTTTTGTTGTCAAATGGTTCCACACTACTATTTAACACAAATACATTAATACTTAGTTACCTGCACTGTGCTTCTCTCAGGATTGTGAAATGCTGTTTATAACTCACCATTCTGTGAATCGACAGCCACGTAACCACAACAGTCCAGAGGTTACTGCGGGCTGGATGGCAACTGATCCATTCAGTGGCTGGAGAGTACAACGCAGCCTTCATAAACTGGTTTTTGGCAACAGAGCTAGTTAGCTTCCAGCCAACTCGGCTGCTTCCAAACAAACCACCAACGCCTCTGTTCACAGTGCAGGCAAGCCAATAATTCTAGTGGGAGTATTTAATTTTAAGGAATCAATATAGGTTTACTTTCCTACTCTGCCAGGTTTTTTCCTTGGACTGCAATGCCATACACAGGACACACAGGCGAAGGCACTTCCAGCGCCTCCAGTACTGCCTGCCCCGCTAGAACAACCCTTCCACACAGGTAGCAGCGAAGCAGGCTAAAAAGCGCAGATTTTATTTTTTATCTGAATCTCCTGGTCTTAATGGATCCTCTGCACCTATTCCAGCGCCCTTGGAGGCTGGCGTACCATCCATTCCTCGTCCAAGTTCCGTCCCCCTTACGGGGGGCGCGGTGTGCGTGATTACATCCCAGCCTGTCCACTCTTTATTCCCTACACCTTTCCCTTCCGGCAGAAAGTTATTTCCCTCCAGCCTCCCGGGATCAGGAGGGATTCCAAGACGACCACCAGCCTCCAGAGTTCCGCCTCTCGGCCATTTATATATTTCTTCGGTTATCGGTCACTATCAGCCCCACGGCCAGCCCTTACCCAGACCCCACCCCGCTCCGCGGCCACTCACGGGTAGAAGCTGAGCTTGCGCTGGTCCCTGGCGCTCTGCCCGCCGCGGTTCTTGCAGCGGGTGGCGGCGCAGTACCGGGGCATGGCGGGCACGGCGGGGCGGCTGCACCGGCACCGGGCGGGGCGGGGCGGGGGGGCAGCACCGCCTCCTCACAGCGCCCCCAGCGGCCGGGGGGGCGCGCGGCCGCCCGCCTGCGCCGGGTCACGCGGGCCCGGGCAGCCAATGGCGCAACGCTTCGTGTAGGAACTGCGGGGGGCGGGACTGCGCGAGCGCCGGCAGCGGGCGGGAACGGCGGCGGGGAAGGGCCGGGCTGAGGTGAGCGAGGGGCGGCGGGGAAGGGCCGGGCTGAGGTGAGCGAGGGGCGGCGGGGAAGGGCCGGGCTGAGGTGAGCGAGGGGCGGCGGGGAAGGGCCGGGCTGAGGTGAGCGAGGGGCGGCGGGGAAGGGCCGGGCTGAGGTGAGCGAGGGGCGGCGGGGAAGGGCCGGGCTGAGGTGAGCGAGGGGCGGCGGGGAAGGGCCGGGCTGAGGTGAGCGAGGGGCGGCGGGGAAGGGCCGGGCTCAGGTGAACGAGGAGCGGCGGGGAAGGGCCGTGGCCGCTGAGTGAGGGCTCGGGGGAAGCGGAGGGTGGCTGAGGGGGCTGGAGCGAAGACGGGCGCGGAGGGGCCAGGGACGGCTGGAGGTGGGCTCGGGGGCGGTGAGAGAAAGGGGAGGTGACTCTGGGGCTCGGTGCGGGGCGTTTATTGCCCTTCGGGCCCCTCTGGGCCCGCCTGCGGGGGTCTTTCCCGAGCCTGGCCGACGTGGAGGTGGGACAGGGTCGCTCGGGAGGCTGTAACCGCCTGCCCGGCCCCGGCCCCGGCCCGGCGCTGTGCCGCTGCACTGGCTGTGCCGGCTCCTGCGAGGTCGTCAGAGGTCTGGATAGGCAGGATGATGCCAGCGGCACTCCTGTTTCCCTGTGTTCCAGAGCGAAATTCAGGAACCTTCTCCCAGATCTGTTTTCGGGTCAGTATAGGAGAGGCCAAGACAAGTACAAGGCCCTGAGTTTGACAGCTTGCCTGTAGCTGACTGAGGACTTGGAGACTTGCTTACTCATCGGGTTAGTCGTGATAGGAGAACCAGTGGGAGACTTTGGTAACTTTATTACTGTAAATAAATTGTTTGCAAAAATAGTTACAGGACATGAACATTCCACAGGATAGTGCATGGCAATTCCTGTAAGCAGAGCAGTGGCAGAGCACTAATGATGCTGTGGGTTCTCTGAGTGTGTGAGACTTTGAATATAAGCATTTATGCAAGATCTTTGTTAATTACTTTCGAAGGTGCAAGTAGCTTCTTATTTTCTGTGTGTGACAGACTTTATTCAAGGTACATCATCCTCAAACATCACCTCATCCCACAAGTATTGATAGATGTTGATAAACTAATAATGAACTGATAGAATGTTATCACCCCTGCAATACTCTGGATAAATATTAGACAATGCACTTCTTATACTGAGGTGAATAGTAGTTGAGATCTGTAACTACTTACCCAGCAGAGTTAAGTAGGTAATCTGTGGAATAAAATCTTTAGCTTCATTGGAAGATGTACCTAAATAAAGTGTAGTTCTTCATAATTGTTAGAAGAGACTGTTCTGTGGCATGAGCTTAATTTGTAGAGAGCATAACAAATTCTGGAATGTTCAAAATGCTGCCTATATTGGAGGCATATTTCATTTGCATTTGATTTTCATTTGAATCTTATTTTATTCTCGAGTCTCACTGATTTGTTCAAAGGCAGTGTTAAATCTGTGTACGTTATTTTAAAAAACAGTGAAATTTAAGTACTGGTTTTTAATACAGTTTAGAAATCTAATACAGAAAAGAACTGCATTACAGAAATCCTAATGTAAAACTGTAGAAAAAGACACACTTAGATGTGTTTCGTTATCAAGAATAATAGAAGTTGAGATGGTTAACCAGAGCAGAATATGTGAAAGGAGTGACTTCATGATCTCAGGCTCTCATGAGTTATAAAAGAGAATTTCACTTTTGAAGAAGAACATGAACTGCCCCTTTTAGCTCTTTTCAGTGTTCAGTAGTAGCAGCAGGATGGTTGGCCTTAAAAGAATGCAGCACGTGATGATGCAAGCTTGTTGCAGGTGTGGGGAAATGAAATAAAATAAAAACAATCTCAGGTATGAGATGAACATGTAATTCTGCATCTATAAAGCACAAAAGGAGGAAAGTCCAAAAAGTGTGGAAGGATGTAATGTGTGTAGTTCTTAGTGCCCAAGGGGTAAAGTTTCAGGTTAGTGAAGTGGTGAGAGATAATACGTGGGAAAGGCTTGTACTAAAAATATGTTTGGTATCGTGCACAAAGAATACTGAAAAGAACTGTCTGTTTGGTATCTAAGTACACTGATCAAAATACAATTTGTTTCAACTGCTGCCCCTTAACACTTGATATCATGCAGGCTGCTGGCCAAATAAATGCTTTAGAGGGCATGGGTACATTAATCTTGCAAGCCTTTTGCTCTCACCTCACAGCATTCATTTTAACCCCCTGACTTGTCTGTTAGAAACAGTATACTTTTTCCATATTTGATGTTTTGGTGTTTATTTTTTTTAGAGAGCATGGATTTTCAGGTAAAGGCTTAATTTGCTTATGTACTCAAAGGTTTTGAACTCTTCATGACAAATATTTGAGTCTTACACTATGTAATAGAAGTATTCTAACTTTAATGGTACTCAGACTGTAATTTGTTTATTCAGCTTACAGGAAAGTACCATTTGTCTCCAAGTTGTTCTTATATTACACTCAAATCAGCGTAAACTGGTGAAGGGGATATGTTATGTCTGGTATGTTCAGGGCTTGGTTGTACATCATGCTGGTTTGACAAACAGCATTCTGTCTTTGAACATTTGCATATCTGCACTCTGTTTTAAATATAATATGCACAGACCCTGGAAAATTATCTGGTCTCTCCTTCTGGTATGAAGAGCTCACCCTCTCCTTCATAAATATCATGAAAGATTGTGTGGCTATGGAGAACTAATTTTTTTTTTTAATGACTTATTTATGTGACAGCATTTCCCCGAAGTTCTTGGATGTTTGTTTCAAACTGTAACTTTTGGACAGATACGTTGCTGAAAAAAAATTACAATTTCTAATTATTGTTGAAAGTGCTTGTCTTGTATGGAAGACTTCTTTTTTGTATTTGGTTCCAACACTGAGTGTTGCATATGTAAACCTTTCTTTGCAGTGGTATTTATTAGATGAACTCTTTGATATTGAAGATATAGTAGGTGTTTATACTACAATCTAGTATGAAAATAAGCTTAGTCCAGCCCATTGTAAAGTAAAGGAAAATGAGCACTACTTGGCTGAACTCTGTACTTTAAATGAGTGATTTACTCTTTATAGTGTTCACTTTAGGTTAGTTAAATGACTTTCTGAAGCTTAGCACGAATGTCTAATAGTCTTATCTTCCTGCACCTTACAGTTGATCTCAGGCTCCTATTGTTGCACCACCTAATCAGTCTCCAGTATTGAGTGAGTTTTTGCAGCTTGGTCTTAATTTAGAGCTGCTGTGTTTAGAAGTCCTAGAACTCAAGGATTAGTATGAAGCTACTTCAGGTATGCCAGCTTAAAATGTTTGATGCAATGCATAATATTGTGTATTTACTTTGGTAACTTTGTGGGAGAATGTTCAGTTAAGGATAAGAGTAAAACAAAGATGAGCACTAAAATGTGCTTGAGATGCATGTGAAATGTGAATTGCAGTGTTTTCACTTACATATTCTGTGAATATGAAAACAGCGAAATAGAGTTCGACAGGTGAAGCAAGTCTGTCATTGACTTCTGAAACATACAGGTCCTCCTTTTCCAGCTTGGAGTTGTAACTTTAAATTGTTGTGGAATGTGAAATAACTTGTCCTTCAAGTATATTTCTTTTTCTTTCTAGGAACCGGAGAAATGGCCACTACACAATCTGTCTTCACATTTGCTCTCTGCATTTTAATGATAACTGAATTAATACTGGCTACAGAGAGCTATTATGATATCTTAGGAGTTCCAAAAAATGCATCTGACCGCCAGATCAAGAAGGCATTTCACAAGCTGGCTATGAAATACCACCCAGACAAAAACAAGAGTCCTGGTGCAGAAGCGAAATTTAGAGAAATTGCCGAAGGTAATATACACTAACTTTTTGTCTTATATCTGGAATTTAAGTGTACCCTGGTTTTACTGAATAAGAGGAAAAAAGATATTTTTTTTTCTTAATTCTGCTTCTGTGCTGTCAAATGTTCAACATCAATTTCTGACTTGTTTCTATGTCTTTATGCATAGGAAGGCCTTTAATACAGTTTTATGCATTTCTGCTAAGCTTTTTGGCTTATACCTCTTCTCAGAAAAAAATACTTGGTAGTAGGACAGCTTTAGCCCTAGGAGGTTAATTCTTATCTTTTGATCTGTTTTGTAAGATCCAGCTCAGGATCACTACTAGGCTTCAGGGGTACCTAACAGCAACCTTGCAGTAACTATAGGGAGATTAGAAAAATGCGGCAGGGTTCTTCAGTGGTTCATGGTGGCAGCACAAGAGTTTCAGAGTGGTTATAAGGAAAAATTTTCTCACCTTGAGGATCGTGATTGGAATTCATGATCTTAGAGAACTTTTCCAGTCTTAGCAATTCTGTGATTCTGTTCTACAGGCCAGTGTTGGAACAGGTAGCTTAGATAGGTTGTGCAGTCTCCAACCTTGGAGACTTTCCATGGATGACTGGGTAAAGCTCTAACTAACCTAGTCAGACCCTACTTTGAGCAGGAGGTTGGAGTAGTGACCTTCTGAGGTCACTTCTACCCTGAACTATTCTGTGATCCTAGGAATACACCATTCATAAGTATTTTGTGGTAAAACATAATGGTGGAAGTGAATAATCAAGAATAGAAAAAGACTTGCTAAAGAATAAGGTTTACCCACTTCTGTTCCACATGGACTCTTATAACATCCATCTTCTTGTGTAGTTCTCCTAACTAAGCTAATAAGAGATTTCTGCATTTTACCTTCTTGTCTGCAGAAATTTATTTTGAAAGACAGGCAGTTAGTAATATAATGAGAGGGAGGGACAGTCCTGTTAGATACTTACTGCAGTTGTTAGCACCTACTAAAGGAGGAATTAGGGACTCTTTTAAGTGTTGAATTGTATGTAATAGTTGAAAGCCTTTGACAGATAAGAAAATGGAAGTGTTTAAAATACTTAGTTATCAGAATAGGTATATTTGTCAGAGTTTCTACCCTAGAACACCAGTAACTGTAGTTGTGGACCAAAGATTGGAGGGAAGCCTAGTTCCATTTTGGTTATATCCAGTTTAGTAACCACGGCGGTAGTGGATCAAGGGTTGGACTTGATGATCTTGGAAGTCCCTTCCAACCCAACTGATTCTATTCTATGATTCTAATCACAAAATCCAGATTTATGGTTGAACTTTTAAAAAATTGAGAATTGGAATGTAGGGGAAATTCATTGTCTTTATTTTTATCTACTTAATGTTCATCTTGTAGCTTAGTTGTAACTGTGGTGTAGCTAGAATGTGCTGGCTGGCTGGCAGGTAGTTTTGCAGACATTGCACTGTGTTTCTGTGATAGGAATGCAGCAGACAGTTTGTTTTGTTAGGTAGAGCTCCTAACTCATCCTCCTTGCTTCAGTCTTTCTGATCCCCGCATCTCATTGTTTCTTTCAAACATAAACACTAATATTTATTGTAGCTAAACTATGTTATATTATGTGAATTTAAAATTTTGAGGTTATGATCTGTCCTCATAGTATAACTGTGTTTATTATTATAAATAACTAGTTTGAGACAACTTATTTTGGTTTGGAGAAAGGTAAACAAATGTTAAGCTTGATTGGGCTTCAATGTTGAATGAAAGTCTTGCTTGAAATTTGTCCTTTTGAGGGAATGGGAGGAAGCTGCTGTGCTTTGTATTTGTGTGTCATTTTCTTTTTTTTCCTCTTCTTTAAAATGGAAATGAAAATTAACTTTTTTTTTTTTAATGGTCATAGCATATGAAACATTATCAGATGAGAATAAACGAAGAGAATATGATCAGTTCGGCCGTCACGAAGGACGAGGAAATAAGGGAAGCCCATTCCATCAGTCATTTAATTTCAACTTTGATGATCTGTTCAAAGACTTTGACCTATTTAGTCAAAACTCACGATCAAAAAAGCACTTTGAAAATCACTTCCGAAGTCATCGGGAAGCTCACAATCGGCAAAGACGTTCTTTCCAAGAGTTCTCCTTTGGAGGTGGACTGTTTGATGATGTGTTTGAAAATATGGAAAAAATGTTTTCGTTTAGTGACTTTGAAAATGCTCACCGACACGCCGTGAGAACTGATGCCAGGTTTCATGGATCCAGCAAGCACTGCAGGACTGTCACTCAGAGACGAGGAAACATGGTTACTACTTACACTGACTGTTCTGGACAATAATGTTTCCTTTCCTTTAAACTTTTCTTTTTTTCTCAAGATCTTCATAATCTTTCTTGGTTTTGTGCTAACATGGAAAAAAGTCTTTGAACTGTTTGTTCTAAAGAACATTTAACTACAATTTCTTTACAGTAGTTTGAAACTAATCTTCGGAATAGAAACAACGTGCAGTTGGGAAGTAATGTGTCAGTAACTACTTAGAATGGGAGATAAATATTCTCATGTGAAAGAAAAAAATTATACGTATTTCCGTTTAGTAAACACTTTCCCTAAATTCGAACTCAAGATATATATATTTTTCATTTCAGAAATGTAATATAATTTTTTCATATATGCCAATTCAGGACTGTTTGTGTTATTGGTGCATGGATTGCAGCAGAGGAGATACTTTAATTTTTAAGTGCTGCTTTTTTGTTCAGTTGTGTCTTTCCAAGTTTGCACTTGCAGTTTTTACCTGATACGGACTCACTGTGCAAATTCGATAATTTACACAAAATAGCAGCAGAAATATGACTTGCCTGGGTCTTTGCTACTCTCTCCAGCATTGCAAAAGTATTAATAAAACACCTTCTTTTTGAAGTTGGAAAATAACAAGAGGGAATAAGATTGTGAGTGATGTAGGAATTAGTTTTATTTCTTAATAGCCTTTCATTGGCCTGAAAAGATCATAGTGTTTGAATGATCCTTGACTTGCTTAATGATATTAATGTATGTAAGTTTGTGTGCATACAAGGTCATTTTTTTTTCCCCTTCCAAATTACAAATATCTCTCTAACAAGGTTTGGAAGAGCACACCCAAAACACTCTTGTTTTATGCTTATTATTATTATACCACGTGTGCAATGCAGTTTCCATAATTCAGTTTATTGAACTTAAATACTCCTCAGTGCTCTAGTGAAATTAAATAAGTTAAGCTTGCCTACAGTTTCCTGGTGTTCCTGAAAGGGTCTAAGTAATGTAGGTATTGTTTAGATTGACAGATTTATTACCTGTTTTTCAGCATTGTGATTTGAAAGGTAAATTCTTAACTTAACCACAGAGAAAAACTGAAACTTCCAATCCTTGTATTCCTTGTGGAGCTGGAAAATGCTAATAAGGACAGTACTAATGGGTATTGATTTCAGCACCGTGGAAACCCACAACCAGTGAAAACTACTTAAAATTAAAAAAAAAACCAAAACCAAAACAACCTCAAAGCCCCCAAACAAAAAAAAAAACCACAAAAACCCCCCCAAATACTTTAGCTGATGTCAACCCAAAAGTTCTACTTTAATTCTTAACTGGTAATACAGGTCTAGTATGTGAAATTGGTTCCCCTTCGTAAGATTACTGTCACCCACATGTTGCTGTCCCTTTAGAACTGTGAGATAAGAATTTACCTTTCAGGTTGATTGCATGAGCAAAATAAGCATTTGAAACAGCAGTGTTCTCAATAGTCTTTGAGTTCTTAAAATCTTTTTTAAAAGAGATTTAACCCTTTGCTTCTTGGATGGGTATTGAAAGCTGCCTATTTGCTAAGTAACCTTCCCCTCAAGTATTATTGCTTGTTCAGTTTTCATTCACTAAGTACTTGGAATGGATTCTTGTGTTATATTAAGTGCTTTTCCTTTTCCATGCTCTTCTTTATTTATTAATAGACTAATACCTCATATATGGTCTTTATAAAAAGCCAGTAATTTGTGCAACATTATCGGAATATGCAATATTCTTATAGAAGGAAAAGTGCTGAAGTGAGTGTTATTTTCACCCTTTTTCTGTGTAAGTAGAGATTTTTGTTTCTTCTGTATAATTAATATATAATTGAACTGAAAGTTGTTTCTTGTAGATTTCTGCATTTATTTTCTTTAACATACTCCTGTCAGTCCTGTGCATGAATCAAACTGTCTGCTTGACTCATATCACATGGGCATCCAAGTGAACAAATTACTAACTTAGAGTTCTGAGTTACTTTCTCTCACAAATATTAAGTATTAAATGTAAGAGAGTATTAGCGAATGTCCTTTGGGGATGATGACTGCTGAAACTTAAGAGGTGAGAGGCAACTCCAAAAGCGGGATGCAAAGGTAAAATGTTAATGCCTTTCTTAGTCTAATAAATATTTTTCTTAATTAAAAAAAATAAATTGGAAACAGCAGAATGAGCAGTTCACTTGGGTCCCTTCCCTAATCCTGCATTAGAGGAATGAAAGCTAAAATGAGCACTGTAAATTGTAGGAAACACAGCCACCCCCAAAATTCAAGTCTTTTAAGTGACTGTATTAGTTCACCGTCTTTCAGGCTGAGCTTTTAGGTGAAAATAAGGGTCGTTGGCTGATACTAGGCTAGTTTCCCCTCTTTAAGAATCTTCCAAACTTCCTACAAAGTGTACTTGTTTTTCTTTAAAGTCAAAGTATGAAACTGATAAAACCGATAGGGTTGCTAGTTTTCTAGCTGATACACCTTAAAAAGACTTCTGCCTAGTCTTATTTTAACCTGCTTCTGTATTATTTCTCTTAATTACTTGTCATGGCATAACTAACAAATACTTCCTATTAGTCCTGTAGCTTTTCCAAATCACCTTCCTACTTGTTTTGGTGTTGATTCAAGGTAAAATCCAAAGGAAAACTTGTCAGGAGTATTGCAGAAACCAGTGTATGGCTGTCCCTGTGGTTTGCTATGATGGGTGTGCTTTGAACAGACCTTAGCTGGGGAAATTTGGGCAGGCTTTCCTCAGCCAAGAGTCTTCAGTTCCATGGCTCTCAGAACACAAGCTTGCAAAACATGTTGTGCTTCTCACTTATTCGGAGCTCTTGCACATTCTCTTCCTATTTATAGCGTTTGCTTCATGGCAGGCTCTCCAGCGGAAGTCCTGGTATAACCTTATGACACCCCTGACTTCAGAGTTTATTAAGTGCCATCTTTGAGCTCTCTTCGAGCTCTTGTCAAAAGACCCAGCAAAACTAGTTTTTGTTATGTAAGGGTGAAAAATAAAATTAGGAACAATTTTTTTAAAGGCATTTATGCATATGTAACTCCAAATGATTTAGTTTTTAAAACTTTATTTAAAAAGTGGTTTTTTTTCATGTTTGGTTTTTTTCCCCATTATACTTTAGAAACACAGTATCTAATGGAGATGAAAGTACTGTAAAGTTAATTAGAGTGCCATTACATTAAACGTGAAAATTAATGGTGTGACTTGTCTTTTTGTCTTTTTCCTTTTTTTTTTTCTTTCAGGATGTAGAGGGAAACCTAAATCAAGTGGTTTGTGTGGTGCTGGCATTTTATGGAAGGTTTTGGCCACAGCATTTTCCTTGAATGAGATGGTGGGGTTGGCAGGCAGAAGGGGTGGAAAGAAATTGAGTCAATTTGACCTGTTTTATATTTTCTTGGAGATGTTGGGACTGGGTTGGAGTTTAGGCATTATGCCTGTAAATGATGCAGACAAAAAAGCCTGTGCAAAAGGCCTTTTCTGAGAGGCCGTGGGTGTAAGAGCTGAAAGCCTCTGCCTTGAGCATGTGCTTTGACTGCCCCGCTGAGGTGTGAGAGGGCAGTCCAGTGCTTACTGGCCTGGAATGCCACAGGGAAGTGCAGAATCTGAAGCAGAGGTCAGCGTGCTGTTGTTCTAATTCAATAGTTGACTCTGCTTGAAAGTTCCTGTTTTCTGGGTCTGATCTTTAGAAGGTGGAGTATATGAAAGTTTTGGGATTTGGTAGGGCTCATCTGACCACTTCTTGTTAGAACCATCTTTCCTGGAACCTAAGCAAATCTGTCATCATAATAATGCAAATGTAGGTTTTGAGAATTAAATGTGTTGGAAACAATATAAGATCTACATTATATTTTTATGGTGAGCAGTGTGGTTTTTTTTTTTTAATTATTTGTAAATTGAAAAAACATCAGAAACGTCTGTTGGACTTCCAACAAAAGCCTCATGTAGAGTACCTTCGCTGTGCCACATATGGGGCTCCTTTCAGAATAAAATGCTGTTTGGAGGATTGTTTGGCTCTGGCAGCTGTTGTGGTTGAGCCTGACTGGTCTGCCCTGTGGTAGTGAGTGATTCACACAGCCGTGCTGCTGGCTCCTGTCATGTGGGCACCTGTTTTTTAGAGACAGGGCAGAGACCAGCTTTGTAGCGGCCACTTAGCAGTTGTGATATCCATTGACTGTCAGTCTCTTGGCGTAAGTCTGAATCAATTCTAGGTTAAGTCTGTACTTCATGCTTGATTCCTGTTTGGTTTTAAAAAAAAAACCCAAAAACAAAAAACCCACAAAAAAAAAAAAATAAAAAAACAATAGCAAACCCCAACAAAACTGCTTTGAAGTGATGTGCTGCAAAACTTAGGCACAGTGGAAAATGACGTTTTATTTGGGTGTGTTACCTATTAAGCAGTGAGGTGTGATTCAACAGCGCTTAGATTTCAAGAAATACAATAACACTGAAATGAACATTACTGCTTGTGTCATTCCTGCTGCGGTTGCAGTCACACCAAAAGGTGCTGTGGAAGAGCTCTGTCCTTAAGGGTTGCTGAAGGATTCTCTCAAGGCTCTGAGACAGTAAGTGTGGATGGTGGACCATCTCGTCCAAGCAGTTGTTCTGGGTCAGACCACCATGAAATGAATGTGCACTTAGTACTAGCATATATATATTCATTTTTTTTGTGTATGTGCATGGAGGGTTGTGTTGACTTGTGTTGCTGGCCTTTTCAGAGTCTAAGCTGTGTGTTTCTCTGGGCTGGAAAAAACTGGTGCACTTCTCAAAGGTATCCATGATGAGAGAGGTGCCCGACTCATCTTTGCTCACCTGACACCTGCTCTCCAGCCATAGGGAGCTAGGAAGGGGTGCTGGCCTGTTGATCAGCAGCGCTGGTACAGTGGACCTACTGATTGCTGTTGATCAGTAGTGCCTGTGTCTGGCTCCTTCAATAGCTCAATTCATGAACCCGTTGTTTGCGGGGCTGTAATGTCTCAAGTGTTAAGCTGAGGAAATCTGGCTAGTGTATGTCTGGTAGCCATTTGCAGTGACTTCAGGGGTGTTACAAATGTGCTGCAGGATATAGATGAGCTGCATGATGATGTTTTCAGCCTAATCTGGGGTGTGGAGGGAAGGGTATTGTTTCAGAGTCCAGAACACCTGCTGTTTAGGGTGCATGAGGTCAATCTGCTCTAGAACTACGGAGTATCAAGTAGTACACAACAATGGACCCTGGGGCTACCTGTGTTTCTGTCATCTGAAACTGTAATTTCCAGTTTCACATTGAACCTTCTTGTTAGGCACCACTTGTTACTAAAATTTTTTCTAGACATGAGAAAGAAAATATATTTTGAATGGTTATTTGTTGGATGATATTGCCATAATCTATTCTCATTTCCCGTTGTCATGGAAGTGAATATACTAAATGCAAAATAGGAAAGATTAAGTGAACCTTATCTGAGGGGTAGCACTTGACTTTAATCCATTTTATTTTAACATCTAGCACTTGCAAGATTTTAAGCCTTGAATATGCAGGATTTTGGGTAGTGATCTAATGGCAAGTTGTGTATTATGTCCACATGGGAGGACTGACATACCTTTCTCTTCTGTGCAACAATAGGCACTTTAGGGAACTCAAATTATAAAGTGGAGCTGAAGTCCCTGTCCTGTGGCAGCATTTGCCAGACTCCACCTGGCTGAAGTAGGGGAATCCATTGGAATACCATGTAATGCTGAGTATGCAGAGCTCCAGCTGAGAAAGAAGGTATTCTATTTGCCTAAATTCGTTAATAAATCCAAAAAATGAATTTGATTCAGTCTTTCTGATTAATTATGTAAATTTGTGCACTGAATGTTGTTTTAAAATAATATGGGTCTTCAACCTGTCAGGCAGCTAACCCAAGCTTAGGTGGATAGTTCTGTTACCTCTTGGTAGCTCAAACTTGAAGACAGGTGGGGAGGCAGGGCAGAGGAAGGGCTTGGGTGTTGCTGGGATCAGAGTGCAGTTGTTATCACTTGTATACACATGAATGAAATAATCACATCTGCAGATGAAGCATATATACAACTTGCTTCTGCTAGGAGCTGAATGCAGAGCTTGTGCCTTGTCTCACCCTTTTTACACCCTTCTCCCCCCTATTTTCTCCTTTGGATGACTGAAGCCCTACTCTGTTCAATCCCTTCTACTTATCCCATTTAGCAATGGCTATAGTAGTTATGTTTCGACTTGCTTTGCAAATTCTTGTCAATTGATTTTAGTCTGTGCATATGAAACCTATTTTGCAACCCAATGGCATTTTTTAAAATGGTGCAAACCATTTCAGTGCAATCTAATCTCCTTCCTGTCTTTCCCCAGATCCTGTTGAGTTAGCCACATGCACAGTCTAGGATTTGGTACTAGTTTTCTGCTGTTATTCTGTCTGTGGGATGACAAATGATACCCAATCTTTCATAAAGTGAGACAGGTACTGACAGATGTTATCTTACATAAAATATGCTGATATAAATGTAACCAAATGTTTTTTGGGAAAAAAGAAATCCCTGACAGAATGAATTTGTGCCTGATCAGCATTTTGCATGATAACCTTGAAGCTTAAAAATGAAAACAAACCTGGAATCCCCCCAAAACAAAACAAACCCAAACTCCCTACCTTGTTGAGTGTATAGACTAACTTGAGCAAGGTAACTGTTTTACAGAACTTTTAACACATGATACATAAACAAAGATCTGTAAGAGATACTGGAAGGAAGTGGTTGGAGCACTTAGACCTCCACAGATATATTTATGCTTGCCTAAAAAAAAAGATTTATTTCAATGTGGGCACCTAACAAAATCAATATAGGGAACTTCATGAAGTTATTCTCCTGTCAACTGAATTTTATTAACTGTTTATAAGTGCTATTTTACATCTGCCCAGATTCAAGGTATTTGCATCAGCTTACATGTCCTTCACTGGCTATGGGAATACAAGTAGTTATCATGAGTTATTGCAGTTTAGGCCCACGGTAACTTATTACGTGCTCGTAATTCAGTCCTGTGTTTGAGCCCTGACCTGGGTTACCCACGGTTACATAAATAATCTGAGATAGAGCCACGAGGAGAGGCCAGGTTTCTTGACTCCTGACACTGTACCCTTACCATGAGGCTATTCTGACTCAATTCAGTCAGGTCCTGCCTCCTGAACCGGTGTTGAATTATCAGACTGCATCAGGTAATGTTTTTGGCTGTGTTACAAAACATGTCTGATGTATGTGGTACTTCTGTTGAAACATCTTCCTTCTGTTGTGATGAAGGTGGATCAGGAACTACCCCTGTTTTATGTTGGTAGTAATGTATTTTTTCATGTGTGAATCTTTAGTGGAGAAGATATAGGTAGTTATTTTTGCTTTTGTGAATTTACCAGTAATTGAATCTGTCTGTGTATTAAAAAGGATGCAAATGGGGAAAACTGCAAGTTCAAAAAGACTTTACATTTAGAAAAGGGTTGATTGTGCCATAAAGAATGGGTAAACATGGAGAATGGGCAGTTTGTCACTACGCATCAATAAATGGTCTTGATTTTCAAAGGAGAGTGCATTTGAAAGGGGGAATATGACATTATTGCATTTTTGTGCTGCAGGAATCATGTGGATGCACATTATTTATGCCTGTATGTACCATTTCCAGTAGGTGGCTGACTGTCACTTCACACTGACTTAAGTACTATAAAATAACAGCTGTCACATCTCATGAGAACCACAATCTATTCTAACTGTATCATAAATCTGGTTATTTGCTGCCCATGAAGCCTAAGGACCACAGAAATGCTACTAGGCACAGCAGTACTCTGCTATGAAATAAGCAACAAGCCATCCTTTAGTGCATTTTTTGTAAGCCATACAATTATTTTCAAGGCAAATAAATACACAAATTAGGTTCAGAAAATATATTAATCATCTAACACATTCTAACATACCTAAATGTTTTACTCTATTTGAAGCCGACATGTACATGGGAGTTGTGGGGTTTTTGGGTGCTGTTTTGGTGTTGGTTTTTTGTTTCTTTTTTTTTGTTGTTGTTTGTTTTTTTTTTTAAATCCATTGATAAACTGGTCTTTCTGTAGAGATTGTGTTTCTTCTTTCTGGAACTGTTATAAAGAACTATTATAAACAGGAGAAAAAGTAACCTCTAAAATTTTGTTGCATCAAAAAATGTGAAAGAATGGCTGTAAAGGTGATCTCTTTACGCTTATTTCTTGTGTAAGTACATTAGCAATATCAGTGAATATTGTTACTTCCAGTGAAGCTTGAAAAACTGAACAATAAAGTGGCAAATGGAGAACAAAGTAGATGAATGTAAGGTGATGTTCATGGCGTAAAATGAAAAATAATGGGCCTAGATTTGATGATTACCAGTAGCAAGACCTTGAAGTTGTAGGGAACAGGTCCAGGAAAACATCAGCTCTGTGTCTAGGAGCAATGAGCAAAACAAACCAGATTTTAGGAAGGGGTAAACAATGAAGAGAACATAGTTATGCCACCATATAAATCCATGGTTTATCTACCTCTTGACTACTGTGGTCTGTTCTGATCCTCTGATCTTCAAGACACAATGTTAAAACTGGAAGGGATTTGGAAAATGGCAGCCGGGATACTTAGATGGAAGGGCTTGCGTAGGAGGTTTGACTGAGCAGATTAGTGTTCTCCAGCCATGAGAAGTGGCTATGGGTATATGTAGAGGCCTACAGAATCAACAGTGGTAATGAGCTAATGCATAGGGATTGACTGTTCGTGGTCTTTTGAGCTGCAAGGACCAGTCATTTTCATGAAAATAAAGAAAATAAGCAGTTCTTCATGCAAGACATGATAGACTAACAGAACTTGCAAAAAAATAGGGTGGTGACAAGACTATGAGATAGGTTCAAGGTGGAACTGGGCAAATCTTGGAATAGTTTTGTGTTGTGGTTTAATAAACAGATAAACCTCTTCAAGCTCAGGAATTCCCTGAGTAGAAAAAATTTGGAGCTAAGGGCAGCAGAAGGGAAAAACAGCAAATGTGCTTACCCTGTGGTAACCTTCCAAGTGGTTCTCTACTGAAACAGTTGGAGACAGAATATTAGACTTGAAGGACCTTTGGTTTGAGCTAGTGCAGCCATTCTGATGTTTTAAGACTCTTAAAATTCTATACTATATTGAAGTTTATTAATAATCCTGTTGTTTTTTGTGCTCACCTGCCAGCTTGTTAGTATGTCTTCTAGCAAGTGCAGTTTTGCAGGTACATTCATACTCAGTTTCATGTGATGTTCTCTGTGCAGATACAGCTAAGTCTCTTCCAGTACTGTGGTTTTTCAGGACAAATTCTGACTACATGCTTAGTGTTATTCATTAGTGTTATTAATATTCTTTATTAGAAGAAAGAATTTTAGTCCTGTTGTCTTTTTTACCCGTATTGGTAATTTCTTTTGATCTAAGAAATTGTCTGGTCTTCTGAGAGACAAATTATAAAATCAATGGATTATAAAATCAATTACACAATCTGAATTCTACAGATTAGAATTAAAGAGAAAATTAAGGAATTAGATCAGGTTAAAAGAAAGGCAGATATATTTAAGAGTACAGTAGAAGAAATTAAATCTTATTTGCATTCCTCATCATGTTTTTTACAGTTTGCTATGAAAATGTATATGCAGGAGTATAGAAAATATGAAACAGAGATCTTTTATATTTTGTGTGCCAATTTGACACCCAATCCTGACTTGGGTGTCAAATTGTGACAATCTGTGAAGTTAGACTGTCATTAAGAAGATTTGGTCAGTGGATTATTACTTACCTAAAATGACTTCAGCTAATTTTGCAGAGGCCTGCAGTTAGGATTACCTGTAGCTTCCTCGGTTAGTTAATTTATTAGTATGATATTTTCATATGTATCTCTTAGAATTATATCTGTGTTGCATTCTCCCTGAAAAGCCAAATATAGGATAAAAAAACTTCTCAGAAAAGGTCACCTGAGTTCAGATCCCCTTTTGTAAATGTATGTCTCTTCTACTTGATTGGTTTTATAAAGCCTGTGGATTATTCAGGGATGTCTGAGATTTCCTCTCTTTTTTTACTTGCTCTTATACAAACTCATACATGCACGTGTGCACACACACAGAGTGCCTTGTGCTGCTGCCTTGTGCTGCTGCCTTGTGCTGGTGGCTCTCAGGCCTTCTAGTTATTGTGCACCCCTGTGCTCTAAGTCTCTGCCTCTGTGATGTCAGCACAGATGTGCAGATACAGCCATGCACAGCAGTGAGGTACGTGGAGGGCTGTCAGATCGAAAGGTGTCCTGTTCCCTTTGCCATCTGGAATTAGTGTATGTTTTGACAGAGCAGCAGAGCAACACTGAACCGAGTTCCTAGAGACATGGATATGTCCTAACCTGGGAATACTGGAACATAGGTGGAGAAATCCCAGCATGCAGCACAATAATGCCCTGACAGGAAGGATTTCGGACAACAGATTATGTTTCCCCTCAAGTTTCAGTTATTTATCACAAGCTGCACCTGTAAGAAGTTAATCCTCCAGGAATAGGAGGGAAGTCAATGTTTACCAATCCTGTAGCTAATGATATTCTAGAAAGGTTCAGAATTTTTTTACATAGCACAGAACCACAGCGTCCACCGTGTGGACCTGAAAGACAGGCAGCAAACTTTGCTTTAGATATGCAGCTAACTCCAAGGGGAGGATTCTTTGGAGGTTCGTTCAGATTTCCTGTTGTTTGCTATTAACTGTCTGTTTAGAAGACTTAACCTCAAAGTCATCATTTGGACTAGGGGAGGAAAAACATCTTCAATGGCTTCTAGAGGGACTCCCTAGCAGGGGTTAGGAAGCTTTGTGAGTCCCCAGAGTGACAGTCAACAGTCTGTGTGGGGTGGGGGTAGGCATGTAAAAGCTTCAACTCTACTTAACCTTGAGCCTGGAGTTATTTGCAGGGATGAACAAGAGAGATATCTGAGAAACAAAACTAGGCAAGGATCCAATGATACGTGGTCACTGCCAGTTCTGCTGGCAGTTACTCAGAACATGACTGCTATGATTTAAGCAAAGCCCTGCACTACAAGTAACTGTGAGATTCTGGAAACACTGCAATCAGAATGAAGAAATGGGTGATAGCTATCTTGACTTATTTTAGTTTAACAAACAGAGGAACCTTTCCATGAAAAGACCTCTATGATCTAATTTTTCTTTCCTTGGACAAAGAGTACATGAATAATTCCATGGACCAGAGGATTTAAATAAAATGAGTGACTTATATGAGAGTTTGAGCAGTTCAGAACCTATTCCCAAGGGTGTTGTAAATTTGCCAGTTACTTCTGTGTAAAGTATAGTGGAGAACTCTCAGGTCATTGCAGGCTGATGGGACCAGAGGATTTGTGAGTCATGGGGTGCAAGGTCATGAACTGATAAATCAGCTGAATATCATAGACAGTCTCTGTCTCATTGAGAGGAATCTGTACCTTTACAATCCTATTGTCTGGAAATGCAGGTAGGTGATTACAAGTATCTCTTACAGCAAGGTTTTAGGAGAATGCATCTGTTAAAGAAGATGAAAAATGAAGGTGAATGTGGCAGTAAGTGTGATGAGGAGTGGCTAGAACCTAACTTCACATCCCCACTGAATACGCAGTGTTCAGGAAGCAGTCTGTGTTCTACCTGCACTTGCTGCTAGCTCTCACATTGATTAACAGCCACCTTCTTGGCACCATACTTTTGTCCTTGAATGGCAAGGGTAACAATTTTTTCTCTCTATGATTGTTTTTTAATGGAAAAATATACATCCTTTTTAGGCAAAACAGTTCATGTGGGGTTCACCTAAATAGCAGCAGGAGCAGGGGCCCCTGTCTAGGGGCAGGGTGGCTCCAATAGCACTGTTTCTGGACTTCTTGAACTGCTCCTGAGCAGAGGAGACAGCTCACAGGTTCTCTCATCTGACTGTTTAAGGTATGCAGATGTTTTTTAGTGTCTTCTTCAAAGGACCAGCAGAACCATCCACGTCCCACCTGAGTGCTCTCCTTGACAATGGAGCCTGAGGGTGGTGATGTGGTGGTGTATGTGGGTGTACAGTTGCCCAGGAAGAGAGATAGAAAAGTCCTAGGGACTTGGAGAAAATATTTTCAAAAGGTCACGTCTTTTCAAAGAAATACATTATCTATTTTAAAGAAATCTATGTGAAATAAAAAGGAAGATTGTTTAATTCTTAGTTTTATAATAAACTAATGTTTTTCCTGAGGGAGGTAGATTTCCTTCTATAAAAATTAATAGCTTTAAATTAGTGATTCAGCAATGAAAGGAGAACTATCCCCAGTACTTCCAGATTTGCACTTTGACCTAATGGGAGATTAAAACTAGATTCTCAGCATATTTTCATACATAACTTGGTGTGCTAATAACTTGCTGGTCCTGTTCAGTTTAGAAGGACCATTTGAATGAATCAAGTTGTCTGCTGATACTGTTATCTAGGAACTGATCCAAAACAGGGAGGTGGTCCAAGCACTCCTGAACTTTCTGGCAAGTCTTATTTCAAAACTTTCTGCAATCAGGAGTATGACCTGGCAGCCGATGGGAATAGCAATTGAGCATTCAGCAGCAGCTCTCCAAATTTCTCAGGCACAGCTTTGCTGACACTTCTTTTTTATCAACTTGAGAGCTATCCTGCCTTCAAAAGAGAATGGGCCACACATGGATTTAAAATGCTGAAAGGTAACATTGAAAAAATTGATTTCTTCCCAGTCCCACACTGCAGCTTCAGACACACGCAGAACATACAGTGCATCTGTACAGGCTTCAACAGAGCCCTCACAATACAAAGACACACAGTCTGAACTGTACCAGTGCTGCCTTGAGGGTAGTCCAAGGAGATGACTTAGAAATAGAGTTGCACTGTTTTGCAGCTCCTGGTTTCTGGAGACCAGCCAGGCCTTGGCATACTCAAAAGCAGTTAGGGAAAACAAAACAAAACAAAGAGCAGGTCAATGTAACATTGCTGAGAGCCTGGCACAGGCCATTTATTGTCTGAATTAACCTTTCACACCATTTTTTATAAAGTTGTTGTTGCCCTACTGAAACAGCATCATTTTTTCTCTTCTTTTTGAGCAGAATAAGAGACTGAGTGTTTCCTGAGGCCAGGCCAAAAACAAAGAGAAAGGAAAACAAGAATGTTTTCCTGGAGGCCAAGGTAAGAGTCAAGCTGGGGCATCTGGTCTCTGAAACACTTAAAGCACAAACTGCTACAGTGAGGAATAAACCTGGCTTTCCTTTGGGTGCTGCTAGCCAGCTCTGCCTGCGTTTTGTTCTTTTCTGTCTGTGGTAGCTAAAATTAACATTTCATAAGAAAGGCAATGAACTAATTACTGAGTCTCTTTTGGCAAAGCCGTGGTAGTTTGTCAAATCCTGCACTCTCTTTAGTGGTGTTCTCCTGCTGCCATGTTTGAAAAATATAAACTGCTTGAAGTGCTTTTTTTACATTAACAAAGAGGAGGTTATTGATGTAGCTGTATTAAACTGGAGGAGGAAGAGGAAAGGAAGGTAGGTGGGACTCTGCTTTCTTGTGTCCAGATATGGTTATGTAGGCAGAAGAATATCAGCTTTCAAAGAGAAAGCTGAAATCTGAAGGGGGATAAGAATTAAAACCCATGGCATTTGTTGATGAGATTTTTATTATAAAAGAATACCCCATTTTGTTACAGAGGGAATGTGCATTTTTAGGTCTCATATAGGATCTTTCAATGTCATCATCTGATTGCTAGTTGTTCAATTTTAATTCAAGACATCACGTATTTCATGCTTTGCAAAAAATCTGAAAAACTGAAGCTGTGGGAAAGCAGCATTTTTAATGTTTCACCACTGGATGGAGACAGCACTCTAACTCTTGTGAGTAATTACTAACGGGACTGTAATGAAATCCCTTGTGATAAAGAGACTGAACAGATTAGTAGACTGCAGCTATGAACAGTGGAACACCAGCTAGATTTATGGAAGAAAATTTATTGAAGGGACTTCCTTTAGATTTTTGGTTGACCCATTTTTATGGTGAGAAAAGACGAGATTTAGTTGAAAAAAATTCATTCCACTTCTCTCTCCACATAAAGCAGCAATGACACAGACCAGCAAGAAATACTGGAAGATAATGGGAAGCTTTCTAAGATTCTCTTTATCTTTTACCAGGTCATAGTATATTTTTCTTGACAGGAGAGTCCTTCAGCTTTGTACGTCTGGCCTTGAGGGCTCAATGCTGCTGGTAGCAGCTGAGGTTACTCCAGCAATGGTTGCAGTGAATGTCATGTTTGCAATGGAGATTCTTCCCTGACTTGAAAGCAGCAAAGAGGATGTCACTGGATAGGAAGAAACAACAAAAGGAATTCCCACCAACCTGCAGGCTGGTAGGAAGATTTTTGGAGATCATTGGAATTCAAGGGCAAGTGAACAGATGGGGGACAACCTGCCCTATCAGGGTTCATTTCTCTCATCAGCTATGTTAAGATATTCTCACACATTTTCTTCCCTCTTTTTGTATGTCTCTCTGTGCACGCATGTGCATGAGAGAAAGGGAAGGAGGGAAGCCCTGTGGTTGATTTTAGCCCAGTTTCTTACTTAATTATAATTTACTTCTCTGTTGCCAGCAATAACTTTTGAATTTGGTGGATGAATTAAAGGCAAATTAAATGAATCCAAAGATAATTACATTCTTATAAATTTTGTGAAATTAGCAAGCCAGATAGATTGGAAACTCCTGAAGTGCCCTGACTAGAGGCTGAAGAGTGAGCTCATATAGTAGAGAACCCACTCTGGAGAGAGTTCTTACAAATGCCCCTTCCCCGGGAGAAGCTTTAATCAGAGCTTGCAGTCAACCACAAGATAAAAAAAAAAACCATAGGCAGCTAGACTTCATCAGTTCAATAAGCACTAGAACTTTTCCTTAAAACCAACAAACAGAAAAGTTGACCTATTCCATTACCATCTCTCCTCTGCCTCCAGGTCACAGAGTCTGTACAGAGTTTAAAAGCAGAGAATTTTCACAAATAAAAGCAGCAGCAAAGAAACTTACATCTACTGAGACTAATTTTTCATGTGTCTACTTGTTCTATTCAGGAGATGTATTTCCAGACAGCTCTGACATTGCATAATGGTTAGTAGGGTGAAGCTCTTTGGGGAAAGGGCACAGGGAAGGGAGGTTGAATTTAAGAGTGTGACAGCTGCTAATGTATACCTGTCACTTTTGTTCCCCGAATACAATATCTGTTGGATCAATTATATGATGATTTACATGAAAATGTCTCAATTTTTTCTGAAACCAAGGTTTCAGGTGTAATTCCTTTGCCTGTAGCCAAGTCTGATGTTGATTTTCAAGAACAGATTCTTAAAGAAGGTATTTAGGTGTCTTATTCCTGGGTGAAATTCTCTACTGACTTCACCATCCACGATGCCCAGGAAGATACCTGGTGCTGAGCCAAGAAAGCTGGTCAGCATGAAGAGTGGAGTCCTAAACGGCTACAGAGAAAGGCACAATGTTTTGGCATGAGGGGGAGGTGACCTTCTGCAGGTAGGATTTGTTTGCAGTGACAGACAGGTGTTTGCAAGTATGTGCCTTGTTATTTACTTATTCAACTGCTCAGCTAGTGGATATGTACCCATCTCATCTGTTATTCATCTGGTAGGCTGTTGTTTGCAGAAAGAGGTGAATACAAATAGTCTTGAAAACTAGCTTTCCCTCAGTATGTTGTGGGAACACTGACTTGCAGAAGGCTTGGATTAAAGGGAATAAGACTCCATTTTTCTGCCCACAATACCTTTTGCTGTTTCTGAGGCAAACCCTGTTGTGGGAGCTGGTCAGGGAGGGAATATGTTGTTATATGGCCAGTCAGTGTGAAATTATGGACTGTGACTTTCGCCAGTAATAACAAACTGTTTCAGAGGAGAAGCTCTCTGAGGAAAGAAATATATCAAAAGCACAACTCTTTTCTAGGTGCTTGATGTAGGACCAGGAAGATGTATTGGATAGAATTAAGAGTCTAGATTTAGACATGAGAAACCCGAGAAGAGGCAGGCCAGGCACATCAGAAGTACGTGCTTATAGCGGTGATGAACATAGGTGTGCTGTAGATACATTAGAAAAATAATGTGCATAATTGATATGCACATACAATGGTGTAGAAATGCTAGTAAATGCTTGAGGAGAAAGAGGAAGTTTTTAGTAGCATTCGAACTCATAATGTGGGATTTCAAATCAATTATATCTGGTTCCTTCTCAGCTTCTTCCTTCAGCCTGACCTATTTCCATCAATAGTGAAAAGCTTCCCACTCTCACCAAATGACCACTCCACATGATTAATTGCTTGGGTCCCAGCCATAAGGAGATCTGCCAGATCCATAGTTGTCCCATAGCTTTGAAACTGTCTCAATCAGTCAGCATGTCATACTGAGTAAGAGGCTTGCTATGGCAAATAGGAAAATCTCTGGTATTTAATGCTAGGAAAAAAAACCCACAA
Organism: Pipra filicauda; assembly: GCF_003945595.2. Lineage (NCBI taxonomy): Eukaryota > Metazoa > Chordata > Aves > Passeriformes > Pipridae > Pipra > Pipra filicauda. Next base: position 2,033,161 of record NW_024104543.1, read on the forward strand.
ACTAACAAATTTTCACATGAAAAGGTAACCACAGGCTTTCTGAGAGCCTAGGTTGTATTCATGTGTATGAACAGCTAAAATATCCTGAGTTTGCAGACAGTACTGTAGCATATGACTGCCAGAGTAGTCATACCAAATACCTTTCTGTTTGTGTCCCTGTGGGACATAGCTATGTAAGCTCAGTTCTCCCAGTAGTGGAAAGGGAGAAAGTAACACCAGGTACACCCAGTAATATCTAGTAACTTATTGCTTAAAGCATTCCCAGAAGGGAGAGAGAGACACCCAGTAATACTTAATAACTTACTGCTTAAGGCATTCCCAATCAGTAAGGTAGGTCCTACTGATGACTTCCAGGGATTTTATCTATTTAAATGCCCTCTGGCTTTGCCTTACACTTGGTCTTAATTTCTTAAGCAATGTTGTTACTTCAGCAGTTTTCTGCATGATGAACGATGAGAACGTAAGCTGCGCTGTGCCTAGTGTCCTCTGTGACACGGTAACAGCAGGACAAGGTTCTTGAGAACCTCCATGACACAGCAAAAGCAAATCTGAGAGTTCAAAAATATCCCTGAGAATCCAGTTTAATACACAAGGAGTAAATATGTGTTTTTTGTTTCAATTTGAATCAGCAATATAGTTTTGATGCATTTGTCAAATTTGCTCTTCTGACTGGGTTAAGTAAGAAATTACTTAAAGCTTAAGTAACAAAATTTTGTGTTGACCATGAATCTCGAAAATGAGATAGTCATTGTCCTTTAATTAGCCCTAGATACTGGAGAGTCTCAAACTTCCAAAGCATTTTTCCTAAACCCAGTTTTTCTCTGACTTGGAAGATTTGCAAGAAAATACAATTGGATTTTATTGGGGTTTTTTTGCTAAAAGTTCATCTTAGAATAAGCTGGTATCAAATTTTGGGCACAGTTACATTCTGGAAATTTTTTTGTAAGGAGGCAAGTGGCAGTGTTGATTTTCTTTTTTTTTTTTTTCCCTGGAGTGGTCACTGGCCTCCCTTTAAAGTAAAGGATTTAAAATTAAAGTGAAGATAAATCTTAAACTGTACCTAGAGAACAACATATATAAAAAGAACCATAAAGATTACTGTACTGTTTCAGTCTGGCTCATGGTGAATTGCCATGTTTTTCATGAACCTATTAAATGTTTCATTAGTTAAATATGCCTCTACTCGTATATAAAATGTTAATCACAGGGGAGGATTCCTCTGCTTTATCTAAAACTATGCAAGGTACAAATGTAGGCATGTTGTCTGGTGTGATGTAGGATTTCTACTGATGATCTGTTTGCTTGCTTTATGTTCTTCCATTTCACTGGTTGTCATTGCTGTTGTTTCACAATGCAAAGAATACAGCAGCCTGTGTGTGGGTCTTGTGCACGGGAACAGACCCATCCACAAAGTTGGCTGCAAAGTGTCTTGCCCTTTGATAGTACTTATCTACCAAGCAGTATTTCTTTTCAGTGAAACTGGGTGTTTTGTAGAATACTAAGGAAAGAGGTAAAAGGAGTAGGGTATGCTCAGCACACACAGGCAGCTCTGGGACTGCCAGAAAAGAGATCAGATTGGGCACGACCTTGGCTACTTTAAAGACTCTCTTTGTGTAGGCTCTCTGCTAACAAGAGGTAATGACAGCTGCTCCCAGGGTAAACAGCGAAGAGTATTTCAGGAATGCAACAGCTATTGAACGCTGTTTTCTGATTAGTGCTCTTAAATAACCCAGAGAGATTTGTAACACTATTATAGTTTCTACTTGTCACTCAAAACTATGGTGGTATCATTGCAAAGGAGGAAAAGTTCCTGCTGTGTTAGCAACTCATATTTCTGGTACAGGAAAAGGAATGAAACCACCAAGCTCACCAGTTATTCTGCCTTTGTCCAGGCATGTTGGTATTCAAAGACTCCCGGGACGATAAGATGATCTTTACAAAGACGTAAAGATCTCATTGGTGACAGAGCCCACCCATCATAAAGCCCACTCAGAAATGAGTCATTGGTTAAAAATTACTTTTAAGCAATCCTCAGCTGCCAAGTCAAGCACTTCATTCTGCTAATGTTCCAATTAGCCAAAGCCAGGTAGATAACAGCAGGGAGCTACACACAGAGAATACAAATACGGGGAAAACTTCCTGATGTGCCATACAGAAAACAGAAGTAGAACAGAATAGTGCTGTAGGGAATGCTGCTTCTTCTTATCTCACCATGCTCTCTTTCTTCTTATCTCACTGTGCTCTCTTTTGCACTCTATTTTCCACACATTATCTTGTGAAACTAATTCCTAAATCATGACAATAACACAGCTTTTAATTCAGTGATTTTTCTTTACAGAGCAGGAATTAAGATTCCAAATTGCATGTTAGTGCTAATTTTGGAAAACCTAAGTACCTTGTTGAGGATTGCAACAAAAGTGGTATCAATAAATTCTCGTTGTCTCTCTGGTTCCAATTTAAAAGGCAAATAAATATAATCTCCACTAGTTTTCCTATTGGCAGTACTGGGTTCCCATTCCATAACATATACATTAAAAAATAGTATGTCTTTATAAATGTGAGTGTGTGAAAACAGTATGCATATGTACATATGTACATCTCTGTGTGTGTATATACACATTCTGTTGTGCATATATAGCAGCTTTGTCTTAGAGTTCTTTAATGAACCACAGACACACAGAATGTAATAATTAGGCATGGAAAAAAAATTAGAGTTCATTCCCATTGCAACAGGATGTTATAATCCTCAGTGCAGAATATGTATGCTATTAGGCTGATACACAAGAACACACCAAAATGGTTTCCCATATGAAGATGCTGACAGGAGTATTTGCTTTTATCATTCTTGTGCAGGATAGGATCTTCCTGAACCTTCTTCAGGCTGAACAGTCCCAGCTCTGTTAGCCTCTCACGTAGGGCTGCTGTAAGCCCTCTGTCATTTCCTTGCCCATTTGCTGGACTCACTTCAGTATTTTCATTTCTGTCTTGCTCTGGCGAGCCCAGAGTTGGATTCAACACTCAGATGTATCTCACCAATTCTCAACAAAGGGGAAGGATCACTTCAATCAGCTGGCAATGCTTCTCCTAAGGCAGCCTGAGATGATGTTGGCCCTCTTTGCTGCAAGGGTACAGTGCTGGCTGATGTTCAACTTCGTGCCTACCAGGACTTTCAGCCCCTTTTCTGCAAAGCTGCTTTCCAGCTGGTTGGTCCCCAGTCTGTAATCATACCTGGGATTTTTTCTTCCCAGGTACAGGACTTTGCACTTCCCTTTGTTGAATCTTGTTTGCCCACTTCAAAGGGAAATCTTCAACCTTCACCCTCCTTTCAATTGATAAAATTGATAATCAAGGAAAAAAGCCCTCAAACACATGAAAATTTGTTGTTCCTGCCAAAGGAGTATTAAAAAGTAAACAAGGAAATGCAACTCATCTCTTTAGATATAATAGGATTTACCATGTGTACTTTCATTCCTAATGTTAGACTTTGCTGAAGTAAATGCCATTATACTTAATAACTCTACAGATTAGGGAGCCTTCTAAAAAGGACTGATCAGTATTAAATAGCAAAATTTGGATACCTTATGTGTTTATGCTGAATCTGGAAATTTAATAAATAATAAGCATTCTTTAAAAGGATTTTTCTGTGATCATCACTGATCGCAGTGTTTCTTGTGTTCTTGTTAAAAAAATACCTTCTTTTTTTACTGGAAGAGAAGTGGGAAAAGAGGTTACCGTCTACATTATTTCAAGACCTGGGAAAGAAAGCTGAATAAATAAACCCTGTGGAGAATCAACTAAGAAGATTATTTTGCTGTATGAAAATCTGGGCTATTATAATTTGCACAATGTCTTAAGACAAAGAATTAAAAGAGCAGGATAAAGTTGTTAGGTTTAATCACAGGAGACTCTTCTGAGACATGGTTGGAATCAGTGTGAAGGACATGCAAGAAAATATAGGCCATCACTGCACTTCTCTTAGTAGCACCCCTACAACTCCAGTGGCTTCAATAACACTTTAGATACCATTTCAGAAATACCAAACCCTTCACCTTTTTTTTTAGGTTTTTCAATTTAACACAAAATTTATTTTTTTTTTTAACATGTTATGGGGCTGTAAATCTTTCTTTTTTTTTTTTTTTTTTTTTTTTTTTTTTTTTTTTTTTTTTTTTTTTGTTTTTGTTTTGGAGTACTGATAACAGAATCTGTCACTAGGTATTTTGTACATTTAGTTACCATGTTTAATTTGTAACCACTACTTATAGAATGTTCCTCGGTATAATGCTGGTTTACTTCAAGTGAAAATCTTACAGCTAAAATCTAAAAAGAAAATGTGCAGAGAGGATGATTTTATCAGAAACCACTGGCTTGTCAAAAATTAAACAAAGAGAAGGGAATTAAAATTACATCAGTGTCTTATCCTGCAAGATTGTCTTTTATTCAGTCACTAGTGGACACTAAAGAGATTGCAGGCTAAAGAACATATATCTTAAAGTGTTTATGTCTGACTTCTTGGAAATTGGATACAAAGAAGGCAGTAGTGACCTAGGAAGAGAACATGAACCGGTGTAAATTGTTTTAGCACTGTGAAAACCAGTAAAAAATATAATAAACAGAGCATCAACCCCTCCACCCTAGTCTTTCAATAGTGTGGCTTTTTGTTCAGGAAACTGAATTTAATGCTCTGGGTAACTGCCATATTAAGACAGACATGAAGCCTCTCCTTTTACATAAGCAAAATTCTCTGTTTTTTTTTTCTGAGTCTGTATTCTATTCTTTAAAGCAAGTACTAAAACCCCTATTGGGCTGGCATATATTTAAAATGTATTATAACTGCCACCTTCAATTTTAAATGTAATTTTTTTTGTGCATTTGCTGTGTAATTTTCTCATTCAGGGACATTTATAGGGTTGAAAGGGAACAGCGATTGCATAGTGTACAACTTGATACCCAGGAAAGGGCAATGCAAAAATTTAATAAAAATTGAGAAGTTAAAATATTGAAAAGCTGAAAAGATGCACATGCTCAATACTGTGTCTCTAGGAAGAGCAGGCATAGAAATCTCAGTACATAATTAAAATTATTACTTAATTGGCATAGCAAAGGCTTTAGGGAATAACTCACATGACTGCAATATTGATATACATTGGCTCAAGACATTTGGATTGATAAAAGGAGGAAAATACATTGCTTTATAATTAAGAATATGTAATAGGCAAAGGGGAAACAGATGTAAACAAGCACCAGTGAGAGTCTCTGCTATCAATGAAAAGAGGAGAAAATGAGACAGTCCTTACAAGGGTCAACTGTTATGAAAATTTTAAAGAGGTAAAGCAGCTGGTCCCATTTTCTCTAAAACTAAAGTTTCTCCAAAAAGTAGAAGTTGCACATCTCTCAGTGAAAGAGCCTACTGGATATGCAGGTTGTTTCTACTCTGCTAGGAAGGAAAGACTTCCAGACTGGGTGAGAGAACAAATTTATCTTGCAACGGGTAGCTTCGAGATGGTACAGCACATACTCCTAGCCTGGAAAGCTTGGAGTATCTTTCTTCCTTCTTTTCAGGTACATTGCATGTTCTTGCAATGCTATCATGTGATGCAGCTCACCAGAGAGGCTATCCTGGGCACAAGGAGCACCACCAAACAGCAACTAAAAAGGCATTTCTGGCTTTTTCCCCAAGGAAATGCAATGCGATCAAATGCTGTAGGAGCATCAGAAACTATCAGTCAGTTGAGATGTAATTTTAACCGAACCATATGAAAAGCTTTTGCAGTGTGCTGAAAGCAATTTCTTGACACTGCACAGAACTTGAAAGAAAGTAATTAAAACTATTTATTCTTGATTATGAATAACAGGTAAAAATTAAATGGAAATTTAAAGATGAAAGGCATATTTTTTTGGAAAGAAAGGAGAAGCGATAAAAGAATAAAGACAATAGACAGACTTTAAAAAGCCAGGTCATAACCTTTCTCTAGAAGGAAGGTCAAGGAAAAAGGTTTCAAGAGAGTTAGCAGCCTCAGAAAAGAAAGAAACGTATGCAATATCTGTGCAAGGGATGGATAAGGAAAAAACTTCACTACATCGTGAATGCTCACACTAAATTGTGTGAGGCCTAAACAAAATGGGGAACTGATATTGAGGATAAGAAGGCCCTGTGTGCACAGCACCAGGAGTGCTGAGACACAAGTAGAAGGGATGTAAACTGTAACAACAATACATTTTATAAGTACACTACTAGTAACAAGAAGACCAAGAAATAATTAATAAAACCCAAACAGCTAATTGCAGATCATGCTAAGGGGGAAAGAGGTTTTTATTCAACCTTGTTGTGACCATCACATTGAGTGTGCATTGATCATATGGCTAATCATTGGCATCAGTGACAGGAAGCCCAGAACAACAGACTAGGAAAGAATATGTTTGAATATTTTGATAGGTTAGTGTCTATGCACCTAATGGACTTGCACCTTCTTCAAGAGTTCTTCAAGAACAAACAGAAACAGTCAGTGCCATTAACTATTGTTCTGTAAACTGATTCAGAAATGATGACATTTCAGAAAGGGCAAATGTATTACCTGTCCTTAGACACAGTAAAAAAAGAAAAAGGAAATTACAGACCAGTCAGCTTAACTTTGATGTCTATAATGGTTGCAGAAGAAAATCAAAAAGCTTGAAAAATACCTAAATGACAAATAAGAGCCAAAATAGATTTTGAAAAAAATGTCATATCAACTAAATTTTTTTCTGTGAAGAATAGTAGGCTTTTCAGATAGAGAAAAAACCCAACTGACTTTAGTAAGCTGGTTTGCTCTCTGTCATATTTTGTTCTCCTAAAAAAACCTAAGAAAAAGTATCTTGATGAAATTACTGTGCTATGAAAAAAGGGACAAGGGAACTGTGCTCACAAAATGAATCAAAAGCTCCTGGCCAAAGTGAGAAAATACATCAAATTATGTTCTAAACACATTTTTCAGTCTCAGTCACTACTTGCATCGCTGATGTTATTAAGGAATACATTTATTTCATGTGTGGATTGTAAAATGGAAGCAAGTGGAAGAACTAGGATGGACAGTATTTAGAATTCAGATTAACTGGCAAAACGGATGCATTGCCTGGAAAATAGCAAACATATGACTTGATGTGGATAACTGTAATAAGACAAGGATGGAGCAGTAAGAACAGAAAATCTGGCCTGTGAGAGAAGCGCTGAGAAGAGATGGCAACATGGTAACACTCCACAAATATGCAAAGGAGATGCAAAAGAAAAAGGAATTAGTGGCCTACATGCATGTGAGTGTGAAGAAGAAAGGTAGTGGTTTATAAATGGTAGGAACGGTGTTTCTGGCTGCACATCAGGGTAGAAGACCTCTAATTAGCCCTGATAAGCAGTGATCCTCTGTACTAAGAAGATATTGGATATTGCAGTCTTTCACTTCAAACACGAGTTAGAAACATTGAGTATTATTATCTTGCTTGGACATGCACTAGACAGGCTCTGGGGTTCTCTTCCACATCTGTTTTGCATTAGAGAGCAATTATTAACTATTACCAAGTTGTAATTTCATTCTGTTGAAGGACCAGTAAAATTTTTTGTAAGACATGTAAGTATTTGTTTTACAAAACGTGCAACATTCTTTTCTGTATCTTTTTTCCATGACTTTTGCTTTTTACCAGTAGAAAATGAACAAGAGCAAGATAACACCTGACAGGTATTTAAAATATCTCTAAAAATACTTAAATAACTTTCCCTATATTGATATCAGTCACTCCACCTAAGAAAACAAATGTTGCAGTACTGAAAGGGGAACTGCGTTTTTGATAATGTAAATTTCCCATATCAACATGTGTGTTGTGTACTGACCATTAAACCTCTCTGTTGGGGTAGCATGTTTGATCCTCTGTGATCTAAAGCTAGGGTGTGGAGAAAGGTGTAGATTGATTTGGAAAAGACAGTGGCTCTGCACAGCTGATGAAAATATGTAGGAAGCACATACACATGGGCAGAGGGTGAAGGACACAAGGGATTGCACATTGCCTCTCAGGGCATGACAGTATACAACTGCAGTGGCAGAGATCTGTCTTGTTTAATTTTGACTATACCCCTGGGTGGGGCTTATAGGCTTACAGGTATTGAAAGGGACACACGCTGCCTTTCCTGTGGTCACGGTGCTGTGGGGTTGCAGAGTGCCACGGAAGCTGTGCTCTAAGGAAGAGGTCAGGTGATAGCTGGGGTGGCTGCAGCACTGCTGAGCAGCTTAGATACTAAGGTGTTAGTGAGAATGATGTAGGGAGAAGTTTAGAGAGCAGAGGATAGGCTGGATGACCCAAATTGTCTTCTCTGATGTGATCTTCTGTAAAATGCCAAGTAGCAACAACAATAACCAGCCAGCAAAACTCTACCATTATTGTTTGTGGTCAGGATCCTCCTCTGAGGTCTGTGTAGCCAGTTTTGACTGACACTGTTCCTCCTGAATATGTTGAACATCCGAAAACATTCACTTGTTCCAGGTAAATCAGATAGCAGAATTTGCTGTAAATAACTTTGTAGTAAGAAAAGGAAAAGCAAAAGATGACATTTCTAGTTTGCTTTGTCAATAAATTGAGCTTCTTTTCAGAGCTAAATTTTCTCAGTGTAAAGTGTGAGAAGACTCCTTCACAGTATTATAAAAGTAAAAAAATAGTACAAACACTATGATTATATTTGCCATGGAACTAATTTACACATAAATTACCTATAATTTTAAGAATCATAGCACTGCAGAAAAAGATATGTTTGCTGTATGTTGGTGGCTGCATTGGAATACAAGGAATATTGTAATCTCTGGAGTCAAACTGCTCCTATTTCTGCTAATATCATACAGAAGCTTCTGTTAAGTAATGTCTGTACAAAAATCTTACCCTCTTTTTGTTCTTTACAGATATTTTTCTTGTTTAAAGTGAGCAAATAATTTCAGAAAGAAATAGGCTTCTCTTTTCTAGTGACTAGGATAAAGGTGTTAAATGAGACTGAGATAACTTAAGACAGAATGCAGAGGTGGCATCTGTGTGCCAGCAATCAGGGAGAATGATTTAGTTACTCTGTTTCTTTGAATCTTTTGATTCTTGTTATTTAGATACATTTTACCACCTTTAGCTGCCATTATAAATAGTAGGCTTCTGTGATGAGCTTCTGTGATAAACACCCTTTAAGCATCTTTGCTTGAAATTGTGCATCAGAACACCTGAACATCTGCTGTAGATGATGAAATAAAATTAACACAAATTCCATTTAATTTCCTGTCCAACTCAACAGCTTTGCCAGAATGAAGGCTTAGCAAAATTCAGAGCAGCTGAGTGTATTTCAGACCTCTGTCATCTGTCACACTACTCATATATTTTGCACCTTCGTTCAGTTTCAAAGATCTTAAATTTCACTTGGAGGTTTTTTTGGTGCAAAATTAAAAATATGGATAAAAAATGTTTTACACATTCTGCCTGAAAACAAACACTTTGTTTGGTGATGTTTTCTGGTCTAGTCAGCTGCATTAAGAGATGTAGGAGGGTTAAACATCATAAGTGGTCATCAGGCAGAAGAGAAAATTAGAACTCTGCTTGAGATCTCTTGCTATCATGCCAAGGATGAAATGAAGTGCCTATTAAGCTGAAGAGAGTGTCAGAAGACTGAGGCTAGCAGGCTCTCAGGCTGCTGGGTATGCACATCCTCCCTGTGCATCAGAAGGAAAGAGCAATGCTGTGTTGGCTGTGCAAGCTTTCATCTCTCTGCACATTACCTTGCACACTGGCACCCTGGAAAGGTGAGTGAAGACAAACCAACTGAAACCAGCAGGGTCACAGTCATCTGGTCACTAAGCACAGACTTGTTTCTGTCAGCTCTGACTGCAGAGTCCTGGCTGATGTTGTGTTAGTTAACATATCCCCTTATGCCGTGTTCTCCTTTAGCTCATTAGGATCTCACAGCTTTTTGTGTGGACTGAGATTCATAGATCTGCAGTTCATAACCTTTTTTTTTTTTTTTTTTTCAGATCAGCTGTGTGAAAATTGCTTATGCCATTTCACTGGTTTGTGCAGATATCTCAAAATTACCCCAGTACACAGCTTGTATGGCATACCCTCAATTTTTTTTTTAAAAACCATATTTAATAAAAAACCCCCAAACAAATGAACATTTTTTCCATAAAATAGGCAGGATGGAATATTTTCCTGGTACACCAGGGAATTAAAAATAAGTACTGAATTCCTTGACAGATTGCTTCAGGATAACAACTTAATCTCAAGTCAGTATAAGGTGAAATAATTACAAGTATCCAGCTTGGAAGAAATTAAATCCCTGCAGAGCTCATTTGCATCTGGACATTGTGGTTTCAGAAAACATTTTTGATAGCAAATGCCCCTTTCGTTGAAAAAAAACAGTCTATGAAACCTGTTTTGATCCTGTAATAGCTTTAAAATTATAGAAGTCTATAGGTCCTCACCGTGTTGCTTTCTAGTTGGTATGGTAGAGGCCACCGTCTTCATTATTTGGAAAAACTGAACAAACATCTGGGCACACTTCAGGTCTTAAAGAAAAGCAGAATTCAAAATCAAAAGCAATTTTAGAGTACGTGTTTGGAGTTCAGTTAATTTACTAGTTAAATTACAGAGCAGGTAGACCATCTTGGAAAGAAAGGGTAAAAGAAGAAAGGTGATATTTAAATCTTTGAAAGAGAGAAAATTATCAGGGTGTTGACTGCCTTACTGGAGGCATGGATCATATTATGAGTGGTACAACTGCTAATTCTGCTGAGCCTGTGAGCTGAGCCAGTAGAATTATGATTTTTAGCTCCTATGCTAATTTTTGGCAGGTATTTTTTGGGTTTTCCCTAAGATACAGAGCTGAGGATTAGAGAGAGAATGATTATTCCGTGAAAAATATTCATCCATTGGCAACTGCCTAATCCTTTGTAGATTGTCGGGATGAGTCCATTCTGCTGTGAAGTGTTTGCTTAGTTTCACTGACGTGATTACCCTGAGAGCATCTGATGTGCTGGCTGAAGAATATAACATGCCTGGTTGTGCAATAACATGTCTGGCAGGATGTTTAGTTTGGTATTTGGGTTTGCTTGTGGAAATCAAAATCAAGGCACAGGCATATGTCAGTTTTATGTCCGTCATCATGCAGCCTCTGCCAGCGATGGGCATGACTTAACAGGCTGTAACGGTGTAGTAGCCTCCCTGTGCAAAAGGAGCATGGACTTTCCATGAGGTTTAAGGAAGCCATTGGACTGAGTTGGCTCATTGAGTGCTGTAGGGCTGACGTTTGGCCCTTGTGGTTTAACAGTATGGAGTTTCACCAGTGTGCCTGGGGACAGACAGGGGCTCTTTGTGCCTGCCCAGCTACTTTTGCAGAGAGTATGTGTGGGACTCTCTTCTGAGCATGGTTCTGATTCTTCTCCAGGAAACTCAGTGTCAGTCAGTCATGAAATAGGAGCAGGCTGTAGGCCCTGATAGCCATGCTGTTTTGATCTGTCTCTTTTTCCCTAAAGGACAGTCAAGGAGAACCATAAAAAGGTGGTGCTGACAATCACAGTGAGAGAGCAGAGCCTATCTGTAACCCCAAGACATATTTATACTTAATATAAATGAACAATGATCCATCAGTAAATGGAACTACAACTAATAGCTGCTCTGCTGTTTGAGTTAATTACTCCAAGCTCACACAGTTGTGACCATGCTAGGCAGTTTTTATTTAGAGCATATTTTGGCTAGAATTAGATATTAGTTGTCACAAATGTGAGGAATTAGAAACAAAGATTGTGGGGATTAATTAAGTTTAAATTTATCCTAGACCTAAGCTCCTGATGAGATCTTTGGCACCTGTTAAGCCACTTGATCTCTTAGGGCTCTCACAAGTGCTCTGGTTACATGTGTATGTCAGGGCCCATGAGATGCCCTGGCCATGCCAAGGGTTCTAAGGCCCCTTGACTGCTTCTCAACATCACGCTCTGTCCAATTTGCCTGCATCATGCCTGCTATGCTCCACCATCCTAAATTAGTGGTGATTATCTCTGAACTCCTCTTTTTCCAGGGAACTGCTGTGGGAGGAAAGGTAGAGGAGAAGAAGAGGATTTAAAGCTCTGTCACTGTGAAATGTGAAAGACCACATTTTCCCACTGCTCATAAAGCACCTCTCTCTTCCTCTGCAAGTAAAATATGCTGGAAAACATCTGCCCTCATCAGCTTGGCACTTTTGGTGTCTCAATGGAGTATAGCAGCCCCCATGGATATGGCACTTGGGTGTGGATCCTTAATTTTGTATGCATAGATGAGTTTGAATCTCTTATATCCCAAGAATGTAGCTTATCAGACACCACAGACTTCATTCTGGCAATTTGTCCCAATTTTTGCTATCCAGAACTTTCCTTCTCTCATTCATGGAGATCACAATCAAAAATAAGGCCCTTAAAGGACACCTGCCTGGCTCTTTCTCAGACATGTGCATGCACAACACAGTGGACACCTAATCTGTCATACCTAACTCTCTCTATGGACTGAAATATGTACAGGCAAAAGTGATGTGTCCCCAAAGCCCTTCTTGTGGAATGTGATACCATTGTCAGTTTGCTTCTGTGGGAGAAATTTCCTTGAAAGTTCCAGAAGAAAACACTTCTCTTTTGCTCTAGTGTATCTCCAGTGACTGGGAGCCTGAGTTGTCCTGGAACTGATGGAGCTGGATTTGTGATCTCTTGAAGAAGAATAAATGGAAAAACAAGGGATCTGGGGATGAAGAAAAGGCGTGACAAAACCAGCTCCAAGAAAATTTCCTGGTCCTACACTGAAGTCCGTTCCATATGTTTATAGTTTTTCAAAATGTGTGTGGACTTTAGGGAAGTGTTAACTTTAAGGAGGGTTAAGCAGAAATGAGACTTGGTGTACCATGTGAGAACTAGGCTGTCCAACATGTTTGCACTGAAACTTTAAGACAAGCTGTGGTCCCTCACTGTCTCTAAGCACAGCAGGACTATGTAAGAGTTCACATATGCCCACCACATTGTCTCAGCTGAGATTTGATTCATGGAGAAGGACTGGAAATGGGCTGATGAAGCTGGGAATTCTCTATAGGGGTGGATCACACTAGGGAAGTTATGGATTCAGCTACTGAAGGGCTGAGCTGACCCAAACCCAGGAAGAGCAATTAGCAAGCAGATCAAGAAGCCTTTTCAGAGTGCAGCTATTGGCCTGTGGCCATCTGCCTCACTAGCTCAAGATGTCTGTGAGCTTCAACTCTTTTTCACTGGGAAAACATGATATGAATAAATAAGGGTATAAGTTGCATGGATATACTGGGCTTGGCTTTTGATCTCCAGTAGTGTAGTAAAGGTTCTACATGGGATTATATGTAGAATATGCATCAAAAAATAAAAGCAATGGATGGAGTAGATATATTGGATCTACTCAGTTCTGCAGTGAACTCTGACTTCTGACACACACAGACATGAGAAAATACCATAAGGAGACATTGTTGTGTGATAGAGGAGATGGCATTCTATAGAAGTGCTTGGTACTAGTGTAGTGGTTCAAAATGTTCAGAGGATGGAGGAGCTGAGCTGAGTCCAATATTTCTGACAGAATAGTATTCATGAAAGCCCTTACTGTGACTAAGAACTTCAATGTTGAAAAAAATTAACTGATGTTTTATAGGACAAGCAATATTAAAAAAACCAGCAGCAACTGTAGTCGTACCTGGGTGTAGGGACATTCAGAATGTCTGATAAGACATTTTAGGTTGTCCTATATGAATCATTACATGGTTTTCTCTTGGCATACTATGTCCTCTCAACATGACACTATAAAGATGATTCAAGGCCAAAAGTGTGTCAGTGGATACAGAGTTTGATTTTTGGGCATGCTTAAAGGAGTTCTTCCAAGACGGAATACTTCAGTCTTGGAAGACCTGGCACGTGGTTGAATGAGTTAGTTCATCCTGACATAAATTCTTACACTGTGGATGAGATTATTTTTACTTAGAATTGCTTGGGCTTTATTACATCAGTAGTGTTTTAGAACTCTGTTAAAGAAACAATCAAAAGTCTTGAAATAAGAAGTTACTCCAGAGATTAGAAAACAAAAGTCATTGGAATGAATTTGTAGACTAACACCCTAGTTGCTTGGCAGTTGGCCAATAAATACATAATAAACATTGAAAGAAAAAAAATCCAAATTATTCTCTTATATTTTATCTTTTTTAATAATAATTTATTCATATTTTTTGGTTCCCTTTAAAATTTCTGTCAACCTTCATATGCAGCACTGAGTTTTCTTGCGCATTTTGCCTGATTAGTTTGCAGAGGACTGACAGCTGACATGACTTCCATTAATCAGTTCTGATGCTCTACATTAAATTTTCTTTTGTCATGTGTATTAATTCAATGCTGAGGGCCTGTCAGGGAGTGGTTCAGAATCCCTCTGGGATTGTACATTTGCTTGAAACTGAAGTGTAGGCAGATAATAAATCATGTGAATTTCTGGCACTGCTCCCTGTTTGTCATCACACTTTTGGAGCAATTAAAGCCTGACGGTTCAGCCACACTGATTCACTTGTTTTGCTCAAAAATGAAATGCAAGAACTGTTTTTTAACAAACAGAAAGTTTGTCTTTCTGGATTTTCAGCTGCATTGGTAAACAGCTCATTGCACTGCTTCACTGATTGTATTCTATGTCCTGACAGGTCTTTTAAAGTATATGGATTTTCATTATTTTTTTATTTTAAAGAATAATCAGGAAAATTGATTAACTATAGAAAGATATTAACAATAACAAAATAATAACAAAATAATAATAATAATAATAATAATAATAATAATAATAATAATAATAATAATAATAATAATAATAGCTACCATCAGTGAGAATTTGTGTATTATCTTATTTTCATTATATAAAATAGGAATGATTATATTGAAATATCTTTGTGGTAGAATGTCCCATAGAACCTAAGGGAACTGAACATCACCTTCTGTGTGATTTCTTTCAAAAATTTTCTTCTTCATTAAATACAAGAACTCATAAAATAGAAATATGCCATGACTGTCATGACTGGCTTCTGCCTCAGAGGGCTGACGACAAAGTTTTCCTTTCTTACCTGTTATTAAGGTGTGTTCTCTGGTTTACCTGTATTATATAAAGATTTCTTGAATTCATAGAAGCACGAACATGTAGGTTCTAGACCTATATCCTGAGAGCTTTCCGCTCTGCCCCCCCTCCCTTGGTTCTCTTAACTAAACTACTGGTAACAATGAAGAGATCTTTTTAATGGGATTGAGATCTATGCTCAGACAGGGTACATCACCTTCTCTCTCTCTCAATCTCAATCTCTCTCAAAAATAAAATTTTTATATATTTAAGCAGTTATAAAAACATTTATGTCGTGAATTTATGAAGTCACAAAGATGTGATATATATATTATATATTATATATTATATATTATATATTAGATATTAGATATTATATTATATCATAATGTATAATGATAATCCATAATTTATTTCTAAAAAATAATAGAAGATAAAGAGATACATTTGGTAATTGAGTTACACTTGGATGAGAATATCTTTGTGTACACTTAACTCCACTTTCCCACAACTAAACAGCTCATCCCCACTGGCCTTTAGTCAGACTTTATATTCTAGCCAGCCTACAATATACGTGACTTTTTTGGCAGTTACTGCACTTGGCTTTTTGCAGCTCCAGTGACTGTCACGTTCTTCCTCACGTGTCAGCTGAAAAAAATCTCACATATTTTAGTGTCACACAGTTTCCAGTATTGACTGGAAAAGACATGAGGACCACTTAAAATCCAAGGGAAGCTGTCATTTGTTGTCCCACTTTACAGAAGGGAGTTTTATTAAATATTAAAGAAGCATATTTACACAGCAGCACTTTTGACACATACCTATATTTCAAGATAATAAGGTGACCATCCAAAAAGTACCTTACCCGATGTTCCAGGAGAAAACTCTGTGTATGAATTCATAAGGAGTTCAATACAGCCTGGTTCAAAATCCAATATTTTGACTAAAAAATCTTATGGTTTTATGATTCAGACGACAAGATAGTTGAAATTATTAAGTCTTGCATGTTAATTTAATTGCAAACAAAATGAAGTACTTATAGTTGTAACCCAAAAAAAAGAATCTTTAAAAATTATCCAGCAAGTTTAACTTTTGATGTTCACAGAATCACAGAACGGACCAGATTAGAAGGGACCACAGTGGGTCATCTGGTCCAACCTTCCTGCTCAAGCAGGATCATCCTAGAGCACATGGCACAGGATTGCATCCAGACAGTTCTTGAATATCTCCTGTGGGGGAGACTCCACAACCTCTCTGGACAACCTATTCCAGCACTTGGTCACTGCACAGGAAAGAAGTTCTTCCTCATATTCAGGTGGAACTTCCTGTGTATCAGTTTCTGTCTGTTGCCTCTTGTCCTGTTTCTTGGCACCACTGAGAAGAGCCTTAAGGACTCACTGAAAAGTTGGCTGCAAGGCACATTAAACCATGTATTGGAATTAGTTGCATTCATTAGTTAAGAATTTGTCAGTTGAGAAGGCTTTCATGAAGTATCACTTGCATCTATAAATATTTTATATGCATCTGAACTGCTAACAATTTATGAGCAACTTGAATAATATATAAAAATCTGCTTATATAACAATATATAAGGGGAATGGAATGGAACAACACCTCTTTTGTATATATATAATCAAGTAATGAAGGGTGTTCTTGTAAAATATAACAGATGATTAAAAGCTAAGTTTACTAATTCAATCAGATATTGGGTAAGGATATGCTTGTGGAGGCTCTGCCACTTCCCAGAAGTAATTTCTCACTATGTTAGTGACGTTTTTTTCTGGATTCACAAATTGTTCGAGTAGGTTCATAACCACAGAGAGCTTTCTGGAAATTCTGCCATTGGGAGGGTTTTAAGTGTTAACCTAAGTGAGGCAGAGTCTTTCCCAAAGTCCAATCTATAGCTCGAAAAGTGAAAATAAGAACCATTATTTTTAATTTGTATATTTTTGCATGCAAATATTTTTGACAGGAAACACAAAAAAAAATCACATATTTTAATATTGTTGAAAGAAATGATAGGAAAACACTCCTGTGGCTACTTCTCGTGCTGATTTGTGAAAATGCATAGCCTAGTAGATAAAATTAGTCTGTATCACCTGCAAGAATCTTGAATATCAAAAAGCAACTCAAAAAAACTCGGCATGTGAGTTAAAAAATGTTAAAAAATGTTAAAAAAACCCTGCGACATTACTTAAGCAAACAAATAGTGAACAGTCATGTGGAAAATACTCACATAGGTCAAAGCTTTACAGTGATTCATTCCCAGAGCCAATGTTATCAAAACCCTATTGATCAGCTGTGTTATGCAAGCCATGCTCCGGCTGTACTCACGCAAATCTGATAGGACTAAATCACTAAATGTGATATATTCACACTGGTTTGTAAAGGCAGGGAGCAACAGTTCATCTCACTAAGAAGATACACCTGTCAATAATATGCTAATAGAATAGATACTAGTTTTTATACCTTTGAGAATTATCTTGAAAAACTAATTTTCAACATTTCTTGCACACATACAGTCTCCAGTGACTCAAAGCATTTGGTTCTCTCATCAGGTTGAGACATTTCTGAAATCAGATAGCCAAAAGTGAAAGCATCTCCCAGACACAGCCAGAGAGATCTTACTGCAACAGGGAATCCGAGGACCTGAGTTTATGTGCTTTTTGAAAATGGAAATCTCAGTGTAAATATTTGGCAGTGATACAGAGATGAATTGATAGCATTGCAGGATTGAGGGCTAGCAAATGCAATTTGGACCTAATGTGATTACCTTTCTATGGGGGGAGTGAGGCTGCAGGGGAACTTAGATTGACAGCATATCAATTTTTTAAAGAAAAAACATAAACATTAAGACGACACTGTTTTTTATCAGATAAATGGATGTATTAAATATGTAATTGGAAAGTTTCAGCAACATTTGTTTCAGACATCTACGGGGCCTTCAAAACAAAATTTTAGCTTGTTAATAAACTATTAGTAATAATTCCAGCTACTGCAATTCTAAGAATCTTTTTCCTTCAGATCCTTGGAATTGCTTTGTATGTCTAGGCAGCCAGAATGATACTAACTCTTCAAGTTGATAGCATAGAGCTGAGTGTAGTGCCCAAGACAAGCTCTGTTGACTTCACTAGGGCTGTGGGCTTTATGTGGTAGGAATTTTACTGTAGAATTGGGAGCTGATGAAGTGAAACAGCATCTCCAGGGGAGCTAAAATCACTGAGACAAGAAGAATTGAAAAGCACAAATTCCCTCCATGGAGAAATAGTTATGGTGTTTGCTGCCCTTTCAATGCCTGCTCTAATTTCTACTGTCGTGATTGGTTATCTATTTTTTCAAATTTATTTTCCACTTTATGTCTTTGAATTGTAAATTCTAAATGTGATATTTTATTGAAATTGTAATCATTTACAGAACCATTAAATGTCAAATTGTAGTGGCACTAAATTATGCCTGCAGATTTAGAAATGTAGATTATACACACGGTTCCTAGGGAAAACAAAATCATAGAATTATTTTCCTTTTAAATGTATACATTACTGACTGAGTTAATGTTCATTTGAGTTCTAATCTACTTCAGAAAATCTGAATCCTGGAAGAGAGGTCAATCCTGATCAAACCTGATTAAGTCTTTCCGTCAGCTTCTTCAGCCTACAGAAGAGAATTCTCAGTGCCTGGAGAGACTGAACTTCTCTTCAAAAGCTTTTGGAGCATAATTTGATTCAGTCAGAACCACGTCCGTATTCCTCTACAAAAATAATAAAAACTCCAAAGTGTTTGAAAAAGAGCGAAGTCCAACTTTGCTGCACAGTCAACTGTGGACGTGTAGGCAAGTTATACTTTTCAAGTAAGTATTGTAAAGCGCAGAATGGTGAGATTTATAGTTTTTCCACAGAACTAAAACAACACTTCTTCGAAAAAGTTAATGTAAAAGTTGAAATAATGTAATGATAAGTATATATTCTTTTTTTACCAGGTACTCTCAAGAATTTGTGTATAACTGGTCATTTGGGTTAGTTGAAAAAAAATATTGTAATGGTTTTGAGTCTTAGGCCTTCCATCCTGGTAACCAAGGAAGTATTCCACCCTATCCCTTTACGTAAACAGAGGTATAAATAAGACGGAGAGAGAGACCTCTTCCTCTTCCTCTCTTCCGGCGAACTTGGGGGACAGCAGGTCCCTGCGGTCAGTCTCGCTTATGTGGGAGTTGAGGCCTGCTAAGGCTTGTTGTTTGCCATGTGGGAGGTGGAGGGTGCGATCCTGCTTTTCTCAAGGGAAGTAGTGAGATTTCATTTTGCTAGTTCTTTATTTTTGCTAGTTCCCGGGTTTTGATTGTGCATATGTGTTTTGCTTTTGTCCCTTTTTGTCCCTTTTCCCTCTTCCCTTTTCCCTTTCCCTTTTTGGGGGTTGTACATAGTATTCTCACTGTATATAACTGTGATATATGTAAATATATATATATATATTGGTATAATTTGGTTGGTTTTGGTTTCTTTCAGTTTCTATAGTTTTTTTTCCTTTGCCCAAAGGGGAAGGGAGGGAAAAGGCTTTCGCTGGGTCTCGGAGACTTGGGGGAAGCCAGCTCCAAACTTACACAAATATTTTGAAAGAGTATCTTAAACACTGGCTGTTTCTTAAATGCATGTATTTTCTGTAAGTTTACAAACTGATTATGCTTTTTTTATTAGCACTTTAATGTACTCAAAGGTGATCACTCCACAACAGAATCTAAAACCAAAGTTGCATGTACTTAAGCATACTTTTTCTTACTGTCATTTAACTTGTGACACCTTTAAAGACTTTCAGCAAGAGTGGCGTACGGAGGCTTTGCATATAAGAGATATAAATGAACACACGTTGGAATATATGGCATGAGGAATCATCTCCTAGAACCTACAAATATTTTATTCCTCTAAAGTGACCAGCAGGTTTTTCTAGCTCCTCGGATGTGGTAAATGAGAAAATGTTTACTGTGATAGGGGTAGATAGCTGTCAAAAGAAGGATTATCCTATTGCAAACTTGGGTACTGTAACTATGAACTATTACCATATATAAAGTTTTTCTAAATGTGTTTGTGATTTACTGTGATAACACAACAGCCATCAAATTTCAGACTTTTAAGTTCCTTATTCTCACAAGCTGTTGAGTACAGTTTATTACAGCTCTTCAGTTCAGTTTTGAAAAAAAGAAAGATGTAAACCAGGAGGGACAGGGATTTTCTGCCAAGGATGAGGAATCATAGAATGGTTAAGGTTGAACAGGACTTTTGAAGGTCCCTTGGCCCAACCTCCAAGCTCAAAGAAGGGCCACCTAGGGTTGGTTGCCCAGGACCTTGTCCAGACACCTTTTGAGTGTTTCCAAGGATGGAGACTCCACAAATTCCCTGATCGATCTGTGCTGCTGCTCAGTCACCCTCACAGTAAAAGAAGTTTTCTCATGTTTGGAGGGAACTTCCTGTGTTTTAGTTTCTGCCCATTGCCTCTGGTCCTGTCATGAGGCACCACTGAAAGGAGCCTGGCTCTGTCCTCTTTGCAACCATCCTTCAGATATTTGCACCCGCTGATGAAATTCACCCTGAACCTTCTCTTCTCCAGGATAAAAAGAAGGTGAAGGAAGGACTGTGGTTAACCACAGTACTATGAGAACTCTTCCTTGGGAGAGCAAAACAAAGCATGGAGTTAGAAGAGGTTTCAGGATAGACTTTGGCTTACATTAGGGTTGGCTTGTACTTGTGGCCAAGTAAAGGGAGTTAAAGAGCTGTGAATTACATGTACAACCACATTAGACATTATGTTGCCTCGGCAGTATAACTGCTGAGGTTACAAGGATGTAATGAAAATGGACAAATTTGTCACAGTATAAGAAGATACTGCTCAATATCTGAACCACAGAAAACTGAAAGGAGTGTGTGAGATCTTAACCCTTCACTTCATGAAGACGGCAACCTAGCTTACACCATCTCTGACTTGCAGCTTCCTCTTTTCAGTTCCAAAATCTCTACTGTGTAGCCTCAGATACAGAATAATCGGTTTGTCTGAGGAGATAGGGGAAAAATAATTAGAAAATGCTTGACTTCTTTCTTTGTATCTGTAATTAACAGTTTCAGAATGAAAAAAAGAAGTCAGAAGTAGTAAATGGACCTGCTCTTTGCCAGGCAGGTGGTTAAGGAGGTGAGAGGGAGAAATATTATAGAGGCTTCTGTTAGGACCTCAGCAGGAAAGGCTCAGTAACAAATGGCTTAATAAAATAAGTGTTCAGACAGAATAGGAAGAATAATATGGTTAGTGGATATATCTTATATCTCTTCAGCTACTGGGAACTCCATGTTCATGCAGCATTGGGTGGACCCTGGATTGATTTTCCCGTGTCAAACTGTGCAGATCCACCCATGGAATGAAGTATCTCCTTTTTGGTTATTTGAGCTTTCATAAAATTATCTTACAAGAGAACAACTCCATTCGTAAAGGATGTTTCAACTTCTTGCTGCACTTTGAGGTGAAGGTAATGCGACACAGATGGTGTAATCACTGTTGGAAAGTGGGAGCTGCCTGCAGGTTCCTCCATTACAGTGAGCTGGCTGATCTCATCCTGTGGCCGAGGATTTGTGCAGCATAACACAATGTGAAGGCTATGCTGGCCACAGCACAGCACCACATAGACCCGTGCCTACTCAGGTGAACTGTTATGTGGGTCTTTAGGTCCTTGATGTGCAGTGGTCTCCCATAGGAGAGACCAAGACAGGACTTTTCCTACTGTACTAGGCCTCACAAAGACAATGAATAGGAGAATGTATAGAAAATACAACTTAGAACTGTGTATCACGACAACACATGAGGCTGAATTTATGCTAGCGTAGGAAAGCTAGTGAAAATTCGAAATCCAATAAAAAACATGATGTCTTTGTAAGAAGATATTAAAATATTTATATAATATAAAAGTTATACTGTGTTCACATTATTCCTATGTCTATGTGTTCTCTGAAAGGATGAAATAATGACAGAAACAGTGGTGAAAAAATAGCTGGAACTACCTTGAAAGAAGACTAATGTTAACTGCCCATTAAAAGCTGGTTTCCTTTGTAGTCTCCTTCAATTAGCATGAAACCATCATGGAGATACAATTATACTTCATTAGTGATCCATGAATCCAGGAAATAAAACAGTCCATTCTCTTTAGACTCTACAGACAGTGACAAGATATGTGCTTTGTGGATCTAATCTGTTTTTCTCATGTCCCTGCCACGGATTGCAGCAATTGTTACAAAGCTTGTCTGATGGTTTGGTTTAGCTATATCTTCTACTTACAGGAAAATGATTCCACTACTAATAGTTTCTGTTGTGGTTTTTTTCTAAAAAAATAAGTATTTCATAGGAAGATGAGAGACGATTCATGTTACAGAAAGTCAGCATGCTACAGTGGCAAATGCCATCAACAAAGTTGTGAGTTATGAACTCCTCAGGATAAAAAGCAAAAGATAGTGACGTATGCTTAGCTTTCAGCAGATTGAGAAAGCCACAGACTAACTGGCAGCAAGCAAAGCTTAAAAATTGCTCACAAAATCTGAAGAGATTGTTCTAAACCTTTTGCTTTTCTGCATCCATGAAGGTCTAGTGCTTTGTTTGAAAAGAAACAAATTCGTTCTCAGAAGCTGAGTCATTTAACTGAATTTTCATTGGCGTATTCAGGCACTAGTGCTTCAGAATAATGTCCTTAATTAATGATTTCTGGAAGGAAGACAAAGCAGAATGAAATTAGAGACATTCAAGGCTCTGACAGTAATAGTTTGCCTGACTTTGAAAGTCAACTGCTACAAGATTTCTAAATCACAGAGAAAACAAAGCTTCTGTAGAAAGTGTCACTTTCAAAAAAACTTTGAACATTTCTGTGAAAAGTAAGATACATGTTTGCACATGACTGTATAAAGAAATGAAGGGTAGGTTGTTTAGCCTGTGACATACCCATATTTGTGGAATTTATAGGCACTGGTTGAATGTTCAGGCTGGAGATGTGAGGCAAGCAGTAGATATTGCTAATTGGGAGTTTTCAGGAGTGAAAATCAGGCAACAAAAGTCAAAGAAAGAAACATTTAATTGCCACCACATGCAGATATTGGAAGGGATGGATAGGATTTCTAGTCACACCGAGGACCTGCATAACCAGTGTAACCAGTAACACAACACCAGAGTGTGATACAAGGAATCAGGATGTGGGAAAACAAATTCAGGCTGTTTTTTCCTCAGATTCAGACTGATTTCTCAAACTTGTGCTTCTTGAGTGAGAGACCTCACTGTGACAATTAAGCTAATATATTGATTCCAGTATCACTGCACATTGCTTTGCAATATTAATTAGGGAAGCTAGACACAGGATGGCTACTCATCCAGCATTGATGTTCATGTTGTTGGTGTTGGCTACACAGAGCCAGATCTTGCATCTTGGTATTCTCTCTTCCAGACAACTAATTTGGCAAGCAGTTCTTCTGTGATGAGCAAGCTGTCTTCCATTTCAAAATACTTTGGCTTTGCTAACTTCTAGAGAGAATATTTTTTTTGAATCCTGAAATTCACACTGAACTAGGAACCACCTGCTTCCCCAGGTGCAGTGGTTGTGTCTCAGAATAGAAGCTTGCCAAGAGACAGCTGCTACAGCTCTGGTTGAAACCTGTGGGTAGATACTTACACATGCATGGAAGGAAAGGAGCTAGAAGAAAAAAAAATATATCTGAGAGAAATTTGATGTGGCACCATGTTGCAGAGCTGAGAATTTTTTTAAATTTCTCTGCTTGGAAAAATTATACTGGTTCCCCTCCCCCCTCACCCTCCACTGGAAAAAAAATACAAGGCAAAACTTAGGACTTTTCTTTCATGCTGATGTGACTATTCATGGACCTATAATGTCTCTCTCTTTCTGTCTCCCTCTTTTCCCTCCATTTCTCTACTGCCCTCCATCCCAACCCCCAGCTTCAGTTCCAGAGTACATGTAAATGTGCGTGTCTCTATTGAACAGAACAGTTTAGGCTAATATTTGGATCCCAATGACTGTTGTATAACAGTATGCTTAAACAGGTGGAGCATGCTGAATAGCTATTCTACATAGCTATTTTGGGCTTTTTTTTTTCTAACCTTTCAATAAAGAGAAATGGTGGAGTCAATGAAGTAACACTGGTATCAGTGAGATAAAAAAATGGAGAATGGAATTAACCTCTAAGAAAAAATACACTCCATCATTTTCCTCAGACTGCTGTTTAAGCAGACTCATTCCAGCCTCTTTCTCCTTAGTTTTCTTTAGTTTTCATTCGATTTTCATTAGTTTTATTTTGTAAAAGATTGTTACCAAACATCCTGATGCTGACTCATTTCTACATGAGTAGACTTTTAAAACAGCAATGTATGTGTTTTTGTGTTCCCTCAAAAGAAGAAAATAAAATTCTCAAGAATGAAAGTGAACCTGACATCTGCTTCACAGCAGAGCAACACAGCTCTGTTTTGTGTGGTCTCTTTTCATTACACTCCCACTGCATAACATGAGCTGGGATGAGTTTTGCCTTCAACCTTTGAGTTTTATGTCTTGACACACAGACCAGAAAATAGTAATTGCTTATGGGGAAAATGATGGTCAGAATGTGTGGTGATTCATCTTCTAGAAACTCATGGTTGATAAAGCTGAAGTCTCCATGTAAACATAGGAGGAATTAGTGATGTTTTGTGTTCACAGTGAAGACATGCCTGTATTTAAGGTCCAGGGCTGGCTGTACTTTGAAGATACATAGGACAGAACCGAAAGGAACAGATGGGAGGACTCAGTCTGTTTGGGTAGAGATTTATGATTAATTTGGGCAAAGACTTTTTGGCTGAGCGATTACAATTGTTTTGACTTGCACTGTGTGGCTTCCTTTCGTTCAAATATCATTTGAATCGTGAAAATAAAAAATCTGTTTTCTCTGAACTATGAATTACTTTCAGAGGAACTAAAGGACACTTCCAAGTCACCAGCCATTTTCCTTATGGGGGACTTCAACTTGCCAGGAACACCACTTAACTGGGAACACCACGCAGCTGGCACAAACAGATCCAGAAGATTCCTAAAACACCTGGGTGATATCTCCATGGTATAGATACTAAAGAAGCTGACTAGAAAGGATGCCCTTGATTTGCTTATCATTAACAGAGAGAGTCTTGTGAGTGAAGTGGAGACTGGTGGCCATCTTGGCCACAGTGGCTGCTAAGCAATCAAGTTTAAATCTCTATTGACAGGACAAAAAGTGCCAGCAAAACTTCAACCCTGGACATGAGGAGAGCAGACTTCAGGCTGCTCAGGACACTAGGGAGTAAGATCCCCTGGGGAAATGCTTTTGAGGGTGCTGGGGTCCTTCAGTATTGGTCACTTTTTAAGCACCACCTCCTAAGAGCACAGGAGCAGACAATTCCAAAATTTCAGAAGTCAAGCAAATGAGTCAGAAGGCTGGCTTGGATGAACAGGGAGTTAAAGCAAAAACAGTCTTCTTTTGGAGTTAAAGCAAAAAGTTGTATGCCCAGTGGAAGCAAGGTCTGGTGACATGGGAGGAATACAGAGACGCTGCTTGCCAGAACATTTATGTGGCCAGAGTTGGAGTCGAAGGTGGCCAGAACTGTAGGGACAATAAAAAGAGGTTTTTTAGAATAACTTAAAGCAAAAGGCAGTGCAGAAATAACTTTGGCCCATTACAGGATGAGGGCGGTCACCCCAAAACAAGGACACAGAAAAAACAGAGGTGTTTAATTCTTTCTTTTCCTGTCTTCAACACCAATGATGGAATAAGGGGTCTCAGTGCCCTGAGATGGAGGACCGTGGCTGTAAGAACTATAAAATCCTAGTCAACTCTGAACTTGTGTGGGATCTGCTGCTCCAGCTGGATCCCTATAAGTCCAAGGGGCCTGATGGGATACCTCAAAGAATACTTAAAGAGCTGCCCGATGTCATCACAAGGCTTCTCTCAATGATTTTTGAATGGACTTCAGAATCTGGAGAGGTCCCAACTGGCTGGAAGCTTGCTAATATTATCCCAGTTTTCAAGAAGGGCAAGAAGGACAACCATGCAAACTACAGGCCTGTCAGTCTCACTTCAGTAACTAGTTAAATTATGGAGAAGATTATTCTGGGAGTTATTGAGAAACACCTGAAAGACACGGCTGTCATTGGTCATAACCAGCAAAGCTTCATGAGAGGAAGGTTCTGTTTGTCAAATTTAATTTCCTTTTACGACTAGGTAATCCACCTAGTTCGTCAAGGGAAGCCGGTTGATGTAATCTTTTTGGATTTCAGCAAAGCTTTTGATACTATCTCTTAAAGTATCCTTCTGGACAAAATGTTCAACATACAGGTGGATAAACATGTCATGCAAAGGGTGAACAACTGGCTCACAGATCGGGTACAAGGGTTTATAGTAAGTGAGGATACATCAGACTGGTGAAATGCCACTAGTGGGGTTCCACAGGGCTCCATCTTGGACCCTGTGCTCTTCAAAATCTTCCTAAATTATTTGGATGCAGGACTGGAAGGGATACTAAGCATTTTTGCAGACAATACAAAACTGGGAGGAGCTGTTGACTCCCTTGAAGGCAGGGAAGCCCTGCAGAGAGACCTGGACAAATCAGAGGACTGGGCAATCACCAACCATATGAAGTTCAACAAGGGAAAGTGCTGGATTCTGCACCTGGGATGGGGCAACCCTGGATGTACCTGCAGACTGGGGAACGAGATGCTGGAAAGCAGTGCCACAGAAAGGGACCTGGGGGTCCTGGTGGATGGGAAGTTGAATATGAGTCAGCAGTGCCTTGGCAGCCAGGAGGGCCAACTGTGTCCTGAGGGGCAACAGGCAAAGCATCACCAGCCAGTCAAGGGAGGGGATTGTCCCACTTTGCTCTGCACTGGGGCAGCCTCACCTTGAATATTGTGTGTAGTTTTGGGCATTGCAATGTAAGAAGGATATTAAGCTCTTATAGAGCACCCAAAGGAGAGCAATGAAGATGATGAAGGGCCTTGAGGGGAAGCCATATGAGGAGTGGCTGAGGTCACCTGGCTTTTTCAACCTGGAGAAGAGGAGATTGAGGGGAGACCTCATCACAGTCTACAAATTTCTCCTGAGGGGAAGAGGAGGGGCAGACACTGATCTCTTCTCTGTGGTGACAGGACCTGAACGAATGGCCTGAAGTTGTGTCAAGGGAAATTTAAGTTGGATATTAGGAAAAGGGTTGTTTAGCACTGGAACAGTCTCCCCAGGGAAGTGATCATAGCACCAAGCCTGTCTGAGTTCAAGTAGTGTTTGGAAAATGCTCTTGGGCACATGGTAGGATTTTTAGGGTTGTTCTGTGCCAGGCCAGGAGTTGGACTTTGATGATCCTTGTGGGTTCCTTCCAACTCAGAATATTCTGTGGTTTTATAAACTGGTAATTTTCATGTTTCTAATTGTTTGTGTTTTCGTGGTTTTTTAGATGACTGCATTTTTTGGTAAACATTTCCACTCTGATATTAAACTCCCACTTTCACTTTAAAGAGGGCTCTCGAAAGTGAATGTGGCTAAGTGGCATCCTTAGTAAAGGAAAGTAGTAAAGAACACTGATTGAAATATGCTTTTAAAACTAATTAATCACTTTTTATTAAGGACTATCAGGTGGCACATTTCTGCCTTTATCTCAGAGTTCTTAAAAACTTTTGTGTTTTGCTTCTTAGTAGTAGTACTAACATGGAGGAATCTGGTATGCGCACTTCATCACGCAGCAATAAAAGTATTTGAAGGGAAGGTTTTGTGTGGTGATGCTGCTGAGAATTTAGTCTGCTCAGGTACACTGGTGAATATGCCTTGCTTTCAGGAGAAAAAATCATGAAGAGACTTCTCAAAAATCAGACAAACATTTCAAAGGGAAGCCAGTATTTTTGAAAGGATAATGCATATTTTTATTAATCTGCCAAACACACTGTTCAGGTTACATTTTGAAGTCAGATTGTAGCAAGATTTTCAGCTAATGAACCTCTCTGATGCTCAATATGTCAATCAAAACCAAGTATAGTTTAAGCTGAAAGTGAGAAACAATCATAGGCACCTTAACTTTTTCTGAGTTTAACCAGCAAAGATGAATGTTGATCCACGTCTTTCTATCCGCTGTTTGACAGCACAGCAATGAAAAAAATTGAATTTATTTAACTGACATCAAGACATATTTTACATTATCATAAGGAGATACTTTTTCTTCTGATGACTGGATCAAAGGTAGAAGACGATGACTGAACGATAGACAGATGAGTGTGTCTTGGAAGAACAGAGATTATCTACATAAAAAAAATAAATCTTGAAGTCCTAAACATTTAAAGATTAACACTATTTTTGATTGTTCTAAGTAATATGACTTGTACACTTTGATAGATGAAAATATTGCCCTTACTGTCAAACACTTCACCTGAATCAACAAGATTTTAATATGTGGTATGGCATGATTTCAACAAGCAGAATATCTATAAAAATAAAGTCCTTTGAAAACATATAAGAAATTCTTAACGTGACTAAAGTGCCTGTTATGGAAAGAGCTGGAGGAATAGCATACCTGTACTCTAAAGCAAATCACAACATACAGTTTCCCCAATCATAAAAGCAAGGAAATTTTTTATGCTATTACTTATTTCTACTTAAGTTGTTTTCTTCTCATAGAAGATAAATAATTTTGTATAAATTCTTTTGTTGGGTTTAAGATAGCCCACCTATGCCGGTTTTAGTTTTGTTTCTGTTTAGGATAAATCAGTTCTTAGATCAGTGCATAGCACAAAGCAATCACAATGTCTGATGGGAATCTTCTTTGATAAATCTGTTAATAAGGTAAACAAGACTGTCATTGGAGGGAAGAAAATATTTCTAATTTTCTGACATTTTATAATGCCAGTTGCTCAGTGGGTTGTGAACTTGATGTAATTTTGTATGTTTAATGTGCATTTATGACAGTTAAACAGCTGGAACCCGTGTTAAGTACATCAGTAGGGTGATTTCTAAAAGTTATAGTAGACAGAAGTAAAAACCAAGACAGATTAGACAATGTGTATGTACTCTTTTGCTTATTTGTTTGTCTGGAGAGTTAAAAGAAGCGTTAACACTGTTTCTAATCTCAGATGGTTGTGAATTTTAGATTTTCTAATCTCTGATGTCAGTGAAACTGGAAATTCTTCGCTGTTGAATTTTAGAAATATTTCAAGATATTTCACTTGTTATGACTCTGTGGAAAAAAGCTCCCTATCAAAGAAAATCTTTCTTTTCTGATCTGCTAGATCTTGGTTCTGTGGTGTATTGCATTGCTGAGATATAGGCAGAGTCAAGTGTTCATGAGAAAGCTCATGATTTTCACATTAAAAAAACACCTCAGTGAAGTAGGAGTGTAGTCTGAAAAAGAGGTGAAATACATTGTTAATTATAACTGATAATAAGTACTAAGCAGACCATGAAAATACTGACAGGGCTTATATGACTGGAATTTGGGAATTATATTCCTAAAATAAAAAGAATAAAGAATATACCTGGTAAACTAGACTGGAATCATTCAACTGGTAAGAAATATTCTATAACTATTGAAAGGCTGGAACGTCCCTGTCAAAATAAAGATTTTTACAAGGACTAAATAAACATAAATGTTATACTGAACTGTTGCAAAAAACCCATTTGTGTCATGGTGATGAAAAATGCCTGAACATAATATTCTCCAAGCCAGTCAAATAGCAGCTTTCTTAGTTATACTTACTTATTTTTTTTTAAAAGACAGATGAGTGTAGTAGGTGCATTCTAATCCAGAATAGTTCACAGTGAAAATTAAAAGCAATAGCTACCCAAACCTTGATCTTGTATGTTCACAATTGTCTTGTTTGGTTTTTTTTTTTCGTATTGTTATGTAGATTTTAAGATTCTTGTGAAATTTTGAGACAAGAAATTATTCTTAGTTCAAGTACAGGGGAATATCCAAATTATATTTGAAAGCTATGGATTTTATTGACTAATCTGTGTAATCTGATTCAACTTCAAGGGCTGATTTATTATGACTTATTCTAGGACTGATTTATCCTATAAATCAAATAATCAGGAAAATAAGTTACCTCTGTCCATAGCAGTAGTCAGTTTGAACACTTAGTAGCATAGTTAGAGTTAAAACACCGGGAATCAAAATGTTCAGGCTTTGCAGAGACAAAGGGTAATGAATATACTTTATACTTTCTTAGAGAATAAAAGTATTATGTGTGAATTTTCAAAAATATTTTAAAAGCAATACAGATTATCAAAAGGCTAAATGATTTTCAGGTGAAGCAGTGATAAAGGGTAGTGTTTTTAAAAAGTTCCCCACCTGTAAAAAACCAAACTACCCACAAAAAAGAAAACAACCCAGAATCCATGGACTATCTGACTATCTTTTCAGTCCTGGTATTCAAATATAAGATGATATATTACAAATAAATCAATAAATTACACAACAGGTTAGAATGTTTGAGATTAACTGGATTTATGACAAATCAGTAAAGCAGAACAAACTCTAAGATAAATATAACAAAGTACTCCAAAAAGCAACAAGGCAGGTAAATCTCTAGCTGAAAACCTTGAGAGAAAATGGGTATTTTAGAAACCCCACTAGCCAGGAATAGAAAATGACAGCTAATTCAGAAGAAATATGAGAGTTTCAGACCATTTTATAGAGCATTACATACTACAGATAATAGACTTATTCAACAGGATCATGTGAAAAGGAGAAATTTCATTTTCTTGGAAGGTTATTGTGCCTAAAGAGACTGAATGAACTGCTGATTATGGAGACCCACTACAGTGATAAGCATTGCTGCAGAGGTCTTCACCAGAGTTCTGGTGGTCTACGGAGTCTATTTAGATGAGAACATCCGACTTAAGGAGGATTTATTATTCACTAACAAAGCTAAGATCTGTGACACTCCTAAAATATGCTTGTGGTCTAACAACCTTTGATGTAACCAGTACCTAAAACAGAATAAGGGTTAATCAGAAACCTCTTGTAAAAGCTGAGTGTTTGCACCCTACTCCTTACAAGGTACCTTGGCTTTTGACAAGATGGAAAGGTGCTTTCCTGTGTTTCAGGAATCCAAGGAGAGATATTCCTTGTTGCTGCCACTGCTGGCTGTGGCCAGGGCACCTCTGACCACAAAGAAGCCCTCAAAACAAAAGAATAATGGTCAGAGCAGGCACAGAACTTTTAACAACTCTCTGATGAGCTGATTTTTGTACACTTTTCCTCTGAGAAATGACTGTATTCCAAGCATGTGGATTTTGTACTGCCCTGGGAAATAAATAGCTACATGTCACTTGTTGGGAATCCTAATATCTGAAAAAGTCCTGTTGGTCTATGAAACATACTATTAGCTTAAATGGTTTAAAAGTGAAATAAATTTTTTTAAAACAGGATATTAATCCCTCAGAATATTGTAGGTTTTAAAGCAATTTTCGAATTAGTCTAGTGTAAAAAACAAAAACTCTTAAATTAGGCAGTACAGAGACTTTTACTGGGGTAGAAAGGCTACTATTAAAGTGTATACACTCAAAAAATTTAATTTGCTATTTCCATTTTCATGTGCATTTTTATCCCAGACAGTGCTACAGAGACTCAGCACGGTGCTTGCCTGAAAACAGTACCAGGATTTGCATATTAGTATTAAGGAGGCTTTCCAAGATAGATGGTCTTGCAACTTAACCTACAGTGTGTATTATCATGCAAATCGGGTGAAAGTTGTTACAAAACAGCATGAAAGCTTATTCTGATATGTGGATTAAAATGAGAAAAAAAATAGTGTGAGGAAATGGATTTCCTAAATGGCTTCTGAAAAAGACATAAATACAAACCAATAAATTCCTTTACTGAAGTTGTCTTAGGATTCCTGGACAAATATGAAAAATTACAACTCTCTCTATTTACCACTGTAGTTGAAAACAAGGAATTTCTCCATAAATACCCTCTAATATTTATTTTTGATTGACTAACTGAGCTAGCCACCCAATTTGATCAACTTTTTGGAGAGGGGAAGTATTTGATATCTCAGCGGGAAAATTGTACTAACTCTAGCATTGTATGCATCATTTGAGAAAAACAAAAGCAAACAGGAAATCAGTTCAGCTGAACGAGTGAAGTGATATGTAGTACAAGGGGTTGTAATCCTCTTAATATTCCAATTACATCTTTAAAGAAATATTTATTTTTTTTAATATCCTTGTATATGGTAGCCTTTGGTGCAGTGGATCCAAATATACCACTTGGGCATAAGCCCTCCTGTGTGTGGCAATGTCCTATTAGAGCTTTCACCATTCAGCCACAGACATGCCTGGTAAGTGCTTTTCTAAAGTAAGAGTATCCTTATGGTAGCTATGACTGTCAAAAATACAAGGTAGTAGGCTTGTTTTACTGTTATTATGTTCCTCTTTGTCTAATAAAAGTTTTCGTCATCTCACAAGCACTACCCATTCAGAGGTTTTGTTTTAGTGCATTGCAATACTAATAGACTACAATTTTTAGCTGCTAGACTCTGAAGTGCTCAAATATGAAAGAATTTATTTTTTCCTTATACCCAGTGTATTCTTTTCTCTAGAAGAATGTGTTATATTAAACATAGGACATTTCTGTACAGAGAAGGAGTGGACACAGTAATTTAATTACCTAGAATATTGATTTCTGATTTATAAGGTGGGCAAAAGTTCAACACAGTAACACCGAGACTCTCAGAGGAGTTTTGTTTGGTTTATCCAACAATATTACACAACTTCAAGCTTTTCCTTTACAATATTTTAGTGGTAGATTAGTAGCAATTGATTAGGTCTTTTAGGTAAGGTAGATAGTGGACGACACTCCTGAGAAACAGTTGGGGTTGTTTGTTTGTAAAAATGTTTGAACTTTGGCCTTAAGGAGTGCCTGTAGGTTTCACACGTCTTTTGCTTGGTATTCAGTTGTCCAGAGAAAACAGTTAAGCTACCCAGCTGCCCTTGCCCTTTTGAACCAGTCTTTTTGCAATGCTCTTCACTGTCAGTTTCTTTTCCCTGGCTCTGGAAACACTGTCTTTCTGGATACTTCTTTGAATAAAATAAAAGAAAAATTATATTAGCTTTTTCTGTAAAAAGCTTCTCTCAAGAATATTTTTAAATTGGATTTTACTGATGTAAAGCGGTAATGGTTTTAGATATTTTCTTTTTATTTTTTTTGTCATAATTTGCCTTTATTTTGTTTCTTGATGTATAGTGCTAGTTAATTGTGGGAACATGCAGCTAATCATAAGCCATCTAATTAAAAAGATGACAGGAGTTGTCTTTATAAATGTCATTTTGACTATTACCTAAAGAAGCATTAATATTTTGAAGAATATCTATCATCTTATTTTCCTTAATAAAAATTAGAATAAAAAGTGAAAATGTCCTTATTATTCTACTCAAATGCCAGTAACTGTAGCTTCAGTATCAAAAACTGACAGCATGAGATGTTCATTTGACACAGAGTTTGCATAGTATTATTAGATTTGTAACACACAGAAGTCAGTTTGCATCCCTTAAAATGCTCTGTGAACTGTTTAGCTGTGTTCACTGTTTCACTAGAATCCTTGAGGAAAAGCTGAGTCAGTGGTCAGAGCTGACCACGAACACTGATGGCTCAGTCTCTTGGAAGGGAGAAGTGATTGCAGAGCCAGTGGGTGCCCTTAGGGCCCTGACACCTTAGCAGACACTTACAGCACTCACTGTATCCTTGAGCTCACCTGCCCTCTCTGATCCTAGGCCAGTGTCTACTTAATAAGCCCAGTGGCTGTATACTGGCACTTGGTATTCCCCAGTGGCCCTGCAGATCTGTATGAGGCACCTCACGTTAACCAGGCTTCATACATGTGAATGTCTACAGAAAAAGCCAACCCCTTTTGTTCAAGACTGTGTGTCTAGATCTGACCTAGGAACATCCCTCTGCCATGCTCTTGTTGGGTGATGAGAGCAGTCTGATCCACCTTCTCCCTGGAAGAGTCACATATGCCTGATCAAAAGTACCCAACTGTATATCACAGGCCAACACATCTGGAAAAGGACACGAGCTAAAGATTAATAGATTTAGGTGAGGCCATTTGCTAGGAGAGTCAGTCAGTAAGCAAGAGAATAGCTGTCATTCAGGGTTTTTTTACCTTACCTGGGTCTGGCTAAGATGGAGTTCATTTTCCCACAGCAGCCCTCACCATGCTGTGCTTTGCATTGGTAGTTAGAAAGGTGTTGATAACAGACCAGTGTTTTGGCTGCTGCTGGGCAGTGCCAGCACAGCATCAGCACTGTCTCTCCAACTTTCTGCCTCCAATCAGTAGGCTGGGGGTGGGCAAGAACCTGTGAGGGAACACAACTAGGACAGCCGACCCAAATTAACCAAAGGGATATTCCATATCATATGACATTGGCTTAGATATAAAAGCCAAGAAAAGGAGTAGAAAGGGGGGGAATTAATTATTTATAATGTTTGCCTTCCATAGCAACCATTATATGTGCTGAAGCTCTGCTTTCTGGGAATTGGACGGACAATGTGTGCTGATGGGAAGTCAAGAATAAAACCTTTTTTCCCCCTTTGCTTGTGCATGCACAACCTTTTGATTTTGATTTAGTAAACTGTCTTATCTCAACCTATGAGTTGTTTTCCATCTTATTTTCTCTCTCCTGTCCAGCTGGGAAGGGGAGTGAGAGAGTAGCTTGGTGGGCACCTGGTATCCAGCCAGGGTCAACCCAGCACATATTTTTACAAACCAATTGTGTTTGCTCCATTCATTTGCAGAGCACATTTAGCAAATAATTTGGGCAAACAATTTAGGCAAACCCAATTCCTCATTCAAAGCACAGAACGCTCATGACCCCAGTGCCTTGCTGTTATCCAGAAGCTGTGCAAACTACTTAACACAGAGATGTTTGTCTTTTTTTATGCTGTTCAGAGCATTCATGGCAGGAAGCAAACCACAGCAATCTCAAACAAATAGTGCTGAGTGTTTCTTGCCTTCAAATGGCTTTGGGAATTACCTGCCCAAGGACATCTCTCAAAACTTCTTCAGTTCTCTCTCATTGGAAGAAATTGTCTACAAGTTTCAAAATAGTGGAATATGGAGAAGATCCCTTCTCTCTGTATTTCCCACATGACAATCACCAGGTGATGGTGAAACCAAAAAGTCGAAGAGGGGAAGGTTGAGAAAGACTCTGACACTGAATGTGGAAGATATCCTGGCTGTTTTATTATGAAAAAGAAGAAACTGGCAAAGAGAGCAGAATGTGGTAGTTGTGCTCGATTCATGGTCTGCTGCATACACATCTAGGACTTTCTGAAGAAATCCTCCTGTTCTGAAACTTCCAGATGTAAAATGTGTTATGGATGCTTTCTTCTATCAAATTGGAGATATTTTTGTTCAAAGCAAGCTTGAGTCACTCTGTTTTCCACAACACCATGCAGATAGATATTAATTGTGTTGTTTTCTCTGAACCCCCTATTGCTTGCATCTTTTGTTAGAAGTCATTACTAGCCATGAGGTCGGCAACTGTGGATTAATTTATTATCTGCCTTGTTTACTTTTCTCAAGTATTACTGCAAAAATTGCCATTTCTATGTTCACAAGAATATTCTTGGCATTCAAAGGGGTTTAAAAATATCTATAGAGATTCAGCTTTGAGACCTTTTTTAGTACCTTTGATTCTTCATTTAGCTGATCCTTCAGATTAACTACTTTTTAGTAGGTTTTTTGTTAAAAACAAATTAGAATTTATAAATTCAATAACTGTAACTAATGAGCTAAAGATACATCATTATTTTAAGGCTGCAACAGAGTTTTTTCATGAAATACCTAGCAAATAATTTTCCCCTATTTTGCTGCATTGAGATGATGTCCTCTGTACAGAACATTGAATCTACATAAAGTTTGTTTTCTAAATTATTTTAATAGATTATTTAAATGATTACTTATTATTTTAGCTTAAAAATGGGAAAGCTTTTTTTTTTTTTTTGTTTGGCTTCATTACTTTCTAAGTCGAGGTCTGCCTAAAACTGTCCTGTAGGTTAATTCACATTCCCAACCTACTGGTACATTCCAGTCTATCTTTGTATGGAATAAACGTCTTTTGAAAAGGCAACTGGGGAAAATAATAGCTCTCTGAAAAAAAGATTACTAATGATTATCATGAGATAATCTTTTAATCCTAAATAAAGTGATCTATTTCTCAGAAAAGGGAGAACTTTTTATGCTTTTTGAATCAGGATATATTGTTGCCATTTACATAGAGGAGGCAGAAAAATGCATTTCCAAGAATTCCATCTTTGAGAATTAGAAGTAATAAAGTACACTACAAATTGCACTGTTGTAATTTAAGTTTTCATGTAAGTAGTTCTCTTCTTTAACTGTAATTCATCAGTTTCACATTACATTATTTTAGACAAATATATAATATAAGATATAAATTGGTTACAGAATGTTTCAGTGATTACCTAGCTTTGTCTTAGTTATGCAGTTGGGTAGGATGCAATGAATGCACTTTTTTTTGGTATTACCTCATCTGAGGGTATTTCAAGGACTGTTCCTCAGTCATTCTGGAAACCAAAGACTTCTCTTCAACTGTGATGGAGAACCAGGTCTGCCCTGGCTCTCTTGGTTCTTGGTTCTATGACTATCTGGTAGAGGATAAGAAAGAGGTATTTCTGCTGTATTCTTGGATATGAGGTGCTCATAGAATGTGTAGCACCCATTCTTGGCATCTTGTCCCAGTTTTAAAAAAACATGTTTGACAATACACAGACCCTAAAGGAAAAGGTGATTTGAGACCCATAACCATGTGTTACTATGGGAAAAAAAATCTCTGCTCTGCCCTTGCCATTGCTAATTAAAATATGAGAATGCGTTTGGGCTACAGGAATGTTTCAGTTGCCTCTCCTCAAGGTGTGGACTCTGACTTGTGTACTTGGGGTCTAGCTGGGTGTTCAAGTTATATTTTTTCTCTCCTGGTCTGTTGGTCAGCCTTGAAAAGAGTTGCCCCTTAGGTTCAGAATGAATGAACCGAACCCCCATCTAGATTCAAATGAACAAACTAAGTCAACATAACCTCTGTGTTTATATATTTCTTTTTTTTTAATGTGAAAACTTGCAATCAAAACATTAATGTTGCGATTAAAATCACAGTGTTAAACTTAATTGCGTTTCTCTGTGTCACATTTTTAAATCTCCTGGGATTGTATAGAAGAGTAAAATACTAGTTACTAATGGAATAATGAAAGCTAGTATTTTTCTTATTTTAGAGGTTTCAGTTATAGATTTCTGGGTAATCCAGAAAGAATGATAGCACCAAAACATCAAATATAATGTAAAATAATAACAATAACAATAATAATAACAACAACAACAATAATAATAAAAAATAATTATCATTTAAGCTGTAGCAGTTGGCAGGTACTACACTTTCAGCAAGAATTTTTTGCTCAGCATCATCTCCCAGAAACACTCTGCTTGGTCCAGTGAGACGTGGCCCAGAGAGCCCTTTTTCCTCCTAAGATAGACATAAGTTGATGCAGTTCATTGCTTGAATACTGACACCCCACTCTCCCTGATTAGGCCAGTGAAAGATGGAAAGCCAGTGTTCCCTGGGGACACCAGGCCAGACTTTTAGAAGAACCCCAATGTGTGGTGGTACAGCCACTGAGACCTTAGCATGGCATGAGTGGTTATCTACCACATGCTTATTTCTGAGAGAAATCATGTGGATGCATTGTGCTACCCTGAGTTTTTCTTTTAACATCTCATAATTATACTCTTCTCTTCTCTGTGGACTGGGCTCTCAGGTCAACCCTGCTGTCCGTGACAGATAGTGATGTGGCAATTTCACTACAGGTCAAGGAACACGCCAGTACCCTGTTATCTGTATACATCCAGATGAAGATCTTTGCTTTTTATGAAAGAATGAAATAATGGCAAAGTCAAAATGCTATTGCCCTGAAGTATCACAGCAGATTAGAAAAGAGGTGACTGAAGATAGAGGAAATCCAAAATTCAACATTTTTAATACATCAGAGTGATGAATTGGTGCAAATCAAATTATATCATTAGGATTTCTCACACTGAATACTGGTTTCAGGTAGGAATAGGAAATCAGTGAGAACATCTGAATGCAGTGGAAAATGCACTTATAAAGAGTAATTTGGATAGAGATTTTCCATCAGAACTGGCTTTTAGTAGCTAAATTTCTAATGCTACCAATGTTTATGATTGTTGCTCCTTAATTTGCATGTATCTTTTAACATGTAAAAAATTTGTTCCTAAAACTCTATCCAGACAGTTGCAGTGAGTCTTGCTACTTTAGAAATATCATAGAACTATCATAATTTTGATGTTTATCTAAATGTTGATGTTTTCAGCGGTGGAGTTATAGTCTGAATTTAGAGGACTCATCCCTGTGCAAAATGGCTTGGATTGAACTAAAAGCTCTCTTCCCATGCCAATATGATTGGCCTCATTAACACTGTACTGTTGATTTCTTGTCATTGCACAGGTGTAGAGTTGAAAATCACATTGAGTTTCAGAACATCTGCTGTATGGGCTCAACAAACCATGATGATATGTTTTTTTCTCCTTGATGCTTTTACATTCATAGAAATCAGTTTAGTTTCTGACTATAGCTTTTATTTTGTTTCTGCATGAATGCAACTCTAATCTTAAAAGTAGAGATTTACAACGATTGTATTCAAAAACCTTTATGTGCATTTGAAATAATGCTTCAATTTAAGTTTACTGGCAGGTACATTCATTGGAATAACTGATTGAAAGTGACTACTGCAGAATAGTAGTGGAAGGTATATTAAAAAAAATCAGACATTAGTAGAATTTAAGGATCGTAATCTTGGTTCAGAAAATCACTAAGGAAAAATCCTTGAATTTCATACAAATTTTATAATGCCACTAACATAATCTATCTTTAAGAACAAACCTAACTTTAAACATGCCAGAAGTTTTCCTGTTTTCATGAATAAAAATGCACTGTTGAAACAGCAGCTAGAGGAGTACACTTTTTTTTCTTAAAAAACTTTAGAAGCTTAGGTTTGGGGTTTTTTTTTGTTTTGTTTTTTTTTTTTTTTTTTTTTTTTATTATTTCTGAAATACTGAGAAGTGCTTTGTGGTAAAATACAGGGACTAGAAATATTTTCAGAATTATCGTGTACAATTTAGAGAGATTTGTTGTTTAGCTTGATGCAGAGTTTTGCAATTGTGAAATTTTTGTTTCTTGACAGATTTGATTTAAAAAAAAGATTATAGCTTTATTTTCTGAGGCTTTGTTTTGGTTGTAGTAGGCTTCTTTCTGTCCTGTAATTGTAAATTAGATAGCAATTAGCTATTCCTTTTAGGCAAATCTGGTAAGACTACATTTAATATATTAGTGTTCAGTTTTTCTGTAATAATGTTATTACCAAAATACCATGGTATTTAGCCAATGTACATAAAAGGAAAAAAGTTCTAATTCCTTTAGTGGTTTGCAATCATGTATTATAAAGAAGAAATCCCTACAGTTTGAGGTAAGAACTTATTTTGTTCTCTTGTGACTAATCATTGCCACAATAGCTCCCTTACACAGTGGGATACTGCCCTTCATAAGCACATTATCTCACAAAGAAAAGCCGTCTTCAATTTTATTCGCTCAGGCAAATCTCTACAAGTCTTCCCATTTTGCTGAAGGTAGAAGCAATTCTGCAGATGCAGTCCTGCCTCAAGTAGATTAATCAGGGGAAGAGCATATGAGTGAATCCCTGGGGGAGCTTTTCAATACTCAGGTGCCCTTTTTAGGTAACTCAAGGGGAAAACAACATATCCATCTTTCCTCTGTAAAATGAGGATGCTGATACCAACTTCGGTGATGGACTGAGAATCAATGTAATTAATGCTTAGAATCCTTGGATGTAAGATTCTGGATAAGAATGAATCATTACTATCATTAGCATTAAAAATAATTATGAGTAACTATGGCCAATTTCTACCAGTTTCCATGTTAGTGTTTTGATGTATTGCATTGATTTTGCTTTGACTCCTTATGGAGAAAGATGTAGTGAGAAATAACGTAAGGCTGAAGAGTGGTAGATTAACATCTTTCTCCCCTTTTATTTTCTGACATTTTTTATGAACTAGTCTTTGTTAAAATGATGTGATTTTTTGGTGTGGTTTTTCAACACATGTAAAAAGAAGGTGTCAAAACACATACAATTAGATTTGAAGGGTATGCTACTGTATATCCTTATGTTCTGAAAGCCCTTCAGAATAATTCTTCTTCAAGGTTGTGGCCCTTGAACAAAAGATTATTTACATTAGATATGTATTTGCTCTCATGTGGATTGGCAGGAGGAAATCCCATTAAAGTTAATGGAAGGTAGAAGAGCATATGTGAAGAAGGTAACATCCCTGAGGAGGTAATAAAGATGTTCCATTTTCTGCCTACATAAAATGTCAGAGCCATCTAGAACTAATCTTTCTTATTACTAAGGGGAAAAAAAAAAGCTTGAAAAACTGCTGGAGAGTGAAAATCCAAGACTTCATCCCTATGCTTAAATGTAAATAAAGAACAAAAGTAAAATTTAAATTATGTTTAAACCACATTTGTAAATGCCTGTACAAAACTAAGATCATAAATGCCACAAACACAGTCATGGAAAACTAGGCATTATGCAGAGCAGCCAAGCTTGAGGAAAAAGGAGCCAGTTCAGCTACACCCATTAATCAAGGAAATCCACCTAATTTTCTACTCATTCCCATGGTATCAGCCAGTGTAGTTTTTTTTTTTTCCATTCTGACCGTGGATATAAGAATGATGCTCATTTGATGAGTATTTCATTACAAATGAACCAACTTTTCAGCCTGGTCAGAGACACACAATGCTTCTGGATTACTCTGTGTGTCACTGACACTTTAATGCTAGGCTGAAAAGCTTTTATAATAGTCATGTTCCCTTCTTGGGAGATGAATCTGCAGTGGTAATGATATTTTGTCTCTACTTCTTTCAGTAAAACAGCATAGGCATCAGGCTGTCCCAACCAATTAAATATCAATTAATTTGAATCTTACACACTCCTAGTAATATCACTTTTAGACCAACATAATTTTAATAGTTATCTTAGCAAAGACTCAGCACACACAGGAATGTATACTGAATGCCTTGAAATTGATTGTGCTGTTTCCCTGATGGAAAACTGACATTTTAACTTCTTGGGTCTTAAATAAATATCAGGTTTTACAAAACACAGTATTTTTCTCTTCTCTTCAGATAAGACTGTGGACACTCCCCATATGTGCAGAAAATGGAGGTGGAAGGGGAGAGGAAATGAAAAGTATCACATGCACACCCTATCCCAGGAGCTGGATACAACTGCCATTTGAGAGGGACAAAATTTAAAAAAGCTGTGCTTTCCCTAACAGGAGCTTTGAAAAGGAGGCAAGAGACACTCTGCTACGCAATAATCAAATATTCCATCCCCTAAACTGTCTTCAGACTAGTAGTTACATGAAGTGTTTGCAATCCATATTTCTTCATTCAAGAGATGATATCTTGTTTCTTAATTTTTCATCTTATTCAATAATGTTTATTTTTCCCTTGCAGCCACCTTCTAGAACAATTTTACTGAGGGTGCATAATTGGCTGGTAGGTCCCACAAAGAATTCTGCCCAAGAATCCACTCCTGCTTTTCAGCATCCAGTTCTTTGAAATTAATTTAATGTGATTTTTTTCTGGCTTCCTTTTTCTTTTCTTTCCGAAATTCACGTTAAGGTAAAAGTGCCACCTCTTCCCATTGAATTCCATGTATTCTTTGTCAATCAACATCCCTGGTGTGTTGTCATGTTATTGTGCTAGTGATGCATTTGGTCCTCACCAATTGCCTGTGAGAATGAATTTATTTTAAATATTGTTTGCAAACATGTTTGAACCTGCTAGATTCACATAATAATTTTGAAAAAAATATTTCTGAAGGTATATTTGAATATGAGGCTAGCATGAGGTCAAGTGGGTGATGTCATTCTGTATATCTTCTGGGTTCTTGACTTTCCAAGCTGACCACGCCTACTTAACTAGTCAGCAAAAGCAACTTAAACCGATTTCTGTTGTACAGTAAGTTCCTTCCTATTGGATCCTTTTCCTGATATGATAAGAAAAAAGCCAGACTATATTTTAATTTTTCAACTTTTCTTGCCATTGGTGGGGAATCTTAATACAGAGCTTTGACTCTACAGCCCTACTGTACTCTAATATCTGTTTAATACAACAACTGAC
Organism: Pipra filicauda; assembly: GCF_003945595.2. Taxonomy (NCBI): domain Eukaryota; kingdom Metazoa; phylum Chordata; class Aves; order Passeriformes; family Pipridae; genus Pipra; species Pipra filicauda. Next base: position 2,075,565 of record NW_024104543.1, read on the forward strand.
TATTGCAGTGTTATCAGTCCAATTCAAGAAGAACATTGCTTATAAAAGTGACTAGTTACTGTATTTCATCTTAAATATATGCCAAAGAGAAATGAGACAACATTAAAAGCATCACATATTATTTTTGACTCATTAAATGTTCTGATCCCTTTTCTCGCTTTCTGAAAAAAAAAGAATTAAAAAAATATCAAAGTCACTTTCTACTTCGGAATGTAACAACAGGAGAGAATGTATGTGATTTATATTAACCTCATATGAGAAGGGTGGTAAACTATCCCAAATTTGACAAAACAGCAATGTGACATTTCCATAAGCAAATCAACCTCTCTTACATTCTGAAGGTAAAATCACACAGCAGAAATAAGCAAGAAATAAGACTAACATCTTTTGCTGATAAAACCAAATCGTCATTCTGATGAAACATCTCTAGCAGGTTATTATGTACTAACACACTCTTTGGTTTTGTAGAAACAAAATAAGCAACCATAGTTATGCATTTGAGAAAACAGTTCGAGACAGAAAACCATTTACCTTTCTAATTTATCCAAATTCTTCCATCACAAGCTCATGTTTGCTGTTTAAGATCCCTATTAGTGGAGATGTTAGATCTTTTTTTTTTTTTGTTGGCAAAGCCAAGCTTCAAATGTATTATATGAGGACTTGAAGTGCTAAAATTACTCCGTTATCTGTTCTTCCTTTTAATCTAATGAATTCATGCATTGAAAGTTTTATTACTTCATTAACAAAACCATTTGACCTCTTCTATCTCAAAGGTCAACCACTGCACACTATCCCAATTTATTCCTGCTATAGAAATGGAAAATCTCTTCAACAGCTCAATTTCTGTGTATGTTATTAGGAGTGTTAATGCAAGGAACAATGTTTTATTTAATCATTATTTCTTTGAATTTATATTGTGAAAATGCTTATGAGGGGTAGTCTGAACCCTTTTACCACATTGACATTGCCTTCTGTTTAACAATCTAATAGAGGTGTGCAAACATATATTAATTAAGCATCAGAAGATCCCTTTGAGGGAGACATGATAAGTAGCATTATCCTTGTTATACAAATATTAAAGAGGTTTCAACTTCTTGAAAGTCACACAGCAATTCTGTTCTAGATGTGGAATTAGAAATTAATTGTCCTACGTTCTAATGATTCCTTCACTGTTCCTTTTTTCAAGTATGATGGTGATAATAAATAACAAACTAAACACACAAAGGATAGTGGATATCATGGAACGATCTGATTGTTACTATCTGTCTTTGGCTGCTTTGTAGCAGAGAGGTTAATTCAAATGTGCTACTTTGGATAACAAATACCAATAAGGGTTATGTTCTCTTCTCAGTATGTGTTTGTAAGTCTCACTAATGATAATGGAGGTTATGTGCCTGCAGGAGAATGAACGAAGAATTCATCTATCATGTCAATGATCCATGAACTCAGAAGAAATTATGCAGTCTACTATAAAGGCACTGAAGGAGCCATTATAGCCTATTAGGTAAATAATGTGTTTTTTAAAAGTCCCTACATAGAATATGCATGTAGCTAATAAACTATAAAGCTCAGATGGAGCCATTGTATTATTATTGAATTACTGTGCCTTAAGATAGTGATCTCCAGCTGAATATCCAGAAGATGTTTTCAGAAGGATGAACAGTTTACTGCAGATTTCTGATGGCTGTGCAATGGGCCTACGTATTGGAGTGTGCCTGTAGCAACCTACATGGGTATAGGTGACAGCAGCCATGCAACAACTTCTGGGTGTTGACTCGCAGATCTTTTGACATACCCAGTAAATGGCCTGACACAAAAATTCACATTGAAGAACTTAATTAAGCTTTGAAAAGAGGATAAACATTTTGTTGAATCAATACAGTGTCAAGATTGCAAACCACTCTAAGTTGCTAGCAGAGTCACCAAAAGTAGAGAATACCACTCATCATGTAACTAAAGGAGAGATTTGAGCACTTTTCTAAGGAGCCTGCAGCTCATCTTTTGTAACAGTGGTGAGACACCTGTTCTCAGCAAGCTGATATAAAGCACAGAGGTTACGGTGCGTAGGTTCCCTAATGGAGAAAGTTAAATGTCTATGAAGCCCTGTCTCTGAAGCCATTATGTGGAGTAGAGAACTGCTTTATAGCCAGCAAAGAGGAAATGGGGAGTTTAGAAGGGCGACTAAACTTCCTTTGTCCAAGAGTTAGAACACTCTTGTAGGTGCATATATGGTAAAGGTGATTTTTCTTTCTAGCAACCTTTAGAATCTCAGCCCTTTACAATACTTGAAAAACAACCAAGGCAAATGGGACATGTCCCAAATTGTGAAGTAACTTGAAGTTAGGTAGCTGAGTAAAGAGCAGCAGAGCCAAGAATAAAATCCAGGTCTTTCGGCATCTGGTTCATTGCTCCAGCCCACAGATCCCAGTGTTTTTTTAGTTCCTAAAGAATGTTCCTATGTCACATTATCTCCAAATGAAAACTATTCTTTTTTTTTACTGTACCTCATTTATTCTGAGTTTGAAATAGTGCAGTAATCTCGGAAACATTACAGGGAAGAACTTTATCTGTGTCTTTTTAATATGCTAACTACTGCAAAAACAGGATGCTTACATCTTTTAGATACATCGAGATTCAGCATAATTGTATCTGGGACAAATTTTACCTCTGGGGAAAGGGTAAGCGTCTGTTTAGAACTTCAAAAACAAATGTCTTTGTAACATGAAAAAAATGTGATAGTGGAAATAGCTTGTTTCTCACCAGCTGGCACAATAGGTGTAAATAACAACAAAAGAGCTGTTTTCTATGTATTTTCTATATCTATTGGGAGGGAAGGAGCTGTTTAGCAGCTCCTTGCTTTTTTGGCATGGAAGTAATTTTTTTAAGTCAGTTGAAAAACCTATGCTAGTGACTGCTATTGAAGCGTACTCTTTCCAGCATTTGAAAGTCGATACTACTCACTCTTTAAATACTTTTATATCAGTCATGTCTGGCTGCACTTTGTTTCTGTTACCTGGCTGAACCTAAGTAAGTATTTCTGTAAGTGCATTTGGAAATCAAGAGAAAATATGGAGGCCATTACTTTTATAGTCAGGATGTGGGTCACTGACACATTTCTGATACAGTTTGTGTCATGTCTAATTCTATTTTAAGAAATTCTTGATGAACAAGTGTGTAGGCTTAACTTTTGCCAAAACGTGTGCTAATATACTGAATGGTGATCTAGCACTTCTGTGTGAAGAAAGCTTTATCAGTATCAAAGGTTTGTAGCCAAATATCTCACTTGGATTCATCTGCTCTGGAAAAATAGCTAATTGCCGCAATAAATTAAAAGAAGTACTGATTAATTCTCTCATATATATTTTTCAAGATTTGAAATTTGAAATGTATTTTTGTCTCATTGCATTTTGGAGAAGATTTGGCACTAACTTTAGCCAGAAATGATCAAACTTTTAGATAGTGTATTTCTGATTTGAGACTGGGAAGATATTATTTTCTTAATATAATAGACTTTATCTTCTGAAATCTCCACTTCTTTTTCTCATTTCAGATGAGAATTAAGCAGTTTTTCTGTATGAGGCTCACCAGATCAATAGTGGAACACAGAGAAACTTGGTAATGACTTACATAAATAGGTGTTATGCCCTCATCATTCTGGGTTAATAAGTCTTCTATAGCAAAGTGACTTCAGAAGCACCTAGAAGTGTGATGTACGATCTGTGAAAAAATTTTTAGATTCAAACTAGCATGATGAGAGGAGAAATGGAGGGCAGGTAAAGAGATTAGACCTATATCAGCACGGAGAAAGGAAGGATAGGAGGAAGGTGATAAGGAGACAGAAGTAGATAGCCAAGGGCATGAAAAAATTAATGAAGCTTCACTGGAAAGATGGTTAGAATGAAAATAATCCACCAGTGTATAAGGACTTTCTGAATTTAATTCAATTTTCTGGGTCTTGTGTTTAGAGAACTTCTACTTAGGATCTGAGATCCGTAAAAACAATTGAAGATGAAGTTATAACTGCTTTTATAGAAGGATGCTGGAGTCTTTTTTGTCCAATGCAAAAGTGAAATCAAGAGCTCTTACACCTAAGGAAAGAATGTGGATTACTTATAAGAAAAATTTTTTTCAATTATTTGTGAAATAGCACTTTAAAACAATAATTTCAAACTTGTTATCAAAGGTTTCTCTTGGAGGGATATTGCTTTGTATATATCATTTATGATCACTCAGTATTAACAAATCTCCCCATTTCAGCAGAATGGGGATTTACATGTTCAGCCAGAAGCCAGATTTAAAGTGAGTCACCAAGCTTTTGCAAAAAAGCTTTTGTGGGTCCATGACCTGGGAATCTTGAGCAGATGTACTGACTGAGTGTGACACTTGAGTGGGAAACACAGAGAATATATTGTCCTAGTCTACAGGTTGCCCATTAATTAGGACTGGAGCAGTTTTATACTAATCAATAGAAAAAAATCATCCGATTTTTTTTTATGAAGCTGGACTGTTACAGACGAAATGACATTGACATAATTTCAAGGTAAAAGTTTAATAATGTTTAGATGAAGGGCAATGGAAAGAGAATGTTTGTCAACTAGTCTTATTGAAATACTTGTCATTGTGAATTGATTACTGACTTTTTTCCACGTACAGAAGAAACATTCATAAAACTTCATATTTCTAAAAGTAGAGATTAAAACACAGGCAAAATATACCTGCTAATATTCTACATAGAAATCAACTCAACAAAAACTAATGCACTTATGAATGTAAATCTTCACAACAGTCTTCGACTATATATAAGTCTTGATAACATATATCTCCCTGAATCCCTATCCTGCACTTGGAAATTGCTGTAATTTATCAAAGCTGCAACAAAAGTCAAGTTTTGGCAATAAATGAAGTTTGAGGGGATCTGATCTCTATTCACAGCATGTTTCATTCAACATCAACTAAAGACTGTGATTTTTTTCCTATTAATACTACAATTTCAAAAGGCAAAGAATTAATCAGCAGAATATAAACTGATAAATTTGCCTGTGGCTTGGTACTAGATCAGATTTTCTTTCACCTTTACTTCCTTTATCTGAAATGGCTGCAATGCAGAAGTCTATTTCCTATCATAACACAAGATGAAGCATTGCATATTTGAGAACAAACCACAAATACAGTTTCTCCAGAATAATTCATATCCTCTCAAAACATCAGGCTTGAAGAAAACCACATCTCTTCAATATTCTAGTCTAAATTTTTGGTGTGGCCCATATCTTTGAATGATGCTATTCTTTGCCTTGCTTATTCTTTTTTATTGCATAAATTAGAGAAAAAAATTTAAAAAGGGATGGTAAAAAAGTAGCAGTTTCCTCAAATGATCTATTTAGATTGTAATGGGACTGGGAAAGAACTACCTCATTTTGGAAAAAATACATGAATCAGAAAGCATTCCTAGCAACCCTGTCTTTAAAAAGGGTACGGGAGGTAATCTAAAATTGACACAAATGAGCAAAAATTTTAAAGACAGAAAGATTTGCTTGGACTGTTTTAGGGCTTTTTTTGCATGTAAAAAGACATATTTTATGCTGCTTTTTTGCATGCAGCCATGTGTGCTAGTACAGTAGAGGTTAAATACTTTGTTTTGACAATGTACCCCTTTTGGTTTTTGTTTTCTCTCCAGGGTGCAGTCCTACATGTATACCCTTAGCTTTTCTCAGGACAGAATTTTGCTCAGTAATTGCTCTAATAGGTGCAAAGTGAAGTACACTAATAAAGGTTACGAGGATATATTTCATTTAATTCCATACCACCGCAACCAGACGATGGATTTCCTTACAGCATCCTTTACTACCACCACAACATAGTAACTAATTTAATCTGCCACTAGATGTCATTCCTTTTTCATGTAAATTTGTACAATGTAAATTTCTGCTCTAAAATTTCAGTTAAAAACATAGGTATTAATATCAAAGAATTAATCTGCTCTATTCATACCTAAAAAAATGTCTTCCTTTTTATCATTTTCACATACGAACAGGATGTTGTAAACTTACAGGGGACTTTCAGCAGTTGCATTTGCACTTAAAGCTGAAAAGATTCCTTATGCTCAAGGAGCCTGTTGTTACTCTGCTTGGATAATTAAGCAATTCACAGTGGAAGAGGTTGATTCTGTTAGGTGAAATTCATGACATTATTGGAGGTTCTATTATATGTATTTTAATATTTGTTCAGCCCCAAATCCTATTCCACTAAACCACAAAACTGCTTTTGCCTAGTGTTTGTCACCTCTCTGCTCAGAACCAGTTTCCTGATTCAGAGAGGGTGTCTTTTCTCACACACTCTCGGGTTTGTTCAGGTTTCCTTTCATGGCTACCTAAACTTTGCACAGCAAAAGCCAATGCAATTCTGCAGCCTTTTTGTGCCTTGCAGGAGGCTTCATTTTGGATAGCAACAGATGCCTGTAAAGGCCTTTATTCTTTTGTTTATCTGTGCCTATTAAAAATTGTAGCTGTTCCTTTCTATTTTTTGAGATGAAAGTTTCTGAAAAATCTAAATAGTTTATAGAAAAGACTCTTTTCCATGTTATCCTTAATACTCACAGATTCACTTCATAAAATACGTGGGGTTTTTTTGGGGTTTTGGGTAAAAGATGTTTTATTCAACTTTTTTTTGTTTGCTTTGTTCTGTTTTGTTTTGTTTTGTTGTTGTTGTGGTCAAACATGAAGTTGAATGTATGCTCCAATAATAACAGATTAAAGTTTTGCAATCTTTATGCCAATAATTGGATAGCCTTTAGCAAATATTTCACTGCTTTAGTCAGAGCCTTTCATTAAGAGTTCTGGGCAAGGATGCAGCATCAATATTTCAAATATGCTTTGCAATCATTTAAATAATATTAAATGTAATAAAAATGTATCCAGTGAAGCATGACAATCTACATCCTCTATTTTCTGTAATCTATGATCACAGCAGGGACAGTGACTTTCTGATGCTTTGTGAAATGAGAAATTTAGTCATTTAATATGTCCTAACACATTTTGAACTGTCATAGCCTTTTAGACCACAGACAACTTACAGTTGATAATATTCTACTAAAAGATTGCATTTTAATTTCCTAACATTATTTTTGGTATAAAATATTGATTTTTCCTTTAAATTTCACCTCAAATTCATTTCCATCTACTGTATCAGGCTGCAGGCCATTTTGTAAAAAGTGTAAATCTCTGACATACTTGTACATTGTATTATTAGAAATTGCTTCCTTTTTGTTTTTCCTTAGCCAGATTACTTAATACAAGATCCACAATGTATCACATTTAGTTATAATAACAAGAAGATAAGTCTTTCACACAATAAAAATACTAAAATTTAAATACTGCAGAACCCTTATAGAACATTTCTGCTTGTTCTATCTTGAAATATGATTGCTCTTCCATTTTTTTCCCTAGCATGGAATATTTGCTGTTTCATTGTTGGGAAACATCTGTAAGCAACATAGAGATTGAATTTCTTCGAGACATGAGAGATTCATTTTCAGAGTTGAGATTTCAGAAAAATCTAGTTCCTCCATGGATTCCCTCCCTCATCCTTAGACTTGTTGTTTTGGACTTGCAAAATGACCCTCATGGGTCAGTGTTCCTCTGTTTCAGTTAGAAATATGTTCTCTTAGCACAGTATAAGGTGTTCTGGGTCACTGGCTGTGGTTTGGCTCCCCTTTCTCTGCCAGAATTAACTCTCCCATTGAATTGTTTCACAGTAGTAGTAGGACTTAGTCAATAATCTGTAGAAGTGCCAAATAAATAATGCTAGTGAGGAAGAAGTTCTGCCATGATTAGAGGTATGGCCTCTTTATTGAATATCTCATTTTAATGCAATTTCTTTTTTCTTTTTTCTCTTCACTAGAGCTGATAGATGTTTTATGAGTCGCTCACCTGCACTCTAATTTGATTTGAGTACAGACTTTTACATGAAACATAGCTTGAGCTGTGTCAGATGGATCAATAATCCATGAACGTTCAGACCTCTTGGCTGGAGTTGTCAATTAATTACACGGAGAAAGGAATCAGTCTCTGATTCCACTCTGATGGCAGGTACCAGGTGCTTTTGCTTATTTCATCCTCACTAGATGGATTGCAATACAGTTTTAAGGACTCTGGTCATAAGACTCCTTCTTCTAGCTTCCAAGAGTACCAGTATTACCACTTTCTTCCTCTTAAACATTAACACTGTTAGCATATGCCAGATGTAATATTTCCTAAGACCAGGCTACTGGTGGTTAAAATAGCTCCTGTTGTGTACCTATATTTGGTTCATGTGGAGGAAAAGACTCATACAGGTAAACTGCAATGATATTCAGCCCCTACGTACATTTTTCTCTTCAAATGGTTTCTTTTTTTTCTTGGAGCTGTAGTGGGATAAACTGCTTCTTCTGATTTTGCTCTAGTTTTCCTAAGACCTTAGGCTTTTTATCAGTTTATTTTAATTCTAAATAAAAAACAAACAAAAAATCCTTCCCTTCCCCCAAGCCCCCAAACCCTACCCTGATATATGATTTTCAGACTAAGTGGAGTTAAAGATACAACCTTGTCTTTGTGCTTTTGGTCTCTCTAGATGCTAGTTTTCATCTTTAGTCAATCAAATTTCAGGAGACAATTCACATTCAGCCAATTGTTATCATGCTTGCTGAGCCATCTGTGTTTAAGAAAGCAGTGAGCAATTCAGGCAGCCTCCAGTCTTGTGGGACTCTGCTACATAAAGAGAGGGGTAGGAGTGATGCTAAAGTAAGGGACTCACTGGAGGTCTTCTGAATGTGATCTTCATTCAAAGCTGACCATGGAAAGGAAACTCAGGATACAGACTGAGTTTCTTGCAAAACCCTAGTGGAGGCATTAATATTTAAGCACCAGTGACTTCTGTGGATTGCATATCCTTTTTTTAACAGTAAAGTTACTGTATTCTAAAGAAAAATAAAATAACCTTCATTGAGGTGCATGTTAGGCATTGTGCATATCAGCCCTGTTCCTGCAGTCACCAAATGGGAACACAGAGCACTGCATGTGTTTTCTCCGAAGATATTCGAAAGTGCACGGTTTATAAAAACTGAGATAAATGTGTAAAGGACCTGACAAACTGGCTAACAGGGCATGGTAAACTGTTAATATTTGTTTTGAATGTGCAGGCACAATTCAGCATCCATCCTCAGTTCCGTGGTGACCGGCCTGAACACAGCCTTTAGATACAATCGTGTATCTCCATGGACAGCTGCAGACGCTCCTGACTGCTCTGCTCTGGGCCGGCTGGATACAAGCCAGGCCTGCGCAGAAGCAGTGGAGTTGCATTACTATAGTGCTGAGTTGGAACTAAGCATTGGTAAATCTGAATGTGTTTCATACTCGTAAGTCTCTAATTAATTCTTAAAAATGTTTTTTTTACCCTGGATCAAGATACGTGCTTAACAGTTATGATGGCCATTTTGTATTATGGTGATCCTTTCAAAATTACTTTTTAAAAAAGGAAAGAAGAATAAATCACTTACCGTGGTATAACCAACTCTTGATCCTGAATAATCATGGGAGTTTGCAAAACAGCTCTGTAATTAACATTGCTGGATTAATATTGTTGATTTAAGCTCTTAGAAATACTGAGCATTGCATTCCTAATAAATCTAACAGTATTGGCTTTAGCTACATACATTACTCATGAAAAATAATGCTCTGAGATATCAGAAAATTCATTTCTCTGCAGTTCTGAAATAGAACAGTGACTTTCCCTCCAATCAATAAATACAAATAACAGACGTTATCATCATTAATCTGAAACTGCAGAGTCTTTACTTCATTTTAACCAGTGGTCTTGTACAAGCTTATTTTATTTAATAAAACTGGATGAGATTGTTTTAAGATCTAGACAAGCTAAACCTAATGTGAAGTGACTTTCTCAGTTTGTCAGGTAGACTGTAAATTATGAAGATGTAAGTACACAAAGGAACTACTGTAGTTAATTTTAACAGTTTTTAAAGCAAGCCAAGTTTCTGATAACATCAAGGAGATGAAAATGGATATTTCTTGAGCAGAATGCCATATCACCATGGTTTTATCTTTGGTATAGGCCATTGACCATAAAATAATCAATCTCACATAGCATTTATAGACAATATGTTGAAGAAATTAAAAACATTCCATTTAGAAAAGTAACATATGTAGATTACCTGAACAGCTTCATTTTTACTTCTTGCAAGATACTAAATATTGCTTCAAAGCATACTCCTATCATAAGCACAAATATTTTTTAGTATGTAAAAGATTAGTTATTATGTTGTAACTTGCTACAAATCAGCAATTTTAATGCATATTGCAACTATACATTTGTTATCCGTTCTTCTCTGAAACAGATTTGCAGGGTTATTTTAGGCAGTATTATCACTGGAATGATGGTATTAAGTAAGTGATTTGTTTTTTCCATTTCAGAAATTTTCTGAAGCAAAACCTATCAACTCACAAAGTTATAAATGACCCTTTATATTTTCCATATATAGAGAATTATTACAACATTTGTTGTGTTGTGAAGTCCTAACATACACAGTAGCAATGCAAGGTAAGGTTTGAATGAAATTCAGTTACAGTCTCCAAAAAGATTCTCTGGAACAATTTAATTTCATCATTCATTTTGATGTGTACAGTGTGTATATATATACTTGAATTATTCATCCTAAACTTCTTACAGTTGATGAAAAGAAAGAGGCATTTCCAAGTGAGATTCATATAACTGTTTTTAGATACCTACTTTGGGATGAGATGAACTGCCATCAGTCTCTATTTATGTTCATTAACTGCTGTGAAGGCCACAAAAATCAGTAGCTGAGATGTAGACATCTGCATTTGCTTCCTACGTCTCCAGCAGGCTTTGAATTAGGTGTTAAAAATGTGAAGCTCTTTCCAAAACTGCTTCCACATACAGATACTACAGATAGCAAGAACTCTTCATTGCTCATTAGTTCTCCAGAAATTTCTGTGAGAAAGAATGTTTTTTTTTGTTTGACCTTGAGTTCGATGACTATAATGGGTCTTTTTGACATTGAGATTTATAAATCTGAAAAGATCTCTTGTAGACAGTTATGAAAACTTTCTAGATGCCTTTGCATGCATATGGCAGAAATAGTCCTTTGTGAATCTGCCTCAGTTTCACATTTGTGAATGGTGTGGGATGTTCGCAGCACTGCTGCTATCGGTTAGTCTCATGTAATGAGGTCTTTGTGTTCCTCTGACTGAATTAATTCCTCTATATGTTGGAACATGCTTTTTAGGAAAACTTTTAATTTTGGTTTTCAGTGTGACTGAAGGACAAAGCTCAGTCCACAAGTGCATATCCTTTATCTTAGCAGAATACAGGTATTTTCTGCCCTAAATATATATAGATTAAAAACCTGGAAAACAAGAAGGGGAAAAAGAGGGAACTCATAATAAACTTTCTTATGCTTTCCACTTAGAGACTCAGTCAGTAAGCAGCATAGTGCCTGTGCAATATCTGCTTCTTCACTCTGTCACTTCACTTCACTTCACTTCTCTTTTTTTTTTTTTTTTTTTTTTTTTTGCAGTGGTTTAAAGCTCAGCCATGCCCTTCCAGAATTGACAGAAATTGGTAGGGGCTACCTCGCTGCAGTGGAAGTCTGTAGTACTTCTATTATAGAATTACTCCATTATAGATTAAGGGCACATAAGGCAATCCAGAACTGAGCCCAGAAGGAAATCAAAGGAATTTGCTTCTTAAGCTTTTCTCTTTCAAGTCTGTTTAAAATAAGTCTTTGATATCTCCATATTTAAGTATATAAAAATTTTTAATCAGATCACATAATATTTTTGTGAGTAGTTAAGGATAAATGCTATTATACTTCTCTATGTAGAGAACATTTATTATGCAGTAGCCATGTGCAGACTGTCTCTGAGAAAAGATTTTAGTATACAAAACAAAGATAAAGTTTACTGAATTCAGTTCTTAATACCTTAATTTTCTTTATTCTGAATGAAATTGGCATCCAACATTTCTGTCTCAGTGTAGTAGTTTTTCATAGCATTTTTAATTATCATCATGACTAAATCCCACCTTTTCCCCTTGCAAATGTATAGAATACAAGCTCTGAAGCTTTTCCTACATGACAACTAAAGTACATGGCGCACTGGTTATAATTACAATCTGGAAGAATCATTAGATGAAGAATTAGGATCCCATACCCCTAAAATGTTAGACCTAGAAAATATCCTAGGTATTGCTGAAAGAAGGTTTATACATTAAAATATCAGATAAAAGTGTCCATTTTTTTTTCCCCTGTCAGTAGCTATTAATAAATATTTCATGATACATGAAAATATGTATTGCAAAGCAATGTTACTCCACAGTTATGCCATTAATACTAGCATTCCAGCCTTTCTTTACAGAATATGGAACTTTAAAATTTAAGAAAAAACAACAAAAGTTGTGAAAATTTAAGAATTTATGGAGGATCCAAGTTCCCTCAGAGATCAGTCATTTGGTAAATAGTAAGATATAGACAGAAGAGCCAGTAAACAATATTGCTTGGAAAGTGCCGAGTTAGCTCAGAGATCCCAGTAATACAGAGTATGTTGTGTAACTTTTTCAGTGGATTACAATAAATCTGCAAAGTGAGTCACCAGAATCTGGCATAAATAAAATGGATTAGGTGCTGTTTCTTTGTGTCACGGATCACAGACTTATGTCATTGATAACATTCTTCATGTTAGTGTGCTACCACGGTAAAAAAGAAAACAAACATAGACCAAAAAGAATAGAAATAAAGAATGAACATTCCTTTCCTGAAAAAGACATGTTAATATTTCCAGATAATTTTTTTTTAAAGAATAGATATAGGAAAATTAATAGATGCCAAGCTATTAATCTTTCATTTCAAAAAAGACTTCTGTTATAACAACTTCTATATAGTCCACAGGAACATTTTGCATATGCTCCAACTGACTTAAAGAAATGTGGGAAATCATATTTTAGTTTATAGTGTAAGTTTTCTACATTCTCAAGTGATAGCAGAACTTGAAATCTGTCAGCACAGTTCCAGAAGAAGATACATTTATGAATTCATTGAGAATTGTACCTCAAAACGTAGTCCTTTCAGATATCACAGAGAGAAAGATAACACCAAATTGCCTACTATTTTGTCAGTTGCCTGTGGCACTTAGGGTAATTCAAGCTGATGCTTAACCTTAATTTTCAATTTCAGAAAATCAGGAAGATTTCTTTATCTGAGTATGAGAATAGAATAGGAAATACTTTTCATTATGAAAACCCTGCCTGTACAAACACTAGAAGTTGATAAGCAGCAGCTAAACTGACTTTAGACTAAATCTGTGAAGGAAACCGTAAAAGGAAGTCTGTCAGAGATACATTTTCTCTACAGTGATCCAGTCGCCACAGAGTGACAGAAATTACTGATCTCACCTAACACGATCCATATAAATGTCAGACATACAGCACTTTTCCTAGCTTCCTCTATTTTCTGAGGGAAGCAGCTGGCCCCTCAGGAGAACAAGCCATTCAAGTCTGGATTCTTAGATACCTGCTGGGATTTCAGTATTCATGAATTCTTATGTTTGAACTGTTGAGCTGGCTGTCACATAAGAAGGGCATCACCTGTTCTTCTCCAAGTACCTTTCAACAGGGAGAGTGGCCAGACTTTCAGTGCAACTGATGAAAAAGGGCCTCCTTCAAGTTTTGAAAAATAAACATAGGTAAAATCCAAATTTAGTTCAGATCGAAATACAGATGGCTAAGAGAGAAGTTGTCTAGTAAATCCACACTAGGGCAAGCAAAAACCTACATTAAGAGAAAGTGTGAGGTATAAAATATACACTAACTCAAGGTTCTACTTTTTATTGGACATAGTAAAATACTAAACTTAAATCAATTTTCTGTTTTTGAAGTCCAAGCGAATAAAAAGATGACATTACAAAGTAGTACAAGAACTCTCTTTTTTCTTTTTATTTTTTTTTGGGAATGTTAGACATTGGGACTGGTAATTTCTCCCTTTCCTCCACTCCAGCAATATTAGTGACAACAAAAATAGTCTTGAAAGTTTCAAAATCCTATTTTTCCACTCTTGAAAATAAGTCTTAGGCTTTTTAATTGCTCAGGCATTATTGCTTACTATTATAATACGCAAATAAACCACACAGACCCAGCTGGCTGGTTGGAGGTTTAGCAACCAAACCCCTTTACTCAAATGAGACAACAGCTTATATGTGCGTGTCACCTCAACAACCAATCCCACCAAGGCACTTCACTGCAGGTGTGATAGAGTACATGGGAAACTACATCTCCCAGGGTGCTACTCGGCACCCTTCCTGTAACCTGACTCCTACAAGGCATATTTTGAAATTATCAGTGTTCGTTCCCACATTTTTTATTTTCCTTTGGTTACTCGGAATCCTTTAATTGTTCTAAAAAAGCACATTTGCAATATAGTACATACAATTTTTTTTACTTTCTTGTCTGTATTTCTCAGTTGTAGAGCTGAGATACCTATATGAATAAATACAGCACATGGATATATATATATATATAGCATATGGGTATACATGTACTTATTTAGTTACTGGAAGAAAATCTACTCAGCCTAGTTGCAGAAGATATCAAAACAGTACATATTTGAGGGAAGAGAAATTCAAATCTAAATTCATAGCTCAGTGGAGACCATCCATGTGTACAACAGATAAATTTAGAGTACGCAATTAAGATTCTTAAACACTTTATATTTACCTAAAATAAAGGTTCTAGTGTGTATAGGGCAGAGAGTTTCTTGTTCCAAGAAGGCATCTGTAGGTATTAGCTAGCTGAAGCGGCACACTGGCACTAGCACAAAGACCTCACTTGTGTGACAGACAAGTTCATGGCACGTTAAGTCAGGTTTTTCTGGTCTTAAAGATCTTCCTATAAATTTTCCGTCTGTTCATGAGTGGTAAGGTTAAAGAGAGATAGTACTTCTTAACCTGTGAATTACTTTGACAGTGTACGTCATTTTATCCCCTGATAACCACCCAAGAATTTTTAAGATGACACCATCACTTGAAAGTAATAATCATATGTGCATATTTTATGTGCATGCTTTGATATTCTACTGAAAGGCACTACAGAATTCACAGTCTGTCCACAGTTACACAAAACTAGAAGAGTTTATTGCTGTTTTAGGACCTGGGAAGCTTCAGGCCTGGACAACTCAAAAAAGGAGCCACAACAAACTTGCAACAAATCTGATTTGTAACAAATTTGAGACATAAAAATGAAATGTGTATCCACAATACAATCATGTAGCTCATAGCCAATTTTAAAATATTAAATTATCTCACTGTGGTTTTTTTACCGTGTCAAAGGAAGGGGCTGGTAACTTTACTGTGATGAGAAGAAATAGGGAATCAGTCTTTTTCTGACTTCTGTGAGGAGAGATATCTACCCAGTTTAGGGTAACTTTCTCAGTCTCTTGGTACACCTGTGTAAACAATGTGTGACCAAGGCAACCAGTCATCCACCCACCTTCTTTTTCCCCCTTCCACTGATCTTTCTAGCTCCAAAGGCTTTCAACTTCACACCATTGCTTACTTTAAGGCAACTAGCATAGATACATAAAGAAAGTAATTTGTGCCTACTTTTTTTTAATCTATTCCATCAACTTCAGTTGTGGGTTTTTTTTTTTTTTTTTTGGTTTGGTTTGTTTTTCCGGGAACAGGAGAAATTATTCTGAAAGAAATGTCCCAGTAAAAGTGGGCTGAAGAGAAGTATTACCCCTTAATGGTCCTTAATGCAGTGTAGTTTAATATAAATTCCTCATTACTGAGGGGTTTGCACTGCATTCTGTGCACACATTAATTCCCATCACTTATATGCTCTGAAGACACAACATTACAGGCATTTAGATTTATAGACTTCTCCCGTTTTGTCTTTTCATGGATTTAGAAAAAGGACCAGCATGTTTAATGACTTACAAACCATTGGAAATAATCACAACATTTCTTATACACTTCCTCTCCTTCCAGCTGAAGTAGACTTTGGAACACTATTCATATATATTAGAACACAGGTATTACTTTAACTCCTGTTTTTATTCTGCAAAATGACAAGTACACTTCAGATTTTACTGAGTTTCTGACTGACTTGCTAAGAACATGAATTTCTGATGGCTGTTTTCTGACAGGCATACAAAGAACCTTATTTTGAAGACTTTAATCTGTGTTAGATTAAACATTTCAGTAACTGGAGTATTTCAATGGAAACATAGGCTGCTGAGCAGGGGCCAGCAAAGTAAAGTGAATCACAAAAAGTGAACAGGAAATAAAACAGAAAATTGCATTTTACCACTGTAGAAAAAGAATGTCTGCATCTTGGGTACTGTTTGTACTACTGCTTCCTCAGACAAAGATGGCAAGGGTGGTCAGACTGAGTGGCTTCAGTGTGAGGAGTTGCTAAGAGGATGACATAATTTACCCTGAAAAAATGGTTACAAGGAGAATATAAGCAAAGTTTTTAGACTGCTACGGGACATGAAAAAGCTACTCAGAGATTTTTTAACTACATTTTCATAAACCAGAAAGAGCTTGTGTGAAATTAAGCTGATTCAGGACAAGTTTGTATAAAACTCTTTGACATGATACGTCATGGATGCTAAAATTTTAATGTAGATTGTAAAAGTAATGAATGAATTTTAATGTAGATTGTAAATGTAGATTTTAATGTAGATTGTAAAAGTAGTGAATGAATTGATTGAGGAAAAATTCCTCACCAGCTAATAAAGTAAAAACTGCCACCTCTAGCTTAGGATTCCTGAACTTTGCTAGAGGCTATATTGGGAAACTATCACTTACTGCTTGTCATGTTCTTGTATCTGTCTCTGATATCTGCTATTGTCTACTGTAATAGACAGTCTATGGATAGACTCTATCCAGCTTGATAATTTGTTATGTTATCGTCTTTCATCTTTAAAAAAATCTGCTTTAACAATCCATGAGTTTAGTCCTTTTCAGTATGTTGACATCTCTATAGATAACTTTTTCAATCCAAAAATTCACAGCTAAAGCATAAAATTTAAACAAACCTTTTCCCAATATCAGAAAAAACAATTTAAGCAATTACTTTGCTATACACCATAAATATTATATATTAATAATTGCATCTATCTCAATTGGCTCCAATTCTAGTTGACAAAAATGAATGTATAATTTTGATTCGAAACTTTTCAAATACATAGATTCAGTTCTTGTTTTTCAAGGTTGCCCGGTGGTATTTAGTGATATTGAAGGGACTGAGGGATACTTTCCCCTACTAACACTGGCCTTTAAATGAGTTTGGAAAGCTAATTTCTCTATGGACACTTTTGGGTTGATGAAATTATTTGTCAGATAGAGCTTTAATTTACTTGCACTTACAACATGTCTAACCATTAGGGCGGGTGTACTGCACTGTATGTCCCATAGTCCTGCTTCCTGCATCATCCTGATAAGAAAAGCTTCTGAAAAGTGTTTTTACTTATGCCCTGCCTAAGATTCACATTTTTTGTCAACACTTTGGCCACAGTCTGTATTTATGCCAAAATGACACCTTTATGCACACCCAAGTCAAGACTTCTAAGGCCCTCCCATGTCCTATACATGTATGTATGTATATAGCCTGATTTACATGACTACTCAAAGGCTCTAAATGTTTTCTGGAGGCTATATTAAGTGGCCTTATAGCTGCATTCTAATTCAATCAGCTAAATTTGTTGTACAAACAGATGTAATATTATAGTCTGATCCAAAGTCTAAAAGAAAAAAAAATGGATCGGAAAAAAAGGACATCGGACCTGAAAAGAATGGCTTTTTCTCAAATTACTATGTTTTCCAGGCCAATAACAAAGGAAAACGAATCCTTACTTACAGGCTATTTTCTTACAAAAGTCTTCTCCAAATACATATCACTAAGTCAGATGTAACATTTCATTCACACTTGATGTAGAATCATCTTATTTAATTTCTGTGGTTATTTTACCGAAACTAGGCAAAGAACAGCTTACAGACCTCAAGGTGATTTGAGACCCATAAAACATTAAAGAGCAAGAACTTCATAGCATAGGAGATAATCAGAAAACAGTCCCACCCACAACATCTTCTTATTTTCACAGAGATGCAATTTGTTCATGTATTTTGCAACAAATATAAAATTACTTTTCTGTCCTATTGACATTTCTATAAGTTCAACTC
The DNA here is from genome assembly GCF_003945595.2 of Pipra filicauda. Classification (NCBI taxonomy): domain Eukaryota; kingdom Metazoa; phylum Chordata; class Aves; order Passeriformes; family Pipridae; genus Pipra; species Pipra filicauda. The sequence continues at coordinate 2,093,810 of NW_024104543.1, forward strand.
TGCAAACTCTAAACAAAGTCTTATTTTTTGTATAAGAAGACATACAGTAAATCTCTCCTTCCATTTCAAAGCCCTGTTACTCATTATATTTAGAAAACCGACTCTGAGCTGTGACTGAAATCTACGAGATCTTTACCATTTCTTAAAGGAAAGTAGGATTAGGTCATTATTGATTCAGTGTGATTAATATGTGTGATGATTCTGCAGTTAGTAAAGCTTCTTCAGACTTGTTTTTATATCTGACTGTAGGAATAGAACAACAAATATCTGCATTTCTTTGCATGCCACTCCACAAACATTATGTCCATCAAGTTTTCCTTTTCCATTGTCAGATATAAATAGAGCTCTTTTGATATGAGATTACTGATGCTGACATTAGCCAGTCATTTATAAAAACAACCTCACAATCTTGAATGCACCTTTAGAAAAAGAAGCAGTACATTGCTTCAATTCTGAACAGAATAGCAATCGTTTTATTTTATGTGTATGCCAGAAAGCACAATTCCAACCTGCTTTCACAGAGCGGAATTTGGTGACATGTGTTACTGCCCGGAGGCCTGTTTTCACATACTGCACAGCTCTGACTGTGAAGTGTTTTACAAAAATATTTAGCTTTTCAGTGCCTTAGGGGACTTAGCTCTAATGGAGTCAGTGGGGAATGCTCTGTATTTCTCTGTTAAAAAAAGACACAGTTTTTCTGAGTTTATAAATAGCTGTGAGTCTCTTTTATTTAAAATTACATTTACCATAAAAATATGAATTTCTATGTAGTTGTTTCAGGTTTAGATACTCATGATGCATTCAGTCATATGGTATCTTTCTGTTTTATTCTTTTGTGTAATTTTTATTTATATTCCACTGTTATTAAAGTAGTATAGATGCAAGCATACAATGTGATTCAGAATTATTAAAGATTACACTGATACAGAATTTCTAACCAGGTAGCTTTTATTTGATCATTTCATACTTGAACACACATTTTATCTCTTCTGTGATTGTACTGGAGACTTTTCAGATGTGATCTCCCAAACCACTTCTGGTGCTTCATCATTACAGGTTATAACAGAGGTCTTACAGGAAGGGGTTTGGTTGTATTTTATACATACAAATCTTGTTTGATGATGTCAAAGAAATACATGATGTTTAAAGATAATTCAGCTAAAATAAGGTACATACAAATTCATATGGCACACATGGAAGCTGATATGACCAGGGTGCTCTATATTATTTTTTGATATTATGGTAGCCAAGCCTTCTTTGTGTCATTCTTGTATTTTACCAAAATAACTCCTGAAATGAACACAGACAGATTTCTTTGAGCATGATTTGTGGTGTAAGGGAACGAAGGCACATGGTGTAACTCTTGGGAATTGTCCTGTGCAGGGCTAAGAGTTGGACTTGATGATCCTTGTGGGTCCCTTCCAACTAAGCATATTTTCTGATTCTGAGTTTCTGTGAAGAATCACATCTAGTTCTATGATGAGCTGCAGACCTTGTGCACCCTGCTAGGCTTTTATCTCACATTAATTCTAATGCAATAGGTTTTGCAGATAAAAGAATTGCACCAGTTTATTTCAGGTTCTGTATTACAGGGTCACTGACGCTGGTGACTTTTGACAGCCAGAAATTTCAGAATCACTGCATCACCCTACAGACCCTACAAGATGCCTGCAAGCAAGAAGGAATTCGAGTCCTAACATTTCTCATTAAAATTTACTATGATAATGACTACAGTTAGTAGCTAAGTTTCTGCACAGTATGAACAGGTGGTGTCCCAGTCTGCTCCAGATATATTCTAATACACCCAGGATCGGACTGCAATTCTCTCACCCACACTGAGAGCACGTTTTTTTCTACACATGCTCTTTATCCACTGAAACTTCCTGTGGAGTAACATGCCTTACTGTTTCATAGACTGAGTGCAGAATGGCTTGGCATATATGAGGTGCTGGTATTTGGATTTTTGACTAGCTCTGTGAAAAATGATATATTTTCTTGTTGCATTCCTTTGAACTTGTCATTATCCCTTTTTCCCCTCCCTCAGTCTTAAGAGTAGATGAAAATAAGGGACCCTACATGGGATTATAATGGCTGCTTATAGGCTAAGCAACCCTGCACACCTATAGTTAAGGGCTAATATATGTGCTACCCACTTATAGGTATGTCCCTCCCTCTTACCACTGCGGAGTGCTCCTAGCTTTGCATTTGATGTTCGGTGTTTTGGCTTTTTTTTTCCTTTTGAGTTAATTCCTTGAACTCTATTCTGCCAGAGAACTTGTGTAATTTTTATTTCATTTTTGCAGTGTCTCAGGTCAAATTTGGTATTTTGATGCAAATTAATAACATAAGGTCATTAGTAGAATATGGTTTCAACCTTAATAATATGCTTTTTACTACCTTTCTTTTTCAGTTCCTTGATTTCTACTTTTGTAGTTACTGTTGGGCAGGCAAAGAAAGGGATGGCATGGTTACCAAATCTTTGTAGTAGAAGCAGAGTGGTGGAGAATGTTAATGTGGAAAATTCAAGTGTAGAATCATGACATTTGAAAGAGAAAGGATACACAATATCAGGGAAATATTAAATACTATTGATGCTTGCTAGTAATACTGGAATTAAATATGAAACATATAAGGGAATTTGAGAAACTAAGCTATGAAAAATGGTATTAAACAACTCATAGGAAAATGGCTTGTAATTTTGAGACTGGAGAAAACTTCAGGATGAAACATTATGAGATGGAGAACATAATGCTGAAAGCACAACATTTCTCCTCTGAGATATAAAGGTTAAGGAAATAACACAGATAAAATGGGGAAGTGTGGTGAAATTGTCTCATTAAGAGAAGGATTATGAGGCTAACAGGTAGACTTCATTTCCCATGACAGGGAAATAGAACACAGTGTGAAATAGCATATTCTGAGCTGAGGAACATGTATTAACAGTATAAGTAAAATTTAGACTGTGGTCTTAACATTATTTGCTGTGATTACAAAACCCTTCAAAGCAGTTTACTCTGTACACATAAGATGGATGTAGAGCAGGGACCTAAGCCTGAGAATGATGTGCTAGGATTACATACACAGAAATGGAACCATTAGATGAACAAAGTAAAATATTATACAATTTATATTGGCTTTATAAGTTAAAGCATAGACTGATTAACCTCCACTTGTGTCAAATAAATAAACTTCAATGTTGTTAGGAATCAGCTACTAAGTGACAAAAAGGTTACCTTCCTGAACCTAAAAATAAAGATTGACAAAGCAATGACTTCAGAAAATTTGAGGCATGGAAAAAAAGTTAATAGTCTGAAGTGTCCTATCAATAATCATGATGAAAATCTGAAGTAATCCTAATTAATGAACCTTTGTTAATATTATATTGCTATTAGAAATGTTAAAAGCAAACACTGCATTGTTAACGCAGTTGTTGGTTTTAATCCATCTTTATTAATAAGGATTTACTTCGGTCATAGTCAAAGCCACTGCTGGTGTAAGTGTAAAAATACTAAATAATTTTTAAAAATAGGAATTATTTAGAAGAATTTACAAGTAGTACAGTCTGTACCTTAGAAAAACTCTAGAAATAAAGAAAGAATTTAGTTAAAAACGAAGCTTTCCATAAAAGAGTTGAAAGTCTTTGTTAAGATCTTTAGAGTCAGTTGCATATTCCTATTTATATGCTTGTCATGAGGCTGGATATTACTACTAGTATCAGGGTAGATCTAAATGATGTACTGCATTCTTTGCCAGGATATAAGATGAAGCAGAATAAGAAGAGCAACCTTGAGAAAAACCTGTAGGTTGAGGTAGAGAGTTTAGTAAGTGAACAAAAGGGTAAAAATAAAAAGTGATACAAAGGCATGTGCATCACTCATCACCTTCCACAAGCAGACCAGTGCCCAGCCTGTCTCTGAGCAGTAGTGTGTTTGGAAAAAAACAACCCCCCAATTTCTTTGTTGCTAAGTATGATGTTATAAGGCTTTGAACATGCTTTTGCTCGTTTTGGGTCAGCTGTCCTGATGGTGTCCTCTCCCAGTCTCCTGCTCACTCCCAGCCTACTTGCTGGTAGTGGGGCAGAGTGAGAAACAGAGAAAATCTTGTTGCAATTAGTCAGCAATAGCTAAAACATTGGCCTGTATTAACACTGCTTAGTCACAGATTCAAAACAGCATCATACTGGCTGCCGAAAAGAAAGCTGACCCCATCCAAGCCACATCCACTACACTCTTTAATCACAGGAACTATAGCTGTGTAATGGCAGTGGTGTTCATCTGAGCCATAAAAGGCATGGACAGCAATAAAAGTTATTACTGATGACAATCAGACTAAAGATAGTCTCAAAATGCTTAATGCTAAATGGCAACTCTTAGGAGAATTGAATAATAAAAGAGCTATAAACATAGCCCTTTGAGGGTTTTTAATATTCTGCTCAATTTTCATTTCACCTCCCTCATCCTTTCTTCCTTGGAAGATATATCTTCCTGATATAAGTAGCCTTATGTGCTTTGTGCAGGAGGATAAGGGATTAACATGGGAGATCTAACCAATCTTCTGCAGGTATCTATCCTTGACTGCCTACTCCTCCCTCCTGCTGGAGCTTACTGCTTCGTGGGGAGGAAAGACAGAATAAAATGCCTGCCCGTGCCTTAGCTGTAGGGTGCAGTCTGTCATCTATCTTAAAACCGTCTCTGCATGCCACTTCAGTTAAGCTGCAGGATGCTGTGCAGACACACCTGAAGCAGAAGCACAAAATCCTTCCAGCTGACTCTTTTGCAGGGGTAGTAATTTCTAAGAGAAGGAGACAGAGACTTCTTGGACTGTGTAGTTGGTTGACCCTTGCCAGATGCCATGTACCCACTAAAGCCACTCTCTCACTCTCCCTCTGCAACTGAACAGAGGAGAGAAAAAAAACTAGCTAAAGATTCATGAGTTAACAGCTGGGAGAGGTCAGTTACTGATTACCTTCACAGGTAAAACAGACTCAAAGTGGGGATATTACTTAAACTTTTACTAGCAGGATAAGAGCCAAAGAGTGAAAAGTAAAATAATCTTAAAAACATCTCCCCACTCTTCCTTCCTTCCTTCCATGTTCTCCCTCCTACCTCCCCAGTGGTGCAGGGGGACGGGGAATGGGGGTTACAGTCAGTTGTTGTTTCTGCTGCTGCTCAGAGAGAGGAGTCCTTCCAGTCCTTCCCCTGCTCCCGTGGGGTCCTTCCCACAGGAGACAGTCCTTGATGGACCTCTCCAGTGTGAGTCCATCCCTCAGGCAACAGTTCTTCCCAAACTGCTGTCTCCTCCATGGGGTGCAGTCCTTCATGAATGAGCTGTACCGACGTGGGTCCCGCACAGGGGCCACAAGTCCTACTCGGGAAAAACCTGCTCCAGCATGGGCTTCCCTCTCCATGGGCTGCAGGTCTCCGGCAGGATCTTGCTCCATCTTGGGCCTCCCACGGGGTCACAGCCTCCTTCATGAATCCACCTGCTCCGGCATAGGCTCCTCCATGGGCTGCAGGGGCCTCAGCTCTGGCGCCTGGAGCATCTCCTGCCCCGCCTTCTGCACTGACCTTGGTGTGTCCATTGTTGTTCCCATGTTCTAACTCCACTCTTCCCTAGCTGGGATTCTTTCTGCATCACAACCTTCTGTTCTTAATTATGTTATCACAGAGGTGTTACTGTTACTCCTGATTGGCTTGGCCTTGGCCAGAAGCAGGAAGTCCGTCCTGTAGCCGGCTGGCACTGGCTCCATGGGACAAGGGAAGCCTCTAGCAGCTTCTAAGAGAAGCCACCCCTGTAACCCCTCCCACTACCAAAACCCAGCCACAGAAACCCACTACAGACTGACACCTTAGGTTTCACAAGTGCTTTTTTGTCTGTGACCCTGTTTAATACATTAATCATTAAGTTATCTGCACTTGGTGATCAAAATGATTTGGAAGGCCTTACAGGCTGTTTAATACAGTGTGATTTTCAATGCTAATGACATTTATTAATTTGTAAAACAAATGATGCATCTCTTATAGCTTTGCATCTCTTCATTCATCAGTTGAATGATTAAAGCTTATGTCAATTCTACTATGGTAAACAGGCAAATCTTTACCTATACTGGAACAAACAAGATAACTTTAAATGTCCTCCCTCTGACTATCATTCCTAAGTTCTTCCAGCATTACTGCAACTGTCAATCATTTCAGTCCTTCAAAAACATGTATAAAACTATTATAAGTATTTTTTTTGGTAGGTTCAAGAGCAGGAGGTAGCGAGTCCCTTCTGTGCATTGACATTTGAGTTTTATCTCAAAAATGATTTCATAAGCTCCTTCTAATCTCATTTACTCTGTTGAAATCTATGTCTTGGAGAGGCAGTGCTTTGCTACTTCAGTTACAGATATGCTTAAAATGTTCTGAAAAACAAAGAAATAAAAGCATAAAAATACTTTAAATAAACCAATATTTTTAAAATGTCTTAAGACAGCTGTTTTATTTAATATAATATTTAATTTTTATATTATTTGTGAAAATAAACAGAATTCAAATTTCATGATCTTTAAAGTCTTAAACCCATCACTTTCCATCAGTTAAGACTGAAGAGAAAAGTGTGGGCTTTCTGCAATAACAAAAGAAAACAGCATACTTTCAGTGGCACTGTTTTCACTGCCTTTGATTTGTTGTGGATATATGTTTTCTTTCTTTGGTCACGTAAAAGAAGGCTGCTGAAAGAATAGTATGTGGTAGGAGAGTATGAGTGAGTGAAACAGCAGCCACCTGTGGAAATGCTAACTGCTGGGAAAAGGCAGCTACCATATAAAATTAATTCCCATTCTATACAGGCCAAAAATCACCTCTGGAAATTATATCCTGTGTGTAAACTCTGTGGGTGTTCACATATACTCATAAAATTCAGCAAACAAGAAATTTGCTTATAAATGCCAAGTCATCCTACTGTAGCCCTGGTGGTTCATAAATAAATACTTGATTATAATACTAGAGTGGATTTCTAAGAGCAGAGAACACTGAAAGCTGTTTCGAGCAACCTTTAGCCTTTGTTTGTTGCGGCTCAGCACAGGAAAAATGGGAACACACACTTCTGGGAGAAATAGCCTCTTTATTAAGATGGCTACCACCTTATATAGGGTAGGGTAGGAACTTACTAGAAAGAGGGTGTAACTTGGGAGGAGTAAAGGAGGAGCATGCAAACTAGGAAGTGGGTACAATCATATATGGAGGGGTGCTGCAATGCAGCAAAAATTAACCAGTAGGAGAGTAGGGTCCAGGGCCATGAGGGACAAGGGAATTTTCCAGAACTTAAAGTACAGTATATAGGGAATCATACAATAAAATGGGAAATACAGCATAAAAACTCAAAATGCATGTCTTCAAACAGTCCATATTCTCTCAACCAGTGGACTCCTCTTCACAAGGGATCTTGGGCTTAATAATTTCTTTCCACTCTTCATTTTTGTCCTCCAACAGTTTGTAGTATTCCAGAAATGAAATGTTGTACGTCATCACAAAACACAACTCTCCAACAGGAACCCACTTTACCACAAAATCCACCATAAGAATCTCTCTGATTTTTCTATATTTTATTTCCACTTTAAAAACATGGAACAACTGTATTTTGCAGTAGTGGTGTAACAATGATAATTCTCTACACATAGAGAAAGGACAGGCTGTATAAAGTAGCATTATCTTTTACTAGATGCATGGATGTACTTGCAAGAAAAAAAGACAATGTGATAGGCATATAAGCCATTCAGATGCAGTTCAGGTGTAGAAGTAACATAGTTCAAACTAAGTATTGGCTGGGAATAATTACTCTCAGTTTAACTTAGTTATCTTAATAAGACACTATTAATAATTAATTAATATCGATAAATAATTAATAAGACAGGTGTTTGGTATCTATGAGACATGAGGGCAAAAGGAAAATATTTGTATCACTGTGAGAGAGACACATCATTGCCTCCTGGAGCTGGAACAGCACAAAAAATATTGTGTCATAAAACTAGTGTTTCCACTAAATCAAATATTTTTGGTGTCCCATAAAATAGGGAATTGTAGTTCACAGCCTCTTCTGAGGTTGAAGTTGTTTTGAGTTTATTGCTCTTCCTTGAAGATGAGGACTTGAGAGGTCAGAGACGATGTGGTTGTTTAGTGGAAAGTGCTTCCCCTGTTACTAACCAGGTGTATCTGTCCTTTATTGCCTGTTTGTGAATTTATTCTGGTTTGCAAGAGTCATTTGGCTTCATCCACAAGGGACATTCTGATGCATCAGATAAAGTATTTCTGAAGTATGAACAGAGACACTCTAATAGCTCTTTCGGGGTTGGAATGGACACTGTTGTGGTATTGGATATGTGTTGAACAAGACCAAGACAATGAATTTAACTTTCCTTCTTTTTTACAGTCGGCTAGTATGAAAATCAAAATAACATTCATAAATTACACTAGTTCCAGAATCTCCAACTCTTTCCAGTAAGCAGAAGTTCTTTACTCATTATATATTTCTGCAAACAAGGTGACAGGCTCTGCACACCTGTTTTCACTTGAGTTATGTGGTATTTGGGGACCCCTGGTGGTCTAGTGGTTAGGATGCGGCACTCTCACCGCCGCAGCCCGGGTTCGATTCCCAGTCAAGGGAAACTCCCCCGGGCAGATGGATCTCGTCAGCCCTGTAAGGCCATCCATCTAAGAGAAGGTCACTCTAAACAAACCTACATCCTGAGGACCTCACTGCCACCGTCCAAGCTTGCTCGGCCCCGGCAGATGAACCTCAGGATTAAAGGGTGGGCTCAGTTCAGCGCACACTGTGTCTCACCTAAAGAATCCACTGCGCAGGCTCGAAGGGTAATGACCTTTCCCAAATCTTTGTTCATGAAGACTGGCCATACTATACTAATGTGGTATTTGCTACTGGTGCAGTGGTATATAGCCAGTCTAAATTTGCCTTGACTGTTTTCTCCATTAGTTGGTCCATAACATTAAATTTAAAGAAAATTCTTGATATTTACTAAGCAGTAAAGCCAAAGGGAGACTGGTTTATGACCACTGTAGTTCGGTTTAAAGCATTTCTAGAAATGGGGTTTTTCTTCATTGGGAATGCAACAACCAGGATTTTCTTCAAAAGATCAATTAAAATGAAAAATGTTATGATTCTACCATTTATAAATAATAATAAAGGACTTGCTCCACATGAACTTTCTGATTGCTGTTCTAAGCCAAATAAGAGCCATTTTCTCTTTCAGTATCACAATTTATGCTATCAAACAGCCATATCAGTACTTGACAGGAAATAACATAGATGTGAGAAGGATTATTTTAAATTCAGTAAAACACTTGTGCACTGAAGTAACTGAGAGAAATCATGAAGAAGACACACTATTTCCCAAAAATACATACTATCTAATCATATTGACCTAATAGTTGCATCAATATAGCAACTGAACTTCTTTTCAAGAGAATGAAAGAGGACACCTAAATCAGAAGTATTGCAAAGGAGCACTTTGGGAGATTTCAGAGAACAGAACAGAATAATGTATTTCAGTTAGAAGGAACCTACAATAATCATCTGCATCACCTACCTGACCAATTCAGGGCTGACCCAAAGTTAAAGTGTGTTACTAAGGGCATTTTTCAGTTGTCTCAAACACTGTCAGAGGTGGGGGAGAAGGAGAACCCAAATTCCCAAAGTCACCAGTCAGTTTATATACCCTCAGCATGCTTTTGCACCTCCCTGGGATGAGGAGCTGTTTGCCTTTTTAGGGCTTAGCACTGGAGGGAGGGATGGGCCCAACTGCCCACCTGAGGTATCTTCTTGCCTTTTTAGGGCTTAGCCCATCTAAGGCATCTTCTTGCCTTTTTAGGGCTTAGCCCATCTGAGGCATCTTCTTGCCTTTTTGGGCTTAGCACTGAGGGGATGGGCTCAACTGTCCATCTGGGGTATCTCTGTGCCTTTTTAGGGCAAAAATCAAAGCCTGCAAACTCCTGGAATGCATAAATCATTAACTATTTCAGTCTCTGACACCCTCAATCTCTTTTTCTTCAAACTAGAGAAACCCAGAATCCTCAACTGCTCCTCACAGGACATTCCTTCCAGCTTTCACCACCTTTGTTTCTTTCCTCTGGACACATTTGAGTGCTTTAATATCTTTCTTGAATAGTGGGGCTCACAACTGTGCACAGCACTCAAGGTAAGGCCACACCAATGCTGAATACAGTGGGATTATCAACTCTTTTGATGAGCCAGTGATGCTGTTGTTTGATGCACCCCAGGATGGGGTTCGCTCTCTTGGCTGCCAGGACATATAGCTGCCAGAGTTCAAGAAGTGTTTGGATGATACTTTCAGGCACATAGCACCCGCAGATCGCTTTGTGCAGGACTGCTTTCCAGCTGCTCCTCTCCCTATTCATACTTATGCCTGGTGTTATTCGGCCCTAGTACCAAAATCTGTCATTTAATCTTGTTAAATTTCATCTAATCCTCCGATCTATCTAGATCCCTCTTCAAGGCAACTTGTCCCCAAGAAAGTCAACAGTATGTTCCAGTTTGGTATCATCAGCAAACTTGCAAATGGTTTATTCAATCCTGCGTCAAGATTGTTGATAAATATATTAAGCAAAATTAGCCCAAGGACTGAGCCCCGTGGAACATGGCTAGTGACTGCTTGCCTGCCAGATGTAGCCCCATACACTACAACCCTTTGAACTTTGCTCTTCAGTCTCTGCACTCAGTGCACCATGAACTGGCTCACGGCACAGTGGAGAACTTGTCCAGAAGTATGTTGTCAACTACAGTATTAAAAGCCTTACTAAAATCCAGAAAAACTACATTCACCACCTTCATTTCATCCAGTAGACAGGTGACCTTATCTCTTCAACATCTTCATAAATGACTTGGATGCAGGACTGGAAGGGATACTAAGCAAGTTTGCAGATGATGAAAAACTCGGAGGGAGGAGCTCTTGGCTCCCTCGAAGGCAGGGAGGTCTTGCAGAGAGACCTCAACAAATTAGAGGACTGGGCAATCACCAACCATATGAAGATCCACAAGGGGAAATGCCAGATTCTGCACCTGGAATGGGGCAATTCGGATGCCCATACAGGCTGGGAAATGAGATGCTGGAAAGCAATGTCATGAAAGAGACCTAGAGGTCCTGGTCAATGGCAAGTTGAACGAGTCAGCAGCGCCCTGGCAACCAGGAGGGCCGACCATGTCCTGGGGGGCATCAGGTAAAGCATCACCAGCCGGTCAAGGGAGGGAATTGTCCCACTCTGCTCTGCACTGGTACAGCCTCACCTTGAATATTGTGTGCAGTTTTGGACACTGCAATATAGGAAAGATATTAAACTATTAGAGAGTGTCGAAAGGAGGGCAATGAGGATGCTGAAGGGGAAGATGTATGAGGAGCAGCTGAGGTCACTTGGTCTGTTCAGCCTGGAGAAGAGGAGACTGAGGGGAGACCTCATTGCAGTCTACAACTTCCTCATGAGAGGAAGTGGAGGGGCAGACACTGATCTGTTCTCTGTGGTGACCAGTGACAGAACCTGAGGGAATGGCCTGAAGTTGTTTCAGGGAAGGTTTTGGTTAGATATTAGAGAAAGGTTCTTCACCCAGAGGATGGTTGGGTACTAGAACAGGCTCCCTAGGGAAGTGGTCACAGCACCAAGCCTGACAGAGTTCAAGTGCTTGGATGATACTCTTGGGCACATGGTGTGACTCCTGCGGATAGTCCTGTGCCAGGCTAGGACTTAGACTCAATGATCCTTGTGGGTTCCTTCCAACTTGGCATATTTTGTGATTCTGTGATACCAAATTAGTTAAACAGCTCTTTCCCTTTGTGAACTCCTGTGGACTGTGTCTGATAATTGCATTGTCCTTTAAAATCCTTAACTCAGTTGGTTACAGAATGGTGCTAGTAACGCCAAGGTTTTGGGTTCGATTTACATATGGGCCATTCACTTAGGAGTTGGACTTGGTGATTCTTGTGGGTCCCTTCCAACTCGGAATATTCTGTAATTCAATAGCACCAGTATGATCGTCATAATTTTTAAAGGAACTGAGGTTAGACTAACAGGTCTGTAGTTTCCTGGGTCCCTCACACAGTTCTTGTAAATAAAAATAACATTGGCTGGCTTCCAGTCAGCAGCGACCTCCCCAGACTCCCAAGATCTTTGCTGATGGATGATGGAGAAGAGTCTTGCAATAACATCTGTTATCTCCTTCAGTACTCTGGAATGAGGCTCTATGGACTTATGAACATTCGGCAATTGAAATTGGACAATTTCAGTGTCCAAAAATGGGCAGTCAGAAGTTCCCACAGTTGTGATACTTCATCTCAGATGACCGAGCAGCCCAAGATCTATCATTAATATTAGAGACTGTGGCAAAAAAACCTATATAATGCCTCTAGTTTTGTTTAGTCCCTATTTGTCAGGTGGCCATATTCAATAAGTATGGATCCAATATTTTCCTTAGACTTTATCTTACTAGTAACATACTTTAAAAAGCCTACTTTTACACTAGGTAATTCCACTGTTTGGTGAAAGAAAATACTACATGAGCCATGAGGTTTTTTACTGAATGTTCATTAACGTTTCTCCCACTGAATAAACATGAGGGGTGATATTCAGCTCACCTAATAAAAACATCTACATCTGAACTTAGGTCCCTTTTGTACCCAGTAGATAGCTATGTGTTTTCAGAGTGAGATTTGAATTATTTAAGCTATCTATTTCAAAACAAGATGAATTGTGCCCTAAAAGTGCCTATTTTTTCCACCAGGTATGAATGGAGGATAGGATGAATCACTCAGCTGCAGAGGTCTAGAGTATATCCACAGCAAGAAAAGAAATGAATCTCAGACAATTAATCTTTCTGTCCCAGAATAAGATGCTTGCTTTATTTTCATCTCTGGCAAAATGTCTCTAGAAAACCTGTCACACTTGGATATAAGTACAAGGAGAAATAGGGAGTTCTCTGCTACCTTGCTTTGGATCCATTTTAGCTGCATTTTTTTCTCAGTGGCATTCATACAAATACTTTCATGAGCTGAGTTCTCAAGATGTAGTCCGTGCACTCTTTGAGAGGATGCAGTACCTAGAGGCACGTCCTGATGCCTCATACTAAACATCATCTTACTCCTATGTTGTTCCATTATGCTAAGTATGTACATTCATAAAGTGAAGATGGATTTAAAATGAGTGAAGCAGCCCAGTTTGGCCCTTACTACTTCCATTTCTTTATGATTTGTAAGACATCAAATTCCTTTTCAGTAGTGCTCCAAAGTGTCAAACACCTCTGTTATAGCAGGGTGTTTATGCAGTACGTGGGTTTCCTTAAATGTCCCAAAATAAATTTTATAAACTATTAATGTGCTGTAAAAGTAATTTGTAAGCTTTCTTGACATTTCTTGTTGAAAGTGTCATGCAGGTAAAGGTCAGCTTGCAAACACTGCCAATAAAAATCACTTCAGAAAATTAAATTGAATAATTTACAACAAAACAGCTGCAATTTTTATTATATCTTAAATTTCATGGGGTCATGCAAGAAATCTACCCTAGCAATTCCATTGTGTAAGTCAACAAATGCCTGTATTTTCTCTTACGTTTTCATAATAAAATACAAGTTTCACACATGGAATAAATATCAGCTAGTAAATTTTTGAATGTCATAAACATATAAGTTCTCCTCCAAATATTTTAGCACATGATAAAGGGAATAGATACACCTCTTATACACAAAATACAGATTTATGTCAAAGCAAACCCCTCAGTTTTATAACCCTACTAATTATATTTTAAATCCAAGCTGAGCTATGATACATAATAAATTGTTAGTTGTGGCATTAGATCATGCCAGCTGCACTACAGTGTTAAGGCCCAATAGAGATGATTGTAATTAGTGTAATCTAGACACATTAGCGAAAAATTGCAGTAAATATTTAAGTTATGCACCTGATATTTATAACTTGTATAGCACAAATGTGCCATTTAGATACTTGTGTATCTAAATTAACTATTTTACAGTATTTTAGATTTTAGGTCTTTTTTCACTTACCTAGTAGTGCAGGTAAGGCTGTCATCAGCAATTCCCTGCAGAGATACACCACACACACCCCCTAAGCCTGACTTAAGGGCAGTCTGCAAATGCAGATAAGCAAATGAACTTATACATCATTTCTGAAGAGGATTCATAGGACAGTCTTTAATAATGATGTGAGATGATTAACAGGCTTCAGAGCATTCTGGACAGAATGTACCACACAGATATAGTCACTGGTATCCTGCCAAAACTGCACACAGTAAAGGAAGTCCCATTAGCAAAGAGAACTTGTACAGATGGTTAAAAAGATCACACTGAATAAATTCAAAGACCAGCTGACTGGTCTAACTATATGGCTACTGTTTTAAAACTAAATTGTCTTGAAGATTGAAATAAAATCATCAAACATGGTCTCAGTTAAAAGGTCACTTCAAGATTTGGAATGCAGATTACCTTCAGCATTTTACATGAATCAAGAGCTTCAGAAATCCCATTTCTGTGGAAAAAAACCAAAGTACCTTATCTACAGGGACAATAGCAAGACTGTGTAATCTTTGCAATTGTTCACGCAGTTAAACGTTCTGTCATTCAGAAGGAAACTTCTTTCAGAAATATGGGGAATTATGTGGAGGTACTTAAATGTTCATTACTTTCTCTTTCTGATATACTCAAGCATATTTCTTCTGTAAGGAATAAATTATCAGTCAGAAATTTGTCATATAAACTCTTTCACTTGTAATATAAGAAGAACTGTCTTTTAAAATTAAACTTGTTTTTAATAAGGCCCTCAATGTTGGTTTGATAAAGAATTTCCCAATAATTTTGCTGCTACCATGTAAATGATTACAGGTGCCACTGTACAACTTCAGTATTAAAAAGTCATATTGTCAAGTGGGTTCAAAAGTACTTATTCTCTAGTATTGTGGTAATTCATATACAATTAACTAAAATAATTCAAACGTGAAATTGCTGTTGTTGTATACTCAGGATAAAAGGTGTGGTGAGTTTTAGATAGAGAGTTTATTTTTTTGAATTTGGGCTGGTAGAGGAACACCTGGAAAAATTGTATTAGTTCCAGACATGACTGGAGACTTATTTTTGTATCATTACCAATTTGGGCATGAGAAACACAGAGAGTTTTGTAAGTAAATGTTCAACCCTGAACCTTTATGAATGGCTTTGCGTTGAGTTGGATCTGCACCTAAAAGGGAATTTTTCATTTCAGAAGTTGCTTAATAATTATCTCATTAATAAAGATTTCATTGGTGAATGAAAGACAGCCACATATTCTGACCAAAAACTTTTTTAAAATGAGAATTGAAGAATCGTAAGACTGCTAAAACTGAATGACTTTTATGGGGGATTTTTTTGTTTGTTTGGGTGGTTTTTTTTGGTAGTCCCCCCCGTCCCCCCCCCGCCCACCCGAATATATGCAGCAGAAAGTCAATGTTTTATTTCACAGAATCACAAAATATGCCAAGTTGGAAGGAACCCACAAGGATAATTGAGTCTAACTCCTAGCCTGGCACAGGACCATCCGCAGGAGTCACACCATGTGCCCAAGAGTATCATCCAAGCACTTGAACTCTGTCAGGCTTGGTGCTGTGACCACTTCCCTGGGGAGCCTGTTCTAGTACCCAACCATCCTCTGGGTGAAGAACCTTTCTCTAATATCTAACCAAAACCTTCCCTGAAACAACTTCAGGCCATTCCCTCAGGTTCTGTCACTGGTCACCACAGAGAACAGATCAGTGGGCAAGACTCTGAGAAACCTTATCTAGGTTGGCATTAAGCAGAAAGTCAGATTAAATGACCTCCAGAGGTCCTTTCCAAAATAAATTATTCTGTTTCTATAATTCCTAGGAACTCAGGATGGTGTTTCTATTGACAGGGAAGGGAAGCCCTAGCAGTAGCAACAATTTTCTATCATTTTCACCTAACTCTTGTATAGGTAAAATAGAGCAGCTGGACTTTAAATAAATATCTTTTTTTTTTTGCCATGCTTATTAAACCTGTAAACCAAAACCGAATATCTCTTCACTGAAATTTATGTTGCTGTGTTAAATGTTGTGAGAAGACAGCTTTTCTGTAAGTTTTTCTTTACTTCCAAATATTTAAGATGTGCAAACATCAAAGCTTTCTCTTTTTAGACATTTATTTAACGATATCAATAATAATAATTATTAGATAATAATAATTATTATTAGAAGTCTGCTGCTCTGTTTTGAAAAATTATAAATTCTATATATGTGGATATATTCTTATTTGTAAAATATTTTCATTTGAGATGGAAAGCTCTAAGTAGATTTAGACCCTTTCAGATGTTGAGTTAATATTTATAAACCTGATGGTGTCCCAGCAAAAGCTGACCTACTTAAAAACAGTGTACATCTTATGCATCCTTTTATTAGCATATAACAATATTAGTTGGATATTAAAATCTAAAATGAAATGAAACAGAAGTTTTGAGTTCAGCCTAATAGGACATTCCACAGATGAGAAAGAGACAAAGTATTGCCAGAGATGTAGTGGTAGAAAAAGCAAGATACATTCTAAAATGGCAAGCAGATAACACTCAGATGAAATAGTTTCTATTTATGCACAGGGTTCATCACAAGCACTTGTTTCACTGTTTCTTTATAGCAGATCAGGATTTCATCATCATGTGTCTGGTGGTGAAATTACTACCAGTTGTGTTTGGTATTTTTGTATAAGTGTTTTAAAGTTTTGACTTGTGAGTTTTTTGTGAAATGCACCCTACATAGTGAGCAGACTGGGAGAACTGCCAACAATAAATTGCAATAATCCAGCCTTGTTGTTGTAAAGGCGTGAATCGAAAGCTCAGCATCTTGCTGACACAGAAATTGTCTTAACCTTGTTAGACTTCTGAGATGGTAATGTGAAATCTTATCAATATTGTCGATGTTCTCTCTGAGGAAAGCTGAGGGTCAAAAATGACTGGAATTTATCATGAAGAGCATTTCTTTCAGGATGTCCCGCAGCAGAACTGTGATTTAATATTACATTGTCACTGAAATGAGAAGGATATGGCTGCTTGCTCGTGGAAGTACATCAAGATGCAGGTAGAAGGCAAAAAAGTGTATATAATCCAGAAAAATGAAATAAAAGCTGGTATTTACATTTTCACTGATGATCATCTGATTTTAAGTTAGCCCTGTAGATATTTACAGACCAAATAGAGTTCTCTAGTCTGCTCCACATTCTCTGAAATCAAAAGTTTCCAAGAAGCCCATTTGTTACAGTTAACTGATCATAATGGCGTGGAAGAAGGTTGTAGCTTTTTCTTAAGAAACAGTTTGAGATGAAATCAAATCAGATGAATCTAGAATTTTTCAGTAACAGACACACATAGATTTGTAGCTGCTTAATTTATGTTTTGTTTTCCTTAGAATAGCAGTCTTTTTGTATTTACATATTGTAAGGTATAACTACTGTAGCCCAGTAAATAGTATTTTTCCAGTATTGTTAGAAGACTGACCTGATATTGTATTAACTCACCACTTTAGGCCTAGGGTGGCTTTATCTTAGCAGGAACTGATTTTACATTGTTTTTTCTGTGACTGTTGACTATTTTCTTTTAGTTTAGCTCTCTGTGTATGATAGGGATCTAAAAATCCTATATAAGCACTTTGAAACAAACGCTACACCTTTAGGGCTGGTGGAGGTTATTAATAATGTCCTGATTGATGATATGGAAATTTTGGGTAGGAAGCAGTGAATAAAGAATAAAATGACTGTGATACAAAAACTTAAAAGTAGTTTTAAATCTAGTTGAGGTTTGGAGTAGTGGAACTAAAAATATTTTTTTTCATGCCAATTAATAGTACAGTTTACTGGAAAAGAATGAAGCATACTGACAACTTTTAATACCTAGCTTTTCCCTCCTGTCATACAAATTCTTGAAGAAGACTGAAGTTGTGAACCTTTGGATGCAGAGAGATATTGTGAGGGTTAGCACAGCACTGGAGAAAATACTAGGAAATTTAAATATATCAATTTTCACCACATTACCAATGAGACTCTTCTGTAATTTGATAATTTAACAATGAGTATTAGGATTGTAATTGGACTTATAACTATTTGTTTTATTTTCATTAGACTAATAAGGCTTCCACTAGCCTAAATATAATACTTAGACTGTCATATAAGGTGTTCTTCTACCACAATTTTGCAAGAAATATACATACAACATCATAGTTCTGATTCAACAAAAATATTCTGACAGTTTTCTGATAATTGCAGACTTCCTGATTTCTGATAAAGTTTGGATATAATTAGATGTCTCTTCTGTATAAATTCTATAGACAGAAGAACATGAAAAAATCTTGAGATTAAAATATCTTTTGAGGCAAAACCCTCTGTTTCCAAATTTCCCAGTAAAGAAAATGGAAGATGAAAAATTGGTTTCAAGGAAACCTTTTGTAGTGGGTTGACCCTGGTCGGATGCCAGGTACCCACTAAAGCCACTCTCTCACTCTGCCTCTGCAACTGGACAGAGGAGAGGAAAAAAAATCAGCTAAGGATTCATGAATTGAGATAACAGCTGGGAGAGGTCAGTTACTGATTACCTTCACAGGCAAAACAAACTCAAAGTGGGGATAGTACTTAAACTTATTACTAGGAGGATAAGAGCCAAAGAGTGAGAAGTAAAATAATCTTAAAAACACCTTTCCCCCACCCCTCCTTCCTTCCATGTTCTCCTTTCTCCCCCCAAGTGCTGCAGGTGAATGGACAATGGGGGTTACAATCAGTTGTTGTTTCTGCTGCTGCTCAGAGAGAGGAGTCCTTCCCCTGCTCCCGTGGGGTCCTTCCCACAGGAGACAGTCCTTGATGGACCTCTCTGGCATGAGTCCATCCCTCGGGCAGCAGTTCTTCCCAAACTGCTGTCCTGTGGGTCACTCCTCCATGGGGTGCATGAGCTGTACCAGTGTGGGTCCCGCACAGGGGCCACAAGTCCTACTCGGGAAAAACCTGCTCCAGCGTGGGCTTCCCTCTCCATGGGCTGCAGGTCTCCGGCAGGATCTTGCTCCATCTTGGGCCTCCCACGGGGTCACAGCCTCCTTCATGAATCCACCTGCTCCGGCATGGGCTCCTCCATGGGCTGCAGGGGCCTCAGCTCTGGCACCTGGAGCATCTCCTGCCCCGCCTTCTGCACTGACCTTGGTGTGTCCATTGTTGTTCCCATGTTCTAACTCCACTCTTCCCTAGCTGGGATTCTTTCTGCGCAACAACCTTCTGTTCTTAATTATGTTATCACAGAGGTGTTACTGTTACTCCTGTTTGGCTTGGCCTTGGCCAGAAGCAGGAAGTCCGTCCTGTAGCCGGCTGGCATTGGCTCCATGGGACAAGGGAAGCTTCTAGCAGCTTCTAAGAGAAGCCACCCCTGTAGCCCCTCCCACTACCAAAACCCAGCCACAGAAACCCACTACACTTTGCCAAGTTTCTTTGACAGGCAGTGGTTGGAAGATACCATTATTATATGAGATTTATAAGCACACTCTTTTTCAGGAGGGTAAATTTCATTGTATCTACTTTGAAAGCAAATTATCCTTGACTAGTTTTCTCCAATTGCCAGGGAAGGAAAGCACTGATGAAGAAACCTTGCTGTATGATTGGAGGTTTTTTTTGAAAGGATAAAAAGTCATTGTCGGAACAGACCAAATGTGTCTGTGCTAAAACAGATCCAACTGCCAATTATTCACAAGGTGGGAGAGTAGATGGGGATGCTGTTTGTTCAAAATAACCTTACAGTTATTGTATTGGGTTTGAGTGGCCAGGTTTTGGTAGAAGGGGGGCTCCAGGGGTGGCTTCTGTGAGAAGCTGCCAGAAGCTTTCCCTGTGTCTCACACAATGCCAGCTGGCTCTAAGCTGGACTCGCCACTGGCCAAGGCTGAACCCATCAGTGATGGTGGAAGTGCCTCTGGGATGTGGTGTTTAAGAAGGAAAAAAACCAACCCTGTGCAACAACAACCAGAACAGAGGAGTGAGAATACAACAGCCAACAACCCTGCAAATGCCAGGGTCAGCAAAGAAGGAGGGGCAGGAGGTGCTCCAGCCACCAGAGATGAGATTCCTCTCCAGCTCATGGTGAAGACTACGGTGAGGCAGCTGTACCCCTGTAGCACATGGAGGTTCACAGTGGAGCAGAAATCCACCTGCAGTTCATGAAGACCCCCACACCAGAGCAGAAGGATGCTCACAGAATACTGTGACCTCATGGGAAGCGTATGCTGAAGCAGGCTCCTGACAGGACCTTTGGCTTCATGGGGAGAGGAACTCAGGCTGGAGCAGGTTTGTTGGTAGGATTTGTGACCCAGTGGAGGACGACTGACCTCATGGAAAGGATCCATGCTGGGGCATTTTGTAAAGAACTGCAGCCCCTGGGAAGGGCTCATGCTGGAGATGTTCATGGAGGACTGTCTCCTGTGGGCTAGACCCCACACTGGAGCAGGAGAAGAGAGTGAGGAGTCCTCCTTCTGAGGACGAAGGAGTAGCAGAGGCAATGTGTGATGAACTGACTGCAGCTCCCATTCCCAGTCCCCCTGAGCTGCTGGAGAGGGGTGGATAGAGAAAACTAGGTGTAAAATTGAGCCTGGGAATATAGGAGGGATAAGCAGAAGGTGTGGGGGGAAGTGGCAGCTCCACGAAGCTCCTGGAGCTTGAGGAGTTTGAAATATTGAATAGTGTTAGACTGTTTTCCATGAGAACAGTAAGGCTAATTAAATGTTCCCATGGACACAACCTTGAATTTTAGGGAGTTAGCTAGAAAAGGATAACAGTACAAGGATGAGGTTGTTGATTGTATGCAGGTGTTAAATTCCTAAGTGTTTTTGTGAAAATATATTTACATTATGACTGTGGGAAAGTAGGGGCCAGTGAGCTCAATAAAGCCTGCCTCCTACGCTCAGTGGGCAGACACCCCTTGTCTCATCACTCTGTTCATGTGTGTGTCTTCCTCATGGACCAAGACCTACTGGCAGATACCCTACGACAAGAAGGTGTTTTAAAGTTTTTGTCTTATTTCTCGTTATCTTACTGATTTTATTGGAAATAAATGAAATTAATTTTCCCCCAAGTCAAGTCTGTTTTGCCCATGATGCTAAATGGTGAGTAATCTCTTTCTGTGCTTATCCCAACACACAAACCTTTTGTTCTATTTTCTCTCCCCATCCAGCTGAAGAGGGAAGTGATAAAGTGTCTTTGGTGGATGCCTGGTATCCAGCCAGGGGCAACCTACCACAGCTATGCATTTACTGTTTATCTTTTTATGTCCCCATAGCATTGAATAAGAACCTGAAGGTAGGGGAGGCTATCATTTCCCTTAAGTTCCCTTTAAACTGTGTGGAGGCAGGTGCAAATGGGACCCAAACAGTTCTTAGCTCAATTTCTGCAGTCATTTCATTGAATATTCCAAACATTTTTATTCTCTGAAAGATGTCTGCCTTAAATGATGTGGAATTATCTGAAGAGAATATTTATACTTGGGGGTGACAATCCCCTCCAGTGACCCCAATTCTCTTTGGTTTCAAGACATAATAGAGCCAAAGCCTGGAAGCTCCTAGCAGTGTCTATTCCGTGATAGATTAGTGAAATACTGGGTGACATCTCTATTAGAAGGTGACTGGATATTTCTCTTTAGGGAATAAGCACCTGTTTAACTTGCTTTTTATTTTCTGCAAAAACACTAACATTGCAAGAGGGCTGGTAGACACTTGCTCCTTTCTTTAAGAACAGTCTAGTGTAGTCTCACCAAACTTGAAAACATAGTTATAGGCAAGTCAGATACATCCAGGTTTTGCAGCAGACAAGCAATGTGGAAACTAGTGAAGAGAAAATGATGCTGGCAAGGAACAAACCCTGACGCTGACCTTGGCACAAGCATAGATAGCTCTTTCATCTTATGCTGTGAAGACCTTCAGCTGTGATCAGATATGTTGGTTGTAAACAGAAACCATTAGAGAATGACACAACTTCTTTCAAGGAAAAGGTTCAAAAGTCATTTAGAATAACATGAGAGCACATTATTTTAATGCAAAGGCCATGTAGTTGCACCACACTTTCCCACATCAAACAGACACAGTCGTGTGCCCCTGAGATCTGGGTTAAGATTTTCTAGATGAAGTTGAAAGTACTGTCAGTTTTCTTCTTATATAGAGGAGCAAACTGCTCTTCTGTGGTATTGAGATAAGAACTTTACAAAAGGCATTTGTTAAAATCTTTGCAGCCACTAGTTAAAATAATTATTGTTTTTAAAAGATGCTCAGCTTGAAAACTACTGTCTTCCTGGGGTCTTCTCAGGATGGGAAACACAGGAAGAATTTTGTTGGCCCAGAACAATTTGCTTCATGTCTGGTGCTACCAATTTGTGGGCCATGATATGAGGAAGCCACCAGATCTCTCTACAGGGAAGGAGATGACTTTGCATTTTTCAAAAAAGCCTCCTTTAGGGAGGCTTTTCTTAAAACATCCTTCACCTCTGCCCCACTGAACTAATTTAGTCCACAGATGGCAGACCTCCTTGCTAACAAGCGAGAGCTCTTCACTGGCAAAGTATTTTAAGTGAGAAACCGAGTTATGAAAGAAATAAACTTGAGTTCAAGTAGTAAAAAATTATTTCAGCTGCTGTTGAAAGACACACTGTAGAGAAGTCTACATAAAAGACTTCATTTATGTGGAAATGAAGTTGGAGATTTCTTTTTAGAATAAACAGAGTTTTGTACTGGATATAAAAGAGGTTTTAAAGAATTTATTCAACATCACTTTCCAGAGAACCTGTGAAATATTCTTGTTTATTTTTGTATTTGAATTGCAATGGCATAATGGTTACATTTATATGACCATTTTTACCAGTATAGTCAATCTGTAATTTTCTGTTCTTAATTAGGTACAGTTAATCATGTCCTTGTGTGATTTGGTGAATAGAAATGAACGTAAGTGTGTGTTTTAGAACTTTGTTAAACTGTAAACATGCTTTACTTCTTGGTTACTTGTTAAATAATATGAATATTTTCTTGAACAATGCCTAAAGAAGCAATGTTCATATACATAAGCAAGTCAGAGTGAAGGATGAAATGCATCTTGTAGTTATTTTCAGCCTTTTGGGAAAAAAATTACAACTAGATACAATTATAAAAAAGAAAAGAGCTTCAATTCATATATCAGAAGGATCAAAATACTTTTTTTTTTTAATAAATAACTCCCTTTTACCCCTGGGACTACTGGACACTCGCATAGGGGAAAAAAGGATCATCTTTCATTGGAAAGGCAATTTGTTGACCTCAGGATCATTCATAACTGGATACAGGTATGAATTCTGCATTGCAGCTATTTACTTTAAATCCAGTCTACAGATAGAGGTGTCATCTCACAACAATGTAATTGTATAATTTTTTTAATAAGCATAAACAGTTGTTCAACAAATACATACCTATTTCCATTAGGACTTTCTAGGCCCAATAAAACATATATATCACATGTTTTAATACTTTCATTAGATTGTTCACATTGTATCTTCTGATTAATAGTGGTATAGAAATAAATAGCAATTTTGCAGACCAATATTTCTTTTAATTCATCCTAAAAACTGGCAGAAGAGGGAATATAGAGTGGCAATGCAGAGCAACCTGTGTTCTAAATATAACACTTTTTTCATCACTATTATTAAGACATGTTTGCAACTTATAATTGATTTTGGATAAAAGGGGATAAAATCAATGATCTCTTAGATTCTATGGTGTCAGGAGACAGCCTACCAATTCCCACTTCCTGAATGTATTATAGCAGCACAATGTCCACAAACACTGGCTGGAGAGCCGAACTACAATTACTTACCGAGCAGAGAAAGTACTGAGAAACAGTGCAGAATTCTCTTTGATTTTTGTGGTACATTATTAAAGACCATAATAGAGTAGAGACCTGTTAATATCAAAGCTATCCAAGGATTTTCTGTCTTTCCTTCTGGAAGATGTCTGTCATATTTATTTTGACTTTCATAACATTGCTCATAAAACAGAATCCCTTCTAAAATAATATTCCAACAATCATTTCTATCTTTTCAGTAAAACCAGGCTTTTCTAAAGGTATTAGCAACTGTAAAGACTATAAGCAAGAAGTCTGCTCTGCATACACATAGATTACATACTGTCTTAGCGTTTATAGGGAGCAGAAAACCTGGTAGTGGGTATTGAGGTAGTTAGGTCCCCAGGGCTCCCTGATGCTAACTGGATAACGTCTTGGTATCTAGAGTCTCTTTCTCCTCTGGAAACAGAACTGAAAATCATTGCTGGATTTTCTTTAAATTTCCTAATAGATTTTATAAGTCTGTGCTACTGTACTACACTTTCAGTTAAGCCGATATTTTTTCAAATGTTTGTACAGTGTTTTCTTTTCCATGAAAATATTCTGCAGTGACTCCCAATTTGAAAAAGATGTTCACAGCAGGTTCACAGTAATGCAGTAGAATCAGATGGGATAATGAAGGGAGTATGTACTCTTGGAAAGATCTGATAGCACTGTGGATTTTGGCAGGTAAAGGCAGAGCAATGTTACATGGAATCTGTCTAATTTACTTACTAGCACATAATCCACCTGAATAGCTAATTTAAGAGCCTGCAGATTGCTTAGAAACATTTGCTAAATACAATTTGATGCTTAAGACCTTTGCTTCTCTTGCTTTTGATTGAGTGCATTGGCCTCAATAAGTAATTTATGGGCTTTCTTCTCCAATCTAATTAAATAAAGGGAGGGTTCCCATTATTCTTTTATTATTAAACTGAGATCTGTATCTTTCCTTTCCAGATGATTTTGGGGTTTGGCACTCATAAGATATCAGTATCTCAGAAGACTTCTTATGAGACACACTCTTGGCCTGTTGAAAACCTTCTTTGCATCTTCTCTTCCCACTCGCCCCTCACCAGGAGACTCCCACGGTTCTTGTGCTGCCTAGCTGCTCCCTTTCCTCTTGCTGCACAGCACAGAGAAAAGAAGGTATGAGAGACATGCCTTCCCCTAACTAGTTCATAACTTTCTTTTCAATGGAGAAAGAAGCCCCTTTGCTACAGTGCTGTTTTTGGCTTAGGATGGAATTAACTTCCTTCACAGTAACTGGTATGGAGCCGTGTTTTGGATTTGTGCTGGAAACAGTGTTGCTAACAAGGGAATGTTTTAGTTATTACTGAGCAGAGCTTACATAGCATCAAGGCCCCTTCTGTCTCTCACCTCACAACACCAACAAGGAGGCTGGCGGTGCACTAGGAGTTGTGAGGGGACACAGCCAGGACGGCTGATCCCAATTAACCAAAGTGAAATCCTAGACCCTGTGGCATTATGCTTAGTACATAAAGTTAGGGGGAAGAAGAAGGAAGGGGGGGACATTTGGAGTGATGGCATTTGTCATCCCAAGTCACTATTATGTTTGATGGAGCCCTGCCTTCCTGGAGATGGCTGAACACGTGCCTGTCCATGGGAAGTGGTGAACGAATTCCTTGTTTTTCTTTTGCTTGTGTGCGTGACTTCTGCTTTACCTATTAAACCATGAGTTCTCTCAGTTTTACTCTTTTGATTCTCTCCCACATCCCTGGTTTCTGGCAAAGTAAATGTGTATTCAGTGCTGAAAATGGATTTGAATACAGCTCTGAAGGCACACAGTGATGTGATGTCACTCTGACTGAAGTTTGGCAGTAGAGCACTCGGTGCATCTTTGCCAATTTCTGTGTTGCTTCACAGTAAGTGACACTTTCTTCAACTCCTCTGTGGTTAAATTTACAGATGCTTCCAAAGAAAGCTTTCCAAAGAGGAGTGCTCTGCTAATGAATTGTGAACTTCATGAAAAACATCCTTGTGTGGAACAGCTGATCCCTACATGGCAGAACATTTAGGTGTGCAATTATAGACATATATACTCTATTTTCAAACACTTTGATGAGTGTTCTAGTGTTTGATACTAAGCGCTGCTGAAAGAAATAAGAATCACCCAAGTCTGGGCCTTGGCTGGAAGCTAATTGGTAAAATTTTTTCTTCCTGAATAGATGTAGAAAGCTAGCAAAGCACTGGCATGATCTGGGTATTCAAACCTTGGAGGGTAGGATTTGACATGCAGGCTAGTAATTTTCTGTCATAAAACCTCCCATAAATTGAAATGTGGAACTGTTGTTTTCAAGGAATATGGTGCATGTCTCTATGTATATTTGTTTGTTTCTTCTTAAGAAAGGAGCCACCAATGAAGCTGTTAAGAGTAAACCCTGATTCCTGCAGTTTTCTATCACTGTGCCCATATTGAGAAATTAGGAAATTTTGGGGACAACAGGGAGATAATCCCAATTATTTGTTTTTAATTATTATTACTAAAGGTAGCTTTTACATTAAAATCTACTGCATGGTAGAGGTTATGATGGCTTTTTGTATTCCTTCGAGAATCTCAGACACAATCCAATCACACTCCAATCTACTAAAATACTGTTAATAAAGAATAAAAAAAAAGTAATTTCTACAATTCTTTTAATATTCTTTCTCATTTCAATTTTCCAAGAGTACGGTGACGGCAGAAAGAAAAGGATTAGGATTCAAATGAATCTGATTTTTTTAAAAAATACTTTTGTTTGTGTAGGGTTTTTTCACTTTTTGTGTTGGAGTAAGACTCATGCTGCCTTCAAAGAGAAGTCTGTTTACTTAAAGTTAAGGATATGCAGAAATATCCAGAGGATTTAGAAAATTATTGTAGGACCCTATTATGCTCAGGCATTCTTGAATTGTTTATTGTGAAAGATTTAAAATCTTTTTCCTTGTTCACACCATGTTCACTGACATATAGAAAAACAATCAGTCTCCTGTATCTGCAAATAAATTAAAATAAAAATATTCCGAAAGCTAAAATTTTCAGATCCTGGGAAAGAAACACTGTTATACAGTGCACACATTCCTCTGTTGTATTGTCTCTCTGTGGGAACAAAGATGGTAAGTAAATCTAATGTCAGCTCTATCACATGCCTGGAATCCGTGTGTGTTTTGGATATTTTCTGTATTACTTCAACTAGCAGATAAATAAGTTACTACACAATCAATGATCCTGATGGATCCTTTCCAACTCAACATATTCTATGATTCTGTAATTTTATGAGAATTAAACCATATACATGAAAAAATACCCTAAGTACTTCTTTGAGAAAGAATTTTGAACTTCCCTTTTTGAGTCTTCTGAGCAGCTAATGTAGGAATGATAGTTTATACTCTAGGCTTTGACACTACAATATTTCATATTTAATTTCCTGAAACATATATTCCTGCTCTTGGCTGCTTAGACTGACAACAAAATGAAGTAAAAAGGCCTTGGATATAATATACTGCCCCCGTAGTCCTAGAGTGGTCTCTGCAGGTTCCAGGTAAGTGCCAAAATCTGCCAGGATATCAGCTATACCACAATTAATTTATTCCATATTGCTCCCTTTAATGATCTTTCAGTACTACTAGACTGATTTCATTTCTACAGCTACTGTTCTTCCCTATCTTGTCTTCATTTTGCCTCACAGTTTGAATTAAATGAGAGATGAGAGATTTATTTTTGATGGTTCATTGTTATAAAGGAGATAGCACTGTAGTATTGAATAATATAAAAATCTTTGTTACACAGGTATATTTGAATGCATTCTTCTCGAAAGAAAGCCATGTAGTTGTATTAACTCTTAGTGTACTCAACACATAAAGTATTTGCTTTGATTGTGGTACAGCTCAGTAAGCACTGCTGGATTGCAACAGGGAGGGAATGGTTGCCAGCACTTTCAAAAAGGTAGCAGATTATAAGCTTGCTTCCCGTAGTCATCCTGACACACTGTAATAAAACTCAGCAATCAAAGTTCTGATTTATATTTGAGTGACCACGCAGTTGTTCAAAGACATTTCAATATGCAATCACTTGACCGCACACTGGATTCGTGTTGAGAATGCTTATGTATTGTGTCCTATGGAGCTTTTGACTCAGAGGTGCCAGAAGCTCACTACTAGACCATTAAAGCTGCTGGATCTTTTCTGATGCCATCTTCAAAGAAAGATAAAGTGCTTTTGGAAAGCTGTGGGGAGTAATTGCTTTTTGACATATTGGATGGATTGCGACAGCTAGGGAGTTGCATTTCTCTGGAGATAATTTTATGGTTTAGCTGTGTGTATACATACAAACTCTAATTAATATTCTGAATCTGTACAATCAATAAAGAAAGTACCCTGTGTGCATTCTGTTTGTTACACTGGATGGCTACTAGTTACTATGGGTAACTTGCAAAGCAGAGATATACATAAGGATGGGAGAACTCTGGGAAGCAAGAGACAGAAACAGGCAAAATAAAAAGTCATGCCTTGCCCCAGCTGCCTGGATTGATGTGAAGAGTGACACTGTACTGATAGTAAAAGGTGGGAAATGGCTTATTACTTTTCACGTTGAGCAAAGGATGTGGAAGCACACACTGCACTCTCACTGCTGAAACAGCGAGTCCCAGTCCCCCATTTTGGTCAACAGGAAACACTGTAGCTGTGCCCTGCCCTGTGTGCTCCTGGTGAGATAGTGTGGTCATATCATATTTCCTTCCTTCAAAGATTCTTCAAGAATCCCATATAATCCTTTAATTGATTGTAATTGGAATAAAACTTCCTGAGCACTTTTTTATTAAAATTATTTGTATTATTACAGTGCCCAGAAGCACATTCAAGGTGCGATGTGAGTAAAGGATATAAGGTTATAAGAATAGATCTTGTTTTGAACACCTTTCAGTTGAAACATAGCACAAGATTTAGCTGATGTGGATAGAGAGGTATGGGATGAAACAAACTGCTGATTGAGAAAAACAATGAAACATCTTCATGGACAGCTTTCCACATATGAAGAGAAATATATACAATCCCAGAAGTATCTGTTCCAAAAAGTAAAAAAACTGTCATATGCAGTGCTGTTATTGCAAACCAGAGTTTATAGAGTGAGTGTACAGCAAAAGGGACTTTGACAGTGAAGACTAACAGCTTGTGTTTGACACAAAGAAGGGGCAACTAATAGCAGGACTCGGGCAACTAATAGCAGGACTCAAAGGGAGAGATGAATTTATCAATCATCTTTGGAGCAGCATTGCTCTGCATACTGTTAAGAGAATATGGGCTATATAACAGGGAGGGCTTCTGCGTAGAATAGACTGATCCTAGAGATGAAAGAATGCGCAAAGTTTTTAGTCTGAAAGCTTGAACTGTCACTGAAGGCTGAGTCAAAGACAATAGACCTGAGAGCAGAAGGACAGCTTTGTGGAAGAGATCTGAAAAATTTAGATAGCAAAACTAAAGGAGGAAAAAATGAACTCACTCGATCTCAGAATTTCTGCCATAAATGTTTTCTAATATAGAATTAGGAGTGGAGAAAGTAATGTCAAAGTGAGCCATATCTAAAACTACTGGAAGAAATATTGTAATAGGAAAGATAGCAAAAAGAGTCAGAGGAGAGAATTAAAGCACAAAGGCAATCAGCAACTCCATTAGTGAAAGAGAGAAGGGTAGAGGAGGCATGAGAAGAGGAGAGGGGCAAAAAGGAGAGGATGGGGGGAAATCTGGGATTATGACAGCATGAAGGGGGGTGATGTCGCAGGAAGACAATTGAAATCATCAACTCCCAAAAAAATGGTGCTTGTAGAAGACCAAAGGAACAACAGTTTGTGGTGAGTAGTAGAGCTCCAGGCTGAATTATGTGATTAGACTGAGAGAAATGGAGGCTGAAATGGTTTATTGACTGATTTCAACAAGGGCAGTACCAAAGGAAGGTTTTGTTTCCTACCACAAAGAAGATTTTAAGTTGTTTTAAATCCAAAACAGATTTAAGAATAAAATGCATAGGTGTCTTTATCAAGAGCTCAGTTTCTCAATTTGATCTTAGTCATACTCTCTACTCCTTTTTCTATTTCTGATCTCTTCTTTCTTTTTTAAAATTCAGTTTTATCTAAAGGAATGAAGACAGTACTTATTCAGGCCAAGCAATTCTGCGATCCCACCTACGCTTGGATCATATTTGAACTTTAGGCATTAGCATTCCCAGAATAAGCATTTCTGTACATGGGTGTACAAACACAGTTAGGCAAAGCCCAGTAAAGTTTGGGACTAAATAGAACAGTATCTAGATAGCTTATCTGCCCAGGGAATATGGCAGGGCCAGAAAGCAGGAAAATAGATAGATGGCACAGATTTCTAAGACTGAATCCCATTCAAAGTTTTTGATGTACTTGCAATTCTGTCCATGGGTTTGTGATACTCAGTTTTTCATTTAGTGAAACTAGTGAGTGAAAATAGTGAGACTATTTTACATGTGATCTCAGATTGTTTTGCGTAACTCATCATTTTTAAAAGTTGTGAAGTGGGATTTTTAAAGTTTCTGATTAATATATTTTGATAGTGTTAGTAATTTAAACTGAGGAAGAAAAGTATCATTGTCATTGAACTGCACAAGCTAGGAAAGTAGTGCAATGTTATTAAGCTTTATAGCTTATATTATAAGTAAATTGCTTGTGCAGAGCAGGAAGACTTTCCTCTCTATTATTCTGAGTATTAAATGCTGGCTGCTGCCCAAAAAAAGATAATAGGCAAGATGGGACAGTGAATTTATCTGATATGTCAAATTCAGGTTCCCTTTGAAGGAGGGAGCTCTAATCTGTGTCTCACAACTCCCATAAACACAGGGAGCCACAGCACTAAGATGTTATTTTTCTCTCCTCGAGTCCACAGAATGGCATCCTTTTGACATTTTGTCTAAATACTTAAATCAAAATGGTTGTCATTACGTATCTAGTGCACCTGGCAGCACAGAGAGAGATGCCTTTTTTTTTTTTTTTCTGATGTGGTAAAGCCGGTAAAGAATCTCTTTTTAGTTTAAGTGTATTTAGCCATATGGTATATCAAATAAAGTTTTCAAAATGCCTTGAACATTTAACCAAGTGAACATAAAACTGACAAATCAGGTGTATATATATGTACCTGTGTAGGTACATGAGGGGCAGCTGAGGGAGCTGGGGTTTAGCCTGGAGAAGAGGACGCTCAGGGGAGACCTTATTGCTCTCTATGACTGCCTGAAAGATGGGTGTAGCAATGTAGGGGTTGGACTCTTCTCCCAGGCAACTAGTGACAGGACAAGAGGAAATGGCCTCAAGCTGCACCAGGGGAGGTTCAGGTTGGACATCAGGAAGAATTTCTTTCCTAAAAGGGTGGTTAAGCATTGAAAGAGGCTGCCCAGCAAAGTGGAGTCATCATCCCTGAAAGTGTTCAAGAAATGACTGGATGTGGCGCTTAGTGCTGTGGTTTAGTTGATGTAGTGATATTTGGTCAGAAGTTGGACTCGATGATCTTGAAGGATTTTTCCAACCTTGATCTTCCTATGATTCTATATACATATATAAAGAGATCAGGTAAAACCATGGTAGGTATTTATTTTCTGAAGACTATCTGCATGAATGGGATTTTTGTCTTATTCCTGGGAAAACTGAAGTAGCTATGTTTAAACGCATTTCTAAACCTATCTCAGTTCATTTTTTAAACTGATATTGTGATTTTCCATTTGCCACTTCATTTTTAATGTCTCTTACAGTTATCCACATTACCTTCCCTGATAGTGACTGTCTTTCTTTGACACATATCCATTACATGCATTGCTTTTGGTTTCTCTTAAAAACACAATACTTTCTAAGAAGCTTCAAACCAGCATCTGCTGTCAATGAAAGGTGTTTTAAATGTTTTGATTATGATAGTAGAATGACGGGTTTCTCTCCTCTAGAAGGTATTTGAACATTGTGGCAATTTTAATCTTTTTTCATATTAAATTTTATAGTATTTAATTTTAATTTTTTATTTTTATTTTGCAGCATATATTACAGCTACTTATTGTATGTTACAATCAAATTCACAAGCTGCTCAACTGACTGCTCAGTGTAAATTGTTATTCAATGTAAATAATGATGTCTCACTTATTCCAAGAGAATAAGGCTCTATTGTGCAGATATTTTTCAGTTGAATGTAGTCTAAATTGTCCAGGCAGAACAGCCATTTTTAGGTATTACCTGTTGACACAGAGAGCAGATATTATTTGAACTTTCAATAAAATGTAATTTTTAAATTTAGCAGGCACAAATACATTCATGGATCAATATTTTTATATCAGCCCTAAATAGGAAGATAATTCAATGAAAAATATAACACTGCATAGATTAAAGATAAATACCTCTTGGTAAAGTGAGAATCATGTCTCGCCTCCACTCCATACCATGTGGCAACCTCTAGTGCACATGCCTAAGACTAATCTAGGTGGGCACAAATTGTGCAGTTGCACAGCAGAAGAAAGATTACATTGCTTAACTTAGGCATTTCCGTCAGGCAAACTGTCACCTCATCAAAATCTCTTACAAAATGTCAGCATAACAATCTGCTTGAACGTTAGTCTTCCAGTCATTTGGGGATCAAATGTGTCCTCCTTTATGCCACTTTGTGTATTGTTCCTTCACACTTCGTGTTCCTATCCTGTTAGCACTTGTGAGGGACTCTTGACACTTTTGTTTTGCCATGTGGTCTGAAAAGTCAATTTTTCCACTGTTTCTTGGGGCATGCTTAGACTTTCCTGCAAATTTTTTCTTTTAATCCTAGAAGTACATCTGTTGAAAGAGAGGCGAAGTTCTAGAGGTTTTTTAGCCTTTGGCATTGGAGGTCAATGCTGCATTTTTCAAAGGGAGAGGAAGAAATCCCTGGGGAAAATACAGACTCACTTCCTGCAAGAGAAGTTGCTTCCTATCCCATCTAATGTGTACTCTGAAAGATAAAATCTATACCCCAGGGTTTTTTTCTTTTTTTAATATAAACTATGTATTGTCATCTGTGTAACCAGAGACTAGATATTCTGTATCTAGGCTTTGAGTAATTTTATTCCCTTGGCCTTATTTCATGTTTGATGTCTTATTCTGTTCTTTTAGAGATCTCATTCTAGATCTTAATCATTTGTGCACCTAGGTGTTTTAAATGTTTTAGTCCACAGGTTCTCACAGAAGAATGGAATATCTAAGTCTTAAATTAGAATTTGAAATAGGTTCAAGTTGTTTTATTTATTGAAATTCAATAAAAAGTGATATCTGTTAGAAGAATTCAGGCATAGCTGCTATAAAATCAATAAATCAGTAGGAATTTTACCCTGGCAAGGAATGCTACTCTTTACCCAGGTATAATTTAGGTCGAAAAATCAAATGTTTATGTAATTAAAGCAGTGACATTTGACTGCCTCCTAAAAAGGGCAGTGGGTACATTTGTTTCCTCTTTCTCTTTCTTATAATACTCTCTAGTTCTGTTTAGTGAGAAATTTGTTAAAGTTTATTGGAGAGTTGTTTGTTAGATGGGGCATTTTTTAGTTTTTCTTTCTAAGCAGGGGCTGTTGCACCTACTGAGAATTAAAAATTTAAGAAGACTTTTAACTATTTACACAAAAGAGACCCTAGCTGAACAAACCAAATTGCCATATGAATCTAAGTGTTTCAACCTCAAGAAAGAAGAAATAAATTTTTCTCATATTTAGAGGACATCTGGTATTTTCTGAGATAAAGCTAAGAAAAAAGGAGTCAAGGAGAACCAGGTTGGTTTATTATTGCCTGAGAAAAGATGTCCTGATAAGTAGCAGCTAAGTAGTTGGAAGAATAGCTACTGGTGATTGGAGACAGTTCAGAGATCTTTCTTCAGAGAGTAAGTTAAAGAGAAACTCCTTTCAGCAAAGGACAGATTTTGCAGGATCAGAAACTGGATTGTGGAATGAAAGAAGCAAAGCAGAAACTGAAGCTAATATCACTGAATAAAGTGAAGAGGCAAATGCAACTGCTCAGAAGGACTATATCGAAAAGACAGAAGACAGAAGGATAAAAAGCAAACCTCCTCCCTTTCCCTACAAGGAAAGAAACTGAAAATTGAGTTGGAATGATAGAATCACAAACACAGCAAATAAGGTAAAGCAAAAGAAAATGGAAGGCAGGAATCAAGAGGTCTCCAAAAGAAGAGGTAATACAGCAGAGACTTATCATGAGTTGACAGTCACATCTTTGGACAATGATAGCCGGCATCAATCTTAGTACATCTGAACATCTTGTATGTGATGTTTCATTGATGTTGTTCAGGATGCTAAGAAATGATAAAACATAAGTGACTTATCTTTGTTCACTTCTTAACAGCTCTTTCCTTACTCAGAATCATTCTGGGAATTGACAACCATTTCTGATAGCAATTCAGCCTTTCTGCTGCTGTGTACAGCAGGGGTAATGCACTTGTGTTCTGGGCTATTACACAAGCTCATGAACTTGTGGGTGGCTTCTGTTTTGTGCATGAATGTTTCACACCAGCTTCCTGGGTAATATGTTAATTTTACTAATTTTCAGAAAAGGAAATCAGTGATTTCTAATGGAAAGCCTTTTCTGCCAATCTAATCAACTAAATTAAGGCAACCATTGAATTTAAAATTGCTTTTAGGGAGTATTAGTTTTTTTACCACTATCCCTATTTAAGTTTGCTATGGGCTAGAATCTTAAAGCTTATGGTCTCAGCAGAATCTAGGCAAAACTGTTAGAGTGATTTTGGAGTCTTTAACGCTTCCCCACTGAAATATCTGATTTAGTGGGGTGGAGGAGAGAAGAAGATCTGAGCTCACACCTACAGGCTTATTCATAACCCCACTCACATCTCTGCCGTAGAAGGGTACTTGTCCCTTGCCTCGCTGTTGTATAAAATTTCAAGTTCTCTTGTCGTAGAGATATTTTTCTTGCTACTGTCATGAAAAGATCAAGATGTATTTACATCAATAGTTCACTCCAGTGATCTGACATGGATAATAGGGGTATCACAGTGTGCCATGTATCAG
The DNA here is from genome assembly GCF_003945595.2 of Pipra filicauda. Classification (NCBI taxonomy): domain Eukaryota; kingdom Metazoa; phylum Chordata; class Aves; order Passeriformes; family Pipridae; genus Pipra; species Pipra filicauda. Next base: position 2,128,758 of record NW_024104543.1, read on the forward strand.
CTCAGCTTGCATAATTCTTCATTGGCTTCAAGGCGCCTTGGCTGCCTTTTTAAAGGCAAAAGGCTTTTCCAAAAGGCAGCATCACTGAGAGGGAGCTTGCAAAGGCTGAGGTCCTCTCAGAACCTGTGTACTGCTCAGAGCTCTGCTTGGTTTCTGTTGGGTGTGGAGAAGAATGAAAATTCAAGTCGGCTAGAAAGTTATGTGTTTAAATTTTTATTTGATATATTGGATGTTCTTTTTAGGTACAGAAGGGTTCTTGAAGAGTATATAGGATTGCTTAAATGCATCCCTTTTTAAATTGTGGGAAGTTATACCTAAGCTGTTAAATTGCGTTTTTGCTTTTATGCAGTCTTTGCTAATCTTTTAGGATATGCTGAGGCTACATTGTTTAATTAGCAATTATTTTTGTTTCCATTACTGAACTGTTACTACACACTTCAACAGCTTTTAGCTGGTTATATAAATTACAGAATTTTCTTCTTTTTCTGAGTTTTCAGCTGGTGCTGAATAGGTGTGTTCACCAGTGCAAAGCCAGTTTACACTCTGAGCAAAGGTGTGTATTTAGAAAACATAGTGTTAAACTGGTCTATTACTGTAATGAGGTGCTGAGGTAAAGCAGTTTGCATCTGGCTAGCTAATATCTCACTCTAGGGTACTGTACAACAGGTTGTGTGAGTTTGCAGTCACAGATACAGATCAGCAATGCCTCTCCCTCTCTCTCTTCCTCATGCCTACCAGTCCCCCTCTTCATCTAGGTAACCTTTCCATTTTAAAACTGAAGAGGTCTTCAGATACGTCACCAGGATCTTGCCAACTCATGGGGCACCCACCCATTAGCTGGGACATAAGGAGGTATATCTCAGGCTTTAACATATAAGTCACTTTAGTTGTAGACTTTAAACTCTCAGTAGAGAGAAATAAACACTTTAAGACATGTTTATTCTCTTGATATTGATGTGCAAAACAGACTGTACAAGTTGTACTGTAGATAGGGCTGTTTTGTTAAGTTAATTGTAAGAGCACCCTGAGGGAAAGGTAGCTATTTGCACTGCAGACATTAAATTAGCTGAATATAATCCTATTGCTATCATCTTCAAGGAAAAGAAATTATGGCCTTTGCAGAAAGTTCACTGGGTTAGGCTGAGTCAAGGGTTTGGGACATCATCTTGATTTGGCATCTTCTTGTAGCAGAGTACTCAGGAAGAAAACATGAAGAGAGCAGCAGGAAGAAGACATATGCTATGAGGAGTGTTGGAGGACCTTAGGCTTGTCTAGTTTGGAGTAAAAGAGGCTGAGGAGAGACCTCATTCCTCCCTACAGCTTTGTGAGAAGGGGAAGGGGAGAAGGAGGTTCTGATCCCTTCTTGCTGGGATGGAGAGATATGACGTGGGAATGGGGCAAAGCTGTGTCAAAGGAGGTTCATAGTAGATATTAGGAAATATTTCTTTACTGAGAGGGTGATCAAAGACTGGAACATGCTTTCTAGAGAGATGGTGGATGCCCCAAGTCTGTCATTGTTTAAAAGGCATTTAGACAATGACCTTAATGATATTTTTTTGTTCATTTTGTAATGATATAATTTTCATTCAAGCTTAAAGTGGTCAGAGAGTTGAATATTTTTTGTCCCTTTCAACTGAAAATATTATTCTATTCTATGCCATTCTACTCTAGAGCAAGATACTTTGGCAAAGGGAATTAATTAAGTGCATAGAATGATTTAAAAGACAGATTTTTTTTTTCCATATGCTAACAGGTACTATGTGCACAGTGCAACTCTTTGGGTTTCTGTCGTGGGAGACAAATGGGAAAGATCTGAAGACAAAGATGACACTAAATAATCAGTCCTGACCACTCAGTGGGAGGCATCATAGGTGGCCAGATCCCAGTCAGCAATAATGGTCATTCTGAGCATGGGGGTAGTGAACTTGCATACTGTAGGATCGTGTAGTAAGGTAGACACCAGTGCTATCACAGAGGGAGCTCTGTGCACATAATGGACTGTGATGTGTGGTGACGATAATTATAGTCTCATTCCCTGGAACTTTTGCCCCATGGAAAAGTGTGAGCTGAGAAGGAAAAGAACACAGCTGACCTTGTCTAAGCTATGATTTTCATGAAGTGCATACTCTTGGGGGAATAGAGGTTGGTGCCAAGGGTAGTGCATATGCCAAGGAAATGCTCAGCTTGCTGTCTCCTTTGCCTTTGTCTCCATCTTCACAGGTCGACTTTGCTCCTGGTTATTCCCTTGCCTGGTTTCCCAGCAGTTGAAGGAGGTTTGATTGTGCAATAAAGGTGTTGTGTTGGGCCAGAAACTGACCTTCATAAGGCACTCACTTAAAGGCATGCTTGGTTCAGGGTGTCCATGGGAGGGACAGGTCTGCTGAAATGCTGTCATGATGGGGCAACTCATGGGATAAAGAGGTGGTGAGCTTGATACAGCCATAATCAGGATAAGGCTGTCAAGGGACTTTGTGATCTTAAAGTTGCTTAACTTATTTTGAACACTCACATTCAGAGCAATAATGTCAGATGTCTTAGGTTGCTTTGCTTCAAAGACTGCTTGCAGTTTTTTTTACATGCTCGTCTGTTTCCATAGTTGTATGGGCTATATATCAGTCCATTTAGAATAGTTGGTGTTTTTGCTTTAGCAGCAAATAAAATTAATCACTGACTGAATAATTTTTTTTCTGAAAACTGATTGTGGAAACTTCATGAATGAGCACATAAAGGAATAGGTTATAAAATTTATTTCATCTGAGTATGTTTACATCTCTGAAAATGGCTTCCCTGGCAAAATGAGCCTGTTTTCTCGATAAAAGTGTTTAAAATCTTGTTCAAATAAAAATAAGAAAATTCTGACAACTGTTTTGGGAAAAAAAAAAGATAAGAAAGATACTGAAAGTGGTCCAGAAGCCCAAAAGCCAAGCAATGCTCCTTCTCTGAGCTAGGAAATGAGCAGCTGCCTAAGAGAGAGGCAACTGAATTGGGAATAGGAGGTAATTCACCTACAACTCAATGACACTTCTTACCCAACCTCACACTATAGATACCAGTGATTGCTGGGCTGCATCCCCCAAAGCAGTTACTGCTCCTGTCAAAATGTTATGGGTAATTCCGAATTGTGTTGTAGAAAAAGTCTTATACAAATCTGATCTCTTTTGTTGAGGAATCTGCCGCTCTTCACACACATAAATTGGTCTCCTTCCCCATTCAGTCTAAACTTCATTTTGCTCTGCTTTGCCTGTATTCCCTGCAGGGATGGGGTTGAGGTGAGTGTAAAACATTTTCAAAGATTCTTACAAGAGTATTGCAATCCCTGGAGGAATTGTTTTGTGCCCATGGAACAGAGATCTAGTACTGCCCATCATGGCTTACTCCAGGTCAACTTCTAGCCTAATTTATACCCACAGCACAGATGAAAACATGTCAGAAATTATGTCTGTCTTGGATTGAATTAGATGAAATGTTCCATTTCAGTCTCATACTGGATGTTCAGAGTGTACTTTGAAGAGTCAGATTTAACTATATTGTTCATAAAAAGTCAACCAATATTTGTTGACTAAGGAGCTAGTTAAAGAATACATGGGTTAGTTAAGGAATCACTGAATGGCTGAGGTGGGAAAGGACCTCTGGAGAACATCCTGTTCAACTTCCCTGCATGGAGACTCCACGACCCCTCTGGGCAACCTGTGCCAGTGCTCAGTAACCCTTGGTACAAGTGAGAGAAACAGCCTTTGTGTTGATGTAAGGATATTTTCTTCTATGTTCTTATGCTCTTCTACCCTTTGCAGTCCTCTAGAACTCAGAGTGTTTCGTTCAAAGAGCATATATACCAGACACAAATATATTAGATATTAAAATTTTTGTTCTTTTACCAGTTGTAATATGTTAAATGCAGTGATATTTACACTTTCCTTCAGTTGCTTGTAAGATTGCCTAAGCAGTAAAAATGGAGTTGTAAACACATTTATTCATACATTAACAGTTATACCCTTGAGAATGTTTCAAGCATTCAAAAGGCTGTTTATTTGTTTTAAGGACTTTTAAAAAATTAAACAATTAAATAGTCCATCTGTTTCCCAAACACTTCTAGTTAAACATTTAACTATACAGTTTTGAAAGGGCAATTTTCCTAAATTGAACATTCTGTGCTGCATGTGTATAAATCCTTGACTGCTACAGGGAAGCAACAGAGTAGACAAAAGCTTGGGTTCACCAAATTAGAATATGGTGTATTTCAGTGGAATTACACCCACTTATAGTACATTAGGTTACCCTTTTTCTCTTTCTTCTTAGGAAAGTAGAAGTTAAATATATTCTGTTCTGAAAGCTGGATTAATTTTACAATTAGAGAACACAATGAATAGCTCTAAAATCACTGGGAGAACACTTTCAGCATGTATTTGTGGAAATCACTTTTCAAAATGTGTTTATATCCCATAGTTTTCTTTTTCCTGAGTTTTAATGTTGGGCTAGTAACTGCTGATATACCAATTAAAATGATACTCCACTCTAAAGCCAGTGCAAAGATTTGTTAATGTTAAAAATGCATACAGAAAAAAAAAAGGGTGATTAAGTATAATTTATATTTTTCATTAAATGAACGTACATTGCTCTCGGAACAAAGTTCTTTATTATTAATGGAAATTCATGATTGTTATTAATTACACATTTTTATGTGCTTTCATTTTAACTTGTCATCAATTTCCAATAGCAAAATGATATGTTCCAACTTTGAACATTCTGAACTTTACTAAATTGTGTCAAGATTTTCCTGTGGGCAAGCATTTCCTTTTGGACAAGCATTTCTTCCATTTAACAGTAACCATCCCTCCAGTCGTCGTTTTATTTCCTCAAAATACTACTTTTAACCTTGTTTTATTTTTTTTCTAGGGTGGAAATACCATGAGGATACTGAAGCAAATTTTAAACTCTTCCTTCCTTGCCCCCTTCCTAGCACCCTATTGGGTGCTAATGTGTGCAGTCAGGTATAGGAGATTAATTCAATATACTCTTTTTTTTTTTTTTTTTGCATGCAAGTTAGCTAGCTAATGAATGAAATCTAGTTTTTGGATTTTTTTAAATTATTATTTTTACAAGGACTGGCAACAATTCAAGAAATAATTCCTTGAAATGATTGTATTATGACTCATCAGAATATATCTCCAGAAATCAATCTATATATGTAAAACTGACATGGAGGCTGAACCACTTTGCAATGGCAGATGGCAAGACAGATGTTTCAAATGTATTAGAGTTGTAAAGAAACATCAGCACTCTGAGGAATGAATACATTGTCTTCAATGATCCTGAAGATGCCAAATATATTGGCATGAGACAAGGCAAATTCTGCTTTATTGTTATTTTAGAAGTGTTTCATGACCATGACTAGGAATACTATTTGACCTGATCTGTCTTTGAATTCCAGTATAGAAATTTAAAAATACATATTGCCTCATATCTTGCTTCTGCCTCTGTAAAAATTGTTCAAATCTTATTCACAAATCTCCCTAATTTCATTTTACTGGTTTTTTTTACAATTTTACTTTTCCTAATTAAACACACTTTCCTGCTTAAACTCTTATCCTGGCATGCTGTCTGTGACTTTCATTCAATGTATTTACTCATTTCATCTCATTAGGATCTCATCATTTGCTTAACTCTTTCTAGACTGGAATTCTCTTTGCAAACAAAAAAGAGGAATCCTTCCTTCCTACCTTCCTTCCTCTCTCTAATCTTACCAAATATTTGAATTCCAGGCGTTCATTCACAATCGACACCTTTCACTTCCAATTCTGCCAATTCTGGATATATTTCTTTCTTAGCTTTTTTTTGCTGGTGTGGTGTCAGAGTAGGACCACTGGGAGGTGAATGGAGGTTGGTGATTGAAGGATGACTGCATAAACCCAAGAGGAATCAAATCTACTTAGTGCAAAGGAAAGAAGAGCCTGGTCCAGGGACTGGAGTTCACATGTAGCTGGCAAGGGGTTGTATACAGGAAAATAAAAGGGAAAAAGAAAGGAGTAGTGAGTCATTTCTGGAGAATAGAGAGGTCTGAAAGCTGAGAGGCTGACAGAGATCAAATTTGAAGTGATACACAGTAAGGTGAAGCATAGACAAGATAATTTAGATTTAGCTGGAAGTCTAGGAAGTAAAACATGCATTTTAGCAAGGGTATAAAGAAAGAAAAAGTGATTTAATGGCAGGTTGCAGGCTATGGAAGAAAGACAGAAATGAGACCATGGGAAATCAGAAGATATTGCAACTTAAATTAAGTCTATGGAACACAAAAGCTGTTAGAGGAAATATGTTTCATATACTGTGATGACTTCATCTGTTGCCACAGCACTGGATTTAAGGATGAGTCACCAGGGATGAATATTACCTTATTAATTTGAAGAGGATAAAATGTTAATACTAATCTCAAATGGACAACACCCCCTCCCATTTAAAAAACTAGCTGCAAGCAATTTATAGATATTAAATTAAAGGATTTATTGTTGTTGTGTCTAAGGAGAAATGAGCAAAGGAAAACAGGAGGTAGATATGACTTTTGGGGGCTCTCTTTTCTCATTTTTGTCTTTATAGATTGTGATTATTGTAGAATGCTGCTGTACTCTTTTTACTCTTTTCTTGGCTTCCTCTATAGCAACAGCAAAATTAATCCTTCTGTTTGTAAAACAGTGAGAAACATCTAGCTTTGAAAATTCAGTCCCTTCCTTCTTTTACTTTACTACAATGATGATAACAGAGTTGAGCCCAAATACCAAAATCCAACCCCAAACTCACAGCAAAATACCTGACAACAAGCAAACTGCACAGTTAAAAATGAGGATACCTTCTGAATCCTTGTATAACCTAAATTTATCTATCAATGATATTTTATTGTTAAATACGTTTTTATTACTATTTAGCAAGTTTCCAAAATTGTCTAACTGCTTTGTGGAACAGAAGAAAAGTACAAGATTCCACCCCTAAGAATCTGTGGCTCTGATTCAGATGTGAAGCAGCAAGTAAAGAAGTAAGAAAAGAAGTGTAAGGAGGAAGAGCTGTCCAACAGAGTAGGCAGGTTGTCTGGCTGCATTTCACCTCTGTGGTCAGCTAGCTAAAGTTACATGCAAGAAGAAAGAGTTCACAACTGTCCTAGACTCAGAATCACGGAGGGTTAAACTGTGCATTATGTCTACTTCCTCTCTAGCATTTTTTAAAAATGTACTAAGAGTGTATAAGCCTTCCAAAAAGCACTGACTCAGCTGGTAGATGCTAAAACTAATGTGCTAACATTTTACTGGCCACTCTATTACATAATGAATTGGGAAAAATTGTTTATCTCATTTAGCTGTGTAGTTACCCCTTGACATGGAGTAACCACTCTCCCTATCCCATCCAGCAATTTACTTTCCTTTTTGCCATGGAGCCTCTAGACACCAGTGATTTTGCACAGTGGTTGAAAGTTATTCATGCTATTTTCAAACAGTGCAGGACACAAGTTTCTAAGTACTAAGATGCTTCCAGTACCCTGATCCCAATGGATCTCTTTTACTTTTTCCATGATGACAGGTTTGCTTTCCTAGAGTGAGGAAGAGATGTTCTCTCTGGTGGCCAGATTATAGGCTGTGTTGAGGTCTCAGTGTAGTCCCCAACATTAAGAGAATTGTGACTATGTCAGCTCTGATTTTTGTGCTAAGAAAGAGGGGAACAGCCTTGTAAATACAATGTAATTGTGGGTTTCAAGAGAAGGATTTCCTTGGGTATTTAGCAGTCAAAGAGGAAGATGTTGGTTCTGGTCGCTATAAGGAACACGAGATTTTCCTTAAAAGTAGATAAAATCAAGTAAGAACTTTTTATGTTTCTTTGTTTCAGCTGAGATAGTTAAATGGAATTGTACTGGATAAGTGGAAAAAAAAAAAGACATTAAATGAGTGTTTCGGAAAGATGTTTCTTCTAAAGTAAAAAATATTCTACCAAAGTGAGATTGCCAGTGCTGCATGCAGACAAGCTTTATATTAATTATGTGTGTTCATAAAGTAAGAATGATTACATCAATAAAGAGTGATTCATAGTTAAGTGGTGCCTTTCAACCATATGACATCTATTGAGAACAGTGTTCTCCAGATGGAAGCCAACTAATGCACTAACAACATAATTACAATGATTACAGCTGTGACAAAGGCTATGAGTGGCTTTCAACTACAGCATACAACAGTTTACAAGAAATGCATTTTTGTTAGTTAAGTATGTTGAAATTTTAGTTATGAGAGCAACCAGAATGAAATTGGACCTGTTGGCTTATACTAGACACTGCAGAAACTGATAAGAATGGAAGCTATTAAGAATGTAAGAAAAAAAAATCTAAACCCAAGATAGCATTCTGCCATTATTGTTATGATATTGCTGTGATGCCTGTGAGTGTTCATGTGCATATATATGATGAAAAGAAGAATAATTCCTGTTTTCAGATGCTCACTCACAAGAAAATAGGCTGAGGGATGGGATTCTTATCACCGGATTTCTGACTCTGGCTCCCTGTACAGTCACTTGAAATGAGCAGACCCTTTAGAAGTGTGATTTATTTTGCCCTATTTTAAACTTTGACTTTTGAGTAGAATTATTTTTGAAGAAACTTATTTACTCCTCTAAGGAAAGAGAACTAGGATGTACTCACATATGCGCACTCCCACTGTAAAAGTCTTCATCAGACCAGAGGCATTATACCTTTGAATGAATACAGAAACACAGTTGAAACAGTGGTGACATAAATAAGACCATTCGTCGAAGTTAAGAATAACCATAATACCCCAATAAAAGGTGTCCAGTGTGTATCAAAGCAAAAGAGAACTTTGAGAAAGGCAGGACAGGTGATTATTTAAAGAATACTCATCCCAGAAACAAGGAAATGTGTGGAAAATAGTGAAGATTTAAAGAGTTAACAACAGCGAATATTGCAGGTATGTTGTAAACGGAACTTTGCCTCTGAGGTGACAGTCTGTGAAGGGCTTCCAAAGCAGAGGAAAATGTGGTGCTATGTGGATTTGCAGAAAGACTGTTGGTCAGCAAATACAAGAGGAAAACTCATCCTAAAATCCAGCACCATGAAGTATGCTACCACAGAGATCTTTGCAGTTTGACATGACCCACCCATATGTCTTACCTCTCCCAAATCCACCATAGGCATAAATCTGCACTGAAATTTCTGTTTCTGAGGAGACAGGTCACCCACAATCTGATGTGTTCATACCACTACACATACTGCAACATCACTGAGCAGGCTGAATGACAAAAAGGACAGCATTTATTAAGTAGAACTTTAGGTCAGATATTTTATTAAAGAGATTGAAAAAGTTTGCATAAAATGAAATATTTTAGTAACATTCTGTTAAATTTTATTAAAAATCTGGGACCTTAGAGTTCAAAGAATAATTCCCCTTCCCTGTTTCCTCCCAGCAGCTAACCCCACCAGATCCCAGCCCTTCACCCATTTAAAAAAGTGGGAATATCATCTCCCTATAGGCATGACTTTCGTGTTGATCCCCTCTAAATTGTTTTTACACCTTCTAGGTTCAAGATAAATGATCCTTCCTTTCCTTCTGCATCCTTAATTCTTACATCCAAGTGCAGTGAAACAGAGCACTGATAGCTTATCTAGCAGTAGAAGCAAAAATTAACTTTGCTATTTAAAGCACTTTCTGCCTTATTAAAGTTGGAAGCCCTTTTCAATCTGTAAATTGCATATCATAACAAGTATTAGCTATACATATGTTCTATTAAATTAATAATCTTTATTGTGCCTTAGCTTTTGGCAGGGACTACTTGTTGCAACCCATTATTACTTACTGACACAGGCCTGAGAAATGTTCTGTCAAAACCATCTTCTTCCTCTTTTATCCCAATCCGTTATTTTAGAGATATCAAATACTAAAATAAATAAAAAATCTAAACAGACCTTTAGTTACTGTTTGAAAAAGAACAGAATAAATCGGAAAGCAGCATTACAAAGCTGCATACATCCAGGATGTCCCTGTTGCTTAAGCATTTTTTCCAGTTCTGTTCATCATATCTCAAAGGGATACAGTATAACTAGAAAAATTACTAAGAGAGGCCACAAAAGTCACCAGAAACATGAAAAAACTTTTGTACAGAAGCTGAGTAGAGAAAGAGATTTGAGATTGGGAAAATATATCCAAATATCAATAAAATGGAAATTTATATAAAGATGACATATAATTTATTCAGTAATTACCAAAGTGAAAGAAAAAGAGTACTCTGACTGATATTATTTGGCATGTTTAGAATGAACTGGCAGTAGAACTAAAGATTAAACTGAGATTAGTTTCCCTGATCTCTTGTGCTGTCCATGTTTTGGGCAAGTTCAAGGGAATAGGCTTGCTCAGGCTTACTGGGTACAATGGTCCCAGTGGTCTCCATCTCAAGAATTCCCTGGATGATTGTTCTCTAGTAAATTTCAGGATTTTCATTGGAAAGGAGGGGGTGGAATAACTTTTTGTATATCCTTGTCTACCAGCCCCCAGTTCAGCAGGACTAAATCAGTTGGCTCACATCACCTTCACCAGCAGTTTCAAATGAGCCATCTGACTTTGCTTGATCTGAAAAAGTTTTGCCTTGAATACTCAAGTCCATTTGGCTCAGACAAGTTGATTCAAGCAGTTTGTAGACGACTTCATTTTAACCAACTCGATACTTTACTGCTTATACGGTTTTCATGCTTCTAACTGAATTTACAAGCAAAATCTTGGGCAAAAGCTTGTAAATATGATTTTTCTATAATCTCTGCCTGAATTAGGTCAGGTGCCTGTGCACCATAAGAGAATTTAAACGTCAGTTCCAATGGCAGTCATAATCTACCAAAGTGCAGGCATTTAACAGGAAATTAAACAATAAAATTCTGTCAGGCATTGATTATTTGCCTGTTGATAATTTGCTGCTTTGGTTCTCAGAGCAGTCAAACCCGATCTCAAAGCTCAGATCGTCTACAGGGTGAAATGCTCATCTTGTTAAATTTAGTGGCAAAATTGTTCTTGTCAGGAAAGCCAGCTTTTCAAGATAGTTTTCCATAGAAAGATAAATCATTTTGAGGTTATAGAAGTCTTGCTACTGCATAATTTTGTTAGCTATTGAGTTCATACATTTAAAATTTATTTCAGTTGTACTTTGCCTTTTCTTTTTGTTTCTTATTTTGACTTGTACTTTAACTTTTTTTTTTTTGAGCTCTTACCCACTGGGAAATAAATCACACTTCCATTTGATATTGGTAAATACAAGAACTGCTTCCATTTTTTTCCCGTGATTAATCTCTGTACTTCTCCTTGTATCGTTGCTCTTTAACTAACACCAACTTGTGTAACTGCAATATGTTTAGGGACTTCATATTACTTGGTGATTTTGCTGGTCCATTTTACTATGACTTGGCTTGTGCTTCATGAAACTGATAGCGTTTACTGGGCACAATACAAAAACATTGTTATTGAGGTAAAGTATGTGTTTTATGTATTTTTTAGTATCTAATAGGGTTTTTGCAATATTTATTCCCTCCCTTCATCAACTCTTCTGATCCTTGGCCTTCTGAAATGAAATTCCATCTGGTCCATCCCAAATAAAATGTACCTCAGATGTTTTATCTGAGTTTTTGTTTGAAATAGAATAATTTTAAGAAATGGTAGAATTTACGCTGGATCCCCATTGTGCAAGTGGTTGTATTTGGTCCTATCACCTATATAAAAATTTGATATGTCAAATGCCAGGGACTAAGACCCACCATAGCCTGTATTAAGGGAGGGATCTATTTGTTGATATTCCTTCTATGCAATAACAAGAACAAAGAAGACATGGTTGTTTCAGATGAATCTCTAGAGGTTCAAAATTTTCGTTCGGATAAGCTTGTTGACTTTTTGATCACTATTTGATGATTATCCAATTAATTTTTGGATTTAATTATTCATTAAAATGATGGAAAAAAGTAAGGAAAAGTTAGTACTTTCATATTCAGAAAGTGCAGGAGCAGTTTCAGCTAAAGCAGGATGCTGGGAGATGAAAAATGGGAACAAATTCCCTGTTATTTAAGAATGGATTTGTGATTCCTGAAGTATGTTCATTTTTTGGTGTTAAAACTTGAAGGAGGCTCGAGCTGTCCTCAGAGCCCTTGTCCAATAGCAAGTGTTCTGATAATATTTTTTTTGCTGCACATTTATTATAAAAAATAACTGCAATGTCTCTGATACAATTAACTTCATTGAAACAGCTGTCAAATTCTAGTTTTTAAAAAGGGGACCGCCGTTGAGCATTCCAGTTGCAAAGAGGATATAAATCATAATGGAAAAAAATTGTGGCATATAAGAGACAATATGATCAGTGGTGGTATACAGAGGGCTAGATCACACTTTTCACAGTACTTAATCAATGCTAATAAATATGTGTTTGCATCTGTCTTCATTTGAGCTTAAGCTGAAGTTAATATGCTAGCTTGCTGAGACCTCCTTTATTACATAAAAATCCTTTTTTTAGTATAAGATGGGAAGCATGGATCAGTGTTTTACTTTGTTAACAGGTATATTTGAAACCCAGATTCTGATGAGAAATATCATTTTTAGAATTTGTTCTAGTGCATTTTCACATAAAATATCTTTGCTGTATTAGGTTAGAAATTGAGGTAGAATTCCCACATCCTTCAGAGAAATAGGCCTAGATAAAAATAGATACTGGGAAAAAAGGAAACGTGAAATTTGAAAAATGAAACACTTGCCCTGCCCCATTTTGAATTCAGGTTTGGTGAAAGTTCTGGATACAGTGCTCACCATGGCAGGGAAGAATCTGCAAATAGTCACAATGAAGCTTTCCTACGTTAAAGGGACTTGGCAACTCGGAAAGTAAGTTACAACCACAAACCCCATACTTTCTAGGGGGCCACAAACTAGAGAATGGAGCAGAACTGGCAACACTTGCTGATATGCTTTTTCTCAGGGACCCTTTTAACGGAGAAGAAACACTGTATTATTCCAAAGGGACACTACTAATACCAAATATCTTCTGACAAATAATGAATACTATAAGATCACGAAGACCTTTCTAATGCTTACGCATATCCAGTTGAGCAGCATCAGCAAGTTGTGGAGGCCCACAGATTGAACTCAGGTTCTGAGGTCATGATCCAAAGATGTGTCATGAGCTCCCCGAGAGCACTCCTGAATTTCCATGGTATTTTGGACTGACAGATATGAACAACTCTATGCTACATACTGAAAGGAAATAATAACTGGGATGCTGAGGGTGACACCAATACACAGAGGTGGTAAAGTCAGTAATACACCTGAGCATCAGACTGGCCCAAAACAGAGAGGACAAGTGACCATACTGTATCCTTCTGTTCTCCAGTCTGTTTAGGTCTGGATCTTGGGAAAAACCATATGGGAAAAAGAGGCGGTGGGGGGGTGGTGGTGCAGGGCAGAAGGTGTTAAATCTCAGCATAGCAAAATGGATTGATTTGTTTTGGAGTGGCCGGGGGCGGGGGGAGGGAAGGAACATATCTATAGAAAGAGTCCTTCTGGCTCCTATCAATGTCCCTTTGCTGGACAGTTGTTGGCACTTCAGATGAAGGTAAAAATTACCCTGAGAATACACATAGGTATAGGCAGAAAATGTCTTTCTGACCATTTCGGGACAAGAGCCAAGAGATCTGGGGCTTGGTTTGAACATGCTGTTAATGTACAGCTGCCAATACTATCAGCTTTCTGAGGTGATGCAGGGAATCTGGCTCTTCCTGTGGGACAGGAAAGAAACAGAAACATCTGTGTGCACATACACCCCATGAAGACCACTATGACAAACCAAATGAATCTCAGACATAGAGACTAAAAAATATTAAAGGGTACAAGCACACCGAGCCTACTCTCTCTTGGTAAAACTGTTACAATGTTAAATTGCCTTGCATCTCTCAAATTGTTCTTTCTGCAAGATTGAAATAGTCTTATTTTCAGCTGTATTCCGCAGGACTGCATATAACTTTTTTAGCAAGGTGGAAAAAAGATCTCATCCCTGCAAACCTTTCTGTATGCAAGTGCAGTCACCTAGCTGTGCCTCCACAGTCTCTTGTTAAACTGGTCGAGTTCTTTAATTCTCAATTTAAAAGGTTGTTTTCCTGCTTGGGCCATTTTTACATTTCTCTTTTGAACTCTAGTTTGTATTTTTGTGTCTTTATTAATTCGTGTGAGAACAACTGCTTCCAAAGCTGTGTACTGCACCAGGTCGCAGTTTAGTTTTCTGCAGTCTTCTCGGGAGTGTGCTCGTGTTTCAGGATCACCTTACTCTGGACCACAATCCTGGGCACAGTGCTGATTAGAGGGGTATTTTTTCTCCCCTCCATCTCTTATGTGGGAGTTTCCTTTCTGGAAACTGAGCAAGTAAGTGCTTGTTCTTTCCTTGTGAAGAAAATTAAGGTATTGCAGGGGAAAAGTTTTCTGACAAGCCAAACAGAAGGATAGGAAGGAAGGAAGAGTGAGTGACAGGCGATCTGGTCTCTGTCTGCAAGGATAGAGATGGGAGGTGAGGATCCCAGAAGCCCAGAACCCTAGTACTGCAATTCCAGATCAACATAAACACTAGAAATCTGTTATTTCAACATCCAGTCAGATGAACAGGACCATACCACCTCCTGCACAGTCCTGAATATGCTCCTTTTTTTTTCCCCCTCTGAAAGGACTTCCTAACTCTTTTTGTTTACATTCAGATGTCACTTTGAAATGGTGATGTGATGTCTCTAAGTTTATTGTCACAATATTCTAACACATCAGCAGTCTCTGACCTACAAACTTCTAGTCTTGATGCCAAACATATTAAAACTTGCAGTAGGTTATAAGCATTTAACTAGGGAATGCAGTATTCTGAAGCAGTAGTTTGTCTTCTTCATTACTTAATGCTCCGCCAAATTTTGTGTCAATTGCAAAGTTTATCAACAATGATTTTATGTCATCCTGTAGTTCTCATATTTGCTGTATTTTATAGTACAATGCAATTATGAGGCAATATTCTGTTGTGGACTGGTGAAGGGACTCAAGCACAAGTCTTATGAGGAGACGCTGAGGGAGCTGGGGCTGTTCACCCTGGAGAAGAGGAGGCTCAGGGGAGACCTCATCACTCTCTACAACTCCCTGAAAGGAGGTTGTAGCCAGGTGGGGGTTGGTCTCTTTTCCCAGGCAACTATCAGCAAGACAAGAGGGCATGGTCTCAAGTTGTGCCAGGGGAGGCTTAGGTGAGATATTAGAAAGAATTTCTTTACAGAGAGGGTGATCAGACATTGGAATGGGCTGCCCAGGGAAGTGGTGGATTCTCCGTCCCTGTAGGTTTTTAAGATGAGACTGGATGTGGCACTTAGTGCCATGGTCTAGCAACCACAGCAGTAGTGGATCAAGGGTTGGACTTGATGATCTCAGAGGTCCCTTCCAACCCAGCTGATTCTATGATTCTATGATTCTATGAAGACATTTGTTTTGATTACTTAAAATAAAATGCACAAATTGTCATGGGAGCTTTTAAAAATAATGCAAAGAAAGGATAAATAATACAATAAAACTATGAAACCTGAAATCTGCTCCAAACCATGACAAATCACTTCTGCACTGCTGTAAAGGACAAGATATCATACAATTCTCTTTTAGCTTCTCAAAAAACAAGAGTGTATAGTTCTGAGTGTTACTCTGCCCTTCAGATCAGCCAGAGTGAGGCCCCTTTAGGTCAACTGATGGTAAATCTGAGACTGCTTTGACATAAGGATTCATTAAAGCAGGTAGTTTTTAGCCTGAGTGCTTCTGCCACTCTGTATGTGGCATGAACCAGCTCCCTCTAACTTTCCTGAGAAAGGCTCAAAGCCTGTGAGCACTAAAAATTGTTTCTGCAGCACACAGTCTAATGATCATTCTTAAAGAGAAGTTATCATTTCCATGCAAAAAGAAACTTTAGGAAATTCAGGACTGCCTTGGTGCTTCTAGAGTGGTCTCTGTGTGGTGGCCCTGCACTTCACAGACCTGGACTGAGTGGTGTTCGGGGAGCTGTTATGATCGTAATGTTGTGATTGATGATGCATTGTGACAGCGAGCAGGTTTCCCTGCGAAAGCAGCCAAGGTTACCAGGTTACTTTGCATCTACGAGTGTTCTACTAGTTGAAACATAACTTTCTCATTCTGATGCTATTCAGTATGTCCACAGGTTTCTTCTTCAGTATGTCCAAAGTGTATCCTTTCAAAAACTCAGTGTATTTTATGTTAGGATTTATCCGGAATCCAGAACTTTTCCTACTTGCTGTATTATCACTAATGACCACTTAAAAGTTATCCACCATTGGCTGAGCTACCAAAGGACAAACGTACTTCAGAGCCATCGTATGCCTTGCATGGTTTCCTGAGATTTTCAAGGATGTCATTTGCACAGATTGATATATTGGAGAACTATTCTTATTTCTAAAGTGTTTTATCTCAAATAGGTTTGCTTTTTGAAATATGACTGTATTATGTAAGATTTTAAATAATTCAGCCACCATTATGTTGAAAAGTAAAGAAAGGCCATTCAAGGATGTTGATCAGTTAGCTAGACAACTAGACAACTGTAGATCAGTTAGCTAGATCAGTTAGCTAGACAACTATACTGAATAGCCAGCGTTATTCCCTTCTAATTATCTTCTAGTGCAGTTTAAAGCACCCTATATCTTGTTAGACATTATTTATACAATGTTAAGCAACAATCTCTATTATGCGTCTATACTGAATTGTTATAAGACTGAATGGGAGTCATAGTAGGCTTCACTTATTTATGAGTGGAAAGAGCACCATTAGAGTTAAGTTAATGTTAAATTGCCTGGGGCTTGGGTGTCAATAGCAAAATGTTTATTTTCTTATTTTAAAAATGTTTCACTTATTAGGGGCTTTTTGGAGTGTGCTGCATTGAAGAAGCCTTTTATGTGTTGAAAAAGCATTTTTCTCTGAAAGTTTGAAATTTTTTTACAGAAATCATTCTGCTATCTCAATACTCAGATTAAGATGACTATGTTGTTCTTCCCTAGGAATTTTTATGATAAGACCTCTTAATTATGTGTGGTCAGATTTCTGTATCTGTGGGAAAACCCCGTGACAATGTTTGTCAGAAGCTTTGTTAGTATCAACTCAGCTGCAAGAATCAGTGCTTCCTAGAGGACCACATTTCCAGATGGAATAGAGAGCCTGGTCACGCAACTGTCAGTCATGTGCTTGTTCCTTTAACTGCTATAAAGGGACTCCTGGCATGATTAAGGATTAATCAAGAGAATAAAATTTGCTCGGTCAGGTCCCAGTTCCGGAATGTGATTAATTCATTGCTTGTAAAATCATGCTGCATTTTTCAATATTATAAAATACAATAATAAACAAACAGGGCTTATATGACTCTGAGATTTGTTGAGGATTGTCATGAATTCCAGTTTGTGAATTAGAACTGGCAGGCTGTGCAAGGGTTTCAAGCCTAGTGCGATGGATCTCCTGGGAGCTATTTCAGCTTTTCTAGTTATGTGACAGCACTGATGTGGATTGTATAAGAAACCAACAGATTTAAGAGGAAAAGAATGGGACGGATGGGTATAGTAAGTCAGAAAGTTTTTTCACGTTATAGAAAATATCTGGGAGCATTGTTGTGTGCTTCAGGTCTGTGAGATTTTGACCTTTTGTCAGCTAATGATTATAGTACCCACTTGTCTCCTTTAAAGTAAAAAAACCCCAAACTAATAAACAATAAAAGCTTTTAAATATATTGGTCCACTCTGCTAACTGTCATGAATCTGATGACTTCTCAACGTTAATTTTTATTTGTATAGCCTTTTCCCTTATATTTTTCTTCTGTTGAGACTGACTACATTTACCCAATTAAATCTATTGCTATATGAAATCAATACATATTCCTCGATAATGATTTGGGCTTCCCATTTTAAACTACTTCAATTTTCTGAAGAGGTGGGCTGCTTAGAAATGAATGTGTTCAATTAATTTTGGTTACTAAGGGTGTCAGGAAGAGGTTTCACTCTGCTTGTTGAATCACTAGAGGGAGCTCTAGATGCATGGGAAGGGAAGGCTTTCTTCTCAAACCACACAAAACTCAAGAAACTGGAAGAAATACCTTTCCCAATGGACAATGATTGCTAAATGTCTAAAAGAGGAGGAGAAAAAAAGGTGGTGTTTGTTTTTTTTTTTTTTTTTTTTTAATCAGAACATTTTGTACATTTGTTTCCCAATCATACACACCTCATGAGCTAATAACTACAGCATTAGTTATTTTTAACTGGACACATAGTGTCCAGTTAAAAATTTTGCAATTTTTGAAAAATGCATAGGACCAATGCTCTCAAGCAATAGCAATCAAGTGGCTGGTTTGTCAGAATGGATGAGATAGATATTCAGTAAGTTGGAACTAAACCTTTCCTCTGATGCAATGCAATGATTCTAAAGCAGCATAACATCTCTGTAAGTCCACTGATCTGATATCTGATATGCATATAGAGCAATGGTTCTTATAGTGCTAAAATGGGGGTAATTTTTGATGGGCACAGGGACATTCATTTTGGTGAAACATAAAGTGGAGGGAATACAAAATACCATAAGCATTTTGAGTGTTTATTATTTGCAAAATTGCTTCCAAATGCCTTAAGAAGGTATTTTGGTCTGGCCTATACTTGAAATGTTTTTGGTTTATTTTCAGTGTTTTTAAGGAGATTCCTTTATCTTTACATGACATGAAAATCTGTGAAATGGTCTAGTATCTTTTCAGAGTTAGCACTGATATCTCTGTTCCCTAGAATATTTAAATTAAGTCAGTAAAAGTTCTATAAATATACATACACAAGCACAAAGAGTATGAGGATGGAGCTCATCTTTTGAGCTAAGTAGTCATCACTGGGGTCATTCCAATCTCAGTTAGCCAAACAATGTATAAAAGCAGCTTTTTAATATAAGCTTTACATATCTGCTTTCCTAGTACAGTGGTGTTTTCTGTGTTAGTCTTCTCTGAACATTTGTTCCTACATATAAAGTAATCTTCTTTAAAAGATATATCTTGGAAATACTACATTTTACATTATAGTCGTATATAAATACCAAGAAATAACATACTGTGTCATCAGAATTTCTGAAATTTTATCAAATATACCTGTTACATGTCTTGTTACATGTGTATGATAATTGCATTATGTTTAAGGAAGATTGCAATAAACTACTATTTTGTCATCACTCAGTAATTTGTACTGGGACTGAAATTCCTAAAATGTTCTATTCAACCCTGGTTTTTTGTAATATTTGATGCCACGTGCCAACAGTGCTGCAGAAAATAGAAAAAATAGCTCTGTATTTTCATACCATTATCGATGATATAGAAGTGTATGGCTCATCAGAATAAACTAGACTGGCTTAGAATTTATGGAAATATTCATCATTGTCTTCCACAGTATTCATACAGTATTCACTGATTCCATGAGGAAGGAGGAGAAATGCTTTATTCTCGAGGCTGTTATCTGATGAATCATAGAATCATAGAATCATAGAATCGATTGGGTTGGAAAAGACCTCCGAGATCTCGAGTCCAAACCCTGGTCCACATCCCGTCCTTTACTAGTCATGGCACTCAGGGCCCACGTCAATCTGCGTTTAAAAATCCAGGGATGGTGAATCCACCTACTTCTCCTGGGCAGCCCATTCCAATGCCTGATTACTCTCCTCTGTAAAAGGAATTTTCTCCTGATATCAACTTAAATTTCCCCTGGCGGAGCTGAAGCCCGGCCCCCCTGTCCTATTGCTGAGTGCTGAGATGAAGAGACCAACCCCACCTGGTCTAGAACTCTCCCTTCAGGTCGTTCTAGACTGGATGAGGTCACCTCTTGAGCCTCCTTTCTCCAGGCTAAACAACCAGCTCCTCAACCTCTCCCCATAGGACTTATGCTCCAGTCCCTTCACCAGCCTTGTTGCTCTTCTCTGGACCCGCTCCAGCACCTCAATATCCTTTCTGAACTGAGGGGCCCAGAACTGAACACAATACTCAAGGTGTGGCCTCACCAACGCAGAGTACAGGGGAAGGATCACTTCCCTGCTCCTGCTGGCCACGCTATTTTTGATACAGGACAAGATCCCATTGGCCTTCTTGGCCACCTGGGCACACTGTTGGCTCATGTTGAGCTTCCTGTCAATTAGTACCCCCAGGTCCCTTTCTGCCTGGCTGCTTTCCAGCCACTCTGTGCCCAGCCTGTAGCGCTGCAGGGGGTTGTTGTGGCCAAAGTGCAGGACCCGGCACTTGGCTTTATTGAACTTCATCCCATTGGAATCAGCCCATCTCTCAAGTCTATCCAGATCCCTCTGCAGAGCCCTCCTGCCTTCCAGCAGGTCGACACTCCCTCCCAGTTTGGTGTCATCAGCAAATTTGCTGATGATGGACTCAATCCCCTCATCTAAATCATCAATAAAGATATTAAACAGGACTGGACCCAACACAGACCCCTGGGGAACACCACTGGTGACCGGCCGCCAGCTGGATGCAGCTCCATTCACCAGCACTCTCTGGGCCCGACCCTCCAGCCAGCTCCTAATCCAGGAGAGGGTACACTTGTCCAAGCCATGGGCTACCAGCTTTTCCAGGAGTATATTATGGGAGACAGTGTCAAAGGCCTTGCTGAAGTCTAGCTAGACCACATCCACAGCCTTCCCCTCATCCACCAGGTGGGTCACCTGATCGTAAAAAGAGATCAGGTTGGTCAGACAGGACCTGCCCCTCCTAAACCCGTGCTGGCTGGGTCTAATCCCTTGTCCATCCTGAAGGTGCTGTGTGATTGCACTCAGGATGATCTGCTCCATAACCCTGCCAGGCACCGAGGTCAGGCTGACAGGCCTGTAGTTGCCAGGGTCCTGCTTGCAGCCTTTTTTGTGGATTGGGGTGACATTCGCCAACCTCCAATCATCTGGGACCTTCCCAGAGAGCCAGGACTGTTGGAAGATGATGGAGAGCGGTTTGGCAAGCTCTTCTGCCAGCTCCCTCATCACCCTGGGATGGATCCCGTCTGGTCCCATAGACTTGTTAGGATCCAGCTGGCTCAGTAAGTTGCTAACTACATCCTCCTGGAATACAGGAGGGCTATTCATCTCTCTGTCTCTGTCTATCTGCTCTAGAGGCCAGTTGTTCTGAGGGCCACCTGTCTTACTGCTAAAAACTGAGGCAAAGTAGGTGTTAAGTACCTCAGCCTTCTCCTTATCTTTGTTAACTATATTTCCCTCCAAGTCCAACAGAGAATTGAGGTTTTCCTTGCCCCTCCTTTTGCTATTAATGTATTTATAAAAGGACTTTTTGTTATCCCTAACTGAATTAGCCAAATTAACTTCAAATTCCACTTTTCTTTCCCTAATTTTTTTCCTGCATGACCTAGCTCTCTTTGTAAATTCTTCATAAGTAGCCAGCCCTTTTTTCCACAGTCTGTAAACTTTCTTTTTATCCCTGATTTCTTTCAGAACCTCCCTATTTAACCAAGCCGGCCGTCTTCCCCTCCGGCTGGCCTTTCGGCACACTGGAATAGCCTGTTCCTGTGCGCTCAAAATTGCCTGTTTGAAGCATGTCCATCCCTCCTGGACCCCCTTGCCTTTAAGGGTTGTTTCCCAGGGTATGCCCTGAATTAGTTTTTTGAACAGGCCAAAATCTGCCCTCCGGAAGTCCAGAGTAGAAGTTTTAATGATGGCTCTCCTTACATCCCTAAGGATTGAAAATTCTATTATTTCGTGGTCACTATGCCCTAGGCGGCCTCCAACCACTACATCATCCACCAGCCCCTCTCTGTTTGTAAACAGTAGGTCTAGTGGGGCCTTACCCCTGGTAGGCTCATTTACCAGTTGATGAAGGAAATTATCCTCTATACACTCCAGGAACCTCCTTGACTGCCTCTTCTCTGCAGTATGAAGCTCCCAGCAGATATCCGGCAGGTTAAAGTCACCCATGAGCACAAGGGCTGGAGATTTTGAGACATCTGCCAGCTGCTTGTAGAATAATTCATCTCCTTCATCATCCTGGTTGGGCGGTCTGTAACAGACACCCACAAGGATGTCAGCCTTGTTGGCCTTCCCCCTGATTCTGGTCCACAGGCACTCAACCTTGTCACTGCTGACCTCAACTTCAACAGAGTCAAGGGACTCTCTAACATATAAAGCCACCCCTCCACCTCTCCTACCCTGCCTGTCCTTTCTGAAGAGCTTGTAGCCCCCCATGGCAGCACTCCAGTCGTGTGAGCAGTGCTGTAGAGGATTATGTATCGTTAGGTACCATCAGTGTTATGTGATAGCCACTATTTAGTGAGTGGCCTTGTTAGCTGAGTGAAGCATGTTCACTTTTACAATCCCTCATGAACTACTTACATGTGGTACAATTCTTTGGATTTCACCTTCTCTGAGCTTCTATGAGATATCTATATCTCATGGATATGGTAGAGATGACATATTTATAATTTGATGTCATTTTAATCTAATAATAATATGTTTGGGCATGAAAATTGTAAGAAAAAGCAAAAGAAGCTTTCTTCCCTCTCTTTCTTTCTAAGGCTAGAAGTTATAAAGATTTTTTTCCTCCATACAGTGTTTTTAATGAAATAGGAATATGAAATATGACATTTCTAGTTTCAGAAAGATCTATTTAAAGCTACTCAACATGTGTAAAAGTAGGATTGGGCCTGTGGAGAGAATCTGATGAAATAAGTGTAAGAAAATCTCACAAACTCTGCTTCTGTGTAGCATTAGGATGAATCTTCTATAATTTTGAAAAAGGCTAAAATTCTCCTTTTTATCTGTTTTAGTTCAAATGTTTATCCACAGTAACATAAAAAAACCCACAAAAAAACCCTCTGGACATATGTCCATACATGTTTTTCTTAAAAAAGGTTGTGATGTGCATACTGTTCAGTGTTACAGAATTAAACTCATATCATTCTGTGGTGTTTTGTTTCTAAAAAAAAGATTGGTTTTTTTAGCCCTGCTTCTGCTTTTACCACATCTTTCTGAAATATTGTGCTAGAGACAGGAGAATTTATATGATGCAGTTAGTCCCCAGATTTTCTTTCCTGTTAGGCTGTTAAACAATTTAAGCAGTAAATGGTACCACAATTTTCTCCAGAAACTGGCAGGAAGCATCTGTGCTGAACACAGTCTCTGTCCTAGCCCATGTTCTCAGTGTTGCTCATTCAATGATGGGAAGAGGATTCTTAGCTTTGCTGTATAGGCCAAGTCACAATGTAGCTCACAGTGCTTTACATTTTCCAAGCACTGTGTAAATGTTAGTGGGTCTTTGTGACACCTCAGTGAGGTAGGTAAAGATTAGCAACTTCATTTTCCAGGAGATGAGATATACCTATAGGGAAGCAGTGTCCCAACTGCTTTTAGAACTGAGAAGTCTAAAAGTCCCAGTGAAACACAGTGTCTTGGCTCAAAACCCACAGAAAAATCAAGCTGTACAACTATTACCATAGAGAGAGTAGTAAACAAGATAATTAATATAGGTCTGATATAGATTGCCAAGACATAATGATAGTGTCACAAAGTGTATTTTAAGGTCTTGAAATATGTAGAGAGTTTAAGAAATTGTAATTATCCCTCCCTAATATTTTTGTGGCCATTTTGATTCGACAAGTTGGAGACATATTTCATGTAGTAGAAACAAATATACTGAACTCATGGTTATGTGTGCACTGTGTCTAGACACTAGGGCAATTATAAGGAAAATTACATTTTCATTTCTATTGCAAACTGTCTTGTTAATCTACTCAGTACTTCCTTACCTAAACATTTTGTTCAGCAGTTCTCTTCTTTAAAGAAGGTCAAACAAGCTCTTTTCAATGTTACTGCCTGCTGGAACTATAATAGGGGCAATAATAATCATAGTTCATTATTATCATGCAAAAAACCCCCTCTTTTTTTTTTTGTAGTGGAGATAGCTGGTTTACTCTTAAAGTTTCAACATTTTATCTCTATAACATTTGAAAGAATGTATCAGGGAGCAAGATGTGGTGAGTTCTCTTCCCAAAAAATACCTGTTGGTCTTTGTGCTCACTGCTTTTCTAGTACCCCCAAGATCTGTAAAAGGTGACTAACCATTTCCTTTCTCTCCAGCTGTGGAAGGAAAGAGAGAATTTTGCTTTTCAGGACCAAATAGAAATTCCCACTGGCAATATGGTGTAGCAGGCTCCCAATTCCAACATGGATATAAAGTTTAATGGCTTGGAAACTTGGTCTTTTAAAAAACCAGGAAGAGTGCTTTTAGATCTTCTCTGACTGGGAAAGCAATTGAATCCCAGGTATCTGCCCTCCTAGAAGGCAATATAACTCACATCATCGTGATGAAATCACCAACACAGTCATCTGGAAGAAGAGAATAAACAGTGCAATTGTCATTAACAAAACACACTTAAACTGTTTAAGAACTTAGGTATGGAAAATGATGCCTTACTCTGAACACAGCTCTAACGGAAGTGTTTCACTCTAACTTCCAGACAAGTGACCAGGTCCAGGAGCAAAACAGTGCTTTTTCTTGTATGGTTTAAGCATTTTCTTCTGGCTGTTTTAGGTGTCCCTTTGTACAGCTGACTGTGAAGCCCTTTTGTAGATGCCTAAATCCCATGTGATGATAATGAGCTTTGGATTTACCACTGTAGAAGGAGCTGTCTCAGCAATTCTGGAGCTGTCAGTGCACTGTACTGTTGACCATCACAGTGCACTGATGAATTCACCTGATGAATCTCTAGGTGTACAATGACTGAGAAGAAGTTCCAAGATTTTTCCCATCTGAGACTAAATCATCCTCACTGCAATCCCACAGCACTTACAGGATGGACAAGAGATCAGACCCAGCCAACATGGGTTTAGGAAGGGCAGGTCCTGTCTGACCAACCTGATCTCCTTTTATGATCAGGTGACCCGCCTGGTGGATAAGGGGAAGGCTGTGAATGTGTCTACCTGGATTTCAGCAAAACCTTTGACACCATCTCCCACAGTATACTCCTGAAAAAGCTGGCAGCCCACGGCTTGGACAGGGGCACTCTGTGCTGGGTTAGGAACTGGCTGGAGGGCCGGGCTCAGAGAGTGGTGGTGAGCGGTGCTGCATCCAGTTGGTGACCGGTCACTGGTGGTGTCCCCCAGGGATCAGTGTAGGGCCCAGTTCTGTTTAATATCTTTATTGATGATTTAGATGAGGGGATTGAGTCCATCATCAGCAAATTTGCAGATGACACTAAGCTGGGGGGAAGTGTCTATCAGCTGGAAGGCAGGAGGGCTCTGCAGAGGGACCTGGACAGACTGGAGAGTTGGGCTGATTCCAACGGGATGAGGTTCAACAAGGCCAAGTGCCGGGTCCTCCACTTTGACCACAACAACCCCCTGCAGCACTACAGGCTGGGGACAGAGTGGTTGGAGAGCAGCCAGGCAGAAAGGGACCTGGGAGTTTGGATTGACAGGAAGCTGAACATGAGCCAGCAGTGCGGCCAGCAGGTGACCAAGAAGGCCAATGGCATCCTGGCCTGGATCAGGAACAGTGTGGCAACAGGACCAGGAAGTGATTCATCCCCTGTACTCAGCGCTGGTGAGGCCAGACCTCAAGTACTGTGTCCAGTTCTGGGCCCCTCAGCTCAGGAAGGATATTGAGGTGCTGGAGCAGGTCCAGAGAAGAGCAACAAGGCTGGTGAAGGGACTCAAGCACAAGTCCTATGAGGAGAGGCTGAAGGAGCTGGGGCTGTTAAGCCTGGAGAAGAGGAAGCTCAGGGGAGACCTCCTCACTCTCTACAACTCCCTGAAAGGAGGTTGTAGCCAGGTGGGGGTTGGTCTCTTCTCCCAGGCAACTATCAGCAAGACAAGAGGGCATGGTCTCAAGTTGTGCCAGGGGAGGCTTAGGTTAGATATTAGGAAGAATTTCTTTACAGAGAGGGTGATCAGACACTGGAATGGGCTGCCCAGGGAGGTGGTGGATTCTCCGTCCCTGGAGGTTTTTAAGATGAGACTGGATGTGGCACTTAGTGCCATGGTCTAGCAACCACAGCGGTAGTGGATCAAGTGTTGGACTTGATGATCTCAGAGATCCCTTCCAACCTGGCTGATTCTATGATTCTATGATTCTATGATAAATATATTCTACTCCTGTATAAACTTTCAGAGTTAAATTATTTGTTCTGAATTCTTACAGCAACTAATAATAACCATCTTAGAAAATGTAGTTGTGACTTATGAAATGAGAGGCTGCCTGTGAATGAATAAATATGAGGAAATGACCACTGCAGAAAATAGAACAGTAGGGAATGATTTAGTATTGTAATTATGCAAACAAATAATAATCTAAACTACTCAGAAGGTATTTTACCGCTGCAAATTGTTAGCATTGTCAACAGTTTCTTGAAATCACAAGCTGTTTGCTGAATTTCTGAATTGTTCCTACTAGGGAGCATATTTCTATGTAAATGAATACCATTAGACAAATGCTCCTGTGGAGATGACACAAGTTCCTTTCCACATTATCACAAGTTCTTCCCTCAGGCGTACTGCAGGGAGAAAAAAATAAAAAGCCATTCAGATTATTCAGTGTCCTATTTGTTTCTAAAATGCAGCAAATTTCAAAAACAGTATATGTGTCTGTCTCTGTATAAATCTTCTGTAGGACATATGTCTTTTCTTAATTTTTAGAGATTATGGGAAAATTAAATGCCCATGTCGGTGCTGATTCTTGTTGACCTGGTCGTGATAGAGACGTGTACTTGTTCTGTTCATGAAACTCAGGCTCTCTGTTATCCTTCAAATTAACTGAAACCTGAAAAGATGCAGTTCTGAATATTTCAGGACAATTTTTTAAACTATATTATAAGTTAAGTAAACCTTAAACTTTCTCTTTAAGATTTTCCTATGCCATTTTAAACTCAACTGGAATAATTTATTTGGACTCACAAGTTCATATTTAAAGGGTTCATGGTTTACATATTCAACAGGGGGCTTGCATATTCATTCTATTACAACTGGGGACATTCCAGAGATGAGGTAAGGGGAAAACCCAGTTTAACCAGCCTTGGGGTCTTAAAATTACATCATAGGAAAAACCCTACTTATCTCAGGGGATTTTACAGGAGGAATTGGGTAACACATCTTGGGGTCTTAGGAATTACCTCATGGGAAAAACACTATCTTGGGGAATTTCATGGGGGGGAACAGGTAACAAAAAGGGAGAGATAAAACACAAAATGTTTTCTGCACAGGTTTGGTGAGATCAGGGCATGGTTTCTTCAGGCTTGGGCAGGACATTCCAAACCCGTGACATCAATGGATCCTTGTCTGGACTCTAGATGGAGGTTTTTCCCAGTCTCTGTCAGCCTAAGGCTTTTGTTTAAAGTTAGCAGTTTTTCTTTTTCTCATAACCAAAATTTGGAATCCAACAGATAGTAACACCTCTGTGATAACATAATTAAGAAGAGAAGGTTGTGGTGCAGAAAGAATTCCAGTCAGGGAAGAGTGGAGTGAGAACATGTGAATAACAACAACGTAGACACCAAGGTCAGTGGAAAAGGAGGGGCAGGCGATGCTCCAGGTGCCAGAGTTGAGGCCCCTGCAGCCCGTGGTGCAGCCCATGGTGGAGCAGCTGTGCCCCTGCAGCCCATGGAGAGGGAAGCCCACGCTGGAGCAGGTTTTTCCCGAGTAGGACTTGTGGCCCCTGTGGAGGACCCACACTGGTACAGCTCATGCACCCCATGGAGGAGTGACCCACGGGACAGCAGTTTGGGAAGAACTGCTGCCCGAGGGATGGACTCATGCCAGAGAGGTCCATCAAGGACTGTCTCCTGTGGGAGGGACCCCACGGGAGCAGGGGAAGGACTCCTCTCTCTGCGCAGCAGCAGAAACAACAACTGACTGTAACCCCCATTCTCCATCCCCCTGCACCACTGCGGGGGAGGAGGGAGAACATGGAAGGAAGGAGGAGTGGGGGGAAGGTGTTTTTAAGACTGTTTTATTTCTCACTCTTTGGCTCTTATCCTGTTAGTAATAAATTTAAAGTACTATCCTCACTTTGAGTCTGTTTTGCCTGTGAACGTAGTCAGCAACTGACCTCTCGTAGCTCTTATCTATACTCGTAAATCCCTAGTGGTTTTTTTTCTCTCCTCTGTCCAGTTGCAGAGGCAGAGTGAGAGAGTGGCTTTAGTGGGTACCTGACATCTGGCCAGGGTCAACCCACTACAGATGATAATACAAAGTATAAAAAGAATTAGTAGAAAATCAAGAATTCTGCAATTTTTGCAATGCAGCAGAAAATAGGCAGCAAACACTGAGTTTTCTGTTACATCTGATTGGCATTCGGTGCAAATATTGAAACTGGAAAATTAAAAGGATTCCAGTCAGGTATACAACTGTTTCAACTGAGAAGTTTCTGAAAATGATTTTGATACCCTGATAATATGATTATTTTAAAGTATACATTGATTTATTTTTTTTTTGAGATTTTTACTTTCAGACTGCTTTTAATGGTACAGAATAGGATATGTGGAAGAAAGAATAAACCCTGTGTACAGGACTTTCTTGATTCCTTCCCTTTCTGCTCTGATTCCTAAATAAAAGTTTATATTTTCAGCCTTACCAGCTACCACTGATTGAATTCAGTGAGATTAGAAAATTTTTGCAATTCTGCAAAAGTTTGTGGTCATTCATAAAAGCAACCAATGTCCCAACAGCATGTTAATATTCATGGAGACTTTTTTGTGTATAGAAAGTCTTACTGTCCTAATTTCCAGCTGTAGAAATCTTGGATAATCTTTCCCTCAGATCCTTTTACATTAAACAGTTACATACAATTATATAGTTTCTATTTGCCCAGTTGGAGGTTTGGTGTTTACCATGTAGAAAAGGTATCAGATTGTCTTCTGAGAACCTGTTGAAATCTAGTTGACATTAATATTATTCCTTACTCTCTCCTGGCAAATCAGCTTTTTACACCTTCTAGATACTTTTTGTTTCCAGAAAGCACTACAGACAGCA
Source organism: Pipra filicauda (assembly GCF_003945595.2). Taxonomy (NCBI): domain Eukaryota; kingdom Metazoa; phylum Chordata; class Aves; order Passeriformes; family Pipridae; genus Pipra; species Pipra filicauda. Next base: position 2,157,791 of record NW_024104543.1, read on the forward strand.
AGCATGAAATATTCCTTACTTGGGTATATTTTAAATGAAAATGCTGAAGAAGTTTGCTTTGCTGTCTCTATCATCTCCTTTTCATCACCTATTTTCTTGACACAATCAGTACGACTTTGTTTACTTTATATATAAATAGATACTTACAGTTGTATCTAATGGTTTAAGAAAAAAACAGTCACCCTCCATCATTTTTGTACAGTAAAGGAGCTTTATTGGCTACTCATCCCAACTGTTCTGAAGTTTTTTGAGAAGTTTCTTGGCATGAACTGTAAGGTTTGAAAACTCAGTGGAAATGACAATGGTGAATAGTAGTTTCTAGTGAAGATGTAAAGGCCACATGAATAAAAGAAACAGGGAAAGAACTGGAGAAAGAAAAAGATCTGCTGTAAGAATGTTAGAATATAATTCTGGCCTCTCTGATGATGATCTACTGTCTCAGTTTTCCTTGTATTTGTTCAGGATATATTAAGACTGAGTTACTTCTGAAGAAAAACCGTGCGTATGTAATTGTTTCCTTCAGGAATACAGACATGGTTTTACAAAAAACTGAGGAGTTGAAGATTCTAGTTAGACTCTAGCTTCAAACAGAAATAGACTTTTCCTCATTGTAGTGGGTCAACATTTCAAATTGGAAGGCAATTATTTATGCACTTTCCTTGGTCTGTGTGCCTTAAATTATTGCCTTATTCACTGAGGTGAGATGTTACAAAAATTAGAAAAGCAAGGAAATTTGGAGAAAAATAAAGGACTATGTAGATAAATCTTTTCCTTTATTTTAGTTAATGTTATTTAAGCTGTAGTTCATTAATGATTTTGACTTCACAACAAATGAAATGTTCCCCAGTTAAGACCAAGGAGGCATTGTCAGCTTGAATTTGGTCCTAGATTTAAATTGAGCAAAAAGGAAGATTTAATTAAATCTAACAGTGGCAGGAAAGCTTTTGTAATTAAAAAGACTTGAACTGTCCCATGTTGGTAGACAGCGATTTTCCTGCAGTCTTTGAATCCCAAATTACGTAATACCAAGAATACGACTTTAAAGACAATTACTTTAGTTCAACAAAAAATAAATTGATTTTTTCTTTCCACTGCCTCAACTGTAGAAAATTTGGATCAATATTAAACAAAAAGTGAAAACAAAATAAAACTATTTTAGTCTATCTTTAAAGGTCAATGATCATAGCAGATATATGTAATCATAGAAATATTAAGGTTGGAAAAGAACTCTTAGATCATTGAGTCCATCCTTTGACCAAACACCACCTTGCCAACTAACCACAGCAGTAAGTGCCACATCCAGTCGTTAAATATAAATTGGTTTATAAAGTATTTAGTATAAATAGCAGAAATTTTGGGTAATAAAGGTGGGGAAATGATTCTTGTCAAAAATTATTGATCCAGAAAAACATTATCAGGGCTAATTGGCTGGAGTTTTTTACCAAAATGAGACTCTTGTAGCCTTGTTTAAGCATGCTGCACAAAAGGTACCTCTTCTCTTGAAGTTACTGTTGCTGTCTGATAAAGTGTCATTTTCCTTCTCACACTCAGCATGTTCCTAGTTTAGCCTTCCTTTTTTTTTCTTTTGCACTTAGTTATATAAATATTATAAAGACATATTTTTCTCACTAATTTCCATTATGCTTTAAAAATACTTACATACAGGTTAACTAATTCTTCACTATTGTGGTGCTATTTGTTTAAATAGGTACAAAATATGGCTATTTAATATTGTGATGGTCCTGAGTCTTAGGTATCTTGAATAGAAAGACCAGTTTTGATAAAATTTAAGAAATGATTTAGCATAACAGGCATTGTTAAGAAATAAAAATCTAATAAACTTTGTTTTAAAGTTTAAAACTGGCCTAACGTATCAGTCCTCTAGAAAGTCTAAATGGTGGTTTATAGTTCCCAAAATTACCTCAAATTCCTAAACTCTAAATTCCTAAATTCCTCCAACTCCCTTAAGAGAATCTCCTATATTGCCTAAATCTCTTTATATCTCTACACACATATTCAGCTGCACCTCGTTCTGCCTGGAACATTCCGGAGGAATATGCCACCCAGCTTGAAGATAGATCTTCCTCTTCCCTTCCTCAGTCCCTTGAGGCTGAAGAAGGAAGATCCTGTAAGGCCTGAGCCATAAAGGCTCTCTGGATTTTCAGCACCCGAAGTACCAAGGACATCTTGAAGATTAATTTATATTTTCCTCGGAAATATGATCCAGAAAGAGAATTTGAATTTTGACCTTGCTTAGAAATGTTAAGATAGTCTTTCTTTTCACTGAACAGATACACAGTGTGTTCAAATACATAAACTAGGAACATCCACTGAGGAAATAAACCTCCCTCAAGAAAATCCACTCTCAGAATTAAAGCTGTCACATGTGGGGTACTGTTTTGATACTTCTCCCACCTTCTTCTCTACTTCCTGAGAGTAGAGAATTTTTTTACTTTTGACTTTCTTTTAAAATATTTGTGAAATTCATGTATAACGATGATTGAATCTTTTGATAAATCACATCTGATTTTGTTTTTTTTTTCAATGACTGGGCCACTCATTTGCCTAGGACATGCCTTAGAAATTCATATTCTTCTAATAATAAGTATGCATTTCACATTTCTGTGACGATGGAGCCAAGTAAAATTTTTACTAGCTTTAGAAGGCCAAAAGCACCCATAATGATTTCTCTCCTTGAGAGTTCTCCAATAGTCTGAGCTCCCTCTCCTCCCCATCTGGGCCAGGAATTCTCGTTCCTCACTGTCTGTGAACTGGCAGATGAGGACCTTTTCTCACATGCAGGAGCTGCAGGTTCAGTATATCTTGCACAGAGGAGCATCTAAACTTTAGTTTTCTATTTTGAGGATGGAAACTGTGTATAGCACCTTGAGTTCCATAACACTTATCTATCAGGGTTTCATTTTGGAAACGCATATGTATATATATATTTATGCTTAGAATCCTATTTACACTTTTCTCCTAAAGTGAAAGTTTGGAGAAATGAAGGTACTAATGACTCATGTTTCCTATTTTTTTTCATCCTAAGCCATTAAAAGCATGTATAATTAAGCACTAGTCATTATACCTTGCTGACTTCTTTTGTCTTTCTAGAGGAGCTGTGGGGAGTTCTGATCCAGCATCCTTTGGAGCTGTGGTAGCCTTCTGCCCCTCTCCTTAACATACCTCTCTCTGATAAATATATATTATTTTTGTGATCTGAGATATGATGATTCTATCTGCAAGCAGGAACCTTGATTTTAGAAATATATTATAAAAAATACCCAGATTAAAAACTAGTTTCTGGTTTACAGATTTGTGAAATAAAAAAAATGAATCAGTGTCTGAAGACAATAAGCAAGCCACTGGCCCATATTCATAAGGTTTGATATGGCAACTCCATGATGAGTCCTCTGAGTTTGATGAATTACACTTTTACTGAAGAAGATGAAAATATGTCTATGTTTGGTGCATATATTTGATGGAATTATGAGACCATGTGATATCTTTCTTCTGACAAAGCTTTAAGGAATTCACACTTTATAGAATGAACACTGAACTACTGAATGAATCATGGACATTTTCATTGGGTGAGGTGAATTGTCAGGTGATATACCTACAAAAAGATAGCTGACTCATTTCATTGCTTAAGATCTTTGTTTGACCATCAGATATATTCAGTTTAGCATTTGTAATTATCAAACAGTTTATCTTTGCCTGGCAATTACCTACATCCTATTTACAACATTTATATTAATTTCTCTTAAAAGTACTTTTAGTAATTGGCTTTAATATCTAATTAGTTCATAATTGCAGCATACATTCAGAAAAGTAAAATACAAAACAGCAGAAGTCCTACTTTGAAAAGGGTGAGAATGTTGAAGTAATAGGAACAAATAAAAGTGATATATATTTTCAATTTGCTCATTGAAATTGAGGGGATGAAGGTCACAAGATTATTTTTTCTTCTGAGTGATAATTCAGATCACAGCTCCAAAGGGGCTGGAAGCCTGAGCCCTAAATTATAATATTTTAAAGAATAAGAGGCAGGGTTCAGTTTCAAACTAAAAAAGAAATCACAACAAACTTTGTTGTAAGTATTCCATCAACCCCATGTGTAGATGATGTCAAATGAAATGAAATCCTGTGAGTCCTCACTGACTATTCAGGATCAAGCCCACTGTGAACCAAGTATTCTGTTCCATATGCTGGAGATGTAATGGAAGAAAGAGACCCTGTGGTCCAAATTAATTCATAGGAGCACTGGAGCTGCTTTATTTTTTAACAATATGTGTTCTAGGGAATGGGATACACATATTTCCCTCTAGGAAATGATTTTTTAATATCTTGTAGTAATACTGCTTATGCCTTTCCCAGTATGATTTTCCAAATTTCCAGGGGCAGATAGAGACACTGTGGAAAGCAGTTCCACATACTGTCAAAGACTGGTATTCTTGCTGTGTGTTACAGCTCCTTCAGCTATGGATCAGGCCAAGGGGAGCAACTACACTATCAGCAGATTCACATTAGGTCTTCATTTTGTTTGTCAGTATATTTTTATCTTTCCCCTCTGATTTGCATACAACAAAAAATGTGGTCCCAAATGCCAAAAGGGACATGATGAAAGGAAAAAGCCATTTTTTCTGTGTTGATGTCACTAGTAGCATGACATCAAGAGAGAGATTTACAGTGGAAATAGTCATAAAGACAACAAATGTTGTTGTTTAATATAACTGTCAAATATACCTTTTGTCACTTTGTTGTCTGTTCCTATATAATAAGGAGACAAAGAAACAGAATTGTTGGAAGAAAGATGCTTTATGAACTTATTTAAAAATTTTTTCCCTTGTACTGCAGTTATAGTGACAATAACTGTCACCTAACAGCAAGCAATGTTGGCTCCACAGCCATACTCAGATATACAGGCTTGTGTTAGGATTTCTGCTCTTTTAATATAATTTAATTTTGGTTATGATCTAATCAACAAAAACACTAACTTACTGACCAGTCTTGTAAGTTTTTCATTAGTGAATATAAAAATTTAATACTAAAATGAGTACTCATAAAATCAATGTTTTGATGTTTTCGATGCTAAAGATCTTAGCTGTATGCATTATTATGATATGGTTTTTGTAATGCAGAGTAGAATGTAAAGTAATGCAAGTAGAATGAATTTGAATTTTCGGTTTAATCCCATACTACAAGTTTACTCTGTTCTCCATTCTCTGTGGTTTATTTGACACCAGTTTAGTTTTTGATAGGATTTTGGATATTATCTTTGTGGACCACAGAATCACAGAATCAGCCAGGTTGGAAGGGACGTCTGAGATCATCAAGTCCAACCCTTGATCCACTACCACTGTGGTTGCTAGACCATGGCACTAAGTGCCACATCCAGTCTAATCTTAAAAACCTCCAGGGATGGAGAATCCACCACCTCCCTGGGCAGCCCATTCCAGTGTCTGATCACCCTCTCTGTAAAGAAATTCTTCCTAATATCTAACCTAAACCTCCCCTGGCACAGCTTAAGACCATGCCCTCTTGTCTTACTGATAGCTGCCTGGGAGAAGAGACCAACCCCCACCTGGCTACAACCTCCTTTCAGGGAGTTGTAGAGAGTGATGAGGTCTCCCCTGAGCCTCCTCTTCTCCAGGCTAAACAGCCCCAGCTCCCTCAGCCTCTCCTCATAGGACTTGTGCTCGAGTCCCTTCACCAGCCTTGTTGCTCTTCTCTGGACCTGCTCCAGCACCTCAATATCCTTCCTGAGCTGAGGGGTCCAGGACTGGACACAGCACTCCGGGTGTGGCCTCACCAGCGCTGAGTACAGGGGATGAATCACTTCCCTGGACCTGTTGGCCACACTGTTCCTGATCCAGGCCAGGATGCCATTGGCCTTCTTGGCCACCTGGATGAGTCAAAAAGCAAGCCCTTCAAGACTAGGATTATTTTTCTCTAAATCAATGGTCATCTTGTATGTTGTGAATGAATCTGTCTTCAAGCAAGAACGAAAACAGGCACCGTTAGCTGCCAAAAGATATAACTCTTCTACATGAGGGGATTGTGTAAAACTGTAGTTAGATTAAGAAAACAAACACTTCCCCTGTCCATCTTCTTTCATATCATCATCTCTTTCCTTGCTTTTCTACACATGCTTATCCTAATCACAGTACACAGAACAGATTGAAACATCAAGTGTATATATATATATATATGTATAGGCAAAGACTAAAAGATCATGCTGTCAGGAAACATTTGCAGATACATATAGAAAAAGATGAAAATAAAAGATATTTTACCTTTATATTCTTCGTCATAAAGAAACTTTCCAAAGTAGAATAGTTGCTACCTTACTTCTACAGAAGCAGCAGCATTGCCTCTCAAAGTAACAATAGCATGGGATACACTTGGGAAGAGAACTGTGCTCTGAATCAGGATACCCCTTTGGCACTCTTTCCATAAAGAGTTGAAGATATAAATTAAATCTGTTTTCCTGACAGAACTAGAGTTAGTTTCTTTCTTCATCTGACAAGCCTTATTAGTGCACTTTTCACCTTGTGCCAGAAGGAGTGATTCTAGCCCATAGGGAAAGTAATATTCCTCTCTCTAGACAGCTCATAAGCTGCCTTGTTAGGAACATTTTGGGGTGATGCTCATGTTTAAATAACAGCAAAACCAGACAGTGAAGTAACGGCAATGCTCATTTCTTTGTCATTCAGTTTGTATTACAAAGGAGATAAATCCTCTAGGATCTTTCAGAAAGAGGATAAATGAAGACTCCAAATTTCGGTTTGAGTCATGACTAAAACAGCAGGAGTTTTTGAATCAACAGGAAAAAAAATACAGCCTGCAACAACTTCACAGAGATAAGACAAAAAACTCAGTGTCATTCTATTAAAAAAAGGAGGAAAGCTTTCTGTGATTTAGATTAATAAAGCATGACAAAAATACAAAGACTTGCAGACAACTATTTTATATTAGAAATACAAATCTGATGATGAATAACAATTTTTAGATTAACAAGAGTTTCATAAGTCATATCTAAATATAATATCTAATATCTAAATACAGCAATATTTATTTCATTGTTAAATATATTTTAATAATTGTCAAGAGCATATAGAAGATATTAAGCAAGGAAAAATACAGGACTTGTCATCAGACCAATGATTTCTCCAGTCTATTCCCTACTGGTCCCTTATACACTCAATTCAGCAATAAACATCTAGACTGACTAAGTCAGTCACTGGACATCTTCAGTTTGTCTTTATCTCTCATCCAGCTTCACCAGAAAGTTATATGATTGCATAGGCAGAAACTCTAAACTAGATACCTAAAACTTAGATGTTTTTCTCAGGGTATTTACATCTTAATCTTTTTCTCCTATTTCTTTATGTTTTTTTTGAAAATACATCATAAGACCCCAAGATCTGAACTACAAGCTCACCAAGGGAGTTTTATTTTAAAAGTATACAAAGCTCCAACAATATCCCCCCTCTGAATATATTCAAAGAGCCTTTCTTTTGATAACTTAAGAGAGAGCATAAAGGAGAAAAGTCACGCGCATTTTCTCAGGAGGTACTTTACTGGTAAACTTTAGGAAATAAGAGACCTTGGCAAAAGTTTAAAGTTTACAACTAAAACAAAGCATTTCACACAACATTGGCTTAGCACATGCTAACATACAACATAGCAAAATCCAACCCATTTGGTCCCAAGTTACCCAAAATATTAAGAAAAGAGAGTAAGAGAAGAAAAAAATGTAAAGAAAGAGAGGGAAAAAGAGAAGATCATAGAAGATCCCAGAGAGTCCTGTGCAATTCCACCTTCCACGTGGGCAGGTGGCAGGTGTCAAGTGAAATTGGACAGCACGTTTGGTTTTTTTTTATGTGCTCTGATCCCCTGAGGCCATGCCTCCCATGTGGGACTCCCGGCCCACTGGGCACTCCGAGGCTCTGGGTGGGGTGAGAAGTGGTGCTCCCACTGTGCCAGCCCATCAGAGGCTGGGTCAGGGCCTCTGGAGTGTGGTATGGGCTGTGCTCCCAGGCTGCCTTTGACTGACAGCTGCTCCAGGACTGCCCCAGGACACTTGCAGGGGCTGCCATGTGGGACAAGGCATTACCCCACCTCTGTGAAATTTCACCTGTCCCTCTCCCTGCCTCCCTTTCCCCCCCACTGGAGTTGTTCCAACACAATATTATAATCCAGTCTCTCACATACATGGCCAGAACTAAATGCGGTATTCCACATAAAAATATATATATAAAAAAAGGCAAGCTACTATATGTGCTAATATGTTGAGGATATTTTATCTTTCTTTGTATACTACCTAACATTTCTTTCTTTAGCCAAAGTGAGTAATGACTAGAAGTTTTCACTGTACTATTGATAGCGATGACAGGGTTCTTTTCTGTATGTCTCTGGTTACTTTATAGCCTTATAGTATGTATGAACTCTTAATATTATATCTCCTTTCAATGTGCATTACCTTGCATTTGTGAACAATTAAAGCCCTCCTGCCAAACTTTTCAGTGCTGTTATGTTATTAAATAGTAGGAGTTAGATATGTATATGAAAGACTAGAGCTGTGAAACTCAAAAGGTTTTTGTCTTCAATTTCTATCTGCTTGGAAGGAAGGATATTGTTGCTCTGGACTTGGTATGTGTGAATAATGGCCACATTCTATCTTTGAATGCACATAATCAGAGAGTAAATAAGCAATACTTTTTACAAACCATTACAGATATTAGCTCTTTGTCAGGGATGTTCTTAAATAGTTGCAAACGTTGCTACATCTAGTGATCCTGAACTCCACCAAGCCCTGTTCATCTTGGTGACTTTTCATTCTATTTACAAGTCTCAGTGCCCTTATTGGCAAGAGAAACACTGAAGAAATATTTCTCTATTAAAACACACAAACAAATAGTTTTAATCTTCTTTTATCTATTTATATTTATACATACATACATACATACATACATACATATATATAAAGATCGTCTTGCACCTAGGGCCCAACATTAGCAAAACATTTTTGGCCATGCTTTGTTCTAGCCTGGAACATTTCAGCTCTTTCACCTGACACATAAGGTTAGAAATTGTCAGATTTCTTAGTGTCAGGTTCCGTGCCTTTACATAATAAGAGGTATATTTCCATAGCTATGCCACCTACAGAACTTCTGTTCTTTCTGGAAGGGCAGTGGCAGAAGAGAGATTGGGCTAGAACCAGAGGTCTTGCATAACCCACTGTCTGTGCAGTGACCCTTTTCAAGTAGCCATGAAAATCAAGATTTAGAATTGGAATGGTGACTTAGATGCTTTAATTCTTACATGTGTTATCATTAAAAACATGGAAGAATCTTTATTCTGGAAACCTCAGAGACTGGATGACTATTCAGGTCAAGTGCCTGGAACGTCTTTCTCATCATGAATTTCCCTGGAGTCAAATTAGCATAAGGATTTCCTGAACAAGATAATATTGGTTCTTGTCATGTAATAATTTCCTAGAATATCATGTTATTTCTAGTGCATTAATAAATCTCACTACTTCCCAGAAGATTTATCTCCATCAAATTAACTCTTTTTTTTTTGCATCTATATTAAATTTCATTTTTGATGGCATGTTGTCTTTTTTTTTTTTTTTTTTTTTAAAATATGGAAGAGATTTTGCATGTCTTAAGCTTCTGGAGACCTACTAGAGTGCTATATGAGTTATGCTTTAAAATATATCAAATAATTTATGGGGTTGCGAATAAGTGTTTTATTTTAAGGTATTTTGCGTTAGAAGTAATGATTTTAGCCCTCTCTTGGACTATTTAGGAGGATTTTTAGTTTTCTTTGTGAATTAATGAATCTATCAATTTTCTGCTTCCTGAAGCAATAGTTGATCTTTATGGCATAACCTGTCTAGCACCATGGAACCACTAGAAAATTCAATTGATCTTGGGAAAGGAAAAAAAAAGTCATTTTCCTTTATTCTAATTCCTCCCAACGGTCACTTTAATTTTCACCCAAGGGCAAACCATTTTTATTTAATTCCACTTGTCTTTTCTAATAAATAGGCATATTAACAATGTCCACTAATAGAGATGATAATTTTTCCATTTTAATCTTGAAACTTTGCCTATTCATGATTCAATCAGAGATACATTTAAATAGGCCATACAGTAATTTCTTTGGAACTCTGATAGTTTCTTTTTGACTCAAAGCAATAAATATTTTGTATTGTATTATCAGGGATAAATGGTGAAACATAAATACTGTAGAAGTCAAGGTGAAACACACATCTCTAATGTTACAATTCCTAATAAGCATGGTGATAGATTTGACTTTTATACTAAATATTCTAAATAAAAGGTCTTTACTGCTAATAATTTGCACTTCTCCTTCCTCTCAGTGACAATGTAGCCACAGCAGCAAGTCATGCACCTCTGTGAGGGGAGGTCAGAACAGGTCTGTATATTTACAGTGCTTTACATGGAGTTGTCTGTCTATGTTGACTGCATGTTGTTACTGAATTAGGTGCTCAAAGCTCCTTGAAAGCAAGCCGACCATAAACATGTGCCTTCAGGAGTATGGGTTGCTCAGCTGGGAAGTACCCTGGTGATGATGATCTTGTGTAATTTTTTACTAGGCCTATGTCTTATATAAAGCTCACACGTGGACACAAGCCTTATTTTTGTTTCTGCTCATTTTAACCACTCCTTGTTGTGACCTTACCAGCAGTGCCTGCTGCCCAAAACCTCCACCGGCTGAACAAAGACTCAGTGTGAGGAAAATGCTGTGTTCTTAGTCTTTTGAGGCAATTACACTGGGAGAATGCTCTGAATGATCTGACTCCTGCCCTCCTGGGCTTGTTTTAGCCTGAAAAAATATATGACTTCTGCAAAACTTATAGCTTCTGTGCCCCGATCAACTAAGGCTGGTGGGACAGCATCATGCTTGGGAAATGCAACAGCCAGCAACAGATAAACTTTTGGAAGTGGAAAGTCACCAAGGCCCTTTGTTAGCAACTGACACCATGACTTGTCAGACAGAATTTCAGGAGCCCGTACTGATAAATTTGGAACTTAGAGGGTCTAACCATTCCAGGGCATGCAAGGTTGTGACTGATGTTTCCATGAGTATCCACTGAGACCTCACTTTTGGATACTACAGGCAGCAGATGCCAAAAAGCATGTCTGACCTCCATTCTCTGTTGCTTCTGCATTGTGGAGGCTCTTTGGAATGCAGACTCCAGCTTGATGTCTGGTGGCAGGATAGTGACATCTGTGCAGGAGACAGCATGGCAGCATTGTCTGTATCTATTTCCCTTTCTGAACCTGATTCCAGAAATATAGAAAAGTTGCTGATAATCAAAACACTTAATCAATCTCTGTGATTCAGTTTCTTTTTCACTCCATGACTTATGTGTTCTCTCTGTTGTGCATACATTTTTTTCCTAACCCCTGCTCTGTATTTACAGGTTTCTGGTGAAAAATCATGTGAACAACTATGAGATGTTATCAGAATTTAATGTAAGATTTCTGTAGGTGCACGCCATGGTTTTGGAGGAAAAAACTGTGCAGAAGTCTTGGCAGGTCCTGACTGTACAGATGCAGAAGACAGCACTTACTGCCTTTGTTTCCTATCAGTCCGGCACATCCATTTAACAGAATGTCTGCCCTAAAAAGCCCTGTGATTGAATCAACAGTCTCTCAAAATGGCAAAGACTCTCAGCAAAGGCAGACACAATAGGATTAGAGACAGACAGTAAAACATCTGCTTATAAGGCTATTCAAAATCTCCCTTTTACTCATGATCCCTTCAAGAACTGTAGGATACGTTCTCAAACCTGCCAGTGCTTCTGCTCCAGGGAATTAATGTAGGTGAGATAAAGCATCTGTATCCCATTCTGCTTTGCGAAAAACAAGCACACTCAGAATTACACTTGCCAACACATTCTTTGTTGCAATAGTGAAACCACTCATTATATTTCATTGTGCAGTTTTATCCATGTTTTCTGAGTTACTAGACAGTAGACTCTTAGTAATTAGTAATCTCTCTATATATGTAAAGACGTTTGAAAACCATATTGCAATTGTCCTGACATATCATTCTCTCTTATTTAGATATATTTCAAATGTTCTTTATTTTTTCCTTTTTTTTTTTTTTTTTTCCCAGTTTTTAATCTCTACCTAATCACAAAGTGTTTCTTATACTCCTATACAACAAATGTTAGACCCTTATACTTGGGAAACTATTCTGCCCATATCTATATGGGATTTTTTTTTTTTTTTTGGTAAGCCCTTTGGAGCTTTTTGGCTCAAGCATCACTTTGTTTATATTTTTTTAGATAGACAGAAAGAAAGATAAATAGATACCTAGGTAGAATTAAACATATAGTTATATGGTTATATACTGCATAAGGAAGTTAACTTTTTCAAAACAGGGATTGAAAGTGCCATTTGAGAGGCAGCAATCATGTAAGAGGACTGAATTTAAAACCTGAAGGAATACTTGGGACACTGTTGAGTAATTTCCTTTCCTATAGATCCTGTAATGCAAAAAAGAGTCATTCAACCAGAATGAATAAAAAGTAGATGTATCTCTAATAGAAAAAACAGGAAAAAATAAACATGTAAAGATGCCTTTGAGGGACTTTTATACTGACAGCTTTTTCAAGGTTGAATTGTCACGTAAAATAAATCCCTTAGAAAATTCCTGTAAAGCTTTCCAAAGTCACAATTCTGATTAGGGCTCCCCGATTTGAATATTTGTGTATGAATGACATGAAATGACAAAAGTAAGGAAAGGTGTTTAACAACCCTTGCTTTAAAAATGAAAAGAAAGGACAAATACTGGAAAGCCAGGAAGCTTGCTGCTTCATTGCACACAGAGGTTGACATAACAGGATACTGGTCCTTTGTGTAAAACTGTATATTTTGTTAACTGAAACTCTGTTTTTCAGTTCTATACTTTTCTTTCTATACTTAACACTCAGAACTCTGTCAGAATTTATCCTTGTTCTTAAACAGTTGCCATCCAGTCAACAGATCCACTTACCCCCATACAGAACTAATTTTCATTTTATATTCCTTCAGTTTAATCTACTGGGTAAATAGTTTACTGAGAAAATCAGATCTAGGCTTTGTGAAGTGTCTGAGAGCTTAGGACTATATTTTAGTACTTTCTTTTCCTGATTTTTAGTTGTCATTTAGCTCCGCTGTAATTTTGACAACAAATAGTCTTTCTACTCTACTTACTGGGTTTTTTTCTCTGAACTTAGGTACTTTTTTTTTTTTTTTCTGGGAACCTATGTAAGTTCCTATGCTAAAACTCTGACACTTTCAGGATAAGAAAAACTTCAAGAGAAAATACCACTTATTTCCTAAAGTACCACTGTTTTCTGACCAGGAATATTTCCATGTGGACATCCAAACAGTGACCTGAAGAGGCTGTTCTCCTTGCAACTGTAGAATTCTGTGTGTGGGAGAGTAGCTTCTGGTTTGGTAGGGTCATCTTTACCTTACTCTTCCATCTTTACAAGCATATACATTAAATTTGTTAAACACATTTAGTGTTCCTGGATATTTGTTACCTGCTGAAACGAGGATTCTCTCCATGCAGGAGTTTGCCTGACTTGCAACGGGGGAAAGACTAGAATCTCTTCTTTGTAAGGATTTGGACTTTCAGAACTTCAGACTTCAGTCCATTTTGAATATTCCCTTTAACTGCCTAAGTACTTCTGGGTTTCAGCAGAGTATTATAGCAGCACTGTATATAAATGCATACAGTTAACCAAACATAATCTTCCTACAACTGAGCTAAGAAAGATCACTTCCAGAGGCTCTAAAGGCTCTTTATCTCTTTATGCAATCACAAATAATAATCCACTCCATGAAGGTGATTAAAAAAATAAAATAATGAGAAAAAATTCTTGCAGTTGCTAGACTTTCTAGCAGTTGCTAGGAGATAGGTATCAGTGCTCTGTAATTTTGGAAAATAGGTCCCATGTTAGGGGACTGATTTTCAAACTACTAGCAGTTTGTTGTCCAGGTACTGTATGAGCTAATATGCTTCCCTAATGAAGTATATGTACACTTATATAATGGCCATATTAGAACAAACTTAAATGTTCTTGGGATTTAAAATTTTTGAAAGTTTTCCTTTTTCCTTTTTTTTTTTTTTTGACACCCTAGGATTTTAGAAATACCAGATTCAGAAATAGCAGGAGGATCAGAAGCATTAGAAATAGTGTATTTGACATTGCATTTCAAGCAAGCCAGAAAGGTTTCTTACATCATGCTTTATGCCTTTTCTCTTTGACACATCCTTTCCCTTTGATTTCCTTTTCATTCCCCTGGGTTTTTCATTATCTTTCCAGCGTGAAACATTAGACCACCATGCTACATAATGGAAATGAAACTTTTAAGGGATACTGAATGCTGTGGCCTCACTGCAGATCAGAAAAAAAACCCATTTGTCATTACTCTGCCTGTAACTGTGATACATATAAGTTTAACATCTTTGAAACTCACACTCCTATTTGTATGATAGCTGAGAGTAGCAGCATCATACTGGGTTCTAAATTAAATGTGTAGGATTAATGACTTGCTCAAGACTCAGTGAGGGTTTTCTATTACTCTAACTGGATTTTGAGTTTATATAAATTTGCTTCTGTCCTCTTGAGAAAAAATATTAAATAAGTCAAAAGGTCTTCTGAGGTGTACTTTGAACCGCAATGGTCTAATTCCAATAATATATTGGATTTCTATGGCTCTCAGAACCTTTATCAAGTTCAATTTATTCCTGTGAACATCAGATCTGGCTATGTGTCCATAACATAATTGACCAAAGGACACTGGGCATCAATTAAATGTTTTTATTTTTTAATTGATTTAATATTTTAATTACAGGTTTTGAGAATACTGACTTCTACTTTTTATAAAATAGGTTGAAAAACAGTGGAATGTGAATGCTAATTCATTGACTCTGGAGGAGTTGTGGAGGACTGGAGGAGAGGGACATAAATGACCCCAACAATTATGAAATCTTAAATCAGAAAGTTGCTCACAAGTGCTTTTAGAGTGTTTGGTTAACTTACACATATTTTGTATCAGTGGAAAAAGGGAAAAATAAAACCCAAAGTGAACATAATATAAACTTGCATCAGTTCAGAGTAGACTGATTTTTATCAACTTGCAATTAAGAATTAATTTAATTCATGAAGCCTGTGGTATAATTCCTGTCCTTGGCCAAAATTTATTCTACTATAATCTGGAAGAAAACAGTTCAGGATCTTCATTCATTGCCCTGCCCTACAAAAAAAGGGTTCAAGCTCTGATTCTCCATCTGAAGACTGGGCACTTTGCAGCTGATGAAAGGCAAAGCTCCCACACTTCTGGGGATTTCTGACTATTGAATGACAATTTTTTGAAAAACATTGGTATTCTTACAGAAACTCTTGTCTCCCTGGGGTCTGGGATGCTGTTGTTATCAACCCTGAAATCATTCTTAATGCTGGACAGATTACAAGATCAAAGGAAACTTGAATTTATTATGCTGCACTCAATCATTAAGAGGTACAGAGAAAGAAAAGAATAGTACTAGTACCTCTAAGGTTGACTTTAAGGTAGTATTACAAAGTCTCTCTAACCCCCTGGACAATTACTGCTTCTCCCAAGCTGGGATCCAGTTTTCACCTCAAGACCCTTCCCTACGTGTGGCTTTTCAAGAAAGTGAACTGAATTTGGGTGAAAAAAACTTTCTAAAATTTCCGTTCTCACTTGTATTTTTTCTGACTGTAATTTCTCTCCTACACATCCCAGTGTCATGTCTCTTTTACTCAGAGTATCAGCTGGATCTCCTTTCTTCTGGAATGCTTCTGACACCATCACAATCCCTGTCACATGGGGAAACTTTTGTGGTGCAGCCTCACACTACAAAACCCAGAGAAGTTCATGAGACAGCTTAATTCTCAAAAAATCCATTTGTTTTCTCTCCCAAAAGCCAGTAGCTGAGGGAGGCTTACAGCACCCTAATTTTGCATATGCTTCTACACATAGTTCCTGGTACACCTACTTGGAACTAGTCCTTAGCCAGTATACCAGTGAGAGTGAAGAATGCACCTCATTAATGGATTCAGACAGGGCCTGGACATCATGGCATGCATATCATTCCTGAAAACAACGTGTTTAAATTAAGGAAACCCTAGATGTAACTTGCTGAATCTGTAGTCTCTTCAGCTCACATCCTCTCTTTGTTTAGACATCTTCACTCCTTTTCTTTGATATGCATGCTGGCCAGAGTCCTTGAAATGCTAAATAGTCTATAAATATATGTAAAATATAATATAAATTACACCTGTGATAATAGATTACAATTCTGATCATGATGATAAAAGAAATAAAAAGGTACAAATAGGCTTTTTGAGAATGAAGTGACAGACTACAAACATTTTTGCTTCCTAAATGATCCACAGACACTGTTCATTGAAACTGAAGATGTATAACTGGTTAACCCCAAGGATATTTTTTCATGAACTAAAAATTATGACATTTCTTTTAGGAGGTCAGATACATCTGAGTTTCTTGGAACTTATTTTGTCCAAAACTATTTTACAGCATCCAGAACCTCAGAAGGATTAATTAAAATTATAAAATGCCTCTAAGATCCTTTGCATTTATTTTCTCCAAATCTTTCATTTTTCCACACTGAATGCTCATAATAGGTCTCTAATCTGATTCCTGATACTTGTTCATTTCCTCTGTTGTTTCTGATTCATGTGCACAGCAGTTATTTCCCTCCCTACTTTTGACAGTGTTAAACAGAGAGTACAAAATCAACGTAAGGTTAAATAACTGCGTATATGGAAATCCAGAACAGATTTTTACAAAATAAAAATATTAATTCCTCAAGTTAAAATTTTAGGCCAATTTAAGGAGAGAAAGATCTTTAACAATTTGCCCGTAGTACAATTCTGTTTACAAAAGCAGTTCAGAGTAGTCCTTCAGTTTACTTGGTGAAAACCCTTAGTTGTCCCAAGCCTGAATCCTCTAGTGTAAACAAATATTGTAGGCTGTGCAAAACTGTCCTGTCGTGCTCTGACATGAAATGCAACTTCCCTTTTTACAGTTTCTTTTTATAGCACATATCCTAACAGGAATCAAACCTCTTATCCAGATCCTCCAATCCTCAAACATCATGAAGCGAATGAGGTGCATTAGTTTACCCTGCTGGCAGGAAAACATTTAAGCATTCTATGTTGCCTTAACAATCCCCTGACGTATTCAGCAGCTTTGTTTATTTGAACCATGATCTCTAGCTCCAGTATTGTGCAGTGGACTGTATATTTTTAAAAAGGAGTATTCAGAGTTTCCTCATCCACAGGGTTGGGGGGTCATGTGACATAATCACTTACACCTCCTTGCTCCTGTATTTAAATATTACTGCTTTAGAAGGTTCATTCAGGAAACATTAGATTCAGACACACAAAAACATTTACACTTTCTTGATCAGGAACAACCAAACACAATCATATTGAGGTCACTTATGCTTCACTAAAAACCTGATGACTGATAGTTGCTTTGCCCTTCTAGCCAAAGGTACTGCAATTAAGAACAAAATTTTTCCCTATTGCTATTACAAGCAAATCACAGTGTTTGCCAAATTTGTAGAACACATATAAGGAACATTATTCAGTGTAACACAGTACTAATATGTAATGAAACGCATTTACATTTTTTCATCAGCTACATTTCCCATATTTCTTCAATGACATCTTAATTATTCTTGGAGGATAATGTTCTATTTCTGCATAAAGTCCAGTGTGAGTTCAGAGTTGTAGCATTTTTAAAGAAACTTGTATTTCTACATGTATTTTTTGAATTCTACTGATCTGGTTTCACTAGATCTGTAATTTAAAAGAAGATATAGTTGCAAGATTTTAAACACTTGACTACATAGTTTCTAACCTGGCTGTTAGGAATTAGATTAATGTTAAAACCTGAAAAGAAGTATAGGCAAAACTAATTAGTTGTTTAAAACTGAAGTTCAGGATATATCTCGGTTCCTTTAATCTTGTTTGTTTTCATGCACTGTGTGAAATTATCCATATGCTTATCGATTTCATAGAGTACTTTCTAATTAGGCACCATCCAACCCTTTCTCACAAACATACAACAAGTTCTGGATGTTTTTTTTTTTTTTTTTTTTTTTTTTTTTTTTTTTGCAGAGAGGATGGGAAGCAGTGGTCTGACTAAAAGTTATTCCTTTATTCTTCCACATGACTTAAAGTTGTATATTACTAAGCCTATAAATAAATTTAGTTTTCTGATCCTGCAGCTGGGTACCCCTCATGGTACCATTCACCTCTGGCTTTCTCTGAAGATAAGTTTTTCTGTGCTTACAACACTTTCCCAAGGTTGAGACGCTGTTTGTGGTTCCATTGTACTTGCAGAGGTGTTGTCAGCCTTGTCTGAGCAAACTGCAATTTGCTGGTACCAGGAAAAACAGTCCAGGGAAGTACAACTTGTACTTTGTATGTCTTGTTTTAATATAGCTTCTGAGGCATTTGCTTCTCTGTACTGTCAGACATAAAATGCTGGTTCAGGTGGGCATGTGATCTCAATGCTGTTAGGCTTCTGTAGTTCCAACAGGATGACTCGGGGATTTGCCACTGAAATACAGCGTTAAGTTGATATGCCTTTAGGTTACCGTTAGTGCCTTATCTGTACATTGCAGGGGAGAAGGAAAAAAAAACATTTCTAAGAATTTCTGGTGATGTGGTGGGGTACTGGAACAGGCTCCCTAGGGAAGTGGTCATAGCATCAATCCCAAAAAACTTCAAGGAGTGTTTGAAAAATGCTTTCAGGCACGTGGCAAGATTCTTGGGGTTGTCCTGTGCAGGGCCAGAAGTTGGACTCAATGGTCCTTTGGGGTCCTCCTAACTCAGGACATTCTGTGATGTGATTGGAGGTAGAAGGGTCCACCTGAGAACTCCTTTTTTCCACAGTGATGCAAAGAGGGTAGTATTGGAAACACAAGGCAAAAGAAGCATTTTGGGCAGGTCTTTGTATCTCTTAACCAGAGGATGAGCTGCCCCAGACACTTGTATTTTCCTCTGTCTGTGAACAGTCTTTTGCCACTGTCTTCTCTCCCACCTTGGGTCCCACTGCTTGCTCCATCTCTGTGCCTTGCTTTACCTTAAACACAGGATAAAGTTCCTTCTGTAATGCTTATTCCTCACTGCCTGAAGGATCAACTTGAACTACCTGAATAAGATGAATCTTTAAAAAGGGGTACTTTTCCGTCCTCTAGTCATAAAGATGTTAAGCTCCTAGGACGGGTTTTCTTCACTCAGAACAAGCGGAGACTTCTCCTACACAGTTTCTGCTTTGCAGTGAAGTTGAGGGGAAAAAAAAAAAGCTACTAGAGTAAAAAGAAGCAGAGATAAGCATATCTCCTGAAGAAACTCAGAAATATATGAGGGAATCGCCAAGGTTCCATCCTCAAAAACAGCTGGAAATCTCTAGACTAGTGCTGCTGTGTGTATTCAGATGATAAGATCAGGAATCTGTGTGTTTCTCCTGAATATACCCCATAAACAGGCTTTGAAGCCTCCAGGGTATTTCAGAAATGTTGTGTAGAATTTTGTGAATGGTTAGACAGGGCCGAGAATATGCAAGGCTTTCTAGAGTCCCCCTATACATTTGGTATAGAAAAGATTCTTGCTTAGGATAGCTGCATTTTTAAAATTCTTTTTCCTGGAATGTTCTTTTCCCAAAAAAGAAACATGTTAAATATACCTAAAAAGAAATAAAGAGAAATAATGTAAAGGAGCTATATCAGCATGCAAGAAAGAATTGATAAACTTTGCTGACAGGCAAAGCATCAAAACAACAACAAAGCAGAGAGGCTAACAACCCAAGTTGCTTAAAGATCCATATCTGCTCCAAGTTCATGTAAAGACTCTTCAAGGCTAGTCTGAGATATACGTGTAGCCTATATGTATCCTATACATAGTAGGATTCATGGATATATGTGTAGCCTAAGGCACACATCTTTAGGGCATATTAATCTAAAAGGGCTGTTTCAGTGCATTCATGCAGAGGAAATCTAAATAGCCTGTACATGGACATATATTTTTGGTCAGATGAATCCCAGCAGCAGTGTTCATGTATACCTTTGGTACCACAGAAAGATATCAAGAACAGAGGACTTTTCCCCCATTGTCCCTTTTTACAGTAAGCCTTCCAGGAAGACCACAAAATCTTCACCTCAGACACAGGCAACTAAACACCTAGGGTGTTTCTTTTTCTGCTGTGGCTAGGTGGTATATGATGACCTCTTACAGAAAGAAATTCTGGTTCCATGGAAACCTTGCTGCAGCAGATTAATCTGGCTTTCTTCCTGCAGTGTTATGATATAAAATATATACATTTCTCAAACTGTTTGGTTCAATGACTATCATAATAAATATACAGGTATTTCAAGTAAACTTTGAGCTTAATCATTGAATTGCACCCCATTTTGATCAAGACCTAGATTACTATGAAATTTAAACAAATAATAACAACACTTTTACCATGATGTAATGACTAAGTCTGAAACTTCCTTATCTTAATTTTGTGAAGGATATTATTTTATGTGCATCATTTCAAAGACATTAACACAGCTAACAAGAAACAAGCTAGTAAAGACGGGAACACAGTTCAAAACTTAGATCAGTCTTAGCTTTATTATATTACTCTTTTAGTTTAATTCAAGGAAATGTGCCCTAGATTTTGTAGTAGCAGATCCTGTTGTACAGCAAAATTTGCTTTCCAATTGGTGTTTATAATTTATTTCTAATTGTATTTGGAAAGCAAGTAATGATGAAATAATTGTAGTATTCCTATTGTATCTAGCTGATATACTTTAGTCCCAGCATAAGAAGCATATTGGAAATATAAACTTAAACAGAAATTTCTTGTCAAAGTTGACAGGTTAAGGAGATAAGCTGGTGCAATTAAAGAGAAAGTAGGTAAGATTTTATATTATATCACAGCATGAGCCAAGATTTTCAAGTTGTTATTCAAAGGTGAAAAGATAGAAGATTATATGCAACTAAGGGACCTGCTAACCTGAGTGGAATTGGAATTGAAACAAGATAAGCTATCATACAAACATAGTAAACATCTGCTTTGCTGGTATTATATAATTTGAATGAATGTTGAATATTACATTGAAATCTCATTTCCAACCTTGGGGTTTTTGTTATTTAAATTGGCTCTCCATGTTTTCGCATGTTAAAAATCTAAACTGAGCTCCTTGATTTAACTCCTAAGTGCATGCAGCAGAGGAGCTGAACTCTGGCAGTTGGGCAAACATGTGATGGCACTCCCTTCCCTGGTGCAATTGGGAATTGCTTCACATGGCACAATGAACACATCCTAGTCTTGTGTGTTGATTGCACAGATAGAAATTAAATGGTAGCAATTCTATTTCTAATTCCTAAAAATCAACTATCTTGAACTGCTCTCACACCATTTTCAGTTGTGCAAGCTATTTGTCCACAGCAGGAAGCCAACATGCTTTTTTCCTGTTGGATAGCTCCATGAAAAAAATATATAGTTGAACACCAGATGCAGCTAAGAAATAACAGAATAAAAGCAAACACTGGTGAAATGAGAACAGGGATGGACACAAGTTGCAACATTCAGATAGGACTCATCCCAGTGTTTGGGACATGGTATGCCACTTGACTAAAATTTTGAGTTTTAATCTATTTACATTTCAAGCTTACAGACAAAATTCACTACAGCTCTGGACTGTTTAAGTGAGCTAGGAACCAGGAGTTGCCAGTATGCCAGAGACTTGGTACACTTTTCACAACTGTGTCTTTTCTTAATAAATAACAGGTTATTCACACTTGGACGTTAGTGATTTTGGTTATGAATTTCTTTACTTGGAGAGGCTGAAAATATCTCTTCACAAACATTGTTAATCACTAAAAGCTCTAGCTTACTGCACAGTGATGTAAATTAGGATAACAAGGCAGCTGAGAAAAAAAGAAACAAAAAAAGTGAGGGTTAGATGAAATGAGCCTACTGACTGCTTTTTGTTTCTTTTGTTCTTCATCCTGTGTTTTCTCTCAGGCAGATATATACTCCAACTTTTGAACTAGCACATCTAATGCTTTGTTCTGTCTCTGCGTGGTGGTTTGGCCCCAGACAGCAGACAAGCACCAACACAACAGTTTTTCCACCCCCAGCAAC
Organism: Pipra filicauda; assembly: GCF_003945595.2. Classification (NCBI taxonomy): domain Eukaryota; kingdom Metazoa; phylum Chordata; class Aves; order Passeriformes; family Pipridae; genus Pipra; species Pipra filicauda. Next base: position 2,180,023 of record NW_024104543.1, read on the forward strand.
ACAGGGGAAAAAAATAGGAAGAATAAGAGAAAAAACCCTCATAGGTGAAAATAAGAACAGTTGAATAGAAGAAGGATAGATAAAGAAAGAAGAAAAAAAAAATCACTCACCCCTACCTCTGCCAGACAATTAGCCTCCAAAGATTAGTCACCTCAAAAGCCACTACAACCATCCTCTGTCTCCTTTTTTAACACTGAGCATGACATTGCATGGTATGGAACATCCCCCTGGCCAGTTTGGATCATCTGTCTTGGCTGTGTTCCTTCCCAGCCTATTAATGGTAAACAGATGTACACCCTCAGTCAAACTCTCCAAGTGATGCTGTTTCATCCACAAAAGGACAATTGGTTCCAACCTAGCTAGACCCAGTAGACTCTGTGTCCAAATGGTCTGCATATGACTTTAAAAATCATTGACATTGTTGACATATCAGAAACAGGTATGAGCATATGATGGATACAGTTCATGTGACCAAAGGAAGATGTCTTTTTGCTAGCTACATATAACTGCCTTTACAGTCAATAATGTCAAAAGAGGTGCCTACAGAGCACAATTTAGCTGGCTAACTTTGGCAGCTTCATTCACCAGCTTAAGTAGAGGCAATTCATACCATTTGAGTCTGGGAAGTTAGACATGCAGCGTATAGGGTGTATGAGTTCTGAAGTATTAGACTGTCATCAGAGCTCATCAAATTTTGCAGCAGCTGTATACTTAAATGGGAGCCTGTCATAACTATCCTCTGCAAAGAAACTACCCAAACACCTTCTCTTTAATCTCTCAGTTCTGCAGAAGTATGTATCTGGAGTTTAATTCCATGCTAACAACCAGCTCGACAAGCTACGAGCGTGGGGAAGGAAACAAAATGGAGGGAAGTCACCTACGAACCTGAGCAAGCAGTAGGAGGGAAGTTCATCCCCCTTGACGAGAGGCAAGCAAGGTAGTAGGATACTTTGATGGGTGCCCAAAACCTTGTGATTCTGTGAGTGCTATCTGGGACTTTGTGTCCTCAGGCTGATTTATCAGCTTCTGTCAGCAGCAGATGTCCTTTTAGGAGCCTGCAGAGACTGGAATTCAGCTGTGATTCCCTTGGCCTTGGGAAAACTTGAAGGGCAGCAGAGGACATGACATAAACCTTGTGAGTGATGGATAACAGCTGGTTTGGGAACCAGTTATGAATCTCTACCAAACCAGATGGAAATCTCTCCAGGGCAGCTTTGAGCCTGTGCTTAGTCATTCTCTAGCTGGCTAAAAAGAGGCTTCTTTTTCTTTTTTTTTCTTCTTTTTTTTTTTTTTTTTCATCCTGAGAACCAGGTATGTGGTGTAAGGTATAGTACACAGGCTGGAAAGAAAACAAAAGAGGAAGGAAAAGCAAGCAAGCAAGTAGTGGTGAAAAAATAAACTGAGTTCAGAGGTGACTGACTTCCAGGATTCAGTGGAGGCTTGCCTGCCAGGCAGAGATGCTGTGATCCAGTTGTGCTTGGGTTGAGAGTTCTAGACTCTGCTACTCAAGAAGAGAATTGTGGGTTTCTTTATGGCAAATCCTAGACATTTCTTGAGGGAAAATGGAAACTTCTCAATTATAATTTTTGTTTTACTTTAGTTGGTCTATAAATTGTTGGATTCAATATTGTCTGTGGCAGGAATACAAATCGTGCAGCAACAGGATAATAGATTTTTTTTCTGCCTTTTAATGCTTAATATAAGTTTTATTCTTTCTTAAATAAAAGAAATGACATAATAAATTCAATAAGGATTTCATAAATAAATCCAAAGCCACATAACAGGCAAAGACACTTTCCATGGTTTCTGGAAAAAAACCCAAAACAACAAGCAGCAAAGCTTAGCATTACAAAGCAATATCTGACATAGTGTATTCAAAGCATGAAACTGAATACAGCAAATATTAAAAATGTTAATTGTTCTCCACAGAAGAAGGTGATTCATTTTTGAAATAAATTCTCCTTTTCCCCCTTGAGAAAATTCCTTATTAGTGTTTAAAATAGTAATGGACTAGAGAGAGTGGAGAGTATATTTTAAGAAACAATTTCCATACAAATATAGCTAAAGCCTATTTAGCTATGCATTTCTGTGTATCTGTCATCAGTGTGACGAACTACTGTTGGTCCCAATATTTCATTTTCATTGATTAGTGGTATTTAAAACAAATGTGTTCTAAACACTGGTGGAATTATGTTCCACTTGAAGCATAGAAGTCTTGGAATGTAAATTCAACACTTTTCAAACCACTGCTCAGATACTGTAGTAAGTTACCTGTTCTTGCTCTATGAGTAAAATTCTCTTTCCTGCAAGACAGTTAAAGACTTGCCTGTGTTGTTTGCATGTGCTTCTTGGCAATACAATTGTTTCTGAGATCTGGCAATGGTCTTCAGTTTTCCGTAACAGTCCCAAAAACATGAAAAGGGCATTCTGGTTCTGGACAAACAAGAGTAAGTGACAGAAGAAGAGAAGGCAGTTTCAGCTGAAGCATGCTGTGACTTTACTGACAACTGATTGTGCCAATTTCAGAAGTGTATCTAAAATTCACTGCTATTTTTATTGCAAGACTCTTAAATGCTAGTGTCACTTGGTAGCGAAGATATTCCAGGGGCAAAGCAGTGTTTTGTACAAATTTTAAAGAACAATCCACCCACCACCCCCTGAACAACACCAAACCTAATGATGTTTTGGGTAATACAGAACCATTTAATCTTGAAGCTGAGATGGAGATAGATGATTAAGTGGGCTTTCTTGAGGTGTTTTCAGTTCCATGTTTTGGTTTTGCTTCTTTTTTTAGAGAAGTAACCAATGCCATAACATTTACTGGGCTTAGTCCTGTTTGAAATAGAGAACACGGAGAGGGGTTTGAATAATTCAAACAATCAATGTCTTTATTGACTGCATTGTATATGTGAATTTAGAGCTGAGTTTCCAGACGGAGAGCCAGGCTGTTACCAGCTCTCTAGGTATGACCTGGGAATAGAGGAATGCCATATTCAGGGTTGTCAATTCAGCATTTGAATAGAAACAAGACTCACACATTATTTAAAGGACTGTACTCTGCATACATTTTAAATACACTTTACCTTTACAGAGTCTAAAGGGCAAGCTATGAATCATTTCAAATGCTCTCACCCGATGAGCTGGAGTCATTGTCGGGGCTTCACAAGTGCTGTTCTCTTTCTCAGTGTTTCTCAGCATCTGGGTTGGAAGAAGTTCAAGGGCAGGTATCCTGGGTTGGCAAAGTTCAACAACAAATTATTTTTATTATAAGTGAACCCAGTAATTATTTGTAGCAATTATAATATTTTACAGATATTTTGTAAACTGCCTGATTAAGTTATAACATTTCTAGCAAACTGGCACTCATCATCAAAGAAAACCTTACCTGCCGCACTTATATTTTCTGTTAACTAGCAAAGCTATAGTCTCATCCCAATTCAAACCCAAGTTTTATGCTTATTGTTCCAATGTAATTCATATATGTTTATTATCAAAGAGTAATATCAATTTGAAATTAAAACATCTTTATAATTCCCAGTGCTAGTTATGTGATTCAGTCAATTAATGGGGATGAAACTTGCCTTAAGGTGTTCTCAAAGTTAATAGCAGATGATTATTTGGTACTGTTGTCTACATAATACTCATCAAACCCATGAAGCAAATAAAAGCTGTGGTGCTTTTATTTTCTGCTTGATGTTTTAAACATGTATCTCATTATTTAAATGTCCATGGGAGTGACCTCTTTTATTGCTTTGAAATGACACGGTTGCAACCAATATATTAAAATAATAGTAAAGATACAAATTTAAAGCAAAACAAGGACATTTCTAGTGTGGGTTGTCACTTCAAGTGTGTAGAATGACAGTTGAAATAAGAATTTCTTTGCTTTTGTCAGTTCTCATGAGACCCTTAACACAAAATTAGTGTACTGTGAAGTAATTTCTTTAACTTTCGGTGCTTGAATAAAATATTACTAGAATGGCTAGCATGAAAATTAAAATTAAGAGAAAAAGGAATATAAAGTCGATATAATGCCTGTCCCTAGAGGCCACACAACAAGTATCCCAACTTATATGCCTTTTGTAGAAAACACATGAGTCTTCTAAGCAAAATGACTGTTCCAAGCAAAATGTTATGTGTTTGTGTGGTAGAAGATATTACTGCTGAAATACAGGCCAAAAATAATGTAATTTGTAGAAAGTGGATTTGAAAAAGATAAAATAAAATAAGCTTAAAATATACATTAATGTGGTAAGCACTAAGGTCAAGGTTATTGTCAGCCAAGCTACTTGTCTTAAGTAGAATTTTAGAAGAAAAAATATATTTAACTATACTGATGAATTTGCAATAACATTGCCCTAAAGAAGTGCTTGGTGGTGTTCTTTGTATTATCTCTGATTAGAATGTGTAGCAGTTAAGATGCATATTGGAGAAATGCTTCCTACTTAATGACATGAAGTTAATATGAGACTTCAATGTCTCACCAATACAGCCGTGTTTTCTTTTTTTAAAGTATCCTTTAATTTCCTGCAAATTCTAAGTGCTTATTTAAAGAACTTGATGCATAAAGTCAAAAATGTCAACCTTCTCCATGGTTAAGAACAGTAAAGTATCTATCTTTTGACATTCTGATCATGTCAAACAACCCACTTTGTTATTTCCTCTTTTAGTATTTATGTCCTTCTAGTCTACAGCTGATATCCTCTTCTCATTTTCAAAGCCTTAACAACCAGAAGGTTAATCTGCAGTGGTCTCTTCTTACTCTGTCCTCTTTTTCCTTCTAAGAACTCTTCTTTTTCTATCCCCTCCTCATAATAAATTATCTTTCATATTATCACATATGTTTAGAAGTGCCTCCATGTTCTCGTATACAAAGTAATATTTCAATTTTTTTTGGTATGCAAAATTCTTCCCGCCAACCCCTCCCCCCCATTTTCTAGGTAGTAAATAACATTCCTGAGATTGAATCACATAATCAACAGATGTGAGCATTAAAAACGTTATACACTGTTTGAGTTCAAGCTTGTCCAACATTTTTCCAAGATTATTGTGGAACTTAGATTAAAAGATAAATATTAGATTCAGATGATGTAATAGTAAAGTGACACTTCACATAGCAGGATTGACTTATGAGCAGAATTACTTGTTTATATGAACAATTATTTGGTGATTGCAGAAGTAGCGAAGTATGTTTAGAATTATATGTCCACATTTTCCATTTAAGTAGGCTAATATGGACATATATATTTTTATAATAACTATTGTAATTTACATTGTGGTAACAAAGATTTAACACAATTTGTGTCAGGATTTATAGTTAGTGGGAAGCTCCAAGAGAATTGATTTTGCACAAACACCAGAAGACTTAAAGAAAATGTAAAATAATTTAAGATTATATGTTTTACCTTTGTTCAATTGTGATAACAATTATTTGTCTTCATATAAAGAAGCATATTTTTTCACTATGAGATCATTATAAGAATACGATTATAGTAATTAAACTGGATAAGAAAAAAATGGAAAAAATGACACTGTACTGGTGTAATGATTGTTTTGTAACCCTGAAGAGAAAAACAGTGGTGTTTCTATAATTTTTTTTACTGACTATAAATTGGTAAAACAAATGAAGATAATTCATCATTTTCCACATAAGAAAATCTATTTAATTAACTGTAAGAGCTTCTGTACGCTTTCAAATCTTAACATATCATGCTTACACTTCCCTTAAAAATAAAAGTGTTGTTATTACCAGTCAACTTAGAAGAGATACTTCTTTGGTCACTTTAAAAAAGGGAAGATCCTGAACACCAGCTACTTCTAAGCTATTATTCCATGTTTAAGGATATCAGTCTCATCTTTTCTAGGTTTGCACAGAATGGCACATTTTCTGTGATTGTTAAGTGCTAATATTCCACTTTGTCACTCAGCTCAGAAAATGCACTCAGAAGTTCTGGTTGTGCTTGGGATCATAAGAAGTAGGGAGGAACTAAGACCGGGCTTCAGTGAAGAGCAACATGTGTGATGAATTTACTAGGTTTCTTTAAAGGCTGTGTTAGTTTAAATACTAAGGATAGAATTATGTTGTAAAATGCTAAATATGTGTATTTGTGCAGGAGCAGGAAGCAGAGTGGGAACAGTTCCAGGCATGGAGGAAGATATACAGCAATTGACAGGACTTTATTATACGGACTTTGCCGTTATTATGTGGTTTCAGATATGTGTATTGCATTGCATCCACACTACACAGTGCACAGCCTGGGCACTCCCGGGCTTGCCACGAGTTTTGCCCGCTCCCTGCTTCCCCGCTCCGCTCTCTCATAGGCTGAAGAAGCTGGAGAGACAGTTACCCTTCGCCCTCTCCTTCCCTGGTTCCTCCCACGTTCCTCCTCCTTTGCCTGTGTCCCTATCCTGATTTGTTCCCTCGTTTGTCTGTCTCATGCTCCACCCCATATTCTAGCCCTTTCCTGGCCTGAACTCATAAAACCCCGGCACATCTCAATAAAGTATTGCATTTGCACCTCTGCATTGTCTCCCGGCCCGTCAGTTCTGTGTCACGGCCCCACCCCCCCTTGGACCGTGGCATGTATTTCTGTTTATATGGAGTATATGACCTCCAGTGGTCCATCCAACCTGATTTATCCCATAATACTATAAAATATGTGTTAAACTGTTAATAAAAAAATATCATTAATTAAATGATAGAGTGGATCAAACAATTATTTTATCTTCATTCATTAATTTCACAGAGTTTATATTAATAATTTGGATTGGGAATTTCAAAGCAGTTAATGACTGCATCTTACAGCTCAAACACTGGACCTTTAGTTCCCCTAAATTGTCATTAATTGATTTTAAATACGTGGTGGACACTGACTATGTTATTTTTGCATAAGCTGGTGTGTAAAATGATTGAACAGTAGCTGACATAAATTGAAACTGTGCACCAGTTTCGTTTAGGATAAGTGTACATTGAGTCACAGCCACAGATATATGATGGGGTTGCTAAAATATTGATCCATGTTTTAGTGTTTCTACTGCTTAAAACACTTTTTCTCATTCCACCCAGAAATACACAGTGAACTGAAAAACATGCAGGGTGTTTCTGACCATGATCAGTGCTATAGACACCAATGAAGAAACAAAGATGAAAAACTGACAGTATTTGCCTGCAAATTTTTAAGTTTTCATTATTTTATTTATTTGTTTTTCTAAATTGGTCCATTGAGAACCTGAGGCAATAGACTGCCTGCTGCACTCTTCCTAGATCTCTACCAGCGGTTGCTTCTGCTACAAAGGAGTGTTTCCAGTCTGCCACAAGGCAGATCCTACCTCTAGTTATCTCATGGTTGCACTTTGCAGCCAGTTTATGTCAAAAAGATTGCTGTTGCTTCTGAAGAAATAATTTGCTTTCTGCTAGCCAGTATACCCGAGATCCTTTTAAACACAGACATGGTTAAAGAAAATGTCTTTATTTTAATAAAATAAAGGCTTAATTTCTTCTTGACTATAAGACTGGAAAACAAAAAGTTGCAAGGCAAAAAATCCCCTAAGAACCCAGAACAGAAAAGTACAGTTCTAGATCACTCTTAGCATCAAAAATCTTCTTTAACTGCTCCTAAATATAAACTCAGCTTAGCATGTAAAGCACGAGAGTTCTCTTTCTGATTCTATATTATGCTGGAACACTGTCCAGGACTACTTTAACCCCTTCTCAGTTGTAGGGATATGATGACACAGACATTTCTATGTCCATTATGCATTTTCCTATATTCCAAATCCACATACATATATAGGCAGCAGAAGCAGGGAGCTGGTTCTGGGTCTCTTGATCTTCAGCTGCCTAGTTTCAGTAAGGCACTATTCCTCAGTGATTCCCTGTTTCCTGTTTACAGTCCTGGAACATAATTTCAAACTTTTCAACCCTTGTTTGCAGAGGATTTGGGGCTGTGAGCATATTAAGAGACAGACCTTCTTGCGATAAGTTTCTGTTGGCAACCACTTCCCTTAAATGAGGATAATTCTCTGTTTTCTTTGCATGATGCAGAAACAGTTTCACTGAAGCTATTTTTTGTCATTTTTAAAGACTTCAGCAAAGCGACTCTGCTTTGTTTAACATTCCTACGAGGCTGCTGGTGTAAATACCTCCCTTCATTTTCAGTAGTATCACATTTGTATACAAAAATTAAGAGGCTAAGTTAATGTATCCATATGCATTCTTAATAAAGACATTCTTGCATTTGGTTGAATAGAAAGGCTTATTTTTTCGGCTTCGTTTCTGCTACAGTACACAGGTTTCCATGATGAGTTAAGTGGTATATTTTAGATTCAACTGCAAGAATTTATCTTTTTTAAGTGATTCTGGTACTGTCAGATAATTATAATGTGTCTTCCCTAGCAGTAATGGGCACCACAGGAAATAAAACTGCAGTACAGACTTAATCAAATCTGAAAGACAAGGTCATTGGAAAGTTAAATGCGCTTTCTTTTCCATATTGATGTGTTCCACAAAAAGAACTACGTTCAAATGTAAGATAATGAGCTGAATCATTTGCTCATAGTTTTCATTTCATTAGAGGCATTTAATTACTTACTAATTACTTAAGAGCCATAGCCATTCTAAAGTGTGCATTGCTGAGACCTCCAGTGTTATTTAGAGTAAGATCCTGTAGTGTCTGCAGTTCAGTATCTGTTTATTTTCAATTTTTATCTATCAATGCCATACTCACATTTAATACATCCAAAGGCTATCTTCAATCACAACGTTTTCGTTATTAAGGTCCTAAAATTTAAATAACTGACAGAAATTTCATTCTGCATGCCCTTAACTTGTCTCATGTCTTCATTTTCCGCAAAAAAAAAACGAAACCACTGCAGCTCAAAAGTCTGGAGTCTTTTGTTTGAACTAAAGGAATAAAAGAGAAAGCAACTTCATCAAAGGTCAGATCTCCCCTCCTACCCTTTTTGAGCTGGGAAGAAGGCTGACTTAAAGGAAAATCTCTATTAAGTTGCTATGAACTATGCTTTTCAGGGGAAGTTATTGCTCAAATCTATGGGCTGTCCCAAAGGACTCCAAGATTCTCTATTTTTGTCCTTCTATCTGAAGTTGTCTTTTACCTTGTTCTAAAGACCTGAAAATGTATGTCAGAAAGAAGGGAAACTAAGGAGAGGAGAGAAGAGGAGAGGAGGGGGCCAGAGAGGAGAGGCTTGGAGAGGAAAGGGAAGGGAAGGAAATATTTTGCCCATGATTCAGAAAGGCTGGAGCTGTCTGGTCACCACAGCCTAGAAAAAAGTTTATTTAATTTCTTCTCATTCTCTTACTCAAAAGGCATTGTAGATTATGAGAAATGGTCTTATAAACCCCAATATTCCTGTCTATGAATTCCTGTTTTTTAACTTGAAATGTAAAATTGCTCTCATAGGCTCAAAGGTAGTGCTCATAAATATGTTCAGTCAGTAGAGGCTTAATTTAGTGTCACAATATTCACAGACAGAGTTTTTGACAGACAGGTGACCCATCATCTGAATGAAAATTTCTTTACAGTAAGGGTAAAATACATCAGCCTCTGATGTCCTTAAAGTCTGGCTAAAAAGTTGTAACATGCCTCAAATTTTTCGTTTGCTTTGCTTTGCTTTGAGGCTTTTTTTTGGTTGTTTTTTTGTTTGTTTGGGGTTTGTTGTTTGTTTTTGTTTGTTTGTGTGTGTGTTGGGGTTTTTTTGTTTTGATTTGTTTGGGGCTTTTTCAGGTTTTGTTTGTTTTTTTTTCCTTTGAGAAGTGTTGGGTTTTCTTTGGTAATGACAAATCAAATTGATTAAAAGTTTCTTACTAAAAGAAAATTTTAGATGATTATTTCTTCAGAGTGGGAGTTAGGTTATAGGAATGACAGTATATATCAGATGGTTAAACTTTTCATGTACATGTCTTTCTCCCCATAACATAATAGGATGAATATGTACAGAAGAAATATGGGATATTTTTCTCTTCGTGAGCCACAGTTCAATTCTATGATACTCGGAGAGAAGTACTCTGGATTCTTTTTCTTTGTTGTTTCATCTTCTGCTGTGTATTTCTTCATAATGTGAAGAAAAAAAAAATGCATGTTAAATGGCAATTACCACTGTTCAAACCCCTTTTCTCTCTGACATACAAGTCCTCAATGTTTTGGATGCTGCCAGGCTTTAGCATAAACACCTTACAAATTTTGCGAATAACTGACAGAGGCAATTTCTTCTTCAACATTGACAGTTAGAATCAGTTAATAATTCAAAAGTAGTCTTATGTGGTTTACTTTTCTCTATGTTTTTATTTGATATAAGAAAAGCAACTGATCATATGCTTTTAATACCTAGAATTTATGTGGCACAAGATGTGAAGAATATAAAAATTGCTGAAATTTTACAGACTGGACTAAATTCCCAGATATTTGGAAATAAGGTTTTTTTATGTCTTCCTAATATTAACTTATTGGGCACTGAATAAATAGGAGATCCTGATGTTTAGAATAAATATATAAATAGCAAAATACAGCAGTGTATTCAGTTTTCTTTTTGAATTGTGGTTATATTTGATCTGTTCCTCAGTAGTTAAGAAAAAAAGGTTATTTGTTTTCAAGCTGAGACTGCTACTGCTAAAAAAAAAAAGCTGCAAAACAACAAAAGACATGTTAGAGTTCCAAGTATGAACAATTTGACCTCAACCATATCAGTATTTTTAATATAAGCATTCTGGTAAACATTGTTTAAAAATGCAGAGGCAGGTGGGGATATCTTGCATTAAAGGCTGCTTCTAAGCTCTCCTAGATTTACTTCCTAGTTGCGAATAGTCTAAACATAGGAAGCCCTTGAAATTCAGAGTTCACAGTGAGCTATGGAGCCTGACTGCCCAGGATGCTCCCAGTTTAAGCAGTGGCATGACAGAGAATGGAATACACTTAGTAAGATGCAGCTAGTCTCCTTGTTCCACAGTAGAGAAATGGATAGTCCTGTACCATTGTTAGGAAAGTAACAAAGCATGTTAATCTAAAATTATCTGCCACTGGGGTTGGAATATGTGTATCTCACATTATCACTGCGGACTATATCAACTAGTTTATTGGGAGACAAATCCTTAGGAGTGTTTTATAGGTAATTTAGGGAAAGAAGTTAGTTTTGCTTAGGAATCCTAGGGGAATAAGGGGTAAAAATGTTATATTAAAAGAGTGTAAGGAATAAACTTTGTGGCAAAGCTTGTCCTGTCATGCTTGTTTATTTGTTTAGGTAATGCACTGGGACTTGTAAACACCAGAGCTTCATTACTTTCTCACAGCTATCATAGCTGTAAGACACTCAATAAGGAGTGTCAGTTCAGTCTCACTTTTCCATACCCATGGAGAAAAGGGACATATATTTCACATTGTGAATAGTGTAAAATAAGAATCAAAGCCAGGACTTATCAAACCCTGCCAGAAGAGGTTATAGATGTATACAAATACATATATCATGTAAATAGGACCTAAGAGTTCAAATCAAACTCATCAGTTCCCCTCGATATGACACATTTACAGGAAAAGATGCGTGAATGTCTAGCTTTTTTTCTTAGGTACACTTGCATAGTGTATAGGCTTGTCAAGAGAAAGAACTCTGAGTGGTTTCACTTGCTCTTGCAGAGTCCTTCACTTTCTTTTATGCACAGTGTGTATGAAACCTAAAACAAAGGAAGCACTCAACAACTTGTGCCTTTGCTACAGAAGTGGTGCTACGTTTCTTTTTAGAGAACTGCTTCTCCACAAAGGTGACAGTACAGGGAGCTCTGGCCCAGCTCAGTGACTTGTGTGCATTTGGAAGTCCAGCTCTTCACAGTCCAGTGCAGGCTTGGGATACAAATGTTGCTTTTTGGGGGGGGTTGTGTGCACAACACTTGCTGGTTTACAGTACTTACAGTCAGCTTTCATAGTTCCATAGTTTAGAATACATTTGGAGAGTGAAATTTATTTGTTGAAATTTATGCTAACACCTTATTGTAGGTTATTTTATTAATTTTTGTTGTTTTTTTTTACATTCAAACTAAATTATTTGTATAGTTTGTAAAATGAGGAAAAAAACCAAACCAAAGCAGCTTATCTGTCTTCTGAAAAAAATTACAAAAAATAAAGGCACATGAAAGAAAAAGATTTGTTAGTAGTTTTTATGGGTTTAAACAGATACACTTGCTCATTTTTTAAAAATTGTTAATTGCAAGAATATGAAAGAAGTTCTTTAAGAATAACCATGAGTTGAAGTAGAAGAAATAGCATGGCTAGTTGAATGAATTGTTTTGGTCTACTTCTTTTTTCATATAAATCAAGACATGAATTATGTGATGTTTTTGCTGGTGCACCAAGGGCAGGATGTTGCAGATAAAATACACTTTAAAAACTCTTTTGTGGCTGGATTAACAACTGTTAAAAGATAGAAGATGTGCAACTCGAGAGTGGAAATTTCAATTTGTCATTACTCAGATGGAAATATCAGGAAGAAGGAAGAAAGCCAAACAATGTGGTAAATAATGAACTAAACCATCTGAAATCTGTCAATATTAGAATCAAGAGAACACCAGAGACATCTTCAAGTTTATGAGACAATTATATATGGAGAGTCTGTAAAACTGTGGGTCACACAGCAATCAGTTCTACAAATATGCTAGTCAAGAAGTATACAATGATAGAAAGGAGATGGAGAAGTAGCAAGCATAAAAGTATGTGTAAGCGATAGAAAAGAAAATGATGGAAACTGCTAACATAAGCTACATGGTAAAACTTCTGGAAGAATAATGGAGTAAACCAACAGGATGACTGCAAGATACATGAACAACACAGATAAATAGCCTTAAAAAGGAAATGAAAAAAACATCTTGTCAGTCACAATTGAATAAGAAGAGAAAAATGGAGACCCACAGACAAGATACAACCAATACCTTCGGAAAGCTGATATGAGAGAATTCTACCTCCTGAGTGTCAGGAGCTTTGGGAATGATTACTCACTAGTTACTGCTAACATACAAAAGGTACAAGACTCAGCAAACACAAGTAGAAGGAAAATTTTTCGGAAAGCAAAAGGAAATATTTTTTTCGCACGAGCCATTATTACACTGTGAACCTCTTTACCTCAGAGTGTCAGGAAAGTCTAAGGTCTAAATGGCTTATAAATATATAGGTAATTTTTCAGAACAAAGACCTGGAAGCTTTCACCAGATGGAAGAGCATTTCCCACTTGTCCCGTTGGTTACAATTTATTCTTTTTCTAAGTTTCTGCTATTAGATGCTGTGGGATACTGTGTTAGACTGATCCTTGGCTTGATAACTTATGGAAATTTTGATCAAGGAAGCATTTTAGGAAAGAAAAAAAATGTCAGTAAATTGAATTCATCATCGTTCTATGTTTGTCCAGGATATGGATTACCCTTTAAAGCATAATTTTGAGCAGATGAAAGAGTTTCTTGTTTATTTTAAACATGAATTTAGGAATTTGTTATCAATCTGTCAGTGTTTGAGTAATAACAGAAAGGTTGTCACTTTACATTTAATCTATTTGCCTAACTAACAGAAAGAAGAAACAGAGAAAAGTCATGCTTGATACGCTGAAGTGTGGGAGCCAGACAACAGGTTCCCTGTTTATCCCTCTCTTGAGGTGGGTATTAGCGAAGTACAGCAATGTGGGCATTCTTCAACAGCATGAAAAAGAGATAATAAGTCTTGCTCATGTAAAAGTGGTATTTGAGTATGTAAAAAGGCATCAGACTCCCCAATAATATGTCACTTTAAAGTTTTGGACATTTTTCTCTAGGAAGTGAAAATACATTCAACTTATGAAGCAATAATACAGTTTTTCTGAATAAATTACACTAACAAAACCCCAAGAAGTACTGTCTTCTGCAATGAAAAAGAATGTTTATGCTCCAGGTTTAATTTTAACCAAATATTTGTACTTAATCTCTGAACAAATCATCAATTCTATTAGGAAATCCAATTTTATTCTTATTGAGGCAGCCAAATGAATAATGGAACAGAATAAAATCATTATTCTCAAGAAAAATGGCCTTCTAGATGTGAATAGTAAAAAATGCAGGTTAATTCAACTGTGTGTTTGGCCTATACACTTTTCACCTGTTTCTTCTTCTTGTTAAAAAAAAAAATAGCTGAATGTGTTTGCATTACTGCATAAATGGTTGCTAAAGAAGCTTAATTCCTTCCCATTTTGGCCATTCATGTCATTAATATGCTTGCTTCATGAAAACCGGCTCAAGAAGGCAAGTAATTTAGTTTTAGACTGGATTTTATTCAGTACTAAGGAATCAAAACAAACAACAAATCAAACTGCAAACACTTGAGCCATTGAAAATAACCATCATAAGCAGCATCAACTTTTACTTATTAACTGGAGATTTCATAATGATTATGGGGTGAATAGTGTTCTCGTTCTCATGGACACTAACAGTGAATACTTTTATGAGCATGTATTTATGAGCACATTTTGTATTCAGGCTATGTCTATATGTTTATCTGCTGTTCTCAAGGCCCTCTCAAAAATGACATGTTACATGAGGTTATCATGGGAGCACAACTTAAGGTATAGCTCCTTGCCATCACATTTAGTCATGTAATGTGAAAAGTATTAGTGCCTGCAATGTGTGTGTAATTCAATAGCAAGCTTATATAGTCTAGACTGGATCTCCTCTTGAGCTTTTAGTTTGTTTCCATTTAATGACTCTGTGTAACAATAAAGATAAATAATGTGATAGATCAATGAAGTAATTTTCAGAGTCCAACATTTCCCAGTATTTCTAATCAAAGCTGTTTCACACAGAGATTTGTCTGCTGTGCTTCAACCACTGAACACTAGTAAAGTTTATCTATACAGACCTCAAATACTTTGACAAGTAATCTGTATAGCAGTCTCAAATAGTTATTTTTGACTACCCCTGATATCCACTGAAGTTACATCCATTACTAGGATGACGTAATATTATGTTTCCAAAAATATTTTGTTTCCTGTAATTCTAGAAATGTGTCAGTGCGTGTGCACACGTGTGTGTGTGCATGCATGTGAGTATTTGCCACAAATGTACATATATATATGTACACATGTATATTTATGTATGTATGTGTGCATATATGTATACATGTATATAAGTATGCACTACTGAAAGCAGTTCACTACTAGGAAAACAAAACCAAACTTTGCAGTCATCTTGGTATACAGTGCAGACTACCAGACTGATCGAAAGGGCATAGAGAGCAACCATCCTATAAGCCTTCAAGGTAGTTAATGTAAATCTTAGTTGAGACATATTAGGAGAAATTTTACACTATGCACTGCAATTTCCCCTTTTGTGTCTGTTCTGAATAGGCTCCAGCTCCAGGACCATTAGACCAAAGTACTTCATGAACTAAATCCAAATTAGCAGCTGAGAATGGCAGCTTTATTGCTGATGGTGAAGTTATTTCACATTCCAACGATGTAATTTAAAACAAGCCTTACTTGTTTCTCATGAACATGACTTTCAGGCCCTCTACAGATGTATATTTTTCATATTTTTTTGTCACTTTGGGATATGGTACTACCATACTACCATGGTTTAAGCCCACTAACCATCTAAGCACCACACAGCTGCTCAGTTGCTTCCCCCAAGGTGGAATGCAGGAGAGAATCAGAGGAGTAAAGGTGAGAGAATTTATGGACTGAGATAAAGACAACTGAACTGGAAAAGCAAAAGCCACACACATGCAAAGTGAAACAGGGAATTCATTCACCACTTTCCATGGGCAGGCAGGTGTTCAGCCATTTCCGGGAAAATAGGGCTCCATCATGGGTAACAGTGAGTGGGGAAGACAAACTCCATCACTCTGAAGGTCTCACCTTCCTTCTTCCCACAGATTTTATTGCTGAGCACGACATCAGTATAGTCTGGGATATTCCTTTTGTCAATTGGGGTCAACTGTCCCTGCTGTGTCCCATGCAAAACTCTTGCCCTCCTTGCTAGTGGGGCAGTATAAGGAGAAAGGCTCTGTGTAAGCTCTGCTAAGCAATAGCTGAAACATCTCTGTGTTATCCACATGGTTTTGGTCACAAATCCTAAACGCATCCCCATACCAGCTACAATGAAGAAAATTAACTCTATCCCAACCAAAACCAGTACAGGTACTTCTACATATTTTGATAAAATAAACTCTACAGAACTTCTTAAAAAGGGATCCTGAAAAATTAAAACTGGTGTCCCTGTTACATGGAATTGTTTATTTTAAACTTCAGAAGCCTTTGCCTCTTTTTCTGTGTTCCAGCTGCCAAACATGGTAGATAGTTTGTTATGGAATAAGTATAAAGGTAGCCCTTGATGTCTGTGGGCAATGACCATTAGGATCAAAGGAAAACTGAGTCTCTTGAACAAATATAAGTGTTCTAGTCTAATGTTTGGCTAACTTTCAAGTATAAACAAAATTATACAGTTTTATGCTGTATTGACCAACACGAAAAATCCAAAAAACACAGATGTCAGAAACACACATCTAGATGATTTTTTAATTTTTTTTTTGTTTCCTTGTTTGTTTTTGTTTCTGTTTTCTTCCTCCGCAATTACTCATGTGGTTGATGAAATAAGTTTAGAGAAAAAGGAAAGATATTTTCTTTTAATAATGGATAGTGGCAAAACAATGGGTGATCGTTTCCAAGTCTGCCATCACACTATCAAACACTGAGAGAATTACGAGACAAAAAATGAGGACCATAACAAAAAATTTATTGAAGTTGCAAGATAACAGTAAATGTTTAAGTGTACAGAATGCCAGAGAACTTTTTTTAGGAATGTTACCGATGGCTCATCATTGAAATATTTTAAAAGGACTAGACAAGCATCTGCCCTGAATTATATAATAAAAGTGTTCCTGGGTTTACTGCAGGAAGATTGACAAGATATTCTGACATCCTGATGCAGTCTCATTTTCCATAATTCAATGGAAAGCAAATGCTTTCACAGGGCAGATTCAGCTTTTAATAGTTCCACAACTTTGATGCTTCAACTGATTTACTGTTGGACTTAATTTTATGTATGATAACACTTCATTAGACAGTTAATCTGTAAAAGGTTTTTTAAAGGAATTATACTGATAAAAGGAGTATTTTGGAAACATATTTTGGAAAGTCATTGAAAACATCTAGGACAACCAGTGAACTACTTTTAGTAATGACTCACCACTGTAACCACAGCAGAATTCTGTGACGCCTACAAGTAGTGGTCACTACAGAATAGCAAAAGTGGGCACAGCTAAAACAATGAATCCTTAATTGAGACTGAGAAGCTAAGCTCAGAATTATTTTCTTTTTTAGAAAATTGCCTGCAGTTGTGAAAATTAAAGAACATCATTGTGATCTATAGAAAAAAATGGCAGACAGTATTTTGAATCTGTAGAAGCATAATTATTTTTTTATTATATTAACACACACAGAGTAAGGTAAAGTGATTAATGTTTCAAAAAGCAAAAACCAAGACAAATTCCAGGAATGTCACACTATTCAGAGAGTCCTGAATCATATATTTTCAATTTCATTCAAAACAACCAGAAAGAGATACTTTGCTGAAAATATAGTCCAGGATGTATTTGATGGGAATATTTTGATAAACAGAAGATATTAACATCTCTTTATTTCAAAATGTGTGAAGAATCTCTAAATCCAGTGTGATTTTCACATTTCTCTGATAAAGGCTTGTCTTTTAAGTCCTGAGAATTTCTAAGATCCTGTCTTTCTTATACTGAAAAGGAAAAGAACAAAAAAACAGTTTAAAGAGCTTAAAATCCTGATAACTCTATTAGAACAGAAATTCAGGTCCTAAATTTAATTACATGGAGTATGCAGGTTGAAGATCACTGCAAACAAAGAATCAGTATAGGGGGTTAAGCTAAGGTCACAGGAGAAACTGCAACTGCAGTGAGGAAAAAATGGTATGAAAATGTGTTTGCAGAATATAAATGTTGGGATAATTATCTTGGCCTCCACAAAAACTTTGAAGACATGAGACGTAAAATGACAAAGGTATTTGCTGAAGCTGAGATGCCAGTTTTATATCAGTATTTTATAGTTGAACTTATCAAAAGTGATCATAGGTCTTGCTGGTGCCAGTGCTTAAAATTTCAATCAGAATCAGAAACTCAATTTCCTGTCAGTAGAGCTGGGCTAGGGGAAATTTAATAAATCAGGAATTCCAAACCTAATAACCACAAGTACTTTAAGTTTCTGTTGGTAAAGTAGATAAACTGTAGAACAATGTCTAATGATCAGGTACATTAATAAACTACAGTACAATGCTGTATTCATTTTGCCATCTCCCATCTAAATCATTCACTTGAATTTCTTAAAGAACAAGAGGGTTTTACGTACTCTGGTAGTTTTCAGAAAATTGGGAAATGGAGAATATTAGATTAGATGAATATCACATAATAGACTTTTAATGGAGTAGAGCAGTGGAAAATTGCAGGAAAAGAGTCAGTATTGGAGATAAATGTACTAAACTGTGAAGAAAACTCCTTCGATATCTGGCATGGGCTGAGACAGTGCCAGGTTTGCCAAAGAAAGACAATAGTTACATTGTCTGTGGCTCAAAAAACCCCTAACAATAGGAAAGGGTTAACAAAGTCCAATGAGGACACCTCAGGACATCTTCCCAGGACACTCCTGCATGGGAGATAAGAGTCCTTCACAGAGGGTGTCGGGAAGAAGGAGCAGTGACTTTGCAGAAATACAAAAAGCCATTTTGAAACATGTTTAAACCACAGTTTCTCATATAATGCAGATTTACTGCCACAGTGAACTTACCACTGGCTGCTGCACAAGAGGAGGTCCGAAGAAAAGATACAAGGACTCCCTGAAACAACATCTCAACCTTGGTCATATTGATCAACATAACTGGTCTACTCTGGCCTCCAGTCGGGAGGCCTGGAGACACACTATCTTTGCTTCCTTTGAGAACGCACGCAGGATCACTCTTGAGGAGAAAAGACAATGCAGAAAGAACCGTGTCTTGCAGAATATACCACCTAAGGAGTCTTTCTGCTGTGCCTTTTGTAATTGGACATGTCTATCTCGTATTGGCCTTATTAACCACCAGCGTGCTTGCAACAAATGTGGATAGAGCCTTTCCCAAATGTTCGTTCCTGAAGCCTAGTCATGATGATGATGATGATTTTGGAACTGAAAACAGATAGCATGAAATCATGTTACAAAGTAAGATTTATGGGATAAACCATCATGAGAGATTTTGGGCACAGCTTGTCTGTATACAGATAAGCAAATCCTGTTTCTCCGGTGTCACTGAAGTGGCATACACATATGCAAACACTAGAATGGAGTCCAGATCATCATTTAAGCCCAGGGTTTTTCTGTGCTACTAGAAATGCTGTAGAACAACTAAGGGTAATAATTCACAGCAATACCAGAGTAGGCCTGCAGCACCTGAACAACTGAAGGAATGAAGATTATATTTTTCTCTCACACACATATGCACATACACACTTTCAATATAACCTGTGGTAAAATTCTCTTGGGCTAGAAATGGGTCAAGCTAGATGGTCCTAAAGCTTATCTACATAATACTTCTGTTCTTGGGTCTTTGGTTTTCTGGCAACAATCAACATTAGGAAAATTTTTCCTGCTGCTCAGTTGGAGCCAGTGTTCAAACTGCCTGTGAAAAGCCAGTCCCTCCTGCTGACCCATTCACTGGGTCAGCAAAGACAGCAGCTGGTAGGCTTGATTCATTACCTAAATTTAGATAGAATGTAGTTGTGCTTTCTCTCTTGGCAACAAGTATTAATAAAAAACTGCTTCATTACATCACCTCACACTCTATTTCCTCTGAAGATGAAAATTGTTATTACAATTATAAAATCCAGTTTAAATTAACGCACATGCATTTTGGCATGCAGATGTTAAAAAATATCTTACCTGTCAATAGTTATATGAAATGTAGGGGATGCTTTGCGCCTTCCCAGTGCTCTCTGGGACTATTTTCAAGGTTTCTTTTCAAAAGTGCTTCAATGAAAAATACTGAAAATATTTTCTTAAAGATTTTTTCTCTGCTTTTGAAAAGCGAAAGTGTGAAAGAAGCAACATGATGCCTCTTTCATTATCACAGATCTTGCACACTTTGCAAGATCAATGGTTCAACACAGCATCACAAAGTCATTAATATGTGGCTGCCAAAATGGGCTTTGAAGCACAACTCAGAAAGGCAGAAAAGGCCCACATACAGTGTTGTGAAAGCCGTATCTGTGTAAAAATCTCTTAATGGAGGCTAACAAATTGACAGCCTTCACAGGTCTAGAGATGTTTTCATCTTTGTGGTCTTTTGTATTTGTATTGATGATACAAACCTGTAAACGTGAACCCATGAGCACATCTAGACTTAATCTCATGCATTCTGAGTAAACCATTCAAGTCAATAGATGCTCATATTGGATCAAAATAAATCTGTTCTGTAAATCTTTGCAGTAGAGGCGGAGGCACTAATCAGTCTTTGAGTTGTAACTCTTTCTCTATTAACAGTGTTGATATTGAAACATATTTTTCAGAAATCCAGGTTTATTGATTCTGGTGCATATCGGTTAAAAGAACAGGCTCAACATGCATCTTAAAAATAACAAATAGAAAGCCTTAGAGACTTTGGAGAACTAAAAGGTTACCCAAACTCTATTTCTCAGGATTCTTGATGACTGCTAGTGAAAAATTGCACTTTTGACACTTCTACAACATGAACAGGGAAGATTAAAGAAAATATAAGAAATGGTACTGTCCTGCATTTTCCTTTTTTTTTTTTCCCTACTACTGATTTGTGTTGTACCACGATAATTTTAAAAGTGATCTCTGCAATCCTTATCTGTCATGGAAACAAATTCATTCGCTGGGTGACTGAGAAACATGAGGTGAAATAAATTTCTCGGAACACTGTCCCCGGAAGGCTGCTATCCATTACTGTTACAAGTTTGCAATGGAAATGGCTTTACTGCTACACAGAGAGTATAAAATTTAAAGCCCTGTGAAAGATGCATTAGAACAATAAACATAGTTCAAATAATGTATTAGTGACAAAATACTGCTGGATGTGATATGTTTATTTATTCTGACAATTTTTTGAGTTTATCAAAGTAAATAAATCTGGAAGTTAACCCAAGGAGTAATAAAAGTGAAAAGTATGAATGAATTGATGTATTCACATAGCATGGGGATTAACATTTTCTCATTTTACCTATATATGTATAGTGCCTAGGTTTGCAAAATCTCTGGCAGATGTAATCATCATAAATCAAAAGATTCATCATAGTCAGCTACCTGATTCCTTCTTAACTCTTCCAGATGTTCACTGTCTATACTTTAAAATCACATTATGGATCATTATCATCTTTTCAACCAGGAACATCAAAGCCTGTATATCTAATATAATTACAATTAAAGCCTGATCACACAAGGCACTGAGTAGCCTCAGCACACAGCCTTATTTACAACAAAGCACTTATATTTCTGAAGATGTGTGTTAAAATACTATTACTTTAAGTGGGAGTTAAGACCAAGCTTAGACGAAGGCATTAGTTTTAAACCTTTAATCAGCTGTGGGTTGATGGCAGTTACATTGCAGGTTTGTTGTTGTTCTTCCAGATAATTCCAGCTTTATGATATTTGCCACTGATATATTATATTGAAACAGTTTGATTGAATACCAAATGGATAATACAATAACTACTTCAGTGAAGCAATAATTTACCCTTTGAAAGTTTTCCCAGATTCTTTAAATTTCAATTCCCCATTGATTTTTAAATATGAAAAGAAAGAAAGGTGCCATTTATCTGAATAAGTAAAAATAATATTTCATCCATAAAAAAAAAACTTTAGTCTTTCCCATTTTCAGCAAATGAAAAGAGAAGAAGATATTTAGATAAAGATTTAACCTTAGAGATTTAACCTTCTCCATAAGAGCGAATTCTTGCAAGGTAATTTCTCTGGATATCAGTCTGTGTCTGAGCAGCCTGGGATCCATTACATAGCCTCAGGCTTTAGAGTTTTGCCTTGTTTTGTTCCCCCTTGACAAGGACTCTCACTGCATGATCCACCTCTCTTTTGCAAGGAAGCCAGTTGTTAAGTATAATATTTTGCTAACATAAGAAGGCCCACACAGTCTACGTCTGTGCTTTAGGGTGTGTTCCTGGGGTGCAGCCCAGGTGGTGAGTACTTTGCATATGCGTGCTCCCATCTAGCTGCTTCGTGTCTTAGTTCAATGCCTGAAACTTCTGTCTGTCCCCGTTATGCTTCAGAAAAGCCTCCTAGTTGTTGGATCCTCTAGTTTAAACTCTCTAGAGAGTATGTTCTGGGGTGGAGGGAAGAGTGAGGACGGTGGGTGGGGCGGGGATTTGTTCTTACAACTCTCGCTTTATGGTCCTTAGAAATTCTGAATTCACTACCAAATGTCAGACTCTCTGTGATGTATTTCCTGCCCATTCTGGTTCCACCTTTTGTAAATTTGAAATATCTCAACTTGTTAGACTGAAAAGCTCATCTTACCCTCTGTTCCTCTTATATGAAATAACTATTTTGTTGTCTTCTATGCTTATTTGCATTGTTCATGCTAGCAATATACATTTAAAATTGATTCTCACTTCTTTATCCCTGTTTCTTGTATGGCAAGTTTGCCCTTTTCTCTGCAAAGGATCTTTGAACCGAAAGTTTGATGTTCCATGGAAATACACAAGTAGCTGAAAGATAAACAGCCAATTGTCATTGACTGTAGCATTGACCATTTCTCAACAATAGTTTTTATTGAAGTTTTAAACCATTTTATTGGTCAGAGTAGTTGTTTGAAGTGCAATTCAATAAGCTGTCAAGTGTGAGTTAGGTGTTAGCAAATAATACAAAATGGGGTTCCTACTACATATACATCTTACAATTTGTAAAATGGCCATTGGTCCTGTTTAACAGTACAGGGCATCAACAATATAAATTATAAGGAAGAACAGTGTTCACAGACAGCTCTGATTCTTTTTTTCATGCACTTAACAGTGAAACAGTGAAACAAGATGAGCCTGTATTTGGTAAAGCCAGTGAAATATAGCTTCCTTGACTTCAGTGAGATCTGTGTGCATCTTATTGTTCAGCTTACTCTGTGTGAGCTTCAGAATAAAATATATAGTTGCATCACTCTTTATAAAGTTAGGATATTATTTTGTAACTGGCTTATGTTCATGTGTTACTGGGAGAATGGTTGGAAATTACATATTTGCAGGGAACTTTCTACTTTCTGAAATAACACAACTTTTGCATGGTAACTTTCTCAAAGTGAACATCTCTAAGTTATGGCTATACGGGTAAGGATTTCAGGAGAACCACATACTTTACAGGTAATAGGATGGAATCACAGTTCTGCTAACTCTCTGCTAAGGAATACAATTTTTTTATGTTCATATTTAATTTTTCTAGCCTGCCTGACCTGTCTTACACTTCCATTTGAGTCAATTGAATATTTTACCCTTACCTACCCTTTGGCTCCAATAAAAGAAAAATGAAACAATATTGGCATACATTGATCTTCTATCTTTCCATAATCCCTTTGTCAATGTCAAAAGGAGTAAAAAGTTACAGTAGCCTTTTTGTAGGATACCAGCATATCTCAGGTGAATGAGAGATTAAATAACTGAAAGTTTCCATGACAAATGAAAATTAGACAGTCAGTACTTGCTAATGATTAATTTTTAGATATTATCTAAATCCAGTTTGTCTAATCCACCTTACAAGATTTAATTATAAGTTTGCATTTAATTACAGTGGAATGCTATTTCTGCCATTAAACACTGCAGAACTGTTTCAACTGTTCTAATTTCAACTGTTTTTTTATCCTTGTTTATTAAAGAAAAATGTCCAAGTTGATGCTTATCAACTAATTTTGATATTACAAGTGGCACTAAACCCTTCTGAGAGGTACGTAGATGAAGACTTGCTCTTTCCTCTATAAAGGCTACATATTTTTATCAAGAGGTCTAGAATTTACATAACCATGGCTTAGTAACATATCAGAATATCCTGGTCATGTTAGAATTAATGAAGATACCAAAGAAATGTAGAATTTAAAAGTGGGTGATGGTTGCAAAGGTTGTTTTGGGATAGTACTTACAACTGAATGTAGAAGCAATTCAATAATATTTTTTGCATAACTTTTCATGAAGATTTTTCAATGCAATTTGAAAGTAGCAATGAGGGAGTGATGTATGTGTGAATTTTCCACCCAGCAGGATACAAAAACATAATAAGCAGAGACATAATATATGGTAACCTGCATGTTTTAAAGTACTGCTTTAAGATGTTCTACCTTATAGGATATCTGTGTCTAAATACCCTAGGTGATGGACCCCAAATTATTTTTATTTGACTGCTAAATTCATTTCACCTGAACGTCAATCCTTTTATGCTGATGTATAAATGATTCTTAGTATAAATGAGTGCAAAGTGTCAAGTTTTATTTTCATTTTCTTCCATAATATAAATTGAAATCAGTTGTTCTTCTTGCAGGATGGTGCTATAGCTGAAAATGGTTCTCTCAATGAGTACAAAAGGCAGATTTAGCACAGTCAGCTGGAGGATCAACGTCTTATGATGCACTCATGATTCTTGAGTTTGGTATAAAAAGAATAAAGCATAATTGAGAGCCAGAGATTGCATAAACCCGAATTTCATTATGTTACCATACAAAGATAGTATGGTGATTACAAAGCTTATTACCTTTGTCTAAAATAATCTCACTTGTGAAATATGCAGATAAGAAATAAAGTACTCTAAAAAACCACTAAGAAAGATGTCAAAACTGAGTCTGACAAACACCACAGAATTACACTGCTGCTACTAAGGTAGACTTCTAATACATTAAAAATATGTAGAGTTCCTCTTCACTGTAATTTCTATGCCCATTTTCCATTGTAATGTATTACTATTCCCTCTAATTTTTATTCAGAACTCTGAGCAATAAAATCTGACACTGTTTGTCAGGCATCTCTAAAAATGAGAAAAAACCCAACCTTTCATGGACTCTAGATCAGAAGAAAACAAAGACTTCTTTAAAAAACTGTTGTCATCTTTGTCTTCTTTTATTTTAGTAACGAATTATCGGTAGAACTAGCACTTCTTACTTTTTAAATATCCATGAAAAGAGTTTCATCAGTGTAATGTAACAATCAAAACATATTAAATTCCCACATGTTCTCTGAGCCATGTAAGCTTATTGCAAATTTAAGATAAAGTGTGTTTTCATCAAGTTCTGTCACTGATTTGCCCTACATTACCTTTGCTGTGGACTAAAAATGTCTGCCTGTCCAGTCAAAGGGATCAGATCATGATACCTGGACAGTTAAAATTGTCTCACCTTTTATGTATTACCCACAAGAAGCAAGGTAAGTTGTAGATAGATTATTAATTCTAATTGCTGCTTGTCATTCTGGAGTCCAGTCATCCTTTTTTTGCTGTTTTTTTTAAGGGTATGATTCCGTTTTTTTGCTCCAAAAATCTATTCGCTAGCAGGGGAAAAGATGATTTTAAATGAAAGCCTAGTTCTTGATAATATTAGAAATACCTAGGAAAATATTTATGTAAACCACACCCAGGTGTCTCCTCCTCTGACTTTATGCATCTTTTCAACATGATGGGTCTAGACATAAAGTCACAGTCTATTTTGAACCTCTTTATAGGTATTTGGATTAAAGATTTGTGTATATACACCTCTTCATTAGCCTGGGAAGACTTGAGAACTATCATTTCATCCTTACACTTTACCTTTGTTCTTCTAGGGACTACTGCCTTTCTGCAGGGTGGCATTAGAATATTTTGTGACCCATACAGAGTCTCTATTGTTTCACTGGTAGTGAATACACAAATTCTGGCACGTATTTTAGAAATATCATATGAAGATTCAACAGAAGTCAATATTGTCTGCTGACTCTCGTGTATTATGAGGTCCCAGAAAGTTGCACCTGGACAGCAAGTATCTCCAGTAAAGGAATGGTGTAACTTAAGGCCTGACTGAGATCAAGGACTCCAGGACCTCTTTCTCTCCACTGTTATTCCAGGCGTGGTATTGAGAACACTGGTCTGTTGGACACCCTCCAGGACAGCACACCAAGACCACAATGATGAATACTAGCTCCACAGCTATCACTGTCATCATTTCCCTTCTTAATTATCCTCATTCCTTTTTTTTTCTTTTGCCAGTGTAGAGACAGAACAAGCTTTGGGGTTATTTCGAAATACTTTACATTTCCCATGGATTATATTTATATCTGAGGCAGAGGCTTCAAGCATCACTGTAGGAGCAGGCTCTGAGGAGGCTTTAGAGCCTTCCATTTGGTTAAACAGTGAGATACTGGTCATGTATGAAGTTCCCCATGGGTGGATACTGGCACCGATATTATTCAAAATCTACACAAACAAACTTCATGATGGGATTGAATGCACACTCATCAAGTTTGCAGATCATACCATACTGGGAGGGAGGTTGATAGCACAGAAAGAAGTTTTGTTCATACCTTATGAACAGAAGTCATCAGGGTGAAAGGCTGAGTCAACAGGAATTACATGAAGTTTAACAAAGAGAAGTTTGAAATACCTTACCTGTCACAAAATAGTCCTAAATAACTGCACAGGCGTGAAGTCTGTCTGGCTAGGGAGAAGTTCTACTGAAGTAAACCTGGGAGTACTGGTGGACTGCAAAACGAATATAAGCTTGCTCTGTGGCCTGTAGCCAGGAAACTCACAGTGTGCTGAGGAGGCTCTGCAAGTGCATACACAGCAGATCAGGGGAGTTGATTATTTTAATCTAGCACGGAGAACCTTCATCAGTGGCTCCACTAACACTAACACTAACACCAGTGTTAGTCGGCCCTGGGGTCTGGTTGCTCTCTCGAAGAGCCCAGTCCTACTAGCCAAGAGGAAAGCCAGCACAGCATTTCCCTTTCTCAAGCCTCTGCCTTCATGGTACAGCAGCAAGTAGAAAAGGTTGCCGAACAGGCTGAGCAGCTCAAGAAGTAAAATGAGAGCTTCGCCAGCCTATCCAGTATCCCAAGATAACAGCAAGAGCTGGATGCAGGAGTCTGCCTTCTGTTGATCAAATGGTGGATCAGGGGAAGGCTGTGGATGTGGTCTATCTGGACTTCAGCAAAGCCTTTGACACTGTCTCCCATAGCATACTCCTGGAAAAGCTGGTAGCCCATGGCTTGGACAGGTGTACCCTCTCCTGGATTAGGAGCTGGTTGGAGGGTCGGGCCCAGAGAGTGCTGGTGAATGGAGCTGCATCCAGCTGGCAGCCGGTCACCAGTGGTGTTCCCCAGGGATCTGTGTTGGGTCCAGTCCTGTTTAACATCTTTATTGATGATTTAGATGAGGGGATTGAGTCCATCATCAGCAAATTTGCTGATGACACCAAACTGGGAGGGAGAGTCGACCTGCTGGAAGGCAGGAGGGCTCTGCAGAGGGATCTGGATAGACTTGAGAGATGGGCTGATTCCAATGGGATGAAGTTCAATAAAGCCAAGTGCCGGGTCCGGCACTTTGGCCACAACAACCCCCTGCAGCGCTACAGGCTGGGCACAGAGTGGCTGGAAAGCAGCCAGGCAGAAAGGGACCTGGGGGTACTAATTGACAGGAAGCTCAACATGAGCCAACAGTGTGCCCAGGTGGCCAAGAAGGCCAATGGGATCTTGTCCTGTATCAAAAATAGCGTGGCCAGCAGGAGCAGGGAAGTGATCCTTCCCCTGTACTCTGCGTTGGGGAGGCCACACCTTGAGTATTGTGTTCAGTTCTGGGCCCCTCAGTTCAGAAAGGATATTGAGGTGCTGGAGCGGGTCCAGAGAAGAGCAACAAGGCTGGTGAAGGGACTGGAGCATAAGTCCTATGGGGAGAGGCTGAGGGAGCTGGGGTTGTTTAGCCTGGAGAAGAGGAGGCTCAGAGGTGATCTCATCACCGTCTATAACTACCTGAAGGGAAGTTCTAGCCAGGTGGGGGTTGGTCTCTTCTCTCAGGCACTCAGCAATAGGACAAGGGGGCACGGGCTTAAGCTCCGCCAGGGGAAATTTAAGTTGGATATCGAGAAAATTCTTTACAGAGAGAGTAATCAGGCATTGGAATGGGCTGCCCAGAGAGGTGGTGGATTCACCATCCCTGGAGATTTTTAAATGCAGATTGGACGTGGCACTGAGTGCCATGATCTAGTAAATGGACTGGATTTGGACCAAGGGTTGGACTCGATGATCTCGGAGGTCTTTTCCAACCCAATCGATTCTATGATTCTATGATTCTATGATTCTAAATGCTTATTTGCAGGGCCTGCAGGTTACCAACACTCACCCGTGAGAACAGAAGATGAGCAGCTCCTAACTGCTATTAATAAGCTGCTGTGCTGACTGGTCCCAAGAATGAATGAAATAAAGCTATTCTGGCAAAAGGAGGCTTGACTGCTTAAAACACCCAGGATAGATGAATCCTAGCTTGCACTTTTTTGCTTTCCTTGCAGAGGGAAGGAGGGGGTGAGTGGAAATATTTTGAAGAAAAACATCATTATTGTTTGTTTGTGGAAGACTCAGCGCAGTAAAGGATTAGTGTAGTGATCCTTTAGGAAGTCTCTGGAAAAAACCATGACTAATCCTGCTTTTAGAGTAAAGCTTGAATAGGTTCCTGGAAATATGATTTCCTGCAGTGAAAAGGGAGAGGGAAAAAAATAAGTAGCAGTCCATTCAGTAAGTGCACTGAAAATGGAATACTTCCAAGGGAAATATGGAAGGGTATTACAAAATAAATTTTTTGTACTTATTTACTGAAAATAAATAAATCTTTATTTTGTCAATATAAAGCTTTTGAAAATTGAAAATACTATTTCATTTGGATATAAGAGATTTAGACTTGGTAAAGTAATTTTTAAGAGTTGTTCTTGATACATCTTTCACATTCAAGTGGAGGGAGGAAAAGTAGACAGCTGTTATTGTAACTTATGTGCAGGTTTCCATTTCTCCCCATGCATGTCCTGACTCTATGTAGAAAAGTTGTGAGACTTTATTAGCTGTGCTGGGTGAATTGCTGTTTACTTATAAATCAGTTAATGGTCTAAAATAAAACAAGGCATTGTTTGATAAAAAAGAAAAATATTTCTTAATCATTGAAATTATAATAGACAAATAAAGAACACATCTTTCTCCTGGTAATTTAAATACCGTTTGGGAAGCAGAACAGATTTTTAGTCCCTCCTGCCCCTAGGAAGGGCTCCCTTAGTGAGAGAAATCTCTGACCATCAAAATTGTGTTCTGGTTTGATGGAAGCTAGGCAAAGAATGCAGAAATAATGTAGCTAAAGTAAGAAGCTACAAAAAGACTGCTGGTTAGTTTTCCTAAATAGCTAAAAGAAAACTTCATGTCTCGAGGACCTTTCTTCTTAACCTATTGATTATTATAAAATCGAGACTCTTTCCACCAGATCCTGCACACAACCTGTGACAGAGCTGTAGTCAAAACCAAAGGTATGTGTAGTCCAGGGGTCTGTCTCTGTCCTCAACAGTAGTTAGTAATGGATGAGTTATGCAGAAGAGACATATTGCGGTATATCCCTTAAACATTGTGTCAGCCTCCAGCAGTTTGCAATACAGGTACTTTCTGATATGTTTAGTAAGCCTCAGTACATTGTTTTGTGTTGAACCATTCATCTTCCCCTTAAATTTATAAAAACTTTTGTCGTTCAGAACGTTGTACAGGAAGGAACGCTACAGCATAACCACTCACAGTGTAAACAGTCATTCCTTTTTACCTTCCTTGAATCCAGGTCGTCCATTTTCTGGGTGGGTCCTGTCATGTGAAACAGCTGCTCATTTTCTAAGTTTGCATAGAAAAAGTGGCCATAGTTTTGTGAGTTTTATCAGGCAAACCCTTATACACCAGCCCAACCAGAGCGAGTTCCCAGAATGCAGTAGTCTATATGGTGGGGAAAGATTCAGTTTCTCCTGCTGTTGATCAGGGAGATTCAATTAGTCACAGTTAGGTAATGTAAAACCTATGTAAGGTTAGCAGCTCTGTAGCCTTACATACCAACAACTAAGCTTTTAATTTATAGCCTGTGGGATGCTCCACTAGGATAGTGTACTCTAAAACTGAGGTGCTGGTGACAAGGCAGGCTTCTGCAAACCTTTGAGTTGCATTGAATAGAATTTTCTTTTCCAAGATAGAAAATCTCTCTGAAGACTTACAGATTCTGACAGTATCTATTTATAAAACCCCCTGACATGCATGTCAAATTGGTGATGAAATTAGTTAAAAGTTTATGTAAGAATTGAAATGTTTTGTCATTTACTGCTACCTCCATTTTACTGCAGCCTTTCCAATGGCAAAGATCTAGTCTACTGTTCCTCTGGCTGATACTCGGCTTATTGACAAAACTTTAATAATAGCATTTAGCTTTTATAGCATTTTTAGCTGAAGCTTTAAAGTTCTTTACCAGAACGGGTACTATTATCATGATTTTTATAGGCAGAAGAACAGATTGGGTTACAAAGTAAATACACAGATAAACTATGAGGGGTGCTTGGGTTTCTTGCTCTTTAAGCAAGTGTGCTACTCACAAGCTAAATTTATCCTTTAGGAGAACAGTGGAAAATGGGGGAATCCAAGAAAGTGGGGACATTTTTGAAGTTATCTTTACAGTGGAGAAGTCCTCCTGTTGCGATGCAAAGATGAACTATAGGCAAATAATAACTGATTTTTTTTTTAGCAAAGATCAGAGCAAATGAAAGTTCAGCATGATGCATTCAATGCTTCCTGCCCTAATGAGGACTTCTGCACCACTGTTACTAATGATGAACAAGATAGAGGCTTAGTGAGGGTTGAAAGGGTTGGTTACCCTTTCCAGTTAAAGGAGAGACGTGAGCTTCAAAAAGCATAGAGTAGAACTTTAACAAAGCAAGAACAGCATTCTCAAACTCAAATTAGTTCAGCGTTTACAGCACTCAATGAAGTTGAAAGTTTTTATTGTTGGATTAAATTAGAGCTGATGCTTATATCCAACATGTGGAAGAAAAGGAATGAACTCCTGAAGCGAAGATTTCTGCATGGGATCATGAGTGATTAAAAACTACAAGGTCTGCCATGTGATGTTCATCAATGACATTATAGTGTATTATAATTGATAACTGTGTGCTTGGTCCTGACAAAAACAAAAACAAGCCCTGTTTTTATTAGTAAAGTAAGACAGGATGAATTAATTCTTGATGTATTAATTGTCCTTCTTAGCACATTATTTTTCTGTATCTTTTTGTATCCCTGGTCTACTATCTGAATTCTATTTACTGTTTAATAGTCTATCTTTAGAATCACTTCTTTTCACATAAAGGCATTACCTTTCAAACAACTGGATAGCCTGAAATGGGATGTGCTTCACACCACACGTATTTTCCTAAAGAAGTCATCAATAGTCACAATAGCATAGGGTAAAATTTGTGGCTTAGAGTAGGGATTCAGTCTCCACTGAAAAAACACACAAATTAAAAAGGAAATTGAAAAGACATAATTTTTTTCTAATCCAAAAGGAATGTGCTATTCTCAGATTAAAAACATATTAAAACAAAAATCAAAACATTCTACTCCATCTACAGGAACACCGACATTGTACTAAGACTGTATTTATATTATATATGCATACATGAGCAGGATTTGTGTAACAAAGTGAGTAAAATAGTAAAGAATGTAAACTGTGGCAAATTAAACTTAAAATCATAATAAACTAGACAGGAATATTTTTCAGTACAACTTGCTACAGATGTTAAAGCTAACTGTAATGCTTTTTGTTTGAGCAAGGTGGAGACTATGCAGGGTTCATGGCTAACCAGGATGTTACTGAGGAAGCACTCATGGAAGATAAAAGCCCATTTTGACTTTTCCACAGTAGAACATTTCTTTTTTCTGGAAAAGTTGGAGAAAGTGTCAAATAAAAGTGTCATAAGAAAACATTTCTGAGCAAGTCAATAAAATGGATGATAACAACTGTCAAACCCAGATTACAACAGTGGCTGAAACCAGATGGTATTTGAACAGGATTTCTAAAGGAACTCAAATGGGAACTTACAAACAATTAGCTGAGATATAGAACATATTGCTTGATTTGCAATACGAATAGAAGGCAATAAGTGTTCCTATATCTTTCTCCTAAGCCTCCACTTCTGGCAGTTTTCAGAGATAAGATCTTGGGCTATGCAACTCATTAGTTTCATCTGGTATGGATATTTATGTGTTCTTACATAACACCAGTTATTTAGGAACTAGAGAATAAAACCAAAAGAATAGAATTTTCTGTCTTCTGTTCTTTATACATAACTTCCAAGTATTGAAAAATGATTAAATTAAAATACTTGGATGATTCTGGTCACTAAACCAAAGATTAAGGTAGTTGGTTACCTTTACTTAATTTTTCACATTCCTGTTATCACAGATATTTCTCTTTAAAGTCTTTCTGCAGTGCTATATTCTTGATGAACTATGGGTATTTTCTCAAACTAAAGATGATTTTTGAACAGGGATGTATAGACAAATTTCTTGAATTTGTTTGATTTGTATGACTCAGGAGAAATTTTAAATGCTAATTGATTACATATATTTTGGAATAATAAAAAGTAAAATAAAACAAATACTTAGCAGGAGCAGACTAGGTGATTACAAATTTTCAGCTTTAACAGCAGAAACAAGACAAAATTAGCCAGAAGATAATTAAATAGAACTGCAGAACAGCTGTTCTCAGAGTAGGTTTGTGAGACTAAAATTTAAATCAATAAGACTATATTGCAAAAATTCCTTTGCTTGTCTAGATACAGAGGTTTTATGCATTTGATCACCTACAGCTCTTTGTATTTGGTCAAATGAATCTTTTTCTGTAAACATCAGTTTCTCTCCACTACTTTTTAAGGAGTACCTGCCAGGAGTTAATCTTTAGCACAATGATCTTGATTCCAGAAACATACTACATAGCCTGCAACATTTTCTGTAACTGGACACATCTGTTTCCTTGACTTAGAGTGAGAACAAGCCTCTAGCAATTTAGCACAGTGAGCCTTAAACTGTTAAAGGATAGGTTCATATTATATGTGAAAGTAATGAAAATGTGAAATTAAGGTAAAGATATCCAGTGGTTTTCTTTCTGTTTTCAATTCAAGTAAACAGTTTTTGTGGAGTTTATCCAAGGATAAGTTATAGATAGTATAACTGGAGTTTTGGATATTATCATCTGATAATGTGGTCCACAGTCTTTGCACATAGCTCATTTATGACATGTAGTTATATGAAATACAATGTTCTTCTCTCCATCTTTTCAAGCAGTAAGTAGTCTGATCTCAAATGATATAGAAAATGCCAAAAAACTTGCTCACTCTGTTTTAGATTGATTTGCACGCTAATATCAGAAAATGTAGAAATTGCATCTGGTGCTTTAAAACCTGTTGTTTATAAAGACTGTTATTACAGCATAATTAAAAGCTGGAATACACTGAGCTGGCAGTAAAAAAAGTCTTGTCAGCTAGAAATTACTGCATCCAGACTGCAAGCTGAATCTAAGAAAGAAGTAAATTACAATTGTTAAACTATTTGAGAGGGTCTTCCTATCTTCATTTGTGCCAAGTTAATTTTTTGTTACTACTACATATCGCAAAATTTGACTAATTAGAAAGTCTGACATTTTAATTCTGTGAGTTATTGCAAGGGAATAATTGAGAAAACTGTAGAGGAATTTCAGAGTTGCTCTAAAATATACAGGTCATCTGTAGATTAAAAAATTGACTGCAATTAGATATTAAGAAAATTCATTCTTGATGAATTACAATGTTACAGTCATAATGTGCTACTGGCCAATAAATCAGTTCTGTTTGATCCATTCTGAATGGTCTGGAACCTTATTCCTTATTCTGGAAAAGCTGAATATCAAGTTTAGAGAAAATATATTGATAAAAGCCTGGCAGAGTAAGGAGAGGAAGTATGGCTTTCCATAATTTCTTCTCATATATTTTTTCCAACATGCCCTAATATTTTGAAATGACCAAACATGGGGTCATACCAAATTATGATACTAGTAAATTTTTTACCAGCAATTTTCTAACCAGTGTTTATGAAACACAATAGAGGAAAATAAAATAAATTTCAAGTAGTCCAGATTACTCCCTAAATAAAAGAACAGGATTCACAGTGGGAAAAAGAAGAAATTTTTTTGTCATTTTCAGATATACTCTGATTTTTCTTACAGTATTCTTCTCACTCTTTTGGATTGCTAAAGTACTTTGGTAACTTAGTACATCTGTACTGATAAAAACTGAATCATTACACATTTCAGGTCCCATTTATCTTTTTTTTTTTTTTTTAGTTATCTTGTTTTATCTGATAACTTCAGTATATTTTTTTAACATTATGCAATTCATATTTGCAATTATTTTCGTTGTGTCTCTTAGAATACATTGGATCATCAGGATAATATTAATGCAGTTTTAATTTCCTCTAAGTAAAAAAGGTAGATAATTATTACTTTGAGTAAGAATTTGTGTGTTCAGGTTAATATTTCCACTTTGCAAAAACATTAAAATGTGAAGTTCAATTAGCATTATAAACTAATCCAATGACAATATGAAAAGCACAGTTTCTATTATGTCCTGGAGTGCCATCTATATTTATAAGTTATAGAAAACAAGAGCTTTTGATTTGGTTGGTTATTTGTCGTGATATACAAGCCAAATTTTCTCAAGCCACTGTTACAGGATCATCATCTTATCACAAACTGTAAATATGCAAACTTACAAAATAATGTTGAAAACCCCCAAAAATGTGATATTAACAGAGGTATAAAAGTAGATCCATTAATGAGAATTGTTCATGTCAAAACACATGAAGTATTACTTTTTAAACAGTTGAATTATTATTAGCTTTTTTTCATTTTTCATGTTGCACCAAGGTAATGTAGACATGGAGTCTTGAAACAGAGAATTTTATGGACTTTTTAGAAGCTAAAATCTAGTCAATTCTATTTCTTAGCCTTCTGAAACAAGCTGACTCTAGACTGAGTGGTTTTTCAGCATTCCTTAGCTTTGTTCATTGCAGATACACACAGGAAACTCTGAGATGTAAAAAGAAATCACTGATCGCATTACTTTGTTGAACTTGCAAATGTGATGTAAAAAGCTCATTCTGGTTGGGAGGGGAAAAAAGTAAAAGAATTCTTACTGCCTTTCTCCCTTTGAATTTGGGGCTTCTGTAGAAACCTATGCAGTACAATGTCCTTCTTTCATTTTCAGCTCTGCTCTGACCTCTTTTCTGCACTGGGATTTGCAAAGGGATTACAAACCACAGTGACAAGATACTGTGCTTTTGTAATTCTCACCTTGCTCTCTAATAGCATCTCTCTACTACCAGGTGGAGGAAAGGATTATTTTGAAGTTATTCCAGCCATGAGGAAGATTTAAAATAATTGATTCTGGTGGTAGATACAGGACTGAATTCATAAATGTGAAATATTTTGCCAGTAATGCTTGAACATGAGTAATATCATGACAAACAGACAGCTGTGAATATATATTTTTTTTCTGATGGGTTAAGGCATATGATCAGGAAAACCTCTCAGATTTAAACTCACTTTCATCATCATTATAATCAGTCATAGAAGATTTTTGCATAAAAGTTTTTAAATATTCCATGTGACAGTCTGAATTTCCTCATTATTATCAATGCACAGTAGTATGTATCACCCTATGCTTTATGTGAAGAATATTTGTTTGTAATAATCTCTCCATGTTTAATTGCTACGGACAAATACTGATAGCTAAATGGCCAAACTGACCTTTTTTCTCCCTGGTCCTCTCTCCTCCTCTTCTATTGCCTTCCTCTGCTGCTCCCAGAGACTACTGTTTTTAAGCATATATTTTAAAGTAAAGTTCCTTGAAGCCAGGCATACTAGAAGAAGACTGCACAGTGAATGAAATCAAATGAATCCTAAAAGATATGTGTGTCTTCACTTGTCTGTGTAATTAAGCTCTTCTCTGAGCTGCTCAGCCATGGAGAAAGCAGGAGGTTTGGCCTTGTTGCTCTTTACCGTGTTTGTGTAGTCCCAGACCTGATTATCACAACTCAGCCTTCATCTGAATCCAGCTGTGACTTAGAAAGGAGTGGTTGTACTCAATGTTATTTATTTGGAGCCATGTATTTCTTTAGGTAAGAAGTACAGTTAAAATTGGATTTTTTGACAGAAGGTATCTGTTTTATTTCGGTTTTAGTTTGCACATCTCCTTTGCTTGTGAAATGGACTCAGACTAAGGGAATATGAGGTAGCAAAGGCAGGCAGGAAGTGAGAGCAAGAGCAATGACATGGCATCCTGCAGATCAGGTTTAGCATCTGAAACTGTCAAAAAGGAGCAGGGAGTAGTGAACCTTGCCTTATACAACAGAAGAAATCTTTCTGGGAACTGGAAGGAGTGTACATTGTTATTAGTGACTTAAAGAGCCCCTGAACTGTTATCAAGTGTCTTCCCGCAAGGAGAGAGGAAGCTGAAGGAGAGGTATTCATATGTCTTTGATATCATTCTTTTTTACCTAATTGCTTTGACATTTCTCTATTTGAAATATTAAATATGCCAATTTCTATTCTAATACAACTTAGATGTGTTGACTTTTAAATCCCTCTGACCTTCTGTAGTGTGTTCTTAGAAGACAAAAGTCTAGGCACATCAATTTCAGAGCTCCGGCCATCAGGGATCCTCCTGCAGTATATAACCCATTATCCAGTTAGAGAGCAACCTCTCTGTTCATCTCTGAGTGCTTATCTCTACCAGCTTGAGGAACTTCAGCAGTTTGTGCATTACTATGAAACTAATGTGTGGTTGGCTGTTAGCTTTATACATCCATGCTCCAACACCTGGGCAAACAAGATGCCATTCTAGAGCTGTGGGCTAGATTTCCAGGGTAGCCATTGGAGAGACTTTTGTCACAATAAAATACAGTGAAACTTTCAAACTGGTATAAGTGTCAGGGCGCTGAATGACACAATGATCAATCTGCCATTCTGTCAGGATAGCAATATGAATAGCAGAAGGGCTGTAAGAATGGGTGCTGTTGGCATTCAGATTTACAGTTTAGGATGATCACAGCAAATCTACTCAGTGCTTTTCAGCACTATACAAAACTATATGTCAAAAGGATGAGAATGCTTGTTCAGAATGCTCTAGTCCTGAGTCAGCAAGGACCTTACAGACATATTCAGAATAGTTCTTGGTTTTATTTGCTTCACTGAATGAATGTGTCAATTGACACATTGCAAACATTGTAGAAAAATTCTCAAATGACATAACATTAAAACACCATACTGTTTCAGGAAAACTGCTATACAAAAGGCCTGTAATACAGAGTCACCACTATTGATGAAAAAATATTCCATACTTATGGGCAAAGGAATATGACCTATAGTAAAAATTAATGTAACAGTCATTTGTCAGCAAAAACCTCAATCGGTGTTCGATCCATATTTGAAATATGTGTCTGTGTGCTATATATATGCATGACTATCTGTATACATACATATAATATATAGCTGTATAAAAATGTGAATTATTTTCTAAAGCTGGGATTACTTGATTGGAAGGAGCTAAACTCAGAGGGAATATTTTTGGTTTCTTAATTCTGAAAACACAGTTACTTGCTTCAAATTCCCTTTAAACTTCTTATCTCAATAAGGAAAATTATTACATCAATTTCCTACAATATTTGTTTTATCAGTGTACTTTTCCCATTTTAGAACTTTCTGTTCTGTCTGTGATGAAAAGTAATAAATAAATAATATTTTCAGATTTTAAAGTGATAGCTGAGTTAGGCCCTTTGCAGAATTCTTGAATTGAATACAGACTGTAGTTTAAAGGAATAGGCATAATTCAGATGAATCTATTTCAGAAAAATGATAAATATTGTCCTTTACTACATTTTCAGTTACAGTTTATATGACTTTAATAGTTTTGGTGGTTTTTTTTATTGCTACATATGTAATGAGTAAGTCTCTCTGTAAAAGTATGTAAAATATGTGCTGGACTTCTATTAAATGTCTGGTCTTTGCTTCAAAAAACAAGAGGACTGCAGATAAGTTTTGTATGGAAGTTTGAGGAACTGCAGTTCTTGCCATTAACTCTCACATCTAAGTGTGGCAATACTAATGTTAGCCAATGGAGCAGGGAATTTTAAATAGCCTGAATATTGCTCAAATTCTTGATGTCAGAGGTTGACTATCTGGTCAGTAAGACCATAACTATTTTCAGAAGATTTTCTGAAAGCATAAGTTAGAACAACTACTTTTATATGCCTCTTCATTGGTTGTTTCTTCTTTGATCATCAGCTTTCCTGGGAGGTAAAACGTGCTTCAAAATTTGCCCTATAAGTTCGTTCTTAGTCTATTTTTGAAAGATTTCATTTGACTAGTCTTCAAGCTGAGATAGGAAAGCTATGCAGAACTGCGATATAAATTAACCTCCAACAGCAGACTATTTTTCATATTTTCTAATTTTTTTTTTTGCATATTCCATCAACTCTGAATTTAAAAAAAAGTTGATATAAAATACTGAAGAACTGGAAATTAACTTTGAGGTGAAGAAATGCAAAGTTCAGTTAGTACAGGCTGGATTTCTTATAAGTCCTTTTAATAACTGAAGATGCTAAAGGCATAAGTAAATGTGCCATCCTGCAACACTTGTATATTCATTTTTGAGATGTCACCTCTGATCAACTTGCTGTCTGTCTATTCTAGGATCCTATATCTGATGGTGACCAGTTCAAGACACATTTGACAAAGATGCAAGAAACAGCCCAAAGAACTCGACAGAGTTGGGCACAGAAGAAATACATAAATACACAATGGTTAGTTGTGAACTGTTAGCATTAATAAATTAACTGAAATACAGATATCAACTGTAGTGAGTCAATAAACTAACACGATCCCAGTTTGGAGACAGAAACTGCAATAGTTTATTTGGACTCACAAGTTCATTTTTAAAGGGTTCAGGGTTTACATATTTAACAGGGGGTTTACATAATCATGGCATCAAAATTGGGGGATTTCACAAAGATGAGGTAAGGGAAAAACCCAGGTTAACACATTTTTGGGGTCTTAGGAATTACCTCATGGGAAAAACCCTACTTTATCTTGGGGATTTCACAGGGGGGATTAGGTATTGGGCAAGGGATACAGGGTATACATAGTCAAAAGGGGGGAACACAATGGGATTTATGCAGAGGTCTGACGAGATTAGGATGTGGATTCTCTAGCTCGGGCAGGACATGAGATAACATCATGTAAGGAGTTTCTTTACATCCTGCTGAAGAAGGCAGGAAGAGTCCACAGAGACGAAGTCAGTTAAAAGGAGTTTTTCCAACTTCTGTTCCCCATGGCCTTCTGCAGAGACCACTCAAATTTCTTTCTGCAGATATCGTATTTTGGAACCCAACAATCAACAGAGACATTTACCTTATATTGAGTCGTGTTAGGCATTAAAATTATCAAAAAGCAGAGATGTTTTATAAGCTGCTATGTCAACTACCAAACAGTTCTCCAGACAGGGGCTGTCTTTGGTTTATGCTACAGTGTAGTATGGCTTGGTTACTCTCTCTACAGCAGCCCTTTCTTCTCTCTTTTTTTTTTATTTATCTCCTTAAAAATTTTGCCTAGTTAATAACTTATTCTGAAGACTTAATGGGAAAGAAGTAGAAGACAAGGCACAGAATATATATATATATATATGTTGTCATATATATTGAACACAGTATTTAATTCTGGGTCATTGGTCTCAAAGGAGATAGAACTGCAAACAGTTCACAGGGGGCAACGTGGCTGATGAGATACAGAGCAACTGAGCAGCCTGGGACTCCTGTACGTGAAAACACAAGACTTAAGGGGCTCTGATTATTTACTGTCCTTTCTAAAACAGGAAGTAGGGGCTATGACATTAAGCCCTTAGGGTTCTTCAAAATGAGTTAGGCACTAATGAGCACTAATTTTGTGAAACTCATTTTTAAAGGATGTTGTCTATACTTAGATTTTATTTGTATTCAAGGGTAGATTTGACAAGCACTTGGAAGAGGCATCTTTAGGGACAGTGAATGGACAAGCAATCAGACAGTCAGGGAATCTCCTGAGCTGAAAACAGGAAAAATCTAGTAAAATGGATACTTACGTGTTTATACTTTCTCTGTTTTTTTTTTTCCCTAGGGTCCAATAGCAGCCACTGTTAGAGACAGAATAATGAACTGGATTGGCCCTGAATTAGTGTGGTCTTTCATGTATTTTTTATCTACTTGTGGTTGTACCTAACAAATCAGATATTTATCAGCTGTTTGATATACATATTTATGGTCTAGACAAAGAATGTTTGCGTATGAGAACACGGTATTTCACATGTCTGAAGAGTGAACAGTAGGTGTGTATTTCTATTCTAGTAGGGGTGGAGCCAAGTCTCAAAAGTCAAATGAAATATTCCATATGCCTTACTCTTAAAACTCTGGTCAGTAATGCAGGGAAAGTATCCAATCTAACATCTATTGAAGAAGAAAAAAGACTGAAAAGGAAAAGGAGAGCAGAAGTATATCTTGGGCAATAAAAGGAAGATGAAATAACAAAGCATGTCATTGCTGAGATAGCAGTATTCATCAAGCTGGTATCATACAAAGTCACTGCAGGAGGACTTCTACTATGGCTCAGCTTTAAGCTGGCTGGGGAGCTAGGATGTTTTAAGGAAGATAGACAGTATTAAAATTAACTGTTTTGCTAACATAGGAATGATTGTACAGAGGAAGAGGAAAATAAGAAATAGGAATAAAAAAGCCATCCAAAAATTGTCCCAGTGAGCCAACCACCTCCACAAAATATGAAGAGCAAGGTCATACAATAAGATCTACACACTTAACTTGAGAACGGCAACTAATTGCAAGGAAGTACTTTTATGCATGTCCCAGCTGTCTTCATCTCATATGTTCAAAGAAATACTTTCATGGGCATCAGAATTTTTGAATTTTGATTTCTTACTGCTCATTATGGGGAATAATTTTTGATTCTCTCTTTTACCTTTTCCTGAAATATGTAGTATATACATCGTAATTTATGGAGGGAATTGTTATGTCAGACACATACAGACAATGTTACCAGTGACTAGTGAAACCAGGCTAAAGCACCAGAACAAAACTGATTTCCTGAGTTATCTCCTGTGGGGATCAGAAGAGACACAGTACAGCACCTGAATTAAAAGGACAATTGAGTTGTAGATCATTGAGAACTCAACCCATAAAAGTTTATAAGCCCAGCCAGGCTGGATCCAAGTGTGCTGAGACAACTGATGTCCAGACAAGGTTGCTTCCTATAATTTTTTTAAAAGCCGTGGAGATGAGGGGAGATTCCTGACAACTAATGGAACCAGATATTGGATCAGGGACATGCAAGAATGGCTTGAAGCACGAACCAGGGAACTACAGGTTGATCAATCTCACTTGATCCCTGGAAAAGTAATGGAACAAGATTTTTTGAAGCACATATTTGGATACATGAAATGGAGATGATAGGGATCACTCAGCATGGATTTATCAAGCGTCAATCAAGCATTAACGGCATGAATATCTTCTCTGATAAAATTAACATGTTTTTAGAAGAAACAAGAACAACTGATGCCATTTACCTTGACTTTCAACACTACCTTTCACAATATTATTGCAATAAATTCTGATGTTACAATATGAACAGGTGGACAACCAGGTGGATGAAAAACTATTAGGATGATAGGGCTTAGAGGATAAGCTAGGATCACAAATTAGTGATTAATGTGTTATAGTCTATTCAGAGGCAAGTAGTATGTTTATAAGCGATGTGGAAGAGAGTAAGATGTGCAATCCCATCAAGTTTACAGATGACAACAAATTGGGAAAGCCAGTTGATATACTTCATAGCAGGTTGGAGGAATACACAAAAGGAATCTAATGAAATTGAGCAAGGACAAATACAAGGTTCTGTAACTGGGGTGGACTAAAGTCTTCTACGGTACAAACTAAAAACTAACTGTTTGGGGAACAGGTCTCAGGGAAATGGCATCAGAGTCCTGGCAGACAGTAGGCTGAGCATGTTTGGTTGTGTTGGCAGCTCATGCATTGTATGAATGCTGTTTGATGACAAATTCTGATGTTCTGAACCACACTAAAACTTAAAAAAAAAAACCCAAACAGGAATATTCAGTTTTTACTGTGTAATTTTAATGTATCAGATGGGTAGAAACTGTCATAAGAATGTTTAGAAAAACCACTGTCTTGGGTTTGCTAGTTTCCCCCTCCCCAGAGCTGAAGATGGTTAATTCCAGGGTGGACTTCCTGATGCAGACCAAGGAGGAGAACCAATCGAAAATTTTAGTAAGGCCTCTGCGAATGACATATTTAAGAAAGGCAGAAGAAAAGGTTGTGGTGTAGAAGAAAATCCAGCCAGAGAAGAGCTGCCCTGGGGCCATGGCAGGGGAGGGGTGGTGGCAGGCTGGATGGGCCTCCAACTGAGTTGAGACGGGCCGAAGGGCCCTGCTGTGGCGCAGCTGCACCCAGGATGGAACAAGTGGATGCATGAAATGAAGGAGGATTGCTATCCTGCCGTGGGAGACCTAAGAGGGAGTGAAGTCCTTTGGAAAATTTGTAACTCAGAGAGAGAGAGAGAAGCCACACTGGA
This sequence comes from Pipra filicauda, assembly GCF_003945595.2. Classification (NCBI taxonomy): domain Eukaryota; kingdom Metazoa; phylum Chordata; class Aves; order Passeriformes; family Pipridae; genus Pipra; species Pipra filicauda. The sequence continues at coordinate 2,222,767 of NW_024104543.1, forward strand.
ACAGTTTATTCTGGGTAGGACTTTGTAGCCCTGTGGCGAATCCACGCTGGTATAATACCCTCTGTCAGAGACCATATTCCATGAAAAACCATCAGGGTATAGAGACTGAACTGCAACCCAGAACCTGCAGCCTGGGGGAGGGATGGACCCAATTTAGAGGGGTCCCCCGAGAACTTATTCCCGTGGGAAGGACCCCATGGAGCAGGGCAAGGATTCAGAGCTTTGGCTCCCCTGTAATCTGTGGTGAAGATCATGGTGAGGCAGGTTGTCCTCCTGCAGCCCATGAAGGACCATCAGGGTGTGGAGACTCCCCATGCCCCATAGAAGAAAGACCTTCAAGTGCAGTAGATTTGGAAGAGCTATTGCCCTGAGAGCGAAGAAGGGACTTCTCCTCCTGCACTAATGCAAGGGGCCAAGGAGTGGTTAGAAAGTGTGCTTAAGACTGTTTATTTTAATACTCTTTAGTTTCTATCCTGTTAGCAATAAATTTAGTATTATCCTCACGTTGAGTCTGTCTTGTCTGTGTGACCTCTCCCAACTTTTAGCAATTTTGTGGGGATTTGAAATCCAGTCAGAGTAAACCCACAACAACCACGAAATAGATTGGTTATAAATTTAAAAACTAATTTTTGCTACATTAATTCATTCATGGATTGGTAATTGTCATGTAATTTGATTATATCATCTCTATGTATACAAAACTGTAAATTTAAGAGTTATATCCTGAAAGAGGTATGAAGCTGATGCCACGCCCTTACCACTGAAGGCTGCTACTGTCCTTGATGGGCTTAGTCAGGGAGGATGAGTTCTGAAAGAGTTTTGTCTGCTTCCCAAAAATGGGAGTCTACTCCACTTCTAATACCATTAATCTTGCTTTTTGGTTTTTTTTTTGGTAATCTTGTCAGTCATCCTTGTATATTCAGCAGGATATTTTACCTATCAGGAGTCAGTTGTGCTCATATGATTATCTTGTTTCTGGCCTGGTAACTTTCTCTTACTTGAGTGTCTCCTCATGCCACTTTCTTTGCCCTTTTGGTGGTCACACCAAAATATTCTTAGGTGAAATAATATAACTCAAGTATACATTGCATTTTCTTATGATGTTGCAGCATTAATAAATTCTTATGTGCTGTTGTTGATTTCAGAGTTTTTATATGCTTATATTTAGATTCAAGGAAAGTTAATATTACTTTCATGCTGAGTAGCACACTTGTAATTTATAGGCATCATAAGTCTCTGCACTGGTTTTACCAATATACTACAGATTTACTTCCGTACTTAGGCAATCTGCTTGATAATAGATAGATGATAGACAGACAGACAGACAGACAGACAGACAGACAGATAGATAGATCCAAGATTTCTTGCACAGAGGGCTCCCCGTGTTTATAGTAGCAGGTTTCATATAGATCTGGTTAGTTTTCTGTGAGTACTTCTTACACGGAAAACTGCCAATGTGACACTCAGACTGGGAACCTCTGACTTCCTTTTCCCTCATCTCTTCTCCTTTCAACATCATTTTCAACTATTCACAAAGAAGAAGATTAAATTTGTTTTGGTTTACACATAACATTGTGAATTGATTTTACAAATATATGAGTAATTACTGAGAGCGAGAATATTCTTGAACAGAAAACTTCATGGTAAAATTCTCATTTTTTTTCATCTCCCTTACATTTTCATTCCGTGTAGTCCAAGAAATATGTCTATAAATATGTCTCAATATAAAAGTGTCCCTTATTTTCTTGCCTTTCCCCTCCCTTTCTGCATTTTGTTCTATATTTTCTTCCTCTCTTTATTCCTGCCCTCATTCAGTACATTTAGAAAATGCTGAATTAACTTTATCCTACAATTTTTCTGCTCCCTCCCCCATGACTTTCCTATTTCTTTCCAAATTAATTTGCCCTGCCACCTGGTCTCCTTGGAATTTAGCAATTATTCAGTATATAAAGCCTGGCTTGTAACAGATGGGGCTTCCAAAATACACAGACCAACAGTGTACATCCTAGGGCCAGAGACTGTGAGTTAGCTGCAGTTTCATTATGACTTCAATTTTCTAATGCTTGTGAACCTTGTCAAAGAACATTAAGGTTGTTTGTGATACCATGTCTTCTAAATTGTGGAGTTCAGACCAAGGCCTGTTTCCTTGATTTAGAACATAAGTTTGTTTTCCAATTTCATGATGTTGATGGTACATATTTTATAGCTACAGGGATGGGAACCAAAATATAGTAATTACCTATGTTTGCTTTCACCTGTGCTTTGCAGAAGGCATTTTAATGTTTACATTCAATTAGCTAGATCGGCATTTGTCATTTTCTAAGACTTCCTACGTCTTCATAGTTCATCACTCCTAATTCTATATTTTAAAAATATAAGGGAGATTTCTGCATGTTGTTTTTCAGTTATATCAGGCTATATAAAGAATAATGCAAGAAACTTTTTACAAAATGAAAATTGTTTTAAATGCTCAAAATTCTCATGAGCTCTACTATACAGATCAGAAAATTTTGGGACAGGTATATAATTTGAGGACAAAAATGATGGTCTGGGGAAAAGGGGGAATAATATTCAAATGAGGAAGTTGTAGACTGCAATGAGGTCTCCCCTCAGTCTCCTTCAGGCTGAACAGACCAAATGCCCTCAGGTGCTTCTCATACAGCTTTCTCTCAAGGCCCTTCACCATCTTCTTTGCTCTCCTTGTGACACTCTATAACACCTTAATATCTTTCCTATATTGTGGTGCCCAAAACTGCCACAACATTCAAGGTGAGGCTGCACCAGTGAAGAGTAGAGCAGTACAATCCCCTTCCTTGACCGACTGGTGATGCTTTGCCTGGTGCCCCCCAGGACACAGTTGGCCCTCCTGGCTGCCAGGGCACTGCTGACTCATATTCAGCTTGCCATCCACCAGGACCCCCAGGTCCCTTTTCATGGCACTGCTTTCCAGCATCTCATTCCCCAGTCTGTATGAACAGCCAGGGTTGCCCTGTCTCAGGTGCGGAATCTGGTACTTTCCTTGTGGATCTTCATATGGTTGGTGATTGCCCAGTCCTCCAATTTGTCCAGGTCTCTCTGCAGAGCCTCCCTGCCTTCGAGGGAATCAACAGCTCCTCCAAGTTTTGTGTTGCCTGCAAAACTGCTTAGTATGCCTTCCAGCCCTGCATCTAAGTAATTTATGAAGATGTTGAAGAGCACAGGGCCCAAGATGGAGCCCTGTGGAACTCCACTAGTGACAGGTCACCAGTTTGATGTTACCCCATTCACTATTACCCTCTGTGCTTGACCCATGAGCCAATCGCTCACCCACCACCTGATGTCTTTATCCAGCTGTGTGCTGGACACTGTCCAGAAGGATCCTGTGAGAGACAATATCAAAAGCTTTACTGAAATCCAAGAAGATTACATCAACAGGCTTCTCTTGATCTACTGGGTGGGTCACATTGTCATAAAAGGGAATCAGGTTTGATAAGCAGGACTTTCCTCTCACGAAGCTGTTTTGGCTGTGACTGATGATAGTGTTGTCTTTCGGGTATTCTTTCAATACTTCACATAATAATCTTCTCCATAACTTTACCAGGCACTGAAGTGAGACTGAGATGCCTGTAGTTTTTGGGGTCCTCCTTCTTGCCCTTCTTGAAAACTGGGACAACATTCACCAGCTTCCAGTCAGTACTGGATTCCCAAGATTGCTCAAAAATCACCAAGAGAGGTTTTGTGATGACATCAGATCTTTGAGGATTCTGGGACGAATCCTATCAGGTCCCATAGATTTGTAGGGATCCAACCGGAGCAGCAGATCCCACACAGTTTCAGGGTTGACTGGGAGTTGATCATTCTCACAGTCATGGTCCTCCAGCTCAGGGCCCTGAGATCCCTCTTGGTCCATCATCTGTGTTGAAGATAGAGGCAAAGAATGCATTAAATAGCTCTATCTTTTCTCTGTCCCTGTTTGTGAGGTGACCATCCTCATCCCGTAATGGGCCAATAATATTTCTATACTGCCTATTGCCATTAATTTATTTGAAAAAACTCTTTTTAATGTCCCCCACATTTCTGGCCAGCTTCAACTTCAGTTGAGCTTTGGCTGCATGAATTTTCTCCCTACAGCACAAGCAGCATCTCTGAATTCTTCCCACGTCACTTGACCTTGCTTCCACTGGGCATACTCCTCCCCTTTTTTTTGCAGGGCATTGTGATAAATACTATAAGGCTGAAACTCTTTTGGGGTCTGGAGTTTTGAGCTGGAATTTGATTAGAAATTTGTCCAGAAAAATCTCTGGGCTAGAGGATCTTCTATTCTTGGAATCCCACCTCTTGCTAACATAGTAGTGACCGTAGTTATAAAAGCCAAAGCATGAACTACAGCAACAGTTATACAGCCAGCTGTTACCTTGCAGAACACACTAGCTCCTACACCAGTACAATTGAGGGGAACAGCACATGGCCTCTCATGTCTTCCACCTTTGGCCAGAGAAATCTGCAGCCCCTTGTTGAATTTCTTCCATGTCTCCCTTTGTTGGTGTCGTGGGTGTTTACATGTATGAACAGTAAGAGTGAACAATTTGAAGTGTGAGCATTGGGAGCCTCTCTGCAATATCCTTGATCTGGGCTGCCAGCAAGTGATAAAAATCCCATGGCAGCAACTCTGATCAGCACCTCTTTGCCCTGCAGATGGGAACCTCCATCGCTTGGCCTGTCTTCTTGGCACTAATGAGTGATTCAGGCTCAGATGACTTTGCATTCTCCCTAGGGAACTAGTTCCCCTTCCTTGTCTATTAGAGCACTGCACTGATTCTGTAAATTCAAGTCTGAGGACAGAGAAGGAGCCCTCTTCCAAGTGCTATTCAGTCTGCTCATCTCCTCCCACAACTCCTGTACCTGATTACTTAGTGTCTCAGCCACAGCACAGCTCCTGCAGGTAAAGCCACCAGCAGCTCTAGCCCCAGGGAGCGGCACTATGCACTCCCTGGGACCCCAGTCCTGCATGGCAGCCTCCTTCCTTGGAGTGAACCAGATCCAAGAACTTTGACTCCCTGGGAAAGGTTATTCCAGCCAGTCATGAGTATAGAACCCTCTAGCTTGTCACCACCACAATCATAGAGTCCCATGCAGTATGGAGCAGAGTGTCTGGGCCTCTTTCATTTTCTCAGCTGAGCTAACTACCCCCCTAACCACCAAAGTACCAGTTAGCTGCCTCTGCTCTACACCTGCTTGCCAACTAAATATTCTCTAATTTGCAGATGGCTACTGAACATTTTCCAGACAACTTTAGTGATAAATGTTTGCTTGCTGCTGTATGTGGTGAATTGCCTTTTTGCATCATGTGTGTGTTGTAAAAGCTTGGTTATATTCCCATGATACCTTTTTAACAATCACTGTGAACAGAAGAACTGTCTGCCAAGACTTTGTGCTAGTTGCTCTACATAGCCAAGAAGAGATAAAAATGAAGTAATGTTCTTTCATTATCAGAAACTATCCTACAGGATCAATTTTTAAAAGCATTATCAAGCATTTAACTAAGGAAGAGGCTGAAACACAACAGAGATATTCATTCCAGAAAATGACTTCTCTCAGTGGATGAATGTTATCAGTTTTTGGGACTTAGAACACTATCAGTTTTTGGATGTGATCTGTGAAGAAGATGGGCTACTTAGAGTTCACGCTTTTTATAAAGGTATTGTAATCAAACTACTGATTTAAACCCTATTTTAATTCCACCTTCTTCAAATTGTGTATTTCTCTTTGTGATGGAAAATGAATTGTTAATGGAAACCAAAGAAGGGTTTAAACTACACCAAAAGTGTAGTTTAAATGATCAAGCCTGTACACTTAGGGTATCAGGGCATTTTTAAATTTCATATTAACATGAATGGTACATGAGTTTACAATGAAGCAACTTCCTCTATCATATTTGCATAGTCACTGCAGTGATATGTATCTAGAAGCAAAGGCTGATAGCACAGTCAGTTCTTCTGCCTGACTAGGGACGTCTGTATACTTTCAACAGCAGCTTTGGAGAAACGCTGATAAAAAAATTTTAAAAATATCTGTGCTAAGCTGGAACTTTATTTTAGTTTGGACATCCCAGAGTCATTGATCAAATCACAGTTGTAAACCTGTGACTGCAAAATATTTTATTCAGTTTCTAATATCTGAAGTGATAAATTGCAAACCTGTAAGAATGTGAATGCTACTGGGCATGTGTTCATATTTATAATTTCTGTGTTATTTAAATTAAGCTAAAATGTCTTTTGTTTTTGTCTTTATGTTGAAAATAATTATTACTGTAAGGCGTTCTTTTCCAATTTTGTATTATGTCATTCTAGATCCTTTCCTTGAACACCTTCCAATAGCCACTAAACAATTTGGTCACCTTTTGCCCTGTTTTTTTTACTGAAGGCTGTTTTCCCTTGGGAGAAATAGAATATAAATCTGGATATTGCTTTATACAGTTCTATTTATTTTGAAAACTATGCAGTCTGCTCATTTGTAGACATAAAGATAGATATCTTTGTTTGATACTCCAGAACTCCTGTTTTAACTGTTAGCACTCAGCCTAGAAAGTTTACCAGTACATAAAAACTGTGATGAGATTTTTTCTATAACCACAGAATCACAGACTCATAGAATATGCTGAGCATCAATGAGTCCAACCCTTAGTCCTGCACAGGACCATCCCCAAGAGTCACACCATGTGCCTGAGAGTATCATCCAGTCCTTCTCAAACTCTGTCAGGCTTGGTGCTGTGACCACTTCCCTGGGGAGCCTGTTCAGTGGCCAACCACCCTCTGGGTGAAGAACCTCTTTCTAATATCCAGCCTAAATCTCCCCTGACACAACTTCCTCAAACACACGGAGCCTCATCAAAAGTGTATTAACGAAAACTTTTTTACCTTCCCAGGGTAGCTGACAGACTTGTTTGTATCTTGGGGAATGATTCCTGTGTTTTCAGGTATTTCTTCCCAAAAGCAGAATAATCACAATTCTGCAGGGTGGAAGCAGCTGGTGTGCTCAGCTTTGGTAGAGCATTACCATTTCCCAGTGTAAAGGGAAAAGTACAAAACTTTATAAATTGGTGATATGCATTATTGAACAGTTAAAAATCTGATTCTATTGAGAAGTAAAATAGCTCAGGAAAAGACAGCTGAAATTTAATTTATTCAAGAAAATGACTAACCACACATTAAAAGTTTTGATATAAAGTATTTTTAACAAGGAAAGAATGGGAAGACTGTTATTGTGACTCTGTAAACTGTAATTAGAAATTGCATTGGTAAGACGGGTTTCCAGGTCAATTGTGTAGTTCTTCTGAAAGTATGAAAAGAAAACCTACACTAGCCAAATAACTTGTTGTTGTTTGGGTGTTGTTTTTGTTTGTTTGTTTGTTTGTTTGTTTTGAGAGGAATACACACTCCTCTCTAGTGTTCATTTTGTATTTATCCTAAATACAAAAAAATAACCGCAATATTCCATATACATAGGACTAATGAACTACCTGTGCTTATCCATTAGTTTACCAGCTTTCTTCTGTGGAATTAGATTGGGAATTTCATTTCCACCTCTAACACAAACTACTCTGTTGTCTCTCTTACTGTGCAAGTGTCCTATCATTTACATGGCTACATGGCAGGAAAAAGGGCTTAGAATTTGTGGTGGACCATCTTGTCATACATTTTATTTATGATCTCTAAGTGTTTGAATTATTCAGGTTGGACTTTCCAAAAAGACATGCTAAGAGAGGGACTCATTTAAGTCCAGAGCAAGCTAAATAAAGGCCGAGGTTCTCCAAAGTGTCGTGGTGTCTATGGGATCATATCTATTAATAGAAGCAATTTTCTTAATGCTGGATGGTAAGCTTTCTTTTGGATAAAATTTTTGGATCCTTCTGCTTTGACTCTAAGTCTAAATTAAGGAATTGTTTTGTTTTATCTGTTTTCTCTCATGTTCCAAAATAATGTATTTGTCTCCTTCATCCCACTATGTTTTTTGTATTAATAAACATCACTTTAGGTTACTTTTCAGGTTAATTAAGCAACAAGGACATCCTCGCATCAGGCAGATCTCAGCACTGCACTGAGATAATCAGGCTATCAGATTGCTGGTACAAATTTCGATACACGCTCCAATTGCTTGAGTGCTCAATCACAGATAGTGTTTACTGTGACATGATCACACTCTTTGAATATGTTATTTCCCTCTTGACTGTCACCTACTATTTCATTACTGAAGGTAGTGAAGAAGAGACAAACAGAAGCTTTGATTAACTGATTATTTGCTCCCCCCACCATTGATAAGGCCAAAGTGCTAGATCCAGACAGGTACTTGGTTGTTACAAAGCAGAGCATTGCTACAGCTCAGTGTTAGGTGCAGGATCATAAGTGGAATCTGAAATGCAGTGTTATGTATCTAGGAACCTTACCAGAACATAGAGAGGCATGGTGGAGTGGGCTTCCAAGTAACACTAAGTTGAAGCTATTTTACTGTATCTGAAAATTCACTATTATCTTGGGTAAGAAGAAAAGGTAAATAAGAGCATAATTCTCATATGATCATCTGGATAGTTAGCATGTCTTGGGTTCAGAGGCAGTCACATGCTTTATCACTTCTACAGGGAGTCAAATGTACCTGAATTTCCTTAGGCTAAGAAGCTTTAGACAGGTTTTGTGTACTGAAGGAGAGGCAGATGGAGTCTGTACTTAATGGGATGTGAAATGGAGATTCCATCTGATGTCAGGCTGGAAGTTTTGAGTTCTGGCAACAGCAGAAGAGAGGCTGGGAAGTATGTCCAATGAAGAATCAGAGCTGTCTGAAACTGAACTGTCCAGCAGCAACAAAGGTGAAGTGGTGAATGGTAACAGTGGGATATTCCCTGCCATGGGGGATGGAGGCTCCCTTCTGCTCACCTGAGAATCAAGAACTACAGAGAAGATAAAGTAATGCAAACCCCTCTTTGCCAACAGGCTGGACAACCTGGTGAAGAGAGCTTTAAACTAGGAATAATAACAGGGGAGTAACAGAAAGTGAAGAAATGGTGGACTAGGTTAGTAAGCAAGGGGTCTATCAATAGAGGTCTTGACTAACTATATTCAGATATCTTCAGACTGAAGTTTCTTCATGTGAATGTGTGCATATTTCAGAGGATGTCAAACCTTTCCTAGAAGGAAGATTTCTGAAATGACGTCTTATAAATGAGAATACCTTTTCATTCATTAGCTGGGACTTCAGCTCTGTAAAGAGTACACTGGTGGAAGACAACACCTATTGCACCAGAAATCACTCTGGCTTTTAAAGGGAAACTTCAAATTGAAACTATTTCATATTTAAAATAAAAATAAATCCCACTGTGCCCTAGTTATTGTTAATTTTGCGTAGAGGAATTGTAACTATTTGCCTAAGATAGTTCAGTCAGTGACAATGTCACTGTATTCTTGATTCCTGTCCTAATTTTAAAGAATTTTGAAATTTTTCAATAATTGTAGGAGGAGTAGAAACTGCAGGGCACCACTGAAATAACCTGCTAATGAGTAGGTAGCAGTATTATCCCTGAATTTAAACTTTTTGAGTTGAAAGAATCCTAGTAAAGCAATTGTGAATCATTGGAATGACAGTCATGGATCATTATGCTGAGGTCCATTTTGGAGGCATAGCTGCATACAAATGGTGATTATATATTTGTCTATCATCTGAGACTTAAAAGGCATTGGCTGTCTTAATGATAACTATAGATCATGAGCAGAAGCTGTAATTAGAAGAAGAATTGCTGCACCTGTCTGTGCTTCATGCTGTCTTCCCCATGAATCAGTTTGGTTTTGTCATGTTGTCTCTGAAACTAATTAGCATTCCCAGACATTTGTAAAGCAAGAAAATGTCTGCCTCTGAGAGAAAGAAAAGCTGTGTGTCACTATGAAGGGAGAAGTCCTAACCTTTGAATATACACCTGCAGAGGCTACATGTACTGCATACAGACAGGCTGCAGCCAAGTCCAGCAGCTTTCTGGTTCATGGTCAGATATGAGCTTAAAACTACATGTGATTCCAACTTCCACTATTTGAAATGCAAGCTGGAAAACGGGATCTGACTGTAACTAGTTATATTTACTGTGATAATTGTTGTTATCCTAAACCTGTTAATATTGCCAACAGGCCTAGAAACTTACTGCAAGCAGTGAAGCCATTCAGCACTCAAACTTGGCGTTTCCTGAAGAGAAACTTGCCTGACAAATTTATGCCTTTTAAATTTGCAGTTTATGCAACTACTCTGCTTCTTCAGCATGAGAAATAATCCAAGATCTGAAGCAGTTCTTACAGAGATTTTCCCTGGTTTCCTACATCCTATTCTTCTGTTAGTACATGTTTTCAGGAATAGTGTATACTGATTCCTCTGTGCTCTGCTGAGCTAAATACACTTAGTTTATAAAAGGCAAAATTGGTCTCTCATGTATTAAATATATTATTCCATTGGCTGATTTTCAGAGTCAAGTATTTCTATGTTCAGCAAGATTGTCATCAAAGAAATAAAAATTAGTAAATTTTAACTTCTTCATTTATATTTATCTGCTACAAAATATTAATTTTACCCCATATATCCTTGTATCTTTTACAACTCCATTTTTGCCTATCACAAGGGAATGAAACACTGCTGTATCAGTGAAACACTGCTGCTGAAGGGTATTTTAGAAATTGATATTTGAGTGGAAGATTCCAGGCCGCAAAAGGAGAGAATGCTTGGTAAGATTTAGGCAATGTGAGGGCAGGCCTCAGGATCCAACCCTTTTTGTCATCTATCACTGCTGTCTGCTCTACATCATTAGCAGAGGGAAGAGCAATTTTTGCTAAATTCAGGAAAGAAACCATCTGAAACCAAGTACACCTTTAAAGATGACCTAGCAAATGATATATTTATCAATTCTGCTGACATTTTTAGCTATTCAAAAATAAGTGGATGCAAACAAGAATGAAGGAACTTGAAAAGGTATTTTGAGATATAGTTGACTGTGGAATGAACAGGAAAAAAGAGCTCTTCTTCACTGTGCCATCACTGACTTACAAATTGCTGATCTAAAGACCCAATTACTGAAAAGGCTGTTTGTACTCAAACCACTGTGGGTCATGATTACAGTCAAAAAAAACCCAACAAACAGAATTTGCCCTACAGTGCCAGGGTCCTGAGGTGTTTCAAAGACTTTCCTGGTTATAACCAGTCTTTCCCAGGGCCTCCCTCTACTCCTGCTCATGGCCCAGACCCCTATGTCAGCCTAGCCAGAGGCCATCACTTCTTTGCCTGGAGCAGGCGGCTCAGAATCTCTGGCTGTGGTACAGCACTTGGCAAGATCCTGCCCTGCCCACTCCATGTGGGCAGACACACACATACTTAAAGGACCATACCTATATATGCAAATTATGTAATAGATATGTAGGTGCAACATATTTTTGTATCTTCATATGTGGATTTCTCTAGTTTTACTTCAGCAATGCTCTGCATGCAGATCTTTACATAGATGTTTCTATATAAGAGGATTATGAAAGCACAAGAAGACAGAGCTGGCCATTCAGTCAGGCTGGGTGATGAGTCTCATATAGGATGAATATGTAATTTAAAATACATCAGCACTGTGGCTTAAATGATCTTATTTTCTGTCATTTGAAATTTATATAGATATCTCACCTTCAGGCTCAACCTTAGATTTCAAGACACAAGCAAAATGCAGCAGACCTATTTCAAAGCTATGGGGAAATGAGTATTATTACCGTATAATGCATTATTTAATAGCTGTCCAGTACTCATCCAGCAACATTCTGAAGATTGGTGCAGCTATTTTCATATTTATGAAATTCATCTGGAAGAACAGTTTCTGAATTATTCTGAATTCATGGAAGAGGATTCACATTCTCACAAAAGGGTTTTCACTGACCTGCAGATACAAAGCGAGATGAAGGTTTTCATCCCAAATGAGCACAAATGTCAAGTCCTGAGAAAAGTAAAAGATATTAGTTGATTCTTCTTATTTCATTTTTATTCACAAACTGTGTATTCTGACATCTTGTAAAACAGCTTATTTCTGCTCTACTGAAGAAGAAAGTTCTGGAGGAACTGAGAACCAAGATGACCTTCCCCCTTTCTTCTGTTTATGTAGCAGCCTTGAAGGTGAGGGTTTGTAAAGCAAGGTAAGGCATGTAGAATTAACTCTCCAAACTTCTCTTTTTTGAATTACCTTCTTTACTGGGAATAAGATATATCAACTTTTTTTTTCTCCCTAGTACATTGGCAATATTCCATACCAGGAGAACTAGGAGTCTTCTAACCTGTTTGGATTAACATTGCAAAGAGACACACACACTTCTTTAAATGAGCATCTTTAACTTAAAACAAAAATTTCTGGACTGAATTAATGGCAAGTACAATATGGAACATCCAAAATATTTTATTGTTTTAAACAGCGGCTTTAAGACTAGGGTTAATGATAAAAATAATTACATCAATACTTTAATTAGGTTAAAATATTACTAACGTAATATAATTTAAAAATGATAACCAATTTAGCAATAACAAAATATTATTTCCTTTTTCTTTTTAATTTATCACTCCTTTTCATGCACATAGTCAGGGATCTGAGTGCTTCATAAGACTGTTCCATATCATCTCTCACCTATCTGTTGGCTGAAACCAAGTATATTGTACATTCAGGAGTGCAGGATTTGGTTGACACTGACCAAAGATGCTGCCTAAAGTGGAGCTCTGAATTTTTCACGACTTATGACACAAGACTCTGTCTATTGATAATCTAAAAGAGAAACCAGCAAATATTGCAGTTTGAAGTTTCATCGTTATCTGCCTTGATCTTATTAGGCAGTCCTATGGTAAATGCCATATGTGATATTAAAGAAATCAGAGAAAGTAATTAATATCTTAATTTTATCTGTAGATCATGTGTCTATCCAGTATAAAGACATAATTATACTCTCTCTCAAGAGAGAGAGAAATAAAATGAACATGGCCTGTGAAGTGGTTAATTTGGTGTCCTGGAGTCCATTACACATAGGATAACTGCAATTCTCTGAAATTACATTTAATGCCATAATGCAGTCTAACAAAGGACACAGTGGGACTACAAAAACAGTACTGCACATGAAATATTGGTAAAATTTGTATTTCATCATTGAAGAGCTTAAACAAAGCATTGAATATCTTTTGAATTTACAGTTAATGAGTGCTTAGCCACTACTGTGTCTTTGCTAAATCTCAGAGTAAAATACAAAATAAGGGTAAATGGTTCAAGGTCAAATGAGGCAAATACATAACAGAAGTTAGAAACCTGAGTTCCTAGACTGTCTAGTTAATGCTCAGTGAACTAAATCATGGGAGACCCATTGCACAGTAAAAGAATTTGATGATACTTCTGTCTTGTGACTGCTTACCAAGACCATTACCCACATATACCCTCAAAATATAGTTCTAAAAGTGTAGGCATCAGGTTTGACTATGTCAGGAAGGTGCAGAAGTGCTGTTGTGGAAATGGTAATGCCGATAATGAGTATATTCTGTATCTAAATATTCACTAGATGTCTCTGGAAGGCTGAGAATACTGACTGTGCTGAAGTCCCCTATAATTAACGATCAGCCCTTCCTCCCTGTATAAAACTGTCTCCCAAGGTCTTATTCAACATAATACACTGAATGAACGCACAGAGAAATAATCCACTTGAAACAATTAGGTGTGAGAGTAGAAGTGGGGGAGAATAAAAGTATCAGCATAATAATGAGAAAAAATAGTATCAACAAGATTGTTGCAATGTAGTTTTCCAGTGTGGGCCATTGTGGGCCTCTAATGCTTGATCTAGGGTACCTAGAATAGGTTGAAGAACAGCTAAATAACAAGGCAGCTCTGTCTGCACTCACTTAGACAAGTTGACAGTTAAGAGTTCCTTTGCCCCAGGATGAAAAATATAAAAGCTGGTAGGAAAAATGAGCATCTGCAGAACACTTGATTGACCACATTAAACCTTTCACAGCAATCGTCCACTTCATGAAAATCAACACTTGATGGAAGACATTTCTTCAGCTTTGCAGATTTTGCTTAGCCTGAAAAGCAGTGGCTTTGTGTGCTACCACTGAACCCCTGAGTGGAATTTACCTGTCAGTGTTCATGATGGTCATGGCTAAGTTTTGCTGGCCACCAACCTTTGACTTTGAACACCATTTTGTATCAGATACCAAGGACACTGATATAAAATGAAATCGCAATGTTAAGAAAAGATAGCTAACATTTACTGCTGGTATCTGAACTTTACTTTGTGATATGACACTGCAAGAATTTGCTGTACACTGAAGAGTGCCCATGGGAAAAGAGCTATGTACTAATTAAATGTCTTTATTGGTCAGATCACACCTATTGCTATGATATGTAACTGGATGGCCAAAATCGTTCAGTGAGCTACATAGATTCATTGTACTTTCAAGTAAAGGAAAGGAAAAACCCAAGAGATTTCACCATGGAAAAATTTGAAAAAAAAATTAAAAAAATTCAAGTATAAACACAGGAGAGATGAATGTACTATAAATATAGAATTTTTCATCCTTAATTAGAAGACTTGGGTTTCAAGTTCATTCCAGATGGCCACCTTTTAATTGATACACAGTGATGTAGCTATATTATTAATAGCTATAACATTGTAGCAGACACAACGCATATCTATCATTGGGGAATCATGCAAGGTTTTTTTTCACTATAGAAAGTCCACTGCAAGATCTATACCTGTTTTATGGTTGCTATATTTTTTATAACTTATGTGTGAAGGCTTGTACGTTATGATTTGTTGGCCATATCTGATTTTGCAATTTCTTATTCTACAAAACATGCTTTTTACATTTTCTTTTTTCAGTACAGAATACCTACATTAGTGGTATTTGTGTAAACTGAGGATCAGATAACAATATATATTTACAATAGGCAATGAATATTTAAGATTTATAAATTATCTCATTGTTTTAATTGCTCTAGTTGAAAAATAAAACACATGAAATGCAACCTTTCTTTGATACTAAAAGGTGTTTTTTCCAAGGGACCACAAGATAACCAAGATTCATATCCACTTTTGCTGCCTATCTCCTACTTTGGTGTGACTTATAGCAAGCACACTCCGGCACTAGAAATGATTGATCCCTTGCTACATGCTAGTAGTCAGTGACATTCTGCTGATTCTATACTGCACCTAAATGTACTTTGTATAAGTATCAGTCCTCTACAGCTACTACACCTTTTTCTTAGGCAGCTAATGGAATTTATGAGGGAAGGTTTGAGAAAAGTTTCAGTACCACATTAAAAAGTTAACAACCAAATAAGCATGAACAGCACTAACTAAAAATCACAATATGAAAATAATAAGTGAGTTGGCATCTATTGTCATGTAAATGTAGGAGAGACATGAAGGGCACAGAGGTACAGTAATCATCAAAAGTTTAATTACAAGTTTTCAGGAACCTTGCCTAGTTCAAATATGGTTTTCTTGTCTCTTTAGAAATGATTACAAATATTCCAGTTGTATTGCAAAATTATTTTTTTCTTTGCCTGGGTCCCAGTAAAATGCCCAATAAGAGCTTATTAGAGCAATACAGACTATAATATTATGGAACCAGAAAGCCCTGAATATTTCAGATAGTTTGTATGAGCATGTGAAATATTGCTTCTTTACTAAATCCATATTAATTACTTTATATTAAAATATGTCCAGTTGTTTTAACTTATTTAATGAAAAGAAATACTGGCAGAACCATTAGTAATATGAAAATATGATCTCTATAATCACATCTGAAACCATTAATTTTATTACTTTGTAAAAGAAAATATTCTGTACCATTTCTCCTGTAATACATTTGATCACTTTGAGATAGATAGAATATGTAGTCTGGCTAAAACAACAGCAGTCCTGATTATCTAGATACTTTTGTGACTTTTGTCTGTATTATTGTGCCTCTGGAGGAATGGTGCATTTCAGTACAATTAGTAGTGTATGCATTAAGTGTGAAGGATCCATCTTGCAGAGTTGGGAAAACATTCTGCACTCTACTCTGCTGTTAGTAGAGGAAAGGTGAGAAGGACAATTGCCCAGCAATGACATTTAATAGGAATTTAATTACAAAACAGGCTTGGGTCACCAGAGGATAGAATTTGGTATTTCGAAGGCAAAGTGTAGTAAATTCACCTCCAAGATAAAGTGTGAGCATAAAGTGAATGAAAAAATGTTTAGTGATTTTTTCTGATGCTTTCGCCTCCCCACCCCACCCCTTTTTTTCCCTCTTCCTATTATAATGGCCTCACAAAACTGCTACTACTATTTTGGGTCAGTATGGACTATACAGTATTGTAATTGTTTTGGCTGAGGCAACTAATCTTATTTTATAATTACTTTGCTTCACAGTAGCTGGTGTGGAGTTGTGTTTTGGATTTGTAACCAAAGAGCTGATAACAGAGGGGTGTTTTAGGTATTGCTGAGAGTCTCCTCGTGATACTGACCCCAACTGAACATAAAGCTGGAGAACAAGGAGGAAGGGGAGATGATTGGAGTTATGACATTTGTCTTCTCAAGTAACCATTTTACATGATGAAACCCTGCTTTCCTGCAGATGGCTCAACATCATCCTGCTGATATAGTGAATTAATATCTTCTTTTGGTTTTTCTTTACCTATTAAACTGCCTTTGTCTCAACCCATGAATTGTCACACTTCTACTCTTCTGATTCTCTCCCCATCTCAGCTGGGGAGAATGATGAGCACCAATGTTGTGCTCAGCTATTTACCAAGGTTAACATAAAAGAAATAAGCTCAATATATCATTCCTTTCCAGCATTAAGGGTGGGTTTTTTTCCTTATCGCTGAGTAAAAAAAATGGTTGTGGGCAAGATACTGTCACTGGCTCTGTGTTTTTAAAACTTAATTTTTAATGTTTGGTGATAAATTGTTTTTGTTTTGCTGTTTTACAAATGAAATGATCCTACATTAGTAAATTTCATTTAACAACATGACTTTTCTGATGAGATACAATTAACTAATTATTTAATAATGAACTGGTGCTGCTCTTTTAAAAGAACAACTCTAGTTTACTGAAAAGCTAAAATTTAGAAAATTCATTTGAAGTTGTTAAAATATGTGCAAACAAATAAGAATTTGAAAACTTTCAATCCTGTTTTCCAAGTTAATAGCTACCATTAGTGTTAAAATCACATATAATAGAACAAAGAAGATCTCATTAGTCTTTTCCCTGGATTAAAAGGGCAAACTCATATTTCAGATAAAACATCTTCTTTTGAGATGTCAGTATTCCTTACATTTATAGCAAATATTTTTGAATGATTCTCTATTATAAATCAAAATTAAGCAGTTCTCACTATGCTAGGGAGACTATTTCTGCTTGCTTTTGTCAGAGCCTTTGATAAATTCCATGAAAACAATGTTCCTACTGCAAAGAGATGTCACAGATAGAAGACTACCCACGTTGCCTGTAAATTGGAGGATAGGCCAATTTCCACACTACCCTAATTAGTTTTGCGTAATTTGGCATATTGCTTCCTGAAATAATGATTTAATCTAATTAAGATTCTTTTGCAAGATATCTTCTAAATGAATTAATTAAAGACCTTATCTCCAAAGCCCAGAAATTATTATCACTGAGAATAATATTGGCACCTTATTTGAGAGCACCATTTTATTTTCCCGGTAAACTGACTCTGCTTCTAAGCTATGCATAGTTAAGTGATTAGGTGAAAAACATCCCCTGATTTTCCACCTTCCTTGTAAACCCCCCTAGGCAAGGAAATGGGGTGTAATCTTCCCTGCCTTTTGTAATACCATGTATGCTAATGACATCTATGTGCAAATGAAAGAATAAATGATTATTTCATATTGCTGATAAAATCCTCTTTGTAGGGGAAAAAAAGAGTGATAAATTACTATTACTAATATGTAATGATGTGGTACTAACTGCACTAGACTTTGCATTTTTGTTGTTGTTTTGTTCATTTCTTTGTTTCCCAGTAGAGCCATTAAGTGGCTTGCAATGACACAGTAATATTTCATAACTTGGATGTATTGTCTGTCAATCATAAATCTTTTCTGCCTGTTAAAGGGAAGCTCAGTGGCAGAATGAAGAACAATACCTTGCTGAAACCACTGGACAGTATGTATCCAGTAATTGCTACCTGTTGTTCAAATAAACCTTCACCGATGTGTCAACGTCAAATTTATCTGGTGGACAAAGAACTGGAGAAGAGTTCATGGCTTTTAAAAATTATTATATGAGATGTACAGTCTCTCTTAGATCTTTGGTCTCAGGTGAAAGTTGAATGTACTTGCCTCTATGCAAAGACTGTATTCCAGATCCAAAACTCAATGGATTCAACTGAGGAAAATTTAATTTCGACAAACTCAGAATTACGATAAGAAATTGAGAGAGAATGCTGTTTAAAAGTTCAGAGCATGTGGGTTTTAGCCAGGAAACTGAATAGGTTAAGTCATCTGAGCAAAATAGCTACTTCGGTAAATTGAGGAAGATAAACTCTGTTTCAAAAAATGAAATTTGGAATCAATTGATTATTGTAGGATACTTGAATTGAAGACATTATATGAAAAGAAGAAACATTGTGGGTGCTACTTATAACACTGATTGTAGATTCCATCGGTAATGCAGAAAGCTGCATACATACAAGTAATTTCAGGAAATGCAGAGATTGTGTCCCCAGAGGAGACTTAGGATCAGTGTCAACAAGTGCAGGAAAACAGAACACTTACGGTATCTGTAAACACAGAATTTCATTACCTGCATTGGTGACACCAAAGTGTTTGTAACAGAACAAATGAATGACAACAGCTGATGTCCCTGGAGATGCAGATGAAAATGAAGGCACCATTTTTATCTGTGAGTATCCTGTTTGCTTTGAGCAGAACTGTCAGAAGGACCAATTACAGCCTTACAATCCGCAATATTGTTCCATTTTACAATGTCATGTTCAATTGTAGTAAATACAGTCTAATGTATTCTAATAATGTCAAAATCCATTATATTTTATTAATCTAAATGGTGAAATAATCTCTGAGTTAGACAATAAGACTGTCTCTACTGTGACTATGCTGATGTGAGGACTGGGATATCTGGAAAGTTATTGTATATTTGTTTCTTCAAAGCATACGGACAATTGTATTTTTCAGTAATTTTCAGTCAGTACTCTGAAAGGGATGATTTGCATTAAACTGTCTTATGAGTATAGTTCTAAATATTCCTTATATACTTATTTTTTAAAAAGGTTACTATTACAGATGAGATTATGTCTCTGAGCCAAAGATTAAAGTTAAAAAATATATGAAAATTAATTAACAGAAAAATAACTAATTTGATTAACATAGCTGTATAACCATTAAGAGATTATTGGATTCTGCCCTGATAGTAGGCTATAATCCACTTGTAGCCATTATTAATTAGTATATTTTTGTTGGAGCTAATTTACACCAACAAATGAACCTGTTCCTGGAAAACTGCTGACACCAAAAACATCTAGTTAAGAACAGTGGAACAAAACTGACTCAGAGTCTGTAGCTGCTGCATTAATGTAATGAACATTGAGTGGCAGGAGAGTAAAACCATAGAATAGATCCCTTAATCAAGCAGAAAATTAAAAAACACCCTTGACACATTGAATCACACCGCCGGTCCATCCTTGGCCATGTATTGTGCCAAATGTTCACTCACAGATTTTTTTTGGTACTGCATTTAGAGCCTAAAGATGGCTTTGTTAAGGACAGTGAAGTGTAGTTATTGCAAAAATATGCCAGGTTATAAATCCCTTTGCTGTTGCTACCCAATTTATATCATGAATCTTACTTTCCTGATAAAAAAGAGTGATGATAATGACACATATCTCTGCTGAAAGGCATATCTTGCATTTAGATGTGATAAAAATGAATAATAAAAAACCCTCAAAGACCATTGACTGCCACTGTATCTTCTCTAAGCCAAAATTTTCATCACAAAGAACAGAGAACTTGCCACATAAGAAGTACTAACCAGAGGGCAGAAAACCCCTGAATTTTCTTCCTATACCTCATTGACTCTAATTTCATGGGTATGATTATACCTTCTCCCCACTAGCCTGTCAATTGGATGAGGGAGTCTCTGCAAATTCATGGCTCGTCCCCCAGCAGTATATTTCTTATCTCTGTCAAATCCATTTTCTTGAAAGGTCCCTGAAGGGAAATTCTATTTCAACCTTGAGTAGGTTCAGAAACGTCACAGTGAGACCATCCTGACCTGATGGGTGAGGGCTGGGACACAGCCCTGTGCCTGCACAGAGGTCCATTGTGATCAGACAAGAAAAGGTGCTCAGTCGTTTGCAGTCTCATGGACCTGACTGGGAATCCAGAAAGGTTTTGAGTTTTACTTCCATGTACCACATTTTTCAGTTTTAATAATTGAAAAATAAGCTGAAACCTTTTAGCCTAGTACCTAGTAGCTACTTCTGTTAACACTGAGCAGTAGCCAAATTATCCTCAGGAAAAATCTACTGTTGAAATTCTTCTATTGGGTTTATCCTTTTTATCACACAAATCTGCCCACATATTTGAATAAATTGATTTTACTCCTCCTGGCTGGCTTTGCTAAAGATTTATGCTAGTTGCTTGTCATGGAAAATAATTGTTTTAAATTAACTTTCCTTTTTTTTTTAAAAATCAGTAAAGAGGGAAAATTAATCTGCAGAAAACATACACCTCTGTTGTAGATCAGTTACTCCCTCATTTAAAGAGATCTTATCAAAGTATGCGACTAAATTTCCATGATTACCAGAACACCTGCAAGAAAGCATTCATAAACTTTCATGTTAACAGATACTTGAATTTCAAGGAATATAATCTGAAGATCTCAACGAGAAACTATTTCAGAAAGCATATTTAATGAGAAAAATGACTAGAGTTTTTCTTGAGTTCATACTGATCACACTGATTTCTATAACTAAATCTAAAGGAAAAAGTTGCTTTCTGATCTCATTTTTGTGTCAGATTTCCTTAACAAAAATTTATGTTATTAATTTTATATTTCTTTTAAAGATAATCACTTTTTCTTGCCTTACTCTGAAATGTCACAGATTTTTGGTAGTTTCATAGGGGCCTTGGAAACTTCTTTGTTATTTTGTAAACACTACTAGACCTATAAATTTTTTGCGGAGGACATATTTTTAAAAAGTGGAAATCTAAATTTGGATTTTTGGTCTCCATATTAACACTTAAATATTTATTCAATGACCCAGTATTAAGATCTTATTCCTGAAAAACTTCAACCAGGAAATACAACTTATCAGTGCTTTGCCTCCTTCATCTAATTCACTCACTCACTCACTCACTCACTCACTCACTCACTCACTCAAAGAAGTCCGAAGTCCTACAAGTTCTTTTCTGAGGGGAAAAAAAAGATACCTTGATTTCTGGAAATACTAAAATTTAACTATTTGCTAGAATTCAAATTTCTGGCTAAATGCTTAGATATACAAAACCAATAATCCTGTCATTCATCATGAAATTGTTTTATTTGTGTCCTAGAAAAATATTCAAGCCAAGGATGTACATGCCAAGCAATTGTCAGTCTGCTAACTTTATAATCTTTGATTTCAGAAAACTCTGATTGTTTTGGGAATGGCACTGGAAATATATAAGGCTGTTTTATTTGGTATATAGTTGTTGCTACATTTTTTAATACCTACCAAATTGTTATTTTATCCATTCTCATAAGTGTTCTCATAATTTCTAGTGCCACTAAAAATTTCTGATAAGAAAGAGTGCCTGGCTTAAGTCTGTATGACTGTATCAAACAAACCAAGCTCTAGATGAAAAGAAGAAAAGACTGGATTTTATATTATCAGTATTTTAGGAACTACATAATTTGAAAATGAATTCTGAGTGCATAGATATTTGATAAGGTTCATAGGTAATATTTTTGATCTGAATGTTTTATTGTTTGAGGTATATATTTCAAATTTTATGTTTTATTTGAACTTCATATGACACTAAGACTTTAAACACACTATGAGCATATTTTATCAAGAGGCAATGGGCATAAACTGAAACACAAGAGTTTCCATCTGAACATCAGGAAACACTGCACAGGTTGCCCAGTTGGTTGTAGAGTTTCCATCCTTGGAGATATTCAAAAGGCATCGGGACATGGTCCTGGGCAACCTGTTTTAGGTAGCCCTTCTTGAGTGACCTCCAGAGGTCCCTTCCAACCCCAGCCGTTCAATGATTCTGTGATTCTGCCACAGAAAGTCTTATAAATTTGTATCAGAAACTTTCAGATCGGATTTATGAAGAATTTCAACTGTCTGAAGTTAAGACAGTCATAAATGTATTGATTCTAATTAGAAAGTAGATTGAATTTTACCCATTGTGAATCTTAATAGCAAAGTGATTTCTTGTTAAGACATAGGTCTGAGAGAACAGTTCATGCACTGAAAGTATATGTCTGTAAAAATAGTGGTGCTTTTGTGTAGACTAACAGTGAAACTATAAACATATACCACTGTAGTGGAAGACTAAGGTAAGAAAAATCATCGTTTCTGTTTCCTCGTTACTGTCCACTAAAAATAAGCCAATTTTTTTCTTAGCTTATTTTCTTCAAATTTCTTGCAGGACAATCTATATTACAATTTATGTTGTGCCTCATTGTTGTTACAGTTCTACACATTAATTATCACCTAGGTGAAGATCAAGGAAGAAATATTTTGCTTTAGCAAGAACAGAACTGGTTCAGTGCTGCAGCTGAGTAGCCAGTGAGACTCTTCTTGAAGAGTTAAAAGGAACCTTCTTGACCTCCTTTGATTACTGAAATTGAGGAAAACTTCATGGCCTTTTCTTCCCTGAGAACCATGGGATTTTTGTCAGGGAGTTTAACTTTCTAAATTGCTTTTCAGAGGAAAGAATCTTGAATTATGCTTGCAGGAACATGAAACTGAACTAACAAATAGTGCAATTAAAAAAAAAAAAGAAACCAAAACAATCAAAAAACCCCCAGTAAAAAACCTCTGAAAAACTGCAGATGTGGAAACAGAAAGAAGAGAAATGGTGTTGAATATAAACTTTACATCTTCCTGTAACGTGACAGAGTATCATGGACAAACTGAGGTGATTGAATACCCAATTTCTTTGTCAGAATACCTTTAAACTAATCAATGACAAAGACAGCAGCTGTTCCACAATAACCTGTTTTCAGCAGAAAGCCACTGGAATAACAATATTTCAAAAGAAACCAAAACAAAACACATAATCAAAAATGCTTCCTTTTAGCCACCAAAAAACAAGCAGAAAAGGAACTGAGAATTTGATCTTTCAATTTTATTGTAATTGTTTGTGTACATGGGGGGCAAGAGCATGTGATTTATGGAACGTATCCTCTCCTTCCCTTTGATCTTCTGTGTATAAAGCCAATAATGAACCAAAAGGGTGTCATAGTTTTCAGAAAACCAAAAAAGAAAAAGAAAACGATGGCCTCTCCTGAAAGAGAGATGATTCAGGCTGAAAAGCCAAGCTGATAGCTACTGTATGAAACATTCAGTTGTTCAGAGGCCATGTCCAGGGCAAAAAGGCTTTGCAAGCTCTCAATAAAACCCCTTATACAAATAGACCTATTTTCCTTTGAGGTTTCTTTGCTGACTTCAGATAAACTTTCTAAGGTCACAAATTTGTGAATCTGGCTTTTTCAAGTTTGGTCTAGGTAAGCAAAGAGCGATCAGGTGATAATGCCACACATAATGAATGCCACGTGTTTGCAGTTTTCCACTCACATGCTTGAAGAAGATTATTTTGGCCTTACTTTTCTGTTATGACATCCTATCAGTCTGTACAGGTTTATTAGAGAGTGTATTGTTCCTCTCTCATATTATGTTTTTCAAGAAGTCATACAAGGACCTTTCTGGGATAACTCTGATTACTGAAAGGTATCTTTTCCCTCTGTTCCCTACTTCAGCCAGGTCTTAACATTGTCATGGGCAGGTGCCTTTGAGCAGTTTCTGGAACTGTCTTAAATGGAGAATTGGAAATGGTTGTGGTTTTAGGGATCACCAGCATAATGAACATCTCTCTGTATCTGCACACTCTATCTGTATCTGCCTGTCCTGAGCTTAGATAAGACAGACTGATTCTGTTTTCTGGATGATGTACTGTTTGCAATGTGAACTGCTTCAAGTGCCTAGGGATCGAGCTCTTCTGTAAGTCTAAGAACTCAGGCTTACAAAACCAGTACACTTTAACAAACAAGCATGTTTATTTAGGCAGTCACTGCTTCTCACTCTTTCTTTTTTTACACTGTACTTGTCAGTTAGCTGAAATTCATATACCTTCCCCACACGCCTCTCTCATACTTAAATGCTTTTTCTGTTTCTTAGGAGATAGTTTTTATTCCTTCAAAGGTTGTTGACAGGACATAACTTTAACTCTTTTCTCATTGCTTTTTGCCTGACTTAATGAAATGACTTACACATTTTTCATGTTAAATGGTCTTTTTCTTTCTACCAGGATGGTACTGGAATGTCTGTGCATGCATTTTTGTTCTCATGCTCCGAGTCTTACTTTCATATAGCTGAACTACTCCACTATATAAAATAAAGAAAATAGTACTATTTATTCAACTTACTGCCATTTTTTTGACTAGAACAACATCATGGCTGGTTCCTAGTTTTGAAAATATTAACCCCTAACAGCATTCAAGGGCATTGGGGTCCTAGCTTTACCTATTTTGATTGTAACAGTACAGAAAAACAAACTGAGTTTGTAAAGGAGATGAGTTGTGCATGTCCAGGCAAGAGTAGATTTAATCCTTTTTGTCAGGCAAAGAGCCCCATTATACCAGTCAGCCCTGCAATAGACTGGAGAGGTCTGAAATCTCAGATCATTCTAACCTATGAGGATAAATAAAATGGCAAGCACTGAAGCCTCAGTTGGAAAAAAAATCCTCTTCATCCTACCAAAAAGTGAGAAATTCAGAGTTATCTTCTAAATGATAAAATAATTTTCCTTTTCTGCTTGGGAACTAAACCTTCAGAAAAACGTGCATCCCTTGCATGTGAAGTTTGACTTGAAAAGCTTTCTGTTCTGACCACCATTGTCTGACATAAATGTAAAATGATAGTTAATGGAGTTTTTCTGCTGATTCTTCTGCAAATATATAGAAGTTCTTAGAGGACTGCAGCCTATAAGTTCTTTAGGACAGTGGTCAATCCAGAAAAATTAAGGACAAAAATTAATTTTTAGAGAAAACTAATATGTACATGTACACGTATGTGTCTACATAACTATGTATATATATAGTTTTTCAATGAGAAAAACATTGAAATAGTCATTGTTCCATTCTTCTCTCTTCAAAAGCTAAAAAGGCTGGACATATGCTTTAACACCATACTTCTTCAGGATCACTACTGAACTGTCAGAATGTACTTACCTTGTGCCCACATTAATTTCAGGGGCAAAAAAAGATGGTTACGACATTGTGATTTCAAATTACACCTATGAATTGCAATTTTATTGGTGTTAAGAAACATCTGTGGTAAAACGTTTTTCCAGTTGTCGGATTTTATTCTACAAGTAACAAAAGATTGAAGCCACTATTGTTTACTATTGTTTCTGCATTGTTTTAGAGATGTAATGCTTGTTTATACCGATAGTCTAGCATGATGATGCATCAATTAGTAGACATAAATAATTTTAAGAACCTTTAATCAAATGAGCTACATTAATGTAAAACATTATTAGTTAGTGTGCCTAGTATTCACACATTGTGAGCAATGCAAACAAAGGCAAAGCTGTTTTACCTGGTACTCTTTCCTCCTTCCTGCCTGCTACCAGCTATTCTTAGCCTGGAGAAAAGGAGGGTCAGGGGAGACCTTATTGCTCTCCATAACTACCTGAAAGGTGGTTGTAGCAAGGTGGGGGTTGGTCTCTTCTCCCAGGTAACAAGTGACAGGACAAGAGGACATAGTCAAGCTGTCTCAGGGTAGATTCAGGTGGGACATCAGGAGGAACTTTTTCATGGAAAGGGTTGTTGAACATTGGCTTACCCAGGGAGGCAGTAAGTCACCATTCTTGGCAGTGTTCAAGAAACAGCTGGATGTGGCACCTAGTTCTGTGGTCCAGTTGACAAGTTGATGATCAAAAGTCAAAGGTTGGACTTGATAATCTCAGAGGTCTTTTCCAAACTAAGTGATTCCGTGATTCTAGATAAACTGGGAAGTTGAGGTTGGCCTAAATATTAGCCAGAGAAGAAACCAGACTTCAATCAAGAGACATTAAGGAAACAAAAGGAACTTGCCCTCCCTTGCTAGCTGGATGCTTGCCAAAGCTGCTGGGGGTGCAACTGCCTCTGTCAGGATCCAGAGATCATATCCAGACATTTTCACTGTGGTAAACAGGCTCTGAGTTCAGATCTATACCTGGAACACACAGAGGTTGTGTCAAATTGCCCTGCAGGATTATTGTCAATATAGCGATATACAGTTCTGTAGCTATGTATATCGACAGTGATACAGCTGCAGTGTTAACCTTGACTGTTAGACAGGGCTCTGATGAAAACCTTTTGTAAAAATTTCAGGTCTGCCCTCCTGTTCATGTAACACAGTTCATATGCCTTCAGCCTTTTGGTGGAATCAGGACACAAAAAATCATGATGATCTTTAAAAGACCTTCTTTTCCTGCATTAGTCCAGGCAAAGCCTCCTTCATCCTTGGATGAAGTTCTGTTTACATTCCATGTTACAAATTTTCAGGTCATATATCCATAATATGTTAAAGGATCATAGGAAATTAAATACAATGGTAATAATATAATTGCATATAATTTCCATAGAGATAATATAAAATGTTTCCAGGACTGATCTAGGTCCTCTTTAAAAGGTGCTACTCAAGCATGCTGAAAGAAATTTGTTTCTACCTCAGACAGTAAATAAATGGAAATAAATAAATTTGTACCTTAGAACTGTCTGGATTTTTAATGTTTTTCTAATACAAAATAAACATCATATAGAAGTAAAGTTAGATATAGCCATAGAACAACTGACAGCCAGATGACCACTTTACAATTACAGCTAGGATATTCACAGCCACCGTGGTTTTCAAGCCTGGTACTGACAATTACTGTGTCAGTTATGTTGAGAAAGAGTCATAATTTACGGTTTTGAGGCTTGATCTTCCCTTGAAAATTCACTCTTCTTGAATACAAATACCCATAGTTGAAACCTTGTAATTATGATGCCCTTTCCTTATTTTATAGTTCTTTAAGTGGTTAGTCTATATAAGTAATCAATCCACTTCAAGCTGCTGTTCATGTGGGCAATTAAAATATAAAGAAAGTAAAAGGAAGTGAAATTTAAATCAGTTCTGATGAATATATAGTAAGTGGATTTAAATTCTAGTCGTGGTCTCTGAGGTTAAATTTTTATGCTTCAATTAATTCATCCACTTCCATATAAGCCAGAGCCAATTTTTGCATATAAAGTGGATAACAGGTACTGGAAATGTATGTGCAAGCATGCAAGCATATGTTCCCTTCCCTTTTCTTTTCAAAATGTATGGTATGTACACGCAAAGAAAGATACATCAATTTGTACGAATTCCTTTTAATACTGTAACACTTAATAAATTCTGCCATGAATCTTTATGAATGACAAATCAATAAAATTTTTTTTTAAAAAAGAAACTTTTAATACAACAGTAACAGAGTTTAAAGTGTGTGCCAAAGTGCCTTGTCAAATAGATGTAGTTTTGTTCACTCGAAGGGTACAGAAGATGTTATGAAAAACTGAAGGGTGGGCTTCATGTAGCCTGAGACTATAAAGACTTAGGCAAGCTCATAATAAACCTAGACAATTTTGTGCTACCTTTGTTGTCAATTGAAATAAGCAACTTTCAGATTTCATCTCACCCTAATGTAGACTATAGACTTTTGAAGTATCTATTCTACCTTACCATAAGGCCGACAATGTCTGCTCAGATGTTGACGGCTACGATGCCACGATGACTCACACTTCAGGATTCTATGGTGAAAATGTAGGATGATTAAGGCAAGTGACAATGTGCTGCAGAACACAAATTTACTCAAAATACATATTTTGGTTTTTTTAAGTCTCTATATCATACAGCGTGCCTTTGCTCTCCATTTGTTTGTCTGACATGGTATGGCATATCATCACTTCTGCCATCCATTTATTTCTTTGTCATCATAAGAATTTGTCTGTAGTATAAATTTCTTTGAAAATTTCTTTGAACAGAATTTCTTTCTGTTCAACAGACATAAAACAAAAGAATGTTCCAAATGTTTTAAATAGCCCTATATATTGCCTGATAAAAAATTATCTCCAATGAGTTAGTGCAGTGGTAGCTTTATCCTTCTTTCTTTCTTTCTCAAGTCATATGCTCCTTTTTAGTGTCTTTCAGCAAGCTGTCTCTGCTTCTGATGTCATTGAGAAGGGTCCTTAGTTCTCATTCCATCTCTAAACTGAATGATTGTCTACAATATGTATTTGTACGGATGTCCTTCCTTCAAAGAACACAGAATAACCTGTTCTTTGTGATGTACAATGTAGGTTGATTTTTCATTCTGATCACTTTTATAACTCTGGATTAATAGCTTGGCTCAATGCTCACAGGAGTATCTTGACACCGAAGCAATGCACATACCATATTCTATGTATTAGCTTCTTACCTCTATGCTTGTATTGACTAGGGAGTGATAAATAAGACTTCCTAGCTGTTTTTTTTTTTACTTTGAAATGTAACTGACATTTGAAACTCACTTTATTGCTTCTACTTGTGTCAGCTTTCATCCCTGGACCATATTCTTCCTACTGGTAAGGATCCCACTGATTCTTACCCTGCTGACCTCTTGCTTGGTAGATTTTAATGCTGAGGATAAGTGTTCTTCACATTTCTGACACATTTGTTTCGCATGCTTCAGCTGGACTGAACTGATATTAACTGATATTCTTACAGCTTGACTCAGAGTTCCTTCCTTCTCCTGTAAACTCTCTATAACTTCTCTACATTTGTTACAGGTTCAGACATGAGACTGACCACTACTGAAAACCTTCTCTATTTCAGTGTGAAATTCAGTGAAAATAGTAAGACCACTCAGGGCCAGCTCTTCTAATAGGATCAGAGTGTAGCTCCAGACAAGAAGAGGAGTATAGCTTTTCCTGTAGATTAAGAGAAAGAAATGCAGAGAGAAAGATCTCTTAAGAAATATGGGAGGCTAGGTTTGGTTGTTGTTTGTTTTTCAGGTTACCAAAACTAATATTCTGGTTTTATATGTTGCAAAATGACAGAGACCCAATGCAAACAGTTCACTCAGTGGAGAGCTTGATGAATAGACAACATTAGGATGTATAAATGTAAATGGCAGAATTTCAATATGAAATTCTTTTCAAAAAGCTGTATGGGGCAAAGAGTGCTCGTGGCTTTTTAAATTATCAGTTAGGCAATAAAAATATAATGAAACTATACAACAATTTGAAATACATATTTTTAGTCATACTCATTAAAATGCATTATCAGAAGTCTCTTTTGTAACTTTATTAATTGAAGTTATCAACTGACAATTATATGTATTATATGTATTTTAATTTGTTGAGATTTGGAATTCCTAAGAACTAACAACTAGAGATTTAAAGGAGGAGAATAAAATGACGAATTTTATTGAATTTCAATGGGATTTGCTCACTTGCCATCCTCTGGATATCAGATATTGCTTAAAATCACAAACTCCTTTAAAAGGAATTAAACCTTGGGATTTTTATGAACACTTGTTCTGTCTCTGAATACTTCAACAAAACTGAAGTATTGTGGGAGAGAAAGGAAAGGAAAGGAGGAGAGAATAAACATGGAAAAAAGGATATGTGGGTAAATGGCAAAGGAATAAGTACATAAGAGCAATTTTTAAACAATAGATATTTGTCCATGATAAATATTATTCTACTAAAAAATGAACAACCAACACTGATGAGGTCAATGATCCAGCACTAAAAGTAACCCTGGTAACATCAAATTGTATGTGTGAGAATCACAATGAGCAGTTTCTCTTTTTGTAATGTAAAATAAGATAAGAACATCAGGGACTTAAAACCAAGTTGAACTTTAACCATGAAGAAGAAGATTAAATTGTTCTGGAATTAACATCCTTAAAATTTATCTTTAAATATTATAGAACAGAAAAAAATCTATTAAGATCAATACATATTTTATTTTTAAAATGTTTCAATTAAATCATAGAATCATAGAATGATTTGGGTTGGAAGGGACCTTAAAGATCATCTAGTTCCAACCCCCCTGACATGAGCAGGGCAGCTTCCACTAGACCAAGTTGTTCAGAGCCCCATCCAATCTGGCCTTGAACATTTCCAGGGACTGGGAATCCACAGCTTCTCTGGGCAACCTGTTCCAGTGCCTCACTACCCTCATAGTAAAGAATTTCTTTCTAATATCTAAGCTAAACATATCTTTCTGTTTAATGCTATTCCCCCTTGTTCTATCACTATATGCCCTTGTGAAAAGTCCCTCTCCAGCTCTTTTAGTCCCTCTTTAGGTACTGGAAGGATGCTTTAAGGTCTCACAGAAGCATTCCCTTCTCCAGGTTGAACAGCCCTGAGTCAGACTGTCTTCATAGGAGAGGTGTTCCAGCCCTGTGATCAACTCAGTGGCTCTCCTCTGGATTCATTCCAACAGGTCCATGTCCTTCTTGTTCTGGGGGCTACAGGGGATGCAGCACTCCAGGTGGGGTCTTATGAGAGCAGAGGAGGGGGGTAGAATCACCTCCCTCGACGTAGTGGTCACACCTCTTTTGTTGCATCCCAGGACGTGGTTGGCCTTTTGGGCTGCAAACGTACATTGTAAGGTCATATTGAGCTTTTCTTCTACAAAAACCCTCAAGTCTTTTTCACAGGGCTAATCTCAGTTCATTCTTCTCCCAGCCAGTGTTTTGCTTGGGATTGCCTTGACACAGATGCAGGACCTTACACTTGGCCTTGTTGAACTTGTTGAACGAGGTTTGCACAGGCCCACCTCTCAAGCCTGTGAAGGTTCCTCTGGATAGCATCCCTTCCCTCCAGTGTGTCGACAGCACCACAAAGCTTGGTGTTGTCAGCAAACTTGCTGAGGGTGCACTCAATCCTACTATCCATGTCACCAAAAAGATCTTAAAAAACATCGGTCTCAATACCAAATCATGAGGAGAGCCACTCATCGCTGCTCTCCACATGGATATTGAGCTGAAATATCTAAAATCAAAAATAAAAAAATCTTAAAATCTAAAAATTAGGAATTGCTGAAATTGTTGAATTGAATTATACAAACCTCCAACTCTTTTGATATGGGATGCAGAAGGAAGTATGCACATAGTTTTCCATGTCAACTTATTATCAATACTTCTGCTGGTTCAACATCTTAGGAAGTCTTCTAATAAAATTTCCTTGCCTTAAACTTGAAAGACCCTTTCTATCATTTTGTTTCTTTTTCTTGCTTATTCTGTGACCATGAAGAGACTGATGGAGGGAAGAAGAAACCTTTATTCCTCAAGGTCTGCAGATCCTGACATAAAGGCCTTTGTTTTGTTCCCAAAACAGCTTCTCCATATCATTCTCCATATCATTTCAAGCTTCATCTTAAAGTAAAACCAAATAAAAATGGAAAAATACTTTCCCTAAAGTTGTAAACATTTATAAAATATTTATAATTTCAAGAAGCTCATTTCTGGATAAGAATATGTCTCCCAATTTTATGCCAAAATGGACTATCAAGATACTAAATTTGTTTCCCATCAACCTAAAGTATACACTTATTTGAAGTCATACTGAAATGTTTCATAGAAATAAAATATCCATTTCATGTTTTACCCATGTCAAAAATCCTCTTTCTTTTAAATTGCAGAGTTCCAAAATTTGAATTCCAGAAGACATGAAATCCTCTTTTAAATAAAATATTCCAATACATTGAGCATTAGTTAAAAAAATACTAACCTCTGGAGGTAAAGAAAAAATAAAGAAGATGAAAATAGTTTAATTTTTTAAATAAATCTTAGTTTGGAAAAGTTAAATATAAGAGTGAAAATATTATGAAGGAAAAAGAGAAGGACTGAGGATGAGGAGGGCTGCAAATGTTCTCATTATAATGCTACTCTGCTTGCTTAAAAAATTCCTCCTGAAAGTTTAGTTCTAGCATCTCAGTTTCCAAAGAGAAGAAGGAGGTTATGACAGAACATCACTGGCAATAAAAAAACTGCATTAGTTTATTGTGAGATATGTTTGTGTTGCATATCTAGTCTTGTATATGCCCATTCATTATGATAAGAAAAGTCATAATTTTCTCCGTGCTGAACACATACACACACACCCCACAACCAACAACAAAAAAACCCACTGTACATCCCAGCAAACAAATTAAAACTGATGTAAAAGCAAAAAACCAACCTCCCCCCCTTCACCCTTCCCTGAGCTAAAATTGAGCCCGAAAGTGAGCAGGTTTAAAGTAAGATTAAAAGAGAAAGAGCATAAAGGGATGAAATTAGTTTCTTGAGATGAATATACAGTGTAAGACACTAAAATGCAAAGAACAAAAACAAAGGTTACCAATAGATCCTTGAAATTTCCTCTCATTTCTTAATGGACAAACACTCTATATAGTTATAAAGTTTTAAACAGTCAATAACTACAGTTTCCCACTTGCTATGATAACTTCCAAGATTTATAGTGAGATAATAGAGTATATGATTGTTATTTGAGATTTCTATATTATATTTCTCTGGTGCAATTTTAATACCTTATTAATATCTTATAGCAGCAATAAAGAGTCAATTTAAAAAAGTATGTTTAATGTTCCTCTTTAACAAAATAACATTTGTCATTAAGTAATAAGAATGAATCTAGTGTGAATGAAAAAGAAAAATCTCTAAAGCTGCTTTCTTTTTGATGCATCTTGGATAAGGAATGCAGGAGAGAGGGAACCATGGTGTATGGTGAAAAAATACTGCGTGACATTATCAAGGATGAATTTTGATAGATGAGTAGGAACCACATGAACTTTAGTCTTTAAAAGATTCACAGAAATCTGTTCCAGTAATTGTCCCTTGCCTTGAAAAGCCTCACAAGAAATATCCAAAGATATTTTAGAGAGCATTTAAGATTGTTTTGGAAGGCTGCCAGTACTCTGGTGTGCTGAAACTCAGCCTTTCATTGTCCCAGCAGCCAGACAGTGCTGCAAAGCAGATGTCATGGCAAAGAGAGAAGCATGTGAACGTAAGGAAACTGGCTCAGATTCTGCATAGGCAAAGAGGAAAGGAATAGTAGACAGAAAATATTCAGGTTACAATGCCTTCATGAGGTCTTAACAAAGGAGGAGAGACCAGCTTGCTGAAATATTTATGTCTTTAAAGCTTGCTTGAATCTGAAATATAAATCAGAAGGACTATACCTATGAATTTATTAGATTGAAGAAAGGATACATGACAATATAATAAAGAGGAACAAAGCAAAAAAAGAATCACAGAATCACAGAATATTCTGAGTTGGAAGGGACCCACAAGGAGTCCAACCCTTAGCCCTGCACAGGACCACACCCAAAAGTCACACCATGTGCCTGAGAATATCATCCAAGTATTTCTTGAACTCTGTCAGGCTTGGTGCTGTGACCACTTCCCTGGGGAGCCTGTTCCAGCCCAACCACCCTCTGGATGAAGAGCCTTTTTCTAATATCCATCCTAAACCTCCCCATAGAAAACTTCAGGCCATTCTCCTGGATTCTGTCACCAGTTATCACAGAGAAGAAATAAGTGCCTGCCCCTCCTCTTCCTCTCATGAGGAAGTTGCAGACTGCAATGAGGTCTCCCCTCAGTCTCCTCTTCTCCAGCTGAACAGACCAAGTGACCTCAGCCACTCCTCACACGGCTTCCCCTCAAGGCCCTTCACCATATTTATTGCCCTCCTTGCGACACTCTGTAATAGCTTTACATATTTCTTATGTTATGGTACCCAAAATTGCCACAATATTCAAGGTGAGGCCGCATCAGTGCAGACCAGAATAGGACAATCACCTCCCTCCACTGGCTGGTGATGCTTTGCCTGATGCCCCCCCGGACACGGTTTGCCCTCCTGGCTGTCAGGGCACTGCTGATTCATCTTCAACTTGCCGTCAACCAGGACCTCCAGGTCCCTTTCTGAGGCACTGCTTTCCAGCATCTCATTCCCCAGTCTGTATGTGCATTCTGTGTTACCCTATCCCAGGTGCAGAATCCGGCACTTCCCCTTGTTGAATTTCATATGGTTGGTGACTGTCCAGGGCTTCAATTTGTCCAGGTCTCTCTGCAGAGCCTCCCTGCTTTCAGGGGAGTCAACATCTGCTTCAAGTTTTGTGTCATCTGCAAACTTGCTTAGTATCCCTTCCAGTCCTTCATCCAAGTCATTTATGAAGATGTTGAAGAGCACAGGGCCCAAGATGGAGCCCTGTGGAACTCCACTAGCAACAGGTCATCAGTCTGATGTTACCCCATTCACTATTACCCTCTGTGCTCAACCCGTGAGCCAATTGCTCACCCACCACTTGATGTGTTTATCCAACTGTGTGCTGGACAGTTTGTCCAGAAGGATCCTGTGAGAGACAGTATCAAAAGCTTTACTGAAATCCAAGAAGATTACATCAACAGGCTTCCCTTGATCAACTGGGTGGGTTACCTTGTCATAAAAGGAAATCAGGTTGGATAAACTGGACTTTTCTATCATGAACTGTGCCGTGACCAATGACTATGTTGTGTTTCAGGTGTTTTTCAATACCTCCCACAATAATCTTCTCCATAATTTTACGAGGCACTGAAGTGAGACTGAGATGCCTGTAGTTTCTGGGGTCCTCCTTCTTACCCTTCCTGAAAATCAGGACAACCTTCACCAGCTTTTGTTCAGCTGGGACCTCTCTGAGTTCCCAAGTGTGCAAGTTTCGAGCTGGCTTTCCACCAAGTCTCCGAAACTTGACAACAGGGTCTGCTTCCCAGAGAGGGAAGGAAAAAAAAACCCCAAACAGCCAAAGCTATAGCAAAAATATATATTTTACATACGAAACAGATATATACAGTGAGAATATTATATACCTATAACCCCAGAAACCCTAAATAGCTTCCTAAAGGGAAGAGGGGAAGGGAGAAGGGGAAAAGGACAAAATAGGACAAAAAGGGACAAAAACAAAACAGGTATGCACAATCTAAAAACCCGGTAACCAGCAAACTGAAGAACTGGCAAAATCTCACCACTTCCCTTGAGAGAAGCAGGATGGCTGGACATTGCCCAGCGCTCTCCCCTCACGTGTGGCAGAGAACAGCAGTCACTGTAGACCTCAGCTCCAGATAAGCAAGACCGAGACAGGGACCCACCATTCTCAAACCTCACTGGAAAGGAAGAGGGAGAGGTCCCTCCCATTGGCTTTATTTATACCTCAAGTTACATAAAGGAATAGCATGGAATACTTCCGTGGTCACCTTCCTAGTTCCTTCCTGGTTACAAGCTGGACTCCAGGAAGGCCTAGAGTGAAAACTATCACATCAAGACCACTCAAAAATAATTGAGAGAAGTTTTTGACCATGGGACCAAGTGAAAGAACACAATTACAGTATCCAACTGCATGATCCTTTGGCATCAAAGACTGCAGCTTTCACTGATCCCAAATTCACATGCTTCATATCCTGTCTGCTGTTAAGTTGTATGTGAAAGCGGAAGGTGTCTTAGGTCTTAATCAGTATTAGCAGCAGTGTGACAGGCTATTTTTCTGCTTGACACTTCTGCTAATTCCTAGACGTGATAATAGCTTTCTTCCCCTATGACACAGAATACTTTTAAAATGATTGACACCAAATTTTATTATACTGTTAGTGGACTCAAAATTAATTTTAATCAAATGCTGTAGAAATGCTTTAGCTGTGTTTCCAACATGTAGCTGCAAATATATACCAAGCTGGAAATTTATAATTTACTGCATATGTCAGTGTATCAGGGACATTGATACTTTTCGTCTGTGTTTGGCCCAGCCACCTGTGAGAGTGTATCTTTTCCCTGCCAAGTTATGAGAAAACAAACACTGATAAATGGGAACTTCATCCTTGAAGAGAGGTTCTTTTATAAACTATATTTAATTGGTGTTCTATGATTGGGTAATCACCTTCCAAGGTCGCTTGAAGGGGAAATTGAAGAGGAGGACGATGAAGTAAATCCCCAGACTAATTTTGGAAAGACCCCTCCAGGTATAACACACGTGTTCGGGGAAAACCCCGAGTAGCCACGCATGCGCAGAAGAGATGTTACTTGCATAACGAAGGGAAGGACTGAGAGCCTCCAGCTGGTAGACATCACTCAGTTAATTGTATAAAAGCAGTTAGCTTTGGTTGGAGAGGGAGCTTCACATCAAGGACAACGTTGCCTTTCGTGGAGATGCCTGCTAATTTTGTGAGCCTGCCAACTCTCTCTGAGAATGCAGCTTCTGCTATGGGTAATTCTAGGCATTCTGGTAAGATAACTTTATAAGAAACACCTGGGTAACTGGGGAGTTGTACCAAGGGCTTATTTTCCCCCTCCTTCCTCTCTTTCACGTTTGTTCATTTTGTTGGCCATCTGTTGGTAATAAATGTTGATTTTTGTTGGACTTTCGATGGTGTCATGGTTTCAGTCTCAGTATGCTCTGAACTCTCCCTATTACAGTCAATTAACACATTAATATTCAGTATCTTTATAGTGAATGCAAAAATTATTGTAAGATCTGAAACAATGCTTCTTATAAATGTTAAATAAAGTATTTAATGCAAAAAAAATTCCCATCTTTGATAGGAAATGTCCTACAAGTCAAAAAGTGATTTTCCTCGGAGAGTAAAATAATGGCTATTTAAATCTCTTCTGAATTCACTGGGCCAGATTTTTCGTTCTGATTAAGTGACATTTAGTTCTGGGTTAGTCAGCAACAGAAGTCCCTTGCTTTATTTTTTATTTTGTCCAGAATTAGATGGGATATGGACCAACCTTTCATTAAGGTGTTCCAATGTTGGGCATCAGCAGAATGATTCCCATGTGGTTTGTTTTGGTTCCATCTACTGTACAGATTCAGCAGAGACCACCACAAATGACTTTCTTATGTGAACTTCGTACATCAGTTATCCTTACAAAACCCTGTAGGGAAGGTAATTTTGATTATCTTTATGAGTAGCTTCTTTCTTTTTCTTCTCTCATTTGATATAGATCTGTGATCTGGGGATTCAAAAATCTCCACTGACTCCCTCCATTTAACTTGTCTCCCTTTGCTCTGCAGGACGTGGATTAATAAGACAGGGTGCAGCAGAAAGAGTGAGACTTCATTTCCTACATCTGGTCATGTGGGGGTAGAACAGTCAGGAGGGGTTATTTTTCTCATTTATGTGTCCGATATTGCAAGGAACTGTTGGAAAAATCTTGGTCTCTAATCTTACCTCTTATGCTGTGTATCGCAAAGAGTTAAGGTTGCCTTCAGTATGTACAAGTAAAAATTCTTTCAAAAGGTTTTCTACTCTTATGTGATATCAGTTACATAAATGATACATTTTGGAGTTCATTTCCCTAAAATTATTTACCTGCACTTTTGTTCAATTGCCTAATATGAGTCCTCTAAACTGTACAGTTCAGGAGAGCCTTGAGTCTTCTAAGGGTAGACATTGGAAAAGCCGTTCTAGACTCACAGAAGCTGCAATAAATATGTCCTGTTCAGTACTTCCACATATAAGATTTTGCCAATATGCAGAATAGTTTTTCTAAATGGCTAGAAGCAAGCTCAACTGTTCCTAAAGCTGCAGAGATTCAAATACATTTTTGAATTAGTTTTGATGGATGTAAATTTGTTAAGGAGGTTTGATACCATACATAAGATTTCTAATTTTATCTGTTAAGAATTATTAAATGACAATTATTTTCTCAAAGTTTTCTGTCCTGCTAAATATAGTAATATTCTCTTCCTAGCTATGGACAGTCAGTTCTCTACAGAGTGTATTTGAAAGTTAGTAATATTAACTATATTTAAAAAATTGTTGCAATAAAACATTGTTGGGTTTTTTTGTTTGTTTGTTTCTGAAGTGGTTCCTTAGAGAATCCTTCTCCAATATATTTTTCTTTAAAGAGACATTTCAGTGGAGATTTTGAAATAGAACTGAAGGACAAATACAACATGTTTGTTCATTTTATCTAAATATAATATTTTCTGGTGGGAAAGTGTCTCAGTAACAACTCTGAAAGTTAATTAAGCAATTCTGTGGTAAAACATTTGGAGAATCTTAAAAAAAAAATCCCTCTGACATTTAGAAGACTGAATAAGAGCAGAGGGAATTTGTGGATTATTGTCAAACTTTCAAAGTATGTATTAGAACATTTAAAAGTCTTCTGTCACTTGAAACTTTTAAGACCTACACACCAGGGTTACTTGCTGTGGTAAGAAATACATTAACCAGAATAATCCTTAAAATAAATTATGATAGTCTGTTGAATTTGATTACTGTGACTGAATTAAAATAATTAATTCAGAGAAAATATGCTCTCCAGAATGCCAAGAGGAAACTCAGAATCTCTATATTTCATGCAACAAAACTGAGTTTGCATAAATATAGCTCTACTTTGCATAAGTAGTAAATGAGGGACAATGCAGGGAGAAAAAACTGATTTAAAATACATTTTAAAATGCCCGTTCTGTTGATGGATCAAAGAAATGATAATTTTTAGGACTGAGTGGCTGTGAACCTATTAGTGATCACCCAGATACTGAAATTTTAATGTGAGGATATTTGTGTGATTCACACCCCCAAACCAGCTGAATATTTGTCTAGATTCTAACATAAATATTAGCAACAAAGTGTGCTATCCTGATCACTTTCAGCCACTTTGCTCTGAAATTCATGTGCCTCCATTTTAGATTGTAATTGTCTTGGGAAAGGAACTGTCTTAACCGAACTGAATTGATAAAGAACATTTCTGCCAATGGAACATGGAAGACCTTCAGAAACTCAGGTAGTTCACTAGAGTATTATTCAGGGAATAATTCCATCATGTAGCCCCACTTTCTTTACAAGTAGTGGTCCTCGAAAAGAGCACTGATGAGCCATATTTTCACACTGAGTACAAAAGTGTCCATTGCCATTAGGTTCATTTTTGCTGCAGAGAGACAAGGAACTGCTCTGTGCCAGGGAAGGAGAGAGGAATGAACTCTGTTTTATGTAATGGAAAATATCCTGCTCAATAAAGTTTGCCTTGTATTACACATCCATATGTAGAACCTTCAATACTGCCAAATTATTTTCTTTTTTGACAGATAACCTGTAGGTTAGTCACATGAAAACAAGGCAATTACAAAAATTACTCATTTTGAAAATATAAAATTTACAACTGTAACTTTTAGTAGTCTGCAAGTTCATACAGTAACATCTTAGTTCACAGAAGCTTAGGGAAAAAAAAAACAAACACGTAGGAAACTTTAGTATTGCAATGTT
Organism: Pipra filicauda; assembly: GCF_003945595.2. NCBI lineage: Eukaryota > Metazoa > Chordata > Aves > Passeriformes > Pipridae > Pipra > Pipra filicauda. Next base: position 2,262,305 of record NW_024104543.1, read on the forward strand.
ATTTTGTGAGATTAATATCCTATGAATTTTGGACCACTTTCTACTTCAGATTGAAACTCACAGAGGATTCAAACCTGACTATATGTTATTGCTAGAAGTGGCTTGAGGCATGAGGGGACATGTTAAATTATGAAGCAGGGGTAAAGAGGCCATGTGTGTTCTTGAACCAGAAGAAAGATTTTGGTCAAGCTGTTATATCCAAAATAAACTCTAGGAAGTTAATAGTTCAGAGGTCTTATGATACTTGTGAAGGCAAAATTTCTAGCTCTGTATGGTTGCAGTTTGGCTGATCATTAAAAATGAATTTACTGGCTAGTTTTCTTAGATTTCTTCTGTAGTCAGAGCAATGAGTCATATTTAGGAAGCAATTCAAAAGGTTATTCCTGTTTGGTCATTATAAATCAATGAATAGCACACTCCATGAATGGGGAAATAACCAGCTTAGATTTTGTAAAGGTGGATACCAAAAGCTTTTGAAAAGAAAATGATCTCCATAATATCTAATGGTAAGGAACAGAATTAAGGTAGCAAACTGCGAACAAAGTTAAGATAGCAGGCTGAGGGATGTAAAGATCCTGTTCTGAGGATCATAACTTGAGTGTTTGACTCCTTAGATCTGGTCAGAATTACTGTATTCTTTAGAGAGCAAGAGGGAACTGTTTGTACTCGAATTCCTCTTACGTGAAAATTTTCATGAGAAAAATAACCCCTCCTGACTGTTCTACCCCCACATGACCAGTTACACAATTGGGTTGAATGTTACTGTCTTGTTTGGTCATACCAGAGGAACATTCACCATATTCAGGTTGGCTGTGGATTCAAGAGCAATATCGTAAGTAGGGTGATGTGGCTGGAATAGTAATGTAGTCTGACAACACATTACAATTCAAACTTTATTAAGGCAGTGAGAATGACCACACACAGAATCACACAGAATCAACCAGGTTGGCAAAGACCCCTGAGATCATTGAGTCCAACCCATGACCCAACACCACCCTGTCAGCTAGACCATGGTACTAAGTGCCACATCCAGTCTCTTCTTAAACACCTCCAGGGACGTTGACTCCACCACCTCCCTGAGCAACCCATTCTAATGTCTAATCACTCTGTAAAGAATTCCTTTCTAATGTTTAACCTAAACCTCCCTGGCACAGCTTAAGACTGTGCCCTCTTGTCCTACTGCTGGTTGCCTGGGAAAAGAGACCGATGCCCACCTGGCTACAACCTCCTTTCAGGTAGTTGTAGAGAGCGATAAGGTCTCCCCTGAGCCTCCTCTTCTTCAGGCTAAACAACCCCAGCTCCCTCAGTCACTTCTCATAGGGCCTGTGCTCCAGTCCCTTCACCAGCCTCGTTGCTCTTCTTTGGACACTCAGCACCTCAGTGTCCTTCCTAAACTGAGAGGCCCAGAACTGGTCACAGTCCTCAAGGTGCAGCCTAACTAGTGCTGAGTACAGGGGCAGAGTCACTTCCCTGAACCTCTTGGCCACACTGTTCCTGATACTGGCCAGGATGCCATTGGCCTTCTTGGTCACCTGGGCACACTGCTGGCTCATGTTCTGATTGATTAGAACATGATAGCTAATTTAGATAAGATGTGAGAAATTTGTCTCTAGTGCAGAGAAACCTGTCCATAAAAAGGTAGCCCCCAAAACTCAGTCGGTGCCCCCAAGGACCATGGACACCTCATTGACTGGACTGACACAGCTTATTAGCTGGATTGGTGCTGAAACCAGGATCGGCATTCCCTCAGCTGGATCAACGCTTCCTTCCTTCCTTCCTTCCTTCCTTCCTTCCTTTCTTCCTTCCTTCCTTCCCTGCCTTCCTACTTTTAATTCATCTCTGCCTCTTCAATTCCTCTCTTCCCTTTCACCCTACCTCTTTATCCAAAACCCACTTCTGTGTGCTTATATAGTAGGTCAGGGGCTAACACACTAATTTTCATGCCAAGTGCGTAATTTACTAATAAAACTTTCTGAACCCTCTGACTTTTGTCGTTCCTTTCAACCAATGAGCATTTATGAATCTTAGGTACTTCCTTCCCCTTGAGGGTTTGTTGCCACATGCATATGCCAATGGCTCTATTCATCTGCGTTAGGACAAACAGATTTCACCTTTAACCCCATCTTCTGGGAAGCTGGATAGTGCATGTATAGATAACTGAACTCTTATGGTCAGGAAGGAACAGAAAAGCTAACGAAAGGCTTAGCATGCATTCTGTTCAGCTTTTTGAATATAAACTAGTGCTTTTTTGTACACAATTATGAATATGAATATTACATAGGCTTGTGTTACTGCTGTAATATGAACTAAGAAACTAGAAAATGGAACCTAGGATTCAGAGTCCATGAAATGGTTTTCAAGTCGTCTTTGTCTTGAGTACTGATAACAAATTTTCATTTCTTTTTTAGACCTGAAATACTTAAATCTATCCCAAATAAAAAATAGCATTTTTATTTCCAGATCCTTTTCCAGACCTCATAAAAACCCCAAAACCCAACAAACTTTAACTGCTCAGTCTACATTTTCTTCAGCAGCAGAGACAGACTTGGAAGTCTTAAAGAAAAAGAAAGATTTGCAATTTTTTTGAAGGCTTTCAAGTCATTATATAAAGTGCTTGGTAGATTAAGGGCTTTCTTGATTCATATGCTGAGAATAAGAGACTTCTTGCACAACTGCTGTGCTATCAATTACTCTGACCCAGTTGTACTGCCAAGTTCTCCTACTGTTCAGAACTTGCACTTGGTCTGTTCCTTACACCACTGAGTCTCAGTAAAACTATCTGAAAACAGCAGACAGTTTTCAGATACTGACCCTTTACTGGTGTCTGTAAATTTATAATTCATTTAGCTAGGATTCAGAAGGAGGTTGTAATATTTCAATCTTTAAGCATAAACATGGCACTGTGTGGGTTTCCTCTGAGGCTCACTCTCTCAGCTTGGACGTGTGGTAGCTGCATCTTCCTCTCACCCCTTGCTGAGAGGTGGACAATAACAGCGTAAAAGTCCTGACTCTCCTATTTTAAGTAACCATAAGGGTTCCTCAGAGAGGCAGGAACGTCAGTAAGACCTCCCTGTACTTAAAACTATTTCGTAAATAAAGACAAGTGGGTCTGCAGCACTGTGCACTCTCAGAGACACATTCGTAGTCAGGCATGTGTTGCTACAGTGACACTGAGGAGCCTCTAAAAGCTTTGAACCTTTGTAGTGGCACCTTAGAAGAAACAGCCTGTGCTGCTGACACCTCCCTGCAGTAATTATACTGTCTGCAAGTTCAGACAGGTTGTGCTGCAAAAGATACAACTGGGTTGAATTTTCATATTTTGTTTCAAAATGTATAACTTTTAAACTAAAAGTTTGAGATCTTAACATACTATAAAACCCAGGAGCCCTAGGTATGGATCCATCTTGCCTGTACCTTCATCTGGTAACTTTTGGGTGGGCTTTTCCTTCACCTAGAAAGGAATTGTGACATCAAAAATCTCAAAGACCAGAGTACTCTGGGGCTGGATGATGCTTCAAACCTATATATGGCCTAAAATGCTCAAAAAATACCAAATACTTCATATTATGCTCCTGATCTCTGTTACTGCCAGCTAAAAGCAGCATCAACATTTCTGCTGTGTTCATATATGCCTTATGCTTTTTTAAGACTGTTGAACACATTCTACTCATAAGTAGTATAATCTAGTCCATCTTCACACTACTGTAGTTTCTTGAAATATTTTGAAATTATTAAATTTCTAAATCCATCTGGAATAATTGTTTATATCACAGAAACCATCTTAAATTATATACCTAAAATTGAATTGTCAGAGTATATTGTGTTACAGCATGAAGCATGTTACTTACCATTGCCCTATTCTTCTTTTGATAATTCTGCTTCCTGCTGGTTTTCAAATAGCTTTTACATATTTTCAATTGTTAACTGCAAATTGAAAATACATGCATACTGATATCATAGAAATAAGAACACAGTTACATTAAAATCCAAGCTATTTTTATTGCCTATTGCTTTCTTTTCCTGGTGTATTGTTTAAAAAGAAATATTTATGCTTTAGGCATATGCAGGCATAAATAAACCTGTTTATGCATGTGTAAACATATATGACATCTTGCAATAATTGTAAGTGGCATTACAAGGCCACAAGCTTTGGTAAAAGAAGTAATCTCAGCAAGAAAATATATATAAATAACACTTTTTGTTTCTGAGAAATTCAGAGTTGTGCAAAAAGAACTGGATAGCTAACTTGCTTTGTTTTCCTTTTTTTTTTATGTCACTAGTACAGCTTTTCCTCGAATGAAAAAAATGGGTCACATTCATTATTGACAATTGCATAACAATTTCTAATTTTTTTATTCTTCTCCACTGAATTACTAACTGAGGCATATTATGGAACGGGCAGGAACACCACTTGCAACATAGAGGTAATGAAAATAAAATACAGCTAATATTACTGTCTTCTATGGGTTTTTTTCTCTCATTAGAAGCAAACAATATTGTTTAGAGCACTGGTGAGCTGTTTGCCACAGATCTAGAAAAATCTTTTGGGTTGCACGGTGGTTTTATATTTCCTTTCACTTATTAGAATCACTTATTCTTCACCTCATTTTATTTGCTTGCTTCTTAGCAATGAATCTCGTCCCAACCCAGTGTTAAGCCCAGTTTTCCAGTCTCAAAGCATTCAAAACTTGCTCATTCTTTCTGAAGGAGGATTCTGAAGCTAAAGAAAAATTATTGATGTGCAATGTGTGCAGTGTATTGATGTGCACCCTCATTCCTGTGCTCGAGCTCACTTAGGACTTTACTCCTGTAAAGAAACTTTTAACATAAAGTAAAAACATGTTTACTGAAGTCTGTACTCTTGTCATCTTTACAATAAAATATTTTTGTCCCCAAATGAGGAAGTTATCTGTCCTAAAACAACATAGAAGAATAAATATAGGTAAACAAGGCATTGGGTAATTTATCCTACATAGTAGCCACTAAGAGAGACTTATGAAGTGTTCTAGATAGAGTCAAAGTTGCCATTTCCTAGAATAATGCTTTAAAGAGACTGGAGGTAGAACATTTCATACTGTCAATCAAGGATTCATTCCACATGAACATAACTGACAGAGAAATATAAAATTTTATCTTCATACATGGTAAACTTACATTGAGATGCCTAAAACCACAAAATGAACTACACTTCTAGGCATCACCTTGGTGACAATTTAAGCAGCCAAGCTCAATAATGACATTTTAAGTGCATCTTCAGAGCAATCTAATTCATATATTCCCTTTTCAGCCATTTATTACAGAGTTCATGCATTTTACATTTTTGCATATTCTGTTCAAACCATAATATTTTCTTTCTAGCCTTTCAAAGGGTATTTTAGACTTGTGTTGCCATTGTGGTTTATATTCTTGCTTTGGTCCCTTAAGTTGAATAGGGTACTGCAAACTTAGACATTAAAATACAAACAACACACACTGTAAAATTCAACTAGTTTTAGTATTTAACTCTCTTCCTCCATCAATAAAAACCCTGTTTTGTGATTATAGCAAAATTTTCCATTCTTACTATCCCTGTTTAAATTCTTATGCAAAATTATTTGTAAGGTAAATATTTTGATTCATGAAAGAAATGACACTTTTCTGAATCATGCAATGGAAGAAGTCATTTAGCGTTCAAATGTGTCAGTTCAGTGCTGGTGCACTCAGTTAAAGCAATAAACATGAGGCCCAAACAAAGCACATATTCACAGGGAAAAAAAATCAAATACATTAATGTAAACATTTCTTATTTACTTTTCTTTCAGTAAATTATTACACAAATGATACAGTAATATTATACATACACTGAGAAAATGTGCAACTTTAAAATATCTGTTTTGAATTCCTGTTTACTCTGCTTTCAAGCAAATGAAGATCATTTCAATGGAATAGAATTTCAAAGTCATAAAACTAGTCTGTAAGCTCTGCCCATAACATTTCAAGCCTAACTGGCCCATACTGCCTCATGACAAAGCAGTGCCTTGATGGGAGATTTGTGGTATGTGTTTCTGGAAACTGTATTCCTGATACAGTCCCATTGGTTTTACATCTATAATTGGTTGCTAGAACCACTGAAGAGTAGGGCCTGTATGCTTCTGGGGTCAAGCAAGAGTAAAATGAGGATTTTGCGTATATTAGTGCTACATAAATACAAGACAGCTGATTAAGTGTCATCTAATGTATTTCAGCCTTCTGTATCATCCCCTGGTCAGCCTTCCAACACTTCCTTGACCACTGTGACTGTGTCAAATCCCATATCACTGCATGCTTATCTTTTCTCTAACTGCTTTTCAAGGTGTTTGCTGTTAGAGGTAGAAAAATAGAACACACGGATCCTGCATCTGAGGGCATGACTATCTCATGCTGTTTTCTTATGTTGGTCACCTTTTCTCCCTGTGCAACTCATGCCATTACAGGCAGATCTCTTTGAATTCTGTTAAACAGGCAGTGACTACAGATAGTTACCTCAATTGGGGTTATTCCTTATACAAAGAGAATAAATTGACTGTGTTAAATAGCATTTTGTTGTACCTATTGGTTAATGGTGAGTGATGAACTAAAACAAACACTCTTCTTGTTTTATGAACATTTACTTCCTTTATGTAACAACTCAAGAACATTCCTCATTAGGTCTCAATTAATGTCCTTTCAAGTTTTCTGTTGGTTATTTCGTTTTTCTGGTTTTTTTCTTTTTTTTTTTTTTTGTTTTTTTTTTTTTTTTTTTTTTTTTTTTTTTTTTTTTTTTTTTTTTTTGTTTTGTTTTGTTTTGTTTTGTTTTGTTTTCTTTCTTAGTTTATCAACAAATCTAGTATGTAGGTGCTGGCCAAATGACTCAGAGTTTTAAAAAATTATACTCAACCTGCTTAATATGGAAATGCTTTCCATGGACTGAAGTAGAAGAGAGCATGAGTAGAATGTTTTACACTGCCATCACTAATAGATGGGAAATACTTTGTAAAAAAAGGCGTTTTTTGAGACACTTGTCTAAACATTTATCTCATCATCGTACCTCATGATGCTGCTCAGTTTCACAGGCATTACTTAACTGGGTTTTGTGTTGTCAGATTAACAATTGCTTCACAGTCTTATTTGGTTTTTTTTTAATGAAGCCAAAGACAGGTATGTTGTGCATTATCAGAGGATCAATCCAGTATTTACATATAGCTTCTTCAATAATAAATGGTTCTGACCAGTGAGTAAATACCCTATAATATTCTGTCTCTGTTTCTGGGCATCCTGCCCCATCTGGCTTACTATCTGTCCTTTGTCTATTTCCAGGTCTTCTCAATCCAACTAAAAATGAATTCTAGTCGGGGTTTTAAGAGAAAGGAAGTTCAGGGAAAGGGAATAGAGGATGTTTGAGAGATGGGTGTGCACTGAAAGTGCATGTACAGCTCTTAATTCTTGCATGACCTTTCTAAAATATAACACTCCCTGACTAGGAATATTTTTTTGACTCTGTAATGTAATTTGTGGACGCAAGAGTTCTTTGCCATTCTTAATCAGTCAGCTGGGGTCAAATTGAAGCTAACATATGTTGGGATTGAATGGTCATGCCTCAGTAGTGTCCCTCACTTTTTCTTCCAGAAGGGCTGAAAGTTCAGAAGTCAGAAACAGTAATGTTCCCTGCTGCCCCAAAACAGCCAAAGTACAGTTCTCTTGCTTGTTAGCAGAAAATTCAGATGGGTTCCCAGATTAACTCAGGTCATTAAACAAGCAAATTCAAGATTTAGATCTATGAGAGTTTTTAGAAAGAGTTTTGTCTTTAGCTCTGGAAAGAGACATCTGGAATTCTGTCATCCCCATTATTAAGAGACAACTTGTGCATTAGGCATGTTTATAATTTTTTGGTTGTGATATTATATACCGGCCACTCGCACTCAATTTCACAAAATCAGGTGGCAATTTAGAGCTGAATATGTTAGTCTGTTTTATCATGTTAATAAATACAGAACCCTGTTATCTGCTGATTTATTATGGTGCTCAGGGTTGTGTTATGACAATTTACTTACCAAATAAAGCATGCATACTGTTTTCAATTTATTTGTGCTCCCAGGAGAGTGATAAAACTATTTTGGTTAAAAGGCTCATAACAATACAAGAATTAAAGCTGGAGGGTTTCTAGAGTTTCTGGAAACATATATTTCATCTTGAACCACAACAATCATTTGTGGCATAATTGTACTAAGGTGACATTTACAGACTGTGTGGGTCATTCAAAAATTTTCAAACCCCTATAGCATCGATATTTGAATAAACTGTACAAAAATCACACAAACAGATACAAACCTTTGCATTTAAATATCAACTTTTGTGAGTGACGAATTTGGTAGTTTAATTACTACCTTTCTGTAGAGATCTTTTAGTCAGTGCTTCTCCTTTCATTTTTAAAAGTGTGTATCTGTAGCACCATCACTTCCATGCTTTCTGAACAGCCTGACCGTAGTTCGTAACCTATAGAGCAGCACAGTCTGACTCTGACTTGAGCCAAGCCATACACTTTGGGAAAGGTTTATGTAGTGATTAATTTATCTAAATTTACCTTTCTCTCCTTAAGTCCCTTACTATGTTGCTGGAGTTTCTTGTGGTGGGAAAGGGGATCTCTTATTGCTTCATGCACCAGCTCCTTTCCTATAGCTGCCAGCTTTAATATGATCTGCTCGCTTTCCTCAGGGACTTGTGCTCACAGGGAACATGCATCATCTCAGACTTTTTCCTTAACTGACTTACAATGCAACCATCCTCTCCTGGACCAAAGACTCTGCCCTCTCTCACCTGCTGCTATCCACATTGCAAAGTAAGAAATCTGCTTGACATAAACAAACTACTTCAGGGAGTTTTGTCTCCCACCCCAGCCATATTGCAGGTGCTCACACTCTGAAAGATACAAAAATAAATGGTACTATTTTCCGGCAGTTCTTTGGTGTTTCCATGTGAGTGCTTCAGGCTGTATTAAAGTTCACTGGATTTTGCAAACACAATGGAATGCTGTTTCCCTAGACATTGCTGCTGTGCAGCAATTGTATGCTATATCACATCATTCATTTATCTTTTACTGCCTGTGTATGCCTAGGGAGCAGTAGATCTACCTGATCTGTTCCAGAAAGATGTACCTGGATGGCCAGGTATGAGTCAGCTATGCAGTTGTGCAGGACCTCAACTGAGAAGGATTGAATCAGAAGGCAGGTAGCTGCATTACTGTTGTTGTGGCTGACAGTATGGCCACAAACACATCTGTTTCTAGCTGATGGCTTAGAGCTGGTTTGCATCCTTTCACCCAGTCATGCCGTAAAAACAAAACTCATTCTGAAAAGCACTAAAGGAAGGTAACTCATAATCATACAGGTATATTTTCAAGACCTATATTATGTTCATGCCTATGCCTACTAGAAACAAGTGAAAGATGCACATTATAGAGATCTTGAGCTTTCAAAGCTAAAAGCTCTTGATAATTGAAGCCAGTAATTACTGGACAAGAGGTAACCTGTGGCAACAAGCTCTTCAGAGAAAATAAATATGCTAAGTTTCTTTTCCAAATGATTATTTCTCTTTCTTTTTTTTTTTTTTGCTCTGCTACTCACCATTTCTATCCATATCAATGGGCAAGGTGTTTTATATTTAGCGTATTTTTTTCTATGCACAAGACTCAATTTTTCAATTCATAGAAATCAATTTGAAAAATCAATGGCAATGTAATGTTTGTTTTAAGAATAGTGTCTCACTGGTTGCTATTTTCCTGCCAGTTTCAACATCACACACCGGTGGCATAAATATATAATTTTTCAACCCCAAGTAATATTTGCTTTCATTTCCATTCTATAACAAATATGATCCCAGCTTATTTAATAAAGAATTAGCTGAAATAAATTTAGAAATAGAAAGAAGTTAAATTTTTTTCTCATGTTTTTAATTTTCAAATGTTTTCTTCATTCTTGCTAATATGTTTCTATTGCTTCTGAACAGCAACAGAACTTATATCAGCATTACGCAATGCGCTGTGAGGTTGCACTTAGCTATCTATATGGAAAATAACAACTTCAGACTTCCCTTGTAAGAGAATGAGGATGACTTTATCATACAAAAGTAGAATTTGAAAAGTAAAAATATAAAGCTCAAGTAAATTGAGTAGACAAGTCTATAACAATGGCTCATTAAAAGCGACTGAATCACAGAATTACTGAGGTTGGAAGGCACCTCTAGACATCATCTAGTCTAACTCCTGTGCCCATAGCAGAGGGAGCTAGAGCAGATTGCTAAGGGAGGTATACAGTGGGATTTCGAATGTCTCCAAGATTGGATACTGGTGTTTTTGATGTTTAAGTGGAATTTCCTCTCTTTCAGTTTGTGCCTGTTGCCTCACTAGGCACCACTGAGAAAAGTTTATCTCCATCTTCTTTAGTTCCCCAGCAGGTATTTATATACATGGATAAGAGTTCCCTGAACATTCACTGATCAGGCTGAACAACACAAGCTCTGTCAGCTGCACCTTGTATGTCAGATGCTCCAAGTCCTAATTGTCTCTGAACTTGTTCCAGTATGTCCGTGACGCTTCTGCTTGTTGGATCCCAAAATATAACATCTGGAGAAAGGACTTTAATGGGTCAATGCATAAACCTTGGAAAACAGGGGTTGAGAGAATTCTGTGACCTGAAGGACTGGACTCTCCTCACAAGACCTGTTAAAGTTCAAACTTATGGATTAGCCTGGTTCTTGTAAAAAATTAGAAAGGACCTTGAGATGATTGTATCAGATCATGTCTAAACCCTTTAATCCCTTTCCCTCCATGTAATCCTGGTTGAGGGAAATATTAACCCATTGGGCAACTGTAGTAAAAACTTGTGTAATTCCCTCATTAACATAGCTCGTCCTCCTCATTAACATGTCCAGCCTCCAAGACCCTTAAATTGTGTTCGCTTGTTCAGTAAAGAATTCCAACTTCTACCCCATACCTGGGATCGCTTAGTTTTTGACCACCCACTTCTACTGGGATATGCCTTACTGGTGCTGGGTAGAGGGGAAGGGTCACCTCCCTAAACCTGCTGGTGACAATCTTCCTAATACAGCACAGGAGCCTTCTTCTCTAAAAGGGCACATTGCTGGCTTCTGACCAGTTGCTGTCTACAGGTATTCCCAGGATCTTTTCTGTAAAACAGCTTTCTAGATGGTTGGCCTCTACTGCACTGTGTGTACTGACGCACAAGACTATTCCTGCTTAGGTGCAGGACTTGGCTTTCTACTTTATTTACTTTGTTCACCTGTTTTCTGCCAGCCCATCTCTTCAGCCTGCTGAAGTCCCTCTGAATGGGAGCACACCCACCTGGTATATCAGCCACTCCTCCCAAGTTTGCATCATCACACTTCATGAGAGTGCAGTCTGTCTCATTGTTCAGATCATTAATGAAGAGATAAGAGATTACTTTCCTGGAATGAGCCCCTGGAGCACACCAGCAGTGGCTGACCTATCAGGCTGGTCAGATCTGGCTTCTCAGTCAGTCCATGCTGACTATTTGCAGTCACCTTCTTGGTGACTTGGTCATCAAACCTTCTTAATAGATTTGGAAATGGCTTCCAGGACTACTTGCCCCATCACCTTTCAAGGGATCAAGATGAGACTGATCACACTGTAGTTCCTTGGTTCTCCTTTCTTGCCCTTCTTGAAGACAGAAGTCTTCAAGTCCTCAGGAATCTCTTTCAACTCCCACGACCTTTCAAAGGTAATTGTGAGTGGCCTCGCAATGACATCAGCCAGCTCCCTTAGCACTCACCATGGATCCATCCTATCAAGGTAAAAGACACATTCAGACTGAAGGAACAATTTTCTGAAAGAGTATAAAGCACTCTCTGCTAGAAAAAAATCTGGAAATTGAAACAAAATATGTTTTGAAAGAAAGGATTTTATTAAATCACAGCTATTCATGCTAAAATAGGAGTTACTATACCATAGTGCTTTATAAAAATCATGTTTACCCTTAAAATTTTAAAATGTATTCATACCTTATACAGAAAAAGAATGTGTTTATACCACAAAGACTGAAATTGTTTGGAATTTCAAGTTAGTGAATCTGGCTTCTTGGTGAGAGGTCTCTGACACTGATGGTACTGGTGTTGCAAGCAGTGTGTGAACTTCTGATAACTTTTCCAGTAGAATATAACACTTGGCTTTTGACTCAGAAGTGTCAAAGTGATTTTGATTTCCTAAAAGAAATTCCTTCTTCACAGACTGTACTGCCATAATTCAGATCACTGGCAGTTTTCAAGTAGAAGCACTTGAAGAGAAGTGACTGTTAAGAGAAGAGACCAAAATGGTAGTTGATACTGGTTTGTTCCTTTCAAATAGAGTAAGGATATCTGTGAACTCCACATCTGTATCTCTGCTTGCTGCAGGTGTCCTGAACTTCCTGCAACTATATAGGAGATACAAGTTCTTTTATTCCCCGCATGAACTGCTACCTAGAATCTGTAGATTCAAAACAGAATGAACCACCCTGACATTGTTAGATCAATTCTAATGTTGTCCTAGTCAATCTATTGTCATTCACTATCATTGACCATTGTCAACTTTTGCCAGTAAAATAAAAGTCTTAATATCTTGGGTTGAAATGGACTGAAATATGTTTCTATAATTTATATGTGTTTGGCATCTTATGAGCACAGCTCAGGCAAAGTTTTCTGCTACCTTGGATGATGAGAGTCAATAATCCAATGCATAGGATGCTTCACAGTTCTTGAAGAGGACAGATATGGTTCAGTGATACATAAAAGACTTCATAGGTTCCTTAGCACCTATACATTTTCAATAGGATCTAATGTAAAAATCAGAAAAAACCCTGTTGTCCCTGAATTACTTTAATAGTTTAAAATGTTTAAAATAATTACTGTATCAAATATTGTTCTAAAACTTCTTTCATCCAGCTGGGAGTAATTCTCTTTTTCCTTCCAATACCACACTCTAAGTAAGAATTACTGCCGCTGAACTTGTCAATCTTACGCTGAGGTAAGAGTGGCATAATAAGTACAAATATCTTCCCAGAACAATATTGATCTGGAGCCAGTCCAGTAAAAGCACTATTGGGTTCCTAAAAAAAATATGTGGATTATCTATGTACACAGCAACTTGGATATTTTCTAATGAATGACTTTCTGTGCAGTAATGTTGCCGGTTATCCTAGGACTGAAATGACCCTGTAGAAATGGCCTTGAGAAAGCCTTAATAAATGAAAATACTAACACTGGCATTATGACAGCCAACAAATGAAAAAATACTCTTCTCAATATGTGGCAGCTACTCTCCTTACTGCTGAGCAAAAACATAACTGTCATCAAATTAGGCTACTCAGCCCTCCTTTCACCTCAATGCAAAGTGTGGCTGTTGGTTGTTTTTGTTTCTTTCTATCATCTGGACAGATAATAAACTGCACTTTCTTGATCTTTCTGCTTAATATCTCAAACCCTCAGCCTACTTAGGAATCATTCTCCAGAATCCCAAGGAAAGAATCAAATCAGCTTGCTGCCAAGATCTGTTTAAGTAATATACACCTTTAGAAAGTTATGGCAGTGCTTCTTAAAATGATTCATTCTAAGAATATGACAGTAGTCAGACTGGTAATACTTGCCTACAGGTAAGAATGATGCCAAACATCCACAACATTGGAAATTTAATGACTGACATGACCTCTCAGCAGTTCATAGATAGTGGAAAACCACTAATCTAGGTGAGAAAACAATGCTGTACAGTTCTATATATCAGTTAGAAATATGGCACTGCCTTTGCACACAATGTGTTATGTTTTGTTTGCAGAATAATTATTCTGATCTCGTCAACTACATGCAATTGTCATTTATTAATATCAGATCACATTATATTCCATGACAATTGCTTTTAAGTTACTCTTCTCTGCTGAATGTCATGTCATTTAATGAGACAGTATCATCTTATTAGAATTCACCTAGGAAAGTGTCACTGTGGCCAGGGCACTTCTAAAATAGTTGAGACAAATTAGTATTGTCAAACCCAAGAGAGGGATTATAAATTCCCCTTTAAACTGCCTTTGCATCTTTCAAGGACAATTTACCCCCTGCAGATTCAGCTGGCTGATGTTTTAAAATATCTCACACTGTCATTCTGTAAAGTGTTTCAAATTGTTTTTTAAACTCAGAATTTTTTTGCTTGCTATTTCTTTATCTGTAAAAGAAAAAATAATATTACTACAAGTTTAAGTTTTTATGGGTAATAAATACAGATATAAACAGCATTGTCAAGCGAAGAAAATAATTCTAAGTAATTTTAAAGTATAATAGTTACATTTAGCTGATATATCTAGAGAATTGCATCAACTGAATTAGTCACCATTCAGGTTCAATTTAATTGCCAATAATTTATTTTGAAAGTAGGAGACCTACAATATTGAATATTTATTTCTTTTCAGACTGAATTATATTCAAATACAACATATAAAACTCTAAAAGAATCCTTATTTCAAGTACAAATTTGATGTTTCTCTCTTCCATAGCTAAAATTTGCATCGGATTATGGAATATGAAGAACTAGGGCTTTAAAAAGACACTAAATATTTAAAGACTTACTTAAGTGTTTCAGGCCAAATATCTGGAACACACTCATAAAAATCAAAACATTACATAGAAATATGACAACTCCGTAGAACTTCTACTGAGGAAGAAATTCAGTTTTTTCATTTTTTTTTTTTCTTCAAAACAACTTCTCCTCTCTGTATTTAATATATTCTTTATGAAAATCTTAAAATTTGAAACCAAATGCTTCTCTTTATCTATATGAGTTATTTCAAAAAGATATAGAAGTAAATTTTATATATTTAGCTAAGTATAAAAATTTATGCTAATTTGGACCATCATTATACTTCAAAATACCAGTAGAACAGAAATTCTAAATTTTGAGATAACTATATTATGACAGTATTTGGCAACAGCTCTTCATCTGAAATAAATTTGACATTATTTAAAGGGAATAAAACAAGACTCAAGTAAGCAAGTAGGCAAGAAACCTTACCTGAAGTAAGGTAATCGGACTTATTCTGATTACAATTGGTACAGATAGCATATTCAATTTCCTCCAAATACTTGCCTTCATCTGATATCTCTCCTACACCATCACACAATTTCCATGTAGACTTAGAGGTCCTGAACAAAAGAAGAACGCTCTATTTTATAATAGACAATAAAAAACTGTATGGGAAGAGATCATAAGATCTAGGTACAGTGCAGCTTCTTATTTTAGCTATATTCGTTGTATTTTAAATAATATTGGTTTGTTGAGGTCATTATGTTTACGGATTCTGGTCTTTACTATGGTACAGTTTGATGGTCATACTCCCATTTACATTTTTCTTTGATTTTTTACTTTTGTCAGTGTCTCACTCCTTTGCTATTTGAGATGTGAAACTGTGATTTCAAAAATATGCACCACTGCCACTACGATTATTTAAAAATATTTTGATTAATGTTTTCCTTTGCCTCAAAGGAGGCTTTCAACTAATTTTAGTACCACCCTAATCTCAAAGTACAGCAGCTCTAATTTACTACATATTACTGTGTTTAAATCCAAAATGAAAGCAAAGTGACAAGCTCAGTCAAAAAGAAAACTATCCTTAACCTTCGGAATATTTCTTCTGTTGTGGAGAATTCTATATCACTTAAATACCAATCTTATCAAAGTCATTGCTTGTTCAGAAACAGTGACATTTTGATAACTGGTTTTAAAAATAGTATGGTATAAGGGAACACAGCTAAATACTTTAATGGTCCTAGGCTCTCCAAGAGTTTTGTGCTTCCAAAAGTTCATTGCTGACATATAAACTTTATGTTGTGCAATGTGCTTGTAGACAGGGAAAAGATGGGCTTGCCGACGAGGCAAGCTGAGGGAAGTAAAGGCAAAAGACAATAATACTTTGAAAATAGCTGTTCCTTGCCTTTTTTTCCCCTCCATCCCAAGCTTACTATTTGCAATAAACCTACTTCTTCATTTCTAGAACTTTATGACTGTAAAGTTTTCTGATAAAGGTAACTACTGTACCTTAATGATTCAATACAATATCCTATCTCACACTAGGCAGTTCAGTTATTTTATAATAGGTGTGTTTAGTTCAATTTTGTCAGGATATTTTGAAGTCCACAATGAACTAAGGAAAGTAAGGAAATAAAAGTTAAAACTTTGGTCTTAAACCCATGACTCTTCAGAAAAATGAAGCTGACTTTTTCAGTTTCTGTAGACTTGTGTCATAAGCAATCTGAATATGTGTTTTTTAGACAGAGGGAAATTAGCTTGGAGACACGTAAAAAGATGACTTGCATTATGCCTGGCTACCCAAAGGAAACAACTTATCATTTTGTCAAACCAATGAGATATGTAGGAAATATAAGAGATTTCCTAACAGTTTATTTACACAAGAAAAAAGAAACGCTTTCCTTTTTAAATGAAAGAATTTGGTCACCCTCTTATTCTGCACTACTAAAGACAATTTTAAGTGGATTTCAGTTTCAGATTGCTGAAAATGTATTAATACATGCTGTGTTAGAGTAAAATTGCTTAGAGTCATTCAAAATCAAATAATAATGGATCATGAACTCAACCTTTTCACCTAAATTTGCAGAAGTTTTCTACCTAGACTTTCATATCTGTGTTACTTCCATCTTTCTCAGAGAGGGCAAAATGAAAGACAGCCTTGACATAAAGACAGTAACCTAGGAGTCATCAGAGTGCACAATGAACTTTTATTGGCTCTATGAAACTGGGTGAATCTTGTATGATCAAGTCCAAAAATCAAATTTTATTTTGAAGTGAAAGAAGGGATTCATAGCCCTCTGTCAAGTTAACAAAATCAAGCATATTGGTTAAAGAATTGCTTGCAATCCTTTATGATGCTGAGGACAGGGGAATAAATCATTCACTTCCCTACAGTTTAAGTACCAGCCCACCTTCAAGACTAAACACAAATTTGTAATTAAATACCTAATGTCATTCCTTTCAGTCCAGGGAGACTCGTGTTAAATGTTTTATTCCTCCATGCAGATTGGAAGCCATATCTCCCAAAAGAGTCTTTTAATCATCAGGAAGATGAGCTGAGGGATCCTCAATCTGCCTACTTGGTATTGTTCCACTTTGCCTAAGAAAATATTGATTTAATTGCACTTACTAAGCACTCATCCTCATCCAGTTCCTTCTTCCACTAATATTTTGCTTATTTATGTTGGAAAGGGAAAGCTATGTTTCCCTTCACCTCTGCATGTGAACTCACCAGTTATATAATCAGTTTCTCATGGTCTTTGGCTGAATCAATATTTAATTACTCTCTGTAAGTGAAATAAGTTCAACTATTAGTAGTTCCTAGCAGCTATAAGTACTTAGTTTTTTGGGTTTCTCAGCTAAAAATCAAAAATCACAGAGTGAAAATGGAAAAGAACAAGATATTCTGTATCCTGAAAATGCTGTTTAGTTGTTAGCTGAAAGACTTTCAAGGCACCATCCTTGGTTTAATTTTGCTCTCTCTGTGACCTAATCTGCACAGTGTTCGTGGTGGATGTTTTGCTTAAGTTCTGTAGATAAGTACTTAGTGTCCTTGTCAAAGTACTGAATGCTAACACGACTGAAAGAGTTTTAGACATGACCAGAAGGTGTCTAGGCACCTAAGGAAATGAAAGTTGGAAATTTAAATCCCAATAAACTTCAGTTACCTTAAGCCTTAGCATGAATCTTTGGCACGTGAATAGGAATTTAAATTCCTGAAGTTATAGTATTTTATGGTCTAGTACTTATATTATCTATGAAGTTCTTCAATTCCAAGGAGTTCTTTAAAAACGACAGAGCAGAATTTCTCCAGTGTATAAGTATTTTGCAAATAAATGTATTGAATCTCACAAAATTTAAGGATCAGCTATGAGGCAATAGACCAAAATGCCAACTCATATAAATGATATATACTATGATATAGCAGAGTTTATTCAGTGGTATTACAGAATGTTTTACCTTTGCCAGCAAAAAAAGTCATGCAATGACAACACCTTTACAGTTATAGCTAGAAATGTTTCCTCATATTCGTGGGCTTTGCAGACATTAACTAATATATAATCAACAGTGGCATAATATGACCATATAGGAAATGGGATAAAGTTTGGAAATCGAGGTTGCACTTAGATTTTCCTTTTTGAAGTTACTCAGTAGTTAATGCTTTACTTCAGTGTAATATGAAAATATTTCCAAGATGGTAGGATTCACCAATCTAGAGTAGTCACTGGGTCTCACAAAAAACAAGTGGTATTCAGTCTGTTCTAAAGAAAAAAAATAGGAAAATGCAGCATATCTGCATTAGTCAAGGGCATACTGAAAATGAGAAGATAATACCAGGAACAGGAAATAGAACCTTTGCTTCAAACTCAAAATTAGGAGTGGGGTACACCCATGTCCCAAGAGGAGGTGGCTGTCAGAGGGTAGAGATGGGCATGGGAGTTCTGCTACAGGTTTTGGCTATGCCAAAAAGTTGCACGTTTGTTTGCTTAGCTTTGCAAATGAGCCTTAATCTGAGCTGGTGAAAAACATCTTGACCAGATGAAAGATGTTCATCCTAACTGTCCTCAGTGTTGATGTCTTGCAATACCATGAATACTGACAACAGCTAATAAAGAAAATAACTAGTAGGTGACTGTTAAACAGAATGGGCTTATTGCTTGACACTTCACCATCTTCATTAGAGCAGATTTACGCTAACTATAGAGACAACATCACTAGATTTATAGACCTAAAGTAATAAAAGGCAAAGTTGCTCTTTACTCAACAGAAGCCTCATTATGGAGATTTATATTAGAAAGTCACTTCATCATCTTCTGATTAATAATTAATTAACGGCATGGGCTCATTCAATTATTCCTTTCTAATATTTTCACCCTATTTCCTTTTCCACCAAAAATGCAATTCATTATAAAACACTGCCAAAGGTGATTGATGTAACTTAAGACAAATCTCTTAAATATAAAATTCTTGTTCAGAAAAAAGATACCAAGTTTCATACCCACAAACTAATGACTAATAATGACCAAGAATTACTAATACTTATTGTCTTAAAACAATACTTGACCATCCACTATTGCTTCCTAAAGGCAAAAATTTGGGATACATTTTTACAGAGATGAATGATTTTATTACAAGCAATATCATCTGTAGTTACATACACTGAACTCATAAGAGGAATAGCAGGATGAAACAAAGGATAAGAATATTTTGTCTGAATATTGAGACAAACTTCCGAACAGTGAAATCTATTATACTCTGCAGTCATTTCCTGGAGCATATTATGTTTGTATTTATTTTACTCTCACTGCCCCACAAGTCATGCTGATTTCAAGACCAAAGCACTTTGTGGAGTTTGAATTTAAACCCAGATGATTGAAAAAGAAAACAATACATTTCAAGCTAACCTCTCTGTGATTGCTTCTGTTTACTTTTTTTTTTCTTTGTACAACACCCACTTACCAGGAATTCTAAAGCTCTGAATAAAAATTATGTCTGCCTGCTGTGGAAACAAATTACTCTTTATTTTTTAACTCCATTTGCAAAACATTATTCCAGATGTTATGGTATTGTCAGATGTAAGACAACATGACACTTCTACAGTCTCTTTTCAAAACAGATTTTGACATAAGGGAATTCTCCACATACTCTGTTGTGTCACTTCATTGATTATTTTTTTAAGAAGTCTTAAACACATTTGGGAAGGAAGGAGGTCAGATAATAATACTGCAATACTAGTTGTTCAGATATATTTTTCCTGATAGTTTGGAACTGATGACACAGGGCATTAGAGAGTCTTTCACGATCCCCACAGTTATCTTTTTTGAGCCAATTAAGAAGAAAAGATACATTAAAAAATATATTGTTTGATTTGGGGAGGGAAGCTTCACCAGTGGTAATAAGTGGTGATTTCTTGGATTTGTTGCCTACATGAGGCAACATACATGTATATGACATGTAACCTATAACTGGATTTACAAGAAAAGCTGCACTAAATTTCTCACTGCTTTGCACTTACTTGGTCAACCCTCATCCTGACAGATGGTGATGAGCAATTCAGCAGCATCCCTAGTCATTATGAGGAATACCAATTTTGTTGGTTAATGTCACACAAAGCAGTGTGTGACCAGTCATAACTCTTTACAGCCATCTGTTCCTGCTCAGTATGAGTAGATTATTTTGGTATGGACTATGTTTTTTATATACCAAATACTTTATTGCATCCAGTCACCCAGAGGAAGATGGGTATGAATAGGACACAATTAATGATGAATTTGTATAAATAATACTACATATTTATTCTTCACAGATTCTTCAGAGGAAAACTAGGCATTTTAAATTCATAGAAGTACTGGTAATAAAGAGGGTTTTACATAAAATGCTAAGGGACTTGAAGATAACGGTAAAATATTTTTATTGAAGAATACAGATGCAGCATTAGAGTTATATGATACATTGCATCTCTTCCCATGCTATTCCTCCATGTCTGAGATTCGTAACTTATATTCATGCCATGATTTTTAATGTACAATATACTGATGCTTCTATGTCTTTAACTAAGCAGCTGTAGAAGCAGGCACATATGAGTCAGATGGTCAATACCAGAGCCCTATCCCTGACAGTGGCCAGCAGGACATGCTCAGTGAAGATCACGTAGCAAAGAGTGAATTCCCCCTCGCTCCAGAATTTTCTCTGAACATTCTGTGACATGTGGCTCAGAAAACCCTTGGGTCAGAAATGAAAGAGACAGTGATTTTATTGTTCTCCATCATACTTTCTATCCATCAACTTCATCCTAGCCTGAACAATCCTAGTCATTCCTTCTAGAGAGGTAGGTTGCCTATCAATAAAATGTGGAATTTCGAGAAGTATATTTTGTCTTTTGATGATTTCTTCATCCTTTTATATCTTTGCTGTATTTCTTTCAATCCCCTTTCTATCTCTTGTTATAATCCAAAGTTTTGTTTGAATGCAGAGTAATACACAAGATTTGTCTTTGGTTAAATGAGAAAGAGAACTCAAACCATGAGCTTGTTGCATGCACTATGTTTAGTTCATATCCCTTCTCTTTGAGACAAAAGTTCTGCAAAACCCTAGGATTAAAAATTATTTATTCAGTTAGTAGCTGTCAGCACTAAACAATTACCTCTAGAATACTTTTTATCTCTAAGTCCTTAGACAACGATGGTATTTTACATGCTACTTTCTCGTGCTAATTACAAATGCAAATAAAAATTTTAGCATATGTTAATGTTTTATTTTTCTCTATTAGAAACATAGAACTGCCATATATTGTAAAATTATTGGGAATTATTAATCTTCAAAGCTGACATTATTATATGATAATTGTTTTGTTATTTTCAACCTGAATTAAGGGTATGATAGAATTTATCAAGATAAAGATGCTCAAAGCACTGCTGGAGAAAGCAGCTGTGTATACTTTCTGATTTTTGAACAGTTGAATTATCTCAGCCAATAGTATATTAAAAGTCTTTTAGTATGAGGAGTCCCTGTGACTTTTAACTGACCTATTACTTAATTTTGATTGTTTGTGAAATAAAGATTTAGAGGCTTAAAATACTTAATCTCCATTATGTGTACTTTCTAAAATGCTAGTTGCACATTTAGTACACCAATAAGAAGTTTCCATTTAAAATGAAGACCACATCCATGCTGGTGTTAAAAAACCAGACCAATATGTCATTCAGTGCAAAGGTAAAATGTGAATATTTTTCTTCCCCAAATATGGAACTATAGCCTGAAACTTTGCAGAAGCTGCTAAGGGATTCCCTTGTGCTTTCCTGTCAGTGAGGATAAAAAACATCCAGCACCACACTCTTCTCCATAAGCAAAATTATACATTTTAAATATAGGATTTTTCAATATGACTCACCTTTTCCACACAGAAATTTCTGTTTGCTCAGGAATTCTTCTTAACATGTCACTAGTTCTCAAAATTTTCAATCTCCTGCTGAGACCAAAAGAACTGTTGACCATTTAAAAAAAACATATGTCAAAGAAAGCGGAGTCTAGACAACTGACTGAAGTTTAATACAGAATACACTGTTGGCCAAAAGGATCTGGGAAAAGAGAGTACACACACAAGTGAGGTGTCATATTCAACGAAGTTTTTCTATTGTCTACATGAGTAGGAAGAGAATGAGTATGTCTAAGGAAAATAGAAAAAGAAATTTCCTATAGATGTTATTTTGATGTAAAATTAGGTCCCTGTTTATTACAGCCAGAAGAGTGGGGTTTTTTAACAACTGGAATACAGCTGTAACTAACGGAATTTGTGGCAGGAAGAGTGTGACAAAGAATCATGGGAGTTGTAGTTCTCTGGGTTCTCACGCATGCTCAATCAATACTTGATTGTCATTGGCTGAAAGATCATGTGACATGTTTAAGCGCTGTATTTAAACCTAAGAAAACTACAACTCCCATGATTCCTTGTCACGTTTTTCCTACCACAAGAATTTTCTCTTTTTATTGTTTATTCTGCCTTGAATTGTGTCCTCCATCAAAATCATCTCGTAGTATGATCGCCACTTCGGATTATAATGGAGAGATAAGGGATATCCTGGATAAGAAGAAATGAATTACATTAAAAATCAGAGTGGACAAGAATTATGGATGTTCTACTTCAAAAATGCTAAAATCTGTAACATACTTCTTATAGGCAATGCATTTAGTATAGATAAAAATATTTCTAATACTACTGAAACCAAATATCCCTTGGAATAGTGGAAAGTTGTGAACTACCTTAACTTTCCAAATGCCTCTGAAGCTGAAGTTACAATAATATTATCTGGAACGTACACTCAGAGTTAAGTGGAGAGGTGATGGAAATCACACAGAAGCATTCTAGTACTTATTAATGTTAAAATTGTGTTAGGATTAAGCCATACACACACAAGAAAAGAATGGAAAAAATACTCTGACAAAGAAAGCAACATTTTACAGGTCAGAGAGTAATCAAATAAGATACAAATTGCCAGGAGTCAGAGCTAGATTCAGCTAAGCAAATTATCCAAGAACAGAGCAGAGTATATGCAGTGGTTGAGCTTTCCACTTTCCATACTTTAAAAGTAGTTGTTTTCACCAAATAACTTGCATTTACAATTTGATCAATTCTAAAACACGCTGGGAATTTTTTGCTTATTTTGCGGGTGTAGGGATTTTTTTTTCAAGTTCTGTGATGATATATTCCTCCTTCTTTACTCTCTGGATTACAAGCGCTTGGGTGAAGATGACATGTAGAAAGAAAAAATAAATGGATCAACTTCCAGGAGCAAGGCTTTGCAGCTAGGACTTTGGTATCTGTGAAGTAATGTGTGTATATAAAATGCCATAAAAGGGAGCTATCGTACTCAGGACTTTAGACACATTGGCCTACCCTAAGCGAAACATTCTACCTGCTAATCCCCTTTTTCCTCAGTTCCCATCTCCAATGCACAGAATTGATATGGTGGTGCATGTTAGTACAACTTTCTTCTTGGACCAGACCTTTCCCAATGCTTTGGAGATTCAATCATGACATGACAGCATGGGGACTGCCAGGAGATGGGTGGCAAGTGTCTTCACCGTGATAGAGATCCAGTCCCTCACGTGCCTGAAGATTTTTGTTTGAAGTTCTCTTTGTTATTTCCTATTCAACCATTTCTATTATGAAATTTGGAAGATAACATGACATAAAAGATGAAATTGTGAGTGATAGTTCACCATGAAATGTTACCTGAAAACCAAGAAATGAAATGGTCTTCTGCAAAATCAATTTTATGGAAACAGTGCCTTTCGGTATATAAAGAAATACGTTTTTAAGAGCTTTAAAATATCAAACTTTCACATTTGTCAAACTTCACAAAGTCTGGGGTTGGTTCAAAGCTCCATTTAGCTGCCATGTATTTTTCCCTTTTATTTCCTTTTCCATCATTTTTGATTACCAAGATTTGATGAATTGTTATCACAAAAACATAAGAACTGGCCACTTGAATCAGCTTGCTTTTCTGTCAAGAATGTCTCAGCAGTAGCTTTCATTCCTTCTTTGAAAGATTTCTTTTCAAATCAAATGGAAAGCATTATTTTATAAAGAAGTACCTTACTGCTTTATAGCTCAATTTTCCAATGCTTCTGGAGAGAGACAGACTTAAGAGTTGAAGGCACTTGGGACACTGCAGGAGGCACTTTGCACAGCAGAGAACTGAATCATTAAATACAGTACTTTTTTAGTGCACATACAAAAAATATTGGCTTTGAGCTCTGTTTTGTGCATCTGTACAATGTTCTATTTCCTGGTAATATTTTTACAAGTGCTGTACCTGCTATACTGTAATTGAGTGTTATCGGGTTGACTTTTAACCTGCTTCTGTAAGTATCATAGAAGACCTAAGATTGCAAAATATAATGTTAAATATGCTACTTAAAGTAATTTCATAAGAATAGGAATTATTCTTTTATCTGTTAAGGACTGTCTATTTGAGATAGAGTGAATAATGTTTATTTGTTTATGTGTTTTCCAATACATCTGTAAAGTTTGTTACATTGTTATCATCATCACTGCTATTATTATTTGGATCAGAACAAGTAGTAAAGAGGAGCAGAAATGTCACGCGCTCAGGTCAGCTGCAATTCTGGTATATAGGTAAAATAACATAGCAAAATGAGGTGAAATTAAAAAGAGTGGGGTATTTCCTCAGCTGGGAAAGTTATATCAAGACTACCTGAGGTGTTAGGAATAGAAATTAGTGAAATGGGAGTTTCAAAGGCTATGAACAAAGAGGGAAAAGGTGCTTTCTAAGGAAGGCAATTGTAGAAACCCTGCTTGGTGCTGGGTGCCTTGCACAGTCTTAGGTAGAGCAATAGATAATGGCAGAAGATAAAAAGAGAGAAGCCAGGGCCTGGTGAGCAGTGGACCTGAAAGCTTCAGCCACAGAAGCAGAGAGGACCTGGGGAGGGAAGGATGATGGAGGCAGGGAAACCCTTAAAAAAAACACAGGCATTTTCCCACCAATGTTTATCTGCTACCGGGAAACCTATACGTGCTCAAACCTATTTGGGTGCCCATAAGCATCACACTTTTGCTTGCAGCCTCCTTTACATGCCAACTCACATTTCCCAGACACACGTAGCATTGGTGCTTATGGTACACTGAAAGTTTTGTTCTCTGATATAAAACCTAAATTTATCAGCTTAGAAACCTTAATTTTTAATATTTTGATGCCTTTGAAATAATTGAGAACATGGTCAGGGAGATCTTAAACAGAAGAGAAGATACAGAAAATAATGTACTGAAAGGAAAAGAAATAAAAGAAACAACTAGAAATAGAAGCAACTAGAAATAAAAACAAGAGAGTATAAAAGTGATTGAATGAACCAATGAATTCGATTATGCAGCCAAAACACTACCAAAAGGACCATATGGATTTATATACCAGATAGGCTACTTCAAAATCAGATTTTTTTTTAAATTAAAAATTATAGATTAGATTAAATTATAAATAAATTATACATTTTATTTTGTAATAAAAGGCAAAAATTTTGGACTTCATATAAGAGAGGTATTTAAAAATATATTTCAGGGGACAAAATATAAACATTTTAGTAGAAAAAAAGGAAAGTTTAACTTTGATTTAAGAAGACTTTCAAAATAGATCGTGAAATTATTTAAAACTACTGCGGCTTCATTTTAATTTCTAAAAAAAATACTTTTAAAATAACCTCATCTTAATACGGTTTTGTTCCCATTTCATATTTATGTTGTTTCAGAAAAGTCGTACTTGCATTTTTTCTGTTTTATTTTTTAATTTTGCAGTGGTTATAGCTGGTTTCTATTCTGGACATAAACTTTTTTAACATTCTTTTTGATTCAGTTTCTTTTTGAAACTATCCCTTGTTTGATATCACAATATAATATACTGGAGAAGAAAATTAGGCAAGTGCTCATGAGGTTTATGAGCAACAAAGCTTATGTTATTTTTAAATTATCAAATAAAGTGAAATAGGCAGGAAACTTAAGCTTCTCTTTTATTACTTCTTTTCTTCAGCTTCCCATTTCCTGGAGAACATGTGAAGATACCATACAATGATTGAGATAAACTGAGTGTGGCTGAGAAGTGAAGATATTCAAGAGAAACGGTGCAAGACCAGCTGTTTTAGTATGTCAGGTACAATAACAGAATATGCTCCAAATGTAAAGGAAATTGCTTAACCCTGCTTAGAGCAAGTGTGTGCAGATACACCTCTGGGTGTGTCTGGAAGTGGCTGAGTATATCATACTCGGTAATGTATTTTGTGGAAATTGAGACATCCAGTCAAGGAGGCTATGATGCAGAATCTCTATTACTGTGTTTCTTATCTGCTGACTGCCAAACAGAGGTTTTCAAAACTTTATTTTTGCTTTCATTATATCATGCATTGCTCTCATGAGGGTTTCATCAACTGGAATCCATAGAAAGCCATTTCTTATTCAATAAAACCCATAAATAAATTGGATGAGAACAATACAGTATAAGTTAAAAGAGATTTCTTAGTTGAACATAGTATAAAGAGCTTTGAATTTTTACCTTCCTAGGTATTTCAACATTTGTTCATGACATCAAGTTACAGCTGCAATTATACATTATACAAAAACACCAGAATGACTTGGGAGAATAAAAATAAGCACAAAATACAATTGAAATAGACCTACTGAGTAACCGCATTTTAGGTGAACAAAAATCAGAAAGCAATGATTCCTTTCTTCAGCCATAATTCTTCATTCTCAGCTCTTATTTGGGACTTTGTTAACACCAGAGAAAAAACTTGTAAAGATAATTTAATCTTCTTTCACCCTTTGGTTCTTTTTTCTTCTTTTCATGGGATTTAATTAATGACTGAAGAACTCAGTGTCACACATTAAACAGAATACCATATTCAAACATATAACCTCTTCTTAAAACAAATGAGGTGATTCAATTGGTTTAATTTACTCCGTAAATTTGATTTTTTTTGGCAATATAACAAAATATATGACATACTTCATTCAATTGAATTATGCTCCATTAGATAATTAAGTGAATATAATTCAATAATAACATGACAGAATAAAGACAAATATTGAAAAGTGATGAGCTTTTACTTTGCCAGTTTTGTGAAGAGGTGAAATTTCATATGACAAAGAATGTAGTTTGTATTAGGTAAAATTGTCTTTTTTGTATTTTCAGCTTAATATAGGGAGGAAAAGACATTTAAAGATATATTTTATATGAGTTTTACAGATTGATTTGAGCTAGAGAGAGCAATAAGAAAGAACGTCTCAACATATGATGTCCCACAGGCACATATAGTGCCATAATCTCACTATGTCTGTTAATGGTTAAAATCCTAATGTCACTAAGGTGAATACTGTCTGCTTCTTAAAGAATTGCTTCTAGCAGAAAAATTGCTTCTCTCCATTGCCCTGCATTTACAAGTTCAGTAGCTCCATTTCAACAAATATATCAACTTAGTTTCCTAGGTTTATACTGGAACATGATGGAGATAACAGGGCTCTCAAAGCTGTAGCAATGATCAGCAGAAAATGTCAATGTGTTCACAGTATTGCTCTGGTTTTTCAGACCTTCCTGATTTTCCAGACTCACCTCACCTCTCAGAATCTTTAGGCTGTAATACTGGAGTGAAAGTCTCTAAGAAATACCTTTGCTAGATTTTTCCATTTCAGTTTCTGGCGCTATCACTTTTTTTCACAGGTAACACTGGAACATGTTTTTCAAAATGATTCTTAGTGTTTCTTATTTCTGGAAACTAAACTGAAAAAGCTGGAATCACTTCTGAACTTTTACCAAAAAAATGAAGCTTTTACTCCAGTATTAGAAATGGTCAAAGGTTTGATGATCCTTTTTCTCTGCATACTCATAAAATTGCTACTTCTTATTACAGGCTCTTAAAAACAATAACTGTTAAAAGAAACTACCCACATCTCTTCTACAAACAAAATAGGGCTGGGTTTTTTTGTGGGATTTGTTTTTTTTTTTTTTTTTTTTTTTTTTTTTTTTTTTTTTTTTTTTTTTTTTTTTTTTTTTTTTTTTTTTTATATTTTTGTTTGGTTGGTTTTTTTTCTGGTAAACTGGTGATTCAGAAAGCTGACAAGGAAATATGAATTCCAAATCAACCATACAATGACAAAACAACCAGACTTCACACATCACCATAACACGTGAATGCAAGGGCCTACATCTTTTTGTTTCAGTTCTATCATCTTAAATGCTTATTTCATTATTCAACTCAAATGATCAGAATATCAAAGATTGCAATTTTTGAACATTTCCCACCAAGTAGAATTTATTCCTTCTATTTCCTGGTGTCAAGCAGGTTTCAGTCTCATGCTGAGCAGATGCTTTACTAATGTTTTGCACAGTGGTTAATCAAATATTTATGCAGCACACAAAGGAAATATACTTACATTTCACTGCAGATGATTGAATAAGTTCTATACCATTTCCCAATGAATAGGCATGTCCAAACACTTTCAATTATTCATGTTCTAATTTGTAAATATTGCCAGGAGTTCTTCTTATCTGGCAATGACTGCTAGTCCTGCAGCTGAGGAGAAAGAATGAAATAATTCCTTCCATGAACAGCAGATATATGATAAAGAATAATTCTGTTCTTTCAATATGCAGGTTCAGTGCCAGCTCCTAATTTAGAAATTAATGCTAATCCATAAATATAAAAAATTTTTCTTACCTTCATTATAGCTGAAACATTCTGCTACTTTGTATACTCTTGTGTTCTGAAATGGTGGTTTAATCTTAAATAAGATGGAAAAAACTTAGGAAAGTAATTTTGCAAATCAGTAATGTATGCAATACCTTACTTCTGCTCTCTAAAATGGGGATAAAAGCATTTTGAGGAATTTGAAATTGACAGATAGGAAAATCAAGGTCCTGATCTGACAGAATCCTTGTTTAGGCAGTCCTTACTGATACAAACTGTTCCATTTAAATTCTGCTGGATTAGGCAATAATACATAATGTGCACATTAGTACTTTTTAGTTGAATTCTTTTTGTTGTGACAGGCAGAATGCTTGATTTGATTCCTAGGTAATGAATTAAACATTAGTTTTAATTCTATAAATAATTAAGATAAATGTGCACTTAACTGATACAGAGTGTTATGTGTATAAGCAAAAAAAAAAATATATATAAAAGGAAGAAAGTATTACTTCTTAAATCTGAGCTGGCATCCAACTGGGAGGAACTACAAACCTGCATGATCAAAAAAAAGAAGAAATTCATTAAGGAGAAACACCAGGTTTTACATACAGATAGGAATAATCAGGTCCAACATTATAGATTGAGAATTATACATCTGGGCAACAAAACTGCAAAAGTAGGTCTGGAGATGAAAACGGATCCAAACTGATCATGCTCAATGCTTCAGAATAGAAAATATTCAGAAAAATCTTATGAAGTGTTTTGATGTACATATGTATCATCATTACTTGTAGCAATGATGTATTCCTGATATAATGTATAATATAATGATATTGCTACAGTATACAAAAAAACTTGTAATACAATAATTACTGAATCCACAGACTCGAATCACCCATACATTATCACTTATCTAATCATTCCTTCACAGAAACTGTAATTATAGTTATTGTATGAAAATTTAAAAAAAAATTGTTGCTATGCCTGAGACCTTCATCTTGCATTTCAAAACGTATCATTTTACACATTCTTTTATCACTTTACATAGATGAGGTTCATCAAACTGGAAGTAGATGCTCATCAGTTTCATGATAACTACAATAGTCATAATATTTTCTCACAGTTCTGAAAAGATGGAAAAATTTTAAAATAGTTTTGCTACGGTTGGAATATTTCCTGAAGAATATGACATGACAGTCCTCATCATTATTAACTTGCTTTCAGTTATAGGTCAGAGTTCTGATACAAAAAAATTAAAATAGGTAACCGTGAAAGAGTATGAAAAATCTGTGTGAAAACATCTACATTTAAGTCAGTAAGGGAGGGGAAGAGAGAAAAATAGCAACATGACATATGAGTTAGTTTTTCAGTCAAATGATATTTCCTATTGTAAAAAGTCCTGTACCTTAGGAATCTTGTCTTACATAGTGAGGTCATTTCTCTTTTTAAAATTCTTTTTCTTAGCTATTCTACATAAATAAAACTACTGTTGTGATAAAGAAAGTGTAGCTTTTATCAAGTGTTATCACAAGGATTTGTGACTGATGGGAGGCAAACATCGATCTGGACTTTGCTTATTCTGCTTATGATGGCATTAAAAAGCACTTTAGTAGGTAGACAGTTTAAATTTTTGTTCTGACTTCTGTAACTAATCATTCAAACCTGGCAAATATATCCAAGCATCCTTTTTTTCTAAAGATGTATATAAGTTTAAGAAAATCATTTAAGGAGTCAGCCCAGCTACAACATCACAAGAACAAGACTAATAGATTTTATTTCTATATACGATTGTCTATATATGATTGTTTCTGGTTATTATTTATCAATGTATATGTGCAAAATGATGATGTTTCCTTCTTTTCTTTTACAGCTGTGAATTTAGATGTTTCCTTGCGGATTATATGGCATTCCCTGCAGCAAATGGACAACAGTCCTATGGGCTTACTACACATTTTGTCAATTTTCAACAAAAAACCCTACATTAATTCTGAGCTATATTTGGAAACTGGCCATAGTTTTCTCATTAAATAAATCTTCAATGAAAAATAAGTTTTGGGTTACATGACTGAGATATTAATTAGAAAATTTCAATTTGATTGTTCTCCTATCAATGGTAGATAATGACACTCTCTACTAAACCTAAATAGCTGTAGTGCAGGCGCAGACAAACTAGCTAACTAAATAACTAAAGTCTTCCTCTTACTTTTCTGTGGAAGTGGACAAATGTTAAAACCACCCATTGAAACTTTTTTTTCACTTTGTATAGTGGCATATGCACAAACACTTCTGTCAGCACAGCTAGCAATAATGTATAATTAAAATCAAATCCTCAGGGCTTTGTATATAACTCTGCTATTCATGCCTTTTTCTCTCTTCAGTTTGAGTGTCATATAATATACACATTCCTCTAACACTACCCTTGACCTATGAATCCTCTTCAAGAAATACAAGTGTTGTTATATTGAGCCCTTTATGTTGCTATTCTCTTTCCATGGAATTTCTGATTGAGCAGTGGAAAGATTTTTTGGGTCACAATATTGAAAATCAACTTTTTAGTAGAATATAATTAATCTTTAACACTTGGTTTTCTTTTTAATTTTTCTGATTAGCTGCTAGTGTTGTGTTTGGTGAATGCTTGTGTTTGCGTGGGACAGATGCTCTCTAAGGCTCTCAGCCTACAACATCGTAGACACTTAAATCAGCAACAAGCGCTATTTTAGATAGACCTTCCCATTTTGTCTCAGAGGTGTAGAAAAAGCTTTTTAAAGGATTAAAGCATCATATATTATTTGGCCCATGTATGGAAGCCCAATGTGGTATGTTAGCATATCTATGAACTCTCTAACCAACAATTCAGTATTTCTTTAATCAAATGTCACAACTTCCTTGATTTATTCTGACCCTGTGCCTTATTTTTTCCCAATCCTTTCAACTGTATCTATGCAGGCCCTGACATCCACTCCTTCCCCAACCACAAACCCAATTAACGTTTCTTGACATGTTTTAGCTGTCTGTTCTGATTTCTGCCACAGCCAGTTAAGTTGTCTAAAGAGATGTGTTCTTCCCAGTGTGTCATCCAGAACAGTGACAGTTTTGTTTTCCTCAGCTCTTCTGCCTTTGACTTCTATCATTATGGACTTAGAAATCTGGGATCCCTTTTCAGTTCCTCTGCGTGTTCTGGTAGCACTGAGCAGTGCATCGGTCCCTCTCCTCCCCTTCACAGCAAACTTCTTCCTCAGTGAACACGTTTCCATTAAGTATAAATCTGGCATAAGGAAGAGTTGATGTTTTCCAAAAAGAACCAGATTTACAGGAAAAAAAAGACTGGGATCCTGGTGCATGCAGCCCAGCAGGTAAAGAGAAGTTGTGCAGAATTAAGCTTATTCATGGATAGCAGTTCATCACAATTTTGTAGTATAAATTTAGAATTAATGTAGTCTTTACCTGATTTCTTACTTTGCAACCACCTCTGAAAAGGTCTGATATCTTCCTGAATAATGCCAGTAACATTTACACTGATATGGGTAATGAAAATAAACTTATCTCTGATGTGACTATTTTACAATTGTACAGTTCTGATCTTGCATGACTCCAGAAATCTTTCTGCAGCAACGTCTCAAAATTTTGCAATTTTCTCAGTAGTCCAAGTCAAAGTTATTCAACTGGGCCATATCAATTTGGCCTTTGAACCTTTGGTTGCAAGCACCGAAAACTCTGTAAAGGGGGGAAGATTAGGTGGAGAAGGGGTTCTAGTAAGCTTCTAGTCTCTTAAATGACAAAATAAGATCATCTATGACTTTAAAATCCTTTCAGTGTGGCTCACAATTGGATTGAATACCTCAACCAGGAGTGGACAGGTAAAGCTGGAGTCTCATAATTTTATTTTAAATTGCCTCTGCAAATCTTTTATATACCTAATTTAAAATCTTTGCTCCATACCCTTCCACCCTCTTTTGCCTCAGAGAATTAACGTGATAGACCTCTGAAAGCAATTTGTTAATGATTGAAAAGTCTCTAGAGGCCAGAAGTTGAAAGGCTGAAATTTTTATTTGTATAGTGAAGAAATCGAGGTAAATAATACACATTTCTAGAGACTACTGTACATTTACCATTAGATTTTATTTACTTTGGAAAGGAAATGCCTTTCTTCTAAATATGTTCAAAATATAGTAGGGAAATATTAGTTGCTCTTGTTTCTGAACTTTGAAATATGGTTTCCCTTTTTGTCTGAAACACAAAATATTTTTCAAATGTGTGTTTGAATGAGAAAAAGGAGTAGAGGGATGTAATACGTAGCCTGGTACAGTTCTCATTCTCTGAATGTTGGCGAAACATTGCTACTCTGTGTGAATGTGTATGCGGGCACGTGAATAAATCACTTGCTCAGATGGAAAGTTTACATTAGCAGCAGTTGTGCCAACTCACACGGCCAGGAAAATCAGAGACTGACACAAAAAATGGCAAATATATTGCAGCATAAAAGGTCACTTCAAGAATTTCTGACAGCCTGGAACATTAGAAGGTCAAAAATCAACAGCACATTGTCCTGTTTGATTAGATTGTGCTACTACACTCTCTCTATGGACTCTTATTATCTAAAATAATTGCATGCTCTTTTGAAATCAGACAGTCATTCAAAGACAGTATTTCCCATTTTATTGAGAAATGAATCAAGTGTAGCAAACAGCTCATTTTATTCCAGAAGTCCTTTTAACATGCAAATAGTAGAGTCTTTCAGTGAATACACTTCTGTTTGTGCCATTAAAGATAATGTAGGAACAACTGATAATTGCCCAGTTTAGCAACTGTGTGCCTAAAGCTTGACTGTATATGTAATAATAAAAGATCTAATAAAACACTTATTTTCTAACTTTCTACATATTTTGTCCGTGTGTAAACCAGTAACAGAATCTCTGCTGATTACTGATGTATCGAACTCCCCATCCTATCATTTATAAAACCTAGAAAACTGTGGGGTTTTTTCCTACTTGTCTTGTTTTGGAAAACCTTAAAACATTTTATGAGAAAAGGCTCTGAACAGATTGGCTGGGAAAAGCCTTTTGGATCATCACTGAAAGAGATGAAGATACAGAATATATTTTCCCAGTTCACCCCAATAATCTATAAACAAAAAAACCTTTCAAAACCATAGAGATATCTAAAAGTACAAACAGCTCTTTAAAGTAAGGATTTCTTTGAATCTGTTTTCTCATCCTTATTTTACCAGTCTGTTCTATTTCACAACATGCAGACCCTGCACCACAGAGATGTCTATAAATATATCTTACTGTCTCCACAAAAACACTGTGAGATCCATGCTCAGATGGATATCAGCGTCAAAAGACCCACAAGTCATGAACTTGAACAAATTTTAAAACAAGTTTTAGCAGCATCATGACATCAACATAGTACATGGGATTATATTAGTAAGGAATATTGAAAGCTTTACCATGAGTTTTAACTGTATTTCTTAATATTTGAAAATATGTGAATCTGGAACAGAATTGTAAAAGATATCAAGAATAAATGAAGAAAGTATTTTCTGCAAAAGGCACATGAATGATACTTCAAACATTTAGAAGCAAAACACTGAATTTGTGCGAATTTGTAAAGGGTTTTCCTTAGGGTATGTCATAATAGCTCTGAATAGGTTTATAGAGTTATCTTAAAGTAACTTATATGTATGGTAATTTCAGCCATTGATAGATATTGTGAGTTATATTTTGGATTCAGAGGCTAGACATATTTCAGTGTAGTGCATTGGTTAATGTCATTTTTATTAGAGTTAGAGAGGAAATATTTGACTTCTTTTGTACAAGGAGGACGTTTAAGAAGCAGAAACATATTTTTAAGCTGTAAAACCAATGAGACTTTTAAAAACACTACTTAGCTGCAGAAACTCTGATCCAGTCACTGGGAGTCAGGAAAGATCATCTTGATTCTCTGGTATTGTTTGCAAAATTTAAAGAAAAATTTAAAGAAAAATCCAGCAAAACTTTTAATGTAATGCAGGTTATTGTCATTTCTTTCTTAAGGAATAGAATCTAGATTTATAGAAAATGAATGGTAGAGGATAAACGTTTGCCACCCTAGTGTGCCAGGTGCAGTAACTGACTATTGTATATTCCACTCCTAATCTGTAACCATGCCATCTAAAAAGTCATCTGCTGAGATGGAAACCTCTCAGTGGTCTGGATCTTGTTCCAAATCCCCTAGTGTTTATTTTTGACTTAAAAGACAGGGATGAAATCAGTGGATCTAACTTTGCACCTGAGGCAGTAGCAGAAAGTTGTCTCAGGTTCAGGTCATTGCTACAGACAAGTTTTGAATGCAATAAACAGGTTCCTGGTTTTATAAAAGGAGATTTTATTCTTGCAGAATAAGCCAGAGTTGTCACCTGTTTTGCTTTGTGATTTGTTCTTTCTGAAAGGAATTAATTAAAATGTTGAGATAAATAAATCCTAGGTATTCTCTTGAGGCTTTCTCTTTTTGGCATTTGAATCTCTAACCTCTCTGTTGCTACAGACTTAAAATAAAACCTAAACCTTTTATTTCTGAAGGAAAAATTTATGCAGAAAACTAGTTTTAACCTTCTCTTCTGATTCCTGTGACAATAGTCTCATCTCTATCAAGCAGAACTGCCTGCCAGAAAATTTCTCAGATGTCAAGAGTCACAGTACAAATATTAGTGAATTTAAGTTTTCTGTAGACAGCAGAGCTCAGAATAATTTTGTGTTCTTTCAATTAGGTAATGCATAATAGGTTTGTTTGCTCTTATCCTCAATTATTTCTTTTGGCTTCTGTGTATAAGCCAAAAACTTGGAATGCATCTAGCTGAGGAAAAGGCAGTATGAAAGTAATGTAAAAGTTTGGTTTATACTACTTTATAGAATTAAAACTTACTATAACTCATGGCTGTGGCTTATATCTACAAGGAAACTCTGTTAAAATATACTAGCTAGCATCTACTGGGCATTTTTAAAGGCTTTCGCTCTTTCCTGCTGTTTGGAAGAGGCCAGCTGTGTTCTTCTGTCAAAAGTAATGATAGGCTTGTTGTCTACTAAGAGGTATAAATAAAATGTATAAAATAATAATAAAAAAAATCCCTTAGGAAGTATTCCGTAATATTCTGCAATATTACTTGTCTTGAGACAATTTGGAGGGGCGGAGACCTTGGGGAGAAGTCTCCTCCTTCAGGTTCAATACCCCTGGTTTCTCCAATACAGAGAGAAAGACCAAATATGCCCAGATGTAAGTGAAAAAATAACTCTTTATCAAGAAAAATGCCAATAACAATACTGATAAAACTGGGTTACACCAACTGATGAGGAGAAACTTCCCAGGCCCTGCCCACTG
This sequence comes from Pipra filicauda, assembly GCF_003945595.2. Lineage (NCBI taxonomy): Eukaryota > Metazoa > Chordata > Aves > Passeriformes > Pipridae > Pipra > Pipra filicauda. The sequence continues at coordinate 2,298,426 of NW_024104543.1, forward strand.
GACCAAATTGAGATGGCAGCCGGCCTCCCACACCTGGAAAAACACGCGTAGCCATAGTACAGAGACAAGATGGCCATCCTTCCACATGGTTTGCCTTCCCCACACCTGGAAAACCTGGCAGGAATTGCTGGAGAGTCATCCCCGGCAGAAAACAGTGGATAGGTGGGATTCAATACTGTCAGATGCTTGTGTAGCACTGCAGTGAGACTGCAGTGCTGGCATAGGCAGTCAGAGCAGGGCTGCAGACCCCCCAGGCGACTGGTAGGACCCGCAAGACACCCGTTGGATCCAATGATGAGACTTGATTGTTTCAATTTTGATGTTCATCAATCCAAGTGGGGGTTGTAGTCCTGTCGAATTGGTGGTCACAGTCCAGATCCATTGAGGTGGTGGTGGAAGTCCTGGGTAGTAAGGAGAGTCCTGTGTGGTGAGGGAAGAAAACCCAGCATTGAGTGAAGTCTGAGTGTTGCTTTTATTTGTCTTATGCTAGTTAGGAACGTCCCTGGTACCTCCCCTGGGATAGGGAGTTCTGCATCAGATGGCATAATACTGGAACATGGGAACATTTCAGGAGTCTTTGACAACTTCTAAGATGTTACAACTGCCTGTTACATCAGCACAGGTGGATCCATTATGGCTCACCAGCAGAGAAGAATATCTTCAGGCCATGTGTGAATTGTCCTAGTGCTTCCCTGGAGCAGAATTATCACAGCTGAGTCATTTGCGTAAGGACAAAGAAACACTACCCTACCTAGCAAGATTTTCCTTTTTCCTTATCTTGTTTAATACCCGGTTTGTAGCCTGAGGTGTTGGATGTGCACACGCTTTGCACCTGGGTGGCCGCTGCAGGTTGTTACAAAGCACACTGCTGATTGAGCCATGAGCACCAATAGTCCAGTCTCCAACAGCACCTGTGCTGTCCCTGCAGGTAGTCCAATGTTTTAGTCATTAATTACTAGCATTCAGTCTCTTTAAAGACGACAAAACACAAAAAAGCCAAAAAGGCATATTTGAAGAAAAGAGAAGAGAAAAGAAAAGGTGGATACCAGATCTTTTGTATAACCCAGGACACTACTATATCCCCTAAATAAAGACCAGAATAAACTGGACAAGAGAGGTAGGATACATTTAACTTAACTTTAGAGGTTTTGTAACCAAGATGAGATCCTTTCTCAATTGGGAGAGGACTGAATGTTTTTGAAGAGTGAGTCATCAGAACTCTTTTAGTCATCCACTTTAGGGTGAGAGTCATTGTGCCCTGGCAGTGGCTATTTCTATCTATGAAGGAAGTGTAAAATGACTCTTTCAGTGCAGATGATTATCACCAATAGGTGACCAGATTTCTTTGATGAATCCCATATACGACTGTACATCCCATACATCCATTTGCTGGAAGACTTTGGTTAAGGTCAGAGTGCAAGCAACTGCACTCTACTACCAAGAAACTGTGCACCTCAAGATATTTAAATCTCTGACTACACAGATATCAAGCAGTAAGGAAGGCACTGGATCTGGACCTTATTCATAGTGATTCTGTACCCTAGTCCCTATACCAATATTTCCTGGTGGAGGATGAATGTAGCAGCAGTTCACATCTGTAGGCAGCCGGATGAAATTGGGTTACCTACAATTCAAACTACCTTAGCAATGTAATTATCAGGACAGGTGGGGTAACCATGTGATGTTGCTGCAAAACAGGATGGCTGTACCAGGCATGATGTGCTCCTCACTGGCTGAGAGTCCTCCAAACCCAGTTATCTGACTGTCATCTCGGGCTGGAGTCTTAATGCTGACTTGCATCCATCAAGTGTGTATGCAAGCCAAGGATTTACAATGTACATATTCAGATCTGTCATCAGAATGGAGTTTTCAATCTACTTGACTTAGAGTAAAGAAGTGGCAAGACTCTTCCAATCTTTGTCCCTTTAACTGCTGTTGTTCTTGCATAGCATATAGCCTTTAGAAAATCTCTATTTCAAAGGATCTTCTTAACAGTATTTTTTTTAGCTTTAAGATGGATTCAATTTTTCCTCAAATCCTCACATATTGCCTATATGAGACTGAACCTATAACTTAGCTCAGGACACTTCAATAAAAGTAATAACTTTTTGTATGCAAAATGTGTAATCCCCTTTTAATCTCAGTTGGTTTTCAGTTATTACTGCTCCATTAGTATTCTAATATGCTAATTGTTATACGCTTTTATTCTTCTATTACTCAGAAAAACCTGAATTAATTTTCTGACACTTTTTCAAAAATACACCCCTAGACTGAAGTAAAGATTAGGAAGTTTCAAACCAAAGTTAGTTTCATAAGCTTAATGAAATACAAAAATAGAAGTTATATTGAAAATTTTAACTTTTGTTATTGCTAAGAAAAAAAACCTATAAACACAATGAAGAATACATGACACTTGTCAGTGAAATAAATCACTGCTTAGATGCCAGAAAAAAAGGTTTCAGGAAGCAGCATATCATGGGAGCCCAATGAATGACATTTATTGACCATTCGTTGCATAAAGATGTCATCAAGAATATTCAACCTGATGCTAAACCTCACATTCTGAGGGTTTGCAGATTTCACTTCCAGGTGAGAAAAATATTTCTCACCAGAACTCCTGAGACTCCTTTGATATAATGAAATTGTTACTTTGAGATTACAGACATTTGAAGATGCTATGCAAACATGTATTTTTGAAGGGCAAATAAACAAAATTACTGGGGTTTTGTCATGGTAAGGTACAAAAGCATGACATCCTTTATCTCTGAAATACATGTCTTGCCTGTCAGGCTATTTTCTACTATTTTCAGCCATGTTTGTAAATCCAGTCATAGGGTGACTTCAAAAGAAAATCAGACTCTTAATTTCTTACACATATAGATATGTATTCTTACACATGTAGACTTTTCTAGACATTTTCTGAAAAGCAACCTTCTGTTGCAGCATGAACCAAACACTCAGAGGAAAACCCGGGGCATTGAAGAAACACAACAGATTGTCATTATAGGAGTGAAGAACTTCCACCTGGCCACTCTCTGTCTGTAATTCAAGGTGATGTTCCTTGTATTCCTGATGGACCAAGTCACAATCTCTGTCAGAGAGACTGGCTGTTACAATGTCAGAATTTTAATTTTCTGTGGGAAATAATGGAGGGAGATGATGCTTCCAAGGGAATTCCCCAAAGAAAAACGGAAGATCTCTTCATGTCAGTTTTAGTAATGTAGATATGTGAGTTAACTGCAACCAGAGTTTCCTCATGTACCTGAAAGTTGTTGGAGATTTCATGCCAGGTTTTTTTGTTATCCATGAGTGTACAATTAGACAATATCTGACAGAATCAGATTAAAATTAGTTATTATGTACAATTGTTTCACATTCAATCCTTTGATATGTTGTCTATTTAGCCAGAAATTCATAAGTAACATGAACTCAGCATGAACAGTTTCCCAAGTTGTTGTGAAAAAAATGAAACCCTGTAGGGATTTTCTGGTAAATCAGTGTAACATTTTGAAAGTGTCTGAAGGAAACATGAAGTGGGATTAAAAACAGAAGATAAAAGTAGAGAAAGGCAAAGACAAAAAAGAAGGTGGAGGAAATGTAGGACATGCACAAAAGAGCAGATTGAGATATAGTACAGCAGAACTGCAGACAAACAAGGATTAACCAAACTACAGACAGAAAGCAGAGGATGTCCTGTCATTATGGGATTATAGAAAAGAAAAATCTGCACAAAAAGAGCACCAGAAGCTGAAAATCAGGATGATGTTCTTATTCATTTGAGATCACTATCAAAATTTCTGTTGACAGCAGAATTATGCTATACATACGTGGGGAAAAGGTATACATTCATATATAGGCATTAATATGTATTCAGATGTATATATTCACATGTGGCAGGGAAAGCTGGAAGAAACTTACATATATTCTTACAGCATGATTATAATAATGAGACAATTATAATGGAGACACATCTGAACATAGCAAAAAATAACTTCATTGGGTTCTGATAGCAGTCTGGCAAGAACTTATTAGTTGAATATTTGTCATCCAGAAACAGTGTGGAAGAATGAAAAGACCTGGAAAGGACACAATACTCTATGTTTTTAGAATAAGTATTCTAGTTTTAAAGTGAGATTCATCAAATTCAAAGTCAAAAAACACACTCTATAAATAACATCCCTAGGTCCACAGGTTTCTCTAGGTCTGGACATTCATGTGCTAGGTTTTCAAGTCTCAATAAATCTTCAATTGCTTTTGCATGGAGGTTTTATCAAACAAAAGTAAGAAGCAAAGTTAATTTTCTGTCAAGGGTTGCTCTCCCTAGTCTGATGACCTGCTCCAAAATGGAAACACAAAAAATACTGTCTGTAGAAAACCTGTTTGAGAGGGTATGTCAAGAAACTTGCAAGGTCTTCTTAAAATGAGAGGGATTTGTGTGTGTGAATGTCTAGCAAATAGTATCATAAACTTGACCCCATAGCAGTCCTAGTGTCCTTCCTTGCAGCTCTGATCTGTGGGAGGCTGTCAAGCACCTTTTAGCGTCTTTCAGCCTTTGCTCAACTCCTGGATGCCAAGGTGGCCTCCTCCTGTGGCCTTTCCTTTGACTCTGCACAACCATGCTCTCTGCAGGACAACAAATTTGGCTGTGGAGAGATATGCAGCCTTTCCAAGAACATCTCTTAAAAAGAAATTACCTCCCATTGCACATAATAGTGAAATTAAAAAAAAAAAATCAAGCGGGATTCAGTCTAGTTAGAACAGCCTCTACAGGCAGTCTCTCCCCTGGGATGTAGTTCTACTAGAAAATAATGTACCATATATATAAATAACAAGGCATGTGTTGGGGAGATGTTTCATATTCAGAAGATATCAGGAGACACCTCTGGTCAACACTGCCATATGTCAGAGACCAGATTCGTATCTCACTGGATTGTTTGATGAATGGGTTGAATAAACCATGTTTTCTGGCTAGGGGATGGGGAGGGGGGAAAAGAGCTAGGCTTAGGCCTGGAGCCAACACGGCTGCGACCATACGGAGCACATGGCAGGGAAAGCCATGTGGCTGGGCTGTCAACAAGGTCTGCCTGGTGGCCCACCCACACCACACCCCCTGGAGCCTCTAAGTGGCTGTGGCACCCCTCACTTTGGTTTGGGGGGACAGGGAGTGGCAGTGAGCCAAAGGTCCCACCTATGGGGAGTGACCACAATAGCCAGAGTCTATAAACATCCCCCCTTGGCTTCTGCCCTCCTAACCTGTCAACATGTGACCTCCAGAGTGGTAAATATGTCTCTCTCCTTTCTTTCTGTCTTTATTCTTTCCTCTTTTAATCTCTCTTTCCTTCCTCTTGTGGGCAACTTGTCTGTGTTTCAGTTAAGTTGTGATGTTTCACTTAGGTTTGGGTTGGTGTTTGTCTAATATTAAGTGTAATACTTTTGTGAAGTTGCATGTTGTTTCTCTTAAACCCTTTTTGCCACAGGGTTTTTCTCACCAAATAAAAAGAAATCTCATAGAGAAAAATGTGTAGTTTTTCTCCAGATGTGAATTCAAGGTACCAAAAATCAAAAGGCTTTGGAAGAGTTTGCGTGGGCAAAATCTCTTGAAGCCTGAAATAAAAGTGTAACACCCAGTAAAGCGTGGAGCTTCTAAACTGGGTTGTAGCACCACGTCATTGCACTGAGAAGGAGATGTTCAAGGAACGAAAAAGAAGAGTTATTCTAGAAATACAAACAATTACTTTGGTGTGTTTTGCAGCAAGTCATTCAGGTATAATAGTGTTTGAAATCTGCACAAAAATAACCTTATACAGACATTGATACACAGAGTTTGATGAAAAACAATGATTGCGAAAACCCCAAAAAATATCAAGACAAAAGCAAACCGATTTGATCTAGTCACATAAGCTATTGCAGACTGCTGATTGTCTTTTCCTTTATTGTAGTTCCTAATGTTTTTCGTGGCTGTTACGTGTGTACACTTCAGAGAGAAATGATAAAAGAGATTTTTTTTCTATTTGAAAAATAACGCTTTTCTGGTTTTATGTGCTACATTAGTGGGTAGGAGTAGAAACATACAGCAAAAAAAATGTATCTTCTGTGTAGTCAGCCTGAAACATGCTGCAGCAGAACAGTCTAGACCACTATACTATACTATCTGTAAGGGAAAATAAAATAGCTGAAGGCATCAGGTCAAATTTCTTAAAAAAACCCAAACCCCAAACTTTTGAAAACAATAGTGTACTGAAGTTTTTACTTACTGTTTCTTCTCCATATTCTTGCTATTTGAAGTTCACCTGTAATAGCCTTAACGATTGTGTCACATCCTTGCTTTTTGTGCATACAACTGGCAGGGTTTTTTCAGTTAAATCAACACAACATACCCTTATCTGAAGGTTCTATTTTGTATCAAGGGAGTAAAAATAACAGACTAAAGCATATACATCCATAATTGCCCTTGGAAATCTTGCTTTGGTGAAAATTGTGTTTTGATATTTGAAATATTGATATCTTATTGACATGTTTATTTCGATGCATTTTTTCAGTGTTTTCCTCTTTACATTCCACTTGTTGGCATAGAACCTTCCTGTTTCAAAAATATTTCATAATCAACATGCTTCCTTTCAATATTCCAGGATGAAATCAAATAACTGTACATGTCTCTCTTAAATTAAAGCAAGTATGTAAAAAAGTAAATAAAAGACAAGGAATTTAAAACAGCATGAAAAGATTAGTGATGTTAACAATACATATGCTTGGGGTCTTTATTTCAAGAAATTTAACCAATGAAATATTTTCTTCCGATAGAAAACACGATTTTAAAAAAATGTTCATTTATTTTCAAATTCAAAAGATAGATGTTACCAGATTATTTTTGCTATAGATGAAGTGCCTGCTTATTAGCTGTAATCACAAAGGATAAAGGATGCATTGTCCTTGGTTGTGAATATTCACGCATATGTTGCACCAGAAAGGTTTTCTGAAACTTTCTTCTCTTGCTTTTTTCATGATAAAAAATTGTGACCACAGATAGTTTGGGGTCCAGTTTTGTTTCTACATCTGTTTGAGGGAAATTACCTGGTTATTTGAATACTTAAGTGTCTGATTGGTACCTAAAACTAAAGTCAAAATGAGATTGATTGCATATGCATTTTACCAAGCAGAAGAAGGTGGGTAGCTAAATCTGTTCTCACAGCTGTGATAACTGATATTTTATCTGTTTGAATCACAGAATATCGTAACACATTCCATTTTCTGGCTACTAAAGGACATACAGCACAAAGGTAATAGAGTTGGCAATGGACATAGGAGTATCAAATGGAAGCTGTCACCTGGAAAAGACCAGCTAAGCGTTGTATTATTTTGAATTGTCAAATACCAGTAAAATGTACCACATGGAAAAATAGTGTATTTTGTTATATTACATTTTTTTCTACTTCTCGCAGGTGAAGAAAAACAAAAGCAAGCCTAGAATGGGAGAAAAAGTAAGTCTTGCTGTTCATCTGCTATAGCAATTGGAAGTATCTGTGGCTTCAAATTTATGATAAAAAATTTTGAGTGGAATTAGACTGATAGTTGCTTAAAGACAGGCCATTTTGTTTAGCACTGAAAATTGATGGTACTGAGCCAGCTGAAGTGCAGAAGGCTGACATTTGTATATTGATTTAATTGGTCAGAATAAGGAAAAAGTGATCTGAAGAAAGAAAAAGGTATACTACAAAGTGTAAAATATTGTAAACAGCTGGGGGTCAGCAACCAGCATCATTTACACTTCAGCCCATATCAACTTTCATCCAATGTGTAAGTTCTTTCCAAACACTCGAGGCAAAAATATACTTCCTAAGAGGCTTTGTTTATCAAAGCAACGTCTTCAAAGGCCTCACAGTCACAGTGGTAAAAGCATGTCTGATTTCACTTGAAGTGCCCACAAGTCTCTTTCTGATGGCCACTAAAACATTTCCATTTGAAATTAAAACTGCTTGAGCAATAATTATAGAATAATGACAATAAAGTTCCCAATACATTTTTCCTTTTTAAATTTGAGTTGTGGGTTTTGGTGGTTTTGTCTTCTTTTGGCTTGGGGTGGTTTCTAAATCGCGTCAGACTAGTGGGATTTTTTTGCTTTTCTTTTGAAAATTTTTTGTAATAACTAAAAATACAGTTAACCAAAGTGCCTTTGTGAGGAGAGAAGGACAGGAGCCCTGATTAGCTCCCCTTGCGCATTCAGCCTGTCAAGAAGTTGTAGCACCTTTTGTTCTATAGCAAAATGAAAAACAGGGAACTCTTTTCTGTCATAAATAGGAACACTTTGCATCAACTGAATGCTTGTAAAGTCTCCTTACCAGGATAAGGCTAACAGCAGGTCATATTATGAGTTTTTTCCCCTGGTTTGTTAAAGACTTGAGTACAAATCAGAATTTTCGAAAAGTAATGCTACAGACAGCAGCAGTTACATGCTGGAGTGGATCCCATAAAAAAAACAGTATTCTCAATTAATAGTGAACTTGCACTTCAGTGTTTTGTTGGATCAAAGACCTCTTGAATGACTGCTTTCAGGACAGGGATTGTTAAAAGCCTAGTCAGTCAAACTTGAAAATCATAGATCTTGTCCAGAGTAAAATAGGAACAAGTGGAAAAAGGCAGGCTGAGATTATGTTGAAGGCCCTGAAAATTTTGTGGCTGGCGCACAGGGAAATCTGGGAAAGGCTGTTATTATGTCCGTGTAAAAAGTCGAGAAACTAGTCATTCCAGAATGACTATGTTTACTTTTACCTAACTTTCTTAGGACAAAGATAGTGAGAAATGCCTTGATCTGCAATAAACTAAGGAGAAAGTGGGATTTGTAGTAAAATACTTAAGTATATCTTAAAGGTCTTCATGTTGTAAGAAACTTCATTCAGGAAGCACAGAAAAGAGCAACAGAATGCCTGTATAAGCCTTAGCTAGGTTAGAAAGAGATAAATTAAAAATTAATTTGAAGAATGATAATTCTGGTTTCCTGCACTACTATTAGTTATTACTGTGACTTCGGAACTGTGTACACAGTTTGATAATACTCAAAATTTAAGTTTTTAAGTAGGCTTTGCTTCACCTTTGATCCCTGTCAAACCCGTTTTAATAATCTGCAAGGATAATTTGTAAAACTAAAAGTTCAAATGACTGCGGGAAAGAAGATAAAAGTATTAGTCTAGAATATTAAATGGTATTTCTGGACAATGCACTCTCTCATATGAAAAGACAAAATAAGGCAGGAATTATAAAAATTGAATGTTGCTTTGATTCTATGGCGATTATAGTAATATTACAAGAAATAGCCTGAGAGTTTTGCTCTTGAAAAAATAAATTAAAAAATCCCTAAAACTAGTCTAATGATGTGGAAAATTAAGATGTTAAAAAAGTAGCACAAATCTTGTATAGGTGACTGGTATTGTTTCTTTATGAACTCTTGTCCTAGTCTGCAATAACCCTCTCCCTGGAGTCACATAGCCTTCTTGCACAATGCATAACAGTTGTTTTGAAATATTTCAAGATTTGTGATTACTGTTACGGTTCACAGTGTGATTTTTTTCCCTTCATGCAACACAGTGAGTTATACTGTCTGTCATGTGCTCTCTGTGTTTATTCCCCACATACTAATACAATTATCTTCACTATTTTCACACAGCTGTGCAGCATACAGAACCTGCCTCAGAACTACTATTAAAGTGTTCAGGCTTAATAGCTTCAAATCATCTATGCCTTTGTCTACTCTATCGTTTTATACTCACTACCCTATTCAACTCTACCTGAACATCAGAAAATGTTAGCTATGAATCTCAAACCCTAAAGCCTTTAAGTGCTTGTTCATCTTTACTACTAATAAAATATTACCATAAAGATTATTCAGTATTGTGGACAGAAATCACTAATTTATAATTTTAAAATATGTTCAATTGAACTGAAAATTTACAATAGAAAGCTCAATAAATTCTACATCTTTGTGAAGGGCAACTATGTAGAAGAGTCAAATAGTCTCTACAAGTAATTTTTAAATATATATGAACAGGAGATTGAATGGTATGTGGACAAATTCTGTGGATTATCAACAGTCCAATTGCAATTCCCCTGGCACATTTATTGGAATCCCCTTCCATTATTATCATGCAAAAGTAGCGATAGCAAAGCGCTGCAAAACTCATAAAAAAAAGAGAGCTTCAAAAAAATGTCCCTGGCTGTGAGGTCTGGCTCATTCTGTCTGCCATCCTCTCTCAGCAATAGGTCCTGGCTGTGGGATGGCTGGTCCCTGGGGCTCTAAGCCAGTAAGAACTTAATTTGCTTTACCTGATTTTGATACACAAAGTATTTTTGTGCCTTATGGAAACAGACAAAACGAATGGCCTTGTAGAAATTTTCTTTCTCACTGGCCAGAGGAAAGACTGGTGGTAATTATCTTAGACTACTTACTTAGATTATGTCTAAGATATATGCTTAGGTTACATTTGAGCAGCTAAGGTCAGTTAGTCCTGCTCCTAAGTGTAAACATATAATTGGACACTTGGCAATTTTTCCATCTCATACCATTATGCAGGCAAGCCATCCCGATATAGCAAATATAGTATATGACATCTCAAAAATTGTTGCTCCTTTCCACCAATGTGCCACAGAATAGGCAAGAGAGAAATTGTGCCAGAGAGAAATGTCTGATCAAAATGCTTCCTTTTATTTCACAGCTGAAAATATGAATGGCAGAAGGTGTCAGTTACAGAGAACAATCGTGGAATTCCAGAGCCTAGAGGTGCTCTGGGAGGACAGACATGTCTGGTGCAGCTGACCTCTATTAGACATTTTTTCATCAAGTAATAAATAATTTTGGACTTGATTAATTCTTTTCTCTCATGTTCACAATAATAAGATTCATGACAATATCTGAATCAATATTAAAACTAGCAGTTGCCATCTCATGTTTAGTTTGGGTTCTGTGATAAACCCAGCATTCTCTCTGCCTATGCCACTGTTGAGCTAGTCATTTGTAGTCTCATTTCTGTGCAGTTGATTAGTCCTTCTTGCTTTGAACTTGTATTCTTTAAACTGCTTTTAAAAAAAAATATTAATCTTATCCAAAATTAAAGATATAAATGATTTGATCTTCTCATAGTCTGTTTAGGAAAGATACTGAAATTGTGAAACACAAGTAACCTGTGTCAGATTACATACACACTTATGATGAATAAGCCATTTGACAAATTCTTAAGTCACTGTTCCTGTTTTCCATCTGTTTATATATTTAAAGGCTAGTGATGTCCTTCCAATAAACTTGCATGACTAATTCGTAAATACAAAACAAGTAACCTTTTTTTGGGATTTGTTTAAATCATGTTGGTAGAAATTTATCCAAATTAGCATGTTCTCCCCAACCCAAACTGGAAACAAAAATTTGTGACAAGTACATCTGAACTGCAGGAATATACTCTGTAAAGTCCGAGTATGTTTTGCTAAACATATTACCCAACAATATCATCTATTATTGATGCATTTTGACTCTGAAATGAACAATACATTTTGAACACAAAACTGTGTCTTTTGTTCTACTAGGGCATTTCTGAAAAAAATTCGTTATTAAATTTAGATGATGAATGCACACTGATTCCCAGAGATGAATCCTACCTATTCTGTTGAGAAAACACTTATTTTTCTTTTCCAGTCTGTGCTTTTATTATGAATTCTTTTCCTCATGTCTTCCATTTCTTCTCTCTAGAATTATGTAGCAACAGTGTGTCGTGGGTTTACTCTTGTCAGGTTCAAACCCTTACAAAATTGCTAAAAAGTGAGAGAGGTTTCACACAGGCAAGACAGACTTGACGTGAGGAATAATATTAAAATTTATTGCTAACAGAATAGAAACTAAAAAGTAATATAATACACAGTATTAAACACACTTTCAATCACCCCTCAGCCCCCTGCATCAGTGCAGGAGAACTCTTAGGGCGATAGCTAGAATCTCTCTCTCATCAGGGTGCGGGGGGTCTCTGCACCCACTGAGGTCCTTTCATGGGCTGCGGGGGGACAAACCCGCTCCACCATGATATTCACCAGGGGTTACAGGGAATTAAAGCTCTGAGTCTTTTCCCTGCTATGTGGGGTCCCTCCCAGGGGAGTAAGCTCTCGGGGACCCCTCCAAGTCGGGCCCCCGGGTTGCAGGTTCTGGGTTTCATCTCAGTCTTTATACTCCAATAGTTTTCACCAGAGTCCTGCCCAGCATAAACCTGCTCAGTGTGGCTTCTCTCTCTCTCTCTCTCTCTCTCTCTCTCTCTGAGTTGCAAATTCGAGCGGTGGTGGTGGCTGTGCTGGCTGTGCTCCTTCTCTCTTCTCCGCTCTGCTCCCGGGCACGCTCTGTGCCATGTGCTGCTGCCGCTCCAAGCATCACAGGGCCTGGTCAGCCTGCCACTACCTCTCCTCCGCGGGGGAGGAGGTGGCGAGGCCGGCCGGAGAACTCCTGGACTCTCTTTCACTCTCTGGAATTTCTTCTGAGCTTTGCTGCACATCTTGGCCATGGGCCCAGTTCCTGGCCCTGACCGCCTCCTCCCCAGCGGCCACTGCTGCCTGGTCTGGGCTAGCAGCTGCCGTGGACCCAGGGTCATAGCTGCCGCCCCTCAGCCCACGCCGGGCCAGGCTGGGGAAGGGGAGCCCTGCCCCCGTGGGGCCCGGTGGCCCCTCTGACACCTTCGTGGCTCTAATTTCTTCTGCGCCACAAGCCTTCTCTTCTGGCTACTTAAATATGTAATTTGCAGAGGTGTTACCAAAGTTTTCGACTGGCTCTGCGTCAGAAGCCCATCTGGAACCATCCATCTTTCAGGTCCAGGGGGAAAAGACAAGTAAACCCATGACACAGTGTTATACTTAGCGTGCCCTTTAAAGGAACATTATTTTTAAAACAGACAACCAGAATGAAATCCAGTAGTAACTACCAGCTCGCAATGAGTATTTTACTACTATGATTGGGTAGATAGAAATCAGACATTTATTAGAGTCTTTCATTTCAGGCTTTTGCAGTGCTTTACAAATATAGCACAGCTTTCCCAGTGCTACACCACTGAAGCACGGTCACCCCAGAGTGGAGTGTAGCAGCTATTTTCCTCCCACTTGACAGCTGTTGGTTATTATTACATGATTTTTTCCTACAGTTATTTTTCTGAAAAGTATATGACAGTGAAACCCACCCACCAGGAGATAGGCAGAGACCATCTGCCATGAATAATTTCACATTTATTCCAGGCAGCAGTTGTACCAAAATCCCAAAATGAAAACGCAGTTACTAATATAACTTGAGCCAGTGGAATAAAACGAAAATAGTATGTTCAGGATCTTTCCATGATAATACCCTTGAATACAGATCTCCATTAGGATCATAAACATTTTTTAATGCCCTTCCAAATTCAAGCTGAGGGGTCCTTTGAAACATTTAGTTTTTTTTAGTCATCTAAAATGGGGTCCTACTTCCTGGACAAGTTGAGTGTACTTAAACTTAGAAAGTTGATTAGAGAGATCTTTGTAGTATCCTAACATAGACATAGTGAAATAGGTCATGTGATCCTTGGTTAGAAGAGTTGATTGTTCTATCTTTAGGTACCTAGCTAAAGTACATATTATTAATAAAATACTTGCTTTCAATTTCTGCTGTGGTCAATGGAAAGAAATAGGTACTCTATATGAAAAATAAGAATTATTGTCTGAAGATATGTTATCTCTTTCCCTTTTTTGCTTTACTGGTTATAGGAGCATCATCACGTGGCTTTTTTTTCCTATAAATATAGATGGGGAAAAGTTCTTGGGTATACTTAAAAATAATTGTTACTCTCAGAAATGCAGTCTTGCTGCTGTACATTGCACATCCTTCTCACTCATGCTAGTTTACCCATCTCTACTTACCACCAAGCTGTAAGAGAAATTTTAAAAATTTCTATGTTGATTCCATTAGTTTAAGTTTCTCTGCTTTGAGGCAGTGGGTGCTTTTGTATATGCCCCTAAGAGAAAATGCTTTGAAGACATGATCTGAATCTTCCACAGCAAATCAAAAATGGATCTGTAATCCAAAACATTTCACATGAAATAGATTAGATAGAGCCAAACCATTATCCATTCCAAATGCAATAACTCAGCAACTCAGATAATACAGGACCAAATCAATAAGAACAAGACAAAAATGTAAGGCAGGTTGTAAGGTTCAGAAAAAAAATGGATCGGAGAATGATCATGTTAAGAAAAGGTGAAAGAAAGGAACAATTTACTATTCTTTTTCCAGCTACCAACCTCCTGTTACTTTAAAATTCAGGATAGCAATAAAAAAAAAATCAGTTAATAAAATTAGTGCTTTTTCCTTAAGTTAATTGTGCCAGCATTTTCTAAGTGACATCTAAACTTCAGGCTTGGAATTTCATTGCCTTAATGTCACTCCCAAGACCACAAAATTAACTTGGCAACTGTAAGGCAACAGAAAATGGGGGAACACATACAGAGAGTAGATTGGGATCTAGTATGTTTGCATTCACATCTGTTGAACTAGACTTTAAATTATTCTACCATAAAATATAGAGGACTTAAAGATAAGAAGAAAACAGCACATGTCACACAATATTTTAGCTTTGTGCCCTTCTGCAGCCAGTTTTTATGTAGTCTTATAGCTAGAGTTGAGCCTGGAAGGCACAAGATTGATTCCTGCTTGATAAAGCAGAAACAGGTTTTAGGTACAAATTTCAAGTTAAAATACTTCTGGGAAAGGACTTTTCAAGTGATTGGAGAAGGGTGAGGCTTAGGGTCACCAGCACAGATAGAAAACACTAAATGATCTTAATTCGTGCAGCCAGTACCTAGTATGCTAGAGGAAAGGAATCTTGAAGTTGGTACATATTTTGTGCCCTCAGTTTCCCTTGCTGACCAGTGGAAACAAATCTGACTCATAACCTAACTCATTAAATCACCTGCTCTTAGAGTGACCTTTGGATCTTTTCAAGAGCACAACTACTTAAAAGAATTCTATGACAAAGAGAAACTTTTTCCAAGAGAAAACTAACAACAATGGCTCATTGAAAAGCTATTCAATTTAAATGTTTAGAATGTGCCAGTGAAAAGTGATGGAGTTAAACAATATTGCCTTTTATGAATGAAAATTATGTTACTTATTTCCACTACCCAAAATGTCTAGAGCAATTATTATTAATAACCTCTTGAAATTATTATTAATAATATTAACAACAACAACAACAACCACCAATCTAAACAAGGTCTTTTTTTGACAATAATTGAAAAAATCTATTAATTGCCGTGAAGTAAAAAATTTTCAAGAGGTTACTAGTCTGATGATCTGAATGTGATATTTTAACAGCTCCAAGCACAAGGTCTTCTTTTTCTGCATAGGTCTTGACTAATCACACTTTCAAACTCTGGTGGCTTACTTCAATTTTAAAGGGAGTATTAACAGTTTTAGTATTCATAGCAATGTCTGCCTTTTCTGACAGAGGACTAGGAGATTGTTTCTAGACAGAGTTAGATGAGTCTCCCGGATAGAAGCAGCTCTCGTGAAACCAAGACAAAGAATTTAAAATGAGCAAACTTATTTAAGAGGTGATGCGTATGAGACTTTAGAGCTTCAGAGGTGCAGAAAGAAGTTTATATCGAGCTTTATATAATATCGGGTAGTGATTCTCTTTTATACGTGTGAAAAGTGCATGGGTCCTAAAATGATTTTACGAGCATTAACCCTCAAAGTCTATTGATACAATAATAGAAGGAAGCAATCCTATGGACCCCATAAACATGAGAAAGAAGATATATTTGACAGTACTTTGGCTTGAGCAGTCTAACAACTTCTGTCATGTGTTTACCCCCACCCAACCTCCTTTCCTAAAACAGAGACAAAGGACTGGTCCAGAACTAGGTGCGTTTCGTTTATCTTTATTCATGACCGTATATTTAATAACAACTTCATCTTTTTTCCATTTTCTCTTTACTTTGCGGAGTGAAGAAAAGTTTTCTCAAGTGGTCTACCATAGATTTACAGCCAACACTTCAGATCTCTTTTCCGTGCTTCCTTGTGTATACAGATATGTCTTTTTTCAATGACCAGCTCTTTAAAACACTACTTTCTACAACTTTTGCAAATGTTTTTTTATTTCTCGAGAGAGTTATAGGATTCTCAAGGGATTCTTTCTGTATCCTTCTATGTGTGTTCTCCCCTTACTGATATACATATATCTTTCACATACAAAAAAGTCAAATAAGAAAATAAGTCTCCACCTGGGCTTTTAAGTCCAGACTTGAGTAACTAGATCTCTTAATATTTCTAGATTTGAGATACAAATTCTTAGTTTCAGAATGAGTTTTTGCTTATAGTTCTATGTTAAAACATAATATTTTGATGTAAATTTGTATAACCATATCTTAAATAATCCTTAAATTTACCAAACATAACATGGAAAATAGCATTGCATCTTTCAGGTATCAGAAGTATGTGAGGCACATCTTTATCCATCATATTTTGTCTTCAAAATGCTTGCATTAAATTAATCTCTATAACTATTTTACTATATTGTATTATTACTGCTATGTTCAGAGTCTTGCTTATGGACAGTGAGGAAACGGGGATTCTGTCAGTATTTTTGAAATCTTAATAGTCTAATTGAAGAATTGTTATTACAGAAAAAAGAATGAATTGTTATTATAGAAAAAAGAATGAATACGTCCGTACAGAACAGCTTCAATTAAAAAAAATAATAATATGATTAAAATTGTTGTATATGATCAGTTTCTACCTCTTAATCTGCTTCATGTGCACACTTCCCCTGCCATAGTCACCCACCAACTAGAAAAATAGCTGCCAAAAGCTAAACCAAGTAAAGTAAATCCGTATAGCAGTTCAGGAGCATTTCAGAGGGAGCAAACAGACCGTAATCCCGAGTCCTTGCAACCCAGTTTTTAGACTGAGGCCCATTACTAGCTGTGGCAATACTACACTACAGGGCTACAGGGCTTTATTATGTTTATGATAGCAACTGTAATTAACTGGAGTGTAAAAATTATAACTAGGACTCCTGTAACAGACAGATAACGTACAAATGCCAAAAATTATGTTTCGCCATTGTTTCTGCCTGTCAAAAACTTCCTACCAAAACTTCTGTGACAGTTTTCCACCAGAATTTCTCACCAGGATTTTTCCACTGGAGTTTTCCTGCCAAAAGATCCTGGCATTGTTCATGGTTATCATATCTCTGCAAACATCTGAATAGGACTATGTGCCAAGAAACCACACACAACCTCCTTGAATACTATAGAAGATGAGGAAAAGTTTGGGAAAAACAGGGAAAGAGGAATGGAAGAGAGAGTTGGCTATAACAGCTAACTCGCCCTCGCCCTCTGCCTTGCCCTCACCTTTTTTTTTTTCTGCCGCCATAAACTGCCTGCTGTCACCAGAGACTGGACTTCTGCTGCCTTGAAGTGGACCGAGACCCACCGTGCCACTTGCGTGAGTTTTTCCACCCTGACCATATTTCTGAGGGCCAAGAGGTGTAGACCTAGACCCCTGGAGAGGCCCACATCCTGGCTGCATTCCAGAGAACTAAGACCCCCTGCAGCTAAAGAGATAACATCACATCGAAGGTGGCAGAGACTGGAGAAAAAAAAAGGCAAAAAACTGCTTCTCTCTCTCCTCCTCCCACCTTCCAGACCAGTTCGGATACAAAGGTAGTTTTTGGTGGTAATCTTTTCTCTGCTTCTAAAAGTAATCTTAGCATTTTCTAACCTTTTCTTATTTTTTCCTCTTTCTCTTTGCATCTCTTAGCAATTAATAAAAACTGTTTTGGTATCAACAGATAACTTGTATGAGTTTTAATTTTGCTCAAGGGAATATTCGAATCTAAAAGTTCTTTTTGCAATATTTAAGCAGATTGCAACAACTCCTCAGTTGCTTATCTTAGTTTAAGTATTCAAAGCTCATGGAATGAATCCAGATAAATCCAGGAAAGCCTATGTAATGAATCCAGATGTATACAAGTCTTTGAGACAATCTGCATTTCTAAGAGCTGGTCATTTACCTTGTTCTCTTTGAGCCTCCTTCCCACTCCCCTCTCAACTGTCTGATGCCCCTGTATATATTGTGAGAACAAATTAGAAAAAATCAGACAAAATTTACCAGGCTATGATAATGTGGCATCCCGAATCCTCAAAACCAAATCTACTTGTGGTACAAATCTGTGTCTTATATTGACAACAGTGCTTTGATTTTAATTTTTTTTCTACAGGGCTTAAAACAGAAGAGGCAATTTGGACCTCTTCTTTCAATCTGAGATTTTAAGTTACTGCATTTTATTAAAGGTTACTTTGTTGAATGTAAGTTAATTTAATCAATGAATCATGTCTAAACACACCAACTTAGTAGAACACTTTTGATAGAGTTATGATCTATTTAAATAGCATCATCTAAATTTCATTAAATTTTTAACCATCATTGATTTCTAATTTGCATGTTTCTGGTTTTTTTTCACAGTGCTAATCTTTTAGAGTTATCTTACCATCACATGCTTCCTATAAAAGCACACAATGCAAAACAAAATATATTCTTGTTCTCATGTTGTGCAATATAGATCTAGTTGAAAAAAACTGAAAATGTTTTTTTACTTCTGTTTAGTCTGATTTTCTCTTTGGTTGAGATAAGTTTTTAGTGGAACATAGTTGAATTTTGTATATTTAGTTTCAATGGTTTTTTTGTGCAAATAATTTATTAATATAATTGAAATGTTGATATCATTATTAGTTCAGATCTAAATTGTTACAGAGCAATGCAGTTTAAATTGTTTTACACACATGTATTTGCTAGCCCTTTTCCCAGCGTTGGGATCAGCCTTTCCAGGCTGCCCTGGCTCTAATGTTTCTGGCTTTGTGGCTTGTGGCTGTGGTGACATGGCTGTCGGCACCTGGCATACCTCATGAGAGGAATGTGATGATGATGTTGGTTGCTCCTCACTCTGTAATCCACTTGCTGTCATTTTCCCTTGCTCGTTTTACACTTTTGCACTTTCTTCACTGTCTGTAACATCCAGGTAACATCCTACTTTGCTGTATATATTATCTTCTACTTGTGTGAGATATTATTTTTCCTTTATTTGCTACTCCTGAAACCACTTTTGTCCAGCTGCAGGTTGGCATTTCCTTAACAGCAGGTGAGCTGTTTACAGCTGTGGGATTTGCAGTGTAAAACTGGGACCCTATCACTTGTCATCCTGTGATGATACATTTCTGCAGCACATCCTATGTCGCTGCTTCTGAAGTCCTCTTCTCAAGGCCTGCTTTTCTCTACATTGTCTTTGCAATGAGAATTATAAATACCTCATTCTGCCTAAAATAACTACTAGTTCCTGCTAGGTATGTAAAACTAGCATAGCACCATACACAGGTAAAAAAAAGTAAAACAAATTAGCCACAGACATCTGTCCAGTTAGAGGGAGCGCTGTCACAGCTAAACCAAGTTACAGATCAAGAAAATTTCAGACAGAGTAAGCCCAACAAACCTCTATCCTGAGGCCTGCCCATCTGTATTGGGTCTGGCTGAACTGGAGTTCATTTCCCCGTAGTGGCCCTCACAGTGGAAGGGGAGTGATAGAGCTACTGGGTGGGCACCTGACGTCCAGCCAAGGTCAACCTGCACTAGCAGCAGAAATACTGCATTTGGGGCTGCATGGTCACATCCCATTTCAGTAAGGTATTCATTAATGGTACTTAGTATCTTGTTTTAACACCCTCATAAAGCTGAACCTAGCTATGAGCACTTTCTCCTTCAATTTGATTGTGAAACAATTTAAATCAACATAAAATCATATTAGATCCAAATCCTAGGGTGCTGGCACATGCCAGTTGAAGTATTAAAAAATAATTCCAGTCGCACTGACAGATGACAGCACTTCTCATGCACCTTAGTGAGTGGAAGTGAAAGGGAAAAAATTAATTTGGCACCCAAACTTATTATCTCCCATTTAGCATATTACCTTTAACATTTTCCACTGCATTTCCTCAATCTGATCAATAGATGGTCATCAAAATGTATTTGGTACAACATGCATCTGCAAAGTTCCCATCAGACTCATAAGTGGACCTGGCTTACCAGAGATATGACTCTCTCTGATCTGTATCTGTGCATCTTGGCTTTTCAGATGCAGTCCCTCTCCAAACTGTTCCACTTCATGGATAAAGATGATACTCTGCACCTGCTGCATATGGGCTGGGACATATCTGGGTCCACTGGTGGGTTAATGGATCTTCTATATTAAGAGCTATTTCTATTTCACCTTCCTAAGTAAAAATTCTTGTTTGAGACTCCTGTTGAAGACTTTTTTTTTCAAAAGCATTTGAATACCATTAACTGTAGGCTAACAAATTTTGCCTCAACCATATGAGTTCACAGAATTAAATATTTCATAAAAACTCTCATGTAATCAAACCAACATTTGGATGCCAGTAGTAGAAACAAAAATACGATCAATAAAGCACATGTATTTTCTTCCCTCAAGAGCCAAATTTTCCCTCCCTTCCCCTGTCTGTTTTTTGTTTATCATCTGTTTGGTGTTTCAGGTTCAGTTTGGTTTTATTGGAATACAGCCCTTTGTTCAAGGCTTCATAAGAGGACTTTACAAAATATTATGGGAGTTAGGAGCATCTGGATGATTTGGCTGAAACTCCCTAACAAGATTAGTTACTGTGGGAGTTAAAACAAAATGAGAAGCTGAAGCAAAAGATAATGAGAAAACTTCTTGGCTTTTGCATAAGCAAAACAGAAATTCAGCCAATTTCATACCTTTGGAAATATACCACACAAAATGCTAAAATGTGTCCACAAGTAAGAAACAGTTCTCTATATATCACCAAAGTCACTGAGAACTACCAACTAAAATATACATTTGTTTGAACCTAAGAATTTTCTTGAAAAGCTATCATGGGTTTACCCTTTCATTGTATAAAATATAAAATTTTCATTCTCATAAGTATTTTTTTCCTCAAATTCAGGTTTTCTGTTTCTAAAGTTTTAAGAGAGAAGCCTGGAAATAGATAGACACAGTATTGGTAGGTGTTTCAACCCCAAAATGGACTTTATGCTGTGCCATGGTGATCTCTGTGTATATTTGCACATCAACATTATCAGTCTGATTGGGGAGGGCAGATGCCAGAAACTTTCTGCTACTGTAACTCCCTAAGCAAATTGTGTCTCTGTTGAAAGGTCTCCTCACTTCTTTCTGTCCTTTCAGCTGTGTCCTGTGTGTCTACAGTAAGCCATGTTACCTTTGAGATATGCAAATGCAGAATCAGTCTGTGATGGAAACCTGAGAGACACAGTCTGTCCTGTTTCTTAGTGGAGAAACAAATGAAATTCATGTTGGTCATTGGTGGGAATATACTGTCCAGTTTACAAATCAAAAGGAGTTATAGTCCCAAGGAAAGAGATTAATTAAAATATTTCTTCTAACTTTCTTGCAATAAAAAATAATTGGGATGAGAAATTCTGGTAATTTTAATGACAAGCTTGTTGGGAAATTTTTAAGATTTTCACACAATATCTACAATACTTTTTTGCCCATGTGTATGACTGTGTGCTTTGACTTTACTCAGCTGTCAGAAATCACTTTGAAACCGAGTGGTTTTTACTCATTATTTCCGTCTCCCTGAAATACCTCACTAGTAGAGAAAAATGAAGATAGGCAGAACAAAAGACAAAAATATTTCATTGTCACTTGAAATCAGATTTGAATTCACATTAGTCCTGTAACCTCTCAGCAGTAAGACAACAGCATAAACCTGTATCTGGCAGGATCAAAGACAGCAGAAGTGTTCAAATAAGAAAGAAGACTTGCATCAAGCATACATCTTTCCATAGGTACTCTACAGATCCTGATTTATACCTTAAACCATCAATTTTATTATATTCCTTCCATAAGATTTATTATTATTAATGGCAACTTATAACACCGATCTTAGCTGATGTTCTTTGAATCTAAACTCTTGATCTCATTCACCCTATATAACAATAAATTTCACTCTTCAGTTAAAAGCTGTGAGGTGTTTCATTTATTCAATGGCATTGTGAAGAGAAAAAATGAAATTGTCTTACTCTGAAGTTATGTGACTCATGAAGTGCTCTTAAGGTGCACGAATCACGGAGCCTCTAGGACAGAGGAAGACAAGGGACATGGGCATGGGTACCAAAGTGAAGAGAGATAAAGCTTTCTTCAGGAAATGAAAAAAACTAATACTTGTGAACTAACTAGTCCATATTTTATTATAGTATTTTCTATGAAGTTTAAAACCCTTTTCCTGCATTCTTATACATGTGTCTTTCCTAGAGGAAAAAAAAAAGAGTTCTTATAGCCACTTACAGGTAAGTTTTATTCATGGCCTTGTCACCCTTCCCAGACACATTTATTTCATACTGATATATTTCTGGTGAATACTCAGTGCACAATTGCAATGCAAATGAGGCAGTGCTGTTGGTTTCTGATAGCACAACAATACTTCATTCTGAACATGTCTTTGTTTGCCTTTTTCCTACCAGTTGCACATTGAGCAGAAGTGAGATTTCTCCATTTTCCCAGATCCTTTCTGAAAAGTGAAGGATAATATAATTTTCTAAAGCACTTTATTTTTTTTCCCCTGTGGTGAGAGATACTTAGAATTTGTTTATACTATACCTTGTTGTTATACTGTTACCTTTACACAACTCTTATATACATATCTAAAATTCCTCAGTTGCCTCTGTTTCCAACTAATCCAAGTCACATTCATTGCTCTGCAAGTGTCTCTGCTTCTCTAATCACTTCCCTTTTAAGATATTTGATAAGTATACAAGTCAACAGGTCCCCAATGTATGAACTTACTAACATACTTCTGGTAACTTTTTGACCAGGTGAAAATAAAATATTAACCCATCTTTTTGTTTTCTGCCTCCTAAGCAAGTTGACTCTGCTTTATTACATCTTACAGGGTTCAAGGAGGATGTAGTAGATTAGAAGCCTACAAAACTATCAGCTCCTTCTCCATTATTCTGGACTATTTAGAGCAAGAGATTTGTAAGATGTTTTTTCCCTACAGAGCTGCAAACAGACTACATTTTGCTACAAAAATATGCAAATGAATCTCAGTGTGTTCTGTTTTGACTGGCCTCTAAGACAGCAGAGGGACCAGCTTCCTAATCAGCTGCCTTCCATGCAAACGCTGATAAAGACCACAGATGTAGGTCACACACAAAAGGCAGAACCTAATCTCTGCTCTGGCCTTGAAACAGTTTAACCCTCAGCAGTGAATTTATGGGCACTTAAAACAATCTCCAAGAAGAAATGTCAAGCACTTTGATTAGTGTTTTCTTCAGCCAGGCTATCACCTCCTTAGGTCTGCTCTTTTCCAGCTTTTCTCAGACTTTGCATGCTTTTCTGAAGAATGTGAAGCTGTAACTCAACTGGAACATACCAATTTTAACCCTGGGCTGTTGCATACAGCAAAAACCTTGGCCACGATTTTTGTAATTAAAAACTGTGGGAAGTGGGGGTGAATCCAGCTTCTCTTCAATCAGTGGCTCCTGTGACAACAGAAGAATGTGAAAGCCCCCTTAAAATGTCAAGTAATAAACCTCAAAATTTGCCTTAAGCATGGAGGCATTTTACAAATGATTTTACCTTCAGATTAATTTCATGGAACAGTTGCTGTAAGGAGGAATAACATGAGCTTAATATAGTCAAAACTTTAATGGGTGCAATTTATAGTCATAGCCCCTGCAACAGACTGTGGAGAAATGAAAACTCAGAAGTGAGGAGTGCTTTATGCAGACTTTTCTGAGTGCTGAAATTAGGCAGCCTGAACAGGATCAGAAGTCATTGAAAAAATCCTGTTGTCACATACTGCAATGAAATGAGATGATTTTTAAGTAGTGGAAAATGTTCCTTCACTGTCAGTTGTAAGGAGATTATTTATGCAGATTATATTTATGTTGTCATGTTTTCTACTCCTAATTCTGTGTCTTGTCCCTTTGCCTCCATTACAATATCAACACTCTGTAGGTGTTCGGACACTTTTGGATTCTGCATTGGTGCTTACCACTTGTCTTCTTCAAGGAGGAAACTGATGTAGGGAAGGGTTGGACTTGATGATCTTGGAGGTCCTTTCCAACCCAGCTGATTCTATGATTCTATGAAAAGACTAATAACACAGTTCTACATGGATAATACGTACGTTTAGTATAACCTGTATAAAGGTCTGTAATACGGATATAACTCTGATAGACCTTGCTCTATCTAATCTGTTTGTAATCTTTCAAAGCTATCTAGCAAATCATCCACTTTCTTCAGCAATCATATCATGCTCAGTACTGGCAGGTTACTGTGAAAGATCGTGGCTTGTGACCTGTGAAACAGCCTTCTCATTCTGTGGTTAAATCCACATTTGTGGATTTAACCAGGTTTTTCAGATGCTTGTACATATATATATATATATATACACCAAATGTGTCCTTTTGAACATTTGCAACAAACTTAAAAATTATTAGTTGGTATTCAGGAAACTTTCTGTGCATTCACTGTACCCAAAACATGCATGAGAGGTGTCGTTCTAATTGTGAACTATCATTGATTCAAATGAAAAAAGCTGAAAGTGGTTCATTGCAGGCCTTGGATCAGAAATGACTACCCAGAGCATAGAATTGTCGGTTTGCCTGTCTCTCTGTGAGCCCTAGAGCCACCATGGAAACTTTTTGTTCAGATGCTGTCTGCAGCACAAAACGGGGGGCTGCATGAGTGGTTATCTAACAGGGTATCGAATAGATACTGTGTTGCTGAAAGCCATAAAGGGAAAGGTAGAGGGGTCAAATTCCATATGTCTTCTAGACTCTTAAGTCTGTTTAAAAATTCTTTGGAATGGTGGACAGACTCTGCCTGCATATAAGGCTCAAGACTGAAAAGAGTACTGCAGAAACACCTCTTATCATGTCCCTCCTTTTGCAATAATCATCCACCCCATCCTTAGCAGAATAAAGAAGCTGACAAATTTCCAAACATGACAAATATGTGCTTTG
The DNA here is from genome assembly GCF_003945595.2 of Pipra filicauda. Lineage (NCBI taxonomy): Eukaryota > Metazoa > Chordata > Aves > Passeriformes > Pipridae > Pipra > Pipra filicauda. Next base: position 2,323,492 of record NW_024104543.1, read on the forward strand.
TTTGATAAACAACACTTGCCCAGGCAGGCATTTCTTGCAGAATGCATGACTGAAAAAATTGGTCAATACTAAGCATCTTTCTGTCTGACATGAACCAGTTCTTTCTTTCTCCTAGATGCCTTAGTTCAACTCCTGCTCTCATTTTCCCCCTCCCCAGCCTCAGCAACACACTCCTCCTTTCCTCATCAACAGTATACTTACCCTAACAAAAATATTTGAACACTAAAGTTCACACTTCACCTTTCCCTACAGTGGGAAACACGACATTGGGAGGACAACTTTAGTACTCAAAAGAACAGTGAAAGAGTGAGATTTGCGTGTATCACTTTTTATTGTTGTAGGGAATGAGTTGTAATAATTGGATGATTTAGATTCTAAGTGTTATTTTCAGTGAAAGTACACCAATAATAATTCATTGAAAAGATCATCAAGACCTTAACTAGACTAACAATAAATTCTTGGTTTCACCTATAAGGTGTGTCTGCCATCTAAGTAAATTGAACACCATATGGCATGCTCTGGAGCCCATTCCAGTGGACTAGCTGTTAAAATATAGATCCAAAAACTTGTGGAGAATACAGGTAGTCAAGGCTTTAATTTGTAGTGCAACAACTAGCCTTCTTGCCATCTGCAAGTTGCCCCAAGTATATCTACACTGTGCAAGACGCAGAATATCCTTAAATATTTTTACCATAGCCTTGGCAAGGTCTTTCTGGGACATCCCGACACTTTATTTACACCCGTTGAACCACTCAATTACCTAACACAGAAACTGTCTTTAAACAGTTACATTCAGACTGATTTTGTTGCACCTGCAATCAAGACAGGGTGAATGCTGTGAAGCTGAATGAAGAGGAGAGACTAGACATCAACACTTTGTATCATCAAAAGGGTGTGCATTGTTTTCACATTCCACTGAAAACAGTGATTTATAGTCCAGCTAAACACATTCCTCTAGTCCCAATATAAAGCACAATAAACAATAGCTTTCAGAGGAATTCAGGTTTCAAAAGAGAGAGGAGAACAAGACTTTACATCATCTACTAATGACTATTGTTGCAGATTTTACTTTACTCAGACAATTGCTGATGGATAGCATAATACAGCTCTTACAATTCTGAAGGGGATTTCAGCAAAGGGCTAATTCTTAGAAGAGCAGTTTATTGTGGAGAAAAGATCCTGAAAATGAAGACAAAAGGAAGACTTTTAATCAGAGCACTAATGTGGGCTGTCTGTGATGAAGCTCTTATCATTCCACCCCAAGCAGTGCATGGAACTCAAAGACAGATTCTGTACAACAGTAATAGAGGCTTTTAAATCATTTTTTTGTACTTTAAATATAGGGAGATATTTGATTGCTTCACAAAACACTAGGCATAAAGGAAAATAACTGTGAAGACGAGTTATGACCTTTTTTTTTTTTTCTGAACACTGGAGCCTGGGGTTGTTTCATACTGAAAGCAAATCTAGTAGTTCAGGCCCAGTTAATTTAAGTTCTTTCTGCAAGAAGCCTTCTAATTAGTGATAGTTTCATTTTTCCAGCAATATAGATATATCTCTCTAATGGGAAATAATAACATGAAAGGAAAGTGACTGATCTGGTAGGAAGGCTAGTCCCATAATGGAATATCAAGACAAAAAAATGCAGATAAGTAGAGGTCAGCTCAAAGGAAACATAACTGCCTATGGTGATACTCAAAGGTGAAGAAATACCTAACACATCTGCCTGAAGCATAGGGATAGATGGTTTTCACTGACACCTTCTGAATTAGATTCATCACATTAAAAGACTATTGAAGCTTTAATGCAGCATGAAATAACTTGTAGCTATTAAAATAAGATCCCAGAAAATTTTATTTTGCCATAGCAGGTACTTCACTGCAGTCTTCTGGTCGCTTTCAGATGGAAAAAACCTTTTTTTGTCATGTTTCTTTTTGTACTCCAAAACGCTGTGGAAGTCCAAGGGATTCCAAGATGGAGTTCACTTAATTTGACAGCGAGTGACCTTAACTGAAGGTCATGTTACAGAGAAAGTATTTAAGCCACTGTTTATTTTTTTATTATTATTACATTAGAGTTTCAAGCTATAGGTGCTGCATTTCTACAGAGCACAGGTGCTGATTTTGTTTATGCAGAGGAAAAGCTGAATGATGCTTGGGGTTTAATTATTTATTTATTCATTCATTGATTTCATTCCAGTTGAATAGAAAAGAAATGCAGTATTTGTGAGTAACTGAAGGATTCTTCTTTTTTTTTGTGACAGCTTGTGATACAATTTCATACAGCTCTTGAATAACCGCGAGGAATACCATATCCAGTTTAACTCCAGGGACGACATTGGCAATTCTGTGTAAAGCTGAAAAGGATTACAAGTATTTTACATGTAGTAACATGGCAGTTAGTACTGTTATTTCATGAAAATGGAAATGCACAGGGTCAAAAAAAGTAGCACCAAATGCACTGACATATAAACAAAGTTAATGACCCCCCCAAATGTCCCAAGTAATATAGATTTACATACAATAAAGCAAAACATAATTTAATAAGTTTATTTATCTTTCCCTATGAAAGCAGTTACTTTTAGTAACAGTGTTTAATTTCTTCTAAAAAGAACAAAACATGAAAATGGGGATGTAGTTGCATAACTGCAAGACTCCTGACTACTTACATCCAGAATGTGAAACTACGCCCACACCAAAACCGGAAAAAAACCCCATAAGATAAAATTGAGGAATCTGAGTTTGAATTCTTTTCAAAAAAACTGATTTTCTTTAAAGAATAATAAATAACATAGTTTTGTATGAAATTGCAAAACAATTAGTTTTTAATGCTGGTGTCTTGAGAACCTTTGCAGCTTGTAAATATCCTTAAATGCATCAAAGACACTAGAAATGTTCAGAAGGACAGGGCTTTTGCCTAGCATTCTTTTCATCTGTACTCACTGTCATAAAACTGAAAATTAATCTACTTGAAACCATTGCCCCCAATATAAGAAATATTCTAGTGTTTGCATAGAACATTTCCATTCAGCCTAAACATATTTTAATATTACACTATTTCAAGAACCAGAACAAGTCATTTGAATTTTAATGCAAACAGAACCAATCTATGAGTGTATTAGAATCTCTTTCCCTTTGCCATCCTCTTCTGCTAAGATAGTAAATTATTTGAGAAGATAAAGACCATGATGTCAATGTTTCTGTGTCATAATATAATTATTCCAAAAAGCAGTGCTGCATATTTATATCAGTATATAATAACAAGATCACATCACAAGGGTGTGTTCACTAGAAAATAAAGTAGAAAGTAGTTCTTATACAAATCACACGTATTTGAATGGTGCTAACTCTAACCTTCTAGTATAGTAAAAGATTGGGTTAATCACCTTTCCCAGTCATATAAAATCACGGGATTTGTGTCTCTGAGGCTCACTCTCTTCTTCAAGAGTTCCAGGAGGTAGAAGAGCCTGGGAAAAAATTGCATTTTGAGTATGAAGGACAACAGAATTGTTTTGTTGGTAAAAGATAAAAATTGAACACAAGCAAGTATTGAATACTGGTACCAAAGCATACTGTATTTCTCCCACCTTACGTACCTTCTTACTGTACTTCCACCTTCCATACCCATCCCAGTGATTTATGTTCTTTGTTGATGACCTTCTGAAATGCACTGTTTACCTTTCCTTTCCACTATTTGTTCTGTTTGGCCCAATTGTTTACTTTCCACATTCACCTACAGCATCATATTCTTGAGATCTCAGTTAGATTTCTCTCCTGCCCACCAGGCAGCAGCTAGCATTCCTCCTGTGCCTACTCCTCTCCTTGCCATCCTGCCACCACCAGCCCTGCTGTGCATTACCTCCCTGCCCATCTCACCTCAACACCTTGTTCTGTCCTCTGGAACTTTTTTTCCCCCGCCTTGAGCTCATTTTTTCCACCCTGTATTCTCAACACCTCAATCTCTAATACTGTCAGTGACACGTGGTGTCCCTCAGGGGACCAGTGCTATTGAATATCTTCGTTTATGACATAGATGAAGGGATTGAGTGCACCCTCATCAAATTTGCAGATGAGACCAAGCTGAGAGGTGCAGTTCGCACACCTAAAGGATGGGATGCCATCCAGAGGGTCCTGGACAAGCTCAAGAAGTGGGTTCATGGGAATCTCCTGAGGTTTAACAAGACCAACTGTAAGGTGCCACACCTGGATCTGGGCAATCCCTGGTATCCATACAGACTGGGGGATGGACAGATCAAGAGCAGTCCTGCTGAGAAGGACTTTGGGTTCCTGGTGGATGGGAGGCTGGACAGTGTGCAGCCCAGAAAGCCAACTATATCCTGGGTTGCATCAAAAGCAGCGTGGCAGCAGGTCAAGGAAGGGGATTCTGCCCCTCTATTCTGCTCTCATAAGACCCCACCTGGAGTGCTGCATCCAGTTCTGGAGTCCCCAGCACAGGAAGGACATTGACCTATTGGAGTGAGTCCAGAGGAGGGACACCAAGGTGATCAGAGGGATGGAACACCTCCTTATAAGCAAAGGCTAAGAAAATTGGGATTGTTCAGCCTACAGAAGGCTTTGGGGTGACCTAATTGTAGCCTTCCTGTACCTGGAGGGAATGTACAAGAAAGATGGAGAGAGATTATTTACTAGGGCACGTAGTGACAGGACAAGGGTGAATGGCTTCAAACAGAAAGACAGTAGGTTTAGATTAGATATGAGGAAGAAATTCTTTACTCTGAGGATGGTGAGGCACTGCAACAGCTTGCCCAGAGAAGGATGCCCCAGGGATGCCCCACCCTCGGAAGTTAAGGTCAGTTTGGACAGGGCTCTGAGCAAACTGGTCTAGTGGAAGGTGTCCCTGCCCACAGCCCGGGGGGGGGGGGGGGGGGGGGGGGTTGGAAATAAATGATCTATAAGGACCCTTTTAATCCAGGCCTTTCTAAGTTTATATGATTATTTTCCTGTTTTTTTTTTCTCTTGGTCTAATTCTGGTTTTTACTCCATATATAATTTTTTGTTTGCAATTTTTCTAGTAACTAGGCTGATTTCCTTTTAATGCAATATATATTCCTCTTTTACGTGAATATCCTTTTCTTGACAGTTTTGTCCTTTTTCCCCACAAATATCATGATCCAAATCCCACTGTATTTTTCCTAGCTGGGTTTTAATTTATCTGGTCTGTATTAACAGCCTCAAAAAATGTGTTAAATTCTATTCGGGTATTCTTACCTATCTTACACTCAGACCTTAAACTGGCTCCTCTGAGCACAGAGGTTTTTGCAAACAATACGGTTAGTTATGATACTAGTTATGTTGGACTACTAATTTGGAAGAACAGGTGTTTTTTTTTTCTCATGTGGAACTCTATACTTCCCCACACGAGTACATTGTATTAATTGAAGTTAATACATAATAGTAATAAAATCAACTCTGTTCTGAAAAATTACATAAAATATTTCTCTTAGTGTTTTTTTTAATTTTTTTTTTCATGGAGAATTAACAGTATGTGAATGAAAGGAGATATAATGTACCACTGTATCACTTTAAACTTTGATTAAATAAAGAGAAAGAAAAGATAATTATGTGAGAGAATGTATTTCTGGTGGTGGTGAGGATAAGAATAGAAAGCAAAATGGGATAAAATTCAGTCTAAGTGGCCTATTAAAGATTTTTTTCATTGTACTCTTCACAAGCAAACATTGCAAACTTGCATTCAACAAGTAAATCTAACTTTTCGCTGGGGCAGGAGATCACTTAATTAACACACCAGTGAGTGTTTAATATGAACTGCAGAAATCTCCACCACCTTCCACCATAAAAATTAATAGTTCATCTCTGCAAACGTACCCTACATAATAGCAACTACTCCAAAAATATAGATGAAGGGTAGCATTTCCAAATACAATGGAATTACTAACCTAAAACTACAGACAAGGTTTTTAAAAAATTTCACTTATTTATATAGACTCTAGATTCCCTGGGTAAAAAGCAGGAGACACATGACTTGATTTATTTAAACCTACATTGGACCAAGTAATGGTAAACACCATCAGAAAATTAGCAAGTGAAATTACTAAAAGTGTGTGTTTGTGTTTGCCTATAATGTATGCATGTGAGCATGTATGTCTAGTTATAGGTATTTCCATTTTTTCCCTTTTATTTCTATGCAATTTCTAGCTCTTTAAAATAGATAAAGTAACAAATCAATTTTTTTTTGGTGGGATGGTAAAATGTAATATAATTTAACATAACCCCACTGGCAGAAAATTATCAAAAAGTTGTGACTTCTGTCACTTACTCATGGGGGATTTTTATTATAGAATTTTTAGAACAGCAGGAGAAATAGATATATAACACAGCCTGAAAGGCATGAAAGAAAATGAAGTAGTTAAAAGTTCTACAAAGAAATTCGTTGGTCTTTGTAATTTGTTCACATTACTTTTATCACCTAGATCTTAAAATGTATTTTCTTGCTTTGTTAGTTTGTTGGTGGTTTTTGTTTTTTTTTTTTTTTTTGAGGGGTGAGGTGCTTGTTTTTTTTCAGTATTTTTTTTTTTTTTTTTTAATTAGCATTTATCACTGTCTGCAACAGTGGCTTGTGCACTAGGCACTTACTACATTTTAAATTCCACCCACATGCTCTTGCTTTTCTAAGTACATGAGTCTGATGATTCTACCACTGGGAAATGTTTAGGTTCATTTAAAAAAAAATCAATTACTTGAGTCTTGTACTTACGGGGAACTTCTGTCAGATCTTTTGACTTGGAAGAATTGGACTGCAAAATGCCTTCCAGTTTTTTATATGACACCTTGACTGGACTTTTATTCTATCATCTCTCAGCAATAATAAACTCAATTTATGCTTAATTAGTCATGACACTTTATCATGTCTGGACAGAAACAACTCTTTGGTTATCTGCAGATATTAAGAAAGACAGTCAAGAGAGCTGAGTTATTCTGAGAAACCAACATTGTTTAGTATGGAAAAGTCTCCAGGGAGACCTTATTGCAGCGCAGTATTTCAGTACTCAAAGGGGGTTTATAAGAAAGATGAGGATAGTGTTTTTAACAGTAACTGTAGTGGTAAGACAAGCAGTAACAGTTTTAAGCTAAAATTTTTTTACAGTGAGGGTGATGAAACACTGGCACAGGTTGCCCAAAGAGGTTGGAGACGTCTTATCCTTGGAAAGAGTCAAGATCAGATTGGATGAAACTCTGAGTAATCTGGTGCACTTGAAGAGATCCCTGCTCATTGCAGGGGGGTTGGAACTAAATGACCTTTTGTGTTCCCTTCTAATCCAAATCATTCCAATAGTCTATGATTCTAACAGTAAAACCTAGTTACTTCAAATTTACAAGCTTCTGAGATAGCTTTGTACTGAAGTGCATCATCCAAAAGCTACCTGACGCCTCACCAGTGAGGGGAAGTGCTCAGCTGTCCTTCACTGAAAACTGTCACCCAGACGGAGGAAATTACAGGTTTCCTCACTATATCTCTGACTAAAAAAGGGGAAACCCTATTTATCCTGGACAGAAGAAAATTAATAGATTACCTGTTTTGGCTGTGGATGTCTTGAAGAGAAAGGGTTAGGGTAGAGTAGAGCATAAGAAACCATTTTCCTCATTGTTTGGAGCTTTCAGGATCTCTTCCCTTGCATTTGTTGAGATTAGATCCAATATACGTATGTTTGGTGTCATAGAATAGTTGAGTTGAAAAGGTCCTTTTAAAGGTCATCTGGCCTAACCGCTCTACAAGGAGCAGAGACTTTCAACTAGATCTGGTATATCACTAAGTATCTTGTCAAAATATGTGCCTGCTTTTACACTGTGTAAAATATAGAAATTAAGATAGTCTATGCAATAAAATACAAGGGGAAGATCAGAAAAAACAAACCTGACCATAAGAGTCAGTTGCAGGCAGAGAATGCCACAGGTTGCTGAGTTATGATGTGAAGTTACTATCACACTGACCAGCATGAATATTCTTTAAGATATCTTGAGTTCAGGGTCCATTTATTGAATGGGATGTGAATTTCATGAAGATTCCTCTGCCTCTTGCTTTCCTCTTGTGGAATGTATAGCTCTAAGCAATAAAATGTTTTTTTCATTATTACTAGTTCCTGTGAACATACTTAGTGTTCTTCACATCACATACAAACACCCCCCAGAAACTCAGCTTTTGTTGTTTCCATTCTACCTTTTTATTGGCCTACTCAGAAAATACACAAATGCAGCAAGTGTATAAGAAATACTTAAATAGCAGAATCCTATCTGGACTTCAGTCCCAAGGGCTTGGCCTAGTGTCTGAAAATATTTTATTCCTCTCCAAACAAGAACTTACTGTGCTAATCCCCCTGGAATGCAGCATTTATTACTTACCTGGCAGGTGTGAAGCATTGCATGCTAAATGGATTATCTCCCCCTCCTTCTCTCCACCTCCTGCTTTGCTCAGGCAAAGCAGAAGAGGGGAAGGAAGAGATAATCCTCTTCAAATGGAGCATTTATTACCTCAGATGTAGGCATGAAGTGCTGCTTGCCAGGAGAGTTAGCATGGGAGCATCTGCTTATACAAGTGATAAACCCCATTGTAAACAAACTAAAGCTTATACTAATCTGACCACTGCTTTCTTGGGAAAGTTCAGGACTTTTTACTGCTCTTTACAGTAGTTAGTATTCCTGATATTCAACACACATCCTTAATACTGAATTATTGGTAATATGGTTATGGGAATTTTGGGTAACAGCTACAATTAGTTACGGAGGTTGTTCAACAAAGTTGTGAGGGGTTTTTTTGTTGGTTTCCCTTTGGGCCTTCTTTTTTCTTTTCCATTTCCTTTTTTTAATTTTTATTTTAAACTTTCTGATTCAGGTCTGTCATAAATATTTGTCAAACTCTTGGCAGAGATTTGAGTTGGATGGATTTGCTCATTTCAAGAGCATCAATTCTACTTTCTGATTCACAGACAACTGCCTTAATTCACCACATTATGTTTGTGACATTTGTGAACATATTCCCAACCCTTGTCAAGTCCATTTGTTTAGAAGAAAAAACATACTTGGCCCTAAAGATACAAAGTAAAACGTTACCAAAAATCAACCAAACAAAACCCCAGTTTTGTTTCTCTAAAGGAGAATTTCCTTCAGAGGCCTTATGATTTAGTTTTTTTTTTAATGTATTGCACAGACACATAATGACTACACTCTAGGCACACAGAGTGAACTTCACACTTCTGGTTCTCACGATGTAGCCAAGTTACCAAATCATGCATTCAGACTGGTTTCATCAAATTCAGAACATGCTGATCAATAAAAGTTTGGGACATTCATGGTGATTCAGAAAATGACAGAATTTCCCAACTTGTTCTGTTGTCAACAGCATATCAGAAGTTTTGGCATATTTTATTCAAAGCAAAGAAGAAAAGAATGAGAGAATGAGCTGGAAAATAAATACTAAAGCCTGCCAACAGATGTGTTCTTCTAAAACAGTTTAAGTCTTACAGCTGTTCTCTCTCTTGCATTACATGAGTTTAAATAATATATGGCTTCACCTTTCAGGCTACAGCTTCTTCAGCAGTTTATTACCCTCAACCCAGGTGCAGCTGATCATTACAGATCTACTGGAGGAGTTTTTCCTGTGATTCATTTCAGTCAAAATCAGCTCGGTCAGTGCTGGGGAATGGCAGTCTGAGTCATCCTTAATAAAACTTGCTTGTGCCCCTACTCTGGATTCCACCATTCAGTTCTCTTCACCCTGGTGTCAGCAATGGTTCTACTCTGCACTTATTCTGAACCAGTTTTGGTTTGACAGAACTTAAAGATATGTTCTCACACAAAGGTGGAGTACCAACACAAAGGACAGAGGACACCCATGCTGCCACTGGGCAAGAGACAGAGAGGGACTCTAGTGGCTCCAATTTAGTCAGTCTTTTGTATTTGACATAAGCCCAATTTGCTGAAGCAGAGCAACCAAAAAAGTCCTAATCAAGAGATTAGCAGTTCACCAATTTCCTACAGGAATACAGCACTAAGGCAATGAGGGAAGTGGTGGCTGTAGACACAGTGACCTCTGGAACTGGGAGAGAAGTGCAGCAAGCCTGCCCTCTTTCTTGGAGCAGACAGAATAGCAATTATGATAACAACAAAGGCCGTGTTTTTCAATTATAGTATTTATACCTACACATGGGAGAACAGTGATTAGTACACGTAGGTAGCAAAATATTCTAATAAAAATTGTTCCTTGAAGCAAAGATGTTGATTATTCTGGAAGGAACTTCGGTGAACATAACTCTGATCATGCCATGAGGCTCATGTAGCCTCACGGATTTCACAAAGTCCTAAAATTTCCTACAAGATTTTCAGTATATCTGTATTGTCAGAAGAGTTCTTCAAGGAAAAAGATATCACACTGTATGTTCTCATGCAAACTGAGCTGCAGGAGCAGGTTTGCCAATTAGGAAATTGGTACAGAGTCTGATATGCACTTAACCTTGTATTCATTACAGAAAGCTGTAAGGACAAGTCCCAACACGTCTACTCCTGTTTTTAATTGTCATTCAGATGTATAAAATGCAAGCAGCACAGAGAGTGTTTCCAGAGTAAGAAGAAACAAAGAAAAAGAAAATTGCCACACAGAGAATATTTCCTTGTACTTATGACAGTTGGCAATGTAGATGCTTGGTTAGACTGACTCTCTTGGGCAAAACCTCTGATATTTTGTAATTGTTGTATCTTTCTTAACTGTGAAAACTTTTGTGTGTGACTTGCTTCTATTATTCTTTCTTTTTGAGAGAATTTCTAATTCATTTGCAGCTCTATCAGCTTTTCAGGATTCGTGCTTGCATCTATTTTCAGCCATTGATGACGTGCTATAGAAGAGAATTGAGGATAAATAGCATGTCTAGTACTGAAGTGCCTAAACACCCACTTTGTTCCAGAAATGTTATTCTCTCTCTGTGCAGTCGTTTTATTCAATTCTGAGAAAAAGCTCCTCCAAGCTAATTTACATTCGCGCCTATTTGTTTTGTACAATACCGAATGTTCTTGAAGAAAATATTTATCCAAAGTGTGCCTCTCTGAAGAACCAGAACATTCAAGAACCTAGCCTGGTTAACGCAAAAATAGGTTATAATACATGCAATTGCACTCATAATGCAAATACACATCTAGATTTTATGTATTTTGCTGAGTTATAAGATCTGCTTAAGTGACAAAGTGAGAGGATACTCTTTGAATTCTGTTTTTGGTTGTTTTTGTTTGTTTGTTTTGTGGGTTTGTTTGTTTGTTTTATTCAAAGCACTAGATATCGTACCTGTGAACACTGGGTAATTGAGCTTAGGTTCATTATGCTTTCAGTAGATGCTTTGTGGATCCATATATTTCATTAGGATATTGTTTGCTATATTTTCACTCACTATTCCCTTGCTAATAAATTTCTCATGCAGTAAAGGAACAGAAACAGCCTAGGATAAGTTCAACTGCACAGCCAGTGTAAGGAATCTGTCATCTTTGTACAACTCACCCAGAGTATTCAGAAAATGCTTGTGAATTCTAAGTTTGTTAACAGCCAACCTGCATGGCTCATAAATTAATGAAAACCCAACAATTGTTAAATTTCCCTTTGATGAATATTACTTAGCTGTCAAGAGAAGAGGAAATAACACTGGGATCTGAAACAAATAATTGAGGATGTAAGAGGATCTTGTTATATAACTGTATTTAACATCATTGTTGGTACGTTATTTTGTTTTCATTTGCAGTCAACACATGATGTCTCTGTGGCCCAAAATATCGGTGTTTTAACAATTTAGTCAAAGTGCCCTCTGAAAAGCAGACTGACTTACACTGATATTATATAAACTTTTGTGACTCCTAGGCATACACGATCTTTTAAGAAATCCAGTAATCATGTCGCTGGTTTGTAGTGTGTACTGAGCTAATTTACTTCTAAATAACCTGTCTTTTGTGTTTTTTCTGACATACAAAAAAATTGCCTCAGATGGCAACAAGTCATCTCTGAGCCTTCCTAATGAGATCACCAACCCAACTTTAGCACCCTGAGCACTATTACTCCTCTCTTGCAATCAAGTTTCAGTACTGTGGGATCAACTACAGTTTGCAGAAGATTCTGATAAAAGAAAGACTTAGATTGACTGTGTGATGTGGTTGTTTATGCCATGGGAAATGGGTGTTAAATGGGATGATGAGAATGTAAAGATCTGGACCGCAGAGGATTTTTTGCCCTCCTTTCTACCACTTTTTTTCTAGTTTACTGGTACCTATTATCTGTTTAAAAAGAAAAATATAGAGGAGATAGATAGGTAAATAATCTATTACCAGAGTGAAGATGATTTCCTTTTGTTCAGTTTAAAAGACTAACAAATAATTTGTTTGTGTAGGTCTATTGCAAAGACTAGAATTTTTTCATTGAAAATATATTAAAAAGCAAATATTGTACAGTATTTTTTCAGGAGATTTCAACAGAAAAAGTGTTTTAGGAGATCAGTGTGTTAGGCTTGATGTCTTAGCACCTGACACATTTCTTACACAAAATATTTGATCAGTAATCATCCAACATGCATTAGGTGTTCATTCTATATAGTTATTCTCTATTATTATGTCAGTACAGAAAAAATAATCCCTCTGTGTTTCATTGCAGAGGGTTTTATTCTCTCTCTAAGTACATTTATGCATACTGAAAGCTAGCTAAAGAAAAAGCAAATCCTTAGTCATCCTGGTGCTATAGCAGCACCAGAAATGAGAATGAATGGGCTGCAACAATATTGCTGCAGTGGAAAGTGGATGAATAAAACTAGACTGGACACTTTATGAAAACTGGAGATTTCATTTGTTCATCTATAAAAGTAACAGTACAAAATGCACTTAAATAGATGCAAAGTAATAATATAAAAAAGTTTATGCTCTCAATGACCTTTTGAGCAATATGGTTTCTTTAACTCTTTCAGTATATAACAGAGTAATTTTTAGTACAGCCATACTCAGCTATTCATCATGTTCATGACAAATGTACCAGTTAGCAATTCAACAGCAGCAATTTTTCCTGTAAGTATCAATAATGGGGAGCAAGGGAAAAGGCAGAGGAAGTGGGATTTTTTACCAAGATCTGAGAAATACACCCAGTCTAAATACACAAGCACAATTTATATGGTTTAAAGAACAAAGGAATGAACATGGCTATTAGGATCATCAGACAGAGGATATATTGGCCTTTTGGCATCTAGCTTTCTCAATGCAGACCACTGTTAGAAGGATCCCTGCTGCTTTATCTATAGAAATTGAACTCATTATGTAAATTCATACAAATTTTTTATCTTACCTATTCTTAAAATCTCTCTCTGCACTGTCATCATTTTCCTCAGATAAAACAAGGTCAATCAAGTCAAGTAGGGGTGAAGGACAGAAAAATGGACTAAGGATATTTATCACAGCTGAGTTGTCAATGGAACTCAAATGGGATGCTTAGAAAAGCAACAAATTTGCTAAACTGAATTATGTAGTAATCTGAAACTGATAAACGCAAGTGACTGAAGTTAATTTGGAATATTTTCTGGCAAGATTTTTCTGATATTTATAGTACATAATAAAGTAACAGCAGTTGTTTTTCAGCCCTGGAATTATCAGCAGTTGTTCTCCAGCTCTGGAATTATAGACTTGTGTATCAGAAGAATTATATACAAGTGTGAAATTTTTCAATTATTTCTTATCATAAAAATAGTTATGTAATAAGGATGTCCTTCAAATATCTTGTGAACCAGGTTTCATGAACTATCTCTTTATACCAAAGCCTAGTTCCAAAGTGAGAAGAAAGCAATGTGTAATACGAAGATCAATCTAGAATGTCCGGATAAAGAGCTGAAAAATTAAAGCTGGAAATTAAAGCAGGAAATTCAGCTTTATATATCTGTAGAAATTTTGCAAACCACCTCTTTCCCATAGGATGATTTGTTGTAGCCTATTGCACTTGCTTCGTAAGACCTACTTTTATAGCCATACAAGAGAGGCAGTAGGACCAGGAGACGTTTTTCTGCAGCACTAGGAACAGAGAGTTATTTATAGTTACTAACAAGTGGTACCACCCTTGAAAGTGACTCTGACCCTGACAGCCAGTATTTACCGAAAAAAAGGTTGTTCCACTTTACATCAAACTGTAAAAGATTAGATAGGGAAAAAATAGACTAATTTCAAAAGATTAACATTTAAGAGAACATCATAATTACCATACTTTCAGATTGCACAGAAAATTGAATCTTTATAATGATTCCAGTGCTTTTCCCTTCTCTCTTGGTCAGTTCCAGTGAAGTAAGAAGTACTTAACACTGATATTCCCAGTCCAAGATTTACCTGAGGGGCTTTCTGGAGGAGTGGGAATACAGCTACCTGTTATCTGGGTGATATTCTTCTTCTGCCTAGCTTGTTTAGCTAATCCTAAGTGTAAATTCTTTTGAGAAAAGTACTATGTACACTGGCTAATATAAAGTTATTTGCTGAGAATTGAATCTCTGGACCCAGTGTTTTAATTTTGTACCCAAGAAATAAGTACCACCTAGCCCATAAAGAGGAAAAAATCCTTTAAATAGCTGCACACTGTTACTATTTACTATTAGGTCCCATATGTATTAATAATCCCACCAGTAACTGTCATTTCCCAATGAGTTGCAGAGAGCCAGATCAACTCCTTCAGGCAAGCCAGACTCCTCCAGACAAACCAGGAAAAGTTTGGACCAAGTCATATACTGTTCTTTTTCCAACAACTTGTGTTAGTTTTTGATTTGTTGCTGCCAAGGAAGCCTATGAAAAACTATTCTTAAGAAATAGTGGGAGGACGGACATGACAGAGAGCACAAGAAAAACCTGAGCACCTTGCAGGTGCCGATTCACAGTCACAGAGGTACATGCTTATGCACAACCACAGGTTCATGCTTATCAGAGCAGAGGTGCACTCCATGCTTGTTCTTCTGTAGTAGGGCCTATACTGATAGGACAAGGTGTAGCGGTTTTGAACTAAAAGAGAGTAGATTCGGACAAGATACGAGGAAGAAATTTTTTATGATCAGGGTGGTAAAATACTAGCACAGGTTGCCCAGAGAGGATGTAGATGCCCCACCCCTGGAAACAGGTCAGGTTGGACCAAGGCTTTGAGCAACCTGATCTATTTGAAGATGTCCTCACTCATTGCGGGTGAGTTGAACTGGGTGACTTTAAGTATCACTTGCAATTCAAGCCATTCTATGATTCTGTAATTCTGTGCAGGGAACAGCTGTGAGACACAGTGGAGACTGTCCAGTTGAGTCACCAGCTTCTCACCAAGTCCTGGTCCACAGATAGCACTGTTTAACCACGTAGAAGTAGGGACTCTGCTATGTCTGCCTTATATTTAAGTTGATCACACTTCTGAAGAGAAGCACAAGGCCTGAAGATTTAGGTCTTGGCCATGCTATTTATCTAAACAGTCATACCCGCCTGTGTGTAATCCATAATCAGTATGTGAACTTTCTTATTTTGTCAAAACTAAACTGGGATGTGACCAGTCTCCCTTATTTTTTACTACTTTTGATCCCTCTTCTTTCTATACTTTCATAATATCACTGACTTAAGTAGGTAACAGTGGCCAGCATAACCTCAATTAGCTTAGAAGAAATGATGAGCAGCTTTTTAAGCCTCCAGCTTCCCCTTTTCCTTCTTGGTTGCAAAAATGCCCTTATTTCTGTATCCTTAAATCAGCATTGTTCAAAAAAAAAAAAAAAAGTGGGGAGAAAAAAGTTATTTATTTATGTTTGGAAAAGACTAAAATATTTAAACATTATATGAAAACACTTAAATCCACTGTAAGCCCCCTATCAAGCCTCATACAAGCTATTTACGGAGAGTGAATATTTCTCTGACCACATGGACTGAATAGTTTAGAGATTTTCTTATCTGCTATTTCCCTTCCTTTTTTGCAAAACAAGTTTTGATGGAAAACAGATGTAGTTCTGCAAAAGAGAGGAAGTGCCAAATTACATGTCAGTCATAAATAGAAAGAATACCATGCCCATAAATTTTATACAACTATGTATATGAATATAGCTGAAGATGTGTGCTATAGTTTGGAAAATGATCCATATCTGAGGTTCTACAATAATAAAGAAATTAAGGTCAGCAAGTTTTCTCGTAACAGTTTCTGGGGTTCCAAATGTTTCTCTAGAATTCTTTAGATTAAGAAGTAAAAACCTAGATTTTTTTCTGAATTTCTCAAGAAAAAAAAAAAAAAAAGCAGGTCTAAGATTACCAGTTACTATCTCCCTTTTCTGAAAGAAATTAAAAACAAACCAAAAGGAAAAACAAAATCACAACTTAAAATTAGCAGTCCGTACAGAAAGATGTGACAATGTAGTTGAAGTGAACATAGAACTTCCAAGAGAAGAGAGTATAAATATTCAATTCCTCCATCAAAAAAACTGTAGCTGGACAAAGTAAGGTGTTCCTCAGTTTAGAAAGTTCTGGCTTCAGGTCTTATTAAACTCTCTCCAGCGAGAGGCAACCTTAAGCAGCTGATATGATTTTATGATCCCTCCTGCCCACGAGCTGAAGAAATAAATGAAAGTATAATAATCTGATGATCAAAGAGATGAATAGTCTGTAATAAATACATCTGAGTTTTCATTTGCAAATATCTGATTAACTAAGACACAAAAGCAAAGGTTTGTTTCAATCAGTTTGAATGGGAGTTTCCATGAAAAGACTCGAGATTTCTCAGATTTTCTTTAAATTTTGTAAGGGATCCAGCCAATGTGAAATCTTGAGCTATATTGTCAATCAAAATTCAAGCCAAAATATTCCCTAATCCATAAAGAAAAGGCAAAACTTTTAACATGGTCCTTTGAAGATCCATATGAAACTGTGCAGAGATAAGACAACCTCAGGCAGCAAGCCAATTAGACACAAACAGTATTTTTACACTATTACTGCACTGTTTACAGAGAATCTGAAAACTAATTTACAGTAACTATTATTTTGCTGGTTGATTTGTAGTTTCTGTTTCTTTCCTAACATACAGAGCACAGATGATGAGCACTAACGGGGCAGCACAGAAGTGGCTTTGGAGTGGTTTAATTTCCATCTCCTTGTGGCCTCTGCTTTTATGGCAGAATAGGCCAGAGCACTACTAAGCAATTCCAGTTGCCATCCTCTCTAAATTGAATCAAATAACATTATTACAGAGGTGGTTCTCCTAAAGGAAAAAAAGTATTGTATTGCCAAAGACTTCAACACTTTTTTGTGCTGATTAACTGCTGAAATGAGAGAAAGGTCACAGATTAAAAAAAAAATCTGATTTTTTTACTCATTTACTGTTAAACCACCATGTGGTCAGATGAAGTGACTTTGCATGACTACATTATGTCCAAAAGAAAGCCTGTAGTCATGTTCCTCTTTGTACAAACTTGTAAAGAGTTCTATCTCTTTTGTGTTACCAACACCATGCCCATGAAATACTAACCAACCCTTTGTGAATAACCTCTGTTTAACAAAAAGATGATTAGCAAAGTGTGATGCATGTATTAAGGTGTGCCTAATTTAGTTCAAAATAAGAAAAATTAATGAGGTTTTCTGGAACCCACCACTGTTCCATACACACATTTGAGATTTTTACTGCGTGATAGATTTTATACTGAGTCCATACTATTCTTGTGCCTATCAGGATATCTTTTCTGTACATAAAGCTAATACACACATTTAACTGTTCATTGTTCTGCAGCTTATTACCTAATCGTTATCTAATGCTGTAGTGATTGCTGTGATTGTCTTGGATCACCTCTGTTCTTGTTTATTGGCAAACAAATCTAAAGATACATCTTTAGATATTGCGGCAGCTGCAGCCTCTGTTAAGTGGCTCTGTCAGTTTTCAGGCAAATATAAATAAGAACCTGACTGGATAAATAAAACCATACATTTCAGCTGGAGCTAGTCTCTGATCAGGGAATATGCTGTGAAAATACTTGAAAAATCTCCATCTTCTGAAGAAGAAATCAAATGCAGCCTTCAAAGCTGGTATGATAAAAAAGCCAGGATCAGGAAAACAACAGGCAGAAGACAGAACTTATGAAAACTTAACGAGTTTATTTATTTCAAATGATAATTAGTATGGGGAATAAAGTTTGGACTGATAATATTTCTAGCAGCCTTGGAGCAGTTTTTCATAAATACAAAGATTCAAACATATTCATAGTTTCTGAGAATCTTCACAAAATTGCAAAAGAAATACTTTTAAAACAGTTACATAGCCCACAAATAGGATACATACATACCTGCATGTCTATTTGCTTTTTTGACTTTAGTGGGTCTACACAGTGGGAAACACTGATTAATTTTAGACAAGTCAACTCAGTTTGCATCTTACAAACTCTGGGCTGTAGACAGATGTCATTCTCACTTGGTTGTATTCATCATCATCATGGCTGGGCTTTGTGAACGAAGATTTGGGAAGGGCTCTACCCACGTTTGTTGCAAGTGCGTTGGTGGCTAAAAAGGCCAATACGAGACAGGCATGTCCGGTTGCAGAAAGCACTCCTTAGATGGTAGGTTGTATTCACTACACAGAGAAAACTACAGGCCCAGTATTTATAGTGGAATCAAGTAGTGTATCAGATTCCATATCGTTAAGCTGGTAAAACGTAATATCTCTAACGCACTGGACAGAATGGCTACATCACAATACAAAGAAGCTCAAGTGTCTTTACTGCCTGATGCTTATACACAAGTACATATAGTTTTTCCACAGCCAGGCTCACTCATCTGCTCAGCCTATCACAAACATAGATACAGATTCTGAAATGGTCCCAGAAAGGATCAGATCATTCCTGTACCTGTAAAACCTTTAATCTTTGCAAAATGGGAGTTAGAGTCACAGCCCTTAGCCCTTTTTTTTATAGGCACTGCAATACAAAGGGCAGTGCTGTCAGTGTTTCTGAAGGGTGGTACAGATGAACATTTTACTCACCCTTATTTTGATCTATTGGAAACTCAGGTTTTGAATCTTTCTAGTAGGTGATCTGCAAGAGGTTGGTTTGCTTGCCAAGTGATATGTGCCTCTAATTCTGGATGTATATAAAGATGTTACATTTCGTCTGCTTAAATCCTACTTTTGGCCTTTGGAAAGATAGTTGTATTTTGCTAGTATGTCTCAAATTTTCAAAATTTTTATTTAGTTGCTAATAAAAATAAAGCTAAGGGTTAGGAAAGCAATTTCTGTCATTTTATTATAAAGCTGGACTACATTGCATTTTGTTACTCAATTATCTGTATTATTTGTTACTCAATCTGTAAAGGTCTTACAAGGAAAATTGCATTTGTGACTTCACAGGGATTGTTGCTGAGTACTGAGAAGTAGAATAGCAATTAGATATACAGATGTGCAAGTGAAAACATTGCCTAAGCTGTTTTCCTTTAATATCTTGATGTTATGTACTCTGCATTGCTGTTCCCTCATGGTCCACTTTGATAAACAAAAAGAAGAGTACAATATTGATAAGACTGAGTATACAGGGAAGACAAAAAAGGGGTAATGTACCCATCAACTTTCCTATAACTCCTTGGGAAAACAGATGGCCCTCATAATCATGATTGTACCCACTTTGTTTCTAGTCATTATTCTGTGTCTTTGAAGAACTAGACTTTGCAACTGATAGAACCATCTCTTTAAAGATGCAACTTTCATGTTCAGATAAACTGCTGATGTATTGCAACTCAGTAAAGCCTAAGATCTTAATTGTATATCTGATGTAACCATAGAAGCAAGACAAGAATAAGCACCAGGGCAAAACATGTCATGGAAAAGAGAGATGAGTTATGTGTTTTCAATTCAACTGTAAAAAAAACCCCAAACAACAAAACTAAGCAAACAGATCATAGAATATTTTAATCCATAGTTAATGTAATTACCCTTGTAATCATTTGACATCCATAACTTTAATAGGATTAGGAATATTCTTCTTCCTAGTATTTCTATGGAAGTCTTCCCTGAAGTGCTTGTGTTGATGTCAACTTCAAGTTGATTCAGCTGGAAGTAACAAGAAAGTCCTGAAACAATTAATCTGAAAGGCAGGATCTAGGAAACACAGGCCTTTGCTTTGATAGCTCTAATTTGGCTGAGGTGTAATAACTAATCAATAATCATCTGCAAGGATGAAAAAAAAAAGAGGTTTTCAAGCTTAATGTATAATTAGCAACATTTCCAAATGCAGATCCCTCTACAGTAAACATACAATACTTTTTAAAAAAATTAATGTTATTTTATTTTCATATACCAAGCAATGTTTATACACACAGATCACATTGCTTTGCTCCTGGAAATGTAAAAATTTCCTCTGCACATAGAAAGTTTCACACTAGCAGCTTTCTTTAACTGCTGCCTTTGGCTTTAGCATGGAAAGTAATAAAATGCAGACCTAGCTAGAACACGAAGATACCAAGTATGTGTATTCAAAAATGGGATCAAACAGGAAAGCAAGTCATCCCTTCATTAACCTCCTAGATATTCAATGATTGAATTACATATTTCATGTTTGTAAGCATTTAATTTACATGAACATCAAAATAAAGCACTCCTCCTGCTTCAGAAATGGTACATTTTAATTTTTGAGTTTGACGGGTCCTAGGATAGGTAGTGTTTATGTATGGAATTGCCAACTTATAGGTCTACAATCAGCTTCACAAAACAGAAATGCAGGAACTAGAAATCTGAGCTCTGGTTTTCAGTGATTATAAAAGTATTCTTAAATATAGGAGGCTTGTCATAGACTCTAAAGAATGTTCCATGATTTGCTTTTCTAAAGCAATTCTTCAATAGATTAACAAAACTTTAAAAGAAATATTAATCTGTAGAACCTGTGAAATTCAAAGATTAAGAATGTGACTTCATCTTAAAATAAATTCTCTATTCACCCATGCCTTATCTCTGTAGCCAGAGAACCTCTATACCACAATTTAAAAATGGACATTTTAGCCCAAGGAATGGCATGTTTTAAGTAGTTCTGAAACTCAAATAGTGACTCATATTCTCCATTAGCTGACAAAGACCTTTTAAACTGGATTTTTATGTCCCACACGCCAAATTTACTGTGCAGAATGCTATGTAATTTCTAACTTGGCTATTAGTTTATAGAAAATATGTATGTAAGTATTTTAAACAGGAGAAAACGTGACCTTCAAAAAGATGAAAAAGATAGATGTGACATGAATTTGTATTTATGCATGTGTGTTCAAAAAAATACATTTATATTTTGAAAAATAAAGATATATACAGGAAGATTCTGAGATGTAAGAATTGAAGATTTCTGAAACAGTGTCTCAGCTCCCCATTTTTCAGTATTTTGAAATTAGATGTAAATTATGAATATGTATAAACTCATTTTTACCTTTAGCAGTTAATTAAAAATATCACAAGTTAATTTCCAGCTTCTGATTAAAAAAATAGTGTGCTAAATAGATAAATGTTCTAGGCAGTAATTAATATGTAAACAAACAAATGCCATCTGGTTACTACTGTAACTACTGGATACAGTAGTTATTTACTTACATTGCCATTTTCTTGATTAAAAAGATATATTTGCATATAACCATAGGCATTTTCACAACCCACAAAACTTCTGTTTCTATCAGAGATCTACGTGAATGAAAGGAATCTAAAAATCTTTTTAGGAAAAAAACCCTATATTTAAATATAGTTCAAAGATTCTTCTGTGATATCTCCAGAGTATCCAGGAAGAAAATATAAAAATGTTTTCCAGCCACTCTGGTTTCTGCTTTACCAGGCCTATTTTTACTAGGGCCAGATTGCCCTCTATCACGTATATCACTGTATCACCTATAACAGTCTGACCTTACATAACAGAGACTGATTTGGAAGACCCTGTTTGCACCATGCTAGAGCTCTCCCGTTGTGATTCATGTCGGCCCTAGAGGTGGGCTTTGGGCTCTGCATGTTCAAGGATTCCTTTGCTTAGGCTTGCTTACAGCCTGGCACAAGGCATCGGGTGGATACAAACAAAACAGATAACTTTCAGCTCAGCTGAAAGTTATAGATCATGTTTCTAGTATGTAGACTAGCCTTAGACATCTCATCTTCATCCATTTTATGCTGGTGCAGAAATGATTCAGTAGCTGCAGTGATGGCAATGGAATGCAGTATCTCTTAATAGCAAGCATATTCAGAATGACAGTTAAACTGGCATTAATAACCCTTTTTCTGTGATGTAATGCAAAGCAGATAGTATATTCATGATTTTGAACTTACTAAAATTAAGGCTAGAATAATACTTGAGAACTGTTTCCTCAGGCAGGTTCCTGTGTGCTTATGTATACTCCATCTGGAACAACATATTCTTTTTCTATTTAGAGGCTTTATAGCTACATGCAAGAACGGTAATTTATTGACAAAGTGTGTTGATCCATAAATTGAATTTTACAATGATAGAATATTTGTCTTGAGATACAACAAAGTACTTACTAACTTCTAGCCTGTAACCAGTTCTAGATTTTTCTATGAATGTTTTTGACAGGTACAATGTTGAACCTGTAGTGATAAAATTTTTCAGTATTGCATAATGTTCTACAATGTACAAACTTGTTTTTTTCTATCTCTAACCATTGTATAAAGAGAATTCTTGTTTAAAAACCCCTAACTCAGTGTGTTCAAATAAAATAACACAGAAAAATTATTTTATTGGATTGATACATTGAAATGCTGTATTCCTTAATTATTTAAAACTTGATAACAAGTTAGAAGATTCAATGACACTAAGACAAGCCTTGACAAGTAAAACAGATTCACTCCCCACTGCCAACATTTCCGAACTCTGAAATGCCCACAAGGGCTGCTTTGTCTCACCTTTATTCAAGGACTCACATATTTCTATATCATTCTGTAAATACTGTGGTAAATGAGACACACCGAAGGTCAGAAAGAACTGAGTTTCAGGTCTAAGCCTTGCTAATGCAACCATGTAGACATGTAGATCTGACCGATTTTTTTTATTCTGGAAACACTGTTGTCAAGTCTGTCAGCATTTCACAGGAAGAAAAATGACAACATATTTTTCTGTGATATGTTCCATGTATTATTAGGTGGAGGCTGGGACAGGCTTTTTTTTTTTTTTTTAACGTTATCTTGTTATATCCATAGCTTTCTGTTTCTAGACAAATCTCCAATAATGCCATAAATATCTTTCAGGGAACATGGCATCACATTTTACTTCATCTCCATTCTTTTTGCCTGATATTTTGTGTCATTGCCAAGACTATCACTATCCCAGTTTATTTCCACTATTAAAGTGCTCAGGCCTAGACCTTGTCAGCTGAGTTCTTGTCTGATTATCAAGGCCTGAGGGGGTTTTTTTGGCTGTTAGCAATTTATCTCACTGCACACAGAGCTTCCAAACTGTGAATCTTTGCATATATTTGAGTCTTACTGAGCTATCTCCAGCTTGGCTGACTGTCAAACTGAGAAAATATTTCGAAGTTTGAGAGAAAATAGACCTTCTTCTTTCAAATGTTAACATATTTCCCATGACTCTTACCACTAATTGATCTTGTCATGTGAGTGTTATGCTATTATAGTTTCTACAGTGTAATTCAAAGAAGGAACTAGGAGATGTTTTTCATGATTGTGAAGAGGAAGCTGCTATTTCCCACAATTTTTTTTTGCCAGTTCAGAAAAACATTTCTATTAAGCATTGTATTCCTTTTTTCATCATGTCACTTCAATTTCTACCTGTAGTATATCGCTCTATTATAATAAACGATTGATTCATTTAATACACATATATTTATTAATGCCTGTAAAATACAAATACAAAATGAAAGACATAAAATATGTATGAAAAATCATTTTAGGAGGCAATCAGTGTAGATAAAGGAAAACTCATGTAATGAAAATATATGAGTGGGAAAATTTCACAGACATACTTTACCCTGTACAGAAGTATCTGAGTGAAAATAAATAAAATGTGCCATGAAGTTCATTAATTCTTTACTTCTCTCTTTCCTTTTATCAAAAAATAATAATAGTAGCACTTACACAATATTGTGTTTAGATCAATTTCAGTGTGTCAAACCTTTTTTCACACATGATTTTATTTATTAGAAAGTTGTTCCCAGTGGAATGGGAGGTACAGACTTCTTTTTTGATTTAAATAAGAAAAACCCAATAAATGGCCTAACGAAATGGTTGTCCTAATAATGTAGAATAAGGAGTAAGACAGATAAAAAGTAAATCTTACCTCCCTTCAGATGACAGGAACCCTGCTTTCATGTATCATCATATAGACCCTAGACATACCTTCCCATGGCAAACCTGCCCATGGAGAAAAGTTCCTCTTTTTTTGGTTATTTGAGCTACTACATGATTTCTTACAATAAAACAACTCTATTAAAAATTTCTACTGTCAAAAAGAAAGTTCACATGAGCACTTCTTGCTGCACTGTTACAAAGGCAAGGCCACACAGGTGGCGTGAACTCTGCTACCAAGTGGGTGATGCCTTCAGTCTCCTCCATTACAGTGAGCTTACTGACCTCATCACACGGCAGCCTGAAGGTCATGCTGGACACAGCCCAACACAGTAAAATGTACAATGTAAAATATAAAATTTTTTTATGTGTTACAGGACAAGAGCCAAATCCTTATTATAGATTTACTGTAAATAGACTGAATGCTATGACGAATAAGAGCTGATTTAAGTATGATTCTAAGGTCAAAGTCTCAATGCTGAAGTTCTCTGTCAAACAACTTCTTACTGAAATTAGTGGTACAAATAAACCTGAGAGCAATAATTAAAAATGATTCAACATACTAAAAGGGATACTACAAGTTTGTATTAAAACATAAATCTGAAATGAAAATATTTGTGGCATTGACTTTTGTTATGGGACTTCAGATGACCAAATTTTATTCATTCTCTGTTATTTCATTTTATCTTGTCCTTCTTCTTGCCAGTCACTTCCAATCTCCTACTCTTTTTACAGCCACTTTCATGATCTCTACCGTACCTTGTAAACAGGGTGCTCTGCTCAAGCTGCACTGCCCTCTACAAGTTTTAGCAGATTTGACACAGCCCACCAAATACACACTTGAGTAAAAATACCAAAACAATGTCGTATAAGTTTGATTATAGTGGGTGAAATCAGTTGAAGTGTGCAATGTTGTGGTACTGTAAAACCACTAAGCCGTGTAGTAATAGAATCTATGTATCTATGCGAAAAGAAGTCCATGTGGAAGCAAATTAGCAAGATAGGGAAAGAGTAATTAAAAATAAAAAGCTAAGCTTCCAGTTACCTTCTTTTCTAAATAAGTCTAAAGAAATGATGGTTATAGCACTAATGGTTAAGAGTAGCAATAACTGCCATATGTGTCACATCCTTCTGTGACTTCTTCAGCAGCAGAAGTATATGGAGCAGGAAGCTGTGCAATAAAGGATGGGAATTGACTGTCTAGGCTGTGCCTGGTGCAGGTGTAGCCAATGAGAGCGAGCACTGACTAGATAGGATATTTACTGCCTTGGCTTTTAGCACTGTGGGGGAAAAAGTTTCTTTTTGATGAAGAAATAGATTAATCTCCAAACACTGAAATAAATTAAGGAAACTGTGATGTTACAAGAAATTAAAACTTGTAAGTCTAGCGTATCATCTTAATTTAAATCATGTAAATTTGGACTATATTTGCTGAGGATAATGTAATAACAGTCACCGTGTCTGGGAAAGAAATCTGGATCCTTATTCTAGGCTCCAGTCTTCATAAAATCAAAATGCTCTAAAAGCTGGAACGTAGGGTGGAAAAGTCACAGAGTGTATTACTAGTTATATGCCTTCTGAAATATTCCTTCAAAGATATCCAACAATGTGTTAATTGCTTTCCTTGGAAAACCTGTAATTCTATCTTTTCTATGTATTAAATATCAAAGTGTAGATGCAGTACTTAAAATCATTTGGCTCTGACTCTTCAATTATTTCTTTAATTAGACAATCTAGTTGGTATATCTAAATTTTTTACTCTAAAAACCATAGATTGCTATATATGTTTAAAACTTCATATAGAAAGTGAAGTACTGGAATCAATGTAAATGGTGTATATGTTAATTGAAAATACAGCTATTTAAAACTATTAATGATTTGATTACAGGAATTCTAGGAACTTGATGAAGATGATATATGCAGATATTTCTAAAAGTAAGGGAAGTGCTTGTATGTAAGGAATGTGAAATATTCCTGAAAACTTGGTAAACAAGAGTCAACTGACAATTTAGTTCCCTAAAATTTGCTAATTTCACAGAATGTGTAATGAACACCAGGTCTGTAGAGAACATTATGGTTTTCACACTGTGAAAATTTCAATTTTCCAGTATGTTAGTCTGTCGTTTTAGAGTTAATGTTTTGATATGCTTCAATGATCCACTATGTATCCTCCAATAATATTATAAAATATATTGAGAAATTAATAAAGAAAAAGGAAAAAGAAAAAATTAGGAAAAGAGATAAGAAAGGTAAATTAGTAGACTATAAAGAAGTGATAAGAGATTACTTTGCATAAACAAATATAAAGAAGATTACATCATCAAGAGACAGATAGGAAGTAGTATATGCAAAACATCAAGATATAAGCAGAAGTTTCAATTACATTTAATTATTTTTCAATCAATTGACTTTCTCCTCCCAAGCCCGGGAAAGGCTTGTGACACCAGAAGAGAAACAAATGATGTTCAAAGGCAGCTTTAACCCTGTGGCTTCATTTATGCCTGTAAATTAAGGAGTGCCAGGGTCCAACCTTTTATCCTGAAACCAACTGGCATAGCCTTGTGTAAGTCTCTAAAACTCCATTATTCCCTGGAAGAGGTTGGTCTTCTGAGGAATAGTCACTGGCTAAGCTCCAGATGATACCTCAAATTTGAGCTATAGGGACTGGGCTCCAGACATTTTTAACTGATTTGTGTAGATGTAGCTCTTATCTTTAACCATTAAATCCCCCGCAAAATGCACTTTCCCATACTTGAACCTTATTTAGCTTATGGCTTATTTTCATTTTAGAACAATTTCTTTAATTTCCACCTTGTTATAATGTTGCTGAAAAGGTACTCGATAGCTTAAATTAACCATATGAATTTTGATGCCCTAAAATTCAGACTCATGCCTTAGTTTTCTATTTTTATTGATATATACTAAGAAGACAGAAAATGATTTATATGTAATAAGGAAACCACGAAGAATAATATTAACTATGAAAACAAGTGTTACAAACTTGTACTGAAAAAGGAGTGACAAAAGGGTCAATGATTTAAAAATTTCAAGATATTTAAACATGGATAATATTTTAGCAAAGGTACAAGTTAAAATTCTGATAATACGGGCAATTGATCGCATGCTTCTTTCTCATCTGTAATCTGCAGATGGTTTCTCTGGAAAAATTGTATTGTCTTGAATTTTTTGTTGCTGTTGTTTTGAAGTCACCAACCAAAATATATTCAGACTTCATATGTAAAGACTTATCAATATCAGAAAGAGATCTGGAACAAAAGGTTATTTAGGTCCATCACACAGCTTTCAGCAAGATTACTTTTACTCTTGATATGTTTTGATATTTATCTTCAGATATGGACCAGACTTTTTCTTTAACTGTAAACACATCACTGAAAGTGACACCACCAATCATCTTAGTTTCTCATGTGGCACAAGTATACAAAGACACAGTAGTCCATAATTACCACTGTTCTTGCTTTTATTATTGATAAGTGTATTAGTATATAAGTATGAGGAAATCCCCAACAATACATGAATTATTTAGTTCCTTGAATACTGAAAAGTTGTTTGGGAACATATTCCTGAAGATTAATTGTGCAAGAGTTCTGTATTCTCCATACACAAGCTGTGATCTCAGGACCACCATAAAATGCACCTCCATGAGCGGCCCACAGAAGTGAATGAACCTCTGAGTGTTACGAAGTTCCAGCCAGTTTGTTTTTGAGTAGCAGGATTTGACCTGCTGCTGGGCAGGTAGGAAAACTGACAGATGCTGGGAAAGTAGAATCAGGGCAAGGAGTACTAATAGTGTCCACCTTTGCTATCAAAATCTCACTATTAACACGCAGACATACATCGCACAAATTACACTAGAAGTTTTTTTAAAATCATGGAACTTTCATAATGAGATATTTTAAAGGAAGAAGTGGGAAGTTTTACAAGGAGTACAATAAAAATGAAGACTCTTCTAAATTTGATCCTGTATAAGTAAGACTCAAAGGGGATTTTTTTTTTTAATATTGAAATACTTTCGCTGTCATGCAGGCTTCAAAATTATATTTCCATTATTTTAAAGGAAAGTGAGCCTGCACTGAGATTTTGGAGCACAGTGGGGAAGCTAAGTATTGTTTGTGCAATATCTGCTGGAAGTTTTATGTAGACTTGATCAGCCTATCTGTCTAACCCATTCTGTGCATGTTTCACAATTCTCTGGCAATTTCTCTAATGGGTTCTCCTTCCCTATCCTTCCTCTTTCTCCTCTGCATAATACAGCGTACTGAATATTTGCATCTATTTTATGAATAATGTTAAGGTATCCATTGGCTTGGTTTAATCACTTAATAATGATTTTTCTATGCTTTAAAATGTAACCAGACAAAACTACCATACAAATCACGAGGTTGTGCATGCAGTCCTCTCCACTGCCAGAATCCACTTGCCATGAGCAAGTATTTTTCACCATTTCAGTTTTTCTTTGCCAAGACATTTGGTATCTAGGAATAATGTTAAATTCATTGTAGACCAAGAAAACATTTAATTAAAGCTCTACTAAATACATGAGATGAAAATGAAATATTAGCTAGTAGGTGAGATTGCAGGATATAAAAAAATGGGCTTTTATAATGGAAAGAAAAAATACCATTTATCATCAGTTTTTGCTACCTTCAAATTATTTGAAATACTTATTCAGTATATTGAAAACTTATTCAATGAATATGTAAATTTAAGAAAAAAATATTAATCCCTTTCAGGCTGGAGCTTTCGTAGAATCACAAAATATTGTATTTTCCTTATCTACAAGCCCTTTTCCTCAGTGTCCAATGTGATTATTTGTCAATTATTTCACTCTGTAAATGTTAATCTTTGATGGACCACACATCTTTAAAATTTCATTTCCCCCCATATTCTATTTTCCTATAGATTAAAATTAGCATAAAAAATAATGTCTTGAATAGAGTATTTTTAGGGGTGTTTTTTAAGTGAATTCATGGTATTTGATTTCTGTTGAGGTTAGTATATTGAAACAACAAAACACATTAGAAAGTATTTGGTTTTCCTGCTGTCACCAAATCCCAAAGGTTTTGTTAGGTAAAAAGCACAGCTGTTATGCAAGGAGGAGAAACCCAATATGTTTTCAACATTCAATTATTACCCAAAGACTCCAGCATGGAGGAAATGAGGTAATATTTTTTATTTCTGTGTTCCATAAGTAATAAATTTGAATATTTAGAATATGTATTGATTACTATTCTAGATGAGCTATGAAATTTGCATGCATTTATCTGAGAAACCCGTGAGAAGTAATTTTCATCTTAACCAATTGTAGAAGTTGACTGAATGACACCCTTAACAAGCTAAAAAACAAAAAGACCAACACCACACATAAGATTTCTTGCAGTTTTAGCTTTCTAGCTCTAAAAATGGTAATAAAGTCGTGGTCATTTTGATATTAATATTTACTGTGTTATCAATCTTGCTTCTGAAAAGCCCACATGCTCAGTTAGTGATAAAAATTATCTCAATCCTTGGAGATGCAATATCTATTCAAATTTGGATGAACTGACATTAACATTACTATTCTATGACTAGCATGATTTTTCAGGATGTTTCTGTGCAAGGAAAAGCTGTCCTTCAATTCCCTATTTAGGGATTTAGATTTGCTATTATTATAGCTAAAACCAGAGTTTAGCACTATATGTCTGTGACTATGGCTGAATACAAGGAATTCACACAATGGGATCTACCCTTGGCTTGCTGCTTCTTGATAAGCAGACTCATCAGGCTTATTCTTTGGAACACCTCTAATCTCCACAAGTTTTCCTAATAATATTCTTCCTGAAAACTCTTTCCATTCTTACACTGTTACCTGGACTGATTGATTAAGATCTGAAGGAAACTAGTAATACACTGGGTCAGATAAAGGAGAAAAGTGAGATTTTTCACTATGAACCAACAGTAGGCACTTTTGGGCCTGGGACCAGAGCAAAATGTCATCTACTGATTTCTTTCTGAAGTCTGTGTGAGCTTAAAGGATGTTGCACATTGCTCATGGTGCTCCCCATTTTAGGTACTGGGAATTATCTCACTGCATGGCAAAAGCTGCCATAAAAGCCTTTAAGTTACACTGATCAAAAATCTTACTTTTTTCAGGCCTGATAAAAGATAGATCAGCAGTTGTGATAACCCTCCCCTGTAGGAATTAATAGATTAGGAAGGACTGGGTTTAGTCCTAGAAATCTCATTTGCCTCCTTGTTATTTCTATCAAGATTTCCGTCTTTTGGAAGATGGGAAAGGGATGTAAGCAATATACTATAATTTACAGAAAAATTTTACAGCAAAACTAATTCAGCAGCAGTGCTCCCATCATGATCCTTACTTCAGAGAGCTGGATTGCACTTCCAGACTGTCTGCCTCTTGCTAATCAGGTAAAGATCTCTTAAAATTATTAGGTACTCTGTTCTATTTGATGAGGTGCTGATAAGTTTCCTGAAAATTCACTACCTTGCTGTGGCAGGCTCACATGGAACACACAGAACAGTGCAATTGTCTTTTTGAAGTTTTAGGTGAGAGGGTTTTTTTTTCATTTTGGTTTGGTTTATAGTGGTTTGCTGGGTTGGTTTGGTTTTTTTGTTGGGTTTTTTTGAGAGCAATACAAGCAAGGTCTTTGAAGGTATCACACATGCAGACCTGTGGCAAAACCAGCACAGCTTCTAGATACTACTGGGAGAAAACACAATGCATTCTGGAAAGTATTGGTTTTGGAGTAAGAAGTGAGGGACTCAGGATATCTTAACTTCTATTTCTTGTTCTACATTGTCATCTATATAATTTTCTTTTGTATAAATAATAAAATTAATGCAGTGTAACACTTAGCATTCTGAGAAATAATAGGTACTGTCTAATGAGCTGACTTCCAGAGGGTTGCATTATGGTGGTCTTCAAAAAAAAAAGAGATACAAGAAGTACAGTGAAGAAGCCCTGGAATAGTAATAAAGGACTTGACTTGATAATTACTGTTCCTGTGTCTGTATTAGAACAGGACTAGCCTTTCTCCACTGCTTTTAGGTTTAATTATGCTGTGACATGATATGTCATTTCGGTGATATTTTCCTGCTCTTAAAAGTACACCGGAGACAGTTTAATTGCAAGTGCCACCAAATACACATTTTAAGCAACATGAAGGAGGGACTGAAGGCTCTTTATTCATGTCTTTAAACTGAGTGGTAAGTGGCTATCTTGGTTATATAATTTGTTTAGTGCAGGGGATACTGTTTCTTTGGGAACTCAATGAGACTTGCTGGGGTTCTGCTCTAGAAAACTTTTTACAGGGCTATGGTACAATAAAGTGGATGCAAGTTCCACACTTAAAGAAACTTTCAACACATAGTCAGACTGGCATTGTAATAACATGCAGTGTCCATTTATCCTAAGTTTATTTCAGATTAATCTGACATAACTAACATTACCCAAAATTAGCAAAACAAATGCATTTAACCCAGAGTCTCTGAAGGGAAAGTGGGCATTGTGGGAACAAGCTGAGCCAGCAGGACCTGTGTACAGTTGATTAGAACCAAAAGGGAGTGTTTTGGCCTTGGAGCTGAGGAAGAATGCTAGGAATTCTAGTTAACTAAATGGCAACACCAGATGCTGTTTACCCAAAGAGGTTAATAAAGAGAATGCATAGAGAGCTCTGTGGAGAATCCTGAAAACTGAGTGGGGTGTGTGTGTGTACAGTCCCATTCCTTCATTGTCAATAAGGCATGTGAGTTCTCTATATAGTGAAGAAGGAAATCAAATTCATGTCTTAGGGGAAAAGATGAAGGAGGATGTCTGAGCCAAACTCCCGCTGGGATTCTCTGATATCTTGCCTTTCTCATCACTGTAGTCATTTCCCTTCCTAACTAAAACCAATCTGAAACTGCTTCACAGCCTACTGTTTATTCTCTGACTTTGATACCAAACTAACTCTTCTGGATGAGGACATCAGTGAAGGGTGGTATTTTACATAATAACTTGTTGTTTGTAGACCTGGCCCGGGATGTAGGTCCTGACCAAGACATCATTTATGCCATCTATGTTCATATCCATGCAAGGCAGCGAGGAACAATAGCCTCTGGAGCCTTTGATTCCTCCTCTTCCAGCTATCTCACAGTACTTTTCTGCTCGTTTGTTTTGGTAGGGGTTTTGGTTGGTTGATTGGTTTTTTTGTTTTGTTTTCCCCCCTCTTCTAGGTACATTTGAAGGCAGCACTCCTTGCAATTCAAAACAGCAAGGCTAAAGGTACTAAGTATGGTGAAAAATTTAGATGCTGTCATTACAGATGTACAAAACTGGGAGGAAAGCACCTGGCTTACTCAAGGACTCTGAGTAACTCTTACTCAAAATCGTGTAACACTTAGTTTCTACTGAAGGATAGCACTACCCCTTATCTTTGTATGAAGGAAAATATTGTTCTGCGATTGCATATGATATGCATTTCAGTGTATAAAATATCATTTATGTCACTCCAGAAAACAGATACTGTCTTCCTAATATGCAAAGGCAATTTTGTTCATTGCAGATAAATGGCTTGTTTCCAGCTCCAGTCAAATATTGAACCTGTTTCAATCCTATTCAGTGAGTGATTTATTTGTAGCCAAGTAGATGTTGGTTCTAGCTGAGTCCGAACAGCATCAAGGCTGTGTCAAAAACAGCTGCGTATAACAAACATTGGAACTGTGGCAAACAGCACAGAAGTTCTGAATGGACTTGAATATACAGAATAATTTCTGAGGTTGGAAAGTAGCAGAAATCTCCTGAGGGTTATTTTTCCACAACAGAAATTGAAAGGAGGGCAGGTAAGTGATGATTCTATTTATGGAGAAACAAGTTAAAGAATGGCTTTTGTCTGAAAACCTAGAACTGAGGCTACGAGTTAGGTCAATAATCCTGGCAATTAGTTGATTTTACTTGCAGAAATGAACTGATTATCTTCAATTCAAGTGAGACTAGGTGCAGCTATAAGGTATATATATTAATTTTAAATCTCTTTCCCTTTCCTAAACTTCTAGATACAGCATAAAAAGATAATTTTGCTTTTAACCTGGAGTTTTTCTTATAACAAAAAAATTATTTCAAGTTGTCTGCATTTCCTTAGGGATACAAGCTCAGGCAATGATGAATTCATTAAGGAAGTATGTCTCTCTCAGAGCTATGCATTCAACAGAAAGTGGGGTCCTCAGTGGGGGCATCTGCCCACAGAGCTGGAGAGGTCTTTCTGGGACTAATAACATGACTAGGAAGGGAATACTCCTAACACTAGATAGCTGGTTCAGGTTCAGCAAGAAATTGTGAGACCTGAAAGGTTTCTTCAGATATGTGGTATTCTTTTTATTAACTTGGACCTTACTTCACAAATACAGTGTAAAAACCATATATCGGGATTTGTGAGATGTATTGTCTTGTATTAATTTGGTTTTGTGTTTGAATTGTTCCCTTCGTATTGTGTATGATTTGCATATTTTGGTGTCAATAACAAAAAAACTCTTAAAGAATTATATATATTACTTAATTTCATTGGATTTATTCCTTTTATGTTCTAGCATATTATAAGGATCTAAAATGAATTTTACTGTTTATTTCACATTATTTTACTAGAATAAAGGGTGATAGTTAATGTTTGCACTATCTGCTTATCAAAACCAGTATAACTGTAACGGATTTCTGTGGTGCTATACCAGTTTACATGGGCTGAAGATAGTGCCCCTTTTTTACTATGTTCATGCTGACAGTAATTAAGTTTTGAATCACAAAACCGATCCTATCACAACTGTGAAAGCCTCTGCACAGTGATTCCAGAAGTATACCAATCTCCATATAGTCATATAAAATCATTTCTATATGTGTACTGGTTTGGGCTGGGATAGAATTAATTTTCTTCATAGTAGCTGGCATGGGGCTATGTTGTGGATTTGTGACCAAAACTGTGTCAACAACAGAGGGATGTTTTAGCCATCACTGAGCAGAGCTTACAGAGTCAAGGCCTTTTCTGCCTCTCATCCCACCCCACCACACCAGCAAGGAGGATGGGGGTGCACAAGGAGCTGGGAGGGAACACAGCTGACCCCAAGTGACCACAGGCATATCCCAGACCCTATATGCTCTTCCCCCCCAGCATATAAAGCTGGGGGAAGAAGCAGGAAGGAAGGCTATTTGGAGGGATGGCATTTGTCTTCCCCAGGCTTGAGGTGGAGCCCTGCTTTCCTGGGGGTGGCTAAATACCTGCCCGCCCATGGGAAGTGGTGAATGAATTCTTGTTTTGCTTTCCTCGTATGCATGGCTTCTTCTTTACCTATTAAATTGTCTGTACCTCAATCCATGATTTGTCTCCCTTTTACTCTTCTGATTCTCTCTCCCATACCACTAGGGGAGAGTGAGCGAATAGCTACGTGTGCTGAGGTGCCAGTTGGGGTTAAACTGTGACAATTGCTGACATTGTCTTGAATGTATCATACTCTCCCCCATGTTTTGTTTATATGGGTTGTGCAGAATCCCAGAAGCTTACTCAAGAGAGGAGGGAAATGAAGAAAAGGGTTTCCAAGCCATATGAGAGGAGGCAAGGTATTTCTTAAAAGTAAAATACAGGTTTGTGTAGAGATAGCTTTGGATGAAGTAACAGTACTACCAGAACAAGGCAGCAAAACCACTTCTGGCAATGTTCTGCCTTGGCTTATTTATCCTACTTGTTTAAAAATTCAATAAGTGATATGGCTCTCCCATTTTTGAACAAGTATGTTCAAAGCTAGTTTGAGTCTGGAGAAGTGGTTTTGCATCATATCAGCCCCCAAAGGCTTGCAAATGCACTTGTCCATGACAATTATTAGTGAAGCAAGTAATCTAACATGAGGGAAATTGAAATACATATTCTCAAGCCTCAAATGACTTTTGCCATTAGGAAAGTTACTGCTCAGAAATGTTAGACTGCTGGGATTTTTCTAAATAGTGGTATTGCTGTGAATTAATAATAGTCTTTTAATAAGTTAATGTGGTTTTGGTGACATTCTTTTCCATAATCAGGGGATGAGGTAGCAGTGGTATTTAAGCCTGGGGGGAGGACTACTATACTTGTAAATATACTTAGTGGTATCTTTTTAAAGTTTCTCAGTTATAATCCCTGATGGAATTATGTTACATTATGTAACAATGTATATGCTATGTAAATTTAATTTCTGCACCCTCTTTCTTACACTCCTTTGAAATGCTTCCACATAGCCCTTTGCACAGGTTATCCTGTGTTACTGTAATTACTTTTTATGTTGTCAGCAAGATGAGCAAATCAGAGTCAATGTTTTCCCTTTCTGTCCTCCTCATATTGGACACTGGTGTTGCTTTCTGGGCTCAGATAGAAAGCATACTGCAAGGAATTTGAGTGCCATGAGAAAACTGCTTTTCTTTTGACTTCATTGGTATTTTTCTACCCTCACAATCTGGGAACAAAAAGGAAATGTGATTCTGAGCTATATTTTTCTCCTTTGATAATATCCTTCATTCAAGGCCTTGGCTAAATGCCAATATATAGCCCACAGAACATTGACATATTAGCTAGTTTCCCCTAATTTTATTTTTAATAAAGCAACATATATGTCTGTCCTCTACTGTCCTACTTTCTATCAGATATTGCAGTTGTATCAAGAAGGCATCTTTTCCTTTCTCTATGCTGTCCTGGTAAAAACACTGTTTTTCTTCTTTATTGTGAATGTGGATAGAATATAATTGATCTTGTTTTCTTGCTCTTGGAGAAATACTGACTTCACTTTGGTCTTCATGTCATTTTCTGGCTAGTAATATGGAAACAAACCACCTAAATAAAGAATCCCCAACAGACTGACTTCAAAAGGATATCTCAAATAATGAAGATGAAAGACTGATGCTGAATATACATATATTAAAGGCAGAAACATGCCCCCTTCTATCTCCAAAAGATGAACTAAAAGAAGTAAACAAACCCCTAAACAAAACCCCATTTCTTATTGTGTGAACTAATGTTCTATTAATCATATTATTTTGAAAGAACACCGTCAGAATTTCTTAGAAGCTTCTTTTCTGATGAGCAGAGAAGACAACTGCAAAGATGACAACCGAAGTGGAAAGGATGGTTACACATTCATGAGTGAGCAAAGCACTCTCCTAACCTGACATAATGTAAAACCAGAACAACTTTTCTGCACTCCAGGCACTGCTGCAGTAAGGCTCGCAGAATATGAATGCTAACTGCACAACTTGTAAATCAGATATACTGAAAAAAGTTAGCATAATCTGCAAGTCCAATATTTATTTTCCCATTCAATAAAATTCTACTTCTCAGCATTAAGCATAAGAATGAAAAGTAGTGTTCACCTTGAACTTCCATATTAAAATTTCATATCATAAAATGGATGCAAACATAATGTGCAGAGTTTCAGATGTATTTGGTTACAAGTCTTTCCTTGTCCGGTCCTTTGACAGATTTTTTATAATAATTTATTTTCTTCTCCTGCCCTGTCTGGCCTTGTGAATAGACAAGTGACTAAGTAATTTGTGAGAACAGACAAATAGGCACATTAATTGTGAAAATATCCTAGAAGTTTGCAAAAAAAGTTAGAAAAAAAAAAAGAGGAAAACTTATAGTGTTGAATGAGCAACTGTTAAATATTGGATACAGAAATAAGTAGATATAACCTCAAATTTGAGAAAAAACCCCAGATACTATGCACAAAACTTGGCATTCTTTTCATGCTATAATACCGACAGACAAATTTTTAATACTATTGCAATAATATTGCAGTCTGTTATGGACAACCCACTTGTCTTTACATCTTGATAAATTATTTGATAAATGCTAGAAAGGCTCAGTTTTGACTTCCTTTTTCTTCATTTTAATAAGTATTGGTAGAACAAACTCCTAGTAAATTTGAACAAGAGACCCTAGCTATAACATCAATATTGTATTGATCTCTGGCACACATACAAAAAACATGACAGTTACTATTACTGTTTTTCTCTATTTTTCTTTGTTGTATGATAGCAAGATATTATGTTTTTGGAGATGGAACAGAGCTTTAAAGGTCATGTGTGCACCTACATTTTATGAAAATACAGAAATATTCAAAAACTATTTAAATTCTCTGGTCTTTCTTAGAATAAT
The DNA here is from genome assembly GCF_003945595.2 of Pipra filicauda. Taxonomy (NCBI): domain Eukaryota; kingdom Metazoa; phylum Chordata; class Aves; order Passeriformes; family Pipridae; genus Pipra; species Pipra filicauda. Next base: position 2,360,934 of record NW_024104543.1, read on the forward strand.
TCAATATAATTTGTGCTTAAAAATATTTTTCTGTATTTTTTGTATCTTTGCACATGTTAAAATCACAACAATCATATAAAGTTTCAGTGGATATTGAAAGGTAGTTAACTGGTACAAATGAAAAGAAGTTAACAGACAAAAACAATGAAAAACCAACACAAATTTGCAAATTGAATTGCCCTGAGTTTTTGTATATGGGAGGACCGATATTTTGATTGCTATTATTGGAAATTTACGACTGTCATTCCCATTTAAAATCTAGACAAAACAGGGAAATCAATAAAGTTCTTCTGTGTGATTGTACTGTGCTAAGATTTTGTACTCTGTGCATTTTTCACTGCAAGGAAAATACATGCCCAGACCCTACTTAAGTAATGTTGGTCTCATCTTGACACAAAGAACTATAACGAAATGTACACTTCTATTCCCAGATTAAAAAGGGGAGTATAATTTACATTAGCTAATGAAAGATTTCTCCTAGATTAGTTTATGTTAGTCAAATAAAATTCTGACACAATTTCAAGTTACACACATAGATACTTTCTATAGCCATCAAAAAGAGATGTGACTTTTCAGGCAAATAACCATACCATTGTAAGGCAGATATCACACAGACATGTCCTTCCAGTAACTTTGGAATGTATAAGTTTAGGTAAGACACTTGCTTTCCAGAAGAATAGATTAGGTAAACAAATGCTAACCACCAAAAGCCTCATTCAGCACATCTTATACTTTTACATTTAATTACACATCTAAGGGTTTCACTATGTAAGAAGGAAGGTGGGAAAAAAAAAGGAGCAGTGGGAGCTCGAAGAATGACAACATCTTTCTACTTGCATTATTCACGAAGTTAGGCACTATGCTTATCTGCAGCTCCTATTAATATCTGAATCACTTTGGTGTTCTGGTGAGGACAGAGAAATATGCAAGACTCATGGAAAAAACTAATGAGAAATCTCAGAAGTATGAATGATTTGTACTTATTTCTCCTAGCAGCCACCCAGTAATCTCCATGTCTTTACTAGTATTTCTGTAGCACCTTAGTGACACTCGAAGTAACTTTAGAGACTAAAGAAAATATGTAAAACTTTCATTTGATATTCAAAAGATTAATTATATTAAAAATGGCCACATTTTAAAAATGATTGAAAGAGTAAAACACACTGATGTGAATCATAAAATAAATGAAGATGTGTTTCCTACAATTTCACAACTTGAGAATAGAATACTTTTCTTTCCAGTAAAGTAAGAACCCCGACTAATGTGTTTCTTGCATTTGCAGTGTTGATGAGTTTTGTGTGTTATATCTAATGAGAAACAGAAATACATTAGATGGGTCATAGATAATTTCTCTTGACTTGCATCAGCATTTGTTTCCACATAGTTTATATGTAGTCTCTTTGGGATAACAACCCTATGGGAAAGCATGAATAAAATTGCCTATGGACTAGATAACTGTAGTTTGAAATAGGTAAATGGATTTCATTGTTAAATAGAATCCTGTTAAAATTGCTTTGACTGTATCAGGGCTTAGTGTTCACAGCTACTGACCTTCACACAATCATTCCCTATGGCTAAATATTGATTTTAGAAAGACATACCTTCAATATAACTTCAAGGAAAATCAGCACAATTTGATAGAACATCAAGGTAGGAGACAAAACCAGGGAAAAAGAAAATCTTTATGTATTAGTTGTGGATATGGCTGCATCATAAATCAGGGATCAGAAAAAGAGGGTCAATGCAGCTGCAACTATATCATATTTTATCTAAGGCACAATATCCACTGCATTGTTTCAGCTCTTTTATGTCCTCTGACCTCTTTATGTCCATTTGCCCATACTCCCCATTGAGCTGTGTGAACGTTATTGTGGAGCAAACCTCAAAACACATCCTAAGAGAAGTTGGTTCACTCAGAACTCACACTTCCAATAGTCACACTGCAACACTGTAAAGAAATATCAAAACTAGTGTGGGGCAGTCCTTGACAATTTTCAAGAATATTTGCTGCTCCTACTGTAATCCATAAGTGACTGGAGGGCTGCAGCCAAAAAAAACCCCAAAAAATTAATAATAGAAAATGCACCAGAATCAAATGAGTGACAGAAATTATTAAAAGATGTTAGTGAAGTGCTTACACCATGACAAATTCTAAGATGTGACTATAAGTTAATTAAAGCATCATCACTTTTTCTGAAGAGTGAAAAATATACTTGTTAAGAAGAGAGGCTTAAAGTAGATGTATCACCAGAAGAATGAGATTTTTTTTAATGTGAGATGCAATATTAGGCATCTTCACAAATGAGTTACATTTTGTCACCTCATGGTCTAATTATGTTCTGCTTTCTCTTAAGTAGCTATCTTTGTACTACTCTTGCTGTAGATGTCCTACCAGTACATATTACTTTGCAAGCATTTCTTTTAAATTAGAACAAAATTGAATCTCGAGAATTCTTCTCTAAAAATATAATTGTACTCTATGGAAAGTAGTAGTGGAGAAAAAAAGAGGACAAATAAAATGGTGTGGCCTGATCTTTGTTTATGAGAACATATTCTCATCAACTTTCTGTGGAAATAAGATTTTCATTTTGCCTTAAAAACCAGTCAGACAACATTGCTTAGCACATATTCTTCCTTGTCAAACATTTCACTGATTCTTCATTCTGTAGACAACTTAATAAAAGGTATTTCCCTTAGCATGTTACTGAAATTGTGTGTCATTTTCTTTCCGTTTCAGATGACATTTGTCTCAGATACATTTTAAGTACAAAACTATTAGGACTGTTAACTCCTTTCTTTCTTCATACTTTACAGCACAGAGAAAAAGAAATTTGTACGTTGTGTTTTCTATTGTGGCGGTCATTTGAGATAACTGAACAGATCTTAACAGTCAGTAATATTTAAAAGATTTGAAAGCTGCAGATTTCTCTCCCCTTTCTGAAGGTTGCTCAAAGCAAAAAAAAACCCTTACAGACAACACACAGAGAGATATAACTCCAATAGATAAAGCATAACAGAGGTTTGTGTCAAAGACAAAATGTCCCCAGTTACTAGTTGAGGAGCCATCAAGAAACTCCAGGCACAGCTCTGGAGAGGATCAACCTATATTTTGTAATTGATAAGAAGGGGAAAACAGGAAGAAGAGGAGGATTTGGGATATTTGAGGTGTGGGGTCCCTGGGCCTGTACTGTCAACAATTGGAGGCAGCAGGGTGTCAGTGCTAGAGCCTGGAGTAAATGGGGGTCTTGGTCCAGCCACTGGGTTGGGAATGAGGTATGTTCCAAGTGTCAGCTGCTGGAGGAACTGGGGTAGAGTGAGGAGAGTGAGGGGCTCTGTACTGGCAGCTGGAGAGGCACCATGGGTCACAGCCGATGTGCCAGATGCTGGCAGGGGTGTGAGTTGCTGTATCTTCCCCAAACTTGATGTGTGTCAGAATGTAGAGGTCAATAATGTCGACATGATCCCAGGGAGGCAAGAAGCTGGAGTGCTTTATTGGATTTACAAGTTCATGTTTAAAGGGTTTAAGGTTTACATATTCATCAGGGGGTTGTAACTATTACAATTATTACAATTAGGGGGTTTCAGGGGATGACATAAGGGAAAAGCCCAGATTAACAAATTTTTGGGGTCTTAACAATTACCTCATGGGGAAAAACCCATTTTATCTTAGGGAATTTTACAGGGGGGAACAGGTATTTGGGTCTAGAGAATGCAAGGATTCAGGGAACACAAAGGGAGAGATAAGGTACAATAGGTCTTCTGCACAGGTCTGATGAAATCAGGGTTCGGACTCTCTGGCTTGGGCATGGCATGTGAGAATATCATGCAAGGAGTCTCTTCACATGATGCTGAAGAAGTCAGGAAGAATCCACAGGGATGAGATTAGTGAAAAGAGGTTTTCCCAGCTTCTGTAGCCAATGGCCTTTGTAAAGACCACTCAAATCTCTCTGCAAATGTTGTATTTTGGGATCCGACACCAGAATGTGTGTTCAATTGACTCAAAAACCTTAAGTTGGACCAGGGACAAGTGGGATGCCCTGGGTCTAACAGGGGTATTGGGCAGACAAAGGTCTGTGTTGGTATTTGAGGAAGACCTGTGGTTATGGACTGCCTTTGAAACGGGTGTGTGAATGTGTGTGTGTTTTCTAGCAAGCGTCAAGCTGGACCAGCTGGCTAGTATGGGCAGGTAAGAAACACAGGATCAGGGCAAGTATGTTGGACAAGCAGAAGGGCCATGCTGGTACTTGGAGGATCCCTGAATGTGCTCGTGAATCTAGAAAGTGTTGCATGTGTGCCTTCATTAGTGACCTTCAGTCCAGACCAGCCGAAGTGGAGGCGGGGCTCTCTGTGCTGACGTTGTATGTCAGTCCTGTATATGGGTGCTGCTAAATGTTGCACCCTGTCTGTGCCTAGCTGTGTAGCAGGTGCTGTCGTTGTATTCTCTGTCCGCGTTCGTGTATCTCTGTGTGTGTGTATCTGAGAAATGCTCTCAGCAAACCACCTGAACCTTTAAACAGGAAAGGGGCTGCTGCATCCATCAGTCAGGAATAGGGACTCCAGGTGCCCTGCATGCCCCAGGATGTGCTTCAGTGACCAAGAAGAAGACTCCAGCCCCAGAACTACTGGAGAAAGCAGCCCTCAGCACTAAGCATTGATGTGTTGTCAAAGTATGCTTATTCTAGGTTTTGATTTCTGATAGCAAAAGGTATCATGGTCCTCTATCTTTATAAATTAATTATGTGTTTGATACTCTGTATGGAGTTCCTGGACAGTTTTTATTATTTTCAGTCCATATATTCTTGTATATTTCATCTTGTTGAAGTTTCTCATCCCTTCACTCCTATAATATAATAAGATGAACTTTGGTATACTTTAGAAACATTACTCCTTTTCTCCCCGTAATCTTCCCTGCTTCCATTATGTCTCTCCATTTTGGGCTTCTTTTCTACCTCAAGTATAAATAATTATTCTTCTCCTCCCAAATCATACCTTAATTTTCAAGAAATAATGTTTTCCTGGTTCTCTTCTTAATTTTTTTAACGGTCAACTAGGAAAGGATATAGTGAGTTGGCTTCTTCCCTGACAAATATTTGCAAATATCCCAGATATTTTATAAAATATGGACGACTCCAATCACCATGTTATCTTTTTCTTTGTCCTTTTCCTTTCCCTGGGATTCTTATAGCAATTATGTAAAAGAGGCTATTATTACACAATAGCGTAATAATAGCAATGTAATTCTCTGTGTTTCAAGCAATTGACAAAAGTAAAAAAGCTTGGAAAGTTGAAAGAAAATGAAAATTGTTAGTTGTACGGCATGATAACAAACTAGATAGCAGTTGTTTTTGAGAAAATGTCCCCTATAACTGTTACTTACAACAAATTCATATTTCTGTCTATAAATTAATGGGCATAACATAACTGTCAATGGAAAGGATAATTTGGTGGATCTCATTTAAATGGAAAGTTAATAATTCTACATAATTCATGTACTATAACTCTTTATATGCATAGAAAATTACTCAGATACGTAAAATATCAAGACCCAGTCAGTAAAATTAAAATTCATAAAATCAAACTGAACAAAGAAGGAAGCAATAGGTTTAGATTTACAAGACTTTTTAAATGGCAAATACAAAAACATATTAAAATATACGAAAAAATATTCAGTAACACTGACCCAGTCACTGGGTTTTATAGAAATTATGCTTTAAAGCCTTTAAAAAGTCAGGGTTTAAAAAAAAAAAATAAACTGAATCTATCCCACTCCTATGACAAAAACCTCATAGATATTGAGATGCAGAATCAGAATCTAAAAGTCTGATTCTTATTTCTGGATTGGTTTGTTGTTTGGTAGGTTTTTTCCCAAGATTCCATACCAGTTCCTTATAAATTTATTATATTGACTTAAAAGGACTGTGTTAAAAAACAGATTTTTACCACAGTTTCTGTATTTCATGTGTGGCCATGGTATTTCCATTGCTACCTGATTGATTAGATTTCGTGTCATTTTTCATTGTCATTATTTGTTTACATTTAAGTAGTGCTCAGAGGTCTCAATCCCTATTGAGATCTATTGGTGCCAAGGATTTGCAATACAGACTATTCTCTGATGAACTTAAAATTGGAATAGTCAGAAGACAGGATAAAGAGAGTGAATTCATTCACAAAGACCTGAATCTGAAAATAGGCAGGTTTTCTTACTGTGTAAATATAGGTGTCTTGGATGCCATCACCATCTCTAAATGTAGTACATTCCCCCTACACTCATCCAGGGACTGAGTCCTGGCCCCCAGGCCAGGTAATGTAGACCTGGGTCCCCACTGGTTGGAACTCCCTCTGCCTCAAGTGGAGTGGTGCGTTAGTAACACAAAGCACTTGTCCCAGATGTTTTCTAACCCTCCTGCGGTGCTCTGTGGGTCACACACAAAATAATAGTTATTTTGTTCACACAAACAAAATAACTATTATTGTAAGCCTTCTCTAGTTGGAAATGTTGTAATAACACATTGTGAATATGATGCATCCAAGTTACAGAATGGGTTGCTTGAATTCCTACCAGTCTGTTACAGTCAGACTCTTGTTATGGTCCAAAGGAGCAGATTGTGCATGCAAAGGAGGAATTTATTGTTAGTCTAACTAAATTCTTATTTTATACTTATATATACTTATATATTTTATATAAGATGATATATCTGCTCAAGATTTCTAGAATTCGTCCTGCCCTTCACTGCCTGTCTGGCACTTTAGATCAATGGTTTCAGTCTGTGAGGAAGGGCTCTGGTAAACTTTTGGCATCCCAGGTTCTTCACAGGGATGAGGATGATGTTGTGTTGAAGGTTTCTTTCTCCCTGTTCCAGGATCTGCCTTGTATTATTTTTACTGTCTTGCTTTACACTTTATTTATTGACTTTCAAGTTCACAGTACATCAAAATTCACATCCATGATCACTATGTGTAATATTTTGCACATATTTTATATTTGTTTTTTTTTCTCTGATACCTCCAAAACTGGTTTTACTCAGCTCCTGATATGGCACTCTTTTTGTGACCAGTTAATTGGGCATTGGTGGGTAGTTCATAGCCTAGGAGTCACCTGATTTCAGTGGAATTACATAGGGTTATTTTATTTTCCTCTATTGTATACATTTGACTGTATTCAATTTTTCTCCCTTAATAGACCACTTTAGAAATACTTATCAGAGAATGTAGAAGGGTGCACTAACATTTAAATGACTTAAACCATTTCCTCTTCAGTACCTTTGATTTTTGAGTGAAGTGGATTTCAATATTAGAAGTGTTCATTAGGAAATAGGAAACCTATATTAACTACATTAAGCTCTATTAACACATCAGAGCAATGAATTTTGGCAGATGGGCTCATCCAGAAAATAGAGAACATAAAATTCAATGGCTTTTTTCCCACAGCATCAGACAAATTTAAGTCACTCATAACATCAATCTACAGAGAAGGGGCAGACGTATAAATTACTTGAGTTTTATAGGCAACATGAAGCAAACATATGATGTAAGGTATTTGAAAAGGCAGTTATGAGTCCTGTAAAAATGCTATAATAAACTTCTAAACAGTTTATTCTGGGGTACTTTTTAAATGCTGATAGGTGTTCATAACTCTTGGGTCATCTTTCAAACACAATTTCATATTATCAATGGATTTCTCAGCTTTCTGGATTGTTTTTCTTAGTCTTAGCTGTTTTTTAGCTCATATTCAAGTATAATTTTTAATTTTAAAAATTAATTCTAGATGACTCCATTACTAGTCACAGAAAACTTTAAAAGACCATATTCTTGAAAATCCACAAACGGAATATGTAAAAACTTTTTAGGCTGTTTGCTGCACAGTTAGACAAAGGAATCATTAGTGCATATCCAGAAGAGTAAATAAGTAAATAAGTCCGAGCAAAGAAGTCCATTAACCCTTTATAATTTTGGTGATAGATCTTTCCCTCTAACTAGTGGCATTTTAGTCTGTTGACCTATTCTGTGGACACTCCACAGGTCCTCGCTCTGCAGAGCTGCTGCTCATCCTTCACTGTGGCCATACCTTCACTGTTTAATCTTCCACCTCACTCAGGAAGGCAACTCAGTTTTTCAGAGTTGACACATAAGCTCCTTGCTTTAGGAAAACACAGTAAACAACAATCATGATACCGCGTATGATACAACAAACAGAACTCAGGAGGTCTTAAGTGTCAGCTTCAGTTATAATTAAAGTGTTACAGTCTTCCTTAGCAATGAATTAACCTTCAACCTTTCTCATAAAGATGATGGTGATTAGATGAGGATTTTTGTTATCGATGTGTGCTAAAGGATACATGTTTTTTAGTACCTTCTTACCTAAACATAGCGACTAATGATAGTACATACGTAAACATCAAATCCTAAAAAGCTTTTTTTGTAATCTTTAAAAACAACACAGAAAGTTTTGATGACAATGTTTTTACTGAAGCCCATAAATACCATAGAGCTGTAGAATACTTTTGTGAATGCCTTGATATAACAATGACACCTGCCAAAAAAACACTGCATAGCTATACCTTAGTATAATCTTCACTTACTGAAATATGCCTTTCATTTAGCAAATCTTACCCATTTGGATGTTTAATTCTGTACTTGTAATGCTTTTTGAGTTGATACAATAGTCTGTGGGGATGTACTGTAATTTACAGAACTAATCTGGCTTCTTTGGAGTGAGTTCACTAGCAGTATGTTGTCATTTTACTTTGTTTGTTTCTGAATAGATAACTAAACTTTCTATGATATGCTTTATTTATCAAAAATGGTGCTCTGAATCTCTCTTTATGTCCCATTTTGAACTGTGAGTCTAAGTCATGATGGAAGTTGATGGGACAAGATAATTTTTCCATTCCACAAATTTGAAAGTAAAATCACATACCTTAACAACTATCACTGTTTAAACATAAGTTTATGATGATTAGTGAAGTCTTTACATTATTCTTTCAACTTCACCTTGATTAGTCACAATCTCCATATCAGCATAAACCATGTTTTAAGTTGTAATAATAATAACAATTTTTTCCAAAGAGCTTTGCAGAAATAAAGTTTAACAATATGGGCAGTTCAGTACAGATCAAAAAATAAAGATAGAAAAAGCTTATGTGATGTTAAGAACATGAGAACATCAATAACAGTATGAGAGCAAGATCTGTCTGCTTGTTATTTTGTCTCTGCTGTAAGTAAATGTCAGGGGAAGGGGGTGAGTTGGGTAAAGGAATGCGATACTTCCCTTAATACTCTTCCTATCTCCACTATATTTGACTTGGGATTCCTGAGGCAGATACATTTTGTGTAACGTATGTTTCCTTTTTTGAGGGAACAGAGACTTCTTGTTTAACTTCACAGAAACAGTTGAAGGATTTGTCCTTTTCCACCACTATTACTGTTTTGTGAATGGAGGGATAACAGCTGATTTAACTTCTCAGCTTGTGAAAATCTCTACCTATGACTTTTAATTTCCTGTAGAACTTTAAACTGAAAATTGTCTCCAAACAAGGTGTTTTCTGCTGAAGACTTAACTGAAAAACCTGAAATATTTAATGTATGGTTACAATGTATTTTATAAAAAAAATACAATATTCAGTCTGTATTTACGAATGGAAATAGTGTAGACAGGGTGGTGGAATCAAAATTCACCTCTGTATTCAGTTGCTGCTCTCTGCAAATTCTGGGTCTTAGGTTATAGGAGTTGCAGTAGAATAAATGAGAAAATCAACGTAGGTTCATTTGAAATATCTAATTAACTCACCTTTTGGCCTACCTTTGATAAATCCCTAACTATTTTTGTTCATTCCTCAAAAGTTTTAGCAAAACCTCTAAAAGAAATTTGCTCTTACTGAATGCTAAGCTGTCATCCTTTACATTCATTTAACCTGTTTTTAAATTACTTTATTCTTCCAGACTCCCTTACAAATGCATCTTGCTTTAGCAAATTCAGCACATATAGCAAAGTATTCTGGAAGTAGATAGGAATTTAAATAATGAAAGTGTCTGTAATTGTACTGGTTTTAAAAAAGAAAAACAGAGTATCTGAACTCTGCATCTCAGATATGAAGAAGAACTTCCTGGAAAACAGTGGTGGTAACACGTGTCCATGACACCTGAGCAGGCTAAGGATGAGGTTGGGTCAAGGAGATCAGTGCTGTACAGCTATCTGTCATTCACTCTAGTGGCTCAAAATTGTTAGATTAGAGGTTAAGGTATCTTCTCAAAAATATCAGGTGCTCATGGTCTTCATGATGGCAATTCTGCTAAGGGTGTGGCCAGCTTGTCTGTTCTCTGAAGTCCCGCTGTGAAAGAGACTCAAACTAAAAAGCAAGGCTGCACTTTCTGTAGTAGGCCACGAGAAACAGGATAAGATTTCTAAGGCATATCTAAATCAAACTTCTTCACCTTTCAGAAAAAAACACAGAGATTAAAAAAAGAAAAGATAATCAATTTAAGGAAGATATTTCTCAAAGATGGAAAGTCTTGCCTTAAAAGCTTCTTTGAGTTGTTAGAGGTGGAAGTCTCATCAGTCATCAAAACTAAGAGTGAGGCTGTAAAGGTAAGTATCCAAATCCAAGGAAAGAGAAGAAAAACTTCTCAATGGAGACATATAATTTTTTAACAGTGTGCAAAAAAATCATGACAGAAATTCTTCTGGTTTTACTTTGTTGAACAGCTTTTGCCCAATCCCCTCTTTTTACTTTGATCAACAAGATCACTCTTCTAAAGTACATTTGAAGAGTGGAACATAATACAAATTGCTGTAGTTTTATACCCAAAACTATGACAAAACATGTGGCCTCTAAACACATTCTATGAAATAAATTTACTTATGTAGTTCTTTATTTTTTAGAAATATACATTTTTTATTGTTGTTTAGACATGAATACTAGATAAGTGATACAGAACAAAACAGACTTATTTGAAAGATAACAAAGGAAGCAATATTTACAGTACTGAATTAGAAGTATTTATTGTATAGATATTGTCTACTGTAGGTCCTTTCTGTAGATATAGAACTGCCTGCTATAGATAGCTGGTCACTGTTGACAGAAAATGAATATCTTAATTGGAGTTCCATAAAACATATATTTGTGTAATTTTACTGTTTCCCATCTTTAAAATGTTCCCTCTCTGGTAAAGTCAGTCCTTAACGACATTAAAAATAGTAAAGTAGGATTTCCTGTATACCTAATAACATAAAATCAAGAGGACATAGATTTTTCCAGAGAATATAGTAAGACTGTGAATTTTGTTGTTCAGGATGATGTTGCAAGACATGAGATGAAAAAGATTATAGGGATATTGAAAGTTTATAATTATATTGAGATTTTCCAGAGTTATATCACATAATACCATACCTTTTTCAGACATTTCATTAAACATAAATTGGATTAGGACAAAAATTCATGAGGACGTATTTTGCCACAGTGCCCCACTGGTCTGGGATAGTGATAGAGGAAGATGTTTCTCTGAACATTTTCTATTGCCCCTCAAAGGAGATAAGCTATTGAATTAAACAGAAAGTAGGTAATTTTCCTGGTTTTGTCTGGGATAGAGTTAATTTTCATCCTAGCACCTGGTACAGTGCTGTGTTATGGATTTAATATGAGAATAAAGTTGATAATACACTGATGATTTGGTAGTTGCTGAGTTATTCTTACCCTAAGGCCTTTCTAGTTCCCCAGGTTCTGTCAGTGGGGAGGTGCACAAGAAGCCAGGAGGGAGCAAGGTCAGGACAGCTGACCCAAACTGGCCAAAGGAATATTTCACATCATAGAACATCGTGCTCAGTATATAAATGGGGGAGTTGGGAGGGGCTGCTGAATGCTGCTCAAGGATGGACTGATATTTTTTGCTTCTATAGGGTTTTATCCCTCTCTCTCATTATTATTACTATTACTACTATTATTATTATTATTATTATTATTATTATTACTACTATTATTATTATTATTATACTGTTCTTATCTGAACACATGAATTTTACCTTTTATTTCCAGTTCTCCCAGCTGAGGGGAGGGTGATGGAGTGAGTGAGTGGCTGCATGCTAGTTAGTTGCTGACTGGGGTCAGATGACAACAAAAATCCAGCACAAAATTATTTATTGAAGGTGCCTTAAATTCAAGATTAATAAACTAAGTTAGACAGTGAAGATTTCTACATAATTACATGCTCTCAGGTGATGTTAGTAACCTAGAGCGAAGTCCTACCAGATCTCAGCTCATGTAGGTGTTCCCACAGGTCTTTCCAGCTATAGAAACTTGTGCTGGGGAACAGATTCATATCACTCTGTTAAGGAAAAAAATGTAAGAAATAGTATCTCCAGAGAGATAAATAAAGACATAAAATTCCTTGGCATATGTTGTATTGAAAAGAGAAAACCTCAAATATGCTAATAACTCTCTTATATGTGACAAGCATTACTAGATTACACCACCAATTAAATCCATAAGAAATTATTCATATTTAACACAATTCTGTTCATAAAGTACACTAACATTATGAGACAAAAATACACACACATCCAGATCTCACAACTACTGATGTTTAATTATCTGTTTATTAGATAATCCATATTTTGTGTGATTTTCCCAATATTTAGACTTGAGAGACTATTATTCAAATGATTGGTAGATTACTGTGGTTATTAAGATGTTTTAGAATTAAATTTAGGACTTATCACTAGTGGGTTTATAAGACAAAATGGACAAGTTAAGCATATTTAGAGACTAATAAGATTTCTCATTTCTTACATTACACTTTGAAGGAGAACTTTTGAAATAAAGTTTATAATGATTTCTATTAGCATGTGACAAAATAGATATAAGGTATATAATGTTTGAAAGTTTTTACATTTCTGAATGTTTTGGGCTATCACTTCTGGGTACTTTTGGCCTCCTGTGATTCCCATACTACAATCATGCAAAATTACAAGTTAATGATAGCCTTCAGGTGGTTACAACCTAATCTAAGTCAAATCACCTAAGCCAGATCTTCTGCTGGCAAAGTTTTTTTTTAATTAATACATTACCTCTTATGTCACAATAAATAAACCAGAGAACAAGGACATCTAATTTTAAAAACATATAAAAGAATATCTTTGGTTTTCCTGTCTACAAGACAAAAAGCTACATCCTAATAAAAGATCCAATGAATCTCAAAATGTCTTATCTGCTTGTACTTGAAACAAATTTCCTTATGTCTCTTGATACTGTTACCCATTCTTTGTTCCTGTCTCCTAAACTGATGGAAAGTCAAATAATCCAATTAGCTATTAACAAGATCAGCAGTGTAAGTGATTCAGTTTTTTAGTCTAGTTGAGACAATGTCAGGCATCACAAATAAAAAAACACACTAACATCTCCTTGGAAATTAGAAAAAAAAGTAAAACATGGAATTCATTAGCCTTCTCCTGGGGCAGTCAATGGTAATGTATCTGCCAATCATTTTAAAACTATGACCACTGTACAGTCTCCCTAAGCAAATTTTTAATTTATATACAATTATATTACAGATGTACTTTCCATATCTTACATAAATAAATAGCTAATATCTCCCAAGATTTTTAACAAATTGTAGAAAGACTCTGTTATTAATAATTCTGTTATAATTTAATGGTTCTGCTTGTCATCAGGTCATAGTTTTTGCTGTATTCCCTTAGGGAACCAATGCTGTACAAATTCTAAGTAAATTAGTTTAAATGAAAACAAATTAATGGTGAATCATGCAAACTGACCTTTACCTGTTGTAATGCCAGATTATTATCTGTAAGTCAGTAAATACTGCAGGATAAGTGATTCATTTAAGCTTTAATCACATTAATGAGAAGTGAATTTTAATTCAGCAAAATATCCTTAGTGGATTTCCTTGTATGAATATTACAAGTAGAAAGGAGATATATGAAAGTCAAGGAGTGGAGGAGGACATGTACTAGAAAGGGTGGAAGAGATATAGTGCAGAACAAAACTGCTGTACTCAAGCTCGCACGGGCCTACGTGTTCTTTAGGAGAAGATGTCTATGTTTACATGTCTAAAGCTTCTATTCATAGACAATGAATGATCGGTTACAACACATCAGATTAGCTAGCCTCTACTACTGTCAGGCACTTTGTGACTACTCTGTCAAAGATGGCATGCCCTAAAAATCACAGGCATTTCTGACTTTAAAATATGCCCCTAGAAGTTGAGAGTCCTAGATGTGGCAGACAGAGTGCTAAGTGCTTTGTTAGTTAACTGCCATCCAGTGAATTCCGCCTCTGGATGACAATTACAGTTACCAGTGGTACCTGAAAAATACAGGAAGATTTTATATACTGGATATATGCCTTTTTCAAAAGAAAATAAACATGTCGTGTGACAATGGTAAGTATGCTTGTAATATGAAGAAATGAAAGGCCCAATAAAAAGGTAAATCATTCACTACAGCTCATTAATGTTTTATACCAATAAGGTTATGACATGACTGCTGTGGATGACATGAGTCTGGAATGCAGCAAGTGGAATGAACTGGGGTTTGACTAGAAAACGGGGTTGAAGCTCAGCAGTTTTGGATGGAAGTTTATGGCGCAACTAAACAAGTGGGGCCATTTTTTCATGTCCTTTCACACTGTGCAAAGAGGATAAGAGCTTCTCTCTTTCCACTTAGATGAGTTAGAAAATCTACTAGTTCTATGGAATATTAGTTTTTGATGTTTCATGATTATATAGCACCCTGCAAGTCACAGACCTGATTATGAAGGTCTATAGGTGCCATGATAAAGAATAAACAAACAGTAATATCAGAAAGAATGGTTTTAATACCAAGAAGATATTTTCTTCTGGGATTTAGGGGAGAGTGTATCTTCATATTTGTCAGTAGAGAAGACTGTTTTTCATAACCAATAACTCTGTTGTAATGAAAATTTGTTTCTGTGCTAGGCAAATTTTCCTCTGTGCTCCAAGATGTGCTGTTGTAATCTATTAGGCTGGCACTTCTAAGTAAATTTATAATGTTTCCGAGAGAACTGATTTGTTATTTAAACACACTTAAAGCTTCCATTTTGGTGATTCTTGGATTACAAGGTGTTCTGCAAAATGTTGTAAGGCGTAGCTCTTAAAAAATAAGGCAAAAAATAAGTTATTATTTCATTTTTCTAGCTTATGCAGTTTTGCTAGTATAGTCAAGACAAGATTTTTTCTTAGCCTAGCCGTCCATACTTCTGTCATTTTTACTGTTTTAGTTTGGTTTTTTGTTTTTTTTTCTGGGGAGATTTCCATGATGTTTTTAATCTTCACCTGAGGATGTCTTTTCTACTTTTTTTTCTGAGGCTGTCTTTTCACATTTGATTCATACTCATAGCTACCAAAGATCTGTTAAGTAACATCTCTTTCTCATTACGATATGCAGCTGTCAATAGTGCACACCATTAAGCTATTCCTTAAAACTTAGTGCTGATTAATCTGATCATGTTTACATGTCTAACTATTTCTAGTTTTTCAGAGTCACGGAGAAAACTTGCTGTTCATTTCTTCTACATTATTTAGCACATCAAACTCAAGGTCCAGAGAAAGATGTTTTCCAGATTAGACCAAAAAAGAGTGGGTAGACATTTCACAATGTCAGAGGCTTTAGAAATTCTTGTGTATATCCAGACCACCTAACTCAGGCTATACAGCCTTTTCAGCTGTGCTTCTTTGAACAAAGAAGCACACCATATATTTAGTCATGTTCAGTCATATATATGTACATGATATCTACAACTTGTATGAAAAAGGGTACCTTATAAAAACCTTGGCTTGGAAAAGTATGTCTGAGTGGCAGGAACTTAGTCATGACAAGACTGAGAGCCAACCTCTCAAACACAGAAAGCACCTGGGCCTGTTTTGTCCTTTACAAAGTTTGTACTCAAAATAATTTGAACAGCCTAACAATTGCCTATTCTTATACCTATGATTCATTTAATAGAGAGTATTTCTAGTAGAAGAAACAGATCCAGGAGTTTGCCAATTGACATGTCAGCTGTCAGCTCTACAGATGTTATTGGATACTAAACAGTCATTATCGGCTTTCAGCTGCTATGATGAAAAAACAGAGATATGAAGGTCTGTCATATTCCCTAGCTTCATTTAACTTTACCAAGTCACCGGACAAAGTAATTGAAAGTTTATTGTGGAGTATTTTTATGTGCTGCAAGTAAGTGGAAAATATAATTTCATAGCTCCTGATGCTCTCTGAAAACAAAACAGAATAGATTTCTCAAAACACTTGAGTATTTTCAAGTTAGGCAGATCATGTCACCACCTGATTTATGTCAGTCTAAGACATTGCAATAAGGTATTTTCCAAGATGATTTATCAAACTCTGAGAGATAACTCTTTTTCCTCCTCTGTTGTATTATTGTCACTATTTTCCATTAATTTTTTGCTTATTTTCTTTATTTCTCACAGGCAACTTCACTTAGTGACTGAAACAGTAAAAAAATGTAAGAAAAATGTTATAGTTAATTTATTTTAAGAATTTTCACATTAACACCACAAAGTTATTCAAGAAAATAGTTATTGTCTCAATCTGAAGTCATAGCTACAGATGTAAAACTCCATTAGTAATCTTTTTGGCAATGATTACATTGAGGGGAGAAATTTGTCTTTTTCTTTTTGTCAATCTAAAGCTTTAATGACTTTATGTCAGAAGACTGTAAATGAATGTCAGACAATAAGGGGTTGTGAAAAATAAAAAGACAGGTTTACAGCAGCTTTTGTTTTCTTTCAAGCTTTTATTGTAGTTTGATGTCTTTGCTATTTCATAAAATCTTAGAGCGAGGGAGAGACCCTCAAAGATCATCTAGTTATAACTCCACTGCTGTGGACAGGGACATCTTTGAATGGCTGCATCCTTAGGGTAGTAGTCAACATCTTGGAGTCCCAATAGACACCAGTGACAAGTGGTGTCCCTCAGGGATCTGTTACTGGGACCAGTCATTAATGACATAGGCAAAAGGACTGAGCGTACACTCAGCAAATTTGCGGGAGGCACCGAGCTGAGTGATGTGTTTGATACAACTAAAGGATGGGATGCCATCCAGAGGGACCTGCACAAGCTCAAGAAGTGGGCCCATGGGAATCTCAGGAGATTTAACAATACCAAGTGCAAGGTACTGCGTCTGGATCTGGGCAACCACCTATGTCAGTACAGGCTGGGGGATGAACAGATCAAGAGCAGCCCTGCTGAGAAGGACTTGGGACATCCACCCCCTCTCTAGGAAGTCTGTTACAGTGTTTGACCACCCACTTGGTAAACAAATGCTTGCTAATGTCCAGTCTAAACCTCTTCTGGCACAACTTTACATCATTCCCATGCATCCTATCAATGGGCACAGGGAAGAAAAGATCAACCCCTCCCTTTCTTTTTCCCCTCCTCAGGAAGCTGTAGAGAGCAGCTCAGCCTCCTTTTCTCTAACCTAGACAAGCCCAAAATCCTTAGCTGTGGCTCATAGGAAATTCCTTCCACTCCTTTCACCAGCTTTTTTGCCCTCCTCTGGATGCGTTTAAGGACCTTCACATCCTTTTTAAATTGTGGGACCCTGGTCTGAACACAGAGCTCTCAAGGTGAGGCCATACCAATGCCGAGTCTTAATAATTGAAAGCCCTAGAGGCCTTCAAAAAATATGCCCATGAAGATTATAGAATCTGCATCGTTGAAGATTTTAAAAGCTCATCAAGACATGCCATGAGCTGCATGATCTAGCTTCAGAGTTAGGCCAGCTTTCGGCAGGTGTTAGAATTGGAGGACTTTAGAAATCCCTTCCACTCCAAAATATACAACAAACCTAATTCCCTATCCCCTATCTGTTCTGGCTTGCCAAGATCATTCTTGAAGGCTGAGATACCAATTAGATTACAATTAGCAAACTCAGCACAGCACCTGGTACTTGTGAGATTTGGCCATTCCTTCATGCATGAATCTAGTGAGCAAATATTTTATTCCTAAAGTATCTGAATGTATGTGGGTATATCAAGAAATGGCGAGAACAGCAAATTTGAATCAATACGCAACTTCTGACCTCATTGTGCCTAGCAATGTTGGGAAAATATAAATGATCCTCTCTGTTTTCTGATGTGCAACAAGAAATTTTTTAGTTTTTTTATCTTACGTGCTTAATATCACTTGATACTGCAGAACTGCAGCAATAAAGCATGATCATCATGGTATGAACTACAGCTAGTTATACAGAGAAGTTTATTTGAAGCTCAACTTTGATAGCAATTGCTTCTTTTTGATACTGTTTCTTTTAATTAGTGCCAATACTATTTAATCTGAAAACCTAGTCCTGCTGGCTATCAACTGATGTACAGTCACACAGAGTAGCACAGAGCTGAATATTTCACATAGAGAACAAAGCTTGAGTGTAAGTACCAAGCTGTAATTCTTTAAATCTCTGTAAGAAGAAGTTTAGGGTGCGCGCATTTGAGAATTCCCTGGGGACTGGTGTGACATTGGTGTCTGCTATGATGTCGAGTCAGAGAAGCTCAGAAAAAGCTTTTTGATGGGCTAAAGCTCTTTAATACAGCAAAATTCTCAAAACTGTTAACTTCAGAGAACATAATTAAAGATTCATACTGTTAATCTAAAATATACCCAGATTTTTTAGATGCTACAATATGTCAGAGTGTGAACAAGCATATTTTATAATGATCTTAGACATTCCAGGTTATTCTGTTGGATTCAACCACCTAAATTGTCTTTTCTTCGTCGTTACCTCATTTAAAAGTGCAGTTTACTCTATTTTTTCCCCCAGCATTTTCTTTTCAAGTCTTCTGTTTGAACCATAGGGTTTTATCAGCAAGAGTAAAATGAGTGGGTTTGATCCTCTCCTATTGCTAAGAATAAAGAATATCTTAATTAAAACCAAATGTAAATAATCTACATTAGAGAACAAGACAGTGTAACATATTTCAAATATCTCCATCATGATTTAGAAATTATCAAGGAGGGTTTTATCTGGAGTCCAGCTGACTGATCATTGCCATTTTCATCACAAAATACAGAGACCTTTGGAAGATAAACCCTATAACCTAGCAGTTATTTTTATCCATATTAAAAAGTTTGAATTACTGCTCTTGGACTGGGGATGAACACCCTCCCCAGAGTAAAGGGAGCACCAAAATGGTTGAGTGACGAGGATTATTCAACTCTACAGTTTAAGCCATGGAGTTGCAAAATAAAAGTAAAATTTAAAAAAGCATTGCAATGTGACACTCAGCTAAGACACTAAGGAGAGGAAAAGGCCTTAGTAAGCTGAACCCTCCAGGCATTCCCTGGTTGATGTTAGGAAGAATGACCTGATATTCCCTCACTGATGATGGGGAAAATCACTCTGTGACCCTCATCATCTTGGAGGTAAGTCAGACATGATTAGAATGGAAAGACTGGTTCCAGTGTCCTGCCCTAAACTGCGGTGATCAAGCACTGGGCTGGGTGGCATATACTCCTGATCAGTCCCAAGGACATGATTTACTACCCTTTTCTACAGCTCTTTTCACAGTCCAGTTTCTTCATCTTCACCACCAGCTACTCTACTTACTCTTCCCCCAGGGATCTCAGTTTTGCTGACTTTTTATACCTACTTGTTATTCATGATGTGGTTGCCCTGGAAAATTCCACCTTGGTAAGCAGTTCTGTAAGGTAATGCCTCTGTTTATACACAGTTTTTCATTTCTGCCATTTCTCATGTTGTTGTCATCTTAGTCAGGCTAGTCAGTCTTGGCCAGCTGCATTTAATTTTACATCTACTCCTTTGCTGTCTGTAACTCCTATATTTTCTCTTGCTGTTCCCTTCTTAGTGTAGTTCAGGGTGGACCTTTTTCTATGAATATTCCAAAACAAGTAGCAGCCCATAAACACTGCTTGTTTATCTGGCCTTTAATTTGCCCTAGATAAATATTTGTCTTTAGAAGGGGGCACCAGAAAATAAAACACCATTTGCACAAAAAATGCTACCTACTGGCTTTTGTTCAACTTTTTCAAGAAGAAAACTAATGGAGCCAGGAATCTGCACTAGCCTCTCATCAGCTCAAAGTCTCCCTGAGGGTATGAGCTTCTTTTGTTACTGTTTCTAGCTTACAATGTCAATGTCTTCTGCTCCTAGAGACACCTCTGAAACCAGGATTTGAACTTCCTTAGAAATCTCAGGTTCTCTTTCATATCTCACATGTAGGTCTTTTCCCTTAGGGTGCCAAAGTGCTAAAGCATCTGCCATGTCCTGCAAGGAAAACCCTGCCCTCACTTTAATTTTTAACTTCATCACAGTTTTCAAGAACAAATTGCTATTCAATCAGAATCATGCTGTTTTCCCTGTTTTCACCACAGAGACTTAGAAAGAAGAAAAATACTTTCTAATCTTTATGGTGGGAGGAGTGTTTGTGTTGCAAAGTAAGGGAAAGCATGTAAAACAGTAGTGACCCTAAGAGACAATGTCTTTTATTGATGAGGGCAGCTCTGAATTGCCATCCCATAGTAATAATGTTTTGTTTTCTTCCCTTTTGTACTCCTTTCCAGTTTTTAAGAACAGGGATGCATTATACATTGGTAGGTACGTATTGAATGAGAGAGAGTGTTGACAGAACAGAATTGACATAATGTCATGTGAAAAGGGGAAAAAAGATGAATTTTCTGTCCAACTTGTATGAATTTATTTTTTTGGCTATCAGAGTCCCTTAAGAGATCAAAGCCTTTTAATGTTCAAAACAGTCTGTTAGCATCTCACCTAATGAGATCCTTCACTTAACAGATTCACCGAGACAGACAGGACATTCGATACCTTTTTACATAAGGACTGCACCAAATACTGGTAGAAAAACCTCTCTGCAGGTTTTCCCTGTGAGTTATTTCATCGTCGATGAAACTGTTGGCACCTAAAAGTGGACTCACTCTAACAGTTCAAAGAATAAAATGTTTATTAATACAAATTTGTGACAGTTTATGGGGTTTGCTGTGTCAGGAATAGGGTCTAACTGCAAAAAACCCACACTTAAACTATGTAGTAATAACAATAATAAGGCAAAGCATAGACACACATGCTAGAGCTAAAGAACTAACAAAGAATAAGTAAAAATTTTAAAGTAATGTGGAGCAAAAGTAAAATTAGTGTATATGAATAAAGCACTTGCTCATCCCACAGCATCCTTAGAAGGTGGAAGGAGAACAGGTAGCCTGTCTGTTACCTCTGCAGCATTGATGGAACTTATCTCCAGTTTTCTCTTATGTCCAATCTCTTTTTATACCTTTTTCTTTAGGCAGTTGAGTGGCTATAGTCAAGAAATTAATTTTTGGGGTGATAGACGGATGAAATAGGCCTAAGGGTCCACTTACCCTGTTGCTTGCAGCCAGGATTTTTGGGGGGGGGGCGATGGGCCACAGGGACAGATCGTGTTATCTCCATATCACTCCTTTCTTCATTTTAATCCCTTTATCAGTTTCTGGGAATGTCTCCTCAGGTATGGGTTTTTTCCAGGAAACCATCAGGAGCCTTTTTCTTTCTTTTATGAGGCCTTATCTATCACCTTATGCATAGTACTGAACAACTGGAATAAAGCCATTAATATATATTTCTACTTTAACTGACTATTTGAGCAGATACAAATGAGGTAATATTAAATGGCAGAGGAAAAAAAGACAGGCCTTTCATTTACATCCACTGATGGTCATCAGTTAAAAAAAACAGACTTTTGATTTTTTTTCAGGGAGTACTTTCATTATTGTCCAAGGCCTTCAGTGAATCAGACAGGGCAAAAATCATCTTCGTCCTCTAGTTCTTGGCAGCCTCTACTTCTAGATGTTGAACAGAGCTTCGGATGGTCTAAACACAAATCTTTCCACTGGTTCTGGTAGAGACATAATGATTTATAACCACTGAAATCCACCACTGTGTGTTTGCAAAGGATATAAATCAGAGCAGACAATGATCCATTGATTTCTCTTCCCACTTCCTTGTCAATGCCTTGTGCTTTGTTAGAACTTTCCATTCCCTCATTGGTTCTTACAGATATCATCTACTGTAATTTTAGTCACTCCTGTTCAGAGATATAACAACTTCCAAAAAAATACATAGTTAAACAATTTATTTAATATTTTATTTTCAATTGGAGAAATAATGTATAATAAATTTGAACAGTCAAAAATGCTGATATTAGCTCATTTTGTCAGAATTTAGTTCTATTTTGATTTATGTTTTAGACAGTGATGCTGTAATCTAAATATTTGTAGATTAAATACTATAATCCATAATTAATTTGACATGCTAAATAATTATTATGGATTTTATAAGCCCCTGAATGAACTCAGTTTTTATTTCTAATCTGTATGAATGACCTGCCATGGCTATATATCAGATCATTACTGGAGATTTATATGGATAATATGGTGATTTATTATGGTTCTCTAAGATTTCTAGATGTAGTTTATGCCCAGATTTCAAGGGTGAATGCTGTCACTGACTTTCTTGTGCTAAATAATTTATCAGTAGAAACAAAAAGATTGACAAACTGGGTGTTGTACTCTGTATAAATTGATCTGTTAATGGTAGATCAGAAAAAGTCTCTATAAAAAATTCTTTCTTCAAGAAAACAATATTTGCACTGTTTAATAAATAATGTAGAAGACGCTGTTCAATATACATGAAAATAAAGTATGGTTATCAGCAAACTAGTGCTGAACTTGCTTTGTATATTGTTAATTTAATATCACTTGTAAATCCATAAAATGGTTGATCTGCACTTAAGATTAGATTGACTAATTTCTTCATTTATTTACAGAGTCATGTCTTAGGAGATTTCATCTTGCATCACTTTTTAACATCTCTGACTTCTTTTTGCATGAAGCAGTCAATGAAATGCAGTGTTATGTAAACAAAAACTCTATGAACGTCAAATATTTACACTGTCTGGAAAAAGACTACCGGTTTGATTGGCTGATTTATACAGGGATTTTCTATGTGCCATTGCAATATTGCAAAACTGGTCACTTATTTCAAGAGGAGAAACCTTGCATGTTTACACCTTTGCAGAAAAAGTCTTAGTACTGAATGTTTTACCGTAATGTATCTGGAATAAAATGGCAATGTTTTATAATTTTGGGTCATCCTCTAAATAAGGAAAATGTTCCACAAATTTTATTTATTTTTATTCAAATATTTTCATACTTGTGGGTGCTTCCTGTAGATTCACACATCTTTAACAGAGTAGTCACAAATACTAAAGTCTATTGAAGGTGCAGCATCACAGGATTCCCTTTGTGCTAATAATCACAGAAAGTATTCATGGTCCTTTGTTGCTTTAATCTGCTGAATTCTTTTCTGCCCTGTCCTGAGCTGCCATGGCCCGCGGGGGAAAAGGAATGTGGACGCGGCACTGCAATCGGGTTCGGGACACAGTTGAGGTGAGGGAAGCAATGCCAACTTATATTAAGGGTAACAGTGACTTAAATAGGGTAAGTTCAGGGGGTGGACTCAGGCTTGGGGAGGAGCAAGAGACTGACAATCTAGGGAAACACACGATAGGACAACAGAATAAGGGTGGGAGGAGTTCTGGTGTCTCTGGGGAAATGGGCCAATAGGAGCTACGTCTGCACTGCAGCAAACCACAGCCAATCACAGGCAGAGGAGCGGGAAAACAGGGGAGAACAAGGAGATAAACAAGTTTAGGTGGGAAAATATGGGGAAGAAGGGGAGACAAAATGGAGGACATAAATTTTTAACAATAAACTGGGGTACATGGAACTTCGTAACAATACAACAATAAACCGGGGTGAACTGGGGGAAAACTGTCAATCCAGTGGGTGTCTAATCCGGTATGAGAATGTCCATTCCAGCAATAAAGTGTCCACTCAGCTCTCGTATATCTTTCTCCATGCTTGGTATTTCTCCCATTCTGATTCCTCTCCTCCAACACTGAGCTGCTGCAGTTGCTAGTTAAAACAACTTGGAGCATGCACTTCCAGGTGTTGCACCTCTAGCTTCACTATAATACCTACTATAATACTATCTTCAGAGAGACTGAGAGAGCCAACGCATCCTCAGATGAATATATCGCATTTCAGATAAATAATGACTCTGTTCATGTTCAATCTTTAAAATTCCTTTCTTAAAATTTTGAGCAAAAGTTTGTATGATTCTGAGAGATGTGTTTTATCAGCACACAGCTATTTTCATAGCTCTAGGAAAAGGAAAAAATATTATTTCATTTGACAGGTTTGACAATGCTATGTAAATCTTTTCCATACACAGAGGGCCTGCTCTATGACCTGGTATTGCTTATCTCCAAAATAAGCACCATTTTGACCAGATCAAGTAGCATCATATGATAAAATATCAGATTTTAAAACACTTGTATTGGAAAATCTATCCTTTTGTAAGCTCCCAAAGCAGTATTTTTCCTGGCCTAATTTTTAACCCATCCTTACATTTATAGATTTTTCTAGTATTTAGGGCACTGCTACTTTGGACTCAACCATTTCATAACTGCTGAATGGAATGATATTAAAGCATAGGTCATACTGCACAGCTGTGAGTAAGGAACATTTTAAGGTAGAGTTGGATCCATTTCCTTTCCATTTCAGTCATTTATTTAAACAACACAACTACCATAGAAAAAATAATGTGCAAGGTACAATGGGACATATTATAATATCTCGCTGGGCTTATAAAAAACTATGTGTTCTTTCATATCAATAAAAGTACATGCTTTGTAACCACTACATTCTTCACACCCACTGTACACTGACTAATAAAATGACTAAAGAATCCATCTTAGAGTTTCCTAATGATGTCTAAATTTATTTGCAATGTATGTCTGAATAACTTAAATGCATATATTGCATTTCTGCTTGTTTTGCCAATACTTGCATAAGGAAAACATCAGTAATGCAGAAAAAAATGTTTAATTTCAATATTTAACTTTCTGTTGTGTTGCTAGTTGCAGTATGACATCTGGGTTACTTCAAATAATTATTTTATTATTTTATCCAGGAGGTAAAAATCATACAGCTATACATGATCAGTAACAGAAAAGTTCATTTCACCTACATTTAGTTGCTGAGCATGTGGAATTGTATACTTGACAAGTCCAGCTCCTGCCTCAGCATCCATGTAATATTTCATTTTAATTAAATCTCTTTGAAAAGATGCAGAGTAAAAACTCATAATTCTCACTGTTTTAGACAAATCAGCCCTGCTATGATACAGTACACATGTACATGTTCACATGCTTCTCACACTTATCTCCAGAGTGATATTTCTCTTTTACACCTTCTCAGTGCTTCAAGTATTTACTAGAGATTTCTTGTGAAAACTTATTATGATCCTACTAAAAGTGAAGTGAAAAATCACACCACAGCAGCTCAAATAGCTGTATAGATTTTCTCTAGAAGTAAAAAAATCTGCTCCAAGTAATTTCTTCCTGGGGAATAAAGACTAAAGCTTCCAAATTATGGTTGCTCTGTTGTGATAGGTTGACGTTGGCTGGCTGCCTGACCTTCATCTGGACATGCTCTCACTACCCCTCCTAGGGGGAGACAGAACAGCAGAGAAAATAAGATGGAAAAGCATGAGTCAAGATGAATACAGGGAAATTACTTACATTTTACTGTCTGAAAAAGAGACTTTACTTGGGGAAAATTAATTTATTGGGAATTAAAAACAGAATAGGATGATGAACAACCTAAAACAGTAAGAGAAC
Source organism: Pipra filicauda (assembly GCF_003945595.2). Lineage (NCBI taxonomy): Eukaryota > Metazoa > Chordata > Aves > Passeriformes > Pipridae > Pipra > Pipra filicauda. Next base: position 2,386,671 of record NW_024104543.1, read on the forward strand.
AAAACAATACAAATTAAACCCAATGAAAACAACCTCTCCCCCAGCAACCAGTCCCAACTTCACTCCTTCATCCCAGGTTCCACCTTCTCCTGCCTCGGGTGGTGCAAGAGGATGCAGAATCAGGTTTGTGGTCAATCCATAAACCTTTGTCTCTACCACTCTTTCCTCCTCATGCAGTTCCCCTGCTCCAGTCTATTCAAGTTTTAATAACTGCAGATATTCAGGAAGACTATGTATAAAAAAATTTCCCCATTGCATTAGATTTTAGCTTTCCAGAGTATTAGAGGTTTATGCTTAAGAACTGGATACCCCCAAATGGCACAAAATCCTTTAATTTCTTGTGTGATTTCAGTTTGTCATCACAGTATAGACTGCGCTCTCCTTACTGACCAAGTCCTTACTATTTCTCTGTTACTGTGAAAAGATCTTGATCTTTAGTTGCTAAAATTAACAGCTTGGACTTAAGGACCATAACGGGTCAAATCAAAGGTCAACCTATTCCAACATGTTCTACTAATAATATACTAAGAAAACACTTAAAAACCCAAATGTGAGCAGTGCAATACTACAGTCATATATCCTCAAAACCCTTCATTTCCTGTGATCTAAGGTTCAGCAGCTTTTTGGGCCACAGAGGACTTGGTGGTCCTTAATAACCATCAGTGGGGGGTTTCTTACACAAATTTACCCAGTTCTTTTTGAATTTTGTATAATCATTTGGCCTCTGAAGCATCCTGTGGCAAAGAAATTCCAACTTAGCTGCATAGGAAGAAGTTTCTGTTTTGTCTGCAGCCTGCTAGTTTTACTGGAACTCCTTATTCTGTACTGCACAAGACAGCAAACAACTTGAGTTGATTACCTCAAATCCCTTAATACTGTTTCCAGTAATCCACTCTCCATTTTCTCTTCTGCAAACTGAAGACTGTTCATCCCTAGTTACAGATGTCCTTCCTACTTTTTGTATGTTTTACATTAGTGATTTTTCTAATTTCCTTTTACTTTTCTAATCATTACGAACAATTGACTTGCTCATTATTGTGTATATCATAGCAGTAAAGCTAGTATCTTTTTCACATATATCACACTTATTTGTATTTAATATAACTGTCATTTGATTGCTTGTGTGACCTTTCCACAACTCCTTATGGTGACCCTTCATTTATACCGTGCTGAATATCTTAGTGCCATCAGCAGATATTGCCAGCTCACATTGTAACTGTTTTGCATATCAGCTATAAATATCTTGTTGGGGAAAAAAAAAAAAAGAAGGAGTTAGGATCTATTTGGGCAACTTCTCCATGGCACAGGTTGTGTTGAGACACAGTAGCTAGCACCTGTCAGGAGTTATACTTTTCCTCTCTTCTTGTGAATTGTTTTGTGGTACTGGAAGCACACACTTTTATTTTAACTTCAAAATAAAAGCCCTTATGACTGAGCAATGTGCAAATAAGCACTTATTTGTTCAGATGGTCTGAACATCAGTTCCACTAAGCACCGTATTTGGGCACAATAAAAACATCTGCCCGCAGAAGACAGAGTCTCTTATCAGAGCTACGTGCTCACCCTGCAGAACTTGAGAGATGAGCTCCTCAAAGGCTTTTTACATACCGTTGCACCTTGGCTGGCATAGGTCCAAATTTTTCTATTATGTAAAGGTAAGCAAATGATAAGGCTCTGTGGTTGCAAGAGAAGTGCAGTATTTCTCCCTACTCAAATTTACCCATTCCTCCTTACCAACTCCAGATGGTTGAATTGTACTGTAATTTCAAACCTGCAAACCAGTTTGGAGAGTACTTCTATGTCATTTGAGATGAAAGATGCTCTGCTAAAGGTAGTAACTCTATCATTCTTTTAATGCTTACCTTAAATTAAATTAAACAAGTTCTAAAAAGAATGATCAAGGAACTAAGAATATAAGGAAAAAATAAGACCATAAAAAATTATTTTTTAATGTACTTTAAAGACATCAGACGAGACATGAGATGTATAGATCAGCTGTTGTTTGGGGGAAAATAGTATCACCTGGAATTCAAATGTGAAACTTGGACCCTGTCTTTTGTTGACATAGAAACAATCAGTAACTGTGAAATACTGAGCAGTCCTACACTTTGTATCTTCTCTTTATAATTTCTCAATTTATTTATTATTGCCAGTTTCTCAAGAATTTTTTCCCATATTTTATACAATGTGTCATTGTTTTGTGTCTCCTTTTTTGATGACACTTTTTATTTTCTCTCATGTTGAAAATGCCTTGCTTCAAAATGCTATTGTCATTACCTGTCCTACAAACATTATTATGCCTCAAATAAAGGACTGTGAGGTTAACTAATAAAAAAGCCATTTTATTTCCAAGTATTTATGATATTTCCTCTCACTGATAAGCCTCAAATAAATGACTGCGAGGTTAAGTAATAAAAAATCCATTTTATTTCCAAGTATTTATGATATTTCCTCTCACTAATAATCTGTCTTGTCAATTAAATTTAAGTATTTGAACAGTTCATAGCAATTTTATGTACTCATGTGAGTAGTGGCAAAAAAATGCTTCTAAATTTTAAAGAAAAAGTGTTGACAGATTAGTAATATCTAGCAGTTTTCTTTTTAGCTAACATATACAAAATTCTAATATGTCTTATTATATGATGCTACAACACACCTACAAGATCTCTGTACATAAAAAACTACTGGTCTGAGAAGGAACTTAACAGAGACTAAAAACTCTCTGTCGTACCTAGCCTAGAGTCTGCAGTGACAGAATGTCTATAGCTGTATTGGCAGTTGCCCAGTGACAGTTATGCCCTTCTCCATTTTCACAGCCTCAAGATAGAGCAGAACTCAGTCTAGAGGCTAGAGCTTGTATCTCTGCCTGAGAGACAGTTTGAGAAGAAAATTTGCAAATACTAAGTGGAATACCACTGGCTGAAGTTTTGGCTTTACTAAAGCAGTAGTTTTTTGACTGGGATCAAAAATTCACCTGCAGTTACCAACTCAAATAATCTTAGAAAAATAATCCATTCTTGCAGATATCATTGTTCTCCCATTCCCTAAAAGGTCATTTTGCTTACTCTGCACCTATAGCAACAAATCATTGGTGTGCCTGGAGGGCACTCTATTTCTTCAGGCTTCACAACATCATGTCTTTTTCCCTCAAGCTCCCATTTTATTACCTTTTCCAAAAAAAGTCCATTCCTCAACTTTTTACATAATATTTTAGCACTTTATCTGCAATGTAAATGAAGTGAATCAAAATAATTTTCCTGTGTAAAAGTGCTGGGTATCTATCTACCTGCGGAAGAAAAGAGGGGAGGGAGTGACTTGTATTGCTTTTGGAGACTGTGTTGACAGAGTTCCTTCTGTAGACTAACATTTCGTTTTGTATGTCACTGATGATTCTTTTATTTCCACGTACAGATCAAAATGATCGTTTTAAATCTAAAAATAGCTGAAAATAAGAGCAAAGTAATATCAATTTAGACAACCGTGTTTGATTCTTCATGACTTCCTGGTTCAGGAAAAGAAACTAGAAGACACTAAATGGTATTTAATTCTTGCAAAGAGCCAAGAAGACACAATAGAAACAGGTAATGGACAACAGAGGATTTGCAGTTTTTCCTCCCTTCTTGCTTATCCTGTCCTGGACAGGTATATTTTCACAGAAGGTGATGTCTTCTTGTTAAGTGGCATTTTTAGAGAAAATTTATCAATTATTCTTTTTCCTCCGTCACTGAAATGACAGTCATCTGGAAACTGCATAGATCTTACCATGCTTTTCTAGGATCAATGCACTAAAAATAAATTGCCATATCCAAGAAAGTAGCACAATAATTATAATTCAAGAGAAACCTCTTACAAATCAAGACCTCTATGCATCCTTGAATGTCATTATATAACATATGTATATTTTTAAAGCACATGTAAGACTGACAGTTTTATAGTACTATTGGTTTAATAACCTTGATATTCAACAATTCAATTAAGTCTGATGGAAAATAATCAACCTTTGACTAATAACTTGTAGTTTATGATAGTATAATATATACTCTTGGGCTTGTTCAGAATAATGTAAATATGCATGTACACTTAGAGGACTTTGTATATCATCTGAGCTTTCAGGCTTTATTTTTATTATAATATTAAAATTACATTAAAATAGGAAATTCAGACATGTGAAACAAGTCCACACATTCAAAAAGTTTTGCAATTCATTGCTAACACTAGCATTATCAATGGTTGACCTCATTCACCCAATGTAGTTTACAGGATACATGCCAGTCCTGTCTCAGTGTCTGGGGACAAGACCCTTACACACTTCAATAGCTGACGCAAGACCCCACTCTCTCCTGCAGCTGACATCACCAACCTGTGGTGACTCCAGCTGCCGGCACACAGTTCTCTCACATTGATTCCCCTGGTAGGTGTTGCTAGTCCTTGCAGTACCCACACATACGGAATAAAAAGTGAGATTACAAAGATTAATATATTTAGTAGAATAGGACAGACTATGGTGATCTGCCACAGGACACAGTCCGACAAGCATACTGACTGATCCTCTTTTACATGTAAAGGGCCTTTTCAAAAACCCTTTTCTGTCAATTCCTCCTTTGTTCCTCCCCAGTTACCTTCCCCTGCACATTATAGAATCATGGAATGGTTTGGATTGGAAGGAACCTTAAAGATCACCTAATTCCAACCTCCTTGCCATGGGCAGGGACACTTCTTGCTAGACCAGGTTTCTCAAAGCCCTGTCCAACCTGGCCTTGAATAGGGCCAGGATTGAGTCACCCATGACTTCTCTGGGCAACCTGTTCCAGTGCCTCACCACCCTCACAGTAAAGAATTTCTTCCTAATGTCTAATCTAAACTCAGTTTGAAGCCATCCTCCCTTGTCCTGTCACCATAGCTCCTGACGAACAGTCTCTCTCTGGCTTTCCTGTAGAACTCCTTCTGATACCGGGAGGTTGCTACAAGGTGTCTATGCAGCCTTCTCTTCTCCAGGCTGAACAGCCTCAACTTTCTCAGTCTGTCTTCATATGAGAGATGCTCTAATCCCCTTATCAACCTCATAGCCCTCCTTCGGACTTGCTCCCACACTTCCACGTCCTTCTTATGTTGGGGGCACCGTAACTGTATTCAGAATTCTAGGTGGGGGATCTCACAAGAACACAGTAGAGAGGGGAGAATCACCTCCTTTGACCTGCTGGCCCTGCTCCTTTTGATACAGTTGGCCTTCTAGGCTGTAAGTGCACACTGCCGGCTCATGTTGTTTTATGTCAACCATCACCCCAAAGTCCTTCTCTGCAGGGCTGCTCTCACTCTCCATCCAACCTGTAGGTGTGCCTGGGATTGCCATTACCCAGGTGTGGGACTTTTTATCATTTTCGTTCTTTCATTTGATTAGTTCCACTGAACACCAGCCTCCAACCTCCAGTATCCCAGCCCCTCAAGTTTGCAACCTTATTGGTCACAAATCCTCAATTTGCTTGCCGTTTCTTGATAGCCCATCATTAATTTAGTGTGACTAATGAGTTTTTGATTTTGGCTTGTCTTGATTATGTTTGTCTGTCAAGTCTGTGCCGTTTATTTATTATCTGAATTTGCATAGAAAAAGTCCTCCATCAGATAATCTTAGCAAAGCAGACGCTCACCTTCTACATCTTTACAGATGCTGCATACCCTTACAGGTCCTACTGAACAGCTCAAACTGAACGACTGTAGTGCAAAATCTGAAATAACTTTGATTTAGACAGAAGTACTAAAGTACTTCTGCTGTTGTTCGATTGTAGGCATGATCCTAAATACATAATGAGGTAACAATAAAAGGAAGCATATTGCAATTAACGAAAGTAATCCAGAGATTTGTTTTGGGTTTTTTGTGTTGTTTTTTTTCCTTACACAACTCAGTGTAAATCGGTGAATCGAGCTATTTTTTTAGCAATTCAGAAATAGCTAGTATTACTATCATGGCTTCTGTAAGCTACAAAGGCACAATATTCAACACATGGGATTTGCAACACCCTCCTTTTTCCCCTAGGCAAACTATGTCAAAATTGTTGATCTAAGATATGAGGCAGTTAACAAGCTTGTATCTGAAGACTGCAGAGTAAAATGGGATTCAGAAAGAATCAATATTTCTTCTAGATAACAGGAGTCAAGGCCAGGTCATACATTAAACCAAACAATTTAAGTATAAATATCAACGTGCTTCCTAACAGGATGCCAATAAATGTGCTTTAAAAGAAAAGGTATACAGCTTGGTCATATAATTAGGAATAAAGTACCAATAAACTAAAGGCACTTCTTAGAAGAACTGAAAATATCTTAAAGCAGCAATTGACAAAAACAATTGGGAGAAACTGAAGCACAGGAAAAACCCACTTAACTCCAGCTGAAGATCACACTCCACAGGGAGCTTTCAGAATCTCACAAGTTTGGTTGCAAAAGGCTTATTATCTCCGAGACAGGTACAGATCAATACTAGCAACATCCGCAAGATTGAAACAGGTCACACTTAGGAGAGGAGATGGTATCATTTTAATGAAGAAATAAAAGATTATATGCAGGATCCTTAAGAAGGAGACAGTGAAAAGTCATTTGCTGTACAGTGACCAGTGTAATGGTTTTCTCCTAATGAGTGTCATCAGTGTAAGACAGAGGTTTGGTTTTCCCTGGAACTAAAAGATTGTTAAGTTTTTAGGCATTCAAGTTTTCTCTGAAAAGAAAAATATGAGAAAGATCCAGTGAATTTTAGAATTATTTTCCTCTAATATATCTATATTAAACGAAAACCATATAGACACAGCTATCAGGGCAGAAGCACAAATCCTCACTATAACTGATTGAACGTCCACAGGATGACATGAGTTTGTAGGTCTGATTGTCATGCATCTTTTCTTACTGAGGAATGAAGGGAAAGACTAAGTCCTACTACAGAGTAAGTCAAGGCAGAACAGTCTGAGCTGAAAACAGACAACTCGAGACAAATGTATCCACCACTGATCATTCACAACGTATCCTGCAGTGGTGCTGGAATCGCTTTCAGACTGTAAAGAAAATTCTATCAATCAATGAGTAAACCAAATTATTTTAAATCAAAATATTGTTTTTCTTTCAAAGATCCTTAATGAAAAAAGAAAGACTGTTTTGTTCCCTCAGCATGGCTTAATGTTTAATTACTTTGAAGGTGTAAACACAATTGTTTCTGCTTTACCTTAGCTGTGAGGGAGTCATCATCACTATTGGTGATGAGAGGGGTGAAACCAATAAAGTAATGCTAATTTAGTTTCAAAGGGATTTATCCAGTTGGTACTCAAATACACTGGGGTGATCATATGACTGCTTTTGATAAAGGCTTGTTTTTTCAATACATTTCACTGAACTGTAAGATTACAGGTAGGTTCATTCAGCAGAAAGTTGAAGTCTAAGCATGGGCAAAAGTTCAATATCTGAGTTTCAAGAACTCCTAGTACCTCCCCACCACTTCCCTTTTGCAAAGTATAGAGAAAAATTCATTACAATCTCTTTGTGTTAGAATTAAAAACGTTGAAAGCAGTTTTGTCTCCTAAAATTTGAACTACCATGGGATGAGTTACTTGTTGGTTGTAAAACCAATCAGTTCTGGCACATCTGAGCTCAGGAGCACAGATAGAGCGAGTTGGACACTCAACTACCTCTACATAGAACCACCCTACCTCTACATAGAACCACCCTCTCCAGGGCAGTTTGAATAATGCCTCTATTGCCTCTGCATCCTGGAATCCATGGAAACTAGAAGGACAGACACTCCATTACTGCTAATAAACCCTAGTGTGTAGCTAGTCAATAACTACAATGATCCCAGCGGAGGCAGAAAACTGGAATGCTTTATTGGACTCACAAGTTCATATTTAAAGGGTTTAGGATCTACATATTGAACAGGGGGTTGTAACTATTACAATTTATTACAAACAGGGGGTTTCAGGGGATGACATAAGGGTAAAACCTGACTTACACAATTTGGGGTTTTAACAATTACCTCATGGGGAAAAACCCATTTTATCTTAGGGGATTTTACGGGGGGAACAGGTATTCGGGTCTACAGAATGCAAGGATTCAGGGAACACAAAGGGAGAGAGAAGGTCTTCTGCACAGATTTGATGAGATCAGGGCATGGTTTCTCTGGGCTTGGGCAGGATATTCCAAACTCATGACATTAATGGATCTTTGTCTGGACTCTAGATGGACGTTTTTTCCCAGTCTCTGACACCAAAGGCTTTTGTTTAAACCTAGAAGTTTTCTTTTTCTCATATCCAAATTTTGGAATCCAACACTAGTGGTTCTAAAAATCTCAAAGTGTTGCAGCAGCCTGAGACTAAAGTTTTGTAGAATAGCAATATGGTAGTTCTAGTGGCTGTGCTCGTACAACTTGAAATTTGGCCATCATATTTAATTTTTTTATGAGGATTCAAGAGAGTGCCAAGAATACTGAATTCTGAAGACAGATTATGAATGCTTCAAGTGGCCTGGGAGTTTTTTTGTGGATTTTGTTTGAAAGGTATCTTTAGATCCCATCATATTCATTCAAGGATAACCAAATTTCCAGTTTGAAGCTTTTAGCTCTTTGTTAGTTAAAAAACCTTAGGCAAAAAAATCATCTAGAAAGAAAACCTATATTGATAATTATTCCACAGTGAAGGAACTCAGCTTATTCTCATTCTTACACTGATTTACACCTTTTGGAATTTATGAGTTTCTAACATGCAGTTTATTTCTAACCATCGCAGTCACTGTTGAAAAAGTCTAGACATTTTAAATACGAACATTTTCAAGGTTTTACTTGAACATCTATGTCAGATTATTACGAGTGACTTATTCAAAAACAAGAGACAACAAACTGAGTGATTAATATTGTGAGAAAGCTGTCAGTCATAAGGTACAAAATCCAGTCAGTACCTAGGCTTGCTCCTGCTTTATTTTTCTCCGTATCATGCATTTGGCTACACTGCTTGAATAGTCTTTGTTACACTGTGTCAACAATTAAAAGAAAGCATGAAGTATTTTCCTTCTTATTTTTCATTTGTTTTTTAGAGTAACAAAAGAAAGGGTTGTTGACATTTTAAGTGACAATTTCTGCATGGTTATGAAGTTTAAAAGGTGATGTATTTTTCTAATTTTTCTAATCAGGCATAAGAGAGAGAGAGACAGAGGCTGACTGCAGGAGTGTGAACATCCGTGCTGTACAAATGGTACTAATTTTTTGTCTGTGTCACCCACAATATGCCTTGTGATAGTGCTACAGCTGTAAGGAAAAAAAATGGATGTTCTCAATTGTTCCTTTTAGCTTCTGTCCTTTGAAAGGTCGCAATATGTAGAGAGTAAAAGACTTGCTCAGCGCAAAATACAACGTTCTGGAGTGGGTTTAAATTTCTGGAAATTAAGTCACTTTGTACCTTGTTTCTAGCACAAAAGCTTCAAAAACTCGTTACTTCATTCTTTTGCCATCTTCCTCCTGAGCAGAATATGCCTTTGTGTTGTAATCCTATCTATCTTGATTCTCAAAGCTGTGAATATTTGCAGCTTCTCCAGTCACCTTCATAGCAGAGTTACTAATCAGCATCTTAACATGTCCCATCAACATATGTCCCCTTGACTCCGGACATTTCACAGGTAAAAATTTTCAATGAACAATCATGTGAAAGCCTGAAATTCTCGACACTGCACACTTTTTGTTAGCTGAGGGTCAGCCACTCAGAAGATAAAAAAATGTTGATAATACCATTCTGCATGCTCATGACTGAGCTCATATGCTTAGATTCAATTTTCCATTACTTATGAATACTGGGCTTTCAACCATTCAGCCAAATGTCAGTGTCACAGAGATAGTACTACAGTTAGTGTAATCGGTAAAGGTACATTCATTTTGATATCTGTTTTGCACCAGCTAAGGATTTGGTCCTTAGGGGTTTAGCATATAATGGTGTCAAGAAGAATAATCTAAAGAATAGTACTGACTGTGAGATTAGATGTGTTTGAAGACATCTACTTTCAGCACTGCTAAGGCATTCCTGGAATACTATATAGAGTGACCAGCCTTCACAGTGAAAAGGTAATGATAAGCAGAAAGAGAAGGAACAAGCATAGTTAGAGCCAAAAGCTGTGAAAAGATCAGTCATCTGACAAGTCAATATACAAAGAAGAAGCATTCAGAACCTAAAATTTATCCTTTAGGGAAAACAGTTGAAAAGCAATGGAGGTATATTTAAAGAATGAGCAAACGTGGGCAAGAGTTGTAGGGCTAAACTACAGAAGGGCAAAACTAAGGTGACAAGAGGGTTCCAAAAGCAAAGCAATAAGACAACAAGAATGTTACCACTGAGGTTGCATGAGTAGAAAAGTTCATAAAAAATTTAGGCAAGCATTTTGAGACTGAAATACCTTGCTATATGACTACAGATTTTATTAGAAGAGTAAAGGAAGAATATAAAATAACTTTTCATATTCTTTCAAAGCCTCTCTGCTTTGAAGTATGGAGTACTATTAAAGTCTTGCTTTTACTGGTGAGATCTTGGGCTTCAAAAATGCAAATAAAAAACCTACCTAATGCAATACTTCTTACATTTTACCTCCAGCAAAACCTTCTTTACTTCCACATCACATCTTGTGGGAAAATCCTCATTTTTCTTTCCCATACTGGATGAAACTGGAAATTACAGTTGATTGAAATAGGAACATTTCTTGGAAAACTATTGGTGTTGATATATTCTTTCATCAGGCTTCTAAAGTCAAAGATAAGACTTCTGATCAAGAACAAAATCTTCTAAAAATAGCCATTTAGTGAGTCATTTACAAAAAAATGCAGGTTCAGATCTTTGTTCAGTTTTAGGGACAAGTGATTCCCCAGCTATGAAGTTAGTAGCATCTCTGAGACAGACTCAATCCCCCTTCCCACAAAAAATTTAAAAAGGTCCAGAAGTCTTTTGCTCCAGAGTAGAAGAAAACAAATGCTGAAACCTCATATTTTATAATGGACTGCATCTATTTTGCCTGAGCTCTGCTACAAACGTGAAGTCAATAAGATGTGAAAAAGCAAAAGAATAACAGCTAAGACACCATGACCAGTGACAGTTACAGGGAGAAAAATAGACAAAGGAATTGTTTGAGTCTTGGCTTTGGGCTGGATTCCATAATATCCTTCTTTAGGCAAAGCTTTTTTAACTGAATTTAACATTTGTGAACAGCTGCACATGAATAGCCCAGGACAACAAAATTCATTCCTTGGATCCAATCCAAAGCCAATTAAAACCAATGGAAAACTTCCATGTGTTCTGATGAGCTCTTTTATCCTTGAACTAGACAAAGTTTTGCCCCAAATGGTATTGGAATATCAGGCTTCAGTTCCTGAGACTTAACTCAAAGACTTCAATTGTTTTTTGAAGAGATAATCTAAATCCACTGAGGGGTTTGTGTTTGTTCTTTTGTGTGTGTTTGACTTTTTTCATCTTTTATCGTATAACTTAGAGATAATAGCCTTAATAGTACTTACAAAGTGACCGTGCTCAAACTCACACATGATTTGCTTTAGGACTTGCTAATACATGCTTAGGAAATAAGAAAACCCAAATACTTCGCTATCTGAAAGAGTCTATATGTATAGGTCATTCACCTATACATACAGGTCGAGAATGTCAGCATATGAATGTTCAGAAGGAAAACAGTGCTAGAAAGCCTGAGCTTTCTGTTCCTTAGAATGTTTTTTCTGTATATTTTTCAAATCCTATTATTCTATCGGAGAAAGCAGGTCCCTCTCATCTCTGTTTACTAGATGTATAGATGCATATACGAAAAGTATAGATAAGGCAGTGTCCCTGTCTCAGTCCACATAATGCTAGTATCACAGGTAGTAATAGACTTGACTAATATCCCACAGAACTGCCTTCCCAGGTGCACAAGCCCCTGCTGTCTCAGAGGCCTTAAATTTTGAATAAGCAACTGATTTGCTAAAGTAGTTTTATGTTCATAAATGGAAAACTATGGGACTGTTTCCCTAGTCACAGTAATTCAGATTTTCAGGTAATAGCAAGCAGAATTTGAATATCTGTATGTGTCTAAATTTCACTTCTGTCTTTATTTAATATTGTGTGTTTAACTTGGTGGTGCAAAGCATTTTTATTCAGGACTTCAGTAGGGTAATGTGGATGGCTCTTACCTGTCTACATGCTGAACACATACTATTTGGGTCTGATTTTACCTGAACCACTCTGCAAAACGAGTTTTAAATAAGGTGAGGATAAATCATTAATATTTTACATTTAAGCACATTATTTGGTGCCTATTTTTCTAGACCGTACAGAGAGATCAAAATAATACAACATGATATTTAGTCTCACAGTGTGTTGATTTGTAGACAATACTGGGCCAGAGCTATGCTAATTCTTCCTTAAAAGATACCATAGAGGCTATGATATGTTACCTTTTATATAGGTACAGCCAGACACACAGACATTGGCACTAAACAAGTAAACCCTGGGAAAGAATACCACTACCACCTCCAAGGATAGCTGTCTGGTTTCTTGAGGGTTTGATTTCTATGATTTCCATGCACATGTAGACTGTTGGTAGGAAAGAAACCTGCCTGAGAATGTGTGCTGTAGTTGAATGTCTGTCCCAGTCTGTTCTGTGTAAATTAAAGAGCAACAGGAAAGTCACATTTTTTTAAATGTCAATGTACATTGTTAAAATGCTTATATGATGGAGCAGAAAGTGACAGAAGTAGGGAAGGTAGAAGGCTGAGGGCTGTAAATACTTACTTCAAAATACAGAAGGAAGTTCAAATGTGGTATTCTAATATGTCCTTTTCAAGAACACTGTTTTCCTTTTTACAGAAAAACAAGTAGACAGAGGCCTAATGTCTCCTATTCTTTTATAAACACAAAGTGACACTAAGAAAAAATCTGTCCATCACTGGCAGAAAAACTCTTACTGTGTTTATTGACTTCTATATTGGTTTTCTAAGGCAAATAAGGCCATTCAACCATGAAATGTCCACTTGGAGTTAGGAATGTGCTCTGGTAGAAATTATGGTGCAATAGGGTTTTTTTTGTATTCTGAGTTGTATGGACTCACAGTGGTAACTGAGAGAGCAGCAGGGCACTTCCTGCATATGTTCTACAAATTGTCCTCTTTTTCCCCATCCATGTCAGGTTGAGATAGTGCAAGCTTGCGTGGTGAACTTTCTATATCAACTCAGAACCTCATCCCCATATCTACATCCTTCCTATCCCTCTTCATGCTTGATGTCTCTAAAAATGGCCATCATATGCCTAACATTACCACATTCTGTTTTGTTCCCTCTTGT